>NC_051861.1:105673782-107038782 GCF_015732765.1 Culex quinquefasciatus
GGAGGCACGTCCATAAATTAGGCTCCATACTGGGTGGTGCTGGGTTCGTAATGATAACGATTCGCGTTTTAGGCCCCAGCCGCGCAGGTAGGCAATTGTTTATGGGCCTGTAATTTTCTATCAAGTCAGCTGTTTTGAGCACGTGAGTGGATGGTTTATGGGAAATAATTCAGGTGAAATGTTTTCTGGGTTACTTTTTCCTATTAGGGTTTTGTTGAGTCTAAAAGTAATGAAATTATTTACTATGAATTATAAAACATAAATCTTCATTAGAAATAACTCCAATCTAAGCTTTATTTTTCAATACATCGTTACGGAGGGGTTGTACGGCCCCTTTCATTTTTGAACATTCGAAGATAGACGTGTTTTTCAATAATTTGCAGGCTGAAATGATGATAATTTGGAAATTTGGCATCAAAGCTACTTTTATGTAAAATTTGACGTATTTTACGGAAAACCCGGGCAGATGGTAATAACAAAATTCATGCCATTTTAATAACAAATACTGTTAAAATAACAGAAAGTGTTATGGAATATTCTTGAAAAATCCATTTTTGCATCAGGGTTTCATAACAGTTTATGTTATCATAACAAAATTTGTTATTGGTCTGATATTGGTTTAAAGTCTAAACAACTTTGGAATAACATTTTTTTTATGGAAGAATACCTCCAACTGTTATTGGGATGATTGGATTAGTTGTTAAAATAACAAAAAATAATAACAAAGATTTGTTGTAACTAAAAATGTTATCAGTCTGTTATTGCAATAACGATCCAATAACAAAAAATCATAACGGCGAATAACAAATCTTGTTATAAATAACATAAAATGTTATTGACCTAGTATTTTCAAATATCAAAAAAATGTTATTCTTAAGTTATCTCCGTCTGCTCGGGAAATCAACTTTATCGAATGTAATTGAAATGGTCAGCCATTTTAGGTGAAAGTATTTCTTTCGATTTCAAACCTTACAGGGGTAGGTTATTAAATTAGCTTTCCCCTTGATTTAGCTCCTTGCACGATTTCCCAACCCTCCAAATTAGTTCTGCGGAAGACAAAGATTAGAAACACTCTGCCACTCTGTTTGTATTTATGGGTTTGTTTTCCCCAGCGCAAAGACTCATGTATGTGTGTGAAAAGTTAGAGCGAGAGAAGAGGGGAAACAGATAAATCCCATAAATTGAACGCTCATCCCAGGATTTAGAACTCTTCGAATCGAAGAAATGCGTACAAATGCGGAATCCTTAGATCCAACTGTGTGGAAAAGCCAAAAAGGGAAAATGTGGTTCTTCCTCGTGGAAATCCTTTTTTGTCGAAATGTGTGCGTATCATAATCATAAACAAATGCCAACTTTTACCCGAGCTCGATGAACATGCTTGGCGGAAGTGCGGAGGAAATCTTAATCCTTATGTTTATCGCTATCTAGCGTATCTTCGTCGCCATCGAAGATATCACCAAACGACGACGCAGTCATTTCGAAAGGATTTATCCAAACACAGACGGCTTCACCGAAGGTTCCAATTAAGACGAAGAGGACGAAAATTGGTAAATGCTTCCAAATTACGCTGCCGCAGCCCGATTGGGTTATTGGCTGAAGCCGTTTGAAGAGCGAAAACCCGCAATTAATATTGGTGACGAAAAGCCGTCGCAAAGAGGGCTGTCTTATGGTTTTGATCTGAAAGTGTGGTGTGTCTGTTTGTGGTACTACTAATTAATTGGATGAAATGAAAGCGACTCCAAAAGCTTGTTAGTAAACCACAAGAGTACAAAACCCCATATGTACTAAGCGTCATCCATATAGCACGTCATGCTTTCAATAATCAGAAAAAAACATTTGTCAGCAGTAGAAACTCTTGCAAATACAAATTAAAATGAGGACCACATGAAATTATGTTTCATACACCCAACCGGCGGTCGCATGATTTTGATGCATGGCAGCATGAAAGTATATCAGAATCTGCATGAAATCTGTCCTCATGCATTTTTTGCGATATAGGGGTATGACATTTTTGCCCGTTACCGACAATTATCGACATTACCGACGGCAGATTGATTGTATTGCAGAAAAAAAAACCTTAACAGAACGAGGATTGAACCATCAACTTCTAGGTTGCTGATCCGACGCGCTACCACCGCGCCATGGACGCTTGATGAATGGTGAGGGACAGAGCGCGAACATAATGTTCTCTCTAGATTGTTGCTCGGGGACGCGCCAGCATTCTATGTGTTGGTGAGAACTGCAGATCGCTGACGTGTTTACACGCGGGCAAAAATGATCTATGGGCTTGCTGCAAAAAATGTAATAAAATATAACATTTTCTGCAGCAAATTCACTGTTGCAGATTTTGAGATATATTTTTCGTTTGGGTGTATGAGGAATTCTCTCAGATTTCGGTAATTCGATTTTTTGTTTATTTTTTAATCCGACTGAAACTTGTTGGTGCCTTCGGTATGCCCAAAGAAGCCATTTTGCATTAGGAGATTGTCCATATAAATTTCCATACAAATTTGGCAGCTGGCCATACAAAAATGATATATGAAAATTCATAAATCTGTTTCTTTTCTAGATATTTTTTGATCGATTTGGTGTCATCGGCAAAATTGTAGTTATGGATTAGGATTACACTGAAAAAAATGATACACTTTAAAGTTTTTTTGGTGATTTTCAATTAAAGTTTTTGTCACTAAAACTTGATTTGCAAAAAACACTAGTATTTACTGTTTTTTTTGTTTTCTGATATGTTTTAAAGGACATCAAATGCCAACTTTTCAAAAATTTCCAGAATGGGCAAAAAAGTTATGAGTTATGATTTTATGAATCAATACAGATTTTTTTTTCAAAAAATCGAAATATTGGTCGCAACAATTTTTCAACTTCAATTTTCAATGTAAAATCAAAAGTACTTTAGTGAAATTTTGATAAAGTGCACCGTTTGCAAGTTATAGCCACTTCTAGATAAATTTTCAAAACAGTCGCAGTTTTTCATATTTTAAAGTTGCTTGCCCACTTTTGAAAAAAAATATTTTTGAAAAGCTGAGAAAATTCTCTATATTTTGCATTTTTGAACTTTGCTGGTACGACCCTTAGTTGCTGAGAAATTGCCATGCAAAGGTTTAAATACAGGAAAATTGATTTTTTTTTAAGTTTCACACAAACAACCCACCATTTTCTAATGTCGATTTCTCAGTAACTAATGGTCCGATTTTCAATGTTAAAATATAAAACATTTGTGAAATTTTCAATCTTTCATTCAGTTTTTTTTTTTTTCAAATCAAGACTACACCCAGAACTGGGTATCGGCATACGAGAGGATAAAAAGCACGATTCGGTAGTAACATGGTACTGTATGCGGACGGAGAGGATAAATCCCGAAATAACCGCGAGTACTTTACTCATGGTTCATCTTCAAAAAAAAGTTCATCTATAAAAAAAAAAAAGTGCCGGTACCGAGACTCGAACCCAAGACCTTCCGCATATTGAACTGTGCCTTTGCCGTATGGGCCACCATGGTTCGGTAACTAAGTGACGGTCATTTGTCCATATAACCAACTCAATAGGATGAACTGTTCCAATGAACGAATGAACACGCGAGAGGACTATACTCTCGCAAAATAGCACTTTCCTCACGTTTCTATTCGTGAGGACTCTCCCCTCGTTCTTTAACTTTGGGTGTAACATTTCAGAATGGCCGAACATTCAATATTACGCCCTTTTGAAATGTTAGTCTTGATTTAGAAAAAATGAAAGTATTGTTTTAGAAAAGATCGAAAAAAAATCACAAATGTTTTATATTTTAACATTGAAAATCGGACCATTAGTTGCTGAGATATCGACATTAGAAAATAGTAGAGGTGGGCAAAACCGCTCTTTTTTAGGAGCCGCTCATTTTCGTTCGCTCATTAAAAAGAGCCGCTCTTTTGAACGGCTCTTTCGCTCTTTTTCAAAATTTGGATGAAAAGGTTTTTTTTTTAAGAATCGTGTCATTTTATAAGTTATTTCACATTGGAGTTTTATAAACTATTTGATAAAATAATTAAAACTGAAAACGAGAAGATGCCCTTGAAAACCATAGGTCTGGGTGGTCTCTTTGCCAAAATTTCTACTCGAACCTAAACATTCGAACATTGGCATCCAAACTTAAATCTAGGGAAGCTGGAAAAACTGCTATTAATTTAAAAATTGCGTTTATTTCTGCAAGAATAGAACTAATGCTAAACTAAACTAATAGATTTTATCAATAAAGTCTATAAACGCTAAAGTTTAATCGGACAAAAGGATTTTTTTTCCAAAATCTCTAAACTATTCAGTAGATTTTTGGTAATATTTAACAACTTTTGTAATTTGAAATACTCAAATTTGTATTCCTGTACTGCCCCTGATCGCATAAATGTCCCATATGCATTTTCATCGTCTTTGAGTTATTGATGCAGTTTTGTTTAAAATCGTGTGATCTTTCAGAAAAGCCTATAACATCCAGTACTTTGTTCTAGATATCAGGAGGAAATCCAGTTTTTTTGTGAAAATTCAACACGTAGCCTTATGTGTGGGACAAACTTCAAATGCGTTTTTCTCAGCTTGCTGTTTTTGCATATGGGACATTTATGCGAACATGGGCAGTGTATTATAATACTTGAATATACAATCAGTTGTACAATGAAAAGTTTTTTTAGCTCGTTTTTAGCCGGCTCTTTGAGCGGTTCGCTCTTTTTTTGCCCACCTCTAGAAAATAGTCTTTTTTCAATAAATCAACTTACTACGTTCAATTACAGATTTGTGAAGGTTTGCTCTGATGCTAATGGCGTACATTGCGAGATAAAATGTTGCTGTTTTTGACAGAGTTGCTAGATTGGCATGACGAATAATTTTCTGACATAAGACAAAAATCCTATAAACATTCCATGAAAGTGAGAGTCGTGAACTAGCCGTGAGCCACCTTAATGTACAACCAAGCCAAAAGTTCCCATTTACAATAACTCTTCTGAAACACTGAAGTACCAAAACTTTACCATTTTTTTCAGAAAGTCCATTTAATTTTGAGTTCTGGACCAAAATATGGATATCTCAACAGCAATTGGTACGAACCTAAAATTTTCAAATTTTCAATCGTGTCTAGTTTTTTAAATGCTTATATTTTTTAAAATTAACAATGATAACAAAATTAATTAAAAAATTGCAAATTCCAAATTTTATGTATAAACTTTAAAAATCGCATAACAAAATGCGTAGTTATCGTTTGGTTGAAAAATTAGGGCTACTGAGGTGATACTGAAAGAATTCATTATTTGCTATAAATAATGTTAATCTCGAAAACCAATTGTCCACGCAACAAATTAAAAAAAAAGATTTATTTCAGTTTATGGAATCAACATAAAATAATTTGAAATATTCATTAAAAAAAATCACTCCAAATAGTGTATATCTTGAAAACGGTGCACTTTATCAAACTAATTGTGAAGTCGTATCCCAAGTAACATTTTTTTTCCAGGAGTTCTACAAGAGCTCTTCAAGATAGCTACAGCATAGCAGTTTGGACCGCGGTAGGATAAAATTGTTATATTGCGTCCAAGACCAACTGTGTAAATCGGTCAAAAATTCAATTGTACTTCATTTTAAAATGGTAGAGTTGATTCCAAAATTTTAAAAATATGTATTTGGACCATTTGAATTTGAAATATTTACGAAACTAGAAAATAAAAAAGGTGTTTAGTGAATAATTATGACTACAATTTTTGTTACTTTTTCTTTTATTCGCTGTATTTCAGCAACCGGAGGTTCAATCTTCAATGCTTTTAAGCAATTTAATAAAAAATGTCTACTTTTGTAGGAGCGCTAGGCCCGGCTCCAGGAGGGCTTTTTGACTGTCCAACCTTTCCACTGTGTTGCGGGGAATTTCGTGGCAGCTATCTTGTGGGCTTTCAACTTAACTCTTCGTTAATGTCCAAGACGGACGGATTTGCCACTCAAGCGTTCACCAACGATACAACACTAACTTGTGCAACACAGCTTCAAGGCGACAATCGGCGAGTGGACTGTATTCACAACGACTTTCTTCCAGTGGACTCCTTTGGCCAGGATGCAAGAAAACAGCTTGTTTCACGATGTTAACTTCTATATTTACAAGCTTAAACTGACTTACGGACTAACAAATTCATTTAGTTTTAAAGCATACATTTTCGGCCAAATTTGCCGAATCTTCTTCTTGCAACAAAATTATTCTTCTTCTTTAATCTCCTCTCGGGTGCGCAATCCTTTTCCCTAAACCATGTACACGCCACTTCTTCTTTCCATTCATTTACTTCGTTCATCCCTACTCCCTGTTCTCCTATTGGTCTGTTTGCGCAAGCTGCCTGTTCAGACGCGCTGCGCGTCCTTGAACCTATTGTGTGCTGTGAGATACATGAATGAAATATGTGTGAAAGGGAAAGGACACGAATGGTGAGTTGGTATGCGGTTATTTACATGCTGCTGTTTCCTTTCTTCTTCAATGTGTGGCGTGTATGTGCGGGTACATCTGTGTTGTGTTATGTGCTTAAACAATAGAAGGATTAACTGACACTGTGGAAATGGATGGATTATTCTTGCAAATTTACTCTACCTGACACTGTTAAAAATCATATCGGTTGGAAACTATTTCTTCTGAGATTCAAATCATTTCTTGGGCAAATTAAATCTACTTTGGCGTTGGCGCCAACATACTCCCGCCGGGCAGAGATGGAATCTCTGTGACCTTAACCAAATTTGCATTATCAATGATTGGCAGAACAGCAATCTTATGGATCGCCCGCTTGTACACTACTGTACCGATCTGCACTTCTACCGTACGCACCAAATCATCTTTCCCGGGAAGGTTTTGTTATTTTTCCCAACTTCCAAACCTGCACGGGCGCATCTTTTCTTCTAGCAAGACAATCATACCTGGTTTGATGTTGGCGGACTTGACTCGATTCTTACCGCGGGGTTGAAGGGTTTGCAAATAATCGCGATGCCACTTTCTCCAAAACTCATCGCGCAATCGCTGCATGTACTGCCAGCGATTGAGCCGATTTATCTGAACACCTTCACAACTGGGTTCAGGTACGGCGGTCAGGGGACGACCAATCAAAATGTGTCCGGGGGTGAGAATCTCTGAATCATTAGGTTCGGAAGAGGTAGCATAGAGAGGACGTGAATTTAAAATTCCTTCTATCTGAGTCAGAACTATAGCGTACTCTTCGAAGGACAACTTGGCTTCCTTGAGAGTTCTCTTCAAATGAAATTTGGTACTCTTAACGGCGGCTTCCCAAATACCACCAAAGTTGGGGGCTTCGGGGGGAATGAACGACCAATTAATTTCACGAGGCTGACAGAACTGAGCGATTTCATCGACTGTGACTTGGGACTTCAACAATTCATAGAGCTCATGTAGCTCGGTTTTCGCTCCGCGGAAATTGGTTCCATTATCGGAGTGGATTTCTCGGGGGAGTCCTCGACGACCTACGAAGCGTTTCAGAGCTGCGAGAAAAGTCTCTGTACTCATATCTGAAACGAGTTCCAAATGTACGGCTCGAGTGACCATACAAACAAACACCGAGATGTAAGCCTTTACGATCTTGGGCTTGTATCGACCTTCCTTGACATAAACTGGACCTGCGTAATCCACACCTGTGACCTCGAACGGCAGAGCTTGGTTGACACGATATGCAGGAAGATTTCCCATCAACTGACTAGCGACCTTCGGGCGAGCCTGAAAACACGTGACGCAACGATGAGTGATTCTGCGAACTGACGACCTTCCATCGATTAGCCAAAATCTTGTCCTCAAAGCAGCGATCAGACTCTTGGGACCAACATGCAAATTTTCTTCATGATAAGCGCGAATCAAAGGTCAACTACAGGGTGTTTCGGTAAAATGTAGGGGTGTTTGGAGTGAAACAACAGCGAGGATTGCTGAAGCCGACCTCCAACTCTCAAGACACCGTCCTGGTAGAACGGGTGCAAACCTGCAATCTTCTTGCACGGTTCGTCATTCTGAACACGGTGGATTTCGTCACTGAGTGCTTCGTGCTGAATAATCTTTACGATCAGTTCCAGCGAAGCGCGCAACTCAGGGATCGTTGGGTGAATCATGAACACTCGACAAGACGGAGTTTTCTGACGACAATTTTGGATGAAACGCTGCACGTATGCCATCACACGCTGCAGCTTTCTGAACGAACTGAACCTTGTAAACACCGGAAGCTGGTCTTCATTGAACACTGGGGTTGCAATGATCGGACCAAGCTTCAACTCGGGGAGTTCATCATCTGGAATTTCTGGGGGGATTTCCTCATCATACACTTCGATTCTCAGAAAGAATGGGCCTTCCCAGAACTCGGACTTCGACATTAGAGCCTCGGGAAGCATGCCTCTGGAAACAATATCAGCGGGGTTGTCCTTTGACCTGACATATTTCCAAATAAATCCTGCGGTGAGCTCAAGAATCTTGGCAACTCTGTTTCGGACGAAGACATCGAGCTTCGCCAAGGACTTCTTAAGCCACGCGAGGACAACCTGACTGTCAGTCCAAAGTACGACCTGACTTACCTTAAACTTGACAGTCTCGAGAACTCTAACCATCATGCGAGCCAACAGTTCACACGCCATCAACTCTTTGCGGTGAATGTTGAGATCTTTCTTGGGCGAACAAACTCTGGATTTGCTGCAGAGGAGGCGAAGTTGAGCTCTACCGTCGGACAAGATGCACCGGACGTAAATGTTTGCACCGTAAGCAACAACGGAAGCGTCGGAAAATCCATAAAGCTCAATCGCGACAGTCGACGGGCTGATAACATAGCGTGGAATCCGAATTTCACTAACCTTGGGGAGGGCTCTACGGAAACACAACCACGACGCCAGAAGATCTCCTTCGACCTTAGCGTCCCATGGCAACTCAATCAACCACAACTTCTGCATGTAAAGCTTCGCAACAACAATCACGGGGGATAGAAATCCGATGGGATCAAACAACCTGCCGATTTCAGAGAAAATACTTCGCTTGGTGAATTCGGTGACATCTTTTGGAAGACGCACCACGAACATAAATTCGTCAGACTGGGGACACCATGTCAGACCCAGTGCCTTGACGACCTCGTTTCCTTGATCGAGGCACACAAGTTTCTCGCGATCAGATTCGGGAACACTACTCAACACTTCCTGGCAATTCGAGCTCCATTTGTGGACACGAAAACCTCCAGACTCAAGCATCTTTCGAATCTGCCGCTGGACGACTACAGCTTCGTCAGCGGAACTAGCACCGGAAAGGATATCATCGACATAACAATCATCACGAACCACCTCGGCTGCTAGCGGAAACTTCTCTCTTTCATCTTGACACAACTGAACTAGACATCTGGTCGAGAGGAACGGGGCAGCTGCTGTACCGTAAGTTACCGTCTGTAACTCCAGCACGCGAATCGGCTTTGAAGAGTCACTCCTCCACAGAATTCTCTGGAACCTCGTCTGAGACGAGTCGATAAGCACTTGCCGATACATTTTTCAATATCGGCAGTGAATGCAATGGGGTTTTACGAAATCTGAGGAGGATACTGAACAAATCACTTTGGACCGGCTTTCCAACGTGGAGAACCTCGTTGAGCGACTTCGCCGTAGAACCTTGCTTGGCCGACGCGTCGAACACTACTCGCAGTTTCGTGGTCGAGCTCGTCGGCCTCAGGACGGCGTGGTGGGGCATGTAGTACCGATGCTGGTCTACATCCTTGGACTCATCAACCTCACGACAATGACCAAGGGTTTCATACTCATCAATAACTTAGCATACTGCTGCTTCAGACTTGGTTCTCTGTTGAGACGGCGCTCCAACAGCAGGAACCGACGAAGAGCGAGCGAACGGTTGTCTGGCAACCCTGAAACATCTTCACGAAACGGTAATCTAACAACAAATCGACCTGACGGCAAACGACTATGCGTTTCCACGAACAACTTCTCACATTCATCAACATCAGAGGGTGGGGGCGTTGGATCGGCAAGATCCTCGACCTCCCAAAACTTGGAAATCGTTTGATTCAGCACATCCAACGAAGCGTTGTTCGCGATGTGTGAATGGTTCACTGAATTCTCGATTTCGCCGGAAAATACCCAGCCGAAATGAGTTTCGCGCAACTCTGGCAGACCGTCTGCCAAGTGCAGCTGTCCTGACTTAAGCAGGCTAAAAAACATGGAGGCACCAATCAACATATCAATTCTCTCGGGGACATTGAACTCTGGATCCGCAAGTTGGATTCCCACTGGGATCGACCAGGAGGAAACATCAATCTTCGATCCGGGGATGATTCCAGTCACCTTTGGAACCACCAGACATGCGATACTGGCGGCGAAGGCCGAGTATCTCGAACGAACGGTAACCCTGACTTTCTCCCTAGCATACATCTTTGACCCACCTACACCAGCGATCGGAACGTACAGCGACTCACGAGGGGCCTTCAACTTGTCGGCAATCCGCTCGGAGAGAAAGTTCACTTGCGAACCACTATCAAGAAGCGCACGGCAAGGAACGGGATCTCCATCATTCTCGATCATGACAAGAGCCGTCAGCAACATCACAGTTTTCAAACTCTGGGAATGGTTGGATGAACATGAAGAGTTGAGAGGGGTTTGCTGCTGCAGGTTCTGACTCAGTGTAGTGGAAGGGGGAAGGTTGGGAGATTCAGACTGGGGTGTTGTAGGGTTCGTTACTTGGAAGCTTGGGGTTGGTCTTACGCTTTGAGCTTTGGAGAAAGAGTCGTTATGGAGCAAGGTGTGGTGTTTCTTGTGGCAGGTTTGACATTTCAGGTTGCTGGAGCAACTCGAAATTCGATGACCAGTTCGGAGGCAGTTAAAACATAACCTCAACTCACTAACTTTGGCATTGCGCTCCGGAACTGTCATTGCCAGCAACTTCGAACATTCAAAGTGACGGTGATCCGCCCCACAAACCAGACATGACTTGGCGACCTTTGCAGATGTGGCAGTATGGGATTTTGGGGTTGGTTTGGGGCAAGATGGCTTGGTGGTGCTTTGCTCCTTTGCTGAGCTCAAGACGCGCGAATTTTGGGAACGTTCAAGGACTTGGCACTCGGTTTTCAAAAATTGCAATGTTTGGTTAAAGTCTGGCAACTCACCTTGTTTCTGCGTCCTTTCCCACTGCTGTCTAGTACTATCATCTAAGCACCCTACCACTAGCTTGTTAATGATAAGTCCTGACAGCCTGTCGACGACGAGTCCTTGGTACTGCAATCCGGCGACGTGTCGATCACAGGCTTTGGTGAGCGCCTGCAAGTCCTTGTGTTTTCCCTTGGTGATTGGCTTGAGCTGCAACAATCCATCGATGTGCGTATCCACGATGACACGTTGGTTCTCGAACTGCTCGCTGATCTCCTTCCAAACTTGCTCGTAGTTGTTGTCTTGAATCATCTTCGCGGTGATCAACCCAGCTGCATCACCGACCAGGGCTTTGTCGAGGTGATGCAGCTTCATGGCGTCGGAATCGCGGGTGCGACCGACGAGGTCTTCGAACATGGCCTTGAACATTGGCCAATTCTCTGTCTGCCCGTCGAAGCTCGGTATCGGTGCTCGAAGAGGTTGCTGTTGCACGATCACTTGAGGCGCCACTCCGTTGGCACCGACTTGAAAGGGGGCCGGTCCAGCGACCGGCTGGTTGAACAACTCCATCAGCTCTTCGACCAGCACCAGCGTTTCGGTGTGAAGCTGGTCAAACACGTCGAGCACATCATCTTGTTCCTCCTTCTTGTCATTGGCAACCACTTCGATCACTTCACGATGGCGCAACACGTACTCCTGGTAGTGCGCTTCCAGCTTCTTCTCGTACACCTTCAGCGTCGCCTTGGTAATCCTCTGTGGGTTCTTCTTGGCTTCGTCAAGGGCATTCTTAATTTTCGTCACTTTTCCCTTGACCTGTCCTCGCTGATGAATCAGCGATTTCACTTCATCTGGATTCACGGGCTGCTTCATTGGCGTGTGTAACACCATTTTGGCGCCCTCACTTCACTTAACTTTGAGTTTGAGTTCACTTTGCAACCTTTTGCTTGTTGCACTTTTTGTCCACGGCGTGGACGCACTTTGCCAACTTTTTGGCACACGAGTTTTTGGTTTGGAAAACACTTTGGCTGTGCTTCACTTTGGTCTCTTTAGACCCACTTGTCAGTTTTTCCTCGCATCCGCCAAAGGCCACTTTCACTTGTCCGGATTGACGGACCACTTTGACTTCCGGTTGGCGACTCTCGTTGAACGTTCACTTGAAGAACCATGAAGGTCAGCACTTTTCGCACAATTCCGTTCTGAAGGACCTTGTAGGTCCGAACACTTCACACAAATCCGGTTTGAAGGACCATGTAGGAGCGCTAGGCCCGGCTCCAGGAGGGCTTTTTGACTGTCCAACCTTTCCACTGTGTTGCGGGGAATTTCGTGGCAGCTATCTTGTGGGCTTTCAACTTAACTCTTCGTTAATGTCCAAGACGGACGGATTTGCCACTCAAGCGTTCACCAACGATACAACACTAACTTGTGCAACACAGCTTCAAGGCGACAATCGGCGAGTGGACTGTATTCACAACGACTTTCTTCCAGTGGACTCCTTTG
Organism: Culex quinquefasciatus; assembly: GCF_015732765.1. Taxonomy (NCBI): domain Eukaryota; kingdom Metazoa; phylum Arthropoda; class Insecta; order Diptera; family Culicidae; genus Culex; species Culex quinquefasciatus. The sequence goes on from NC_051861.1 coordinate 105,686,398, forward strand.
GCCAGGATGCAAGAAAACAGCTTGTTTCACGATGTTAACTTCTATATTTACAAGCTTAAACTGACTTACGGACTAACAAATTCATTTAGTTTTAAAGCATACATTTTCGGCCAAATTTGCCGAATCTTCTTCTTGCAACAAAATTATTCTTCTTCTTTAATCTCCTCTCGGGTGCGCAATCCTTTTTCCCTAAACCATGTACACGCCACTTCTTCTTTCCATTCATTTACTTCGTTCATCCCTACTCCCTGTTCTCCTATTGGTCTGTTTGCGCAAGCTGCCTGTTCAGACGCGCGCTGCGCGTCCTTGAACCTATTGTGTGCTGTGAGATACATGAATGAAATATGTGTGAAAGGGAAAGGACACGAATGGTGAGTTGGTATGCGGTTATTTACATGCTGCTGTTTCCTTTCTTCTTCAATGTGTGGCGTGTATGTGCGGGTACATCTGTGTTGTGTTATGTGCTTAAACAATAGAAGGATTAACTGACACTGTGGAAATGGATGGATTATTCTTGCAAATTTACTCTACCTGACACTGTTAAAAATCATATCGGTTGGAAACTATTTCTTCTGAGATTCAAATCATTTCTTGGGCAAATTAAATCTACTTTGGCGTTGGCGCCAACAACTTTTAAAACAAATTTTTAGGAATTGACAATAATGGATACTTTCAAAAAATTAAAAAAATGTTAAAATTCAATTTTAAAGGCTATATCTTTTAAATGGTGCATTTTACCAAAACAAAACTCGATTGCAAATTTGGTTTACGTTATAAATTGAATATTTTTTGAGTGAAATTTCTATTTAAAACGTTACTTAATCCACCCTAATATGGTTGTTGCCTTCCTAGCATTTAAAGGGTAATGTTATCCAAAATAGATACAAAAGGCGGACCTTTAAGTGTTCTATCAATTTGATTCATTATTCATACCATTAGATTGGGTAGTCAGATCTTCATATTTCAGGGCACTTATGTGCTTATAACTTTTGATAGGGTTGTCAGATCTTTAATCTTTTGAACTCGTTTGAAAGGTCTTTTGATAACCTATACAACCACAGGTCGCATGATAGATCCGGCAATGTTTTCATCAAAATATCTAAGATACGGCTTCCGAAAAGTGCATAAATAACACTTATGTGCTTATAACTTTTAATAGAATTGTCAGATCATTAATCTTTTGAACTCGTTGAAATGTTTTTTAAAATACCTTTCTAAAAGTGTATAAAATGGTGGGTTTCTTACAAAGCCACCGTTTTTACAATCTTTCGGACTTTTGTTAAAATCGTTTTTTAGCATAACTTTTGAAGTGCTTAACTAAATTTTATAATTTTTAATAGCGACTTATGGTACCCCAAGACGGATCGAATGAGACCATTCCAGACAAAATCAGTTGAGCCAGTGCCGAGATAACCCAGTGCAATTTTTTTGATCAACATCCCACCACACACACAGACATTTGCTCAGAATTTGATTCTGAGTCGATATGTATACGTGAAGGTGAGTCTAGGAGGTTAAATCATGAATTTCATATTTCGAGTGATTTTATAGCCTTTCCTCAGTGAGGTGAGGAAGGCAAAAAGGGACATTTTTTCATAACTCCCACATAACTCCTAATGGACATAAATTGTTCCAAAAATGCGGATTTTGTCTCCTGAAATATACCAACAAAACGCCAAGAATAAATAAATATGAATTTTGGAAAATATTTTATGCGTTAAAAAAATTAATAGAGAAATCGGCAAAAAAATGTCCGTGTATTTTTTTATCTTGAATAGAACTCATTAATACCTACCTTAACTTTGCCAAATTGATGTCTATCAGAAAAAATCCTTCAGAAGATGCAGATTTTCGAATATTCACGTACCATTTTTGCAGGGCTGCGGAGTCGGGTCATATTTCAAACGACTCCGACTCCGACTCCGACTCCGGCTTTCTCAGATTAGCCGACTCCGACTCCGGCTCCGGCTTTCAACAAATGGTTGGCTCCAACTCCGACTCCGACTCCGGCCTGCCAACTCTAGTCGACTCCGACTCCGACTCCGACTCCAGCTTTCAACAAATGGTTGGCTCCGACTCCGACTCTGACTCCACATATTTTTAAATGTTTCAAAAATTAGTTAACTATTATTGGTTAATTATTTTTAAAACATTGATAAATAGGATTATTTAAATACTCTCTAAGCGTCATGTTTTTGTCAAGAAAAATAAGTAAAGTAAAAGTAAAGTAAAGCAAATAAACGAAAAAAAAGTTTCTAGGTTACAAGTTTTATACGTTATGGAAACAGAAATCAAAAAATATCTTCAGTTTTAGAGGCATTTTGAGAAGAACAATTTTGTACGTAAATTTGGATTTATTTGCTTAACCTCAAATTTGAAAATATTTTTTTCAAAGCTAATAAATTTAAATATTAAATTGTTATTTTTGAATGAATAACTAAAAGAAACTTGGCCTTAATGATCTATTGAACATTAAAATTCAATTTTCTCACTTTCAGGCTGACATTTGTAAGAAGCACAGTGACAGGCACCTTGTTTTTAAATGAAAATTTTAAACGAAACATTTTTATTTGTTTTTTTTTTTAAGACGAACATGGACATCACGCCATGGTTGAAGGAGATTATTATTGCAAATCAATGTATCTAAACAATTTCTTCGTGGAAAGGACGCTTAAGATGTCCTTTTCAAATATCTGTGACATGGAAAAAATTTTACCCTCGAATTTTTTTTATTTGTTTTAATTTTAAAATTTTATATACTTTAAAAAGGAAGTGCACGATACTTTGTGAATCTTCACCTAAAACGAAGCTTCATGAATGATCTTACGCCTCCATCAAAATATATGAAAAAACTTAAAATATAATAAAAAACTAATATCCACAAGTAAAATTTTTTCTAGGTCACAAACATTTTATTTTTTAAGGTACATTGAAGTGCAATGATTATCACCTTCCTTCATATTAACGTGGGACAAACAGTTTGAGAAAATTCGTACCAGATGATATTATTTTGATTTAGTTTTTATTTTCATAATATTTTAAAAATAAATTAAAATCCTATATTTCGTTCTACACATTTTTTTATAAGTTCATTTTTGTACTGAAATCTTGAGATTTGTTCAACGATAATTTGCAACGATATCAAAATAGTTTACCTAAAATCAACATCAACATCAACATCAACAATCAATAAGTATTTAAAAATTTGTTGCAACTTATTTTTGTTAATTTCAATTATTTTAAATGCAACACTTTGATTTCTTGTACTCAGTTATAAACAAAATGCGCATGTTGAGTTCCATGTAAGAGATTGTTATTATCGTTGATTATTTGTTACAAAAGTTAAACTGTCGATGACTTTTTTTGATTTGCAAAAACAGTGATTACTATTTTTAATCTTTTTATGTACCTCGTAATTTTTTCCTAAAAAATGATTTAACTCAAAACTTCCAAGACATATGCTATCGAGGTGAAAGATGACTGTGTGTGTACTTTTTTCAGAAATAACTGGATGAAATTTGGTCAAATTTGAATTGAAAAGGCACATAAATATAGGCAAAAGGAAGCATTCAAGAACTGACTACATAACCAATATTTTTTATTCGGCTCCGACTCCGACTCCGACTCCAGCTCTTAAAATTTAGCCGACTCCGGCTCCGACTCCGACTCCAACTGTTCGAGTTTTGACGACTCCGACTCCGACACCGACTCCAGGTCCCCAAAAAGACCCGACTCCACCGACTCCGGCTCCGACTCCGACTCCGACTCCACAGCCCTGCATTTTTGTTTGGACAGCTACCAAAATTGAATGGAGTCTTGCATGGGTGAACCAGTGACATAAAAATGTGGTCATAGGGAAGGCCCTCAAATAGTTTTAGCCAAATAAAAAAAAATACATAAAAATAAAAAAAAACATGAAATTGACCGATTTTGTAGAGAATAAATTGCTCATATAATACATGTTGAAAACAATGTTGGATAATATATCTGGACAAGTTGAATTTCAAATCAGGGAGAATTTCGATTTCTTCAACATCCACATGTTCTCCTGAACTAGATCAATCATCCAGCTTTTCAATTTCCACTTGATCTCGATATTGTTTCCCAAATATCCGGTCAATAAAACTCCCTTGAAATTCGCTTACTCTTAACAAGTGTGCAACTGTTGTTGGCTTTCCAATCAGCAAGACTTCACCGCAGAGGGCTCCCACTCTCTTATCAGCGTGTGGAAATCTTTTCCAGAGCTTCTTTCTGGTTTCCCATCCTGGAGCAAGAGACAAACCAATCTTGACGGAGTGGGGGGAGATCTCAAGTATCCTCCAGGAAAATTTAATTTATTTTCCCCTTTGGCTTGCTGGAAAGTTTGCTTCTGAACTAACCTTACTTAAGTTTTGTAATTTTTTTCAAAAATAAAATTCCAAACCATTTTCGCCAAAGTCTTCCCCATCTACGGTTCACATTCGGTGAGTTCCAGCTCCAGCTTTACAAACTATTCTCCTCGCCCCTCCAAAGCTCCAGAAGTCGCGTGTGTCTGTGTCAGTAGCGGTATAGTCGGATCGGAGCTTGACGTGATCGTGGATTGGGATTCCCACCGGAGTCAATCACTTTGAGCTTTTTATGGCTTTTATTGAGATAGATGGATATAGATTACATATAAATATCAAATGACGACAAACGACGACCAAAGACGCGGACGACCTGGCAACTTGAAACTGAAAATAAACTGGAAAGAGAGCAGCAACGGAGACAAGAAGTTTTAGAGGTTATGTTTTGGTCTTTTTTTTTGTGCTCTCCCGAGACTGCTGGACCAAGTTGGGACACCCCCTCCCGAGTTGGGCCGGCAGCACTCATAAATTGATGATGTTTCGACAGACAGAGTGGAAAGCTTTGATTGAAGGCGGGCAGGAGTTCTGCGAGAGTTTGGCCGAGGAATTTTAAAGTGGAAGCTGTGTGGAATAATGCTAATTGAGAAGGTTGATTGCTGATTGACATTCAATCAAGTGCGTTGATGCGCTCGGGTTGATAAAATTCCAATCTTTGCTTTAGAAAAAGTGAGAGATATGAACCAAAACATAAACTAAAGACATGAACAAGAAACAAGAAACAAGAAACAAGAAACAGGAAACAAGAAACAAGAAACAAGAAACAAGAAACAAGAAACAAGAAACAAGAAACAAGAAACAAGAAACAAGAAACAAGAAACAAGAAACAAGAAACAAGAAACAAGAAACAAGAAACAAGAAACAAGAAACAAGAAACAAGAAACAAGAAACAAGAAACAAGAAACAAGAAACAAGAAACAAGAAACAAGAAACAAGAAACAAGAAACAAGAAACAAGAAACAAGAAACAAGAAACAAGAAACAAGAAACAAGAAACAAGAAACAAGAAACAAGAAACAAGAAACAAGAAACAAGAAACAAGAAACAAGAAACAAGAAACAAGAAACAAGAAACAAGAAACAAGAAACAAGAAACAAGAAACAAGAAACAAGAAACAAGAAACAAGAAACAAGAAACAAGAAACAAGAAACAAGAAACAAGAAACAAGAAACAAGAAACAAGAAACAAGAAACAAGAAACAAGAAACAAGAAACAAGAAACAAGAAACAAGAAACAAGAAACAAGAAACAAGAAACAAGAAACAAGAAACAAGAAACAAGAAACAAGAAACAAGAAACAAGAAACAAGAAACAAGAAACAAGAAACAAGAAACAAGAAACAAGAAACAAGAAACAAGAAACAAGATCACTTACTGAAGGAATTCTTGGCTATATCTGTAAAACAATAAAATGCAAAGAAGGTTCTTAAACACCATTTCAAGAAGATTGCTGAATAGAGCAATTCCAGCTCAAATCAGGAATTTTTCTGGTACTTTTGTACCCGACCCTCTCCGATTTCAATGAAACTTTGTAGACATGTTATCCTAGGCCTATATAAGCTATTTTTGTGTATATGGAGCCAATAGTACTTGAAAATAACATTTGAGAAGGTATTTAAATATTTTTGTATTGTGTAATTTAAAAATTACTGTATCTCGAAGCCGTTGCGTCGTATCAAAAAGTGGTCAAAGACAAACTTGTAGGAAATTGGACGGGCTTTCTGAAAAAAATTACACTGAAACAAAAATACACGCCACATCTATGAGATTTTTTGATTTATAAGTCTAAAACTTAAATTTAAAGGTGATGTTACGATTTTTTCTCGTTCAAAATTTTTGAGGAAATAGCCTAAAATGTTATCAAAAGACTGACAAAAATGCAGGATAATATGTCTCTCAAAAAAAAAAACGTTTACTAAAACTGTTTTTTTTTTAAAGTGGTCTAAACGTAAAATTTTTTAAAAACCAATAGTGGGAATCGATTCTCCAGACAATTTTACATAAAAGTCTCCATATTGACCATTGTCCTATGTCCAATCCTCGGGAAGATACAGCGGTTTTAAAAATAAAAATGTTGAAAAAACGGTTTTTTGTGGTTTTTGGAAATTTCTTCATGACAGACTTGGTTTTTCAGTCTCGTAAATTATTTTACCGGAAAGCTGTAAGGGCTTAATTACATTGCTTGTAACTTAAAATAGAATATTTTTTTCAGTGTGGTAGAAACCAAGATAATAAATTTGCTTACGTAAATATAAAAACGATATAAATCAAAAAGCTGTCAAATGCAAACTTATGGAAAATTGGACAAGCTTTCCGGTAAAATAATTTACGAGACTGAAATGCCAAGTCTGTCGTATAGAAATTGCCAAAAACCACAAAAAAAATAGCTTTTTCAACATTTTTATTTTTAAAACCGCTGTATCTTCCCAAGGATTGGACATAGGACAATGGTCAATATGGTGACTTTTATGTAAAATTGTCTGGGAAATCGATTCCCACTATCGATTTTTTAAAATTTTGACGTTTAGACCACTTTAAAAAAAAACAGTTTTAGTAAATGATTTTTGTATTTTTTTAGGAGAGACATACCATCTTGCATTTTTCGTCAGTCCTTTGGTAACATTTGAGGGTATTTCCTCAAAAATTATGTGCGAAAAAAAATCGTGACATCACCTTCAAATTTAAGTTTTAGACTTAAAAATCAAAAAATCTCATAGATGTGGCGTGTATTTTTGTTTCAGTGTATTTTTTTCAAAATGCCCGTCCAATTTCCTACAAGTTTGTCTTTGACCACTTTTTGATACGACGCAACGGCTTCGAGAAACAGTAATTTTTAAATTACAGAATACAAAAATATCTAAATAATTTACGCCCTTCTCAAATGTCATTTTCGAGTACAATTGGCTTAATATACTCAAAAATGGCATAGGATAACATGTCTACAAAGTTTCATTGAAACCGGAGTAAAGTACCAGAAAAATTCCTGATTTGAGCTGGAATTGCTCAATAGCCAAAATTTCTCGCCTTACGTGAAATTCACCACCAAACGGCAAACTTGCCAGATTGCATTCCAAATCAATTCTAACCTCATTTCGCTAAACCATCTCCAAACGTCATGACATCACACTTTTCCGAAAAAAAAAACCCATCGCATACGTACTCCTTCTCTAGCTCGACTTTCAAAGCTCAAAATGCACTCCGCCAAAATGGGGCCGAAATGTATTCAAATTTTCCTCACGAACCATCGCGGGCAACACTGGCTGCAGGGCTCAAAACTAAGCTGAGCTCAAAGATGACAGAGAACAACACGTCATGCATAAAATTCAGCAAAGATAAAAGTAAATGTGGCAAAGTTATGCAAAACTGTAGTCAAGGGAGAAATCTTTTTTTCTGAAAAAAACGGGTGATGAACTGGGCGGGTGCCAAGAATTTTCCCTTCCAGCACCACTGCCATAGAAGGCCATGAACTTGGGAGAGGGACCAAGCGCGCGCAACTGACAGCTTGTTTAGCTTTTTTGCTTGCACTTGACCCGGGGAGCTTTTGCAGCGTGAGCTTTTTCGTCCATTTTCACGTGCTTCTTTTGTTGGCGCGAGCTGTCAAAAAAGTTGCAAAACAGCTTCTGCGTTGAGAATGGAGCCAAAAAAAAAACTAAAGAAAATGCAGCAAGTGGAAAGTGCTGTTTTACAAGATGACATTGTAACAAGCGTGATGGTCGGAGGGGAAAAAAGTGGTGTTCCCTAAATGAAACACAGAAATGGTACAACATTTCCACCACCCACAAGCTCACAAACACGCTGCACTACAAAGTGGTGATGATTTGTTGAGGGGGGAAAAAAAGAAAAGTTTTGTAGCGGTGCCAGCTTGTGTTGCACAACACTCTGACTGTAACAAGCACTAGTTTTGCTGCTTGATTCCCGCCAGATGCTGCTCTCAAGTGTTTGGATTGGTGCAAAGTTCAAGGAAGCAATATTGTTGGGTGACAAATTGGCCTGAGCGAAGGTCAGCAATAATGCTGGGAAAACAGTTTTTGCGGATTTTTTTTCTTGCAACAAATTTTGCTTGATTTGCAATCTTGCTGAAAACTTTGTATGGACTTTGCTTTTGTTCAGGAATGCTATTTCACATCCAAAGGACCAGTCGTACCGCCCATCAGCTCATGTTTCACGCTTCCAAAACAAATTTGCATGGAATTTTCCCATCATTCAGCGTTCCCAAGATTAAATTCTTCTTTTTTCGCCATTTTCTGTTTGCCATCATCCTCCCCGGTGGACCACGCACCGCTCTCAAAACAACGACGACTCGTAATTTCATCAGTTGTCAGTCCCAGGCCCTTCTCTGGCTGCTGCCGGTGCGGGGGGCTTAATCGTCCATCTTCAACTGCTGTTTTGAGAATAATTGCCATCAGCGAATGTCGCCTGCAAGCTCCAGACTCTTGCCAGCTGCTCGTCAAAAAGGGCGGCCGATTCGGTTGAAGTTCTAGGGCTGACTTAGGGCTGATGACCGGCAGTGCGTACAAAAGATCACCGAGATTGCCGAGTCGTTCTTTGGAGAGGTAGAAAAGCCGGGTTGAGGTGGATTAGTTAGGGCACGCAGCCGGATGGAGTTGGATGCTGTTGAGCGGAGATGAACTGAACGAAAGGACATCATTAATAAGCCTAATAAAGTAGGCTCATGCATAGGGCACAACGAGTGGAGCGATATTGAATTACCAACCGGGAACAGGCAGGGATGAAGTTGACCCTGGTTGAACTCTTTTAATAGCATTTTATTAATGCATTTGTCCAAATCAGTTAAACATTTTCATCATCATCATTCATCATCATTAAAAAAACAAAAATATTTTGACAAGAACTTTAAAAAAATGTCTGTAAAATTTGAACACATACTGGTTTGTCTGGATCAGATGCTCATCCCTAAGGAATCACAAATCCCGAGTCTTCATACAAATTGTTTATTTATTATATAATAAATTTGGGTAATTCTCCGCCAACTCACACAGCAGTTGCCCCGACCCCTCTTCGATTTGCGTGAAACTTTGTCCTAAGGGGTAACTTTTGTCCCTGATCACGAATCCGAGGTCCGTTTTTTGATATCTCGTGACGGAGGGGCGGTACGACCCCTTCCATTTTTGCACATGCGAAAAAAGAGGTGTTTTTCAATAATTTGCAGCCTGAAACGGTGATGAGATAGAAATTTGGTGTCAAAGGACTTTTATGTAAAATTAGACGCCCGATTTGATGGCGTACTCAGAATTCGAAAAACGTATTTTCATCGAAAAAACACTAAAAGTTTTAAAATTCTCCCATTTTCCGTTACTCGACTGTAAAAATTTTGGAACATGTCATTTTATGGGAAATTTAATGTACTTTTCGAATCTACATTGTCCCAGAAGGGTCATTTTTCATTTAGAACAAAATTTTCATTTTAAAATTTCGTGTTTTTCTAACTTTGCAGGGTTATTTTTAGAGTGTAACAGTGTTCTACAAAGTTGTAGAACAGACAATTACAAAATTTTGATATATAGACATAAGGGGTTTGCTTATAAACATCACAAGTTATCACGATTTTACGAAAAAAAGTTTTGAAAAAGTTGGTCGTCATCGATCATGGCCGTTCATGGTCACCCGCGACAGACACGGACGACGAAACAAAGAGAAACGCAAAAAGTAACTTTTTCAAAACTTTTTTTCGTAAAATCGCGATAACTTGTGATGTTTATAAGCAAACCCCTTATGTCTATATATCAAAATTTTTGTAATTGTCTGTTCAACAACTTTGTAGAACATTGTTACACTCTAAAAAATAACCCTGCAAAGTTAGAAAAAACACGAAATTTTAAAATGAAAATTTTTGTTCTAAATGAAAAAATGACCCTTCTGGGACAATGTAGATTCGAAAAGTACATTAAATTTCCCATAAAATGACATGTTCCAAAATTTTTACAGTCGAGTAACGGAAAATGGGAGAATTTTTTTAGTGTTTTTCGATGAAAATACGTTTTTGGAATTCTGAGTACGCCATCAAATCGGGCGTCTAATTTTACATAAAAGTCGCTTTGACACCAAATTTCTATCTCATCACCGTTTCAGGCTGCAAATTATTGAAAAACACCTCTTTTTTCGCATGTTCAAAAATGGAAGGGGTCGTACCGCCCCTCCGTCACGAGATATCAAAAAACGGACCTCGGATTCGTGATCAGGGACAAAAGTTACCCCTTAGGACAAAGTTTCACGCAAATCGAAGAGGGGTCGGGGCAACTTTTCCCGATTTCGTGTGAGTTGGTAGAGAATTACCCATTTTTGTAACAGGTTTTACGCGAGTTGTTTTCCTGTTCATCGCTTACTCCTGTATTTCTTTTACAAAAACATTAGTTAGTTGATAAACTACAGAAATAAACAGAATTGAATTGAACTGAATTTATATTTGATAATTTAAACAGTTTCTACTTTAATTGAATAAGAGCTTTTTATTTGCAAAAAAAATCCCAAGAATTACAAAAGTATTTTATCTAATTTAATCTAATCTAATCTAATCTAATCTAATCGAACACAAGCGCAGCCAGTCCGAAGAAAGCATCCTTGAAGAACTTTTGGTTAGATTACGCCTCAAGTCCTTTCTTGTCAATATTAATGATTGCATTACATCCGAGTAACCCCGAACATGTATTGCAAAAATTAAAGCGGCCAGGCCTACTGCGTTGCATTAATCGCAGAGACAGATTCTGAGAACGGATCACATTTCACAGAATCAACAGGGGAGGAAGGATGCGTGGACATACCGTACCAAACGCTCCGAATGAGTTGTGGTTGGGTGTGTAAGTGTAAATTTGGCAAGTAATTTTTATTATTTTAGGAGGGGGAAGAGGGAGGAAGAAGGGGGGGGGGGGTGGAATTTGGATTAAGGACACGGAGGATGAGGTGGGGTAGGAAGGATGTTTCATTTGATAAATAGAATATAATATGAATTATCTATCAAAAAACTTATGGAAAGATCTCACCAAGAGTCTCCAAAGCATTCGACAAACCGAATATACATCGAATACGATGCTGTTGCTTCACTAGAAAATCATCGAATCCAGGCATCCAGAGGTTGAGAACAACTTTTGGCCTTGCCGGAACGACTGGAAGTAAACGGAAATCCTTTCCGTTACGCCACACAAAAAAAAAATCACGCAGAGCTTCACTTTTGTCTTCAGCATGTAGGTAGATTCACTAACAGCACAAACAAATCCAAGAAATAAAACATCAGAAACTTTCTTGGAATTTGCCAATGAAAAATAACTCTAAACCGAAGAAAAACGTCAAATTTTCGCCACCAAACAAATTTCACGTCCGACCTCGCGCAGCCTCGATCCAGCCGAATTACAAATGTATTTTATTTTATTTTACTACGTTATAAAAAAATCAACTATGCAGTTGACCCAAATAATTAGACCCGCATTTTTTTTGTTTGGCGATTAGGGTGCTCCTATCCAAAATAGGGTGGTTCAAAAAATGGCATTTTTCGTCGCCGATGTGATATAACGATATGATAAAACTGCGATAACTTGAAAATTTCAGCGATGACCTATACATGTTTGAAGACCAAAAGTTGCGTCTTTCAATTACAAAAATTTTGGTACCCAAACATGGAAAGGTCATCGCTGAAATTTTCAAAATATCGCTGTTTTAGTGAAAAATTTGATGTTTACCCATTTTCGTAATTTTCCCGTTTTTGCGCGTGGCATGTCGAAGAAATCCAGTTTTTATGTTCAAAAAATCATATCTAGAGCGTCCAATTTCCCGTCCCGGGAATTCACGGGATTTCCCGAAAAAAAAAATCCCGTTTCCCGGGAAATTTGTAAATTTCCCGGGAATACCCGAAATGCAAGCGGAAGTATGCATTTTCTTAAATTTTTGGAACATTTTTTTGAAAATGCTCTGAAAAAATAATAAATGAACAAACTCAACATGATTTTGTTCGATTAAATGTATTGTTTGAATTATATATAGTTTATCAGAATATGAGAAATTATGAATTCAGAATTATTTCTGATTATATTAATTTTTAAAGCAACTGAGAATAGATCTTGCTTAATGAGTATTAAATTATTACAATTAGGTAAACTTTGAACAGATTGATGTTATTTCATCAAAACAATATCAACTTTTTACCTCCAAATTAAAATTGAGATTTTTTTACGTTTTTGTTTACCATGATCAAATGAGATGAAAATCAAATTTGTGCAAAAAGAATAATTTCAATTGGCTGAATACCTAGTACTAAAGAAATTACAATTTGAAGTAAAAGAATTATGGAGCAATGGTGCAACCAGGGCTGCGGAGTCGGGTCATATCTCAAGCGACTCCGACTCCGACTCCGACTCCGACTCCGACTCCAGCTTTCTAAGTTTAGCCGTCTCCGACTCCGACTCCGGCTCCTGCTTTCAGCTCCAACCGACTCTGACTCCGACTCCAACTCCGGGCTACAAACTTTAGCCGACTCCGACTCCAACTCCAGCTTTCAACAAATTGTTGGCTCCGACTCCGACTCGACATATTTTTTAATATTTAAAAAAATCGCTAACTATTATTTTGAAAACATTGATAAATAGAATTATTTGAATTCTCTCTAAGTATCAAACTTTTCTCCAAAAAAATAAGTTCGAATCACAAAACGGAAAAAAATTGTAAGTTACAAGTTGTATACGTTATTAAACCAGATACAGTTCAGACTCGATTATCCGAAGGCCTCGGAAAAATTTCACTTCTGATATTCTTATTCGGTCTTAATTTTAATTGTCGGGTTCAAGTATGAACACTTAACTACGCTAAAGTGATTTAGAATTTTTAAATTCTAGATTGCGTCCAAAATGGCGGTGATTACATATTGAAAAAATGCATTTTGATATTTAATAGGCAATTCACTATTCAAATTTTACTAAAATGGGGTCGCAGAACTCGAATGGAAGAACGAACATATTTTTTTAGAACGTGATTCGATTATCCGAAATCCGAAACAAATCGAACTTAGGATAATCGAGGCTTATAATAATCGAGTCTGGACAGTATCAAAAATATTTCCAGTTTTGAAGGCATTTTTAGATGAACAATTTTGTAAGTTAATTTGGACTCATTAACATAACCACAAATTTACACTTATTTTATTAAAAGCTCAAAATATTAAATATTTATGTGCCATTTTTTTGTAATGAATCATTAAAAGTACCCTAGCCGTAATGATCGTTTTAAATATCATATATATTTAATTTGCTCACCCACTTATCGCAAATCAATTTACCTAAAAAAATATTTGTGGAAAGGACGCTTTAGGGCTTCTTTTCAAATATCCTTGACCTAGAAAATATTGAACCCAGAGATTTTGGATTTATTTTAATTTTAAAATTTTCTATGTATAAGGAGGCGCGCGATATTTCTTGAATCTTCACCTTTGGTCAAATTTAAATTGAAAGGGTTCAGGCAAAAGGATGCAGTCAAGACTCAATTGAATATTTCTGAGTACAAAACTAATATTGTCTATTATTTTTTAATTAATTTAATTTTTTATGAGACTACAAATTTGGGTTAGAGAGGATTAACAGGGTGTCATATAGTGATCAAAGTGAAATAACACAATAAGAGCATTCCAACCACAATCAAAATGCTCAAAAAAAAACATAATGGCATCTAATAAATCTCCTGAATAAAAAACTTAAAAATATAAGAAGTTCTGTGAAACCTGCATTATAACAAATACTGAACAGGTAAAAAAAAAATAACTCCGACTCCGACTCCGACTCCGGGTTATCAGAAATTTCCGGCTCCGACTCCGACTCCGACACCAGCTCATAAAATTTAGCCGACTCCGGCTTCGACTCCGACTCCAGCTGTTCGAGTTTTGATTACTCCAACTCCGACTCCGACTCCAGGTCCCCAAAAAGACCCGACTCCACCGTTTCCCGGGAAATTTGTAACCCCGGGAAATTGGACGCTCAAATCATATCTCCTAATCGTGTTAATGGATATTTGCAATTTTTTTATATGTTATTGAAAATATTACAAGGAATCAGGGAAAAACATTTTCAGATATGAGCTCTTTGGTTCCGAGGACTTCAAATTAGCAAATTAAATTTTCATAGGACCTTTTCAAATATTCAGCTAACTTTTTCGAACCTCCTATGTGGCCATAAAAGCCTAACTAATAACCTTTTTTCAAACGTCGCGCTTTAAAATTGGTTCAGCCGTTTCAGAGTTATTTTTTTTTTAAATGTGTGTTTTGCTAAAATCGACGAAAAATGCCTTTTTTTTACCACCCTATTTTGGATAGAAGCACCCTTATCGCCAAACAAAAAAATACGGGTCTAATTATTTGGGTCAAAGGAATCCCAAATAATTAGCCAAATCGGAGCACTTTTGATTTGGAGACTTCCTGTTTGACGTGGAATGGCTCATAAAAGGTACAATTCTTTGTCATTTTATATGTTATCTTCAATATAAGATTAACGAAATAAAAGTTTGAAATAAACATTAATTTTCGAAAACTATAAAATAAATATCAAAATAGATCGAAATGGCAATTTTACATGATCATTCAAGATGGGTTCGGGTGGGCATCCGGCACACTTTGGCCTCACCTTACTTATACTCTAGGCAAAGTCCGAAGACAATAAATTTTAAAAAAAACTTGAAGTGTCTTATTTGCTTAAATTGATGGACAATTTTTTCCATCAGAATTTTATGAATGTTGCAAATTTATAATCTACCAATTTAAATTGAATTTTGAAAATGATTTTTATTAAATTTTTATAAGCAAACACAAGAAACCATTATTTTAAATGCCGTACTTATTTGAAAAAAAAAAACAGATATGGAATCCTGATTTAACTAGTCTTGAAAAATTAATAAAATACTCATCTTTTTTTTTAGACTGTTGTCTGTAAATCGATAATATCATACCAAGTTTTTGAAAGTATTTTATTTATGGTTCTGATAAAACCATTTTAATAAGGCCACTGAAAAATTTTATTACTTAAAAATTGAGGGGCCAATAGAAATGACTGGCAAATATTTTAACTGGCAAATTATTATTAATTACATCAATTTGAGGCTAGTAATTCGGTAATTCTTTGATAGTTTTGTAATTGATGGTAGTTAGTTTAATTAAAAGTTTTCAATGAGTAATAAATGTAATTTAGGCTGGTACAAATGTTTTTAGAAGTTTTTGTCCCCCCCCCCCCCCCCCTTCAAAATTGGCCCGAAAAATCAGGGAGCAAAAAAAATATTTTTACAATAAACTTCAAAATTTCAATGAAAATTTAAGTGCAACCAGCTGAAATCAAATTAAAATACATTCTTCTGCGTTTAAAATCATTTTTATCATGTTTGGGTTTATTAAAAAATCTTAAGATTTTTTGAAAATTTTCGATGCAAAATCCTTTTTTTCGATACAATTTTTGTTTTTGTCAGATCTTAGATTTTTTGAAAACTAATGATTGCAAAACAACTGAACTAGTGTAAAATGCATTTTAAACACTTTTTTCATTTAAATGTGAAGACTATGGCATGTTATTTAAATTTTTATATTTTTTTTATTTTTTTGCCAGGGCCGAGAGACAAAAACTTTTTTAATATTTGCATCGGCCTTATTATTTTGAAAATAATACCTAAAAAACGAATCTTTTAAACTTATGTTGGTATGGTAATGGACTTAATTGAATAATGATATGATATTTTTTCATTCTAAAATAAGCTGGTTTTCGATCTGTACACCTCATGCGCAAATTTAGGTTGCACAGTGTAATCACGAATTCTATTCGTATTTTATATAAATATCACAAACTTAATATTTATTAATATTTATTATTATTAATTAAAAAAATAGTTTTTGAATTCAAAATCAATGCATCTATCATCAAAAACCCGAAGAAATCCCACCAGGGGTGAGATAGAGCCTTAAAGAATATAACTTCTTTCAATTCATAACATCGATATTGCTTAATTATAACGACAGCACAAAAAAAAGGGACATGATACAAAAAAAATCTTATGATGAAAGCAAAGTATTATTAATTATGTGTTTTCCAAAAGAAATTGAAAAAAGCAATTTTTACCAAAAGAATATTTTCAATCGTACACATTCTTAATCAAACAAGCGCTTATGACAAACGCGAGCATAGCAAGCTTCCCATGCGCCAGTGACGACGCACGCCGCAGTTTTGGTTTTCTAGTTTTGGTACGAGCCCATAAACTGAACAAAGCAGGCGCAAAGCAAAACCGAGGTTAAAGTGAATGAAAATTTGGGAGGTTGTAGAGCTTGAAAATGCGATTTTTGAGACAAATAAAAGATATGAAAATGAAAAAATTGACCATATTTTCATTTGAAAACGGTATAATTCATTGGAAAATCTTATCACATCCGAAAGCAGATGGATATTTCGAAATTTGAGCGGCAACTCGCCCAGGTTCAGCACACTAGCTATCATCTGCATTCAGAAGAATCAAAATCGGATTCAGGGGAGCTGAGAACGACGCGACACAAAATTTGACAAAATTTTACCGCACTAAAAACTCGAGGGTTGAAGATAGACGAGTTCTGTCAAGATGAATCGATAGAGCGTCGAAAATCGATGCAGTTTGAATTTTTTTTGTGATTTTTTCCGATTGAAATTCATGCTGAATCGTCATATTTATGAACATGAAAATGATGACCAGCCAGAAAGTAAAACCTATACCTTTCTTTAGTAAGAAAGGCAAAATATAAGTAATTTGCAAAATTAAACAATAATTACCGATGAGTTCAAAAGCATTCACAGTTTTTTTTCAAGTCTTTGTTGGTCTATTCTATTTGATGTTGATTGTAGAACATTTACATAAAGGCAAATTAATTGACTGTTTATTCAATTAATTTGGCAAAAAAAAAAATCTTTTTAATCATATATTTTATTGCATCAATACATTGCAATGTCCTTCCAAAATAAAAAATATGAGCAATTCTCTACCAAAACCGAAAATTGATTTTTTTTGTATTTTTTTTATTTGACTTAAACTTTTTGGGGGCCTTCCCTATGACCAAATAAGCTATTTTGCGTCATTGGTTCACCCATACAAGTCTCCATACAATTTTGGCTGCTGTCCATACAAAAATGGTATGTAAATATTCAAACAGCTGTAACTTTTGAGTGAATTTTCTGATCAATTTGGTGTCTTCGGCAAAGTTGTAGGTATTGTTGAGGACTTTTGAGAAAAAAATAGGTACACGGAAAAAAATTGAAGATTTTTTTTATCAACTTTTTGACGAAGAACTTCGTCTTAGGGCTCTATACAGGGTAGCAATCCAAAATTTCGCGGAGCGAAATGTAACGAAAAATGAAACGCCTTCCCCAAGCAGAGGGGAAAATCACAGAAGCAGCGCGGCCGACGGTTTTGATATAAATATAAACGCCACTCCCTCCACAGCATTAGTTTAGTCGGTGGTCTACCACCGAAGCAAGAGGAGCTCAGCTCGTCACGCAAGCGCCACGCAGCTACCACCGAAACGAGAGGAGGTTAGCTCCTTTCGAAATCGCCACTAGGTGGCGTTTCAGGAACTGGCCTTCCCGCTTCCCTATAAAAAAGCAAGCGCCTCAAGGTGATGCCTTCTCTAAATACCACCTAGCCAAGAATTCAGCTAAATGTTTCTTTTTTCGTTCTTCGTCATTTTGGTTATGCCTGTTACATTACCACTGCACCTTTTTTTCACTAAAACTCAATTTCTCAAAATACGTATTTTTTTATTTTCGAGATTTTTTATATGATTTAGGGGACAAAAAAACCGCAACTTTTGAGCCATAGAGAAACACGGTCAAAAAATCTGCCGCCGAGTTATGAATTTTTGGAAAAATAGCGATTTTTGGAAAAAATCGAAGTTTCATGCAAAAACAAGTTTGACATTATTTTTTAATGCAAAATTGAATTTGCAATCGAAAAGTACTTTACAGATTTTTTGATAAAGGGTTTAGTTTTCAAGATATAGCCACCGAAAGTATGATTTTAGCGAAATATTTGCAGTTTTTCAATTTTTAAAAAATAGTGACCATGAGTGATCGTTTCTAAAAATATTTTTTTGAGAAGTTCAGAAAATTTGCTATAAAATTGTCTAAGAGACATTGAAGATTGGACCTCGGATTGCTGAGATAGAGCCGCTTTAAGAAAAAGAAACACGAAAATTGAAGTTTTCTTAATCTCACCAAAAAAACACACCATTTTCTTATGACGATATCTCAGCTACTAATGGTCCGATTTTCAATGTTAATACATGAAACATTCGTGAAATCGATCTTTTCGAAAAAAAATACTTTGCAAATTTTTAAATCAAGCCAAGGATGACACTAAGGGTCAAACATTGAAGGGTCCTTTTTACAGGACACATTAGTACTGGGTCACACTTGGTTTTACGGCGGCAATTACCTGCTGTCCGACAGACTTCTAGGCCGGTCTGTCTGATTACGGGTCCTTCGGGCAAATAGACCGATTCCCGGTTCTTGACTTCGCAAGTCATCTACGGTATTGCCGCCAACCAGACTTCTGTCAATCCTTGCTACAAATCGGTTACCAAACAGTTACCAACGTCGGTTTCCTTTGTGGACTCCTTCTTGTGGGGTAGCAATCGTGGGGGTATGGAACTGGCTGCGTACTGCTAGGGTGTCTTGGCTTTTGTTTGCCCTAGCCAGTGGGAGTAGTGAAGCTCCGCCCAATAACTCAAGTATATTCCTGAATGCTATTTAACGCGATACAAACAGAGTCACAGTAACGATTGGGTCAGGAACTGCCATCGGTTACAAAAATTACAGCTGTTTGAATATTTACATACCATTTTTGTATGGACAGCAGCCAAAATTGTATGGAGACTTGTATAGGTGAACCAATGACACAAAATAGCATATTTGGTCATAGAGAAGGCCCCCACAAAGTTTGAGCCAAATCAAAAAATACAAATAAAATCCATTTCCGGTTTTGGTAGCGAATTGCTCAGTGGTAACAAGTTCCAACCCTGACTAACATAAAACCACGTTCGTGCGGTGAACTTTCATGGTCCAGTTACGGGTGCCTGCGTAGACTAGTATTGGCCAGGCTTGTTTGCTTGAGGCTTGCGCCGCGGGGACTTTGTGATGACATCTCGGAAGCAACTCAAACCGCTTCGGCCATATTTTTTCTAACCAAGAAAGCCCGTAGCTCGTGGTTCTTGAAACCACGCAATTGTTGGCTTTCACATTACTCGGCACGTCCAACTAACTACGACGACAAAGACGACAACGACGACGAGGGAAAACCCCTTCTTAGAATCTGACAGGGCTAACTACCTTGTTCCTGTTCCTAGGGGGGAGCACAGGAAGGGTTGGATGTATTTGGAATGGATTTTGTTAATCATAATTGCGATTATTAAAACATTACATGAATTTCAAACTAAGTTATAAGACTACAGAAAATGTTATGAAAATTGATAGAAAATTGAAAAATGAAACTCATAAAAATTCGAAAATTTTGGATATGCAAACTTTTCCAACCTGCACCGTTTCCCTTACAAACATGTCAAAGCTTATGGAGCCACCGCAAGAATCGTCCAGCCCTTGGAAAAAGAAGCCTTTCTCTGCTCGAGCAAGTCCAAGAATGAAGCAGAAAACAGAAAACAGTGAAGCAAACGGAGGAAAACAAAAAGGAGCGACCCTTCAATTGATATGAGATTTATTTATTTGTTTGCACTGAACTGACCATTCATGCGTCAATCACACGCCATATGCATAAATAATTATAATTCAGAACGAGCTCGCGCGCGCGGCAAATAAAGAGGGCCCAGCTCCGTACGTGAACCGTACGGTGGGGTGACATTGGTCTAATATTCAAAAATCTACTAGAAGATTTTTTTTATTTTCAATTTTTTTATACCTTTTTATATCATTCTTCCTAAAATTTCAAATTACTCTGGTCCACGGTTCAAAGGCCGATTCGGTCCTTGGCGGCACTTTTTAACCATTTTTTCTTTCTTTGAGTGGGTCGGTCGAGTTCTTTCAGATTTTTCCCCCAGCCAGCATCTTTAAGGAAGTGACCGGTTCCACCGCATGCGGTCTCCGTGGGCAGCTCCTTAAAAGAGCCGACATCATCCGGCGGTCACTTCTCGGGGGCAGACATATTCGGTGGCCGCCTTTTCATCTTACACGCTTGCCCTCACGCTAATGAGCCGACTATGTGTGGTTCCGAGTTTCCAATTGGTGGACTCTAGGGCCGGAACACACCGCACCGCAAAGGGCATATCGTCAACCTTAATTGTTTTGTTGGGGCTCGCACATTGTGGTGGAGTTGATGGCTTTGATGTGGGTCCCAAAGAAGAGTTTTTCCATTTTTTTCAATTATTCGTCTCTCATATGTACAGAATTTTCTTTTCAATTACAGTCCAGACTCGATTATCCGAAGGCCTTGGCAAAATTTAACTTCGGATAATCAAAACTTCAAGTAATCAAATCAGAAAATAATTTTTTTTCACTTTCTTATTTTTGATTTTTAAGCTTAAGTATGACCTTAAACTACACTAAAATGATTTAGTATTTGTATATTCAAGATGACGGCAAAAATGGCGATGATGCAGCATTGAAAAAAAGTTACAGGCAATCAACCATTCAAATTTGACTAAAATTGGATTACAAGTCATTTTTGTCATTTTTGTCATTTTTGTCATTTTTGTCTTTTTTGTCTTTTTTGTCATTTTTGTAATTTTTGTAATTTTTGTAATTTTTGTAATTTTTGTCATTTTTGTCATTTTTGTCATTTTTGTCATTTTTGTCATTTATGTCATTTTTGTCATTTTTATCATTTTTGTCATTTTTGTCATTTTTGTTCTTTTTTGTCATTTTTGTCATTTTTGTCATTTTTGTCATTTTTGTCATTTTTGTCATTTTTGTCATTTTTGTCATTTTTGTCATTTTTGTCATTTTGTCATTTTGTCATTTTTGTCATTTTGTCATTTTTGTCATTTTGTCATTTTTGTCATTTTTGTCATTTTGTCATTTTTGTCATTTTGTCATTTTTGTCATTTTTGTCATTTTGTCATTTTTCATTTTGTCATTTTTGTCATTTTTGTCATTTTTCATTTTGTCATTTTTGTCATTTTGTCATTTTTCATTTTGTCATTTTGTCATTTTTGTTATTTTTGTCATTTTGTCATTTTTGTTTTGTCATTTTTGTCATTTTTGTCATTTTGTCATTTTTGTCATTTTTGTCATTTTTGTCATTTTTGTCATTTTTGTCATTTTTGTCATTTTTGTCATTTTGTCATTTTTGTCATTTTTGTCATTTTTCATTTTGTCATTTTTGTCATTTTTGTCATTTTTGTCATTTTGTCATTTTTCATTTTTGTCATTTTTGTCATTTTTGTTTTTTTTTTTCATTTTTGTCATTTTTGTCATTTTGTCATTTTTGTCATTTTTGTCATTTTGTCATTTTTGTCATTTTTGTCATTTTTGTCATTTTTGTCATTTTTGTCATTTTGTCATTTTTGTCATTTTTGTCATTTTTGTCATTTTGTCATTTTGTCATTTTTGTCATTTTTGTCATTTTTCATTTTGTCATTTTGTCATTTTTGTCATTTTGTCATTTTTGTCATTTTGTCATTTTTGTCATTTTGTCATTTTTGTCATTTTTGTCATTTTTGTCATTTTGTCATTTTGTCATTTTTGTCATTTTTGTCATTTTTGTCATTTTTGTCAATTTTGTCATTTTGTAATTTTTGTAATTTTTGTAATTTTGTAATTTTTGTAATTTTGTAATTTTGTAATTTTTGTAATTTTTGTTTTGTAATTTTTGTAATTTTTGTAATTTTTGTAATTTTGTAATTTTGTAATTTTGTAATTTTGTAATTTTGTAATTTTTGTAATTTTGTAATTTTTGTAATTTTTGTAATTTTGTAATTTTGTAATTTTTGTAATTTTGTAATTTTTGTAATTTTTGTCATTTTGTCATTTTTGTCATTTTGTCATTTTTGTCATTTTTGTCATTTTGTCATTTTGTCATTTTTGTCATTTTGTCATTTTTGTCATTTTTGTCATTTTGTCATTTTTGTCATTTTTGTCATTTTTGTCATTTTTGTCATTTTTGTCATTTTTGTCATTTTTGTCATTTTTGTCATTTTGTCATTTTGTCATTTTTGTCATTTTGTCATTTTGTCATTTTTGTCATTTTTGTCATTTTGTCATTTTGTCATTTTTGTCATTTTTGTCATTTTTGTCATTTTTGTCATTTTTGTCATTTTTGTCATTTTGTCATTTTGTCATTTTGTCATTTTGTCATTTTGTCATTTTTGTCATTTTTGTCATTTTGTCATTTTGTCATTTTTGTCATTTTTGTCATTTTTGTCATTTTTGTCATTTTTGTCATTTTTGTCATTTTGTCATTTTTCATTTTTGTCATTTTTGTCATTTTGTCATTTTGTCATTTTTGTCATTTTGTCATTTTTGTCATTTTGTCATTTTGTCATTTTTGTCATTTTTGTCATTTTGTCATTTTGTCATTTTGTAATTTTTGTAATTTTTGTAATTTTTGTAATTTTGTAATTTTTGTAATTTTTGTAATTTTGTAATTTTGTAATTTTTGTAATTTTTGTAATTTTGTAATTTTTGTAATTTTGTAATTTTGTAATTTTGTAATTTTTGTAATTTTGTAATTTTGTAATTTTGTAATTTTGTAATTTTGTAATTTTGTAATTTTTGTAATTTTGTAATTTTTGTCATTTTGTCATTTTGTCATTTTTGTCATTTTGTCATTTTGTCATTTTTGTCATTTTTGTCATTTTGTCATTTTGTCATTTTTGTCATTTTGTCATTTTTGTCATTTTTGTCATTTTTGTCATTTTTGTCATTTTGTCATTTTGTCATTTTTGTCATTTTGTCATTTTGTCATTTTGTCATTTTTGTCATTTTTGTCATTTTTGTCATTTTTGTCATTTTGTCATTTTGTCATTTTGTCATTTTTTTTGTCATTTTTGTCATTTTTGTAATTTTTGTAATTTTGTAATTTTGTAATTTTGTAATTTTTAATTTTGTAATTTTTGTAATTTTTAATTTTGTAATTTTTGTAATTTTTGTAATTTTGTAATTTTGTAATTTTGTAATTTTTGTAATTTTTGTAATTTTGTCATTTTTGTAATTTTTGTAATTTTGTAATTTTTGTAATTTTTGTAATTTTTAATTTTGTAATTTTGTAATTTTTGTAATTTTGTAATTTTGTCATTTTGTCATTTTTGTCATTTTTGTCATTTTTGTCATTTTTGTCATTTTTGTCATTTTGTCATTTTGTCATTTTTGTCATTTTGTCATTTTTGTCATTTTGTCATTTTTGTCATTTTTGTCATTTTGTCATTTTTGTCATTTTGTCATTTTGTCATTTTGTCATTTTGTCATTTTTGTCATTTTGTCATTTTGTCATTTTTGTCATTTTTGTCATTTTGTCATTTTTGTCATTTTGTCATTTTTGTCATTTTTGTCATTTTTCATTTTTCATTTTTGTCATTTTTGTCATTTTGTCATTTTTGTCATTTTTGTCATTTTTGTCATTTTTGTCATTTTTGTCATTTTGTCATTTTTGTCATTTTGTCATTTTTGTCATTTTGTCATTTTGTCATTTTGTCATTTTTGTCATTTTGTCATTTTTGTCATTTTTGTCATTTTTGTCATTTTTGTCATTTTTGTCATTTTTGTCATTTTGTCATTTTTGTCATTTTTGTCATTTTTGTCATTTTTGTCATTTTTGTCATTTTGTCATTTTGTCATTTTTGTCATTTTTGTCATTTTTGTCATTTTGTCATTTTTGTCATTTTTGTCATTTTTGTCATTTTGTCATTTTTGTCATTTTTGTCATTTTTGTCATTTTGTCATTTTTGTCATTTTTGTCATTTTTCATTTTTGTCATTTTTGTCATTTTTGTCATTTTTGTCATTTTGTCATTTTTGTCATTTTTGTCATTTTTGTCATTTTTGTCATTTTTGTCATTTTTGTCATTTTTGTCATTTTTGTCATTTTTGTCATTTTTGTCATTTTTGTCATTTTTGTCATTTTTGTCATTTTTGTCATTTTTTGTCATTTTTGTCATTTTTGTCATTTTTGTCATTTTTGTAATTTTTGTCATTTTTGTCATTTTTGTCATTTTTTTAATTTGTTTTTTATTTTAGCTCTTTATCAGCACAACTCTGTGTCCCAGTTTCATGGCTTTCAATATCCCAAATTCTCCCACAACTAAAAGCTCACTCAAAACCTTCAGCGTGAGCACTTTTTGATAGGCTTTCGCCGTGGTGCCACCCGCTGGCCACCCGCTCTGCCATCAACCGAGGCCCCCAGAATCCGACGGGGTCCACCACACCCGGGGGAGTAGTTACTGGTCCGAAATGGAAAGCAAATCTCCCCTACGTGAACGTGAAAGCAGAACATAATTGATTACCATCGCGCCGTGATTGATTTGATAGTTGAAATAATTTGAAAATAAGCTTGTAATTAATTTAGATCTATTTATTTTGCTCAAGCCCTCGCGAGCGCGCGAGCGGGGCCCGGAGAGTGTAGTGGCCGCAGAAGTGGGCCCGTGGCCAATCCCAGCCCACACGCCCCATCGGAGCAGGCAGCAAGCCCCAAATCTGGATCCATCAAAATTAGAGCTGTAATTAATGATTTTGCATGAAATGTAGCCCTCGGTCCAGCTTAGGCGCGTTCCAAAGTGGCCAACTCGCGCCGCGGCCCGCAGAAGTCTGTAATCAGTTTTTGGACGCCGATGCCGCCGCCGCTACTGGTTGGGGCCATGTTTTGATAAAATGCTGCTCCCCAAAACCAGATTAGATCGCTGAGGTGCGATAAAAAGTGATTATGCGCGCGCTTTTTCGGGAGATTTGTATACGAGAGATCGGTGTGTGGAGAAAGTGGAGAGTTTAGGGAGATTTGGAATGAGTAACATTTAGAAAAAAAACTAGCCTTTTGTGGGAGCTTGTTCGAACGTTTAGGAATCTGGAGTGCAAATTCAATTTCACAACCCCTTTGATGTGGTCTGTGAGTTAGACGTTGAGACTTGAGCTTCTGCTTGGAATGAAAGTTTAAGTTTGGACTGCTTTATGAATGAAATTTTATTTTTTGCTTATATGATTTTTCACTAAAAGCGTTTTTTGCTTTTTTGCTTTTTTTCTTTTTTGCTTTTTTGCTTTTTTGCTTTTTTGCTTTTTTGCTTTTTTGCTTTTTTGCTTTTTTGCTTTTTTGCTTTTTTGCTTTTTTGCTTTTTTGCTTTTTTGCTTTTTTGCTTTTTGCTTTTTTGCTTTTTTTTTGCTTTTTTGCTAAAAACTAAAAACTAAAAACTAAAAACTAAAAACTAAAAACTAAAAACTAAAAACTAAAAACTAAAACTAAAACTAAAAACTAAAAACTAAAAACTAAAAACTAAAAACTAAAACTAAAAACTAAAAACTAAAAACTAAAAACTAAAACTAAAAACTAAAACTAAAACTAAAACTAAAAACTAAAAACTAAAAACTAAAAACTAAAAACTAAAACTAAAAACTAAAACTAAAAACTAAAAACTAAAAACTAAAAACTAAAAACTAAAAACTAAAAACTAAAAACTAAAACTAAAAACTAAAAACTAAAAACTAAAAACTAAAAACTAAAAACTAAAAACTAAAAACTAAAAACTAAAAACTAAAAACTAAAAACTAAAAACTAAAAACTAAAAACTAAAAACTAAAAACTAAAAACTAAAAACTAAAAACTAAAAACAATTACAAAAATTTTGATATATAGACATAAGGGGTTTGCTTATAAACATCACAAGTTATCGCGATTTTACGAAAAAAAGTTTTGATAAAGTTACTTTTTGCGTTTCTCTTTGTTTCGTCGTCCGTGTCTGTCGCGGGTGACCATGAACGGCCATGATCGATGACGACCAACTTTTTTAAAACTTTTTTTCGTAAAATCGTGATAACTTGTGATGTTTATAAGCAAACCCCTTATGCATGTATATCAAAATTTTTGTTATTGTCTGCTCTACAACTTTGTAGAACATTGTTACACTCTAAAAAATAACCCTGCAATGTTAGAAAAAACACGAAATTTTAAAATGAAAAATTTTGTTCTAAATGAAAAAATGACCCTTCTGGGACAATGTAGATTCGAAAAGTACATTAAATTTCCCATAAAATGACATGTTCCAAATTTTTTTACAGTCTAGTAACGGAAAATGGGAGAATTTTTAAAACTTTTTAGTGTTTTTTCGATGAAAATACGTTTTTCGAATTCTGTGTACGCCATCAAATCGGGCGTCTAATTTTACATAAAAGTCCCTTTGACACCAAATTTCTATCTCATCACCGTTTCAGGCTGCAAATTATTGAAAAACACCTCTTTTTTCGCATGCGCAAAAATGGAAGGGGTCGTACCGCCCCTCCGTCACGAGATATCAAAAAACGGACCTCGGATTCGTGATCAGGGACAAAAGTTACCCCTTAGGACAAAGTTTCACGCAAATCGAAGAGGGGTCGGGGCAACTGCTGTGTGAGTTGGCGGAGAATTACCCAAAAACTAAAAACTTAAAACTAAAAACTAAAAACTAAAAACTAAAAACTAAAAACTAAAAACTAAAAACTAAAAACTAAAAACTAAAAACTAAAACTAAAAACTAAAAACTAAAAACTAAAAACTAAAAACTAAAACTAAAAACTAAAAACTAAAAACTAAAACTAAAAACTAAAAACTAAAAACTAAAAACTAAAACTAAAAACTAAAAACTAAAAACTAAAAACTAAAAACTAAAAACTAAAAACTAAAACTAAAAACTAAAAACTAAAAACTAAAAACTAAAAACTAAAAACTAAAACTAAAACTAAAAACTAAAAACTAAAAACTAAAAACTAAAACTAAAAACTAAAACTAAAAACTAAAAACTAAAAACTAAAAACTAAAAACTAAAACTAAAAACTAAAAACTAAAACTAAAAACTAAAAACTAAAAACTAAAACTAAAAACTAAAACTAAAAACTAAAACTAAAAACTAAAACTAAAAACTAAAAACTAAAAACTAAAACTAAAAACTAAAACTAAAAACTAAAAACTAAAACTAAAAACTAAAACTAAAAACTAAAACTAAAAACTAAAAACTAAAAACTAAAAACTAAAACTTAAAACTAAAAACTAAAAACTAAAACTAAAAACTAAAAACTAAAACTAAAAACTAAAAACTAAAAACTAAAAACTAAAAACTAAAAACTAAAACTAAAAACTAAAAACTAAAAACTAAAAACTAAAACTAAAAACTAAAACTAAAAACTAAAACTAAAAACTAAAAACTAAAAACTAAAACTAAAAACTAAAACTAAAACTAAAAACTAAAAACTAAAACTAAAACTAAAAACTAAAAACTAAAAACTAAAAACTAAAAACTAAAAACTAAAAACTAAAACTAAAAACTAAAAACTAAAAACTAAAAACTAAAACTAAAAACTAAAACTAAAACTAAAAACTAAAAACTAAAAACTAAAAACTAAAACTAAAAACTAAAAACTAAAAACTAAAAACTAAAAACTAAAAACTAAAACTAAAAACTAAAACTAAAACTAAAACTAAAAACTAAAAACTAAAACTAAAAACTAAAACTAAAAAAAACTAAAACTAAAACTAAAAACTAAAACTAAAAACTAAAAACTAAAAACTAAAACTAAAAACTAAAAACTAAAAACTAAAAACTAAAAACTAAAAACTAAAAACTAAAAACTAAAAACAAAAACTAAAAACTAAAAACTAAAAACTAAAAACTAAAAACTAAAAACTAAAAACTAAAAACTAAAAACTAAAAACTAAAAACTACCATTTTTGCTTTTTTGCTTTTTATGCATTTAACTTTTTAACTTTTTTGCTTTGCTTTTTTGCTTTTTTTTTATTTTTGCTTTTTTGCTTTTTTTTTTTGCTTTTTTGCTTTTTTTGCTTTTTTTTGCTTTTTTGCTTTCTTTTTTTTTTTTTTTTTTTGCTTTTTTTTTTTCTTTTTTGCTTTTCTTTTTTTTTGCTTTTTTTTTTTTTTTTCTTTTTTGCTTTTTTTTTGCTTTTTTGCTTTTCTTTTTCTTTTTTGCTTTTTTGCTTTTTTGCTTTTTTGCTTTTTTGCTTTTTTGCTTTTTTGCTTTTTTGCTTTTTTGCTTTTTTGCTCTTTTACTTTTTTGCTTTTTTACCTTTTTGCCTTTTTTGCTTTTTTGCTTTTTTGCTTTTTTGCTTTTTTGCTTTATTGCTTTATTGCTTTATTGCTTTTTTGCCTTCAAGTTTTTTTCCAATTTTAAAAATGAAAAATTCTTTTATGAGACTTCGGGAAAATGCTCTCCCCCATAACCGGAAAGGCGGTTCATTTTCCGGTGTTCTCTTCCGACTGTTTTCTCCAAGCAAATTATCCTTTGTTTGTGCTACCACTCATCAAGGGAGAGGAGACTGTTGGTGTTGGTGGCGGTACAAAATGTAAAAACCATAAATTTATTATTTATGCAATTTTCAAAAGGATCATACCCGTGGTCTGACGACTGCTGGCTGCTGGAAAATGTAGCGGTTTCGGCCAGCGGGGAAAACTCATCTTCATTTTCCTTTTTCCGGCGTCCCGGAATTAATTTAGCAGCAAACTAGTGTTCGGAACGTGGTTTGATGTGGGGGATTTTTTAAGGATTTTAAGTTCAAATTTTCAATCTTGAATACCTTTTACAAAAAAAGTAGATTTTAGCACAGTTGGTTCGAATTGCCAATGCTTTTTCACAATTTAAATTTTTAAATAAAAATTGTTGAAGAAGTTAACTAAGTTTTTTTTTGCCAACATTCCATTTTCAGAAAATCGTCAAATATTAAAAAAGCAACGACCACAGAAATCCTCCCCCTTCAGGTCGGTTGATGTGGTATATTTTTTTCTACGTTTTTTCTTTCCTCTCGTGACTTGTTGTCTGCTCCTCTTCTAATTAGCACTTAAAAGGTCGACGGTCCTGGCCACAAATAAAGAGTTGGAAGGGAACTGGATCCCCTCAACTCCCAAACGTGAGTCTGCTGTGGCTCCAGAGGAAAGTAGTTGATTTTTTTTTCAGTTTTCCCCCGCTGGAACCAACATTTACATTTCATCAAAAAGGATTACCAAACATCGCACCTCTAATGGGATGGTTTTAAGGGTTTTTTTTTCGCTCTCTTTTTATGTTGGTAATGGAAGTCAATTTTCAAAATAAAATTTAATTGTAATTTGCTGAAAAAGTGTGAACTTGTTTTTAACTTATATTATTGTTTGTAATTTCGTCCAAATCTCTTTAATTAACTGATAAGACCCCTACAATCCAGGGAGCGGTTATCACTAAATCTTGTTCCTCCCACGAACAAAACAAACGCACGACGTTCATCTTCCTAAATTTTGCACCCAGATTTATCATCAAACAAGACGGCGCTCTCCAAATTAGGACGACCTGCGAGCACAAATGGCGTTTAATTTCCGTCCACTAATGTCCCAAACCCCCCTCCTGAAACTTCAAGAGCTCGGTGGTTCAAAAGCTCTAAACCTTCTCCGCGATGACACCACCCCTGGCCAAATTAGAGATAAAAGCTCTCGGATAAACCGTGGCATTAACCTTTGTTGGCCGGAGACCGGCTGTCTTCACTTTTTGATTTATGATCTAGCTCATCAACCGGGGCCGAGTTGTAGCAGGTGGTGGCTCCCAGAGTCACTCCACCTTAACATGGTCGGGGCATGATTTGGGATGCCAACAGTAATGCGCTGAACGTGTCTTCATTAAGGAGTCGTCCCCCACCTGGCCACCTTCCGGTTGAATTACGTACGCCGACTGCGAAAGTGTCGTCTGCCAGAAGGATTTTGCCCCCCCAAAATGAGAACGTCTTGCGGATCAAGTGGTGAGAATCGTTCGAAGGAAATGGTTTATTTATTTATTTATTTTTTTTTTTTTTTTTGAGACTTCTGAGAGATGATGATGGTGTGACGACAGTTTTTGGGATCGACTTTTTCTTTCGTTCGGGCACGATTTGGTGGTAAAATTTGTGCACGGTTGTTAAATCGTCTTATCACCCAGCTGCTTTTTTTTTTGCTGACAGATCGTAAGCTCAAGTATTGCCGAGAAGGACTCGTGTCATCGAAATGAAATGGGCGAAATGAAAGAAAAAAATCAATGGCTTCAATAGTTTAATATTCTCTGCACTAAACAAACTGAAGTGACTAACTTGTCATAAATTGAATGTCATAATTTTAACTATTCAATTTAAAAAAAGGAATGTTAAAGGCATTTCTCACTGATACAGTTGACTTACAATCGTAAGACGTTAATTGTTTCAAAATCTACGCTTGAACGAAAAAATTAATTGGGCAAAAAATACCGTCAAATTTTCAATAACTTTTAATTAATCCAATGCACTTGAATTTCATTTGAATTTTGAATTTTTTGCCCAAACATTTCTCAAAACTTGCAATTGTTCAATTTTAAACTCTAAATCTGTTTTATATTTCTAAAATGATACTGTCCTTGTCTCAAAAGAAGTAATTTTGTGGCATTAGTGTTTCCATGCAAGTCTCTACATATATTTTTATGGACTGGTGTCAACTTCAAAATGAGCATCTGAATATTAGAAAAACTGTATCTTCAGAAGGGATTTTTTTTATTTATTTATCTTCGTCTTGAACAGTCTGTTTCCTAACAGCTAATTAATTTCTTAAAACTATCTTTCGTCATATTTAAAACAAAACGGTCAGAAACTACATTAAACAAACATTGATTTTGTGTCTTCAGCAAAGTTCTAGTTTATGCTAGATAAATTGTACCTTTCTGAATAGAATGGTTCACGGAAAAAATCATCATTTTTTTTAATATCTCTTTATAGGGGAAATATACCCATTTTAAGCCTAACAGGCGGTCGTGTTTGAATGATGCTGGATAATCTGGAGTGTTCTTTGAAATTTACCAAAACAAAGAACACCAACGAGTAGAGCAACTTTTTGTGAACATTTCAGATTATTTTCACTTTTGCTAAAAGTTATTTTATTTCTTTTACAAGCATTTAAAAAAAAATCCAAATGCATTCTAATCAGTCGAGAATACATGAGGTCACGCCCTTTTTCTATTTTCAGCTTAGTTCTTTTTTCTTCCAGCGCTCTTTTGGGTCTGCTAAGTGCTGCCAAAATTGATGAAATTATAAGCGAACACTCACGAAAAGTATCATTTATAGAGAAAGTTTTCTGGCATCACTGGCTCACTCCCACTGGTGGCCACCCTTTGTTCTTTATTTGCCTTCGCTTCTCGCTCGGTTTTCTTCAGCCTTCGATTGGAATGGGTCGTCAAAAGTCTTGGCGTCGACCATCAAACTCTCCATATGACGAAGATAGGTGTTTGATTAGAAAAGGTATTATTTCCCTACTCAGAATTTGATTCTGAGCCGATGTGTATACGTAAAGGTATATTTTGGAGGCTTATTTATAATTTTGTTCAATTTTTGAGTGATTTTATAGCAGGGGTGACCAAAATATGGCCCGCGTGCCAATTTTGGCCCGCGAGGGGATTTTTGTGGCCCGCGGACCCATTTTGAATAATCATGTAAAATGGCCCTTTGGATTCCATAATTCTAGAAATTAAGGTTTAATGAACATTTTCAGATTTTGTTAACATATAACTAATGATTTATCCATACTTTGATCCTGAATAAACGAATCAGACAACTTTATCAAAAGAGTTATGAAACAATCAAATTTTGCTGAAGTGGAAACTGTAATTACAGCAAAAATAAAGGTATTCCATATTAATTGAAATGTCATGACGCAACAGTTTTAATGAGCTGGCCCCAATTTTTTTTTTGCACTTATAAACCACCCAACTCATGACATTTGGGTTACGAATTGAGTACGTAACATCTGATTCAGGTCGAAAATTCATTAAAATATTATTGAAATTGGTGAAATCATTTCTTTGCATCGATTAATATTCAAAAATATTCCCTTTCGCCAAGTATAAATCACCTGTTTTAAAATATTTTTATAAAGAAAAAAAAATTGTAAAAATATAAGTAAATTCAGTTAAAGACTATTTAAATTTCAATAAATGTGGTCAACAATGATTGACTTTAGTCACAAAATTATGAAACATCCATCAACCTCATTAAATCATTAAATTTAGAAACTTTTGAATATTCCACATTTAAAATTGGACAATTGGTTGCTGAGATATTGGCATCAGAAAATGTAAGGATGTTTGGATGATACTTTAAAACATTGAATTTGTTGTATGTTTTTCTTCCTTTCGCTGTTTTCAGCAACCAGTCCAATCTTTATTGTAAATTTTATGAACCGTTAAAAGAAAAATTTGTAATGGTCAATCATGGACGCTATTTTAAAAATCAAAGAATGGGAATTTTACAGTTAAATTTAAACATTAAGTATCTTTATTTTAAAAACGGTGCACTTTATCAAAAAGTTTGTAAAGTACTTTTTGATTACAAATTGGCGGTTTTGTCCCCTAAATCATATGAAAAAAAAAATCTAAAAATATTTTGGAAAATTGAATTTTTGTGAAAAAAATCTAAATTTTTTCCGTCCATCGGAAAACACCAAATTGATCGGAAAATTCCTACAAAAATAGTGCAATTCTGTGAAATTTCAGTAATTCATTTTTTTATGTATTTTAAATACGGCTGAATCTTTTGTGATAACTTCGGTATACCCAAAGAAACCATTTTGCATCATTAGTTTGTCCATATAATTTTCCATACAGATTTGGCAGCTGTCCATACACAAATGATTTATGAAAATTTAAAAATCTGAATCTTTTGATGGAACTTTTTTTATTGATTTAGTGTCATCGCCAAAGTTGTAGGTATGGGTAAGGACTACACTAAAAACTAACTTAATCCACCTGTGTGGCTGATGCCTTCCTCACTTTTTACCAACAATGGGTAATATGAGTGGTTTGGACACAAATTTCAGCTATTTTTTTAGGTCCAGAAAAATAAGTACACAGATATAACTTAAGTTGTCATAACTCGAGACAGGGTTGCCAGATCTTCAATGTTGTGGACTCGTTCGAAAGGTCTCTTGATTATCTAATCAACGATGGGTCGTATGATGGATTCGAATATAGTTTACATGCATTTAAGTGAGATCCGGCTTCAAAAAAGTACATAAATATTACTTAAGTGGTCTTTACTCGAGAAAGGGTTGCCAGATCTTCAATATTGTGAACTCGTTGGATAGGTCTCTTGATTATCTAATCAACAATGGGTCGGATGATGGATCTGGAAAACGTTTACATGCATTTAAGTGAGATCCGGCTTCAAAAAAGTACATAAATATAACTAAAGTGGTCATAACTCGAGACAGGGTTGCCAGATCTTCAATGTTGTGGAATCGTTGGATAGGTCTCTTGATTATCTAACCAATGATGGGTCGGATGATGGATTCGAATATAGTTAACATGCATTTAAGTGAGATCCGGCTTCAAAAAAGTACATAAATATCACTTAAGTGGTCATAACTCGAGACAGAGATGCCAGATCTTCAATGTTGTGGACTCGTTCGAAAGGTCTTTCGATTATCTAACCAACGATGAGTCGGATGATGGTTCCGGACATCGTTTACATACATTTAGGTGAGATCCGGCTTCAAAAAAGTACATAAATATTACTTAAGTGGTCTTTACTCGAGAAAGGGTTGCCAGATCTTCAATATTGTGGACTCGTTGGAAAGGTCTCTTGATTATCTAACCAATGATGGGTCGGATGATGGATTCGAATATAGTTAACATGCATTTAAGTGAGATCCGGCTTCAAAAAAGTACATAAATATCACTTAAGTGGTCATAACTCGAGACAGAGATGCCAGATCTTCAATGTTGTGAACTCGTTGGATAGGTCTCTTGATTATCTAATCAACAATGGGTCGGATGATGGATCTGGAAAACGTTTACATGCATTTAAGTGAGATCCGGCTTCAAAAAAGTACATAAATATAACTTAAGTGGTCATAACTCGAGACAGGGTTGCCAGATATTCAATGTTGTGGAATCGTTGGATAGGTCTCTTGATTATCTAATCAACGATGGGTCGGATGATGAATTCGAACATCGTTTACATGCATTTAAGTGAGATCCGGCTTCAAAAAAGTACATAAATATCACTTAAGTGGTCATAACTTGAGACAGGGTTGCCAGATCTTCGATGTTGTGGACTCGTTGAAAAGGTCTCTTGATAACCTAACCAACGTTGGGTCGGATGATGGATCTGGACATCGTTTACATACATTTAAGTGAGATCCGGCTTCAAAAAAGTACATAAATATCACTTAAGTGGTCATAACTCGAGACAGGGTTGCCAGATCTTCAATGTTGTGGACTCGTTGGAAAGGTCTCTTGATTATCTAACCAATGATGGATTCGAATATCGTTTACATGCATTTAAGTGAGATCCGGCTCCAAAAAAGTACATAAATATCACTTAAGTGGTCATAACTCGAGACAGGGTTGCCAGATCTTCAATGTTGTGGACTCGTTCGAAAGGTCTCTTGATTATCTAATCAACGATGGGTCGGATGATGGATCCGGACATCGTTTACATGCATATAATTGAGATCCGGATATATGTGAAAACACATTTTTATACATAACTTTTGAACTACTTATCGAAACTTCAAACAATTCAATAGCGATGTATGGGACCCTAAACCAAGTCGAATGCAACTGGTTCGATCAAATTCGGTTCAGCCAGTGCTGAGAAAACTTGGCAAGATTTTTGAACACATACATACATACACACACACACACATACACACACACACACATACACACACACAGACATTTGTTCAGTTTTCGATTCTGAGTCGATATGTATATATGAAGGTGGGTCTTCGAGCTTTTAATAAAAAGTTCATTTTCAGAGCAGGATTATAGCCTTACCTCAGTGAGGAAGGCAAAAGACACGGATAAATTTTTTTGGTGATTTATAATTCAATTTTTTGTCACTTAAACTTGAGTTGCAACAAAACACTATTTTTATTTTTTTAACATGTTTTAGAGAAAATCAAATGCCAACTTTTCAGAAATTTCCAGGCTGTGCAAAAAATCTTTGACTGAGCATAATTTTTGAATCGATGTTGTTTTTTTTAAACAAATCAAAATATTGTTCGCAAAAAATTTTCAACCTAATTTTTCGATGGAAAATCAAATTTGCAATCAAAAAGTACTTCAGTGAAATTTTGAAAAAGTAGTTAAAGCCATTCTTAGGTATTTTTTATAATAGTCGCAGTTTTTGTTTTTAATTAGTGCCCATGTTTGCCCACTTTTGAAAAAAATATTTTTGCATAGCTAAGAAAATTTTAAGGGTCGTATCAACAAAATTCAAAAAAGCAAAATATAGAGAATTTTCTCAGCTATTCAAAATAAAAGATTTCAATAGTTGGCAAACATGGGCACTAATTTTTAAAAATGAATAACTGCAACTATTTTCAAAAAAACCTTCAAATGGCTTTACCTTCAAAACGGTCAACTTTATCCAAATTTCACTCAAGCACTTTTTGATTGCAAATTTAATTTTACATCGAAAAATGAAGTAAAAATATTTTGCGTCCAATATTTCAATGTTTTGAAAACATCAGTATTGATTTAAAAATGTATAACTAGATCAAAGATTTTTTGTACAACCTGGAAATTTCTGAAAAGTTGGCATTTGATGTCATCTAAAACATATAAGAAAATAAAAAAAATAAAAATAGTTTTTTTTGGAAAATCAAGTTTTAGTGACAAAAAGTGAAAAAAATACCAAAATAAATTACCGCTTGTCATTTTTTTCCATACCTACAACTTTGCTGAATACACCAAATCGATCATAAAATTCCTTCGAAAGATGCAGATTTTTGAATTTTCATGTATCACTTTTGTATGGACATCTTTCTAATTTGATGGAGTTTGGTTGAATATTGAACAAATTTTCGTTATTTTATTTAAATAATTGAAATTTATAGGAAATTTGTAGATTTGTTGACATTGTCTTTCCTTTATGTGATGTTTTCATCAATTCAGTATTTTTTTTTTCAAGAAATTGACGATCTTCAACAAGTTCAGTTAAAATGTTCCAGACCGTTCGTTGAAAGCATTTTCAATCAGTACTCTCTCCGAAAGGACTCTCAGCCCAGCCGTTTGAACTCTCGACATGTTAATCCCACAAAGTCTGATTTATATCCTAAAACCACCTTCCTGCAGCAGCAGTAGCAGCACCAGCATCAGCAGGTCGCGTGAAGATTAAACCCATGCTCGCACCACACACTGCCCGGTTCACGACGACAACGTCCCAAAAGCGAATTGCACGAACAGCGAGTTAACACATTTTCATATCGACAACCGGCGAGATGTGTCGTGGGGTCCGAACTTGGAAACGCGTACAATCTCTCTCTCTCTCTCTGTTCTGTGTGATCAAATATTCCCTTTTATCACGTTCCATCACCTCGGATTCTCGAATGGAACCTCTCCTTCGATGGAGGGGACACCAGGACCGGTCCGAACCTTCTGAACCACCACCACCTGTGAGTGCGATATTGAAAATTCTGATTCGACTCTCGATGCTCCTAGCCCCAATAATCCATCGCATTGGCTTGGGACATCTTGCTTTTGGGCTTTTGGAAACTTGGGAGCCAAACAGGAAATAGAAAATGTTGAAATTTTGTAGTATTCAGGTGTCGACGTGCCTTCTGAGCAACGATGCTACAAGGAAGGTTAATTTAGTCAAGTTGTGACTTCGTTATGCCCTCCAAGCTAACTGCTATATGACTTATTAGGTCATTAGGTCGAGATGAAAACTGATAAAAAAGTAAAAGTAACTTTTGTTCAACCGTCGATGTGCCTCCAGAGCATAACTGTTATGAAAAGTGCTCAAAACTTTCGAAAAGGTATTTCCAGAATTGCGCTCCACTCGGTCGATATCCCCGCCGTCATCTGTCGAACTCGTCGCACAACGGTGGCAGAATATTAGCATACTTAATTCGAAATATATCAGTTCGAAGGATCGGTCGTTTGCTCGTCAGGTCTACCTCTGCTTCCAAGGCCATTTCAGCATCCCCCCTCAAAGTGCCTGAATCCGTATGCTGATTGGAATGTCCTTTCGTTGGAAATTTAGTTTTGCGTGTGCGAACCGTGCTTTCGTTCGGGATTCGTCGAAAGGCACGGGCAATTCAATTTAGGACCCCGGTCGTCCTGCGACAAATCATAATATATTGCGCACTCGGACGGACGGGGATCTTCCGCGAGGACTGAGGGTTCGAGGAAATGTGTCGTTATTCGTGTAGGCACAATTTGTGAACCCCAGATGTGCGCAGAGAGGTATGGCGTTAATTGAGTTGAGAGTCCTCGAGTCCGAGATAGGTGTGAAGTGGTTCATGAATTGAAATTTTATTACCGTTGATTGGGACAAACGGTGCGAAGGCTGCTGGTCTAACGGTGGCACATTAGGTGATTGGGAGCCGAATTTTAAAGGGCTTTGAATTGACATTTGTTACAGGAAAATTAACTGAGCAGGACAAAAACGCTGTTATAAAAACCGTAGATGCTACTTCGTTATTGACCAGAACCTCCAAAATTTGCTCCGTGAACCACAGATGAAAAGCAGAAACCAATTATCATGCTGATCAATACCGACGCCGGCCACGACCAATGGTAAGACACGGGGAAGTGCAAGGGAATCATCATGTTCGCTTTAAATATAAGGTAATAAAATAGGTTACTCAAAACTTTCAAAACAGCAAATAACAAAATAGTTTTATGTTTAATGTACAAACCAATACAACTGTATCTTGAGAAGGGGTTTTCTGATCTATTTTGTGTCTTCGACAAAGTTGTAGGTTATCGGTTATTCCAACTTTTCCTAAAAATTGGAGAATGGAAAAAATTACAAATGACTTAAATTCCCAAATAAGTATCTTTGTTTTTTTTTTTCATTTTCGAACATTTTTTATATGTTTTAGGTGAGTAAAAAGACATCTTCTGAGTCATAGTGCGTGATGGTGCAAAGTCTGGTTTAGGAGATATTTTTTTTTAAATCTTTTTTTTTTGAAAATATCGAATATCTGGACAAAAAAAAACATTAAAATCCTTTTTCAAGACAAAATCTTTCAATCGAAAAATACGTAACATTTATTTTTTTATTCTTTTTTTATAAAATGTACTATTTTAAAATTATAGTTCTTTTGCATTTAAAATTATAGCTCTTTTGCATTAAAACAAATACTTCTTGATAGAAAAGCACGATAGAAAAATTATGTTTGAAGAATTTTGTTCTATTTTTTCTGAGACTTCCAAAATTAGCCAATTAGTTTCTCAGATTGAGCTTTACATAGAATTTGAAACGATTAAAATATTTTTTCTAAGTGTCACCTATTAAGCCTATAATTTTCAACAAACGATATCTCGAAAACTATTTATCCGACATAAAAAAATGAAAATTTCGAGAAATTTCTGGATCTTCCCACTAAAATTAATTTCGATTTTATTAAAGCTATCGTTACTTTTGGAAAGTACTTCAAACAGATTATTTTTTGATTTCATAGTTTAGACATTTTTGAAACATCTTATGTAAAAAGTGATCATTTAAAAATATTTTACATGTAATTTTTATTCTCATTACAATTGAACTGTTTTTGGCATTTTTTAAAATTTAATCTGATACACGTAAATCTCAGAATTAATATAAAAATCATCAAAATGTAATTTAAAATTCAAATGTAAACTGTATTTTCTTTATGATCAGGTACAACCCTAAAACAATTTAATTTAGTCTTTTTGAAGAGAAAAATTTTGTGTTTGGAAGTCGGACATTGGAATTTTTGTTCAAAGTTTTTGTAAACCGTTGGAAATTCCTATATTAAATGCCTCAGAAAGAAAATGTATAGTTGAATTTTTTTTTTTTTTGAATTAAATATACTTTATTGAATCTTTCTTATAATAATTACATTTGATTTACATAATAAGTGGTCAGCTGTGGCTCTTCAGCTTTAGTTTGCTTTTCGTGATTTAAACACTGTTCATTTTCTTAACTTTAAAAGTATATGATTTATCATTTTTGTAACACTAGGTACAATGAGGAGAAAAAAAAATTAAGAAAACATAACCTAACCTAAAACTAACTTAATCTTACCATCAACTAAACCAATCCTTGAATCAAGGGGTATTCAGATATAGCACATTTTTCCCTGAATTTCAAACATTTTTGCCTTCCTCACTGAGGTAAGGCTATAATCCTGCTCTAAAAATGAACTTCGTATAAAAACGTCGTAGACCCACCTTCATGTATACATATCGACTCAGAATCGAAAACTGAACAAATGTCTGTGTGTATGTGTGTGTGTATGTGTGTGTGTATGTGTGTGTGTATGTGTGTGTGTATGTATGTATGTGACCAACAAACTAGCTCATGTTTCTCGGCACTGGCTGAACCGATTTGACCCGAACTTGTTGCATTCGACTTGGTTTAGGGTCCCATAGATCGAGTTTAATACAGATTGAAGTTTCGATAAGTAGTTCAAAAGTTATGTATAAAATGTGTTTTCACATATATTTGGATCTCACTTAACTGTATGTAAACTATGTCCGGGTCCATCATCCGACCCATCGTTGGTTAGGTTATCAAAAGACCTTTTCAACGAGTCCAATACATTGAAGATCTGGCAACCCTGTCTCGAGATATGGCCACTTAAGTGATATTGATGTACTTTTTTGAAGCCGGAACTCACTTAAGTGTATGTAAACTATGTCCTGGTCCATCATCCGACCCATCGTTGGTTAGGTTATCAAAAGACCTTTCCAACGAGTCTAAAACATTGAAGATCTGGCAACCCTGTCTTGAGATATGGCCACTTAAGTGATATTGATGTACTTTTTTGAAGCCGGATCTCACTTAAATGTATGTAAACTATGTCCGGATCCATCATCCGACCCATTGTTGGTTAGGTTATCAAAAGACCTTTCCAACGAGTCTAAAACATTGAAGATCTGGCAACCCTGTCTCGAGATATGGCCACTTATATGATGTTGATGTACTTTTTTGAAGCCGGATCTCACTTAAATGTATGTAAACTATGTCCGGATCCACTATCCGACCTATTGTTGGTTAGGTTATCAAAAGATCTTTCCAACGAGTGCAAAACATTGAAGATCTGGCAACCCTGTCTTGAGATATGGCCACTTAATTGATATTGATGTACTTTTTTGAAGCCGGATCTCACTTAAATGTATGTAAACTATGTCCGGATCCATCATCCGACCCATTGTTGATTAGGTTATCAAAAGACCTTTCCAACGAGTCTAAAACATTGAAGATCTGGCAAC
Source organism: Culex quinquefasciatus (assembly GCF_015732765.1). Lineage (NCBI taxonomy): Eukaryota > Metazoa > Arthropoda > Insecta > Diptera > Culicidae > Culex > Culex quinquefasciatus. Next base: position 105,727,105 of record NC_051861.1, read on the forward strand.
CCTGTCTCGAGATATGGCCACTTAAGTGATATTGATGTACTTTTTTGAAGCCGGATCTCACTTAAATGTATGTAAACTATGTCCGGATCCACTATCCGACCTATTGTTGGTTAGGTTATCAAAAGATCTTTCCAACGAGTGCAAAACATTGAAGATCTGGCAACCCTGTCTCGAGATATGGCCCCTTAAGTGATATTGATGTACTTTTTTGAAACCGGATCTCACTTAAATGTATGTAAACTATGTCCGGATCCACCATCCGACCTATTGTTGGTTAACTTATCAAAAGACCTTTCCAATGAGTCCAAAACATTGAAGATCTGGCAACCCTGTCTTGAGATATGGCCACTTAAGTGATATTGATGTACTTTTTTGAAGCCGGATCTCACTTAAATGTATGTAAACTATGTCCGGATCCACTATCCGACCTATTGTTGGTTAGGTTATCAAAAGATCTTTCCAACGAGTGCAAAACATTGAAGATCTGGCAACCCTGTCTTGAGATATGGCCACTTAAGTGATATTGATGTACTTTTTTGAAGCCGGATCTCACTTAAATGTATGTAAACTATGTCCGGATCCATCATCCGACCCATTGTTGGTTAGGTTATCAAAAGACCTTTCCAACGAGTCTAAAACATTGAAGATCTGGCAACCCTGTCTCGAGATATGGCCACTTAAGTGATATTGATGTACTTTTTTGAAGCCGGATATCACTTAAATGTATGTAAACTATGTCCGGATCCACTATCCGACCTATTGTTGGTTAGGTTATCAAAAGATCTTTCCAACGAGTGCAAAACATTGAAGATCTGGCAACCCTGTCTTGAGATATGGCCACTTAAGTGATATTGATGTACTTTTTTGAAGCCGGATCTCACTTAAATGTATGTAAACTATGTCCGGATCCATCATCCGACCCATTGTTGGTTAGGTTATCAAAAGACCTTTCCAACGAGTCTAAAACATTGAAGATCTGGCAACCCTGTCTCGAGATATGGCCACTTAAGTGATATTGATGTACTTTTTTGAAGCCGGATCTCACTTAAATGTATGTAAACTATGTCCGGATCCACTATCCGACCTATTGTTGGTTAGGTTATCAAAAGATCTTTCCAACGAGTGCAAAACATTGAAGATCTGGCAACCCTGTCTCGAGATATGGCCCCTTAAGTGATATTGATGTACTTTTTTGAAGCCGGATCTCACTTAAATGTATGTAAACTATGTCCGGATCCACCATCCGACCTATTGTTGGTTAACTTATCAAAAGACCTTTCCAATGAGTCCAAAACATTGAAGATCTGGCAACCCTGTCTTGAGATATGGCCACTTAAGTGATATTGATGTACTTTTTTGAAGACGGATCTCACTTAAATGTATTTAAACTATGTCCGGGTCCATCATCCGACCCATTGTTGGTTAGGTTACCAAAAGACCTTTCCAACGAGTGCAAAACATCGAAGATCTGGCAACCCTGTCTCGAGACAAGGCCACTTAAGTGATAGCGATGTACTTTTTGGAAGCCGAATATAAAAAATAGATGAAACTTGTGTACAGCCATTGTTGTGAGGAAGGCTCCAACCATATAGGTGGATTAAGTTAGTTTTCTTGAATCTTCTGATCCAACATTTTTACTTCTGCTAATTCATGAACCTCACTTGATCTTGTCCAGCCAGGAACATTCAAAACCATTTTGAGTACCTTGTTTTGGACACGCTGGAGCTTCAATTTATGAGTTCTAGCGCAACACTCCCAAACAGGTACTGCATACTCAATAACGGGGTAAATTATTTGTTTGTAAACTGCTAGCTTATTTTTCAAAGATAGCTTTGATTTTCTGTTAATTAAAGGATACAAACACCTGATGAGAATGCTGCACTTGTTCAATATTTTATCTACATGCTGCCGAAACAATAGTTTCGAGTCAAGTATGAGACCTAAATAGACAACTTCCTTTGACCAGGGTATCGAAACATCATTCATTTTAATCAAAACATCATCCTTTGGGGCAAATCTGGCCGATTTGGAAAGTGGAAAAATGATGGTTTGAGTTTTGGCTGCATTTATGCGAATTTTCCAGTCGCCAAAGTATTCGGAAAGAACGTCAAGACCCTTCTGAAGACGGCCAACTAAATATCTGGTTATTTTACCCTTATAAATAACGGCAGTGTCATCAGCAAAAAGTGACAACACACCATTACCAGGAAGAGTAGGCAAATCAGATGTAAAAATATTGTACAGAAGTGGGCCAAGAATACTTCCTTGGGGAACCCCAGCATCAATGTTGAATAATCCAGAAGCAATCCCATTCAGAAAAACCTGAACGATCTCTCCGAAAGATAGTGCTGGATAATTTTGATAAGATACATTGGAAAACCGTATAAATACAGTTTATGTATCAAACCATCATGCCAAACATTGTCAAAAGCCTTCTCAACATCCAACAAAGCCATAGCAGTTGATTTAGACTCAAGCTTGTTCTGCTTGATGATTTTAGTTACTCTCGTAAGCTGATGAGCAGTATTATGCCCTTTCGGAAGCCAAACTGCTCGTTCAAAATTATATTATTATCGTTGGTAAAATCCAAAAGCCTTGAATAGATGACCTTCTCAAAGAGTTTGGACAGACTACTCAAAAGACTAATGGGACGATAACTTGTTGGCGATGTTGGATCTTTTGAGGCTTCAAAATTGGTATGACTTTGCCCAGTTTCCAATTGGTGGGGAAGTAACCAAGTTGCAAACATTTATTGAAAATATTGGCTAGATGTTGAAAGAACTGATCACTCTGTTTTTTCAACACTAGATTAAAATGTTATCAAAGCCTGGAGCTTTCATATTTTTCATTTGTTTAACTGCAACTTTGACTTCCTCACCAGAAACATGGGAATCTGCAGGAAATTCAAAGGTAGAGTCATTGATTGTTGAAATACTATTGGCAACTGATGTTTCTTTACGGCTGGTCATGGAAGCGCCAAGATTATGTGAACTAACAAAATGAAGCCCAAGTGCATTTGCCTTTTCCTCGGATGTAATCAAAGGAGAATCCTCAACAATAAGAGGAGGAATAGGCTTTGGTTTGTTTTTAAGAACTTTTGAAAGTTTCCAAAATGGTTTTGAATAATTCCCAAGCTGGCTTACATGTTTTGAAAATTCTTGATTTCTGATATTGTCAAGTCGGTCTTGTATGATTTTGTTCAAATTGTTAACTGAAATCTTTTGTCATAGTCCCCAGTCCGTTGATATTGTCTCCTATAAACATTCCTAAGTCTAATCAAGTGTTTAGTATCTACGTCAATATCAGTTACCTTAAAATTAACAGGAACCTCCCGAACGTTGGCAGCCTCTGCTTGGTTGATAGCCTGCTGGATCACCTCCAGCGAACGATCAATATCAGCAGAAGTTTCCGGGTGTTGATCATAGTCGATGTTGCTGTCTACCACTTGCTGAAACTGCTGCCAGTCAACGTTGTGGTAATCTTTCCGGGTTGGTTGCCGCTGCGGAGTAACGGAAGCTCCAACCTCCACAACCACCGGATAGTGATCAGAACTCAACTCTTCAAACACCTCAGGATGAGCCACGTTCTCAGCCATATTGGTAATGAAGAAGTCGATGATTGAGTGATTCCCAGACCGAGCCACCCTCGTTGGACGATCTGGACTCACAACGTTGTAGTATCCGTTTTGCAGATCGTTGTGCAGAATCACTCCGTTCCGATTCCTCCTGCTGTTGCCCCAAACTTCATGCTTCGCGTTGAGGTCACCAGCGATGATGTACTTTGCGCTCCGCCGTGTCAGCTTCTGGATATCGCTCTTCAGTTTTGCTGCTGAACCATCTCTGGCATTCACCTGACGTGGGCAGTATGCAGCAATGAAGAGTACTGGGCCAACCGAAGTGGGAATTTCCACCCCAACGGCCTCGATGATGTCCAGCTTGAAGTGTGGCAGCCGGCGTGGCTTGAGATCACGATGAACAGCGACAAGCACACCTCCTCCTCCAGAGGTGGTCCTATCGAGCTGCGTCGCGATCTTGTAGTTTTGCAGATAAACTTTTTCACCGGGCTTCAGATGAGTTTCCGTGATGGCAGCTACGTCGATCTCCTTCTCGCGAAGAAAATCCACCAGCTCTAAATTCTTCCTCCTAATGGAGCAAGCGTTCCAATTCAGCAGCTTGAGGGACCTACGATCCATACTGGATGACGAACGAGGTCAGCACTTCAATCTGCTGGGTCTTGGTTTTGCATCCACGCAGTGCAGCGGACATCTGTTTGAAAATATTGAGGAGTTCGGTTGAGGTGTAAAGATCATTACCATTTTCCTCAACTGCTGGTTCTTGGGTTGGTCTTGGCTCCTGGCTGAAGCCCGGTGGTGGCGGTCTCGGCTCCTGGCTGGAACCCGGCCGTGGATGATTCATCTCAGCTCTCTTCCTGGGATCCAACGGCAACGGTGCCAAGTTCGGGACCTGGCGTCGCGGTTGAAGAGGTGGAAAATTTTGCTCCACCAGGGCTGGAGGAGTTCTACGACGCTGAGGCTGATTCTTCGTCGATGCTTGCTGCCGAATTTTCACGAACTCAGCTCTCTTGGGGCACTTTCGGTCGGTTGACGAGTGCTCACCGTTGCAGTTGAGGCACTTCACCAGCGAATCTTGGATGCACTGGGATGTGATGTGCGCATCGGTACCACATTTGGCGCAACGACGCTTCAGGTGGCAGTTCTTACCTCCGTGCCCGAAACCCAGGCAGTTGAAGCATTGTGTGACGTCACGATGCACTGGTCGGTATCGCTCCCACGACACGATAATGTTGAAAACCGCTCGGATTGCCTTCAGCTCAGGAAGCGTCGTCGATCCCTTAGCCAAATGCAGCAGGTAGAGCTGGTCACGGTACTTGATGTCTTTGTTGCGTCGGCTCATTTTGTGCACGGCCAACACATCCAGTTTCAAAACTTTTAGCTCGGCAGCTAATTCCTCCACTGGCATGTCGTACAGACCTCTGACGACGATTTTGTACGGCTTATCCATGGCGACATCATGGGTAAAGTACTCCGCCTCGTTTTCGGTCAAGTAATCCTTGACCAGTTGATAGTGCTGCCTGGATTGCACCAGCACCTTAAATCCGTCCTGACACAGACGAATGTTGCCTTGGACTTTCCCAGACTTGATGAGTTCAACCAGCCCCGCACGAAAGTCGATCGTTGCTGCTGATTGCCTCACATAAAGGAGGCAGTTTCTCCTTTCGCTGTTTCACTTCATTCTCCTTTGCTTCCGCTACCTGGTCCTCGTCAGGCAGTCCAGCGAACTTGTTGTTCTTCAATAGCTGCTCCTCGTGCGACGAAGAGTTCTCCTCCTCCTCATCCATCGGTACAGTACCGTCGCTCTTTTTCGTCTTTTTGCTGTTCAATGTCACTTCCAAAAGCACCTTCCTTTTGGAAATCCCCGGTTTTTGGCCTCAACCTTCCTTTTGGAAATTCCCACTTTTTTGCCTGCTTGAGCCGCAGGTAGGGCAATATTGCCGGCGTTTTGCGCCGGGACGCGACGAGTCATGTTGATTCAGACAACCTTCACCAACGAATGCTCGGATAACAATGATGTATAGTTGATATTCTGATCACTTCATGATTTTTGCCTTTCTTACTAAAGAAAGGTATAGGTTTTACTTTAAGCCAGGACGTCATTTCCATCTTCGTAAATATGTCGATTCAGCATGAATTTTAATCGGAAAAATCGTCAAAAAATCACACTGCATCGATTTTCGACGCTCTATCGATTCACCTTGACAGAACTCGTCTATCTCACACCCTCGAATTTTGAGAAAATAAATTCCGTGGAGGTCGAGTGATGTTCGTATGTGGTAAAATTTTGCAAAATTTTGTGTCGCGCCGTTCTCAGCTCCCATAAATCCGATTTCGATTCTCCTAAATGCAGATGAAAGCTAGTGTGCTGAACCTGGGCGAGTTGCCGCGCAAATTTCGAATTATCCATCTGTTTTCGAATGCAGCCAGACTTTTCCAGAAAATACACAGTTTTCAAATGAAAATATGGTCAAAATTTTTCATTTTCATACCTTTTATTTATCTCAAAAGTTGCATTTTTCGAGCCCTACAACCTCCCAAATTTTCATCCAGATTCATAATATGGTTCTGGAGTTAGAGCCGTTTGATTGACCTACCATAAGAAAAAAAATCCCTAAAAAAAGGTAAAAGCCCACCTGGTGACCTTCGCCAACATTTTTCATTTCTGATTTTATTCGAAATTTCTTGCTACATTCATAGTACAGACCATGAGTGAGCAACTGAAACAAATTCGACATCGATCGGCAATCCCGATCAATTTTTAGAACGATTTACTTTTTGCCTTTCTTACTAAAGAAAGGTATAGGTTTTACTTTAAGCCAGGACGTCATTTCCAGCTTCGTAAATATGTCGGTTCAGCATGAATTTTAATCGGAAAAATCGCCAAAAAATCACACTGCATCGATTTTCGACGCTCTATCGATTCACCTTGACAGAACTCGTCTATCTCGAACCCTCGAATTTTGAGAAAATAAATTCCGTGGAGGTCGAGTGATGTTCGTATGTGGTAAAATTTTGCAAAATTTTGTGTCGCGCCGTTCTCAGCTCCCATAAATCCGATTTCGATTCTCCTAAATGCAGATGAAAGCTAGTGTGCTGAACCTGGGCGAGTTGCCTCGCAAATTTCGAAATATCCATCTGTTTTCGGATGCGGCCAGACTTTTCAACAAAATACACAGTTTTCAAATGAAAATATGGTAAATTTTTATCATTTTCATATTTTTTATTTATCTCAAAAATTGCATTTTTCGAGCTCTACAACCTCCCAAATTTTCATCCAGATCCATAATCTGGTTCTGGAGTTAGAGCCGTTTGATTAACCTACCAAAAGAAAAAATCCCTAAAAAGGTAAAAGCCCACCTGGTGACCTTCGCCAACATTTTTCATTTCTGATTTTATTCAAAATTTCTTGCTACATTCATAGTACAAACCATGAGTGAGCACCTGAAACAAATTCGACATCGATCGGCAATCCCGATCAATTTTTAGACCGATTTACTTTTTGCCTTTCTGACTATTGCCTTTCTTACTAAAGAAAGGTATAGGTTTTACTTTAAGCCAGGACGTCATTTCCATCTTCGTAAATATGTCGATTCAGCATGAATTTTAATCGGAAAAATCGTCAAAAAATCACACTGCATCGATTTTCGACGCTCTATCGATTCACCTTGACAGAACTCGTCTATCTCACACCCTCGAATTTTGAGAAAATAAATTCCGTGGAGGTCGAGTGATGTTCGTATGTGGTAAAATTTTGCTAAATTTTGTGTCGCGCCGTTCTCAGCTCCCATATATCCGATTTCGATTCTTCTAAATGCAGATGAAAGCTAGTGTGCTGAACCTGGGCGAGTTGCCTCGCAAATTTCGAAATATCCATCTGTTTTCGGATGCGGCCAGACTTTTCAACAAAATACACAGTTTTCAAATGAAAATATGGTCAATTTTATCATTATCATATTTTTTATTTATCTCAAAATTGCATTTTTCGAGCTCTACAACCTCCCAAATTTTCATCCAGATCCATAATCTGGTTCTGGAGTTAGAGCCGTTTGATTAACCTACCAAAGAAAAAAATCCTAAAAAGGTAAAAGCCCACCTGGTGACCTTCGCCAACATTTTTCATTTCTGATTTTATTCAAAATTTCTTGCTACATTCATAGTACAAACCATGAGTGAGCACCTGAAACAAATTCGACATCGATCGGCAATCCCGATAAATTTTTAGACCGATTTACTTTTTGCCTTTCTTACTAAAGAAAGGTATAGGTTTTACTGTAAGCCAGGACGTCATTTCCATCTTCGTAAATATGTCGATTCAGCATGAATTTTAATCGGAAAAATCGTCAAAAAATCACACTGCATCGATTTTCGACGCTCTATCGATTCACCTTGACAGAACTCGTCTATCTCACACCCTCGAATTTTGAGAAAATAAATTCCGTGGAGGTCGAGTGATGTTCGTATGTGGTAAAATTTTGCTAAATTTTGTGTCGCGCCGTTCTCAGCTCCCATATATCCGATTTCGATTCTTCTAAATGCAGATGAAAGCTAGTGTGCTGAACCTGGGCGAGTTGCCTCGCAAATTTCGAAATATCCATCTGTTTTCGGATGCGGCCAGACTTTTCAACAAAATACACAGTTTTCAAATGAAAATATGGTAAATTTTATCATTTTCATATTTTTTATTTATCTCAAAATTGCATTTTTCGAGCTCTACAACCTCTCAAATTTTCATCTAGATCCATAATCTGGTTCTGGAGTTAGAGCCGTTTGATTAACCTACCAAAAGAAAAAAAATCCCTAAAAAAAGGTAAAAGCCCACCTGGTGACCTTCGCCAACATTTTTCATTTCTGATTTTATTCAAAATTTCTTGCTACATTCATAGTACAAACCATGAGTGAGCACCTGAAACAAATTCGACATCGATCGGCAATCCCGATCAATTTTTAGACCGATTTACTTTTGCCTTTCTTACTAAAGAAAGGTATAGGTTTTACTTTAAGCCAGGACGTCTTTTCCATCTTCGTAAATATGTCGATTCAGCATGAATTTTAATCGGAAAAATCGTCAAAAATCACACTGCATCGATTTTCGACGCTTCGTCGCCAAGTCGACAAGTTGTCAAGTTGAGCTTCGAATGCTGGCGCGAGAATGCTGGCGCATTTATTTGCTGGCTCGACTTATACTCGTTTGTAGTAGCTTGTCTACCGATGTTTCCTACAACATGTAAGATATCGTAGCTTTTCGGTTTCTTTTGCCCTGTTTGTTTTTGCATAACTGTCCAATGTTTATTTAAAAACTTTTGTGACATAGGACATTCATCCGGCTACAATCTATTTGTTTTCTGTGGGCTCCGAAAATCGCCTAAAAGTAGACTCAATTTTTTCGTGATTTCGTAAGTTTATTTAACAGGGTTCATTTGATTCCAATAGGAGCTTTCTAAGCTTTTCATCGTTTATATCGTTTTCAAAGTTTTCAATGCTGGCGACGCCAATGGCTTTCTACCTAAGGTACTCGTGATTGAGTGTGTAGTAGTGCGGTTGTAAAAATAGCTATCTCTGACTCTGCCACATTCGTAGAAGCTGAATGGCTATCTTCCCTGCACCGTGCGGCACACGCGGTTCACTTATACCTCGGGTTTTCTTTGCGCCTACCGCGGTGTGCGTTGTCACTGGCGCATGTGAAGCTTGCTATGCTCGCGTTTGTCATAAACGCTTGTTTGATTAAGAATATGTACGATTTAAAATATTCTTTTGGAGAAAATGGCGTTTTTTGTTTCTTTTGGAAATCATATCATTTATAATACTTTGCTTTCATCATAAGACTTTCTTCTTCTTCTAAACAAAGTCAATGTTATGAATTGAAAGATGTACCATCGTTATATTCTTTAGTAAGAAAGGCTCTATCTCACCCCAGGTGGGATTAAATCGGGTTTTTGATATGTTTTAGGGGACAAAAATCCGCAACATTTGAGCCATAGAGAAACATGGTCAAAAAATCTGCCGCCGAGTTATGATTTTTTGAAAAAATAGTGATTTTTGGAAAAAAATCGAAGTTTTATGCAAAAACAAATTTGACATTATTTTTTAATGCAAAATTGAATTTGCAATTGAAAAGTACTTTACAGATTTTTTGATAAAGGGCTCCGTTTTCAAGATATAGCCACCGAAAGTTTGATTTTTGCGAAGTATTTGCAATTTTTCTATTTTTAAAAGTAGTGACCATGAGAGACCATTTCTAAAAATGTTTTTTTTTTTTTGAAAAATTCAGAAAATTTGCTATACAATTGTCCAAGAAACATTGAAGATTGGACCTCGGGTTGCTGAGATAGAGCCGCTTTAAGAAAAAGAAACACGAAAATTGGAGTTTTCTAAGTCTCACCAAAATAACCTACAATTTTCTAATGACGATATCTCAGCAACTAATGGTCCGATTTTCAATATTAAGTTAATATTATTAACACATGAAACATTCGTGAAATTTTCCGATCTCTTCGAGAAAAATATTTTGAAAACTTTTAAGTCAAGACTAACATCTTAAAAGGGCCAAACATTTAAAATGCTAGTCTTGATTAAAAAATTATCAAAATGTTTTTTTCGAAAAGATCGGAAAATTTCACAAATTTGTCAGGTATTAAAATTGAAAATCAGACCATTAGTTGCTGAGATATGGTCACTAGAAAATGGTGGGTTGTTTTGATGAGACTTAGAAAACTTCAATTTTCGTGCTTCTTTTTCTTAAAGCGGCTCTATCTCAGCAACCCGAGGTCCAATCTTCAATGTTTTTTAGACAATTTTATAGCGAATTTTCTGAACTTTTCAAAAAAAATATTTTTAGAAATGGTCACTCATGGTCACTTTTTTTAAAAAATAGAAAAACTGCAAATATTTCGCTAAAATCAAACTTTTGGTGGCTATATCTTGAAAACGGAGCCCTTTATCAAAAAATCTGTAAAGTACTTTTCGATTGCAAATTCAATTTTACATTTAAAATAATGTTAAATTTGTGTTTGCATAAAACTTCGATTTGTTACAAAAATCACATTTTTTTTTCAAAAATTCATAACTCGGCGGCAGATTTTTTCACCATGTTTCTCTATGGCTCAAAAGTTGCGGATTTTTGTCCCCTAAAACTTATCAAAAAATTTCGAAAATCAAAAAATACATATTTTGAGAAATTGAGTTTTAGTGATTAAAAGTTGATTTAAAAATCTGCAAAAAAAAAAATCCGTGTACCTATTCAACAATACCTACAACTTTGCAGAAGACACCAAATTGATCAGAAAATTCACTCAAAAGTTACAGCTGCTTGAATATTTACGTACCATTTTTGTATGAACAACTGTCAAAATTGCATGGAGAATTGTATGGGTGAACGAATGACACCAAATAGCTTATTTGGTCATAGGGAAGACCCCCACAAAGTTTGAGTCAAATAAAAAAATACAAAAAATAAAAATTGTCTAAATCGGCCGATTTCGTAGAAAGTTGCTCAAGTGTTCTTGAGAATTTCAAAAAATATGGTATGCAATTCGCTGCAAAACTTAATTGTTTTTTCAGCACTCGTCGTAGCCTCGTTTGATGTACGAATCGTATTAAAAAAAAAATAAGTTTGCAATTTTCGAGTGTTGTAATTCCAAACCTTAAAACGTCAAACACGTCGAGAAATAATCAGCCAAAAAAATCGCCATCATCCTAAAATAACCTTTCATATCCTTTTTCTTACCAGTTTACGAGCAGTAGGGTGCCCAGAAAAAATGACCCCCTGCTCCACAAGCGGAAAACGGTTTATTGGGTTATTTTAAGCATCTGTGCAAATTTTGAGCGAAATTGGTTGAGATTAACCCATTGATACCCGAGCCTAAAGTTGTTGAAAAAAATGTTTTTCATACAAAATTGTCTTTTTTAAATCGCTTATAACTGTTCAGGATTAAGTTTTACAGCTTTGGTATGTTGTACAAAGTTGTAGAGCATTAAATTTCCAATGAGAATCTCACTTTTGGGAATATTTGGATGTAAGTAGCGCACCGTGTAGACCAAACTGTAAGAAAATAGGGTTTTCCATACATTTTTTCGATTTTTCCCATACAAACTTCACCCCCGAGTATCAATGGGTAAATGTTAACCGATTTTGTTCATATTTGGCCCAGAGTCCTAAAATAGGTCAAGGAACAATATTCAGCTTGTGGAGTGAGGTTTTGAGAAAAAGTCCCGTATTCTGGGCACCCTAACGAGCAGTCATCTTTTGCCCCACCCTTAAATATTTTCTTAGTATAAGGCAAAAGATTGGTGAGGGGAAAATTCATTTCCCAGCCGACCAATCTGTTCCGGCTGACCGGTTTTCCGTCCAATTTTAGATCCTTACCTTTTTGGGTTCTGGGCCCCTTCATCGATGATCTTTCTTTGATACAAGTTGGGGGGGGAGAGAAAGTTTTGCAAAAACACAACTTATCTTCGTTTGATGCCTTGGGGTTTAGCAAGAAATGAAAACTAAGCAGTTTGTTGTGTTATTTTTCTGTATTGAGAACTTTTAAGCTGGGATTTGAGGCATTTAAATGGTTTTGATGAGAATTTTGTTTATTGATTCAAGAGAAAAATTTCCAATCCACCTTAAATGAATCACTTTTGCTCCAAAATCAAGCTCCACTTGCTTAGCCCAAAAGTCCCTCACTTGAAAGGGAAAATCCAATTTATTTAAGTAACATAAACCTTTTCCCTTATCGTTACCACGTGTCTGTCTTCTTGGCTGTTTTTTTTTTACTCCAGCTACTTTGTCTCGACAAGCAGGTCCAACCCCGGTGATAGTGTTGATTCTTGTCCTCTCGAGCAAAAAAAAAGTCCTTTGCCAGTATGAAGCAGGACAGATCAGCCGAAAGTTGCACGGCGTTAATAAAATGCTGATTAAAAATATATACGACCGAGCAGCGGCAGCAGGTATCTTTGAGCTTGGCTTGGATACTTTTTTTTTTTGTTATCTCAGAGCCCGTCCCTTTTTTGTTGCTCAACCTGCAGATATGCTCGACATTTCCTCCCTCCTAGCAGGGGGATCTTCCTCTAACCCCATGACGTAACAGTTGTGCTGTCTTGTCTAATTATTTTGACATTTTATGGGAATAAAAATGGAAAAAAATGTATGATAAGTGGCAAAATTTCCATTAAATGGGGCGTTTTTGTACTACGAGTGGCAATATTGTACTCGAATTCAACCTGTGACAAGCAAGCACGCCTGTGACTACTTTCTGGGGTGTGTTATCTTCAGGTGAACCGGAAAAAAACGAGTGAGGTTATAATGAAACGAGGACACTATTTGAGGTGGTCGTAAAAGCGGGCTCGTTGCCCCCACTCGAATTCCCTGCTCTGCTCCGGTTGATAAGGGTTCTGCGGGGTTAAGTTTGGCTCGCGGGAAGCACTCCTCTGTTGGTGGTCAGTCCGTGGAGTGCTTATCGAAATTATACTGGGTAATAATTGAACTTTGCACGGAACTGAACTCTAGGCAAAGTGTTATGGCGACTTCCTGGAGCGCGAAGATTCGGTCGTTTGTGGCTGCGGATAATTTAATCAGCGCATAAGCGAGATTGTGGGTGTAAAGTGATTCTGCAGGTTGCTCATTCAATTACAGACAAACGTCGCTTGGGACAAAAATTATTCGCGTTAAATTAAAAAATTATCGCCAAAAACAATATCGCACGACCTACCCCCAACATGACAAACAGAGATGGCCACCCATTCGATCGTTTCGCACCTCATTGGAACAAACGAATCCGTTCCGTCAAGAGTCACTAACAGCTCGGCCCCGGCTCATCTTGATGAGATGGCTATCGCGCGATGCAACTCGAGCTCCACAAATGCTACATGCTACAATAAGAGTGGCCGTTCCACCACACTGCTTGTTTGTGCTACCAGTGTTGACCAGTGGATTTGGCTTCGGGAGCTGAAAATGGTCATGGCCGTACACAGTGATCCGCTGGAAATGAACTTCTGCTGAAATGACCTTTCCAAAAATGGAGGAATTTAATCATCAGGATTCCACGGTACGACTTTTGAAAAATATATTTTTGGTATCCTTGATCATCGAAACGAAGAAAAGACATTTCTTGCACTAAAACTGCAATAGAGCAATTCCAGCTCAAATCAAGAATTTTTCTGATACTTTTGTACCCGACCCTCACCGATTTCAATGAAACTTTGTAGACATGTTATCCTTGGCCTATAAAAGCCATTTTTGTGTATATGGAGCCAATAGTGCTCGAAAATAATATTTTAGAAGGGCGTAAGGTATTTAAATATTTTTGTATTTAGTAATTTAAAAATTACTGTATATCGAAGCCGTTGCGTCGTATCAAAAAGTGGTCAAAGACAAACTTGTAGGAAATCGGACGGGCTTTCTGAAAAAAAAAAATACACTCAAACAAAAATACACACCACATCATTGAGATTTTTTGATTTTTAAGTCTAAAACTTAAATTTAAAGGTGATGTCACGATTTTTTTTCGTTCCAAATTTTTGAGGAAATAGCTTGAGATGTTACCAAAAGACTGACGAAAAATGCAGGATAATATGTCTCTCCTAAAAAATACTAAAATCATTTACTTAAACTGTTTTTTTTTGAAAAGTGGTCTAAACGTCCAAATTTTTTAAAACCGGTAGTGGGAATCGATTCTCCAGGCAATTTTACATAAAAGTCTCCATATTGACCATTGTCCAATGTCCAATACGTGGGAAGATAAAGCGTCTTTAAAAATAAAAACGGTGAAAAAACGGGTTTTTTGTGGTTTTTGGTAATTTCTATATGACAGACTTGGTTTTTCAGTCTCGTAAATATTTTTACCGGAAAGCTCGTCAAATTTCCAATAAATTTGCCTTTGACAGCATTTCAATTGGATGCTTAATTGCATTGCTAATAACTGAAAATAGAATATTTTTTTCAGTGTGGTAGAAACTAGGATAGTAAATTTGCTTACGTAAATATAAAAACTATATAAATCAAAAAGCTGTCTAAGACAAACTTATGGGAAATTGGACGAGCTTTCCGGTAAAAATATTTACGAGACTGAAAAACCAAGTCTGTCATATAGAAATTGCCAAAAACCACAAAAAACCCGTTTTTTCAACATTTTTATTTTTAAAACCGCTGTATCTTTCCAAGGATTTGACATAGGAAAATGGTCAAAATTTAAACTTTTATGTAAAATTGTCTGAAGAATCGATTCCCACTACTGGTTTTTAAAAATTATGACGTTTAGACCACTTTTCAAAAAACAGTTTTAGTAAATGATTTTTGTATTTTTTTAGGAGAGACACACCATCCTGCATTTTTCGTCAGTCTTTTAGTAACATTTTAGGCTATTTCCTTAAAGATTTTGAACGAAAAAAAATCCTGACATCACCTTTAAATTTAAGTTTAAGACTTAAAAATCAAAAAATCTCATTGATGTGGCGTGTATTTTTGTTTGAGTGTTTTTTTTTCAGAAAGCCCGTTCGATTTCCTACAAGTTTGTCTTTGACCACTTTTTGATACGACGCAACGGCTTCGAGATACAGTTATTTTTAAATTACAAAATACAAAAATATTTAAATACCTTACGCCCTTCTCAAATATCATTTTCGAGTACAATTGGCTCAATATACAAAAAAATGGCTTATAAATGCCTAGGATAACATGTCTACAAAGTTTCATTGAAATCGGAGAGGGTCGGGTACAAAAGTTACAGAATAATTCCTGATTTGAGCTGGAATTGCTCAATAACAAAAAAAAAAAATTGAAAAAAAATAAAATAAAAATAAAATAATTAAAAAAATAGCATGAAAACATGTTAAGATTCTGTTTTCAAAATAAGTTAAAATTGCGAGAAGATGGGATTCTAGAAAAAAAAATTGCTTGAAACGTCGAAAATGGTACCCTTACACGGCTGAACCACCCTTACGGCTAATCAAAAATTATTGAGATCAAAAACAAGACCAAAGTTTAGTTTAGTTTATACTGAACATCAAATTCAAAGTCCCGGCTCGTTCTCGCTCGAAAGTTCGACAAGTCGTCAAGTCGAAGCTTTGACGCCAGCGCATTAAGTCTTGCGCGTTATACGCTGTGCGTGAGAATGTATCTTCTGACTTTTTGTCATAGATCGACAAGGTACACTATCGATTTATTATTTTTTTATAGTTAATCATAGACTAGCATTGAAGACTGTGTACTCTTAAGTTCAGTTCAACAAAAAATCAAATGTTACTTGTTTCTGAGACGAGTATTCGTGTTCCTAGAAGAATTTTGCCTGTTGAATCCGAATCCGGGTCCAGAATTGCTCCAAATGGTCCCAATTTTGAGATACACCCATTTGAAATGAAGCTACTTTGTCGACTATTTTACAAAAGAACTATTGAATAAACAACTAAACCAATACAAGTATCTTAAAGTTCACTTTTTCCCCTCCCTGAAACTCCCCGGATTTTTAAAATTTGATAGTTTCTACGCATATTGATAGCCATTCTAAAATTATATTTTCAGTTGGTTCTCATTCAAGTTTTTCCAACTTGCATGCAAGTTCAATTCTGTTGGGATATCATTATGTAATAAAAATCAAAAATCGTTAAATATGTTTGGGTAATTCTCTACCAACTCACACGAAATCGGAAAAAGTTGCCCCGACCCCTCTTCGATTTGCGTGAAACTTTGTCCTAAGGGGTAACTTTTGTCCCTGATCACGAATCCGAGGTCCGTTTTTTGATATCTCGTGACGGAGGGGCGGTACGACCCCTTCCATTTTTGAACATGCGAAAAAGAGTGTTTTCAATAATTTGCAGCCTGAAACGGTGATGAGATAGAAATTTGGCATCAAAGGGACTTTTATGAAAAATTAGACGCCCGATTTGATGACGTACTCAGAATTCCGAAAAAACGTATTTTCATCGAAAAACAATAAAAAGTTTTAAAATTCTCCCATTTTCCGTTACTCGACTGTAAAAATTTTGGAACATGTCATTTTATGGGAAATTTAATGTACTTTTCGAATCTACATTGTCCCAGAAGGGTCATTTTTCATTTAGAACAAAATTTTTCATTTTAAAATTTCGTGTTTTTCTAACTTTGCAGGGTTATTTTTTAGAGTGTAACAATGTTCTGCAAAGTTGTAGAGCAGACAATTACAAAAATTTTGATATACAGACATAAGGGTTTGCTTATAAACATCACAAGTTATCGCGATTTTACGAAAAAGTTTTGAAAAAGTTACTTTTTGCGTTTCTCTTTGTTTCGTCGTCCGTGTCTGTCGCGGGTGACCATGAACGGCCATGATCGATGACGACCAACTTTTTTAAAACTTTTTTTCGTAAAATCGTGATAACTTGTGATGTTTATAAGCAAACCCCTTATGTATGCATATCAAAATTTTTAATTGTCTGCTCTACAACTTTGTAGAACATTGTTACAAAAAATAACCCTGCAAAGTTAGAAAAACACGAAATTTTAAAATGAAAAATTTGTTCTAAATGAAAAATGACCCTTCTGGGACAATGTAGATTCGAAAAGTACATTAAATTTCCCATAAAATGACATGTTCCAAAAATTTTACAGTCGAGTAACGGAAAATGGGAGAATTTTTAAAACTTTTTAGTGTTTTTCGATGAAAAATTTTTCGGAATTCTGAGTACGCCATCAAATCGGGCGTCTAATTTTACATAAAAGTCCCTTTGACACCAAATTCTCATCACCGTTTCAGGCTGCAAATTATTGAAAAACACCTCTTTTTCGCATGTGGAAGGGGTCGTAGCGCCCCTCCGTCACGAGATATCAAAAAACGGACCTCGGATTCGTGATCAGGGACAAAAGTTACCCCTTAGGACAAAGTTTCACGCAAATCGAAGAGGGGTCGGGGCAACTGCTGTGTGAGTTGGCGGAGAATTACCCGTTTGTCTCGGCAATCTTATTGATCATTTTTAATGTAATTTTGTCTGCTGAATCCATTCCCATCATTAGATTTTTTCGAAAAGGTCAGGTTTTCGAGTAAAATCATAATTTTCGATGATTTTTTCAAAATAAAATCGATTTTATGTTAAAGTATGACTCAGAGATGGCTAAAGGGCGATGTCTGTTCTTTTCGAAAAAATCTAATGATAGGCATGGATTCAGCAGACAAAAATACATTAAAATGATCAATTTGACTCACAAGACAACGACCTTTAGCCATCTCTGAGTCATACTTTAACATAAAACCGATTTTATTTTGAAAAAATCATCGAAAATTTTATTTTTACTCGAAACCTGACCTTTTCGAAAAAACCTAATGATGGGAATGGATTCAGCAGACAAAATTACATTTTTTTTGTGCCATTAGTTCACCCATACAAGTCTCCATGCAATTTTGGCTGCTGTCCATACAAAAATGGTACGTAAATATTCAAACAGTTGTAACTTTTGACTGAATTTTCTGATCAATTTGGTGTCTTCGGCAAAGTTGTAGGTATTGTTAAGGACTGTTGAGAAAAAAATAGATACACGGAAATATTTTTTCCAGTTTTTTTTTTCAACTTTTGTTTCCACAAAAACTCAATTTCCCAAAATACATATTTTTGATTTTCGTGATTTTTTTATATGTTTCAGGGGACAAAAACCCCAAAACTTTTGAGCCATAGAGAAACATGGTCAAAAAATCTGTCGCTGCGTTATGATTTTTTGAAAAAAATAGTGATTTTTGGATAAATCGAAATTTTATGCAAAAACAAATTTGACCAAATTTTTTATAAAAAGTTGAATTTTCAATCAAAAAGTACTTTACAGATTTTTTTTGATAAAGGGCTTAAGATAAAGCCATCGAAAGTTTGATTTTGCTAAACATCAGCAGTTTATCGATTTTCAAAAATAGTGACCATGAGCGACCTCTTTTAAAAAAATTTTTTCGAAAAGTTCAGAAAATTTGCTTTAAAATTGTATAAGAGATATTGAAAATTGAACCTCGGGTTGCTGAGATACAGCCGCTTTAAGAAAAAGAAGTTTTGTAAGTCTCACTAGCAGTTCTCTCAGATTTCGGTCATTCGATTTTTTTGTAGTTTTTAATCCGACTGAAACTTTTTGGTGCTTTCGGTATGCCCAAAGAAGCCATTTTGCATCATTACTTTGTCCATATAATTTTCCATACAAGTTTGGCAGCTGTCCATACAAAAATTATGTATAAAAATTCAAAATTCTGTAACTTTTGAAGGAATTTTTTGATCGATTTGGTTTCTCCGGCAAAGTTGTAGTTATGGATATGGACTACACTGAAAAAAAAAATAATACACGGTAAAAACATTTTTTATTATTTTTTATTTAACTTTTTGTCACTAAAACTTGATTTGCAAAAAAAAACTTTTTTTTTTCATTTTTCAATATATTTTAGAGGACATAAAATGCCAACTATTCAGAAATTTTCAGGTTGTGCAAAAAAAAATTAACCGAGTTATGAATTTTTGAATCAATATTGATTTTAAAAAAAATCGAAATATTGGTCGCAAAAATTTTTCAACCTCATTTTCGATGTAAAATCGAATTTACAATCAAAAAGTACTTTAGTGAATTTTTGATTAAGTGCATCGTTTTCAAGTTAAAGCCATTTTGAAGTTACTTTTATGAAAAAACTCGCAGTTTTTCATTTTTTTTTAAATTAGTGCACTTGTTTGCCCAACTTTGAAAAAAAATATTTTTGTAAAGCTGAGAAACTTCTCTAAATTTTGCGATTTTGAACTTTGTTAGTACGACCCTTAGGTGCTGAGATATTGCCATGCAAGTGTTTAAAAACAGGTTTTTATTTAGATTTTACCTAAAATTAAGATTAAAATTTTGATCACAAGATAATAAGCAAAACCAGTTTACGTCTACTTTAAAAGCATAAACATATGCTGTAATATTTGCTTGAAAATTAATTACTAAATTCTTGAATATTTTTGACATATTAATAACTGGGCATAGATTTAAAACAATTCTGATAGGTATTTATTAACAAAACAACAAAACCAAAAAATTACAAAATACTGTACAAAGCCATTGAGATCAAATTTGGGTGATATAATGAGCACCCAGCACCCATTTGAGTGCTGAAAAGTAGAACATTTCAGCATTTATTTTGAAAAGTGTTGCTATTCGATACTGTTATTTTTGGTACAGAAAAGTAGGCTATTTCGTCGTTCAAGAATGACAGGAAAAGTAAGTAGTTTCACGACGGAATTGCAAAAAAGCCTATTCAAGCCGTATGAGGGTTTTCATAACCATGATAAAAAATGTAAGTTAAAAATGTGACTAGAGATGCGAGAGTTGATTCTAAGCGAAAACTGGCTCCGTGGGTGAGCGACAGTTGGATTTAGGGCAGCGAAAATAGGCGCTTTAGAGTATCTTCTCAGAGCAAAATGTCTGTCCAAAATCAACTAAAATAATAGAAAAAAATAACGTATGAAAACTAAAGACATAATAGTTTAAAAACGTTTTACAACAATTTTGACTGAAAATTTGAAATTTTCTATTAGTTTTTCTTCAAATTTCCATCATACTCACTATAACGTCTGGGTCCCCTAACTTAGTCGAGTCTGGACTGCCTTCAGATAACATTTCAATGTGTACATAAAAGTTATTGTCGTTCCACAAATTACTTTGTGGGATATTTAAAATGTTAAAAAATATTTAGTTCAATAAAAGACAGTTGGTAATGATGCAAAATAAAGATATTTATAAGTTTTTTTTTTAATATTGAGAAGAATTCCTAAACTGCAATTTTTTCATCAATCAAACTTTTAAACTTCTCATTCTCACAGTTAACTGTGATGAGAAGTTTAGTGTCTCAAAACAGCAGCCCGCCTGTCCAGTTCAAAGTGTCAAAAAGAGCTCATTTTCCGCGCCAGCTCGGAATGGATTCCGATAAAGATCGGAGTCCGCTGCAGCGCACCAAATCAGATCCCGGAACGTAATGACGACGACGACGGTGACCACGGCGATAAGCATCGAATGAGAGAGAGAACAACTCGGAGACCGACCAAGGGGGGGCGTCAATCCAAAATGACGCCGATGTATGGGGGCCGTTATTTGTGTGTATACTTAGTGTAAAGTCCGGAGCCATCAATTTCGCAGCCGGGGGTCGTTCGTTCATTCGCACGGAGGGGGTGACTCAATGGCCATCGTTGGAGAAACGGTGCTGGAGGTGGCCGCTTATTACGCGCAGGTGGAGATCCATTTTATGTGACAAATTTCCCATAATCGTTAATTTTTAGTCGTTCTGGCGGACTGAGGACGGAGGGGAAATCCCAACGGGGAGTACATAATCGACTTGTGGGGAGTAAATCTCAGCACGGCGGCGTGTCCCACCACGTGATGGGTTCCGGCCATGAATTGCGCGCGAAGGTTGGCGCGCGGTGAGGTTTGACCGTTTCGATCTTGAACATTTTATAAAATAAAATCCTAAAAAGTACCACAACTTTGTTGCACCTCCCCGGAGTCGTTCAATTTCTAATTCAAGCTTATCACAACGCAAATTACCATTCACCAACGGCTAAACAGGTCCCATTTCACACCTGAATCTGCACCATTTCCAAATGTTAAACGTCAAAACGTGCCGCAAATTGCAAGTTGATTCCTCGCCAGTTTAGAGAGAAAGGTGCCAACTGGTTGAGCCGGGCGTGTTTTTTTTTTTTACTTGCCAGCAAATTCACACCCAGGTGAGCGAGCTTGGTTGGGCACGAATTGGGGTGGGCTGAGGGACCTTATCAAGATTCAAATTTCCCGGCTGACTTGGAAGGTGCAGCACTCTTCGTCGATGAGTGCTGCTAATTTAATTGCACCTTAACCCTTAACCCTGAACTGTCAAATTTGCTTTCTTTTAAATTTTTGGCAAAAAAGTGGCTAAAATTACTAGAGATCTAAGCTTTTAGAGAAGCAAGCCATGAAGATCGGGTAGATCGAGAGATCAAACTCCCAGCTTGCACCTGGCTGGGTGAGGGTTAAACCAGAGCTTCCTTTCCACAGAGTTAGCACTCCGGAAGGACGCGTTGTTGAGCTGTGAATTGGTTTTCATGATGTTGACCTCATTTTTCATTTCACGACTCTGGGGGTGCAAATTTCAACAATTTTTTCTACGAACAGGTAATTTACGACGCGCCAGCTAATTCATTTGACAGCATTCTACAAATCTACGACTTAATAGAAGTGGCGCTCAAATCGAGATGTGTGCGAATTTTCCATCCCACCAACAACCCAGCAACTCCCAAACGACTCGACTTTGGAACCTGACTTGGGAAGGCGGAGAACTGGCTTATCAAAATTCTATTGAAATTCGTGCGGTGGAAAATTGAAAAGAGATCCAATCTCGCTGTTGCGCTGGAAAAGAAATGGGACGTTCTTATTCTGCTGTGACTATGTGTGTGAGGGGTGGGAGATGCCGGTTGTCATCTTCTTATTTTTCCAAGTGGAAGAATCACACCCACATCCAGCCACCTTTGTCAACAGGAGCTTTCATCGGGAAAAGTGAAAATATAAGCGAAAAGCTCGAGCTGTTTTTTTTTTATGTGCGTTTGCTCATGTCAGGATTGTGTGGAATGAATTTTAAATTTTGCGAGCTGAGTCAATATTGAATTGCAAAAAAAAAACAAAAAAGCAAAACAGAAAAAAAAACTAAAAAGCAATAAAGCAAAAAAGGCAAAAAAGCAAAAAAGCAAAAAAGCAAAAAATCAAAAAAGCAAAAAAGCAAAAAAGCAAAAAAGCAAAAAAGCAAAAAAGCAAAAAAGCAAAAAAGCAAAAAGCAAAAAAAAAAAAAAGCAAAAAGCAAAAAAGCAAAAAAGCAAAAAAGCAAAAAAGCAAAAAAGCAAAAAAGCAAAAAAGCAAAAAAGCAAAAAAGCAAAAAAGCAAAAAAGCAAAAAAGCAAAAAGCAAAAAGCAAAAAAGCAAAAAAGCAAAAAAGCAAAAAAGCAAAAAAAAAAAAAAGCAAAAAGCAAAAAGCAAAAAGCAAAAAGCAAAAAGCAAAAAGCAAAAAGCAAAAAGCAAAAAGCAAAAAGCAAAAAGCAAAAAGCAAAAAGCAAAAAGCAAAAAAGCAAAAAAGCAAAAAAGCAAAAAAGCAAAACAGCAAAAAGCAAAAAAGCAAAAGAGCAAAAAAGCAAAAAAGCAAAAAAGCAAAAAAAAACAAACAGCATTGAACTACGATGTGACACACAGCTGAAAGGAACTCCAAAACCCTGTTATGTACCTAAATGAACTCATTGTAATTTGATTATTCACAAATAAACCCGAATTGAAATTAAAAATTATAAAACATATTATTTTTAAAGACGTGATATCATGTTTACTTCATTTGGGCTCACCCAAAATTCATGTCAGTAGCTTTCATAAATTAAAAACTAAACGCCGTGCTGAGTGATGAATGAAGTTGGATCGCCTAGGAGAGCGTGCTTCCTGTGCAAAACGGTCAAGAAAACAAAAACAAAAAAAGAACATTTAAGGTGTTCTGATAGTTGGTTCAGCTTGATTATTCCTTAGGCTAATTAAAAACCCAAAAACCACTCTCGAAAATGATTGCACAGCGCGAGTGCCAACGATCATCAATCATCGACGTTCCAAGTCACGATCCTCCCCGGAGTTCCAAACTTTGCGTAGGATCAACCATTAGGGAGCAGAACAGAAGACGTTAGGTTTGGCTTTTTTTCGGAGAACACACATGCACCGTAGTCAAGAAAAAAACCTCATTAGAATTTAGATGAATTCTTTAAAAATTAATTACGAACTAATTTCCAGCTCGATGAGCAGCCACTCGTGATACACCGCTCAGGTGGGACACACGGGGAGAAATTCTCTGTGGAATCAACGATTTTTGTTTTAAATTTTTATTTTCCTAGTAAAAAAAGA
Organism: Culex quinquefasciatus; assembly: GCF_015732765.1. Taxonomy (NCBI): domain Eukaryota; kingdom Metazoa; phylum Arthropoda; class Insecta; order Diptera; family Culicidae; genus Culex; species Culex quinquefasciatus. The sequence goes on from NC_051861.1 coordinate 105,750,521, forward strand.
ACAAATTCGATAAAATCGAATTCGCATAGAATTTCCCAATAAGTTAAGACAAGAGAACCTCAAAAATCGAATAAAAAAACTATGGAACTCATAAGCAGTGTGGAGGGAATGATGATAGGAGATGCAAAAAAGCTGAAACTAATGAAAAATAACCGCCAAAATGAAGGCAGGTCTATGAGACAACAACAAAAAAAAAAAAACACACCATAAAAGCCAATGTTAACAACCTGTCCGTCGTAAAACAAAACTGTCATGGCGCGATATCGAGTGGTGGTGGTCGTCGTCATAGACTACCAACCAAAAAAAAAAAGAACAGTTTCGGGAGGCCAAATTAGAAACAGAAAAACAAAAATAAAACCATCGCTAACGATTGATGTTCGACGAGGGCGCGAGAGCGCGTCAGCTCATTGACCAATAAATTCCCATTTTGTCGTCTATTAATTAGCTTTTTGAAGAAAACTTTGGAGAGGGGGGAAACACACCGATCGTGGAAAAGGAAATGAACTTCAACATAAATTATGCGACGGTTTGTGAAGAACTGTTGCTGTCTACTAAGTGACACCAATGATAATAAATTATTATTTTTCTATTATTTTTTGTCAAAGTTTTATTAGGAAACTCTTAAAATATCATTTTCCCGATCGCATCAATTTGCATAACAGTCCAATTTTAGAATCCTTCCTTCAAAACAACCAAATTCTTGTGCCCCCTCTTGAACACCATCACTCGTGACTCAGTACGTCGAAAATGTCTGTGATGGGTGATAAATCTTGGTCGGATCGAGGCCGATATCCATCCCGTAAGCATCCCGATGATCCCCCTCTTCAAAATAATTTATCCCAAAGCACGCTCGAAATCGCACATTTTGTTTGAGATTCTTTTCCTCGGCCGAGCTCAGCTGTTTTTCCCCAAGCGTATTTTGTGCGTGTGTGTGAAGAAGAAAATGTATTAATTTACACCCCATCAACGGTGTAGGAAAATTAGTCTTTTGGGGCCATACAACACACACACACACACAGATTCAGCATGAAAGAATTTTCGAAAATATTTTCCTACTTTACAACTCACTTGCTCGCGGATGGTTGTGTCACGGTAGTGTCACCAGGGTACTTACTCACGCTCTGGTGAGTAAGATCGGATTTGAAATCGTAGGTCAGCATTTCAGTCAAATTCGACGATTATTGCCTTTTTTACAAAAAAAAAGGTTAAAGGTTTGCTTTTGGAAAAAACGCTTTTCTCAGAAATCTTAAAAAAATCGTGCACGGCGAGGAATCGTCCCAAATAAAAATCTTATTACTAAATTTAAGGTTTAGATGCACTCTTTCGATAGAAATCCAGAACTCAAAGTCTGATTTTTGAGAGCTCTTTTTCTGAAATACTGTACGATGTCTGTATCCGCTCTTAAAAATGTGTGTCTTCCATCATTGGAAAACCACTCGTAAAACCCACAATTTTTATATTTCAGATTTGTAGCCGTGGAGAGACGAACATTTTATTTTTCGATTCACAATTTTCGACCAATAAATGTGGTCAAAGCCATTTTTAGAGGTATTTTTTGGACTATTTTACAGATAACACTGTCAAATTACAAGAATTTAGTTTAAAACAAAAAGCCATTCGAAAACATGCGCCATAAACTGCTTGGGCCCAAAATTTGAAGCTTTTTCCAAAATGTATTTCCAGAGATATAGCCATATTAGTGTTTAACGTTTTATTTTTACCCTCTTTTTCCCATTAAATTTTTAATTTTTTTTACAGAATCATATATTGAACATCAAATTCATAGTCCCAGTCCATTCTCGCTCGAAAGATCGACAAGTCGTCAAGTCGAAGCTTGCACGTGAAAGTGTTCTTTCTGGCTTCTCATAATAGATCGACAAAGTGCAATATCGATACACATTTTTTCAAGTTAATCATAGACTAACATTAAAGACTGAGTACCCTTTATTTTTTTCTAATAATGTCAATCCAGTATGTTTTTCTTAATAAAATATAATGATCTTACAACCCATAATGTATCTGGAAATCTGAAATTAAAAAAATGGCTTTCGAGATTTAGCCTAAAAAGAATCGAAGTTTAAGGTCAAATTCGTCTGAAAAATAAATTGCACCAATATATTTGTCGGAGTTTCATAATTTAGTAAGAAAGGCTCTATTTTACCTGAAGAAATAAATCTTGATCCAAATTGAACCATCCCCTGATATTTGGCACCACCCAAAAACTTCCATTTTCAAAAAATGTGAAAGACTTCGATTTAAAAACACACAAATTGTAGAAGCATGATTGCCAGGTTGCCAGAATAAAGAAGCCAGAATTTAACAGATTTGCCATTTTCTTGCAATTTCGAACATGTTTTTGACTAATATATCGAATTTAGAAGAAAAATGCCATAAAAAATAACTCCCTTTCCCGGGATATTTGTGAATTTCCGGAAATCAAGCAGAAGCATACATATGCTTAACTTTTTCGTACCAATGTTTTGAAAACTTACAGAGTGTTTAAAAAAAAAGCATTTTTGCAATTCCGTCGTGAAACTACTTACTTTTTCTGTCATTCTTGAACGACGAAATAGCCTACTTTTCTGTACCAAAAATAACAGAATCGAATAGCAACACTTTTCAAAATAAATGCTGAAAAGTTCTACTTTTCACTTAACACTTCTCAACATTTTTTTGATTTAAACGATTTATTGACAAAAAAATTAAAATTTGACATAAAATTTCACTCAGTGTGTGTTTTTTGGAATTGCAAAAAAAAATGTATAGAACTCGTTGCAAAACTTGATTTTTTCAGCACTCTTCGTATTTATCCAACTCGGTGAACCTCGTTGGATAAATGTACGACTCGTGCTGAAAAAATCCTTTTTTTGCAACTTGTTGCATAAACTACTATTTTGAACAGTTATTTCAGATAATATTTATTTATGAAGCATTCACAACTGGGAACAGATCTTGCTTATTTGTTTGGCAACAAAAATAACTATATTATGGAATGGAAATAAACATTTAATTTTTGGTAATATTTAAAATGCAAATTGTGGTTGTATCATTTGAAAATATGGTTTTAATAACCCCTTTCAGCAGAGATCAAATAGGGGAAATTCTCGTATCTTTGGCAGGTTAAGCTCTCGCTCCTAACTCCATCCAATTTGCTGATTTTCACTATTTAAACAACTAATTTTGCAAAACTTATGATTGAAACTTTCTTGCTCACTTCTTATTCAGCTATTTATCACCCGATTTCAGTTGAAAACGCTTTTAATTAGCTTTAATTGAATGTCAAAGTTCTGACCTGCCAACATTAGAGGCACGCTGGAATTAGATGCTGTTCCCCTAGTAGTTTATGCAACAAGTTGCAAAAAGAGGATTTTTTCAGCACGAGTCGTACATTTTTTTTAACAAGTTTTGCAACGCGTTCCATAAAACATTTTTTGCAATTCCAAAAAAACACACACTGAGTGAAATTTTAGGTCAAATTTTCATGTATTTTGTCAATAAATCGTTTAAATCAAAAAAATGTTGAAAAGTGTTACTTTTCGAAACAAGTGCTGAAAAGTTCAACTTTTCAGCACCCATTTGAGTGCTGAAAAGTAGAACTTTTCAGCATTTATTTTGAAAAGTTTTGCTATTCGATTCTATTATTTTTGGTACAGAAAAGTAGGCTATTTCGTCGTTCAAGAATGGCAGGAAAAGCTAGTTGTTTCACGACGGAATTGCAAAAAATAAATTTTTAACTCTTTTGTTTACCGTGAGCAAATTGGATGAATATTGATTTGATATCATAACATTTTTCAACCCTCTTTGAAGGAGTATTTGTAGAAAAGTATAATCCGAGAAATTAAGGTTAAGAAAAAAATTCTTTCATGCTAAGTCATTTATAACCATGCAAATACAACCATACCATAAACAAAACAAAAAAGGTGCCCAAAGAATGCAAACATACTTCAAAAACTCGCTTCAAATATTTGAAAACATTGATGTGTGATTTCATGAATTAGTGTACACTATTTTACATGAAATCAGATTTTTAAGATAAATTCAATGATTCTCTATTTTTTCCTTAGCTGAAACAAATTAGACTTGTTCTGGAAAAAAGTTATTTGCCATGCAAAACATGATTTCTGCATGTTTATTTTTCATTTCAGCTATATCTGACAATATTATTCTCGAATATTTCCTCAAATTGGTCACAGAGACAAATTTAAAAGCAATTTTATGGTTGTGGAGCATGGCTTTTACTAACTGTCCAAATACTTTGATTAAAAAGATAAAACTTCTCACCATCGCAACAAAAAACACGAATGAACAACTGATATTTTTTTAATTTGATACGATTTGAAAATACATATATTTTTTAAAAGTTGTATGATTTTTCACATGCAGTCAAGCCAATAATTGTTCCTCACACTCATTTTGACCATTTAAGTTGCTGTTCTCTACAATTTTGTTTCGAAATATGAATCAGGATCAGGATCAGAATAATGTTCAAAAATTTCAAACTTCCCGGGATTTGTTAAACATTTTCCGTTTCCCAGGAAATTGGACGCTCAACTACTTGACAAGATTTTCTAAATGTCGACCTGGTAGCGGAAAAGGTTAATCCAGGACTCATTTTAAAGAAAATAACGTTGAATCAATTGGTTGACGTTAACGATAATGGTTATCGTTATCGAAATATTTTTACTAAAAATCACCTATTAAAAACTAACCCTGTTAAACTCTTGTTAAACACCATACTTTTTTTAATCACTCAATCTTAATAATTTGAAACATGAGAATCAAATGTGGTTAAATTTTAAATGTATTTATGTGATTATTATTTTTAAATCAAGTACTGGGGTTTGCCACGCAAGATCCATGAACTATTTCTGAAAAAAAAAATCAACAGAGTTTGAAAAAAGACAGTTGCAATAAAAATCCTTATTTTGAATTCGGGAGTCACTTTGATTGTCAAAGTATTTCTTGTTTAAATTAGACTAAAAGTATTTAAATTTTATTGATATGTCAAATGTGAATCATATTTTTATCAAGTTTTCTTTAGATTTTTAACAAAATACATTGGGTATAACTGATAAAAAAATCTCAATTTTGACTTACGTTCTTTCAAACTAATTTTGTTCATAAATATTGATTTTATTGTATTGCTTATGAGTAAAAAACATGACTTTCCTTAATACATATGTTCAACATCTTAAAAAAAATTGCTTTTGTTGTACTAATGACTGATTATTTAAAATTTTTTTTTTGCTGCCAGTAGCTGAAACAACGGTGTTAGTAATAAAATTGAATTTTCAAATGGAGTTTTGAAAATTCGTCATTTTTACTAAATGACTGTATTTTGGCACTGAAGTGACAAAACCCAATTATTAAAAAGCAAAATTGTTCAGAAAACTGTAACCTACGTTTTTAAATGGATTATTGAGATAAATTCGTAAACAAATTAGGATTTTTTTTTCATTTTTCCAACTTTAACATGCTGCCAATGAGCAATGACGACTTCCTGGATCAATATGAACACAGAATATTATTGGTAGGACTCCTTACTATGATTCAAAGTGAAATACAAGGAAATTGAACAAAATATGATTTCCGAATGTTACATCATTTATGATGTAACACTTTTGCACGTCATTAAACATTTAAATTTACATGCAATTTAATGTAAATTTGCAACAAATTATACGTAAAAACATGATTTTACGTGTGATTCAACCGTTTACGCCGAATCTCAAGTTTACATCAACTGAGTTTACATGTGATAAATTTTTTCCGTGTTGAGTAAATTCACATTTTTTTTCTGAGTATTTTTAACAATTTTACCTAAAGTTTGAATGTATTTTTAAGCTTATTTATTATTTAACTAAACATAAAATTTGAACACCTTAAATCTGATTTTAACAAGAAAAACATTAATAGTCACAGTCACCTCGGAATTCAAAATAAAAATCATGTTCTAAAAATAATAATCTTAAGAAACACCTAACCATTTGAAAAATGTTCCAAAAGTTAATCGAAATCCTATCAATGTCACCCCGGTTTAAGGTACACTACACAGAAAAAAAAGTGATTTACTCGACACGGAAAAAATGAATCACATGTAAACTCAGTTGATGTAAACTTGAGATTCGACGTAAACGGTTGAATCACACGTAAAATCATGTTTTTACGTATAATTTGTTGCAAATTTACATCAAATTGCATTTAAATTTAAATGTTTAATGACGTGCAAAAGTGTTTCATCATAGCTGATGTACACTGAAATAAAAAAAAAGTACCAGATTCCTAAATTCTAGGAATTTTGGCTCCTTTTCTTATTTAGTAATCCAAAAACCCAATTACTAAATAAGGAAAGGAGCCAAAATTCCTAGAATAAAGGAATTTGGTACTTTTTTTTATTTCAGTGTAACATTCGGATTTTTTTTGTGTGTAATTTACACGTAATATGAAATTTGGTCTTCTGAAAATGCCTGTTAATTTGAATAACTTTTCGAATTTTGTTTCAAAAACACGTACAGCAGATTATTTACTTACTAATTGTCAAAAGAATCCGAAAATACATTCCCAGGGTGGCCACTCAAGCCGGGAAATCGGGAAAGTCGGGAAAAAGTCGGGAATTCGCCAAAATCCGCCAAAAATCGGGAAAAAGTCGGGAATTTATGATTTTTTGTCAAAAAGTCGGGAAAAGTCGGGAATTCGGAGCATACTTGATTGAAAATTATTTTTTAACTCTTGAATAATTTTGTAATATTTTGTAAAATTTTCAAATTGAATTCACTCATTTCTGCTTTAGTAACTTACTTTAAATTTAAGGTTCTTTTCACTATTTCAATATATTTGAGTGTAGAAAAGCTGTTAAAGGCATTCAAAATCTTAATGAATATTGGAGTCTTTGACACAGATTTTCAAAATATTTTTTATGAATCAAATGATCGCTTTAATTTTTGTTCATTAAACAAGAGGTAAAGTTAATGAAAAACTAATATAAAAATAGAGCATAATGGCCAGCTTAGAATTATGATTCTATTTCATTTTGTCACATAATTGGATATTTGGTAACAGATTCCAACTTGAGTTTGGCAATGATTTTTTTTGGTGAGTATTTTTAATTGTTTAACTAAATTCATTAAGTAATTTAAAATATTTTTTTCCAAATGTTGCCCTTGAACTTTTTTTTGTGAGTATGGGTAATTTACCTACCATAGATAAAGCTTGATTTTCAGTTTCGGAAGACCTAAATATCGAATAAAATCCAAAATTGAAAAACTTTTATACGTTTTGGAAACATAAAGAAAATATTGAAACTGAAAAAAATAATAATCCAAGACATTTTTAGTTATTGCGAAATTGTTTAAAAAACTGTTTCTTCAATTATTTTGCTTAAAATAAGTGGGAAAACATAAAATCATATCAAAATTAATTTTCATTGGAAAAAAAACAGTTAAATACGGACCACTAGATAAATTTAAATTGATTAGAAAATTGATTATCAAAAATTACAAAATTAAAATTAAAATTTATGAATTCCTTGACATTTTTCTAAATCCTTTGAATCAATAATAACAGCAATTGTGTTTTAATCATTTTTTGATTTCAAATGATGATGAAGTTTTGAAAAAATAGGAACGCTATTTTAAGTTCAGTTATCTATAACTTTTTGTCATTTTCAGTTGAAACTAAGTATCAAAAACTACTGTTGAATTTTCGATTATTTTTTCAAAGACTAATTGTTTGTGTTTCTACTCTGAATCATAATAATGAAATTCCATTTTTGAAGTGTTTTTTTATTTATTGTTTAGTTTTTGTATTTACAAAAAATGCCTATATTTGTTTTTTTTTTAAATCACTGTGATTTTTTTTCGCTGGTTAATATTGACTGTTCTTATAGAAAGTTTTTTGTTTGAAATCATTCTTTAGATAAGAAATGCCTACCCAAGTAACATTTTTTTCCAGGAGTTCTACAAGAGCTCTTCAAGATAGCTACAGCATAGCAGTTTGGACCGCGGTAGGATAAAACTCTCTTCAAGTACTCTTCCAAACTCCTGAAGAAGTTCTGAAGAGAATTCTATCCTACCGTGGTCCAAACTGCTATGCTGTAGCTATCTTGAAGAGCTCTTGTAGAACTCCTGGAAAAAATGTTACTTGGGTATTATTTGATCATTCTGGAAAAGTCTGGAAAAAAGTCGCGAAAAAGTCGGGAATTTGAAAATTGAATTTGAGTGGTCACCCTGTACATTCCGTTTTGCGTATCGAACTCATTTTCATTCAAAACAATGTATGACACTTTCAGAACATTAGAATACAGTGCCAAACCGTTTTCGGCAACACGAGTTTTTCAAACATTTCTGCTTGCTGAAAATCTACGTAAATTTTTAAAGAGATCATTAACGTGTGAAGTATTAGATTGGATTTGATCAACAAAATATCAAATGTTATGCAAATATTTAAATTTTCATTATTTTCCATATGGATACCGATCGACGTGAAATTTCGCATACATCTTTTTCGCAGATAACTCTAATTTTAACAAAATACCGCATTTCATGAAAATACTTTCAAAAGTGTTCTTGAAATTAATGATGTCTGTAAATGTGCAAACGATTTGTTTACGTTTTTCTTCGAAATTTGCTTCACAAACTAAAAATAAATAAATTGATAAGGTGATGTTTTAAGAGTTTAAAATCAAACTGAGGATATACCAAAATAGCCTTCAATTTTCAAGTGGCAATATAACAGCAACTATCGGTCCAATGTTTTGAATTTTGGATTGGAATTGGTTCGCATGCCAATTTAATTATGTTTGAAATAATAATATATTATTATTGGTTTGGTTGTAATCACCGTGGAATCTTTAGTTGGTTAAAAATTGGTTAAAGTTCGGTGACACCGAACAGAACCAAGCGAATTTAATTAACCCTCTAACGCCCATGGTTACTCCAGAGCACCACTAATTTTTGTTTTCAAAACTAAATTTCTCTGCAACCAACCAATTTTTCAACCTGGTTCAACCTACATTAGTTTATATAGAATGTTAACTTATAATAATAAAAATTTCATCCAATTCGGTCGATCCAGTTACGAGTAATGGAGAAAAACGTAAAAAATCTAGATTTTGCTCTGGGCGGGAAGGGGTTAATTGAAATAATATATTGTTTAATTTTAGAAAGACACAATTACAGTATGGCCCATAAAAAAATGCGACATGTGCATTTTTCACAGAAAAAATGGTGACATTCTTAAATTTATTTAACAATCTGATTTTTTATGTATTATGGTGTTAATTTAGTATGTTTTGAAGATATCGTCATGATAATTTTTTGCAGTTCACCAAAACTGTGTACAGGCGGTCTACAACTATGAATGTGTTTTTGGAACAATATTAACCCTAATTAAATAATTTATAGTTCAAAAACGAAACAGTTTAAAATATCCAACAACGTACCGAAAGCATCATTAGAAGTCCTTCTAAATACGCCCAATCAAGAAAGTGTTTTAATTTTGTTAAAATTGGTAATTTGTGTGAAAAATGCCATTTTGGTTATTATTTTGTGTGATTCTGTCAAAATAAATCAATAACTTAAAACCGTTGCCGTTGGCTCAAAAGCGTGCCCAGCGGCTCTATATTGTTAAAAGTCACTTCAGAGCATCTGTTAGTATCAATTACCATCATTAGTAGCATTTGTTTTTTTCGTTGAAACATTGCAGGCTCCAAAAAATACCAAAATTGATGCATTTTCAGAATCGGGATATTTTTGAAAGGTTCACTATTTTACTATAACTGGTAATTAGAATGCGTAAAATTTGGTGAAACTAACTCTTACAACTCTCAAAAACAGTAACCTTGAAGGTTGTATACTTTTTAGTCCATAAAAATACCATAATAGGCTATTCAGATCGACCAACATGAAAAAAGTATGTTTTTCTTTATATGGCCTGGGCGTAGAGCAAATTAGAAAATTATAAATTTCAATGAGCTGTAACTTATTTTATGCTAAGGGAATGGTTTTAAAGGCATTGATTGTTTGTTTTGAACCTATTTAACATGTACACATGCTACATACATCATAAATAGTAAAAATAGTCCCGATTTACACCTATTAACAATGTCGCATTTTTTTATGGGCCATACTGTACTTGGGACCAGTATTGAAACAGAATTAAAATTAATGTTTACAAAGTACGCAGCCAGTTAAATAAAACCTTTCATCCATCGTCTAGTTTGCCATAAAACGAATTCGAGCAGTCGAAGAGCTAAACTTTCCACCACACTCTCAAAACTGCTTCCTTCTCGCGTCTGCGTGTGTGCGTGTCACATGGTCCCACCACCACACTCAACGGCTGCTTCTCTCTTCTCTCTTCTCCTCCTTAAAACCGCGAGCGCAGCAGTCGCTGCGAGAGCCAAACGTTCTCTGTTTACTTCTCTCCTGCTCGATTTTCCCGTTTCAATCGCGCTTCCTCTCTTTTTCGAACCTTTCTCCCTCTCTCTCTTTATTTCAACTCTTTTTCTCTTTGCTCGCTTTCGCTCCCTCTCCCGCTCTCATAAATCAGAGTCTTTCCTCTCCCGCAGCCACTCCCAGCCCCACCAACCGACCCTGCCCGGGCCGCAAGCCATCGCAAAACCTGGCCATTGGTTCCGCCGACAGCGTCGTCGTCCTGCCAGAGCGCACTCTTGCCGTGGCTTTATGCTGATGATGTTGTTGATGCTGCCGCCGCTGCCTTAATGCGATGATGCGGGGAGCCTTTCGGCCCGGTTTGGGCGCTGGCGGTCGGGGTCGGGTGTTCAGTGTGTTCCGCAGCACAGAACCTGGGCTCCACTGCGAAAAAAGGAACAAAATTCTCAGTTTGCACCGAAAGGTTTTCTCAGGCGGACGCGAGAATACGGGAGTCCTCGTTGGCGGATTTGTTGTGGTTTTGTTTTTTTGTTGTTTGTTTGGAGGAGGACGGTTCCCGGGAAGGCTCGAGGTTGAGAGATTCGCGGCAGGGTGACGTCTTCGAAAGCGTGAGGTTCGCTTCAGCTGGTGCGGTCACCCCTGCGCTCCTAACCGGAGCGATTCCAGCAACCGGGAGCTTCCGGACCCGGGGACACCCCGTGAAACGGGGCCGCAGGCCAAGTCCACACCCGCGAGACCAAATCTGCGCCCAAAATCTGCCTCCGTACCGGCCGTGGTCCACGGTGAAGATTCTTCCCCCCCTGGGGAGGGAGCGCCCACTCCTGCCTCATCCGCGCGCCTCTCGCGGTCATCTCATGAATTAATAAATTATCGAGACCTGTCTCGCAAGCGGTTTCGTGGCCCCGAACTCCGCGCTCGTTCTCCCCCGCGTTGCCCCCCGACGGCTGGAGACACGGAACACGAAGTCTCCGACGACGCAGAAGGAGAAAAGATAAATAAAGTGATCCGAAAGAGAATCGCCGAGCGCGGCGAACGAAGCGCTGCAGCGGGAAGAAGAAGAACAAGAAGAAAGTCCGGTAAAGCAAGAAGAAGTAGCATGAAAAATGATGCAATTATATAATTAAGAAGTTTGAAATATTTTTGTCTGTGTGTGATGTGAAGCAGCGAAGCGAAGCGAAAAAGAGTCGTGTTTGTTGGTGGAGTCCTTTTTTTTCGGGGCAGATCTTCTCAGGTTTCGCTGGCGGAATCGCGGTGCTTTACCTACATCGAAGAACCTCAGGGGAAGAAACGTATTCCCCGTGCGATTAAGATCGATATCGCGCGCGCTCTTAAGCAGCACGGCCTCCACGTGGGCTCCAACATGGCGCCAAACGAGTCGGGCAGACAACTGCAACTGGCGGTTGCGGTGCTGGTGGTTTGTTGTTGTTTACAGCTGACCGGTGCAGTAGGCGCTGAAACTACGAGGCCGTCGGAAGTTGTGCGAAATGACGATGACGGGCGCAGGAATAGTAGCGGAACGGTGACGTCGTCAACGACGGCGGTGTCAGCGGAGTCTAGTGCTGACAGGGTTCAGTTGGAGCAGTGTCGGGAGACTTGCTTGAAGAAGGTAAGAAAAGAATATTCTTTTATTTAGTTCGAAAATGTAACCACCTAGCTATTTGGTCTTTTCCCTTACTACGACGAACCGAACACTGATGAAGTCAGCAAGTTTTGAGTTTTGTGAAAACATCAACATTTTCTCGTAATTTTCAAAATAGTTCTGGCTGTCAAAATGCTTTTTCGCCCTTTTCTCGTGTTGCTACAGAAATCATCTTTGCAGTTAACATAACGCAGTAGGCCTGGCCCCTTCACCGTTTGTGATGTTTCAAATCTTTAATAACATCCTTTTTTGCTGAAATTCTAAACGTCTACCACTCTTCAGGTTCTGTTTCAATTCAAATCAAACAAACGACAAACTCCCTCCAAAACTCCGTTTCGCTAAGTAAAGAGTCTATGTAAGTCTTGAGAAACAGAAAATGTCGACATATAAAGAGAAGATTCTTAAAATCAAAACAATCTAACCGACCATCGAGCTAGAGAAGACATCGAGCAAAGAAGAGCATCGAAGTATGCGGTTTGGAGGAACTGAAGAAACCATCGATAGATCAAGATATATTGAGACAGCGAAGATCGACAACCAGAGATTCGACTGTATGAATAAGGAAAACATTTTTTTTAAGTTTAATTTATCTATGATTGCCCCGACCCCTCTTCGATATGCGTGAAACTTTGTTCTAAGGGGTAACTTCTGTCCCTGATCACGAATCCGAGGTCCGTTTTTTGATATCTCGTGACGGAGGGACGGTACGATCCCTTCCAGTTTTGAACATGCGAGAAAAGAGATGTTTTTCAATAATTTGCAGCCTGAAACGGTGATGAGATAGAAATTTGGTGTCAAAGGGGTTTTATGTAAAATTAGACGCCCGATTTGATGGCGTACTCAGAATTCCGAAAAAAGCGTATTTTTTATCGAAAAATACACTAAAAAACTGTTAAAAACTCTGTCATTTTCCGTTACTCGAGGTGAAAATTTTTTGGAACATGTCATTTTAGCGGAAATTTAATGTATTTTTCGAATCTACATTGACCCAGAAGGGTCATTTTTTCATTTAGAACAAAATTTTTCATTTTAAAATTTCATGTTTTTTTCTAACGTAGCTGGGCTATTTTTTAGAGTATAACAATGTTCAACAAAGTTGTAGAGCAATTACAAAAAATTTTATATATAAACATATGGGGTTTGCTTATAAATATCACGAGTTATCTTGGTTTTACGAAAAAAATGTTTTTAAAAAAGTTGGTCGTCATTGATCATGGCCGTTCGTCGTCACCCGCGACAGACACGGACGACGAAACAAAGACAAGCGCAAAAAGTAACATTCTTAAAACTTTTTTTGTAAAATCACGATAACTTGTGAATCTTGTATGCAAATCCGGTTACTTTGTGTTGTCGAATTTGTCAACATGGAATTGTTTCCAAAATCGTCAATATTTTTTCTTGACTTCGTTATAAATGTTATCAAAAATGTTGTTGACAAATTCGAAAAAACAGAGTTGGTACTTTTAGGAAAAAAAAAGTTGAACGGTTTTCCGGTGGCCGATAGATTCAAGTGGGATGATTGATGGATTTCAAAAACACGTATTTTATAATGGTTGATTTTTTTTATGGTCCAAAATGACATCTTTTGCGCTTTAAAGATTGTTTAGAATTACGTACCGTAAAACGGGGTGACTTTGATAGCCGGGGTGACTTTGATAGGTTAGCGATTTTTCCGCAAAATGAAGAGTACAATTAAAAAACGTAAGGAATGGTTTAGAAACATACTGACCGTGGTAGAGAAGTGTTCAAAGTACCTCAAGAAAAACTTTTCATAAAATTTTGACAAGTTCAAAAAGTTAGTTAACTATAGTTAAGAAAATGTTGATGAAAGTCATTATTTTAAACTTCTCAAAGTGTCTTGATTTTCTCAATGAACATGATTTTTAATCGGAAATCAGAATGCATTTTCGGATTCTTTGGACAATTTTACACTAGGAGAAGGTTAAAAAAGTTTGTAAATAATAAATAATATGTGTTTTTGAAACACATTTAAAAAAAATCTCCAAATTAAAAGGCAATTTCAGTTGAACAAATTTCATGTAAAATGTGAAAACTTGTGAATCGTGCTTTGAATTCAGTATAAAATGCAATATAAATCGATAATTTTACAAACAAAACTAGTTTAAACAAATTTCAGGCAAAATTCCGACTTTTTAACATTTTTTCCTAAAATTTATATGTATTTAGCATAGCATTGGTGGCTACCCGTAGCTGCTACTTCGTTATTGACCAGGACCCCCAAACATTGCTCCGTGGACCACAGATGAAAAGTAGGAACCAATCATCACCCCTTCGCAATTTTCAAAGGTCCCTATCGTGCTGATCAATACCGACGCCGGCCACGACCAGTGGTAAGACACGGGGAAGTGGATGGGAATGTTAGCCGATACTTGAGTGATGGGACCGCCAAATCGACTGCGTCTCCGACAAAGTATCACATGAGTTTTGAGGGGTTAGTAAGATGGGTATGAGGTCAGGATTCACTGTGGTAGGTGATGCGACCATGAGCAATTTGTTTATCGGTTGAAATTTTAAAAATCTTAGGCAGCCGGCTGCGGAAAGATACTTATCTAGGGATTTAAATATAGTATTAATTCGACCGCGATTCTCCAGAAATTCTCCGTCGGCGTGCCTTCCGATCAACGGTGATGTAGGAAGGGCTTCATTCATTAAAATTATTTTATATCATAAGCCTTAAAACATATCCGTCGACGTGCCTTCCGATCCTCGATGATATGGAAAGGACTTAATCCAGCAATACGACTTGCTTGTCTCATAAAACAAAAATCGGATCGTTTCTATCGAAAACTATATAAAGAGAACAAAAATAAAACTCATCGGCCAACGAACGCGCGAACAAAAAATAAATGAAAAAAAAAGAAGAAGAAATCCAATCACCCTATGTACACAAATAGCGACACAAAAGAGACGGAAAATAACACGAAAAACAGGACTGCGCGTCCACACAGGCACCGCACTACTGAAAAAATTTATATGTATTTTGCTAAAAAGCTTATAAACTTAGTTAAATAAATATAAACATTGATTTTTTTTCTTTAAAACTATATCAGCTACTTTAGTGATGGTACATTTAGCGGACAAATAAAGTTTGAACATCTTAAATATGATATTAACTTGAAAAACTATGATTATCAAAGTCACCCCGGAATTAAAACTAAGAATTTTTAACGTAATTTTTTTTCTAAACATGATTGAAAAAACTTTTTTGCCAAAATAGTGCATGGACTTTGTGTGGTCTACCCCAGTACATGTTTTAAAAATAATAATTTTGAGAAAAACCTTACCTGTTGGAAAATATTCTAAAAACAAATTGAAATCCTATCAAAGTCACCCCGGTTTACGGTACTTGTTTTTTGCGATTTCTGAAAATAAAATAAAAATATGTTTAAACAAAATTTGCAAATCGTGTTAACATTCAAAATCTAATTTACAATCGAAAACGATTTTTATTTTTCGTTTCTAAGGTATTTTTTTCGAAAAATGTGTTCTTTCTACTATTTCACAATAATTTATGAAGTAAAGAAGCAATTATTTTTGCAGGGTTGAGAAAATATTCAAAAAAATTCTCGGCATTTTTATTTATCATTTTGATTTGTTAGTTGCGAGATCAATTTTCAATGTTGAAAAATGAAACTTATGATAAAAAATGTTTCAACTTCATGAAATCAAGCCTTACATAAAATTGGGCTACAAACGATAGTTTGAATTCGAATTGAATTTTAAATTTCAAGATAATGTTTATTGAAAAAAATGGGTAGTGCGAATGGGCTTATTTAACATTTTTTATTCAAATCAAAAAATAAAAAAGTCGATTTGTACAAACGTGCATGCCTTCTTTAATACAGGCCGCTGTAAATATTTTTTTCAAGGTGTACGAAAAATTATTTTGAAAAGTTTTTCGAAGTTTTACTCCTAAAACTCAATTGTCTGCTATTGTTAGTATACTTTTCGGAAAGTTCAGTAAATCTAAAAATGACCCTTCTGAACTAAAAAATAAAAATTCCATCATTCAAGCAGTGCTCAATAAACGTCAAAATGGTAATATTTTTTACAAAAATTGATGAGCCTTTAAAAAATAAACAATCAAAATCTTAGGGTTAAAATTCAGAAAAATTGTCCAAAAAGTTTTTTTTTTTGTAAAGTTCAGATAACTCCTTATTTTAATAAATCTTTTTTT
The DNA here is from genome assembly GCF_015732765.1 of Culex quinquefasciatus. Taxonomy (NCBI): domain Eukaryota; kingdom Metazoa; phylum Arthropoda; class Insecta; order Diptera; family Culicidae; genus Culex; species Culex quinquefasciatus. Next base: position 105,766,746 of record NC_051861.1, read on the forward strand.
TTTGTATTTGTCTTTGTAAAACATTCTGGGTTGTGTCAGGGTTCAGTCAGAACCCTTTGCTTTGCTCCGGCTCAACCTAACATTTTATCAGATGTTCAATCATGAAGCCAAACAAATTTTAAAAATCTCAGATCTCATCAACCTATTCTCGTCTTAAAAAAATGATGGAAGAATTTTATATTTACATTCTCCTCTTCGACCAAGCTGGAACGAAACCTTCAAATTGCAAGTTTCCTTGCCATTCTTCAGTTGCGTTCGAAAGCTGGCCAAATTGGAGACGGAAGTCACTACAATTGGCGGGGCCTTTACTCGTTTCTCGACGGCAGAAGGCTCAGTACGAGGAGAAGGATCCTTGTCAACAGTTTCGGATAAAACACCGAAACTGTTTGCCAATGGAATTGGAGGATTGACCTCACATTCAGAATCAGAATCAGACCTCGGATGAGACTGTCTTCTTTTTCTGTTTCCGTTAGCCGGTTCAAACGCTTAACCGACGTAACCTGGGACGGGACGGCTGGATAGAGTTTTCTTCTTGAGTGTTTACGTTTGTATTCTTCTTCTGTTTTTTTTTGCAAGAAAATTCGTGTTCGAATACAAATATCAAGCAATCTGTGATTCAGATAGCTTGACAATTCAAATTTTCTTGATGATGTTTTTCAACTCAGTGCTCAAGCATGCGGATGACTTTTTCTTTTTTTGAATTTGGCTGTTAAAATTTGTGGTTAGACGTGGGTGGAGAATCCTGAGTTTATGTTCCATCATTTTATGGTGGATCCGTTCATAAGGAGCTGCCGGATACAAATCACTAGAAATGGTTGGCAAATCAAAGATGACTCGAGGTAAATGATACGATACGATCACGACGAGTCAAAAAATGATCGTTTTCTTACTTTAATCTAAAAAAAATCCTAAAAAGCCTACAAGTCATCAAATGGGAGGGGAGATTTTTTTCTTAGATCTGCTCCTGTCGTTGTCCCGTTACGCAAAGAAAGTAAATAAATCTTTCCCAGTTCCCCAAAGAGGAGCATCGGGCCGGCATTTACAAAGCGAATTCAGTGGCAATTTTTACTCAACTAATGTTGTTATTGCGAAAAATAACATTCCATAGGTCGCACGACCTAAGGTGTCAGAATCGAAAGTAATGGCTGGCAAAAATTCAAATTTGTACCAATTCGTTCACTTCAAAGAGCAAAAGTTTGTTTTTCAATTTGTGGAAACGTGTTGAAATGAAAAGATGCGAAAAAATCAATTAGGCTAAACTGTTGCCATTTTTTTTGTTTGCTTTTTAAATCCAGTTCTACGATGTTGTTTCTTCACGCCAAATTTAAATTTCACGGGAAGCACAGGTTTAATATTGTTCAATCTAGATGACATTTCTATGTAACGCGCAAAAAATAACAATAGTTTTAAATGGGCAAAAGAATCGTCAGTTCATGCAATGTATTGTTTTTAAAAATAAAAATTCGGTGTACGATACAAATAAATGCCTTTAGATGGAAATATTTTAATCAATCTATTAATGCAATTTACAATTATTTGTGAAATTGATTTGAAATTGTTTTAGTTTTTTCAACTCAAATTACAATACTACACCCAAAGTTAAAGAACGAGGGAATAGTCCTCACAAAAAGAAAAGTGAGGAAAGTGCTATTTTGCGAGAGTATAATCCTCTCGCGTGTTTATTCGTTCATTGGAACAGTTCATCCTATGAGTGGCTTATATGGACAAACGACCGCCACTTTTTCACCGAACCATGGTGGCCCATACGGCAAAGGCACGGTTCAATATGCCGAAGGACTTGGGTTCGAATCTCGGTACCGGTACAGTCAAACCTCTTTTTACGCGAATTTTGGTTCTCGCGTAAAAAAAAATCGCGTAAAAAAAGTTCGCGCTATTTTGAATTTTTCGCGTAAAAAGAGTTCGCGCTATTTTGAATTGCTCGCGTAAAAAGAGTTTTCAGATTTTTTTAGTTTTATAAAGTATTATATATTTTTTATAATAATAATGTAATTCCAGGTTATTCAAAATAGCTTCAGTGACCTGCGCTGTATATTCTACAGCAGGTTGGGATGTTCTGGGTTATCCAAGAACTTCCGGAAGTAATGAACTGATTATCTATCTGTTCAACAAGGGTCTGTACCAGTGTATCCACCATCGTAATAATTGCAGGTAGCTTCAGTGAGCCACGATGGACTCTCTGCGATCTGTTAGAATGTACTAGGTCATCCAAGAACTCCCGGAAGTTATGGCCTGGATATCTACCGGATCAACGGGGGTCTATATGGGTGAATTAACCATCGGTATAGCTTCAGATAGATTCAGTGGACCAAGATGGACATCCTGTGGCATGTTGGATTGTTTTGGGTCATCCAGGCACTTCCGGAAGTCATGGCCAGGATATATGCCTGATCAACGGGGGTCTATATGACTATATTATCCATCGGTATAGCTTCAGGTAGCTTCAGTGGACCACGATGGACATTCTGTGGCATGTTGGATTGTTTTGGGTCATCCAGGAACTCCCGGAGGTCATGACCAGGATATCTACCGGATCAACGGGGGTCTATATGGGTGAATTAACCATCGGTATAGCTTCAGATGGCTTCAGTGGACCACGATGGGCATTCTGTGGCATGTTGGATTGTTTTGGGCCATTCAGGAACTCCCGGAAGTCCTGGCCTGGATATTTTCCTGATCAACGCATAAATGTCCCATTAGAATTAGCACTCGCATTTGAGGACGAGTTCCTGGATGTCTCAACATAATCTAACATGTCACAAATTGTCCATCGTGGGCCACTGAAGCTACCTGCAGGAATACCGATGGATAATATAGCCATATAGACCTCCTTTGATCAATTAGATATCCAGGTCATGACTTCCGGGAGTTCCTGGATGACCCAAAACAATCCAACATGCCGCAGAGTGACCATCGTGGTCCACTGAAGCTACCTAAAGCTATACCGTTGGTCAATATATCCATACAGACCCCCGTTGATCAGGTAGATATCCAGGCCATGACTTCCGGGAGTTCTTGGATGACCCAAAACAATCCAACATGCCGCAGAGTGTCCATCGTGGTCCACTGAAGCTACCTAAAGCTATACCGTTGGTTAATATATCCATACAGACCCCCGTTGATCAGGTAGATATCCTGGCCATTACTTGCGGGTGTTCCTGGATGACCCAAAACAATCCAACATGCCGCAGAGAGTCCATCGTGGCTCACTGAAGCTACCTGATACCGATACCGATATAGACCCCCGTTGATCAGGTAGATATCCAGGTCATGACTTCCGGGAGTTCCTGGATGACCTCGTACATTCTAACAGATCGCAGAGAGTCCATCGTGGCTCACTGAAGCTACCTGAAGCTATACCGATGGTTAATATAGCCATACAGACCCCCGTTGATCAGGTAGATATCCACGCCATGACTTCCGGGAGTTCCTGGATGACCCAAAACAATCCAACATGCCACAGAGTGTCCATCGTGGTCCGCTGAAGCTTCCTGAAGCTATACCGATGGTTAATATAGCCATATAGATTCCCGTTGATCAGGTAGATATCCAGGCCATGACTTCCGGGAGTTCCTGGATGACCTCGTACATTCTAACAGATCGCAGAGAGTATACCGAACCTACTGATGGTAAAAAACCCTGATTGTGGTCACCGTTGAACAGGAATATATGACCATAATGGTTAAGACTTCCGACAGTTTAAAATCGGACCGCGTTATTTTGAATTTTTCGCGTAAATTGAGTTCGCGTTATTTTGAATTCTTCGCGTAAAAAAAACCGCGTAAAAAAAATTTCGCGCAAAAGGAGGTCGCGTAAAAAGAGGTTTGACTGTACTTTTTTTTTTTTGATAGATGAACTTTTTTGGAAAATGAACCATGAGTAAAGTACTTTCGGTAATTTCGGGATTTATCCTCTCCGTCCACACACAATACCATTTTACTACCGAATCGTGTTCTTTATCCTCTCGTATGCCGATGCCCAGTTCTGGGTGTACTCATTTTCTCCTCATAAGAAAGGACTGGTTTAGGTTGACAGAAGCGGCCATGTTGAAAGTGGTTTAGTTTGACAATAGGTTTTTTTTCTCTTTGTTTATCCCATCCCAGGACGTAACGACCAAATCTTCAGAAGATTTGCGTTTACCTTTGTTTTGCCGCATTTTGCAAGCAAAAAACAACAAAATTTCAGGTAGGGTTAGTCTGTTTAGAATTTTTTAAAATAACTCAGGTAGTCTTTAAAAAGACTGTGAATTTTGTTTGAAATAATTAAGGTATAAAAATACCGCAGCTCTAGCGTCCGTTCACCTCGAAGGTTCGCAAGACACTGGAATAACCTCAACTTTAATTTATCAAACTCAAAAGCTATTATTTTAAATTTAAGAAAAATCAAGAAAATATATTTCTTGCAAAAGAAGATAGAGTGGATTTGTAAACAGGCAGTTCACATTTAACATGTGCACGAACGACTGCTTATTTACAAATCCACATTGTTTACCATTGGTAATGAAGTTTTCAATATTGTTTCGAGGTGTGTCAATTACAAATCTTCGATTAATTTTTTCACAAAATCTACTACTTTTTGACTACTACTTCTTTGAAAGATTTTTTTTGTAGCAGCTGAAAACATTAATGTTTTTTACCAATCAATAATATTTGAAATTAATTTTCTTTATAGAGAACTAAAAATGTATAAAAAATGGATTAAGGTGATATTCCTCGGGGAACTTCCTGTCTGACTTTGTGCAGAAAACAAGAAGAAACAAAAGTCTCTGATCCCCTGGCCAATCCCGCAGCATCGTTCCCCCGTTTTGGCCACACACAAACACACGCGACAATCCGGCGGCCTTTTTGAGTAATTTCGATTCAGAAAATGAGTTTGTTTTTGCGGGTCCCATTACGGCGCGCAACTCCGCGGGGCATTTTGTTGTTTGGTGTAACGCGTTGATGGTGCAAAACAAATGTCACGCGATTCCTTGCGGACGAAACGCCAGTCTTGAAAAGGTATACTCATTGGAACAGAAAAAAACGCGATTTTTTAAAGTTCGATAACCCTTTTGAATTACTTTGGTGACGAGACTGGGAGTTGAGATTTTTTAACGTCGCGACCACTTGGGTAATTACCACCACTCGTCAGTCTAAACGATGGGTGATATGTCTTCCTTACATCGCCCTATGTTCCTTATTTGGACAGACAACTATTGTCAGCCAAGTGTCAACAAAAGTCGTGCGATGATAGATCACGATGTAATTGGCTTCTGGGAATGGTTAACTTCTGTTTAATTCTCATTTTTCCATTTGAGGTTTGAAGATTTGAAGATTTGAAAATTTTAAGATTTGAAGATTTGAAAATTTGAAGATTTGAAGATTTGAAGATTTGAAGATTTGAAGATTTGAAGATTTGAAGATTTGAAGATTTGAAGATTTGAAGATTTGAAGATTTGAAGATTTGAAGATTTGAAGATTTGAAGATTTGAAGATTTGAAGATTTGAAGATTTGAAGATTTGAAGATTTGAAGATTTGAAGATTTGAAGATTTGAAGATTTGAAGATTTGAAGACTTGAAGATTTGAAGATTTGAAGATTTGAAGATTTTAAGATTTGAAGATTTGAAGATTAAAAAATGTTATGATGATTTTGGAATCAGATTAATTTGAGAATTTTATATAAAGATCTTTGAGTTGCATGTAAACAAATGCAACAATGTAAACACCACATTGCCACCCGGCAAATAAATCCAACCCTCGAGTACTCGACAATCCAGCATGGAGCATAGCTTGGCGCTGACTTGGGAGGGTTGACCAAGCATTCCCAACATGAAACTATGAATTAAACATTTTGCCGCAAGAGGAGTGAGAGGCGGAGCCGGGTTGGACCATTTCAGTGATACTTATCATTACAGTATCTTTCCCTGGCCGTCGTCGTCGTTCCGGAACTCGGAGATCGCTATCAACCCCGGGACTAGTAGCAGGCAGGCAGCGGCGAGATAGTTTATTGCCCAGTTCCCAGTCCCTCCATAGATCTGTGCGGCGAGCTGTCAAAATAAACAAAGTGCTGCCTCCCACATGTAATGTGTGTGCACAAGCGAGTACAATTTCTCTGCGTATGCAACCGCACTTGCAGAAGCTGTTGAAGAGTTGGAGGTAGGAGGGGACTTGGGGCCGTGCCGTGCACCTGACAGCTGATAGGAGAGGGGCGTGGTCGTCATGGTTGCACACACACACACACAAACCGCCCATTTGAACGTCGTGTGTGTTCTCGCAGATCAGCCAGCAGCCAGAAGCAGCAGCAGGCCATGCCATAGTGATGATCAGCAGCAGCAGCGGTAGCAATTAAAACTAATTCCGAAATGCGAACGCAGCAAGCCGCGAGCGAGTGGACAGAAATGGAAAACGGATTTTGCCGACGGGATCAGCAGCAACGTCGGGAGAAAAAGTAGGCTACGCAAAGATTAAGGATGGACAGTGTTGTCAAAAAACATCGAAATACTGTGCAGTAACAGAGCGAAATCCGCAATAAAATCAGTGAAAAAGAATTCTAATATTCATTTTTTTTTTTCAAAGGATCCCATGGATATAGCTCTGTGGATATAGGACCTTTTCAAAAAAAAATATTCTAGATTTGTAAAGTGACTGTGACTAATAAACTTTTTTCAAATAATCTGCTAACACTGCCTCCCAAGACGCGATCTTCTGCATCATCCACCATCGCATCAGCAACAGAAGAGTTGCATCAAGATCCTCGATCCCCGATCAACAAGCTTCACGCCGGCCACCGCCGAAGGAAAAAGCAAATAAAATACAACTAAATATACAATTTCCTAGGTATCTAGAAAGGGCGTGAACGAAGCCGAAGCCTAAAAGGCGTAACATTGGCAAACAACAAACGGGCCCAACTCGACAAAGGAAAGAAGGCAAAACAATAACAACAACAACAGAAAAAACGCACTAAATAAACAAAACATCACCCCGTGGGGCACCGCCACCTGACCTGACTCCACTTCCCCTCCCGAGACGACTTGTCCACGGCGAGATCGCGTCCGTGCGATGGCCTCCAAGCCAAGTCCGCGTATACGAAAAAAAAAAGCGCGCGCTGGAATTGAAAACGTATAAATAATACCCGAAAAGATAAAAGGGAATAATTAATAATTATCGGTGGATCCGGACGGACACCGCGGGAATGTAAACAATAATTGTGCCTGCCCGGGTTGGATTTTTTTTTTTTTTGAAATCGGGTTCCTTCCCAGGTAGAAGAGAGGTTCGCGGTTGCAGAAATCTTATCCCCCCCTTCGTCCCCGTGGCGGAGATCCGGATCGGTAGGCAACTCCGCCTTCTGACTTCAATTTGATATGATAATCTAATCTAAACACATGAATTACGGGCCACGGCACACGGAAATTATATTATTTTATTCGACTCTCGGATTCAATTTCACGAGCTGTCCGTCCATCGCGGAGGGGGTCCGCCGTTTGAGGAGAACCTCCGCTGGACATGCAGAACATGCAAGTGGGAACTGCAGCAAAGAAGAATCCGTCAGACGCTCTGACAGGTTTGCAGTAGTACACAGACGGGCGTGGTGCCCAAAACATACAGTGGGTTGAACGCGAGCAGTGGAGTTGGACTGGATCATTGAGGGAAGAACCTGTTTGAGGGACGGAAAACTAAACTGACACGCAGTGAGAGTGAAATTGAAATTTATTGAATTTAACTAACAAAAATCATTCTTCAAACCTCCACTCAAACCAGAATTCTACGACATGCAACGCTGGTACCCCATGCTAATGGGGTCGTTCAAAAACTACGCCCACCTCCTTAAATTGTCCACGTGGTTTATGTGGTATTAAAATTTTGAATATCTCCAAATGTTGGATCTTTACAAATCTAAAATGTCTAAACATCTTGAATGTCTCCAAATCTTGAATGTCTCCAATTCTTGAATGTTTCCAAATCTTGAAAGTCTCCCAATTTTGAATGTATTGGAATGGATTTGGAAATCTTGAATGTCTCCAAATCTTGAATATCTCCAAATATTGAGTGTTTCCAAACCTTGAATGCCTCCAAATCTTGAATGTCTCCAAATCTTGAATGTCTCCAATTCTTGGATGTTTCCAAATCTTGAATGTCTCCAAATCTTGGATGTCTCCAAATCTTGAATGTCTCCAAATCTTGAATTTCTCCAAACCATGAAAGTCTCCAAATCTTGAAAGTCTCCAAATCTTGAATGTCTCCAATTCTTGGATGTTTCCAAGTCTTGAATGTTTCCAAATCTTGAATGTCTTCAAATCTTGCATGTCTTCTAATCATGCATGTCTTCAAATCTTGAATGTCTCCACATCTTGGATGTCTTCAAATTATGCATGTCTTCAAATCTTGAATGTCTCCAAATCTTGGATGTCTCCAAATCTTGAATGTCTCCAAAACTTGAAAGTCTCCAAATCTTGAATGTCTCGAAATCTTGAATGTCTTCAAATCTTGGATGTCTTCAAATCTTGGATATCTCCAAATCTTGAATGTCTCGAAATCTTGAATGTCTTCAAATCTTGGATGTCTTCAAATCTTGAATGTCTCCAAATGTTGAATTTCTCCAAATCTTTAATGATTACAAATCCAAATATTGAATGTCTCTAATTCTTGAATGTTTCCAAATCATGAAAGTCTCCAAATCTTGAATGTATAGGAATGGATTTGGAAATCTGTAATATTTCCAAATCTTGAAAATATCCAAATATTGAATGTTTCCAAACCTTGAATGCCTCCAAATCTTGAATGTCTCCAAATCATGAATGTCTCTAAATCTTGGATGTCTCCAAATCTTGAATGTCTCCAAATCTTGAATTTTTCCAAACCATGAAAGTCTCCTAATCTTGAAAGTCTCCAAATCTTGAATGTCTCCAAATTTTTAATGACTCTGGATCTATAATCTCTCTTAAGCTTGAACGTCTATAAATTTTGATTGTCTTCAAATCTTGAATGTCTTCAAATCTTGAATGTCTTCAAATCTTGAATGTCTCCAATTCTTTTATGTCTCCAAATCTTGATTGTTTCAAAATTTGTAATATCTCAAATTTTTTAATGTTTCCAAATTTTAAATGTCTCCAAATCTTGAATGCCTCCATATCTTGAATGTCCCCGAATCTTGAATGTCTCCAAATTTTGAATTTATCCAAACCTTGAAAGTCTCCAAACCTTGAATGTCTCCAAATCTTGAATGCCTCCAAATCTTGAATGTCTCCAAATTTTGAATGACTCTGAATCTATAATCTCTCTTAAGCTTGAACGTCTCTAAATTTTGATTGTCTTCAAATCTTGAATGTCTTCGAATCTTGAATGTCTCCAAATCTTGAATGTCTTCAAATCTTGATTGTCTTCAAATTTTAAATATCTCCAAAACATGAGTGTCTCCAAATTTTGAATGTCTCCAAACCATGAATGTCTCCAAATCTAGAAAGCATCAAAATCTTGAATGTCTCCAAATCTTGAATGTCTCCAAATCATGAAAGTCTTCAAATTTTTAATATCTCCAAATCTTAAATGTCTCCAAACTTGATTGTCACCAAATTTTGAATGTCTTCAAATTTTGAATGTCTCCAAATCTTGATTGTCTTAAAATTTTAAAAATCTCTAATTCTTGAATGTCTCCAAAACATGAATATCTCCAAATCTTGAATGTCTCCAAATCATGATTGTCGTAAAATTTTTGATATCTCCAAACTTTAATGTCTCAAAATTGTGAATGTCTCCAAATCTTGAATGTCTCCAATTCTTTTATGTCTCCAAATATTGATTGTTTCAAAATTTGTAATATCTCCAATTTTTGAATGTTTCCAAATTTTGAATGTCTCCAAATCATGAATGTCTCCATATCTTGAATGTCCCCGAATCTTAAATGTCAAAAAATCTTGAATGTCAAAAAATCTTGAATCTGTCAAAATCTTGATTGTCTCCAAATCTTGATTGTCTCAAATTCTTGATTGTCTCTAAATCTTGCTTGTCTTGAAATCTTGATTGTCTTCAAATTTATGATATCTCAAAATCTTAAATGTCTTTAAATCTTGAATGTCTCCAAATCTTGAACGTCTCCAAATTTTGTCTCCAAGTATTTCAAGTCCCCAAGCCTGTCAAGTCTCCAAGTATTTTAAGCCTCCCAATCTTTCAAGTCTCCAAGTCTTTCAGGTCTCCAAATCTTAGAGTCTTAGAGACTAAGAGACTTGAAAGACTTGGAGACATGACAGACTTGGAGACTTGAAAAACTTGAAAGACTTGGATACTTGAAAGGTTTGGAGACTGGAAAGTCTTGGAGTTAAAGACTTGCAGACTTCAAAGACTTGCAGACTTTAGAGACAGAATTTACAGTTAGTCTTTAAACGTTAATGGCTTGAAGACTTGAAAGAATTGGAGACTTTGCCGACTTGGAGAGTTTGAATACTTGGAGCCTTTTAAGTACTTGGAGAGTTTTCAGTTGAAGTCGCCAATTCTAAAAGTCTTCAATTATTAAAAGTCTCCAAGTCTAAACAGTTTCCATGTCATAAAAATTTAAATACTAACTGTAAATTCTCCTAGTCATTCAAATCTCTATGTCTTTAAAGTCGCCATTTCTATAAAGTCTGCAAGTCTTTAACTTCAAGACATTCAAGACTCCAAGTCTTTCAAGTCTCCAAGTCAAAACAGTCTGCATGTCATTAAAGTTTAAATATTAACTGTAGATTCTCCAAGTCTTTTAAGTCTTCAAGTACTTAAAAGTTTTCAAGTCTTAAAAGTTAACAAGCCTTTCAAGTCTTTTTTTTTTCAAGTCTCCAAGTCCATCAAGACGCTTCGTATTTAAAGTCACCAAGTCTTTAAAGTCGCGACTTCTAAAAAGTCGCCAATTCTTATAAGTCCCCAACTCTAAAAATTCGCCAATCCTAAAAAGTCGCCAAGTCTAAAAAGTCACCAATTCTAAAAAGTTGCCAAGTCTTTAAAGTCGCCAATTCTAAAAAGTCGCCAAGTCTTTAAAGTCGCCAATTCAAAAAAAAACGCCAAGTCTTTAAGTTGCCAATTTTAAAAAGTCGCCAAATCTTTAAAGTCGACAATTTTAAAAAATCGCCAATTCTAAAAAGTCGCCAATTCTAAAAAATCGCCAATTCTAAAAATTCACCAGTTCTAAAAAGTCACCAATTCTAAAAAGTCGCCAAGTCTAAAAAGTCTTCAAGTCTTTTGTTGCCACCGCTGGGATGGGCACACTGGCCGACGGTGCAACGCCGGCGGTGTAATCAGCCGATACCGTCACAGCTGTCAACGCGGGCAAAGAGGACGGAAAAAGTGTGTGTGTGTGGCCACCAGCGTAAACACGCGCGCGGTTTGTTCACCATTTTCACCTAGCGAAGAACGGACGTGGAACAAGGTTTGGAGGAGATTATTTTGCGGATTTGTTGAGGAAAAAAGTAGTGCAGTAGTTTGATTATTAAATTTATTGAAACTGTGCTGCGTAGGAGACCTGTAAGTAGAGAAGAAAACGAAATTAGTGCAGTTACAGACGAATTAAACACCAGATACTTACCCAACAGCGAAGAAGTCCAGCGAGCTGCTCTGCCGTTGTACCGTCAGTTGGGGCGAAACTGTACTTTGGTGATCCGTGAGTAAACCTGAAAATAAAGAAGAAAAATAGTTAATTAATAAATTACACCTTCTAAAAACAGGAAGAGTGCAAGAAGGAGGGAAAGGAAGAGGAAGTGGAGGAGTTGTGAAGGAAAGAGGAAAAGTTAACGTAGGAAAGGAGACCAATTAAGTAAGTTAAAGGGACAAAAAATGTAAACTTAAAAACTAAAATAAATACTTACTTGCAGTTTTGTAGCTGCTCGAAGAGCTGCTGAACAAAAGTTGGGGTTTTATTTACCGACCACCCGAACAAACTACAAAATTAATTGCGGGTTCGGTATTCCTCTCCCACGATGGCTGACGAAAATCCGGAATTCACAAAGACTCCTGCTCAACCTGCAAAGAGGTGTCGACCGAGGATGAGGTGATGGTGGGCTGCGATTGCTGCAAGCTGTGGTTCCATGCTCGGTGCGTCAACTTCAATCCGGCTGACAAGAAGTCGGGGAAGAAATGGTACTGTCCGGACAAGGACTGCCAGAAGAAGAAAAAGACTAAGAAGTCTGTTGAGGTACCGCTCCCAGTGCCCCCCGAGTTGCAAGAAAAGCTGGATGCTTTGGAAGAAACTCGGAAGCGTGCGGAAGCGGAACAGGAGATGACGCGAGTCCTGAAGGAGAAGGAGTTTGAACTGGCTGCTTATCTTCAGGAGCGTCAGATGAAGATCGACGAAGAGCTCCGCGAGAAGGAAGCCAAAAGGGCTGAGGAACTTCGCGAGAGGGACTTCAAGCGGCGCGAGGCCGATCTAGCGGCGGAGATGGTGAAGAAGGAGGAGCACCTGAAGCGGATCCAACAGCTGGAAACAACGTTCCGGGACAAAAGCGCCTCCATCGACAAGCTGCTGAAAAACAGTAGTACTCCGCTAAGAAACCCCGAAGTCAAACCGCTGACTGAAGGAAACGTCGCTAAACACGACGGCCGCGAAGATCCTGAGGTCAATCCGGCGAAACCTGGAGACATTCCGGATAATCCTGGGACCAATCCGGGAACTCCTGGAAGCAATCCGGGTTCGACGAAATCGTCTAAGAAACCGGAGTCCTCGTCGGATAGTTCGTCGGCGTCCAGCGTCTCGACCGACGCCAACGGTGACGGAAAGAGCGGAAAAACGGCAAAGTCGACCACAGTTGATGTGTCCAAGCCAGACGGGCTGGGGCTGCACGGATCGGGTCCAACGAAGGCCCAGCGAGCTGCACGACAAGGGCTGACAAGGAAGCTGCCAGACTTCCACGGCAAGCCAGAAGAGTGGCCATTGTTCTTCGCGGCCTACCAAGCGTCAAACGAAGCCTGCGGGTACACGGACGTGGAAAATCTCGTGCGACTACAGGACTGCCTGAAAGGCAGAGCGCTCGAGGAGGTGCGTGGCCAGCTCATTCTGCCCAAGTCGGTTCCGCGTGTGATCGCCAAGCTTCGCCAGATCTACGGCCGCCCAGAAGTGCTGCTGCAAAGCCACCTGCAACGAGTGCGCAAGCTGGAGCCGCCGAGAGCGGACAAGTTGGGATCGTTCATCCCGTTCGGCAATGCAGTGGAACAATTGTGCGAACACATCGAAGCCGCAGAACTAACGGCGCATCTGGTCAATCCGATCTTGATCCAGGAACTCGTCGACAAGCTCCCGGACGGGGAGAAGAGGAGTTGGGTGCACTACAAGCGCAAGAAGCGCGAGGTGAATCTGCGTACGCTCACCAACTTTCTCTCGAAGATCGTCGAGGACGCGTGCGAGGCGACGGTCAACCTAGACTACAAACCGGACGTCAGAGCAGCGTCGGGATCGAGCGGCCGAAGCCGAAACAAAGAAAGCCGCACTGTTCAACCATAGCGTTGCAGAGGAATCTACAGAGCGGCGAGAGCAGAAACAGCAAAGGCCGTGCAAGGCGTGCCAGTGCACGGACCATCGGCTGTGGAACTGCGAGGACTTCAAGAAGCTGCCCTACGAAGATCGAGCGAAGATGGCGACGAAGTGGAAGCTTTGCCAACGCTGCCTGAATGACCACGGCGGCCAATGCAAGCTCAAACTTCGCTGCAACGTCGGAGAGTGTCGCGAGCCGCACAATGCTTTGCTTCATCCGGAGACCAGGGCAGTCGGCATGAACGCACACATTACGTCCACGAGTCCCGTGCTGTTCCGGATGCTCCCGGTAAAAGTCTACTGCGGTGAGAGATCAATGATCGTGCTCGCTTTCCTCGACGAGGGTTCGTCCCTCACCCTGATCGAAAGTGGTCTAGCCGACCGTTTGGGGCTGTTGGGGACGAAGGAGAAGCTCACCATCAAGTGGACGGCCAACGTCACACGAGTGGAACAACATTCGAGGCGGACAAATATTTGGGCGTCGGCGATCAACGGGACGAATGGCGAGAAGCTGCTGCTGCAATCTGTGCGTACGGTGGACAAGCTGATGTTGCCACGCCAAACACTAAATGCTGCTGAAGTTTCGTCACACTACGATCACTTGCGCGGGATTCCGATGGATTCGTACGACGGTCGGCCAGGAATGCTGATCGGGTTGAATAACATTCATTCGTTCGCACCGCTGGAAACGAAGGTCGGCACGATTGTCGATCCGGTGGCAGTCCGGTGCAAGCTCGGCTGGACGGTCTACGGACCGCGGGATGCAGAGTCGGCGGGCGCGAGCTGTTTCCTCGGATGCCACCAAGAAGTGACGAACGAGGAGCTGCACGATCTTCTCAAAAGCCACTATTCGCTGGAAGAAGCGGTGGTGACTGTGCAGCGGGAGTCGGTCGAGGATCAGCGGGCGAGGAAGATCATGGAGGAAACTACGCGTCGCGTGGGTGACCGCTTCGAGACCGGACTGCTGTGGAAGACCGACGACGTCAAGTTCCCGAACAGCTACCCGATGGCTGTGAAGCGGATGAAGCAGCTGGAGAAGAAACTTGAGCGTTCGCCGGAATTGTACAACAACGTCAAGAAGCAGATTCTGGACTACCAGGCCAAGGGATACGCGCACGAAGCCACCGCGGAGGAACTGAACGAAACCGATAACAACAAAGCGTTCTACTTGCCGCTCAACGTGGTGGTGAACCCGAAGAAGCCGGGAAAGTTCGGCTGGTTTGGGATGCGGCGGCGACGATTGGTGGAGTCTCTCTCAACTCGATGCTGGTGAAGGGACCAGATCTGCTCGTGCCACTGGTGTCAGTGATCTGTGGGTTCCGCGAACGACGAGTTGCCTTCGGCGGGGACATCCGCGAGATGTACCACCAGCTGAAGATTATCTCCGGGGACAAGCAAGCTCAACGCTTCCTCTTCCGGGACAACATCAACGAAGAGCCGAAAGTGTACGTGATGGACGTCGCTACATTCGGGTCGAAGAGTTCGCCGGCGTCGGCGCAGTACGTCAAGAACCGCAATGCGGAAGAGCATGCCGGTCAGTATCCGGACGCCGTGGCTGCGATCATCAATCGGCACTACGTCGATGACTATTTTGACAGCGTCGACACCGTCGAGGAAGCTGTCAAGCGAGCGAAGCAGGTGAGCCACGTCCACAAACAAGGTGGTTTCGAGATCCGCAACTGGGTGTCCAACTCGCCGGAAGTGCTGACTGCTCTGGGCGAAGAGAAGCCGATGAGTCCTGTGCTGCTGAATCAGGACAAGCAAACACCCAGCGAACGCGTACTCGGCGTGCGGTGGGACCCGGAGCTGGACGAATTCGCCTTCGCCGTGATGCACCGCGAAGAACTGATGAAGTACCTGAAAGAGGGGAAAAGGCCAACCAAACGGATCGTACTGAGCTGCGTGATGGGATTTTTCGATCCGCTCGGCCTGCTGTCGCCGTTCACAATCCACGGGAAGATCATCATCCAACATTTGTGGCGAACCGGCTGCAGATGGGACCAAGACATTGACGACGAAGCCTGGATTCTGTGGAAGCGGTGGACGGCACTGCTGCCGGAAGTCGAAGCGCTGCGGTTTCCCCGGAGCTACTTCGGCGATGCGATGTCCTCGTCGATCGAGAGTCTCGAGCTGCACATCTTCAGCGACGCGAGCGAGCTGGCCTACGGTTGTGCGGCGTATCTACGCGCGGTCATCAACGGCCAAGTTCACTGCAGCCTCGTCATGGCGAGATCGAAGGTAGCACCGCTGAAACGACAATCAATTCCACGTCTGGAGTTGATGGCGGCGTGCATGGGAGCGCGCTTGAGCCAGCAGATCCTCGGAACTCACACGCTGCAAATCGACCGTACCGTTTTCTGGACCGACTCGAGGACTGTCCTTGCTTGGCTGCACGCAGATCCCTACAAGTACAAGCAGTTCGTCGCCTTTCGGGTCGGGGAGATTCTGGAGCTGACGAGACTGGACGATTGGAGATGGGTGCCTTCCAAGAAGAACATCGCAGACGTTCTCACGAAGTGGGGACCTGGACCGCCACTGCAGAACGATTCGGAATGGGGGAACGGCCCGGCGATACTGTTCGAGCAGGATGACCACGACTCACCGCCTGAGCAGATCGAGGAGACGAACGAAGACGCACGAGGCGTGGTACTGTTCCACAGGACAGTCAACGTAGAAGCGGTCTCGACGTGGGCAAAGCTGGTGAGGGTGACTGCAACGGCGGTACGCTTCATCGAAAATTGTCGTCGCAAAAAGGACGGCCGTCCAGTACTGACTGCAAAGGCCACGAGTCGCCTAGCCAAGCTGGTCAAAGCGCAGCACGAGACGGATGTTCAACCGCTGCAACAAGACGAGCTGCAGAAGGCCGAGAGGATTCTGTGGAAGCAAGCGCAGTTCGAGAGCTTCCCTGATGAGATGAGCGTGCTGACAAAGAACCTACAGCTGAAACAGGGTGAGTTGCCGGAGAAGATCGAGCGGTCGAGTCCGCTCTACAAGCTGCTGCCGGTGCTCGACGAGGATGGTGTTCTGCGCGTTCGTGGAAGGCTGGAGAAGAACGAATCGATCCCGTTCGACAAGCGATTCCCGATCATCC
Organism: Culex quinquefasciatus; assembly: GCF_015732765.1. Taxonomy (NCBI): domain Eukaryota; kingdom Metazoa; phylum Arthropoda; class Insecta; order Diptera; family Culicidae; genus Culex; species Culex quinquefasciatus. Next base: position 105,783,321 of record NC_051861.1, read on the forward strand.
TGGGTCGAAAACACGCCGTCACCAAGAAGATCATCCAGCACTACCACGAGAAGTACGGTCACGCGAATCGGGAGACCGTGTTCAACGAGCTGCGTCAGAAGTTCTGGATTCCGAACGCACGGGCCGCGATCCTGGAGGTGGTCAAGGAGTGTGTGTGGTGCAAGGTGAACCGTTGCGTGCCGTTCGTCCCAACAATGGCGCCGCTTCCGGTCGAACGCACTGCAGCAACCATGCGACCGTTCAGCGCGGTGGGCGTCGATTACCTGGGACCGGTCGAAGTCACGGTGGGTCGCCGCAGAGAGAAGCGCTGGATCGCCGTCTTCACGTGTCTAGCGGTCAGGGCGGTGCATCTCGAAGTGGTCCATAGCCTCACCACGCAATCGTGCCTGATGGCCCTCCGGAGGTTCGCGTGCAAGCGAGGCGTTCCCGAGAAAGTGTTCTCCGACAATGCTACGTGCTTTCGGGGAGCGGACGCGGCGATGACGAAGGCGATCAACAAGGAGTGCGCGGAGCAGATGACGTCGGCGACCACTGCATGGTCCTTTATCCCACCTGGGACGCCCCACATGGGCGGGGCCTGGGAACGGATGGTGCGATCGGTGAAGGAGGCGTTGCGCGCACTCGACGACGGACGAAAGCTGACCGACGAAATTCTCTCCACATCTTTGGCGGAGGCCGAAGACATGATCAACACTCGGCCTTTGACGTACGTCCCTCAAGAGTCCGCTGAAGAAGAAGCCATCACGCCAAACCATTTCCTGCGCGGGACGGTAACGAGCGCGGACCTCAAGCTGGACGAGACGGTGGACACCGCTGCAGCACTACGAGACGTGTACAAGCGAAGCCAGCAGCTGGCGGGCAAGATGTGGGAGCGGTGGTCGAAGGAGTACCTGCCCTCGCTGAACCGGCGTCCAAAGTGGTTCGAGGATCGCAAGCCCCTCGAAGCGGGTGACCTGGTGTTCGTGGTCGACGGCAAGAACCGGAAGAGCTGGGTACGAGGTCGAGTGGTCGAGGTGTTCAGCGGGTCGGACGGACGCGTTCGGCAAGCGGACGTGAGGACAGCAGACGGGAAGGTCAACAGGAGAGCAGTGATTAATTTAGCGGTGTTGGAGATCAGGGTCGGTAAGTCCGACGCGCCGGAAGGCCCGACGGATCTTACGGGCTGGGGTGTTGCCACCGCTGGGATGGGCACACTGGCCGACGGTGCAACGCCGGCGGTGTAATCAGCCGATACCGTCACAGCTGTCAACGCGGGCAAAGAGGACGGAAAAAGTGTGTGTGTGTGGCCACCAGCGTAAACACGCGCGCGGTTTGTTCACCATTTTCACCTAGCGAAGAACGGACGTGGAACAAGGTTTGGAGGAGATTATTTTGCGGATTTGTTGAGGAAAAAAGTAGTGCAGTAGTTTGATTATTAAATTTATTGAAACTGTGCTGCGTAGGAGACCTGTAAGTAGAGAAGAAAACGAAATTAGTGCAGTTACAGACGAATTAAACACCAGATACTTACCCAACAGCGAAGAAGTCCAGCGAGCTGCTCTGCCGTTGTACCGTCAGTTGGGGCGAAACTGTACTTTGGTGATCCGTGAGTAAACCTGAAAATAAAGAAGAAAAATAGTTAATTAATAAATTACACCTTCTAAAAACAGGAAGAGTGCAAGAAGGAGGGAAAGGAAGAGGAAGTGGAGGAGTTGTGAAGGAAAGAGGAAAAGTTAACGTAGGAAAGGAGACCAATTAAGTAAGTTAAAGGGACAAAAAATGTAAACTTAAAAACTAAAATAAATACTTACTTGCAGTTTTGTAGCTGCTCGAAGAGCTGCTGAACAAAAAGTTGGGGTTTTATTTACCGACCACCCGAACATCTTTAAAATCTTGAAGTGTGTCCAAGTCTTCGAATTCTTCAAATCTCCAGTCCAAAAACAAAAAAAAGTTCCACCTCTTCTCCCGCTAAACGTTCCACGAAACTCCTCCACCTTCTAACAGAGCGCACCGCGGTGGAATCTGATAACGCTAGCCGTATTCTGATTGACGGGGCGAACATATCTCCGGAAAACAATCAAAATACACACGCACACACACCGCGGGGAGAAAGTAGATTGATACCAGCAGATACCGACTATAAAACAAAGTCACTGGAACAGCAGCTTCCATGCTGCGCTTCGTGCCGCCTCCGTTGGGATTCCTTTCCGCTTAGAATCGTCGTAACATCGGTCAGGGGTTCCAGAAGAGCTCCTTCCGAGAACCCACTACGAGAACATTCCGGCGAACTCTCACGAAACCGCTTTTTGTTTATCTTTTGAGAAGGGCGTAATCGCGCGGATGTAAACAAACAGTTCATTTTGACAGATCAAGGGCAAACGAACTGTCAAAATAAGCTTTTCCCTCAGGTCATGCGAACTGTCAAACTTACAAGTAATGTTTTCAACTGGGGGTTACGCCCTTTAGAAACGGCATCCCAACTTGAACAGATTGACAGCTATGGCTTCCCCTCCGGATTCTGCGCCGACTAAAGCTCACTCAACCGAGTGCGCAGTGTCGTTCCCCTCGCCGCCGCCCCGTAATTGTCTCTTATGTCGCGATTTAATTGATTATCTCTGATCGTTACGATACAAGTCTTGGACGGATCTTCAACCGACTCCGAGAGGAGTGAAGGGGGGGGGGGACAGGCTATAATGAGGGATTAAAAGATTGTCTCGTCGTTCGTTCTTTTTTTTGCCAGTGTCAAACGCGCGTCAAGCAGAGCTTCGCGCGGTGATTTCTTCCCTGACTTTGATGGCTTCCTCAGTTTGGGATCGGTTCCGCCGTGTTCCGAGGGGGGTGGGAGGTGGAGTAGAGATTCCAGGGACTGAGCTGGACTTGCGGATAGATCTGAATTGATGGGATTTTTTTTTTCCTTTTCTTTTGTATGGTAGTTTAACGGTTTTGCGGGCGAGCATTTGAGGGTTGACAACTTGATGACGGTTACGATGGGAACCGGGAAAGTCGTTTGGGGACAACCTTGAAATTGGAGATTTTGGATAAACTGAGATTTTAAGTGACCTTGAGGCTGCCGGAACCGTTTTTTTCGGAAATTTTAAACGAAAGTGAAGTGCTTGAAAATTTGATGAGTTGCAAAAAGCAAAAAAGCAAAAAAGCAAAAAAGCAAAAAAGCAAAAAAGCAAAAAAGCAAAAAAGCAAAAAAGCAAAAACGCAAAAATGCAAAAAAGCAAAAAAGCTGTTTTTTTTTTAGTTTTTATTTTTATTAGTTGAAAAATCAGAAAGTTGAGACTGTCCTAATTAATTCTTCAAACTAAAATTTATTGATTCTTCAAATTCATGTATGAACTGAAAACTTGTACGAATCACGTTCTTACCAAAAACCACGAGCTCACAGTCATTCCCAGAGCCTCATCAGTGGCAGATGTCTTTCAGTTTGGGACCTCCTCCAAAGTGGAATCCCCCCTCACTATTCATCGAAGAAACTGCTTCTCCAGCGCTCCCAGAGCTAGCTTTTATCGCTTTATTGATGATAACGATCACCCTTTATGTTTAATTTAATTAAGTCGATGTAGAAGTTTAATGATATAAGCTTGTTCGTCGTCTGTTCTCTCTGTCTTTGGTCGTGTTCTGCTCAAATCCGGCTGGCAGTTTGCTCATCGTCACCGGCGGTTGGTTGGTTGGGAGGCTGCCGTTGATGGCTTCGACGAAGACTCCCAGCACGACCTTGTGTTTCGCAAACTGTTTTTTGTTTGTTTTCGTCTTACATCTCCAAAACTAAGCAATTTCGGTTTCGAGAGACCACCCTAAATCAGGGAGTTTCAGTAGAAGAGGCGAAGTCTTGTTTGAGTGATTCTTTGAAGACTTGAAAATGATTCCAATAACTATTCAATAACCAACATTCAAACTAGTCAAATTGACCATCAAAAGTCCAATCTTGCATTATTGATCAAGATTCCTTCCCTCTTTCAATTTCGCAAATCAGAACAGTCCAGAGGGCCTTCTCGTAGTTCTTTTTCTACCAGCATGACCCGCGCGAGCCACAAATGTCTACATTAGTATGCAAAGGCCGTTGGACCAAGTTGGGTCTGCTCTAGATCAAAGAACGCAGAACACTGACCTCCTTGAGTCCTGGGCTGAAACTCCGGCAGCCAGGCCTTAGGCATATTTATTGATAAAACTTTCCTGGGCTCTGGCCACCAGTCCACCCTTGCCAGAACTCGTCGGAGCCCGTCCAAACGCCAAAAGCTGGGGGAAGCCTCAATAAAAATTATTATTTCAAATGAAATTAATATTGAAATCATGTTTCTATTTTCTGCCGAGTTGATGCCGGTGGGCCAATAGCCTGTCTGGTCCTGGTTGGTTCAACCTGCAAGCTCCAACTGCCAGGCTTTGAAACTAGAACTTGCTCAACGAGGAAGAGGAGGGGAAGGTTGAAGGTTTGTTTGTTTTTCTACTTTGTTGTTTTAGCGTTCCGTTTTTAGCACGAGACGAAACACGGAATTCAATTTCGCCATGCGGACCGACCTGCCGCCCCGGGAGTTTGAAGAGTTGGAGTTGGGGAAGTCGTTTTGGGGGTCTTCTTTTTTGTGTTGTTCTGCAAGTGTGGGGAAGCGATTTCCAACTGGGTTTCAGGGAAGCATTTGAGAGTTGACGGTGATAATCGAAAGATACCATCGACACCCCAAGAAAAACTAAAAACTTACACTAGAAACTTTCAACTTTTCAACTGCTTTTTTGCTTTTTTGGCTTTTTTTGCTTTTTTGCTTTTTTGCTTTTAACTTTTGTGCTTTTTTGCTTTTTTGCTTTTTTGCTTTTTTGCTTTTTTGCTTTTTTGCTTTTTTGCTTTTTTGCTTTTTTGCTTTTTTGCTTTTTACCCTTTTCCTCTTTTGCTTTTTTCTTTTTTGTTTTTTTGCTTTTTTGATTTTTGTCATTTTGGTCATTTTTGTCATTTTTGTCATTTTTGTCATTTTTGTCATTTTTGTCATTTTTGTCATTTTTGTCATTTTTGTCATTTTTGTCATTTTTGTCATTTTTGTCATTTTTGTCATTTTTGTCATTTTTGTCATTTTGTCATTTTGTCATTTTGTCATTTTGTCATTTTGTCATTTTGTCATTTTTGTCATTTTTGTCATTTTGTCATTTTTGTCATTTTGTCATTTTGTCATTTTTGTCATTTTGTCATTTTTGTCATTTTTGTCATTTTGTCATTTTGTCATTTTTGTCATTTTGTCATTTTGTCATTTTGTCATTTTTGTCATTTTGTCATTTTGTCATTTTTGTCATTTTTGTCATTTTTGTCATTTTGTCATTTTTGTCATTTTTGCCATTTTGTCATTTTTGTCATTTTTGTCATTTTTGTCATTTTGTCATTTTTGTCATTTTTGTCATTTTTGTCATTTTGTCATTTTGTCATTTTTGTCATTTTGTCATTTTGTCATTTTTGTCATTTTTGTCATTTTTGTCATTTTGTCATTTTGTCATTTTGTCATTTTGTCATTTTTGTCATTTTTGTCATTTTTGTCATTTTGTCATTTTAGTCATTTTTGTCATTTTTGTCATTTTGTCATTTTTGTCATTTTTGTCATTTTTGTCATTTTTGTCATTTTGTCATTTTTGTCATTTTTGTCATTTTGTCATTTTGTCATTTTGTCATTTTTGTCATTTTGTCATTTTGTCATTTTTGTCATTTTTGTCATTTTGTCATTTTTGTCATTTTGTCATTTTTGTCATTTTGTCATTTTGTCATTTTTGTCATTTTGTCATTTTTGTCATTTTGTCATTTTTTCATTTTGTCATTTTTGTCATTTTGTCATTTTGTCATTTTTGTCATTTTTGTCATTTTTGTCATTTTGTCATTTTGTCATTTTTGTCATTTTTGTCATTTTTGTCATTTTTGTCATTTTTGTCATTTTGTCATTTTGTCATTTTTGTCATTTTTGTCATTTTTGTCATTTTGTCATTTTGTCATTTTTGTCATTTTTGTCATTTTTGTCATTTTGTCATTTTTGTCATTTTTGTCATTTTTGTCATTTTTGCCATTTTTGTCATTTTTGTCATTTTGTCATTTTTGTCATTTTTGTCATTTTGTCATTTTTGTCATTTTTGTCATTTTTGTCATTTTTGTCATTTTTGTCATTTTTGTCATTTTGTCATTTTTGTCATTTTTGTCATTTTTGTCATTTTGTCATTTTGTCATTTTTGTCATTTTTGTCATTTTTGTCATTTTGTCATTTTGTCATTTTTGTCATTTTTGTCATTTTGTCATTTTTGTCATTTTGTCATTTTGTCATTTTTGTCATTTTGTCATTTTTGTCATTTTGTCATTTTTGTCATTTTTGTCATTTTTGTCATTTTTGTCATTTTGTCATTTTTGTCATTTTGTCATTTTTGTCATTTTTGTCATTTTTGTCATTTTTGTCATTTTTGTCATTTTGTCATTTTTGTCATTTTGTCATTTTTCATTTTTTCATTTTGTCATTTTTGTCATTTTTGTCATTTTTGTCATTTTTGTCATTTTTGTCATTTTTGTCATTTTTGTCATTTTTGTCATTTTTGTCATTTTTGTCATTTTTGTCGTTTTGGTCATTTTTGTCATTTTTGTAATTTTTGTTATTTTTGTCATTTTTGTCATTTTTGTCATTTTTGTCATTTTTGTCATTTTTGTCATTTTTGTCATTTTTGTCATTTTTCTCATTTTTGTCATTTTTGTAATTTTTGTCATTTTTGTCATTTTTGTCATTTTTTTTATTTTTTTTATTTTTGTCATTTTTGTCATTTTTGTCATTTTTGTCATTTTTGTCATTTTTGTCATTTTGGTCATTTTTGTCGTTTTGGTCATTTTTGTCATTTTTGTAATTTTTGTTATTTTTGTCATTTTTGTCATTTTTGTAATTTTTGTCATTTTTGTCATTTTTGTCATTTTTGTCATTTTTGTCATTTTTCATTTTGTCATTTTGTCATTTTTGTCATTTTGTCATTTTGTCATTTTGTCATTTTTGTCATTTTTGTCATTTTTGTCATTTTTGTCATTTTTGTCATTTTTGTCATTTTTGTCATTTTTGTCATTTTTGTCAATTTTGTCAATTTTGTCAATTTTGACATTTTTGTCAATTTTGTCAATTTTGTCAATTTTGTCAATTTTATCAATTTTATCAATTTTATCAATTTTATCAATTTTGTCAATTTTGTCAATTTTTTCAATTTTGTCAATTTTGTCAATTTTGTCAATTTTGTCAATTTTGTCAATTTTGTCAATTTTGTCAATTTTGTCAATTTTGTCAATTTTGTCAATTTTGTCAATTTTGTCAATTTTGTCAATTTTGTCAATTTTGACAATTTTGACAATTTTGACAATTTTGTCAATTTTGTCAATTTTGTCAGTTTTGTCAATTCTGTCAATTTTGTCAATTTTGTCAATTTTGTCAATTTTGTCAATTTTGTCAATTTTGTCAATTTTGTCAATTTTGTCAATTTTGTCAATTTTGTCAATTTTGTCAATTTTGTCAATTTTGTCAATTTTGTCAATTTTGTCAATTTTGTCAATTTTGTCAATTTTGTCAATTTTGTCAATTTTGTCAATTTTGTCAATTTTGTCAATTTTGTCAATTTTGTCAATTTTGTCAATTTTGTCAATTTTGTCAATTTTGTCAATTTTGTCATTTTGTCAATTTTGTCAATTTTGTCAATTTTGTCAATTTTGTCAATTTTGTAATTTTGTAATTTTTGTAATTTTGTAATTTTTGTAATTTTTGTAATTTTTGTAATTTTTGTAATTTTTGTAATTTTTGTAATTTTTGTAATTTTTGTAATTTTTGTAATTTTTGTAATTTTTGTAATTTTTGTAATTTTTGTAATTTTTGTAATTTTTGTAATTTTTGTAATTTTTGTCATTTTTGTAATTTTTGTCATTTTTGTCATTTTTGTCAGTGTTGTAATTTTTGTCATTTTTGTCATTTTTGTCATTTTTGTCATTTTTGTCATTTTTGTCATTTTTGTCATTTTTGTCATTTTTGTCATTTTTGTCATTTTTGTCATTTTTGTCATTTATGTTATTACTGCCATTTTTGTCATTTTTGTCATTTTTGTCATTTTTGTCATTTTTGCCATTTTTGTCATTTTTCAAATGAAATTCGTTTTTGCCTTTAAAATTCTCAAACTGTTTTTAGGCCTCACCAATATTTCTCCGTGTAGCGAAAGCCAGGTGTTTTATTATATATTATTATATTTTATATCTCGCATTTAAATTCATGTTAAAAAGTTGAAAAAGTTAAAAATTTCAAAAAAATAAAAATTTGAAAATTTTGAAAAAGTTGAAAAGGTTGAAAAAGTTGAATAAGAAAGAAAGAACAAGAATAAGATAAAGATTTGAAGATTTGAAGATTTGAAGATTGGGACCATCCATAAACCACGTGGACACTTTGAGGGGGTATGGCGATTGTCCACGCTCCATTCAAAAAGATATTTTTTTTTGTATGGACAATTGTCCACGAAGGGGGGGGGGGTTTCAACATTCCCAAAAAAGTGTCCACGTGGTTTATGGATGGTCCCATTTGAAGATTTGAAGATTTGAAGATTTGAAGATTTGAAGATTTGAAGATTTGAAGATTTGAAGATTTGAAGATTTGAAGATTTGAAGATTAGAAGATTAGAAGATTTGAAGATTTTAAGATTTGAAGATTTGAAGATTTGAAGATTTGAAGATTTGAAGATTCGAAGATCTGAGAATATGAAGATTTGTAGAGCTCAAGAGATTAAGACGTTAAGTGTTTTTATGTCCTTATATGGATTGGTTTGCGTACTAAAATCTTCTTACTGAAGTAAAAAAAAAACACCTTCTTTGGCGGCAAACTTCAAAGCCAACACTTATCGGCGGAACAGACCAGCCACCGTTTCGCGTTAATCGTCGTACGCCTCACTATTTCTTTGCCGCCGCTTAACCCCACGAGTTAAATGACCGTTTTGTTGTCCAGCTGCTCGCTGGTGGGAGCTTCTTCTCGTCAGCTTTTCAAAACGGGAGTCATAATCGCGGACAAAAAGCAGCACCTTGCCAACGAACGGTTTTGTCCTCGGCAAAACACACACAATCTCTACGGTTAGTGGACAGGATGAGGATTGTGGACGGTGAGTTCGTTGATTTGGCAATGTGGTCAAAACGGCTAAAAACGGTGTCGAGTAGAACAAAGTGTGACCAGCTGATGCCCGAGCCCACTATCCATTACACCGATGACTAGCCGCAAAGTGACTAATGGGCGCGGTTTTCTCCTCATACAAAAAAAAAACCGTAATTTCTGCCAATATCAACGCCCAGTTCAAAGCCCCTACCTCCGCTGGAAGCTATTTATTCTGGGACAACACTGGCTACGGTAAGGTCGGTTGGAATGCAGCATCAACTCTTCCGTCCTTCAATGCCCGACACCGAGACTTCCTTTATCTTGATCTGTCCCTGGGACGACGACGACGATTCCTCAAGAGTGATAACACTTGGAAGTGTGGTTGTTGTTCTCTTGGCGCGGCGGCATATCAGTGCTAAAGTTGCGCGTAAATATAATTGTATCCCATTATGGTATCGTGTGCGCCGAACCAACTTTCAACGGAGGACAGGACAGAGGACGTGGGGAGCGCCAACGACGACGACGGATGTGCGTAATTAATAATCAACAGCTCAGCGCGCACACAATATCTGGCTCGCTCGGAGTAACTATAGTGGCGACATTGCTCACCAACTTCGGGGTCTATAAATCGTAAGGGAACTGTTTTTTTTTTCTGCCTCCGTTAACCCTCAACAATCTGAACTATGTGTTCATGAAGTTTTTCAAAGAAAACTTGCAACTTATTCTTGAGGGTTAACCCTTAGCTTTTTATCAAAGGGTTGTTCCGGATCGGTAGATCTGGCTGGCTGGATGGTGGTACAAAAAACACATGCCATCAAAGACTCAGACTCCACACATTACTAGGTGGCGGTGCGTGTCACACCATGTGCAGGTTGTAGTAGGCCATGCCACGTACGGGCGCCTTAATTACATACCACGTGTGGAAAGTCTTTCTTGTTTCTAGTGAGGAGGTTCGCCGTCATCAACCGGGTTGCACGCGTTAAATCCACACTGGTGTCAACTTGAAGAGCTTGAAGAGTTTTCAAGTGGAACGCAACAGGTGGTGAACTGAGCAGGTTTGAAGTTGATGTTCACATCTTTAAGTTTTAGAACTACCCATATTTTCTTTAAATAGTTTGTTCTTAAATCTCATGAAGTCAATCATCAATACAACTCACTATATACAAATCCGTAGCGAATTGATTTGAACATTGCTTACTACACGATCATCAGGTGCTTCACGATGAACTTGATCTGCCGATCTCCAGGCAGACATCTCCACCAACAAAACAAACGTACGAACATTCCACTCCACTTCAAGCTCTGCCAGAAGTCAGCAGCAGCAGCTGCCAAGCCAAGCCGGCGACCGTCCATCGTATAATCAATCATCTTTCAAGATCAAAATCCGGACTAACCGCCGGACTTAATTCTTCTCTCCCTCCATCTATCTCTCTGGATGCTCAAGCTGGAACGACCTCAAAGGTTGGCCCCACATGACAGAGTGACCCCATCCGGACACATCAGCCTCCCCCTCCACTTCTCCCCCTTCCTCCTCTCATTTAGTTAATCAGCTTTTTTTCGGAACTCCATGACTCCATGCTGCTACCTTCGAGTTTTGAGGTAATTAATTTTTTCATCTACTTGTTCCACCGTCAAATGTTGAGCTCCAGAAGAAGACGAAAAAAAACACACGCAAATATCTGCCCTCATGAATCATTATAAAGACACGAACGGACAACCTGGAGAGGAATCTGGGGCTACGCGGATAACTTGGAGCGTACATTTCATAAGGGCTTATCATTTAATTGTTACATGATTTATGCAATTCTATGATAACTTTGCAAAATAAATGTAATAATGTTATTTCACAATACCCCAATAAGCCCCAACGAAATGTTATCTCCACCTAACTAATGCTCTTCTTTCCTCTCACTGTTGTGTCGTGTGTTTGCTCTGCTCACGAGTGGTTATTAAGTTTTTATTGGTACACCCCCCCAACCCCGTTTGCCCAAACTCCATTCCTCCTGCTGGAGAGTTGCACATCGGACGGCTTTGAGCCGGCTTAGTCCAATTGTTCAAATCCCCCGATGCTGCTGCTGCTCACCGAGATTGAACCAAAAGCCGATTGAGGGTCGAAAAGGGGAGCACAGTGAGAAAAATAGGTTGTAGGCCTGTTGTAATTCCAATTTAAAACTATAACAAAATACATTTCAAGAGTTTTGTGCACAGTTCATTGTCATATTAGTCATGTGTAACATAACCACCTTCAATTCATTTTTTACTTAAAAAAAAAAAAAAACAAAAAAAATGACAAAAATGACAAAAATGACAAAAATGACAAAAATGACAAAAATGACAAAAATGACGAAAATGACAAAAAATGACAAAAAATGACAAAAATGACAAAAATGACAAAAATGACAAAAATGACAAAAATGACAAAAATGACAAAAATGACAAAAATGACAAAAAATGACAAAATGACAAAAATGACAAAAATGACAAAAATGAAAAATGACAAAAATGACAAAATGACAAAAAACAAAATGAAAAAATGAAAAATGACAAAAATGACAAAAATGACAAAAATGACAAAAAATGACAAAAATGACAAAATGACAAAAATGACAAAAATGACAAAAATGAAAAATGACAAAAATGACAAAAATGAAAAATGACAAAATGACAAAAATGACAAAAATGACAAAAATGACAAAAATGACAAAATGACAAAATGACAAAATGACAAAATGACAAAAATGACAAAAATAAAAATGACAAAAATGACAAAAATGACAAAAATGACAAAATGACAAATGACAAAAATGACAAAAATGACAAAATGACAAAAAAACAAAAATGACAAAAAAATGACAAAAATGACAAAAATGACAAAATGACAAAAATGACAAAATATGAAAATGACAAAAACAAAAAATGACAAAAATGACAAAAATGACAAAAATGACAAAATATGAAAAATGACAAAAATGACAAAAATGACAAAAATGACAAAATGAAAAAATGACAAAAATGACAAAAATGACAAAAATGACAAAATGACAAAAATGACAAAAATGACAAAATGACAAAAATTAAAAATGACAAAAATTACAAAAATTACAAAATTACAAAAATTACAAATTACAAAAATTACAAATTACAAAATTACAAAATTACAAAATTACAAAAATTACAAAATTACAAAATTACAAAAATACAAAAATACAAAAATACAAAATTACAAAATTACAAAATTACAAAATTACAAAAATTACAAAATTACAAAATTACAAAAATACAAAAATTACAAAATTACAAAAATACAAAAATTACAAAAATTACAAAAATTACAAAAATATAAAATACAAAATGACAAAAATGAAAAAATGATAAAAAACAAAATGACAAAATGACAAAAATGACAAAATGACAAAATGACAAAAATGACAAAATGACAAAAATGAAAAATGACAAAAAATAAAATGACAAAAATGACAAAAATGACAAAATGACAAAATGACAAAAATGACAAAATGACAAAAATGATGACAAAAATGACAAAAATGACAAAATACAAAAATGAAAAATGACAAAAATGAAAAATGACAAAACAAAAATGACAAAATGACAAAATGACAAAAATGACAAAAATGACAAAAATGACAAAACAAAATGACAAAATGACAAAAATGACAAAAATGACAAAATATGAAAAAATGACAAAAATGACAAAAATGACAAAATACAAAAATGACAAAAATGACAAAAATGACAAAAATGACAAAAAATAAAAATGACAAAAATGAACAATGACAAAAATGACAAAAATGACAAAAATGACAAAAATGAAAAATGACAAAAATGACAAAAATGACAAAAATGACAAAATGACAAAATGACAAAAATGACAAAATGACAAAATGACAAAAAACAAAAATGACAAAAATGACAAAAATGACAAAATGACAAAATGAAATGACAAAAATGACAAAATGACAAAATGACAAAAATGACAAAAAAGAAAAAAACAAAATGACAAAAATGACAAAAATGAAAAATTTAAAATTACAAAAATACAAAATACAAAAATTACAAAATTACAAAATTACAAAATTACAAAAATTACAAAATTACAAAATTACAAAAATTACAAAAATTACAAAATTACAAAAATTACAAAAATTACAAAATTACAAAATTACAAAAATTAAAAATTACAAAATTACAAAATTACAAAATTTACAAAATTACAAAATTAAAAAATTACAAAATTACAAAAATTACAAAAATTACAAATTATTACAAAATTACAAAAATTACAAAAATTACAAAATTACAAAAATTACAAAATTACAAAAATTACAAAATTTACAAAAATTACAAAATTACAAAATTACAAAATTACAAAAATTACAAAATTACAAAAATTACAAAATTACAAAATTACAAAATTAAAAAAAATACAAAATTTACAAAATTACAAAATTACAAAAATTACAAAAATTACAAAAATACAAAATTACAAAATTACAAAAATTACAAAAATTACAAAATTACAAAAATTACAAAATTACAAAAATTACAAAAATTACAAAAATTACAAAATTACAAAATTACAAAATTACAAAAATTACAAAAATTACAAAAATTACAAAATTACAAAATTACAAAATTACAAAATTACAAAAATTACAAAAATTACAAAAATTACAAAATTACAAAAATTACAAAAATTACAAAAATTACAAAATTACAAAATTACAAAATTACAAAATTACAAAATTACAAAAATTACAAAATTACAAAAATTACAAAAATTACAAAAATTACAAAAATTACAAAATTACAAAATTACAAAATTACAAAAATTACAAAAATTACAAAATTACAAAAATTACAAAATTACAAAATTACAAAATTACAAAAATTACAAAATTACAAAAATTACAAAAATTACAAAAATTACAAAATTACAAAATTACAAAATTACAAAATTACAAAATTACAAAATTACAAAAATTACAAAAATTACAAAATTACAAAAATTACAAAATTACAAAATTACAAAATTACAAAAATTACAAAAATTACAAAATTACAAAAATTACAAAATTACAAAAATTACAAAATTACAAAATTACAAAAATTACAAAAATTACAAAAATTACAAAATTACAAAATTACAAAATTACAAAATTACAAAATTACAAAATTACAAAATTACAAAATTACAAAAATTACAAAAATTACAAAAATTACAAAAATTACAAAAATTACAAAAATTACAAAAATTACAAAAATTACAAAAATTACAAAAATTACAAAAATTACAAAAATTACAAAAATTACAAAAATTACACAAATTACAAAATTACAAAAATTACAAAAATTACAAAAATTACAAAAATTACAAAAATTACAAAAATTACAAAAATTACAAAAATTACAAAAATTACAAAAATTACAAAAATTACAAAAATTACAAAAATTACAAAAATTACAAAAATTACAAAAATTACAAAAATTACAAAAATTACAAAAATTACAAAAATTACAAAAATTACAAAAATTACAAAAATTACAAAAATTACAAAAATTACAAAAATTACAAAAATTACAAAAATTACAAAAATTACAAAAATTACAAAATTTACAAAAATTACAAAAACCACAAAAATTACAAAAATGACAAAACAAAAAAAAAATTTCAACTGTGCTCATCCAAATCATGGACTTGTTTTGATTTCCAAACGATCGTCGGCACAAAGAGAAAGAAGAGCCAATCTTCCCCTTCCCGTTCCTTCTTTTTTTCGCGTGACCACCCTTTCCCCAGCAAGCTATTCTATTAACTCTGTTTTTGTTTGAGCTGCTCCCGCCACATCCATCCATCCAGCGATTCCTTCATCCAAAGCTCAATTCCCATTATCCGACATGGACTGCTACCTTAGAATGAGAGCGAGGCAAGAAATCGGATGAGATGAGATGGTATCGAAGATCGCGAGCGACTGTTGATTATATTATACGTAGCCTTACAATTACTCTAGTTTTTTTCTTATTCTTCTTCTTTCTCATTCTTTGGCGGCCTGCACAGCCTCTTCAAGTTAAGCCAAATCTACCCCTTTTCTCCTGCTTCTTGCCTTACTAGTAGGCACTTGAAGAGTTCTTTTGAGCGCGCGCATTGCTTGACTGCTGGATGCGACTGCAGGCAGAGCTGTAGCGAGGGGTTGATGAAGGAGTCCACTGTAAAAGGCACCAAAAAAGATCGAATAGATCACCAAAAATTATTCGAAAACACTCGGTGGCATTTTTCGAGACGAGATTTGTCTGATCACGCCTTCCGTCGGACGGGGAAGTAAATGTTGGCCCCGGTCTAACCTAAAGGGTTAGGTCGCTAGCTCAGTCCAGCTGTAGGAGTCGTCTCCCTGGGTCCTGTCTTGGTGGAGTCACTGGTAGGCAGTTGGACTCACAATCCAAAGCTTTTACTTAAAAATACTTGATTTTGAGCAGTCTACGTGAAAGCATTTGTTCCAAATTGAAATCCCTCGCTACACCTCTGGCCGTTTGTCAATTCCGTCACGACAGTGCCACCGCGTTGCAGATCATACGCCAGAGACGGCTGACGATGATGACGATGTTAAAATTTTATAATCATCATTACCCGCGAGCAAGAAGCAAACCTTCACACACATACTCGTCCGGGCGCGAAAAAGAACTTAATTTTCAATGCTTTTTACCTTCCCCGTTCAAGTCTTGTTGCTCTCGCTGAGAATGGAAGGGGGGGCAAAGACCGACATAGACGACTATGCCAACAATAGGGACAGTGCGGCAGCTTGTCTTTTGAGCCCACCTTTGGCGGGTATTGTCAATGAGAGGTCCCGCTCAGAAGTCTCCACCGGGCCGGAGTTTCGATGCAGCAGCAGCACCATCCAGTGAATGAGACTGATATAAAGTACTTTGGTGAACAAATAAAAGCGCGGCATGCAGTTTTGATCTAGGGAGAAAGCTGCAATGCAGATTACTACGTATTTTATAAGGGTTAGATTACATGTTTATTCAGCGCAAGAAATGGTTTGTAGTTGCAGATGCAATTTCGAGGGGAAAACTGGGGCAAAATTGAAAGCTGAAAACTCACTTAATCGCGGTGTATCGAGGCAGACAAAATAAAAATTGGGGTGATTTTCAAGAATTTCGGAAATCCATGCATTTATCTTTGTATCATTTTGCTTCATTAGTATTTCAAAACAATTCTTCATCAAATTTTGTGGGCTGGTAATACAAATGGAGAACAATCGGAATATTGAAAAATGTGTATATGAGAACGGATGCAGGCAAAATGCAAGTTGTGATTTGGACTGTTCTGGAATAATAGGAACGAGGACCCGACTTCTTATCACTAAATGTTGAAATAGTTGAAATGTTTTAGGGGACTTAAAAACATCTTTTGTGCTAGAGTTTGAGATGGTACAAAAATAATGATTTTTTTGACAAATGCGATTTTTTGGAAAAACCTAAAAAAGGAAAAGAACCCCTGCAACCAATATTTCCTAGCACTTTAACAGCACTCTTAGCTCAACAACAACGTCAAAAATGGATTTTATTTGTATTTTTTATTTGGCTCAAACTTTGTTGGGGCCTTCTCTATGACCAATTTTTTTTTGTCATTGGTTCACCCATACAAGTCTCCATACAATGTTGGCAACTGTCCATATAAAAATGGTACGTAAATATTCAAACAGCTGTAACTTTTGAGTGAATTTTCTTAGCAATTTGTTGTCTTCGGTAAAGTTGTGTTGCTGAGGACTTTTGAGAAAATAATATGTACACGGAAATTTTTTTTTCCGATTTTTTAAATAACTTTTTTCCCAAAAAAAAATATTTTTTTGGATTTCGACATTTTTTATATGTTTTAGAGGACAAAAACCCGCAACTTTTGAGCCATAGAAAAGTATGGTCAAGAAATCTGAAAAATCGAAACAAATGTTGATCTGACTTTTTAATGTTAAATTGAATTTGCAATCGAAAAGTACTTAACAGTCTTTAAGGACTTCGTTCTCAAGATATAGCCACCGAGATTTTCATTTTAGCGAAATATTTGCAGTTTTAAGATTTTAAAATAAAGTGACCATGAGTGACCATTTCTGAAAATATTTTGTTTTTTTTTTGAAAACATCAGAAATTTGCTATAAAATTATCTATTGAAGATTGGACCTCTGGTTGCTGAGATACAGCGGCTTAATGAAAAAGAAACAGGAAAATTGAAGTTTTTAAAGTTTCACCCAAACAACCTACCAATGTCTAATGTCGAAATTTCAGCAACTAATGGTCCGATTTTCAATGTTAAAACATGAAACATGCGTGAAATGTTCCGATCTTTTCGAAAACAATATTTGAAAAAAAATCTTGAATCAAGACTATCATTTTAGAGGCCAAACATTCATTTTTACGCCCTTTTGAAATGTTAGTCTTGATACAAAATTTCAAAGTGTTGTTTTCAAAAAGATCGAAAAATTCCACGAATGTTTCATGATTTACCATTGAAATGCAAAAAAAAATCAGGTCAACATTTGTTTAGCATGAAATTTCGATTTTTTTCCAGAACCACATTTTTTTCAAAAATTAATAACTCGATGGCAGATTTCTTGACAATACTTTTCTATTTTTCAAAAGTTGCTGGTGTTGGTCCCCATATAAAAATGTTGAAATTAAAAAAATACCAATTTCGGAAAATTGTGTTTATGTAAATAAACAGTTATTAAAAATGAGCTATTTTTATTCCTTGTACATATTTTTTTTCTTTAGTCCTAAACAATACCTACAACTTTGCCGAAAACACCAAATTGATCAGAAAATTCACTCAAAAGTTTTAGCGGTTTGAATATGTACGTACCATTTTTGTATGGACAGCTGCAAAAATTGTATGGAGACATGTATGTGTGAGCCAATGAAACAAAATAGCTTCTTTGGTCATAGGGAATGCCCTAACAAAGTTTGAGCTAAATCAAAAACATACAAAAAATAAAAATTGTCGAAATCTGAAGATTTCTTAGAAAATTTTTACTGGGGAACTTTTTTTGGTTCTTTTTTTCAGTAGAAAATAATTATTATCATTTTGTTCCTCAAAATTGCAAAATTAGAACCGATTTTGCTGAAACATTTATAAGAGCTATGTTTTTACCCTCAAAATGCCTACTTTGATTGAAAATAATCTTGAGAAAAAAAACAATCATTGATTTTCTTACAAGGCCAAAAACTAATAATCCTAGGACTATGTGTTCCTTTGCAAGGATATGGCTCAAATTTCGGCCATCGGCCATTTTTTGCAAGTAGAATCGACCGCCGATCAATCCTTATTACTGTTTGCGTGTTTATTTTTGCTTCTGATAATATTTTAATTTTTCTAACAGAATTTCAGGTTTGATACGAACATGTCGTAAAAACAAGTTTTTGAAATTTTGTAAGCAGTGAAGTTTTATTTGTTGAAGTCCCAAATTCCAAAATTTAACTAATTAATTCTGCAACAGTTTTTAATGAATGCTCCGAAAAAAATCAATTCTCGAAATCGTGAATTAAATTCACGAATGCGAGAACCACGAATTAATATATTCACGTTTATAGTGCAAATGCACCATACTCATGAATAAATTCCTTCGTGGTTCTCACATTCGTGAACTTAATGCACGATTACGAGAATCGATCTTTTTCTGTGTACCAATGACTCATATCGGGATAGTTAACGGATTTTTGCTCAGGAAGAGTTGGTAGCCTTAGACATAGAGAATGCATGGAAAAGTTTCATCCTAATCAAAAAATACAAAATAAAAAATTTCGAAAGAAAAGAAATTCTAGAGAATTACTGTTTTTTCATGGAATTTTGGACTGTCATTGTCAAGTTTTTGGTCAAGATTGATGATCGCGTATTATTGTAAGTCATTCCCCGGATTTGATTCGTTCAGCTGCCTCGGTTAAGCACGGCCCAGTGCACAGAGCTAATGGGATTTTGGTTATATGGGAGATATTGGCTATAATCGTATGAAAAATCATACTAACATCAAACATTTATAGTGTTTAGAATCGGGATGATGTCAGCTATCGATTGCACTGAAAATTTTCACAAAATACGTAATTTTCCTGTATTTTGAAAATGCAATGTTCCTTGAAAAAAATACTCAAAATTATTGTTATAGCAATATGGGTATCAAATGATCGGGATTTTTCGTACATTGCGAATGTAACATTTTTTAATTCTAAAAATATCACAAAACTACGTGTTTAAAAAAATTACTAAAAATTTTAGTTTTTTACAATATGGGTATCAAACGATCGGGATTTTATCATACATTTGGATAGTTATAACATAAATTTTTGAAAATTCTCAAATTTTTCACAAAACTTCGCATTTTTGAAAAAAAAATCAAAAATATTTTTTCAACAATATGGGTATTAAATGATCGGATTTTTTTCAAACATTTTAAATGTAAACAACATTTTCTGAAAAAACTAAAAAAAATCACAAAACTACGCATTTTTGAAAAAAAAATTCAAGGTTTTAGTTTTTTCTTTATGGGTATCAAATGATTTTGATTTTTCCATACATTTCAAATATAGTACCATTTTCTTTTAAATACTGAAAATTTTCACAAAACAATTTTTTGAAATAACTAAAAAAAAAATTAACTTAATCCACCTACGTGGTTAGAGCCTTCCTCACTTATTTCCAACAATGGCTGATGTGATGGAATTGTACAAACATTTCATCTATTTTTTAGATCCGGAATAAAAAGTACATAAATATCACTTAAGTGGCCATACCTCGAGCCAGGGTTGCCAGATCTTCAATGTCTTGGACTCGTTGGAAAGGTCTTTTGATAACCTAACCAACGATGGGTTGGATGGTGGATCCGGACATAGTTTACATACATTTAACGTGAAGACTTCCATCATTGCCATGATTTTTCGTTCAAACATATAAATTTTGCGTCGCTATGAATATGAAACAAAATTCTTTCTACAAGTTGTTAAGAATAGTGCCCTATACATGTTGATTCCTTTTGGTAACGATTATCCCATTCCTTGCAAAGTTATGGAAATCGTCATTAATCAATGATTGCCAACTAGGACGTCAATGATTGTACCACAAAATTATATAAATTTTAAAACACATTTGATTTAGACCAAAACTTCTTTCAGCGGCTTCAAGAAGGCAACAACCGGCACATGCTGATTCATTTTGGTGAAGAAATTCGTTAAATTGAATTCAATATAGAGAATTTTAAAGTGATGATCAATTTTCTTCGAAAATGATCAACGGCTTCACCTTAAGTGAGATCCGGCTTCCAAAAAGTACATCAATATCACTTAAGTGGGCATATCTCGAGACAGGGTTGCCAGATCTTCAATGTCTTGGACTCGTTGGAAAGGTCTTTTGATAACCTAACCAACGATGGGTCGGATGGTGGATCCGGACATAGTTAACATACATTTAAGTGAGATCCGACATCCAAAAAGTACATCAATATCACTTAAAGGGGCATATCTCGAGACAGGGTTGCCAGATCTTCAATGTTTTAGGCTCGTTGGAAAGGTCTTTTGATGCCCTAACCAACGATGGGTCGGATGATGTACCCGAACATAGTTTACATACATTTAAGTGAGATCCGGATATATGTGAAAACACATTTTTATACATAACTTTTGAACTACTTATCGAAACTTCAATCTGTATAAAACTCGATGTATGGGACCTTAAACCAAGTCGAATGCAACAAATTCGGGTCAAATCGGTTCAGCCAGTACCGAGAAACATGAGCTAGTTTGTTGGTCACATACATACATACACACACACATACACACAGACATTTGTTCAGTTTTCGATTCTGAGTCGATACGTATACATGAAGGTGGGTCTACGACGTTTTTATACAAAGTTCATTTTTAGAGCAGGATAATAGCCTTACCTCAGTGAGGAAGGCAAAATTACAAAAAACCTATTTTCGATTTTTTTTTCAAAATTTAAGTTTTTCACAATATGGGTATCAAATGATCGAGATATTTTAAAAGTTTTGAAAGCTAAAACAATTTTTTGAAATACTAAAAATTTTCAAAAACTACCTATTTCAAAAAATTACTCAAAATTTCAAAGTTTCAGAATTTATTACATTCCAATCATCATCACCAACTGAAATTTTGAGTGATTTTTTCGGAAATACGTAGTTTTGTGAAATTTGTGAGTATTTTCAAAAAAATTGTTATTACATTTGATATGTATGATCATTTGATGGCCATATTGTGAAAATCTTGAATTTTGAGTATTTTTTTTTAAATACGCTGTTTTTTTATTTTATTTTTTTTTTTTCAGAAAATGTTATAATTACATTCCAAACGTTTGAAAAAGTCCCGACCATTCAATACTCATCATTCCATATTGCAAAAATTTGAAATTTTATGTAATTTTTCGAAAATATGTTGTTATGTGAAAATGTTGAGTATTTAAAAAAAATGTCGTTATAACATTCGAAATGTATGAAAAAATCCCAATAATTTAACACCAATATTGCAAAGAACTGAAACTTGGAGTATTTTTTAGAAAATAGGTAGTTTTGTGAAAATGTTGAGAATTTTCAAAAAATGTTGTTTTAACATTCGGAATGTATGAAAAAATCCCAATCATTTGATACCAATATTGCAAAATCTGAAATTTGGAGTATTTAAAAAAAACGCAGTTTTGTGAAAATTTTCAGTATTTAAAAAAAATTACATTTGAATTGTAAGACAAAACCACGATTATTTGATACCCAGATTGCAATAACAAATATTTTGAGGTTTTTTAGAGTAATAAATTGCATTTTCAAAATACAGGAAAAATACGTATTTTGTGAAAATTTTAATGCTACTATAAAAACAATGGATAGCTGCCATCATCCCAATTTCAAATTACTATATTTTTTTTATGTTTGCATGATTTTTCATTCGATTATAGCCAATGTCTTCCATATAGCCAAAATCCCTTAAGCTCTGTGCCTCAGTTATGTACACCTCGGTTTCGCATCCCCCATATGTGGTGCTAATCCGAGGCATGACTGTATTGTATTTCTTTATTCATTTTCATCGCAGATTTAAATTAAATTTGTTAATATTGATAGTGAATTCTGCAGAAACTTCGGGGTTGAAAATTTCCACAAAAGTGTGGTTTAGGAATGACCCCTTCCATACCTTATAACAATTAAACTGGCAGCAAAATTTGCTTCTCGTTACACGGCCATTGGGCTCCGTTCAACTTGTGCCGAAACTCCGACAACCGCAACAAAAGGGGTAACCACACGGCAACAATAAATCACTTTTCTCACAACAACCAATAACAGAAAAAAAGAAAAACGCGCGCTAGTGTGCGCGTGTGTGTGTGACGCCACAACCTTGGATCTGTTCTCTCGCTCTCCCAATAAAGAGCCGGAAGTGGCGCGGTGGACAAACTGCTGCCGCGTAGTTCCTTGTTGGGGGCTTGTGGCCATCGTCAACAGCGCGCGATCATTGTTCGGGGGCACCTGCCATACAGTGTTGCGTTTGGCGCGTCACACACACACACCGACACATGGGAGCGAGAAAGTGCGCCCAAAGAGACAGCTTCCTGTCGTGCGAGCACACACACACAAACACACGCACGTGCCCTGCCATAATGGAAGCCACAAATGGGGAGCCTTCGGTGACAACAACGTTGTGTACAACAACAACAATGGCGGGGAGGGTGTGTGTGTGTGTGCGCCACAAATATCGTGAACCGTGAAACGTAAATAATACGATTACCGGCTCGTGCTGAAACTGAAACCTTGGAGCGCCATCTATCCCGGGGATCCCGTGGATGGTGGGTGTCCCGGCTGTGCGGTTGGGGTCCAGGGAGAGGGACGGGGAATTGGCGAATCTATGACATTTCCCCGAAACCCACATTCCCGAAGAGACATTTCCCCGAATGCCACATCTCCGAAAAGACACTTTCCCGAAATGTCATTTACCCGAAAATCATTTCCCCGAACGATCCATTTCCCCGAACGGCCACATCCCCGAATGGCGACTTCCCCTAAAAACCATTTTCCCGAATGGCCACTTCCCCTAATTTTCCACATCCCTGAAAATCATTTTCCCGAATGACCATAATCCCGAACGGCCATTTCCCCGAACGCCACTTCCCCGAACCGCGCGCGGTTCTGGGCAACGGCCATACCCGCCTGACCGGGTTCGGGGAAGTAGCGATCAATAAAGTATCATGTCCACAATAGAGCTTTATGACGTTTCGCGTACGCACACTAGTGCATCATTTGATTTTGCTGGCTAACAAAATTTAACCTCACTCAATTTTTGTGTACGTACACGCAATACAAACGAACGTCATTGTTATCCGAGCATTCGTTGGTGAAGGTTGTCTGAATCAACATGACTCGTCGCGTCCCGGCGCAAAACGCCGGCAATATTGCCCTACCTGCGGCTCAAGCAGGCAAAAAAGTGGGAATTTCCAAAAGGAAGGTTGAGGCCTCAACTGATGGCCAAAAACCGGGAATTTCCAAAAGGAAGGTGCTTTTGGAAGTGACATCGAACAGCAAAAAGACGAAAAAGAGCGACGGTACTGTACCGATGGATGAGGAGGAGGAGAACTCTTCATCGCACGAGGAGCAGCTTTTGAAGAACAACAAGTTTGCTGGACTGCCTGACGAGGACCAGGTAGCGGAAGCAAAGGAGAATGAAGTGAAACAGCGAAAGGAGAAACTGCCTCCTTTTTATGTGAGGCAATCAGCAGCAACGATCGACTTTCGTGCGGGGCTGGTTGAACTCATCAAGTCTGGGAAAGTCCAAGGCAACATTCGTCTGTGTCAGGACGGATTTAAGGTGCTGGTGCAATCCAGGCAGCACTATCAACTGGTCAAGGATTACTTGACCGAAAACGAGGCGGGTACTTTACCCATGATGTCGTCATGGATAAGCCGTACAAAATCGTCGTCAGAGGTCTGTACGACATGCCAGTGGAGGAATTAGCTGCCGAGCTAAAAGTTTTGAAACTGGATGTGTTGGCCGTGCACAAAATGAGCCGACGCAACAAAGACATCAAGTACCGTGACCAGCTCTACCTGCTGCATTTGGCTAAGGGATCGACGACGCTTCCTGAGCTGAAGGCAATTCGAGCGGTTTTCAACATTATCGTGTCGTGGGAGCGATACCGACCAGTGCATCGTGACGTCACACAATGCTTCAACTGCCTGGGTTTCGGGCACGGAGGTAAGAACTGCCACCTGAAGCGTCGTTGCGCCAAATGTGGTACCGATGCGCACATCACATCCCAGTGCATCCAAGATTCGCTGGTGAAGTGCCTCAACTGCAACGGTGAGCACTCGTCAACCGACCGAAAGTGCCCCAAGAGAGCTGAGTTCGTGAAAATTCGGCAGCAAGCATCGACGAAGAATCAGCCTCAGCGTCGTAGAACTCCTCCAGCCCTGGTGGAGCAAAATTTTCCACCTCTTCAACCGCGACGCCAGGTCCCAAACTTGGCACCGTTGCCGTTGGATCCCAGGAAGAGAGCTGAGATGAATCATCCACGGCCGGGTTCCAGCCAGGAGCCGAGACCGCCACCACCGGGCTTCAGCCAGGAGCCAAGACCAACCCAAGAACCAGCAGTTGAGGAAAATGGTAATGATCTTTACACCTCAACCGAACTCCTCAATATTTTCAAACAGATGTCCGCTGCACTGCGTGGATGCAAAACCAAGACCCAGCAGATTGAAGTGCTGACCTCGTTCGTCATCCAGTATGGATCGTAGGTCCCTCAAGCTGCTGAATTGGAACGCTTGCTCCATTAGGAGGAAGAACTTAGAGCTGGTGGATTTTCTTCGCGAGAAGGAGATCGACGTAGCTGCCATCACGGAAACTCATCTGAAGCCCGGTGAAAAAGTTTATCTGCAAAACTACAAGATCGCGACGCAGCTCGATAGGACCACCTCTGGAGGAGGAGGTGTGCTTGTCGCTGTTCATCGTGATCTCAAGCCACGCCGGCTGCCACACTTCAAGCTGGACATCATCGAGGCCGTTGGGTGGAAATTCCCACTTCGGTTGGCCCAGTACTCTTCATTGCTGCATACTGCCCACGTCAGGTGAATTCCAGAGATGGTTCAGCAGCAAAACTGAAGAGCGATATCCAGAAGCTGACACGGCGGAGCGCAAAGTACATCATCGCTGGTGACCTCAACGCGAAGCATGAAGTTTGGGGCAACAGCAGGAGGAATCGGAACGGAGTGATTCTGCACAACGATCTGCAAAACGGATACTACAACGTTGTGAGTCCGGATCGTCCAACGAGGGTGGCTCGGTCTGGGAATCACTCAATCATCGACTTCTTCATTACCAATATGGCTGAGAACGTGGCTCATCCTGAGGTGTTTGAAGAGTTGAGTTCTGATCACTATCCGGTGGTTGTGGAGGTTGGAGCTTCCGTTACTCCGCAGCGGCAACCAACCCGGAAAGATTACCACAACGTTGACTGGCAGCAGTTTCAGCAAGTGGTAGACAGCAACATCGACTATGATCAACACCCGGAAACTTCTGCTGATATTGATCGTTCGCTGGAGGTGATCCAGCAGGCTATCAACCAAGCAGAGGCTGCCAACGTTCGGGAGGTTCCTGTTAATTTTAAGGTAACTGATATTGACGTAGATACTAAACACTTGATTAGACTTAGGAATGTTTATAGGAGACAATATCAACGGACTGGGGACTATGACAAAAGATTTCAGTTAACAATTTGAACAAAATCATACAAGACCGACTTGACAATATCAGAAATCAAGAATTTTCAAAACATGTAAGCCAGCTTGGGAATTATTCAAAACCATTTTGGAAACTTTCAAAAGTTCTTAAAAACAAACCAAAGCCTATTCCTCCTCTTATTGTTGAGGATTCTCCTTTGATTACATCCGAGGAAAAGGCAAATGCACTTGGGCTTCATTTTGTTAGTTCACATAATCTTGGCGCTTCCATGACCAGCCGTAAAGAAACATCAGTTGCCAATAGTATTTCAACAATCAATGACTCTACCTTTGAATTTCCTGCAGATTCCCATGTTTCTGGTGAGGAAGTCAAAGTTGCAGTTAAACAAATGAAAAATATGAAAGCTCCTGGCTTTGATAACATTTTTAATCTAGTGTTGAAAAAACAGAGTGATCAGTTCTTTCAACATCTAGCCAATATTTTCAATAAATGTTTGCAACTTACTTCCCCACCAATTGGAAGCTGGGCAAAGTCATACCAATTTTGAAGCCTCAAAAGATCCAACATCGCCAACAAGTTATCGTCCCATTAGTCTTTTGAGTAGTCTGTCCAAACTCTTTGAGAAGGTCATCTATTCAAGGCTTTTGGATTTTACCAACGATAATAATATAATTTTGAATGAGCAGTTTGGCTTCCGAAAGGGACATACTGCTCATCAGCTTACGAGAGTAACTAAAATCATCAAGCAGAACAAGCTTGAGTCTAAATCAACTGCTATGGCTTTGTTGGATGTTGAGAAGGCTTTTGACAATGTTTGGCATGATGGTTTGATACATAAACTGTATTTATACGGTTTTCCAATGTATCTTATCAAAATTATCCAGCACTATCTTTCGGAGAGATCGTTCAGGGTTTTTCTGAATGGGATTGCTTCTGGATTATTCAACATTGATGCTGGGGTTCCCCAAAGTATTCTTGGCCCACTTCTGTACAATATTTTTACATCTGATTTGCCTACTCTTCCTGGTAATGGTGTGTTGTCACTTTTTGCTGATGACACTGCCGTTATTTATAAGGGTAAAATAACCAGATATTTAGTTGGCCGTCTTCAGAAGGGTCTTGACGTTCTTTCCGAATACTTTGGCGACTGGAAAATTCGCATAAATGCAGCCAAAACTCAAACCATCATTTTTCCACTTTCCAAATCGGCCCGATTTGTCCCAAAGGATGATGTTTTGATTAAAATGAATGATGTTTCAATACCCTGGTCAAAGGAAGTTGTATATTTAGGTCTCATACTTGACTCGAAACTATTGTTTCGACAGCATGTAGATAAAATATTGAACAAGTGCAGCATTCTCATCAGGTGTTTGTATCCTTTAATTAACAGAAAATCAAAGTTATCTTTGAATTGAAGTTTTTAATAAGGATCTGAATGAAATAAAATCTATTATCAAAAAATTTAAAAATATGAAAGCCCCTGGTGAGGATGGCATTTTTTACATTTTAATTAAAAAATTACCAGAAGCAACTTTAAGTTGCTTGGTCAAAATTTTCAACAAATGTTTTGATTTGGCATATTTTCCCAGTAGTTGGAAAAATGCCAAGTAATCCGATTTGAAACCGGATAAAAATCCTGCTGAAGCCTCAAGCTATCGGCCCATTAGTTTGCTTTCATCTATTAGTAAATTATTCGAAAGAATAATTTTTAATAGAATGATGACACACATTAATGAAAATTCAATTTTCGCTGATGAGCAGTTTGGATTTCGCCTTGGCATTCAACTACTCATCAGTTGTTGAAGTTTCAAATTTAATTCGAAGCAACAAATCTGAGGGCTATTCTACTGGCTGCTCTTCTAGACATAGAAAAAGCATTTGACAGTGTTTGGCATAAAGGTTTGATTGCGAAATTGAAAAAGGTTTAATTTTCCGATTTATATCGTGAAAATTATTCAAAATATTTGACGGATCGTACTCTGCAGGTATGTTATCAGAATAGCAAATCTGATCAACTACCTGTACGTGCTGGCGTCCCTCAAGGAAGCATTTTGGGTCCAATTTTATACAATATTTTTACTTCTGACTTGCCTGATTTGCCCCCAGGATGTCAGAAATCACTTTTTGCTGATGACACAAGCATCTCCGCCAAAGGCAGAAGCCTTCGTGTCATCACAAGAAGATTACAAAAAAGTTTGGATATTTTCAATTCTTATTTGAAAGAATGGAAAATTACTCCAAATGCTGCAAAAACTCAACTTATTATTTTCCCTCACAAACCAAGGGCTGATTTTCTTAAACCAAAAAGTCATCACATTATAAAGATGAATGAGGTAAATTTAAAGTGGGAGGATCAAGTGAAATATCTTGGACTTGGTTTTGACAAAAACCTTACTTACAAGGATCACATTGAAAGTATCCAGGTTAAATGTAACAAATATATTAAATGTTTGTATCCACTTATAAACAGGAATTCTAGACTTTGTCTCAAGAATAAACTGTTAATTTATAAACAAATTTTCAGACCTGCCATGCTTTATGCTGTGCCGATCTGGACAAGCTGTTGCTTAACCAGGAAGAAAAAACTTCAGAGGATTCAGAACAAAATTCTGAAAATGATTCTGAAACTTCCTCCTTGGTTCAGCACCAGTGAACTTCATCAATTAGCCGAAGTTGACACTTTGGATGTTATGTCCAATAAGATAATTGATGCATTTCGACAAAAATCATTGCAGTCTTCAGCTGCATTGATCCGCTCTTTATATAGTTTATAAGTTAGTTTTAAGGTATCCCTTTTCCCCTTCTGTACATGTAGGACCTCCTACATTTGAAATCACTGAATAGCGAAAGCTACAATATTTCATAAATAAATGAAAGTTGCTTGTATTTAAAATTGAGGTGAAAAGTCATCGTTTGTGATTGGACACTCAATAATATTTTAACTGAATGAATGTACATGGAAAAGAAATTTGAATAAATATAAATTAAAAAAAAAAAAAAAAAAAAAAGTTATCTTTGAAAAATAAGCTAGCAGTTTACAAACAAATAATTTACCCCGTTATTGAGTATGCAGTACCTGTTTGGGAGTGTTGCGCTAGAACTCATAAATTGAAGCTCCAGCGTGTCCAAAACAAGGTACTCAAAATGGTTTTGAATGTTCCTGGCTGGACTAGATCAAGTGAGGTTCATGAATTAGCAGAAGTAAAAATGTTGGATCAGAAGATTCAAGAAAAATGTTTGAAATTCAGGGAAAAATGTGCTATATCTGAATACCCCTTGATTCAAGGATTGGTTTAGTTTATGGTAAGATTAAGTTAGTTTTAGGTTAGGTTTGTTTTCTTATTTTTTTTCTTCATTGTACCTAGTGTTACAAAATGATAAATCATATACTTTTAAAGTTATGAATATGAACAGTGTTTAAATCACGAAAAGCAAACTAAAGCTGAAGAGCCACAGCTGACCACTTATTATGTAAACCAAATGTAATTATTATAAGAAAGATTCAATAAAGTATATTTAATTCAAAAAAAAAAAAAAAAAAAAAAAAACAAACGAACGTAGATTACTCTATTGAACGTTCAAAAAATTCCGAGCATCACTTGAATTTTGAATATTCAAATTGATGTAAGTGCGACAACTGGCCAAAGGGAATTCAGGTCAGAACGTGTTTGACACACGTTCAGGCCCGACTACCGCAAAAATTTGTAATTGTTACTCGGGACCTTGGCAACCAAAATCAGCTGTCGAGCTTAAGTATAGCTCCTAAACTACTTTAAAGTGATTTAGTAATTTTAAATCTAAAATGGCGGTGATGAAATATTCAAAAAATGCTTTTTATAATTCAATAATCAACTATTTAGATAAGATTTAAAGGGTTTGTCGCAGAACTCGAATTGGACGTAAAAAAAAAAAAAAATTAATTGTTCAAAGCCTTCATCCAGCCAAAATTGATAAAGACAAATTAGTTCAGTTAAACAAAATCTAGAACAAACTGAATCCTGCGCATCGAGGCGTCGCATAAAGCTATCGTTGCTGTTCTATCCTTACCACGTAGATACCGTTTTGGAAAATTGTCCTTTGCTGAAAATGGCCTCTACAAAAAAAAATCTTTTTTATGGAACGTGGATGATCTCAATACCCCGCACTCTTGAAGGGTCCGCGTGGTTTATTAATGGCCTTCTACGGTTATTTGTTTTTTTTAATCTTACAAAACACGTAGGAGAAATTAATATTAACGTCATACTTTTATAAAAAAAATCCCTAAATAACAATTTAGTTTATATTTAGGTCATCATTCGGAAAAAAATTGATTTTTTGGTGAAGTAACCATTCGGGTATATGTAAATTCGGGAAAACAGCAGTTCGGTAAAATGGCCATTCAGGTAAATGACATTCGGGGATGTGGAATTTTCGGGAAAACGATTTTCGGGGATGTGGAATTTTCGGGAAAATGATTTTCGGGGATGTGGAATTTTCGGGAAAATGATTTTCGGGGAAGTGGCACTTTCGGGAAAATGATTTTCGGGGATGTGGAATTTTCGGGGAAATGATTTTCGGGGATATGGGATTCGGGAAAGTGGGATTCGGGGATAAGGGATAAAACCGGAATTGGCAACAACAATGGTTCGCAATGATATTGTTGCTGCGATGCACGGGAAGTGGTCCAATTGAGTGAGGACGAGGCGAAATGGTTGCAGTTTGAAGATGGCTCGGATTTCCCACACGTGGCCACGGCAATGATTGTGTGTTTTGATGTGCCTCTTTTGAAAAGGATTGATTTCGGTGCAACAATTGTTGTAGTGCCTTTTGGACATTGATACTTGTGTTTTCTAATGTTGTTTTGTTACATTTATGGCCTGAGTCGTATCAAATATTCTTGTCTGAAATTCAAGCAACGATTTTGTCGAACGAATTTTTAGATTTATAGTTGCGTTCATAAATCTCGACCCAGAAGCGCGGCATCCGGCACCGGAAGCAACGGCCACGCACCAACCTCTTTCCTAACCTAGCAGCAAAAAGGGGGTTCTTTTGACCATCTCTACCAGCAGCAGCAGCAGCGTTGAGAATCCCAAGAATTTATCGTTTATTCAATTGAGCTAATGGGAAGCGATAGCTTCATTACAGTAATGAGTCCAATATTTTAGTCTGACGTCGCAGCTCACGTGCCCACCACGTTCCGCTGGGGCTCTGTTCCTTAGTTTGCTGATGTGCGTTGTCCCTTTTGAAACTCGGACTGATTCACCTAAAGAGATTTTTATCTTGAATGTTTTCTAAGCGAATTTTTGCAACTTTTTGTGTTAAAAAGCGTTTACCTACACCACAGGGACAACTCCTACGCCTGGAATGACCTAACTTAACTTAAATTTCATACTCTTTTTCGCACAAAAACAACAACCGTAACCAGTGTGAAAAGACGAATGAACTCCGGTTCCGAACACACTGTTTGCAAGCGCAAGTTGCGTTGGCGTCGCCTCGTAGACTCCGTAGACTGCTGAAGAGGAGACAAAATTAATATATTTCTTTTGTCACACCTCGCAAAGTCAAAGTGGGGGAGCCTCCCCCGACCCCTCCGGGGAATTCGAGAAATAGATCTTGCTCGCAACTGATGAATGGCTTTTCCCGAACTGCCACGGCGTGGTCCCCGACGGATGACAGAATTTGTCTTCATCTCACTTTGGCTGACGACGGAGACAACGGAGCGGAACGCGCACCAGCAGCCATGGCTCGTTTGCTCTGTATGGAAAGTGATCCAGCATCCGGTTTGGACTAGGGTTCGGGTGCGGGTTTGTCTGGATCGATGAATAATCTGGAACAGTTTCACGCAGTAGGTCATGCGATTGCAGGAGATTTTAATTGTAGCCTTCAAATGTATCGTTCAACTTTTCAAGGAAAATACATTGGTAACAGAACTGATGTAATTTAGGGGAATCGACCATTCCTTTTTTTAAGCAAAAAAAGAGACGTTTATTTAAACTGTTATGTTATTTTAATAGTTTTTGTGATTTGTTCTATGATTTTTTTTTGTATTTTGTTCGTTTTTATCTTACTGAAACGCAGCTTTTTTAAATCTTCATTTTCTAAACCACCCTTAACCCTTCACAACCCAATCCCGCCTTTAGACGGGCTTCGATTTAAAAAAAACGCCAAAAATGCATTTTCAACCAATTTTTGATCTGTAAAAAGCATTATTGGAAAGAAAAAATCTTAAAAATCTTAGAAAAATTATGGGTTGGAAGTTATATTTGTTTTATGTGACTTTTCCAATGTTTTTCAAAATGTCACTTTTTTAGGGGTCAACTTTGGCTGTGTGTTTTTCTAACGTTTCCTATTTTTTAAATACTATGCTATGCTTCTACGCATTTTTAACAATTTAAATTATAATGGTGCCATTTTACAGCCTAAAATGTAAAAAACAAGCAAAATATTGAACAAATGACTGTAAAAACATGAAAAATTTAGATAGGCAAAATGTAATGATAGAAGGTGGTAAAAAAGGCTAAATCGGAAAAAATCAATTCTCAAAATCGTGAATTAAATTCACGAAACCGAGAACTGCGAAGGAATAAATGCACGTTTATAGTGCAAATGCTCCATACTCATGAATAAATTTCTTCGTGGTTCTCACATTCTGATTCATTCATTAATTTCAAACGCACGTAAATGCATTTCCTATTGTTTTCAGTTGGTAAGACTTCTATTTTCTTTAAAGTTTTGAAGTTTTTTGATAAATTATTTTTTTGCTCCATGATTTTTCAAACCGATTTTGAAGGGGGGGTCATAAGCTTTGAAAATATTTGCGACGGCCTAAATGCCAATTCAAATATTCAAAATGAAACAAAAAAAACATAAAACAAGAGAACTAAAGTTTTTCGTAGAACAAAAGTTGCTCGAAACGACCTCAGAGCAATTCTGTACCAAAACCGGAAATGGATTTTATTTGTATTTTTTGATTTGGCTCAAACTTTGTGGGGTTCTCCCCTATGACCAAATATGCTATTTTGTGTCATTGGTTCACCCATACAAGTCTCCATACAATTTTGGCAGCTGTCCATACAAAAATGGAATGTAAATATTCAAACAGCGGTGACTTTTGAGTGAATTTTCTGATCAATTTGGTGTCTTCAGCAAAGTTGTAGGTATTGTTGAGGACTAAATTTGCCGATTTTTTTATTAACTTTTTTTTACAAAAACTAAATTTCGTATTACTAAATACGTATTTTTTGATTTTCGAGATTTTTTGATATGTTTTTGGGGACTAAAATCCGCATCTTTTGAGCCATAGAGAAACATGATCAAAAAATCTACCGCCGAGTTATGATTTTTTGAAAAAATAGTAATTTTTGGAAAAAATCCAAATTTCATACAAAACAAAATTTGACCTAACTTTTTTAAGTATAATTGAATTTGCATTCGAAAAGCACTTTACAGATTTGATAAAGGGCTCCGTTTTTAAGATATAGCCACCGAAAGTTTGAATTTAGCAAAATATTGGCAGTTTTGAATTTTTAAAAATAGTGACCATGAGTGATCATTTCTGAAAACATTTTTTTTGAAAAGTTCAGAAAATTTTCTACAAAATTGTCAAAAAGACATTGAAGATTGGACCTCTGGTTACTGAGATACAGCGGCTCAAACAAAAAGAAACAGGAAAATTGAAGTTTTTTAAGTCTTACCCAAAAAATCCACCATTTTCAAATGTCGATATCTCAGCAACTAATGGTCCAATTTTCAATGTAAAAACATGAAACATTCGTGAAATTTTTCAATCTTTTTGAAAAAAATTAAATCAAGACTAACATTTCAAAAGGGCCAAACATTTAAAAATTTTGAAAATATTTTTTTCAAAAAGATTGAAAAATTTCACGAATGTTTCATGTTTTTACATTGAAAATCGGACCATTAGTTGCTGAGATATCGATATTAGAAAATGGTGGGTTGTTTTAGTGAGATTAAGAAAACTTAAATTTAAGTTTTTTTTGTTTCTTTTTCTTAAAGCGGCTGTATCTCAACAACCCGAGGTCCAATCTTCAATGTCTCTTTGACAATTTTAAAGCAAATTTTCTGAACTGTTCAAAAAAATATTTAGAAACGATCACTCATGGTCACTATTTTTAAAAATTGAAAAATTGCAAATATTTCGCTAAATTAAACTTTTGCAGGCTATATCTTGAAAACGGAGAACTTTATCAAAAAATCTGAAATTCAATTTTGCATTAAAAAATAATGTCAAACTTGTTTTTGCATGAAACTTCGATTTTTTCCAAAAATCAAAAAATACGTATTTTGGGAAATTGAGTTTTAGTGGAAAAAAAGTTGATAAAAAAATCTGCAATTTTATTTTCCGTGTACCTATTTTTTTTTTCAAAAGTCCTCAACAATACCTACAACTTTGCCGAAGACACCAAATTGATCAGATAATTCACTCAAAAGTTTCATCTGTTTGAATATGTACGTACCATGTTTGTATGGACAGCTGCCAAAATTGTATGGAGACTTATATGGGTAAACCAATGACACAAAATAGCTTCTATGGCCATAGAGAAGGCCCTCACAAAGTTTGAGCCAAATAAAAAAATACAAAAAATAAAAATGGCTGATTTCGAAAAGAATTGCTCCTCATGAACACGGGAAAAACATTTTTTGCGGTAAAGTGTTAAATTGACATATTTGATACATAATTTGTTTTTGTTTTTGGTTACCACTAGAGGGTGACGAGCGGGAATTCCCGGGAAATCGACCATTTTTGGACCTCTCGTTTCCCGGGAAATTTGGTCGAGAGTACCGAGAAATTGTATACTTATAAATATCGAAGCAAAACTTTATAAAATAATTAGAAAAACATTCGAAAAATTTGAAATGGTTTAAAACATTGAATGTTAACTTGTCGAATGTTCCAATTATTTAAATTGAGAGAAGCCCAAAAAATGTAAACCCGAAACCGGCTCCGTGGATTAATGGTTACGGCTTCTGTCTCACAAGCAGAAGGTTCAGGGATCAAATCCTGGTCGGTACCTTTGAAATTTGAAATCATGAATTTGAACTTTGAATATGAACAAAAAAAAACAAAAATGAATCAGGTGGGATTCGAACTAACGCCTTTGGATTGGTGGTCTAGGATGCTAAGCAGTCGGCCATCAGAGAGTTTACACTCTAGCAGTGAATTGATCCGTAATGTTGAAACATGTTATCTTCTCATATTAAATACGCGCTGATTCTTGATTTGCCTGACGGGATTGGAAGACTAAATAAAGATCGAGTTTCCTTCAGATGCTTGCTTCTATGTTTAGGAGGGGCCGAACATTGCCCAGCGACCTCGGAATTGGACCGCAAGGAGCTCTGGCATTCTGAAACGGGTCGTTGGAAGCAGCGCGAGGGCTATCACCACCTGAGACTGAGACAAGTTGTATCAGCATTCGGCATATACAAAGTCTGATACAAACTATGCTTTCCCATAATTTCGCTACCGGTTAGCGGGTATTGGATTGGACCACACACACACACACACAAGCCCAAAAAATGTAAACCCGAAAATTTATCTTAAAGCATACTTAGCAGTTACATCATTATAAAGCCTTTTTTATTATTATTTGTAATAGAAAAAACCCCTTTTATAAAAATTAAATTTCCATATCCTCTCTCGAGCATAGCAGTTTCATTTTTGATGTCAATAAGTCATGTGATGTTTCGCATCAACCTCAATATTAGAATATATTTTGGAAGAGAAATCTCTGGCAATTTGTAAAGATGGCCCTATGTTTAGGTCCGCCAATTGTGAACATTCGGGTTTTCCTGATAAATGTAAATATTTCTTCAATGAATATTTTCAGTTGACCTTAAAAAAGAAAAAAATCAATTTCAATTGTTGTTTTGAGTTGTTCTGTAACATTTTGCCAAAATCCCGATACTGGGAAATAATATATTTGCTTTTTTTTTTACTTCACAAAAATCTAATAACAATTTTATGCAACAAGCTTGCGCAAATTTTGAAAAATCACTCTGTGCGAACTAAGACTCGAAAACATTTTAAACTACAATTTTGAGTCCCAAAAAGCTCAAAAAACGATCTTGTATTTGCAGATTAGAAAAAAATCTAAAGGTTGAAATAGTTCCTTGAAATAATGAGACTACTTAAATAAACGTTTCTTTTAATAAGTATGAATGAATTGTAACTGAATTCATTGTAAAGAAACAAATTTATGACCTTTCTCTTTTACATTGTTAGCACTATTGGCACACTAAAAAAAACTCCCGGGTCTCGGGAAATGGCCAAATTCAACTCTCGATTCCCGGGAAATTCAAAATCTCGAGAATCGTTACCCTCTAGTTACCACTAACAAAAAATATTATTTCGTTTCTAGTCAATCGGTAATGTCAGCAAAACAAAGAGGTGTCACAATGAAGTGGCATTTTAGTAGTTTTTGCGACAAGTTGCAAAATAATGAACTTTTCAGTGAGAGTCAATACAAGTACTGAAAAGTGACTCTTTTATCACCTGTTACTTTTTAGTACGATAGGTAGGTCATTTGGTTGCTATAGAATGACACAAAAGTAGGTATTTTACAAATTCAATTGCATTTTTTTCTGATATGATTTCCGCTCAAAACCTTTTTTTAAAGGTGTTAAATTTTATTTTTTTCTGAAAAAAAACCAATGCTGATTTTTTTTTATTAGGAAAAAAATAAAAAAGAATTGGGTGATAATTGAATAGAAAATCAATTTAAAAAAAACCATAAGAGTAATTTAATTCGTTTTCGCAAATCTACTTTTTTTTATATATTTTTGAATTCGATGAATCTTTGGAATGTCATATGTCACATTGTATCATTAAATTTCCATACACGAAAAACAAATTTCCATTTTTTTAAATTGATTTGTTAACACTTACATCACAGTTAAAATTTCAAAATAGATTTTTTTTATTTTCGTCTGCATTTTTTGATTTTTTTCCTTTTTTTAATTTCATATCATTTATTACGCTGTTAAAACATTTTAACGCCTGATTTAGTTGGGAACAGAGTTGCATAAGAAATCGAGTAAATCCATTGAAGGAAAAAAGTTACAAAATAAAAGGCATTTTTGCGCTAGAGTTTGGGGTGCCGCCAAATCTGGTAGGTACTAGAGATTTGTTTTTGTTTTTTAGGCAGTGACTTTGGGACCATCCATAAACCAAGTAGACACTTTAGGGGGGGAGGGGGTATGGCGATTGTCCACGCTCCATACAAAATAGTTTTTTTGTATGGACAATTGTCCACGAGGGGAGGGGGTGGGTTTGGGATTTACAAAAAAGTGTCCCTTTGGGAAATCATTGAAAATATTGTCAAACAAAATTTCCAAAATCTGCAAAATGACTTTACTACTGAGCAGTTCTCTACAAAATCAGTCTTTTTTAAGAATTTTAATTTTTTTTTTCAATTCGACTGAAACTTTTTTGGTGCCTTCGATATGCCCAAAGAAGCCATTTTGCATCATCAGTTTGTCCATATAATTTTCTATACAAATTTGGCAGCTGTCCATACAAAAACGATGCACGAAATTTCAAAAATCTGTATCTTTTGAAGAAATTTTTTGATCGATTTGGTGTCTTTGGCGAAGTTGTAGGCTAGATACACGGTAAAAAAATGATATGTTTTAGAGGAAATCAAATGCCAACTTGTCAGAAATTTCCAGGTTGTGCAAAAAATCTTTGACCGAGTTTTGAATTTTTGAATCATACTGATTTTTTCAAAAATCGAAATATCGGTCGCAAAAATTTTTAAACTTCATTTTTCGCTGCAAAATTGAATTTGCAATCAAAAAGTATTTTAGTGAAATTTTGATAAAGTGCACCGTTTTCAAGTTAAGGAGGCCACCACACGTGACTCCCGTGACTTTCAATTACAAATCGCCACCAGAGCTGAGAGTGAAAGTTATCACTGCTCTGTCATCGAACTGCCCCCTCCAAACTAGGTCATCAGAAATGCCAGACGCACCCTCTTCTAAGCTATCATCATCATTTGCAGTCGCAGCTGGTGCTGATGCTGCCGGCACTTGCCAGCAACAAAAAACGACTCCGTCCATGTCCATGACTAGCACCTTCCGTCCCGGTTGTGATCTAGTTTTAGTTTCACGCCAACCCTTTTTTTTTTGCTTCTTTATCAAACACTGTGCAATAATAATAATTATAATTACAGGCTCCGATATCAGCGCGCGATCCAAACAGAAAAAAAAACCCTCCAGTTGAGCGCGAGCCGATGACGGGGGGGAAAATATTATTAAAAAGCATTTGCCCTGCTGAAAATAGATTCCCGGGGAAGGCAAAAAGGGTTGGTACTTTGCGCGCTCTATTTCGCGCAACGCTGAATATATCTGATGGTTGTGGAGAACGGCGCACGACATGACCAAGGAAGCAGCAGCAGCAACAGTGAACGCTTCAGCACCTCGCCAGAGAGATGCAGCGATTGAGGGGTGATGTGGGGTAAAATTTGATGAAAAATTG
This sequence comes from Culex quinquefasciatus, assembly GCF_015732765.1. Classification (NCBI taxonomy): domain Eukaryota; kingdom Metazoa; phylum Arthropoda; class Insecta; order Diptera; family Culicidae; genus Culex; species Culex quinquefasciatus. Next base: position 105,821,607 of record NC_051861.1, read on the forward strand.
GAAACTGGAAAGTGAAAACTAGAAACTGAAAACAGCCAATGACCAATGACCAATGACTAATGACTAATGACCAATGACCAATGACCAATCCCAAGTAACATTTTTTCCCGGAGTTCTACAAGAGCTCTTCAAGATAGCTACAGCATAGAAGTTTGGACCGCGGTAGGATAAAACTCTCTTCAAGTACTCTTCCAAACTCCTGAAGAAGTTTTGAAGAGAATTTTATCCTACCGCAGTCCAAACTGCTATGCTGTAGCTATCCTGAAGAGATCTTGTAGAACTCCTGGAAAAAAATGTTACTTGGAAATGACCAATGACCAATGACCAATGGACCAATGGACCAATGGACCAATGGACCAATGGACCAATGGACCAATGGACCAATGGACCAATGGACCAATGGACCAATGGACCAATGACCAATGACCAATGACCAATGACCAATGACCAATGACCAATGACCAATGACCAATGACCAATGACCAATGACCAATGGACCAATGGACCAATGGACCAATGACCAATGGACCAATGGACCAATGGACCAATGGACCAATGGACCAATGGACCAATGGACCAATGGACCAATGGACCAATGGACCAATGGACCAATGGACCAATGGACCAATGGACCAATGGACCAATGGACCAATGGACCAATGGACCAATGGACCAATGGACCAATGGACCAATGGACCAATGACCAATGACCAATGACCAATGGACCAATGGACCAATGGACCAATGGACCAATGGACCAATGGACCAATGGACCAATGGACCAATGGACCAATGGACCAATGGACCAATGGACCAATGGACCAATGGACCAATGGACCAATGGACCAATGGACCAATGGACCAATGGACCAATGACCAATGACCAATGACCAATGACCAATGACCAATGACCAATGACCAATGACCAATGACCAATGACCAATGACTAATAACCAAAGATGAGGTCGTCAAACTGATAAACTATCAAAAAATCAATAGCTGGCCCCATTTTGACCCAAATGCCCCAAAAAAGAGACTCCAAACGCCGACATGGAGCTTGAACCCGTCTCCCCTTCGGATGAATGGATGGATGGAAGTGTTTGCATAATCACGTGTTACTCGTCGCCGTCAGCAGCAGCATCGTGAGAAGTCGTGAACCATTCTTTCCCCCGGCTCCAGCTAAACTCCGCGGCGGCAACTCCTCCGGCCGGGGCGATAATTGCTGATGTAATTGTTCCACGCGAAAGATTAGAAGGAATAGCGCTGCCTGCCGACGAAAGCTCGGCACAAAACATTGTTGTCTGACTGCCAGGTCAATTTGGGCGTCGGAGCTAATTTCCCGGCGGTGGGCGTGGCCTGGGAACCGCTCGACGTCGTGCCAAGATTGGAACAACTTCCTGCTCCACGTGCACGACTTGGCCGAGCTGCTGTGCGGGTTTTGAACCCGAATTCTGGCGGATGACGAACGCTGACCTCGGCGCTAGGTTGGAGTCTTGGGAGCGGTTGCCAGGGCGACCGCAGTGAGTGGGGTTGTGAAGAAGAGATAAAATTAGGTTCACAAAATTTTATAAGCTGCAGGGTGGGGACTCGGAACAGATTTGATGTTTTCTTTTCTACTTTTCCACTTATCTGTTTTATTTTGTCTTTCTGTCATTGTTCATTGTTAAGCTGTCTGTGTTTGACTTTGACCACTAATGTTCATATGCTTTCCCGCTTTTCTTTCTTTTTTTAATTTTGACTTTTTCTGCCTTTTTTAATTTTTACTATTTTGCTTTTTTACTTTACTGCTTTTCTACTCTTTCCTGCTTTTCTGTTTTCAAACAGTTTTTTGTACGAATCGAATTTGCACTCTAATGCTTTTCTGCTCTTGTTACGCTTCTATTTTTGGCATATTCTGTCTTTCTAAATTTCAACTTTTTTGCTCTTTAAATATTGTGCATTTCTGCTTTTTAAGCAGTTTATGTTTTTTTCTTATGCTATCTTTCTGCCTTTCCAACTTTCTGGTTTTCTTTATTCTTACTTTTTTGGCTTTTTCTTCATTTCTGAATTTCTCCTTTTTTGCTTTTCTGCCTTTCAATTATTACACATCATTGTTTTTCTCCGCTTTATTCAGTGCAGCATTTTTGTTTTTCTGCGTTTTCCGTTTCTGCTGTTCCGTTTTTTTTGCTTTTCTTTTTTTGTAACGTTTCTGCCTTTCCAATGTTCTGAATTTTAGATTTTCTGATTTTCTGACTTTATTCTTATTGGCTTTTTCTCCCTTTCAGTATTTCTTCTTTTCTTCTTATTTGCTTTTCAGCTTTTTTGTGATGTTTTTGCCTTTCCGATATCCTGGTTTTCTATTTTTCTGACTTTTATGTTTGAGGCATTTTCTACCTTTCTGAACTTTTACATTTCTACTGTTTTGCTTATCTGCTTTTTTGCCTTTTAAATTTTCTGCTTTGTTCTCCTTTCCTCTTCTCTCTCTCCTCTCTTTCTTGCGATGTTTTTGCCTTTTCGATTTTTTTGGTTTTCTATTTTTCTAACTTTTTATTTTTAAGGCTTTTTCTGCCTTTCTGAATTTTTTACATTTCTGCTGTTTTGCTCATCTGCTTTTCTGCCTTTCTGCCAGTGCAATTTCTGCGTTCCTATTTTCTGCTTTTGTTAGAAACGCCTTTTTAATTATTCACATTTTACCTTTATTGTTTTTCCGACTTTCTTTTTATTATGTTTTTTTTGCTTTTTTGAATTTAAATTTTCTGCTTTCCTGCCTTTAAAATATTCTGCTTTTCTCCACTTTTTGCTATTTTTTGTGCAATTCTGCAGCATTTATGTTTTTCTTGCATTTTGGTTTTTTCTGCCTTTCTGAATTTATAATTTTCTGCTTATTTGCTTTTCTGTTTTGCCTTCCTCACTGAGGTAAGGCTATAATCCTGCTCTAAAAATGAACTTTTTATAAAAAAGCTCGAATACCCACCTTCATATGTACATATCGACTCAGAATCGAAAACTGAACAAATGTCTGTGTGTGTGTGTGTGTATGTGTGTGTGTGTGTATGTGTGTGTGTGTGTATGTATGTATGTGTTCAAAAATCTTGCCAAGTTTTCTCAGCACTGGCTGAACCGATTTTGATTGAACCAGTTGCATTCGACTTGGTTTAGGGTCCCATACATCGCTATTGAATTGTTTGAAGTTTCGATAAGTAGTTCAAAAGTTATGTATAAAAATGTGTTTTCACATATATACGGATCTCAATTATATGCATGTAAACGATGTCCGGATCCATCATCCGACCCATCGTTGGTTAGGTAATCAAGAGACCTTTCCAACGAGTCCACAATTTTGAAAATCTGGCAACCCTGTCTCGAGTTATGACCACTTAAGTGATATTTATGTACTTTTTTGAAGCCGTATCTCACTTAAATTCATGTAAACGATGTTCGGATCCATCATCCGACCCATCATTGGTTAGGTAATCGAGAGACCTTTCCAAGGAGTCCACATAATTGAAAATCTGGCAACCCTGTCTCGAGTTATGACAACTTAAATTGTATCTGTGTACTTATTTTTCTGGACCTAAAAAAATAGCTAAAATATGTGTCCAAACCAATATTACACATTGTTGGTATAAAGTGAGGAAGGCATCAACCACATAGGTGGATTAAGTTAGTTTTTGTTAAGTTTCTGCCTTTCCAATTTTCTGCTTTATATTTTTTGCTTTGTTCTACTTTTCTGTTGCAAGCTTTTTTTGTGCAATTCTGCAGTGCAGCCTTTATGCTTTTCTGCTTTTTTCCGTTTCTGCCGTTCCGATTTTCTGCTTTTGTTACGTTTCCTCCTTTCTAATTTTATTTTTTTATTTTTTCTATTTTCATGCTTTTCTGTTTTTGGTATGTCTCTGCCGTTTTGATTTGTTTTGCTTTTATGCTTTTCTGTTTTTCTGACTATTTTTTTATTAACTTTTTTTGCCTCTAAATTGTTTTGCGTTTAATACTTCAATGCAATTATTATGCTTTTCTGCTTATTCCGTTTCAGCCATTCTGATTTTTGCTTTTCTGCTCTTGTTACGTTTCTACCTTTCAGCTTTTCTGTTTTTCTAACTTCCTTATATTTTTCTTTTTATGCATTTCTGAATTTTTATTTTTCAGCTTTTTTGCATATCTGCTTTTCAAATATTCATATGTTTTACTCTTCTCCACTTTCCTTCTTTTATGTTTTAAAGCAATTATTTTTTTCTGGAATTGTTCTCTTTTCAATTTCTGATTTTTCTTATGTTTTTGCCTATCTAGCTTTTCTTTTTTAAGCTTTGTTATTTTCTGCTTTTCTTCTTTTGTATTTGTCTGCTTTTCCAACGTTCTGCATTTCAGCTTTTCAGTTTATCTGCTTTTCAAAAATACTGGGTTTCTTCATTTCTCTTTTCCTACATTGCTTTTCTTTTCTTCTTTTCAGCTTGTTTGGTTTTTTCCCCTGCAGTTTATTGGTTCTAGTTTTAGAGTTTCAGGTTTCATTTTCGATTATCAACATTTTGAGGAAAGGTGAACTTGGTTCGTCTTGTTAAATTTTGTCTACTTATCTTCTTTTCTTTTTACCATTTTTTCTATTTCCTATTGTAACTTTTCAGCTTTGTTTGTTTTGATTATTAATTGGAGTATTCAGTTTACTGAATCGAGGTTTTAATTATCAGTTTGCTTTTCCAAGTTTCCACACCTTCGTTCCATGTGTAGAGATAAGCCGGGTTCATCCTCTTAAGTGTTTCCAACCTATCTGATTTTCTACTTTATTTCTGCAGCTCTTCATTTATGCTTTTCTGCTTTGTTTTATTTGTCTGCTTTTCTAATTTGATGCCTTTCTACTGTACTGCTTTTCTGGGTTCTGTCAATCTGCTTATTTACTTTTCTGCGTTTTTTTCTGCTTTTGTTCATATCAGTTCTGTATTTTTCTTTTTCACCTGGTTGTTGGTTTTAGTTTGCTTTGTTAGTTTTTCATTTAGCTAATTCAAGGCTTTATTTTTTAGTGTTCATTTTTGAATTCCCACATTTTCGTTCCTTGTGTAGTTGTAGGTGTAGGTGAGCCTAGCTTTGCCTTTTAAGTTTGACTACATTTCTGCATTTCGGTCTACCTGCTTTTTCGTGTATCTGCCTTTTCTGCCATTTTTTGTGTTAATTTTTCTGCTTTTGTACATATCTACTCTGCCCACCATTGAAAAAACGGCTAATATCCACTTTTGGCAAAAACGAGATATTAGCACCAGGTGGTAGAGGATGTTCCAACACATCTTCTGGAACTTGAATTTTACTGAAATAGTGTTTAGACTTGGCTGCCGATGCGAAAAACCAAACGGATAATATGCCACTCTTATTGGAAATTGCCTTGACGGAGATTTTGTGACAAACACTAAAACGCGTTTATCTCGGAATACTTGATTTGGCATAATAGCCCAATTTTCAATTATGGGCAGTACTCTTTTAGATACGTTTTTGATGTTTACTTTTTCATTTCCTGTATAGAGGTAAGCCTGGTTCTTCCTTTCAAACTTGTCTACTTAACTGCCCAAGTAACATGCAAAATGCTTCTACTTCTTAGCAGGTTTTATAAAAGATTTAAAATTTGCTACTCGGTGTTGTAATGATATTGAACAAAACTTTAAAGATTTACGATAGAAATCTCTTAAAAGTATCTTCAAGAGCACTTTAGAAGCATGACACATAGTTTTATGCCACTCTTCGTTGTTTGACTTGAAGTTATCCCAGAGAGGTTATTTTTAAGACCATTTTACATTGCCAAAACTGCCTTAAAACTGAACTAAAACTACTCCGTTTAATGAAAGCATAATTCAAGAGTCTTTGAACTTGATCTGTCAAATCACTGAATATTCGTACAGTCAGTCAGTTTAGTGACCTCTCCGACACGCAAAATCGGCACGACGCATCCGGACCAGAATTAGGCGTTCCGAGAATGGAGAAAAATGTCCCGCGGAGTGCTAGTGTTTTTATTGGTTTCGTGTTGATTACTGTGACTAAAAATGTTCGTTATTTCAACGTTTTTTTCCTGTGATTTTTTCGACAGGTGCTGGCCGAAGAAGCCCACCCGGTTGAGGAACTGGATGTCGGTGCGTGCCGCGAGCTCCTGTCCGGCGCCCAGGGCAAACTTTCGTCGGCCTCTACTGATGTGGAACGCGCCGAGGCTGAATTGCCGTTAAAGTAGCCAAGGCTCTCGTCAAGGCTGTCGAAAAGGTGCGAGCAAAACACCAACCTGCCGGTGAATCCGTGTCCAGTACCCGTCCTTACATTTAGATTCAAGTGCGAGATCAGTGTTTTCTTCAAAAATCGCGGCCGTTCAATGAATAAATAAAAAGATTTGAAAAATAATTAACGCCATTGTTTTAATCCAACGACAAAAAGCATTTCCAAAATCTTTTTCGGATCTACCTCCTGCAAACAAATATGTGCATGCGCTACGGTCGCAATACTACGCGTTTTACTCTGCGATAAAACCGCATTAAAGCTTATTGCAGTCTACATGTTCTTACTTAATCTTGAACAAGAGCTTCTCAAGAAACATAGCTCTAATAACTGCTTTGAGAAAGAGAGAATAGATTTGATGAGATCAGCCATATTAACATGAAAAAATAACGCCCAAAAACGGAAGCCATGTTGAATTTTCTGCTGATGTAGAATTAATTGTTCCATTAAAAATTACAAATCATAGTAATTTTGAAAGATTCATACCTTCGATGCATATTTTTTCGAGGCATCTAAGAAAATTGATCAGTGAAATTTGTATGGCAAGAATTTTACGATAAAAATGGCTGCGTAAAGTCACAGTTATATTTATTTGATTATTATAATATAATTATCGGTGTAAGCTTAAGTTCATCGGCCATTTGTGAATTAATTTCGAAAAGATTAAATGGATTTCACGAAATAAAATTCAGAACTGGGTTTTCTTCGACAAATCTTTTTTATCATCAATGAGAGCAAATAAGTTTAAGTTCACTTTATTACAGTCTTGAAGATCTCTTCTATGTTGTTATAAATTTTTGAAGCTTGAGAATAAGTTTAAGAATAGCAATAAAGAGCATTTGCAGAGTATTGTAAAAATCAACGTCAAAGTTGCTTAGTTTTAAATTACTCCGCATAAACGCTCTTGATAACCTCCTAAAATAGTCCACTTTGCTCTTAACTCAGTTTTAACGCTGATTTATTGTTGTTCTGGAGAAAGTTTGGCTTTTTGATATTTTTTGGCTAAGATAACTTGAATCTATCTTTAAGAAAGTAAAAAAACTTAAATTGTTACTTGGGTGCTTTTCTGCTCTTTACATCTCTATCTATCTGCTTTTTGCTTATCTACATCTTCTGCTTTTTTTGTTTTCTTTTCTGCTTGTGTGCCTATTTAAACTATAACTTTTCTGCCTTTTTTGCCCCTTTTTCTGCTTTTGTGCATATTTCCTATTCTAATTCTCTGCCTTTCTTTCTATTTTGTTTCTTTTTCATTTTTTTCTGCCTCACAAATTTTCTGCCTTTTCGTCTCTATCTGCCTTTCTGGTTGTTAATTTCCAATTTTCATTTTGAGTTTTCCTCAGAGTTGTCACCACTTTCGCTCCCTGCTCCCGCAATGTAGAGGTGAGCCAGGGTTCTTCCTCCCGAGTTTTATCGACCGGAGTGTCTGCCAGACATCGAAATAATAAAAAAAGGCAGAAACAGAAGCAAGACGCACCCCCTCCTCCTCCTCCAGATGGAAGAAGTTTATTCTGCCCGTGCCCGAAATTGCTAGCTCTGTCTCTCTCCGGCACACAAAGGATATAAGAAAACACCAAACTTTATCGTCAAGAAAAATGAACTTCTTCCGAGTTGGGTTGAGGGACACGTGCACTGCATGCTTAAGAAGATTTTACGCGGGCAGAAGGTGTTGATGTCGGGGGCGAAACGAATGCTGACAGTTGTGGGTTTCCGGCTGCGGTCGGTTTGATGGGGGTGATAAAAATTTGCCAACAACCGGGTGGTGATGAAGGGGGGAGGGGGGGAGTGACACACAACGAATAATGCGACGTAATTTTGCTTTCCCGAGAAATATTTCATTTTGTTCCCCAGAGGAGGAGGAGGTTGGGAAAAAGAGTGTGGAAAATTCTAACATTTCCTTCCGAGTCAATGGGATTTTTTTTCGCCCTCGGAAAACGCACTACCCGGAGGGGCAGAGAGAAAAATGGACCGTAATCAGCCAGATTTGATGCTGCTATAGAAAGCGTCGTCATTTGGTATTATAACTAAAGAAATACATCAACCTGGTTGGGCCGTTGGGGAGTTATATGAATTGAAATGCTTCATTTGAACATGTTATTTTGCACTTGCAGTCAATATTTAACATTTTTATGATAATTAAGCAGAACTTACAAGAGTGGAGCAGCCGCTGCGTGATAAATTCTATATTGAAGAATAAAAAACGCAAACTTTCAAAAAATTGGCTTAATTTTAAAATTGATTTTAAGGTGACTCGACTCGATTTATTGATTCGCCTTGAAGGAAGGAAAAACCTTAACATAAACAAGTTCTGTATGTTGCATACTATAAATACAGAATAGCAAGCAATCTGTCGAGTTCTGAAATTGATTTAATTGAACTGGCGTCCCGTTTCACCTTAAGAGCCAATATTATTCCGTAAATTGGGCATTCAAGAGCTGAGCAGTATTTTGCAGTAATGACAGAATTACTTTATTCCAGTATTTAAAGCTTATAGACCAATTTCATGACTTTTATTTGAATAGTTGAGAAAATTTCCTACGATTTGCCTTTTGAGATTTGGGTGATCTTAGTTATAAATGAGTGAAAATATTTTTTTTTTCAGTGTCACTTCAAAGCTCTCATTTTCACTATATCTCCGAAACTACTGGTTTTATTTCAGAGCTGAAAAATTGAAACATGTGTTGATTTTTCTTTTCATTTCAATTAAAACGCTTACAGTCCGAACGTCTGATGCGAGATACCGAAAAAAAACCTAAAAATGCTGTATCTTTGGCCTCTTTTGACCAAATAAGTTCGTTCACCCGGAACATAGTGGGGTAGGTTTTTGTCCGGGGTAGGTTTTTGACCTGTTCTGGACATATTAGGCATACTCTTTTGATCCCGGACCTACGGATATGAATTGGCCACCCTTCCGGAACCGACTACACAGGAACGGATGTCGAATTCTACATCAAGTCTAATATGGCTTCCGACATGTCAAACGGCACTAATTTTGGCTCAGGAAATCAAATTTGACATCCTCAGTACGATCTGGTGCCATTTTGGCCACCCTGCTACCAACCCGGAATATCCGTAACATGGTTCCGGTGGACCAATTTCGGTAATTTCACGAGCACACTTTCCAATATGTCAAACAACACAGATTTTTACCCAGAAACTCAAATTTAACATCCTCATTACGATCTGGTGCCATTTGGCGACCCTGCCGTCAACCCGGAATATCCGGAAAAAATGGTTCCGATGGACCAATTTCGGTAATTGACAAATCGGAAAGTATCCGTAAATTGGTCCATTAGAACCTTGTTACGGATAATCCGGGTTGGTGGCAGGGTGGCCAAATGGCACCAGAACGTACTGAGGATGTCAAATTTGAGTTCCTGAGCCAAAATCAGCGTATTTTGACATGCCGGAAAGTGTGCTCGTGAAATTACCGAAATTGGTCCATCAGAACCATGTTACGGATATTCCGGGTTGGTGGGAGGGTGGCCAAATGGCACCAAATCGTAATGATGATGTCAAGTTTGAATTTCTGAGCAAAAATCAGTGCCGTTTGAAATGTCGGAAGCCATATTAGACTTGATGTAGAATTCGACATCCGTTCCTGTGTAGTCAGTTCCGGAAGGGTGGCCAATTCATATCCGTAGGTCCGGGATCAAAGGAATATGCCTAATATGTCCAGAACAGGTCTTGGAGCAAATTGGGATGGTTATTCTGAAGAATTTATGATAATAATCATGATTTGTAGATTGGGTTGCATACCCGGACAAAAACCTACCCCTCTATGTTCCGGAATATCTCCGTGGCCATTTCTTTGTAGATTCTGAAAATAGAGATTTGTCCGGTTCTTTTGAGGGGTGAACGAACTTATTAAGTCAAAAGAGGCCAAAGATACAGCATTTTTTAAGTTTTTTCGGTATTTCGCATCAGTCGTTCGGACTGTAAGGGTTAAAAATAATTTCGAATTTTAAAACAAAGCCTGCCATTCGAATTATCAATTAAGTGACAAAATCGTTATTCCCAAAATATCAACCTTCAGCAACCAGCAATGCGACCAACTTAGCGCAAAAAAATATTATAGTTGAAATTTTTTTCCAACCTTTAAGAAAATCTTGTTTGCGGGGCGCTTTTCTATCAGAAAAAAAATATAAAAGAAACTGAGCAAAACTTCATAAATTTTGAGAAAATTTGCGTTTTGGAATAAAACATTTCAATGCATCTGTAATTTAATTTGAAAAGTTGATATTTTCCCATACATTTGCTAAAATGAAATATTCAGCACTGTTATTTTTAGTATTTTTTTGGTGTAAGCTTTCAAAATTTTAAGAATCATGAATTCTCAAAGATGCGTACATAATTCTGATCCATCATTATCTGTAGCTGTAGCTTTAAACACATAATAAAATAGAAAAAAAAACAGTTTTTCAGAATTTTACTGGATGTGAAGTAAAGTAAGGCCGTTGCAAACATTTTTCAAAGTTTATGTCGCCCCTCCATTAAAATTGGTCTGAAAAATCAGGAGGTGAAAAAAATATTTATCCAAAAAACTTTAAAATTTCCATAAAGTCTAATCAACTGAAAACAATCTAAAATGCATTTTTCTGCATTCATATTAAGCATGTTTGGGCTTGTTTAAAAATGTTTAGATTTTTTAAGAAATTCCAATGGACAGCACCGCATAAATTTTATTATTCGCAAAAAATAAAATTTCTGTCAATACTTAGATATTTAAGAAACCAATGATGGCAAAACAGCTACACAGCAAAAAATCCGATGGTAAAATCGCATGCAAAAGCATGCACATCACCTTCGTCAAAAAAGACACTTAATATTACACGCTGCATGTACAATTTTTGTAAACACAAAAAAAATGTTGCAACAGACGGGACTCAAACCAAGCACCTACAGTAAGGACTGGCGCCTTAGCCCGCTCGGCCATCAGACCGATAAAAAATCGTAAGGATAAACGTATATGTGAGCTTGACATTTCGATAAAGTAGGTTTCCCATACTGATGGGCTACATATTTCATGGTGTAATATTACACAGAATTTCATAGAATAATGCAAAATTTATTTTACACCCAGGCCTTTTACACGCAGCTGGATTACTACTTTATTTGCTGTGTAGACAGGTGCATAATGCATTTTAAAACACTTTTTCATTTAAATGATGAAACCATGGCTCGTAATTTCAATTTTTATACTCTTTTTATTTTTTTACATAAGCTTCAAAAAATATTTGCAACGGCCCAAATTAAAAAAAAAATGTCAATTTCTAAAAAATGCACAATATGAATACGTATTTTTTTCTCGGTCGGTGGTCACAAAACAGTTTCGGATTTTATTAGAAAATTTTTGCCTACTTGGATAAATTTAACATAAATTAAACTCTAATTTCACCACTTGTTGAAACATTTTTCATTTTTCTAAAGTTGTATCTTTTTGATCTGTGATCCAAAATTCATTTTTTAAGATTTCGTTTAATTGTAATGAAAAAAAAAATCGCAAAATGTGTTTCCATAATTTAACAATCGATTGTTTTACCAATCTTAAGAAAGATGTTCACCTTCCCTCTGATTTTTCAAAAAGAAAAAGGTGTGAAAAAAATGGTTTTTGTTTGAAAAAAATAACTTTCTCCGACTAAAATTATACTGCGGTTTGACGTTAAAAATGTGTCAATGGCAAAAAAGGGCGACCATGTATTGTGCATTGATGTATTATGACCGTTATAAAATAAATTTGCATTTTTACTGTTTGGAATTTTTTTATTAATGAAATTAAGGCCGCTACAAATATTTTTCAAACATTATCCCCCTCTTTCCCTTCTGTTTAATTTCAAAAAATAAGGTGGCAACATAAATCAATTTTCCAGATATGTTGGTACATTGTAACGAAAAAAGATTTTTTTCGACTTAAAAATATTTTTCGGTCAAAACATAAAACTACTGGCATCGCCCTAAGTTTTATTCTTTTCCACATAAAAATCCTGTAAAAAAACAAAAAGAAACGTTACTTAATCCACCTTTTGGTGGTTGGTGCCTTCCTCTCATCTAAGAGGATCTTTAAAAAAAAGTTATGAATAAAAACAAATAAACACCTACAGACTTTTCGTCGAGAATTTACAATAGACACCGCCTTTCCTCTAAACGGTTTTTTCGTGGCGATCAGACCCGGTCATTTGAAAATCACCATTTTTCGTAGTTGTCTAAATAGTGTTTTAAACGACTAAATGAAACTGTAGAATTTTCAATACCAAGCTGAAGGACATGACAGCTAAAGGACATTGACAGTGACCACATCCGGACAAAATTCGTTCAGCCAAAGCCGTGAAAATCAAGTACATACTTTTGATCAACATCCCCACCCAAGCACAGAACCCGAAGGTGGGTCTAGGAAGTAAAATTAAAAAGTTCTTTCCGAGTGATTTTGTAGCCTCTCATCAGAGAGGAAGGCAAAAATAATCTTTTTATTTTTGCAAACTTTGAGCATCCAAAGTTTTTTTTTTTTTTTTTATTCATAACTTATTTTTATTAGGTCCTTTTAGGTGCTGTGACCAGGTTGGGACCGAGGATCGTTAAATAACTAATATATAACAAAAATAACACAACTCTTTACTCTCCATACTTGGAGATCATGTAACTGACCAGGGTTACTTGGTCCAAGCGGGTCTTGCAGGTCTTGAACCTGTCGATGTACTCGGATAAAATGCCCCACAGCTCAGCCAAACTGTAGAGCACCACCCCGGCTTCCTCCTTTGTGGCTCCACCGTCTCGGGAGCCACTGCTTCCTTAGCTTTTTCCTGCGGGGCGGGGGCGATCCTTCGATTTTCCGTCCGGAACTGCGCCCGGCAGTGGAGGGAACTCCGCCGGCGTGAACGCCGGAACTGCTGGACTCTGCTTCTCCGCCTTCCTTGCCGGCGGTTTCGGTTTCGACGCCTGCTGGTGCCTCCGGATGAAGTCCGCACGCTTGGAGCAGCTGCGGTCCGTGGCTTCGTGGGCTCCAGAGCAGTTGGCACACCGCTTCGGCTCTGCTTCTTGGACTTTGCACTCGTCAATCTTGTGGGGACCCCCACAATTGTTGCACCTCCCCTTGAGGTGGCAGTTACTGGTCCCATGACCCAGCTGCAAGCAGTTCCTGCACTGAGTCACGTTCGGCCGCTTGTTCCGGTAGGCCTCCCATCGGATGTGAAATGCTTGCAAGAGCTTGATTTCAGTCAGCTTCTTGAGGTTGGTGTACCCCTTGGGGAACGTAATAATGTACGGGGTTTCCGTCGATGAGGCGAACTCTTCTTTTCTCTTGATGGCATGCACCTCCACAGCATCCAGGTTGTGCGATTCCTTGAGTTTCTTCTTGGCGAATTCAGGTGAAGCCGGTGGAAGTCACCTGATGACGACGCGGAGTTCGCAATCAAGTGGGCCGCTCGGGTTTCGAATCGCTCCTCGGAGATACACAGCAATTTGATCCCAAATGGAGTCAGCTTGTAACTTGGCTTGGTTGTGCACGACAACATTACGCACCTCTGCTTGCCGAAGCTCATATTCTTTACCACCAGAGGAGGTGGTTTCTTGGCCACTGGAACCGGTGGGACGCTTTCTTTTTCCGGCTGGGTTACCTTTGTTATTGTTGTTGTTGTTGATCCCACCATCGAGCTGAACTTGTTGTTGTTGAGGAGCTGTTCCTCGTTGCCATTTCCGACGTCGGCTCCATCGTCACTTGTCTTCTTCCGCTTCCGCGTTCCGACAAGCACTTTTTGCGCAGCAACAACAGAGGAAAAACGCGTCCACTACGTTGACCTGTCAAACGGGTTCTCGTTTCTCAAAACATCATTTTCAAAATATTTTTTCAAATTTGTTGGTTTACCACTATTATTGATCCTTGCACTGTAACTTAAATTTTGCCCGCACTTTTCTTTCAAACTTTTGATAACAAGAATTCAAAAAACTAGGCAACCAGTTTACACTTTACAGTTTACACACACAACATGCTTACACTGCAAACTGGACAATCGCACTTCAAAACTGCGATTGACAGCTGAAAAACAAGCGAGCACTTTGATCATTTTTTAGGAATTTGAAATTTATTTACCCAAGGCAGTTTGACAAGTCGCAATAGTGCGATCGATAGCAATAATTTAGTGCGAAGTCCAAGTTAGTGAAAATTGCGCAATACTTCAAGATGTTTATAAGAGTACCCAGAATTATTGTTTTAAAAAAAAATCTAGACAATTTATTCTTTCTGAACCAGAAAAAATATTTCGGAAACTTTTTTATATTGTTTACATTAATTCTATTCTTCTTATATTAAAGTCAATGACCCCGGAGGTCATTGCCTCAGTCACGAGAAGATGGCTAATGCAGCGCTAATACATTAGTAAGTTTCCTTCTCCGTCTGCGTGTATGTGTGTGCGTTTGTGTCTTGTGCCCACACTCCCGGCTAATCAGCGAAGAAGATTAGAATTAATCCGAACCCCCGAAGGGGTCTCTCAAAAGCTCTGCATCATCTTCTTTAATGACGCTGGGTGGTTCCCGGTTTGATCTAGTTTTCGAGCTCCTGCTAATGAATCTCTCAGCTTCACTTTAGAAGAGGACGCTGCCTTCGTGGATTAAAGTCGTATAGTTTTAGGCCGTAAAACTCCATCACTCAGGCTTAATTGAAGAATGATAAATTCACGTTTTCTTGACTGGGTTGGGTTGGGGGCCTTCAAAGCTAAGCTGAAAACTCCAAGTCCGCTCCACAACTCGGTCATTACTCTATTTACAATAATAAAATTACCAGCAAAATTGCCATCACTCAACGTCGACTCAACTTTGACAGAGCGAGATCCGAGGCTTCCCCCGTCGATTTGCTATTCCGGATAGGAAAATGGCAAGTCAATCTATCGAAAACAGGGAATGTCTTGCTCACTTCCGGAATACGTAATGAAGCCACCCGAAATGACTTGGTGATGGCACGTGATTCGTCAGCATTTGTTCGTGCACGCTCATTTGAAATGACTCGCTTTAGGGTTATTCCAACTCTATTTTGTCTGCGAGTTTCATAGAAATTTGTGATTCTAACGCAATTCACCCAAAAATGCCACCCCCTCCGATAACCGTGTAGTTCTGTCCGCTCATTCCAGAAGGGATTATTTTCTCATTCCGGTAGCGGCAGCAGGACCCTTTCGGAAAAAAAGTGACACGACATCGGGAAAATGATGATGACGAGTCACCCCAAACCTGCTTGAAGTTTTTTGGGCTATCCCTGCTGGAATGTAGAAACGTTCGAGCTTTGCATTCTTTTGAGGGTGCACTGCGTGCATATAAATTAGAGATTTAGTTTTTTGACAGATACGCAGTAGGCTGTGTGCGTGAAGGGGGTGGACATTTTTGATCTTTTTTTTTGATGCAATCTAAATGGGATTATGATAAGGAAAAGCCGAATTTGATTACTTTCAGGAAGGAGTTTTACGTATCTTGTGGAAAGATGTTGAAGAATCCCATTTATTGATAGTAAACAAAATTTGTACGTTAATCACAAGTAGAGTTGGTGAATTTTCACATGAATAATAATAAAAAAGCATTTTGTATGACCCTTACAAAATTGGAAAAGGTTATTGTTATTATTAATTATCTAACAAAACATAGACCATAAATCCATGGCCACAACTGTTAACGAAGCCGTAGTGTAAAATCTCCACTAAATTTAGAATTATAGCTTGATTTTTCAAAAAAAAATACTAAATAAAAAAGCACTGATCCAAATGCTTGAAAAACTATAATTTGCTAAAAATTATTCGAAATTTTTTACACTTAAATTTTAAAGTCTTTCACATGTAAAACTGGACAAAATTAAACTTATACAAAAAATGCAATAAAGATTTTTTGTCAAGGGATAATATTTTGTTTTTTTTTTTTTTTTTTTGAACTATTGTTAATTCTCATAGTAACTTTTCTCCACACAAAAATACTAAAATAACATATTTTTGCATGTATTTTCAAGCAGATTTTCGATTATAGTGAAATTGCCGTAAAATTCCAATGTTTTGTAAGTGGCATGCCGTGAAATTCCAATTTTTGAGCCGTAAAAAATCAGAAGCCCTACTCATTAACCCTCTACTGCCAAAATTTTTTTCTAAAATATTTATTTTTCCTGTGTTCAGGAGGTCATTTTGAGCAACTTTTGTTCTACAAAAAACTGTACTTCTCTTGTGTTATGATTTTCTTATTTTATTTTTAGTATTATAATTTGCATTTATCTTGTTTAGTTTATATTAGGTGGTAGAATAGGCCAAATACTACTAAAAAGTAGTATTTGGCCTATTCTACCACCTAATGTGATTACATTTTGCCTATCTATTTTTTCACGTTTTTACAGTCAATTTTTATTTTTTTGCATATTTTAGAAAATAAATACAAAAAAAATATGTGTTTACAATTTGATTATCAGAAGCCATACAAACCCTTGGATTATCGAGAATGGTCACCTGTTATCGAATAAACTTGTATTTTTGTGTTAAATATTTACATTTTCTTCAAAAAACTGTTTTTGTAAAAAAATTATCAAATTTTCTAAACCAAACGTCTCAAAATTTCGTTTAATTTTTTTACAATTTTTCAGTGAAACATCATTTCTCATACAAAAAATCAGTGTTCCCACGAGCCTAAGCCATCGGCTAGGCTAGGTTCATTTTTCTGGTTCAGGTTCACACCACCCGTCGGCAAGCATCGTCGGCTCAGGCTCAATGAGTGCCGTGAGCCATGGTTCATTTGGTTCAAACCAGGCGAGGCTAGCCAAAATGAACCATTGGCTTGAACCAGGCTTGAACCTGGCTTGAACCTAATCAAAGAATGTTAGGCTAAACGGCAAGCTTTGTTACACCGTAGTATGCTCAAACCGTAACATTGTTACACCGTAACCGTAACCACCGTAACATTATTACGGTGTAAGGAATGTCACGGTGTAATGTTAGCTACGATGCAACGAATGTTGTGGTGTAACAATGTTACGGTGTAATGAATGTTGTGGTGTAAGAATGTTACGGTGTAATGAATGTTACGGTGTAACAATATTACGGTGTAACAATGTTACGGTGTAACAATGTTACGGTGTAACAATGTTACGGTGTAACTATGTTACAGTGTAACACTGTTACGGTGTAACAATGTTACGCTGTAATAAATGTTGCGGTGTAACAATGTGTCGGTGTAACGAATTTTGTGGTGCAACAATGTTACGGTGTAATCATAATACGGTGTAACAATGTTACGGTGTAACAATGTTACGGTGTAACAATGTTACGGTGTAACAATGTTACGGTGTAACAATGTTACGGTGTAACAATGTTACGGTGTAACAATGTTACGGTGTAACAATGTTACGGTGTAACGAATTATGCGGTGTAACGAATGTTACGGTGTAATAAATGTTACATTGTAACATTGCTACACTATAAGATTTGTTACACAGTGCATTATTCCTATGGTTTTTATTAGCCTGGTTAGCCTGGCTTAAGCCATGGTTCATGGTTCACTGAACCAGGATTGAACCACAAAGGGAGGCTTAAGCCGAACCAAGTTTATAGGTGAACCTAGCCTGACCGGTTCATTTGGGAACTCTGCAAAAAATCTTAAATTTTTTGAAAGTACTCAATTTTTTATTAACAATTTAAGTGAATATCAAAGGCACGGCGTGTTTTCTGGGCAACCTTAAGGAGAAAAAATAGTCATCACTACTTTCAAATGTGTCTTATAGGAAATTTTCTCAGCTTTCCAATGCTTCTAAGAGCGAAATGTTTCATCGGGAAATTTCTGAGATATCTCTATTTTAAGTTTTTTCTTCTAAAATCCTTGATTATTAATTGGACACTTTTAAATAACAGTCCAGGAAACTTGTCAAATTATGTGTTTCATGTGTCTTTTACTCATCAAAATGTGCAGAATAAGACAAGAAACAACTTTGTAGAAGGTTGCAAACCGCTAAACATTTTGAAAATTAAGTTTCAACCGAATTTTTGGATATGTGGGATTTTTTCAAATATTAAAATAATAAAATCGTATTGAAATATTATTTTTAAAAGAACAAATAGATTATTACATAATTGATGTGTACAAATAACACCGGTCTGCTCTGATCCAGCTTGGAATTAGCTGATACAACCGAAATTTCTACAGGTTTGAGATTGATAGGGTATTACAAGATTTTTATGAATAAATATAATATTTCCTTAATCAAACACTAAACAGTTGCATGAATAATACTAGAAATTAAACTGCAAATTACTGTTGCGAGCTTTAGGAGAAATACTTTTCATTAGTATGAAATGATTGTTTTAGTTTTTTTTTGTATTAAATGATTAAATGATTAGCAATATTTTAGAAGTTTTTAAGACTCTCTTCTTCAATCTCATCTATAAAAAATATATATATAGTTCTTGATTTTTTTTTTTCAAATAGTTTGATAAGAAAGTATCTGTTTGTTTTTTTTTTGTTAAAATATTATTTAATTTTTGTTCAAACAAAAAAAAATGTTTGTGACGGTGTTTTCAGCATTCTGAATTGGAAGACTCGAGTTTAAGTGCTACTTTTAAGTGCATTTTCAACAGAAAACATTTTATAAAATTTAATTTTTATTTTATACTAATGAAAATATGACTTTTGAAGCTTGCTACAGTAATATAAAGTATATTTTCGATTTCAAATCATATTTGTATTTATGTTCCAGGTTAATAATTGCTTAAGAAAATATCAAATTTATTCATTAAAATTCAATAATACCATTAACAATCACAAACCTGCCATAGTTTCGGTTGAACAAGCTAAATCAGAGTAGACACGTGTTATTTGTACACAAAAAATATGTAATTATCAAATAACTCTTGTACAAAATATATTTTTACACTGTTTTATGATTTTAATTTCTGAATAAATCCCATATATTCAAAAACTTAGACAAAACATGATTTGCAAAATGTTTAGCGGTTTGCAACCTTCTACAAAGTTTTTTTTTGTCTTATTCTGCACATTTTGATGAGTAAAAGACACATGAAACACATCATTTGACAAGTTTCCTGGACTGTTATTTAAAAGTTTCCAATAAATAATAAAGGAATTTAAAACCAAAAACAATAAAATAGAGATATCTCAGGAATTTCCCGATGAAACATTTCGCTCTTAGAAGCATTGGAAAGCTGAGAAAATTTCCTATAAGACACATTTGAAAGTAGCGATGACTATTTTTTCGATAAAGTTGTTCTAGAAAACACGCCGTGAAGGATATGAAATTTTGAATAAAATTGAGCATTTTCACTAAAAATTGCATTGCATATATAGAATAATAATGATTATTTATCAAAATACTAAAATTCATTAAATTGACCCCGAAAAAAATTAACATTATAAAAAGAAATGCTGAAAATTAAAAAAAAAATCTGATAACAGGGTTTTATAATATTTTTTTGAAAAATTGACTTTAAAAAATTACGAAACAGTGAAAAACCTTACCTCATTTCACGTCGTTTGACATGCGTATTGCGTATTATAAAAATGTGAGTATTTTAAAAGTATGGAATATGGTGGGAATTTAAGTAAAAATCACTTCAACATTGTGATACAGTAAACATCGATATGAAAATCCGCGTCATTTGGTACCCATAGTGTAAATCAGGGATGACCAAAGTATGGCCCGCGGACCCATTATGAATGATCATTTAAAATGGCCCATTGACCATTCGTAAAGTGTTTTTTTTTTAAATAAAGTTTTTTTCAAACATTTATGCCAAGTTTTAATTTTTTTGTTAATACAAAACTATTGATTAGTTCATAAATAATATAAAATATTTTGGTCCCCATAATACGACATAAATATTTATTTCCAAAAATCATTCTAATCTTAATCATTTAAGACGTTTTAATGTGAATGAAAATAGTAAATTTCGTCGAATTTTCCATGAAATATTTTATCAAACGTTCAAATTTGACTAAGATAGAAAACTTATAGCAAAAATATTATATTCCATATTATTCCACAAACTTACATTGAACTTAAAAACCATCTCAGGATTCGAACTCATGACAGTTAAATAACGAATCTGATTGACTACCAACTTATTCAGAAAAAAAATATGTTTAATTCGGATAAAACAAGGATGTCGCAAATATATTTTCGATTTTTAACATCATCCTTCACCTACCTCCTTTAAAAATTATATGCAAAAATAGTAGTTTATGCAACAAGTTGCAAAAAGAGGATTTTTTCAACATTTTTTTCAATTCCAAAAAACACATACTGAGTGAAATTTTATGTCAAATTTTCAAGTATTTTGTCAATAAATCGTTTAAATCAAAAAAAATGTTGAAAAGTGTTACTTTTCGAAACAAGTGCTGAAAAGTTTTGCTATTCAATTCTGTTATTTTTGGTACAGAAAAGTAGGCTATTTCGTCGTTCAAGAATGACAGGAAAAGTAAGTAGTTTCACGAAGGAATTGCAAAAAAGTGTTTTTAAAAAACATCAAAAATTCAATGAAAATTTTAGTGCAATCAGCTGGGCTCAATTTGAGCATGTTTATTTATTCAAAATTAATTTAAATACTGGAAAAAAATTCTTGAAATATTTGCATCGACTGAATTATTGGAAAATAATTTCGCTACGATTTTTAAATTCCAGCACTTAATTTAAAGATAGCTGTTATATATTTTTTCATGTTACAAATTTCAAAAAATACACAAGGACTATGGTTTTCAAATACCTAAAACAATAAAGGCAATAGAAATATTGAAACCTATGATTTTCTGTTTTCTATTTTGTTTTTGTTTACCATAATAATGTTAATAAATAACATAAATTTAAAAAAACTTCAAATGATTTTTCCATTTTTTTTTTATCTTTTAAATTAAAATAAAGCAATATCCTTTCAATAAATAAACTGTTGTTAATTTGGCCCGCAAGCTTATTTGAGCTTCAAATTTGGCCCAACATCTTAAAACTTTGAGCACCCCTGGTGTAAATAATAAAAATTCAAGCATTTTTGAAAAATATGATTAGTATTTTGTAGAATTATAAGCAACTTTCTTTAAATGTAAAACAATCGATACAAAATTTCGCGTCGTTTGATACCCAAATTGCAAATTAATTATTTTTTTTAGAAAATCAAAACTACCTATTTTTATAAAAGCCAATCTGTAAAGAATGCAAACTTTAGTAATTGTTAAGTAAACAATAAAATAAACTCATCAATTGAAAACGCAATATTGTTTAGTTTTTCATATGTTCGATTGCAAATCTTTCACAATTCAACAAAAATTATCTCTTAAAGATTTTCTTGAAAGCTCCTCAATAGCGTAAACTGATTTCCCCAAACTTTAATGTTTTCGTCGCGCAAATAAATCCCAGTTAAACGCTCCAACTTCCTCCCAAAACCCCCCCAGTCACGTGTCCCCGGACAAATCCGGATCCGAAATTTCCGAGGCTCCAAACGCGCAAGCAAACATTCCCATGTCGAGCGCGCCGGGCTTTGGCAAATTCGGCGAAAGCCTCTTCATATTTGCTCTTTAAAGAGTAAACAAACCGCATCCAACCCTCCTGCGCCTCCTTCTCCTCCCCTTAGATTTACCCATTTTCCACCCAAAATTTGCCGCAGTGGACGATGACATTACTGGGAACTGGGGGAAGGAAAAGGAGAGGATTTGCTGTGGGGATCAAGTATTTGCCCTGCTCGAGTAATGTTTTGAATCACGACGACTCTCGGCATGAAAGGGGGAAAATTTTGGATACATTTGGACTCCAATTTGAGGGGGACAAAGCACTTTCATTCACATTTGTTATCATTTTCATATTTTATGATTATTTTGGAACGGAAAGTTGAAGCATCCATTATTATTATCTTCAAGTGTTTTTTTAAATGTTTGAATTTTTTTTAAATTTGGGGTGTTGATTTTAAAATTAAAAAAAATTTAAGATTTCTTTATAATATTGTTCTTTCCGTGGAATTACTCTTCATTTGCTACTCCAATGTAGCCCTAAAAGCATTTCGAAAATCTAAAATGCGACTTCCGGAAGGAGTAAAAGCATGCAGGATATCAAGCAGGTCCTATAGGAGGGGGTGCACGTGTTTTACATCGAATTTCAAGCGGCGCACACGCTAATTTGGCCGCATGAATAATTAATTTAATTAATTAGTTTACTTCCCGAAATGTGGGGGTGGGAGTTGCTTGTTTGACGATCGGTGGCTTAGTACATAAAGGGACTGAATTATTTACAAATAGATGATAGTTTTGCCATTTAGTGATTATATCGATTTTCTCATAAATCAAAATTTAATTGAAGTGAAGTGAAGTGAAGTGAAGTGAAGTGAAGTGAAGTGAAGTGAAGTGAAGTGAAGTGAAGTGAAGTGAAGTGAAGTGAAGTGAAGTGAAGTGAAGTGAAGTGAAGTGAAGTGAAGTGAAGTGAAGTGAAGTGAAGTGAAGTAAAGCTAGTATATAGAACTATAAGATTCCTAAACAAATGCTGTACAAAAATCAATTTTCTTGTCTATGCCTAATTTCAGTTATTTTCTAAAACTAAGAAGACCAAACTCTTGAGCATTCACCAAGAACGTCAATCCAAAACGTCAAAAAGCTTGCTACCAAAAAGCTTCCGATAAGCTCACCAAAATCTCAGCATCCCAATACTCCCTCTCAAAATGTGTATCACATGTGCTTAAGTTCAGCAATCATTCGCCGCGCCGTCATCGTCGTCTTAAGGGATTAAATCACGCGCGCCGTGGACTTCTGGACCGGGCCAGTTAGTGGCGCGAAGGTGGTGGCAGCGGTGACAGCCAATAAGACTCATTAGTGGCAGTTTCGAAAAGCGATTACGGGGGCTTTTCTCCTATTCATCGTCCGCCGACGCGCCGTGGAGTTGAGATTTTGAGTCGAGCCGAAACGCAAAAATAACACACTCCACTATCGCTCTCTATACCCGTGGGATTCCGTGAGTGAGGTGACTTCTGGATTGGATCTTGGAGGGACAGGTTATTCGATGAGGTGGTCCAAATTTTGGGAATCGATGCAAAGCAAAATACGAAAAAATCACAGTAATCGAATAAATGAAGAAAATTAAAAACATACAAAAATACAAAAATACAAAAATACAAAAATACAAAAATACAAAAATACAAAAATACAAAAATACAAAAATACAAAAATACAAAAATACAAAAATACAAAAATACAAAAATACAAAAATACAAAAATACAAAAATACAAAAATACAAAAATACAAAAATACAAAAATACAAAAATACAAAATACAAAAATACAAAATACAAAATACAAAAATACAAAATACAAAAATACAAAATACAAAAATACAAAAATACAAAAATACAAAATACAAAATACAAAAATACAAAATACAAAATACAAAATACAAAAATACAAAAATACAAAATACAAAAATACAAAATACAAAAATACAAAAATACAAAAATACAAAATACAAAAATACAAAATACAAAATACAAAAATACAAAAATACAAAAATAAAAATACAAAATACAAAAATACAAAATACAAAAATACAAAAATACAAAATACAAAATACAAAATACAAAAATACAAAAATACAAAAATACAAAAATACAAAAATACAAAAATACAAAAATACAAAATACAAAAATACAAAAATACAAAATACAAAATACAAAATACAAAATACAAAAATACAAAAATACAAAATACAAAATACAAAAATACAAAATACAAAAATACAAAATACAAAAATACAAAATACAAAAATACAAAAATACAAAATACAAAAATACAAAAATACAAAATACAAAAATACAAAAATACAAAAATACAAAAATACAAAAATACAAAATACAAAAATACAAAAATACAAAATACAAAAATACAAAAATACAAAATACAAAAATACAAAATACAAAATACAAAATACAAAATACAAAAATACAAAAATACAAAATACAAAAATACAAAATACAAAATACAAAAATACAAAAATACAAAAATACAAAAATACAAAATACAAAAATACAAAAATACAAAAATACAAAAATACAAAATACAAAAATACAAAATACAAAAATACAAAATACAAAAATACAAAATACAAAAATACAAAAATACAAAATACAAAAATACAAAATACAAAAATACAAAATACAAACAAACAAAAATACAAAAATACAAAATACAAAATACAAAAATACAAAAATACAAAAAATAAAAAATACAAAATACAAAAATACAAAAATACAAAAATACAAAAATACAAAAATACAAAAATACAAAATACAAAAATACAAAATACAAAATACAAAAATACAAAAATACAAAATACAAAATACAAAATACAAAAATACAAAAATACAAAAATACAAAATACAAAATACAAAATACAAAATACAAAAATACAAAAATACAAAAATACAAAAATACAAAAATACAAAATACAAAAATACAAAAATACAAAAATACAAAATACAAAAATACAAAAATACAAAAATACAAAATACAAAAATACAAAAATACAAAAATACAAAAATACAAAAATACAAAAATACAAAATACAAAAATACAAAATACAAAAATACAAAAATACAAAAATACAAAAATACAAAAATACAAAAATACAAAATACAAAAACAAACAAAAATACAAAATACAAAATACAAAAATACAAAAATACAAAAATACAAAAATACAAAATACAAAATACAAAATACAAAAATACAAAATACAAAAATACAAAAATACAAAATACAAAAATACAAAATACAAAAATACAAAAATACAAAATACAAAAATACAAAATACAAAAATACAAAAATACAAAAATACAAAAATACAAAATACAAAAATACAAAATACAAAAATACAAAATACAAAAATACAAAATACAAAAATACAAAATACAAAATACAAAATACAAAAATACAAAAATACAAAAATACAAAATACAAAAATACAAAACACAAAATACAAAATACAAAAATACAAAATACAAAAATACAAAAATACAAAATACAAAAATACAAAAATAAAAATACAAAAATACAAAAATACAAAAATACAAAATACAAAAATACAAAATACAAAAATACAAAAATACAAAAATACAAAAATACAAAATACAAAAATACAAAATACAAAAATACAAAAATACAAAATACAAAAATACAAAATACAAAAATACAAAAATACAAAAATACAAAAATACAAAATACAAAATACAAAAATACAAAAATACAAAATACAAAAATACAAAAATACAAAAATACAAAAATACAAAAATACAAAAATACAAAAATACAAAAATACAAAAATACAAAAATACAAAAATACAAAAATACAAAAATACAAAAATACAAAATACAAAAATACAAAAATACAAAAATACAAAAATAAAGCTTCGTTCTTTTTCAAAGTTTGGCGTAATTTTTGGACCACCCTACCGCTCAGTATTGATGATTAATAAATGGCTGCCCGCGCACACGTCGGGACAAAGCAACGGAACGCGCTCTGAAAGCCGTGAAGAAAAATAGACACTAATCTTTATTAATATTTTCTACTGTCCACTTTGGCCGCGCGCGGCCCAGTTGCCGCCGTGGCTCTCGGAACGGATTCCAGTATCTGGACCGGGCCTGTCAGCGAGGGGAAAGACACATCTATTAGATTTCATTTAACGCGAAATTGAATCTTTTTCGGTTCATTAGATCCGAATTTTTTTGAGTGGAAACGTGAAGCGGAGATTTGTTTTGATCCGCGATCGCGCGGGCGCATGTCAAGCAGCAACAGCTGTCAAAAGACGCGATCTCATCTGCGCAGCACGAAGACAGCGGCGGGGCGTGGCTTCCGACCGGACACGAAGCAATCATCGGGGTGGGTGTCCTCGGCCCGCAATCATCACGCACACTCCCACGGCTTGCTTTGATCGATGGCAACCGAGAGCGGCGGCGTCTTCGGCTTGTTTTTTTCGCGCCGACCAGGCCTACTTTGATCAACGCGGTGCTATTTCGGGACGGGAAGATCATGTGTGTGATCTCGTGCTAATTTGCCGCACGTGCATTTTGGGCCAAATTGAGCTAAGAACGTCATTTGTGCAGCTCACAATGCCTCACCTTTTGACCTCCACAGTCCTCAATCTTGTCGTGCTATCTTGACACACTCTAAAAATTGCTGTAAGTGCGACAACTGGCCAAAGAGATTTCAGGTCAAAACGCGTTTGACTTTAGTACGAGCTCGACTACCGTAACCAATTGTAATTATAACTCTGGACTCCAGCGACCAAATTTAACCAAACTTCAGAACAATGCACAAAAGGGTCAACCAAACAAACCGTGTTTGTTATTGTTTACATTGCGTGCTCTCGTTTTTGTTCATTCAAGGTCAAAAAGAAAAAAAAAGTATCAAAATTATGTTTTTGGTACTCATTGAATAATTTATATATTTAAATTTGTTTAATTAAAAGTAAACTTCACTAACAAATCACTTTTTCTCTTTTTTTAATTTCAGGTAACCACATCCAACCCAGTATCATCATCATCTTAAATCCCACTCCCACACGCAGCAAAATCAACATCCTGCAACACGTGATTGGCCCGATATGTCACCGAATGTTGACCCACGAACGTGTGAAGTGTTTCTCCATCCGAACGTTTTGACAAATTTCCTGCCCAAAAGATCAGCCATAAATTACGCAATTTGCCTAGTCACACATGACCGAGGAGGGACAAAACAAACCAAGTTTCCACGCCCGGAGTGTGTAGATAGTTTCTGGAGTTGTTGCACAAATCATTACTAGGCCATTTTTGTGTGAAGTTTCGTGCAACAACTGTCAAATTACCCCACCAAGTTTAGTCGAAATACTCATTCCAGGATCAGACAAACTGCTTCAAGGAGGGAAAGGAGGAGGAGGCTTCGTTTGTGGAAAATAGAGTAAATACCACATATACTACAGTAGACGTGTGTAGGAATTGCTCAACGAGCCGGAAGTGAGTCCTGGGGACGAGCGGAATCTTTGTCCCAGCCGACCGACAGACAGACGGAGCGGAATGTGGCGGGGATTTGTGTCTTGGGATCTATTTATATTTATGTATTGTTGTTTCATCCTTAGGGTAAACAAACCGGGGCCAGATGATTTGTTTATTCAGATGTTTTTGCCCCTGCTCCAACCAACTTCTAGCAGCGGTTTCGGTTCGGCCTCGTGTCCCGGTGTAACCGGTTGGGCGAATGTCCTGGAAGATTGTTTTCGTTCTGTTATTTACGAATTCTGGGCGGTAAGAGGATACTGTTGGATTGGAATTGTAAAAGGATATGCCGCATTGGGGAAAAAAAGTCTCACAAATTGAACGCAAACATTGGATTAAAGTGATCGGAATTGTGTAAGCAATCATGATTTACCAACAATCCTTAGTGTTTGGTTTGTTTTTTCTTTATCGTTTCATGAAAACATTGCTTCGATTGTTAAGTTAAATCGAATCAATCTTTCCAATTTTATAACAGCAATTTTCTTCAAAATTCTACACTTATTAAAAATAAATACAAGGCTCCATTTGAGTTTGTCAACTGTCCCTACTTGTAACTTGTTAAAGATTTTTTGATAGATTTGGTGGCTTCGACAAAGTTGTAGGTATCGATGAGGACTATTCAGAATAAAATAAGTACGATTTTTTAATGAATTTCGAATGCAATATTTATTTTTTGGAAAATGCTCAAAATATTCACAAAACCAAATTTTTTTTAAATAAATTTCGAACGTTAAAACATTTTTTTGTTGAAAATATTCAAAATATTCTAAAAAATACTCAAAATTTCAGTTTTTCACAATATAGGTATTCAACAATCGGGAATTTTCCATACATTTTGATAGTTATAATACATTTTTTCTAAATTACAACAAAAATCACAAAACTACAAAATGAATAAATCTCAAAATTTTATTTTTTCACAATATGAGTATCAAATCATTAGGATTTTTATGCATTTCGAATGTTATAACATATTTTGTGAAAACACTAAAAAAATCACAAAACTATATATCTTTAAAAAAAACTCATTTTTCTAAATATGAGTATCAAACGATCGCGATTTTTTTTCCATACATTTTGATAGTTATAATTTTTTTTCTAAATTACAAACAAAAATCACAAAACAAACGTGTTTTTCGAAAAGATACTCAAAATTTCAGTTTTTCACAATATAGCTATAAATATAGGTAAATGTAACAAGTTTTGACATTTTGAGTATTTCTTTGAAAATACGGTGTTTTGTAAAAACTTAAAGTAAGTGTTATAACATTCTAAATATATTGTAAAAAATGAAATTCTGAGTTTTTTTTTAAATACGTGGCTTTGTAAACATTTTGAGTACAAAAAATGTTGTAACTTTTGAAATACATGAAAAAATCCAGATCATTTGTTACTTTCATTGTGAAACCTGAAATTTTAAGTATTTGTTTTCGAAAATACGTGGTTTTATGATTTTTGTTATTGAAAAAATATATTAAAACTTTCAAAATGTTTAAAAAAAAATCCCGATCATTGGATACCCATATTGTGAAAAACTCAAATTTTGAGATTTTTTTCAAAAATGCCTAGTTTTGTGATTTTTTTTAATGTTTTAAAAATAATATGTTATTAAATTGAATATGTAGAAAAAATTCAAATTGTGATACGTAGTTATGGGATTTTTTTAGTATTTAAAAAAAATGGTATGACATTCGTAATGCATGAAAAAAAATCCGATCATTTGATTCCCATATTGCAATAACAATTATCTTGAGGTAATTTTAAGTAAAAAACTGTGTTTTTAACATACAGGAAAAACACGTATTTTTGTGAAAATTTTCATGTAATTATGATTGCAATTGTAATTTTTTGATATTTGCATGATTTTTCACACGTTTATAAAAAAATGTCTCCCATATAGCTGAAATCCCATAAGCTTTGTGCTTCAGTTATGCGCGCCTCGGTTTTGCATCCCCTATATGCGGTGCTAAACCGAGGCATGACTGTATGGACACACATTTTACCGCCGACTGTTGGAGTCATTTTTTTTGTTTTAAAATAAAACAAAAAAAAACTAATCAAAATTTACGGGTTCTCCTCAGGATCTTGATTCCGACATTTTCATAAAATTTTACCAATGTTTCATATTTTGACATTTTAAAATGAACCATTAGTTGCTGAGATATTGGCATTACAATGTTGAGAATGTTTGGATGAGACTTTAAAAAATAAAACTTTCTTGTTTCTTTTTTCTTTTATTCGCTGTATTTCGCCAATCAGAGGTCAATCTTTAATATATTTTAGGTAATTTTATTGGTAATTTTCTGAACTTTTCGAATTTTTGTTCAGGAATGGACAATCATGGACACGATGCACTTTATCAAAAATCTGCAGAGTACATTGCGACCGCAAATTTGATTTTTTTTTCAATTCCATTCGGTTTTATTGGTGAATAATCAAGATACAATGAGTTATTTTGAAATGCATAACAGAGTTTTGGAGTTCCTTACAGCTGTGTGTTGCATCATAATCCATTTAGGAACAATTATTTCTTTAACTAAGGCAATAGCAAGAGTAAGAAAAAACTATAAAAAAAACTTACAGAAATTGCAAAGGAAAGGGGATAGAGGAAGAGAAAGCTTATATCTAGATCACAGGTAGATGTGTTTGATCATCAATTCCCCAAGGGCCAGGAATTGTTCTGCCTTGTTCCGGCAGCTCCGAAACCGCGTCATCATCTCCCCCGCGAGAGCAAAGAACTCCGGCAGGGTGAAGAGATCTTCCCCGGTGACTTCTTGCTGGGCCGTACTGCCGCTACCGGCAGCGACCACGCTGGCAAACGAACGCCCCCAACCAGGAGGGAACGCTGAGTTTTCCGCTGGAACCGTACGCTGTCCAGCTGCAGGAACGGCTGCGCTCGTACTTCGCTGAGGAGGGTGGGACGCTTTCTTCTTCCTCTTTTCCTGCTCCTCGAGGTAGACCTTGCGCGCGACGCATCCGCGGTAATTGCCGGTATGGTTGCCGTCACAGTTCGCGCACTTTACGCGCGGCTTGGTTTGTTCTGCCTTGTCCCCCAAGTCCGCCTTTCGTGGCAGTGCGCACGCCTCCGCACTTCACACAGCGGGACCGGAGGTTGCAGTTCCGCGAGCCGTGGCCGAATTTCTGGCAACGGTGGCATTACGCTACGTCCGTCGGGTTCTTGGTGTAAAACCGCCAGTTTACCCAAAAACCGTCCAAAGTCTTAGTCCGCCGCAGGTCTTGGAGCTTGACGGTGCCGCGGTAGAAGTACAACAGGTACAGTGTGTGCACACCCGTAACTGTTGTCTTTCGCGAGAGCACTTTTATCTCCCGTGGCTTTATTCCGGCGTCCGAAAGGTGACCCTTCAGATCGGAGATCGGACGGTCTTGATAACCCTGCAAGACGACCTTAACAGGGGGCTTCTCGGGGTTGAATGTGTAGAAGTTGAAGTTGCTACGCTTCAATTCTTCAAACACCAGGTCGAAATTCTTTTTGGTCAGTGTGCACTGCCGACTTACCGATTTTCAGACAATATCCGAGGCCTTCCAGCAACTCGTCAACATCGTCCGCTAACGTGTCCAAAACAAAAATTGGAGGTGGCCTACGTTCCACTGGAGAGTTGTTCTTTTTTGACGTCGGCACTTTTTTCCGTGCACGACCATCATCGTCGTCGTCGTCGTCGGTAGTGCTGCTACCGTCAGAGTTGTTATTTTCTTCGTCGTCGCTCAGCATCTGGAACTCGTTCCTGATGGGGATGTTGGCGGATGTTGATGTGCCACTGGTCGCGGCACCGGAAGTACCGGAACGGGTTCGCACTGGTGATCTTGGGACATATCCGGGATGTAGTAACTTTTTGTCGATGCCTTCAGCGCTGACGCTCCCCTGCGCGATGGCGGTCGACACGGCGTTGGTTTGTTTACCTTTTTGCACACGGCCGGTAGACGAACTTCGCGGATTTTTCGAGGCCGCACTCGAACTGCCACGGCCACGGCCGGCCTTTGGCATACTGGAGAAGCAAACTCGCGGGTAACCACAATCAATTACGGCGAAAAAAATCGAAAAAACGATGGAGCACTGAGCACTAGCTGCATGCTCTCGTGCGTACACGGAGGGAGCTGCAAATTTGATTTTATATAAAAAAAAAATCTGAAGAAAAATTTAACTTCCACTAAAATTTACTTTTTTTCTTTTTTTAAAAAAAAGTCATAATTAAGTGAAATTTGTTTGGCCCTACTTCTCTACAGCGAGAAAAACTTAATTAAATTAATTGATAATAATTAGGCACACTTAGAGGTCATTTTACAGCCCATTCCAAAATTCTTATTGAAATTTGATTAATTTAAAAAAAACGGGTTTTTTAACGTGAATTTAGCCGGGACCGTGGTGTAGGGGTTAGCGTGATTGCCTCTCACCCAGTCGGCCTGGGTTCGTTCCCAGAAGGTCTCGGTGGCAAATTTTGAGACGAGATTTGTCTGATCACGCCTTCCGTCGGACGGGAAGTAAATGTTGGCCCCGGAGTAACCTAAAAAAGGTTAGGCCGTTAGCTCTGTCCAGATGTAGGAGTCGTCTCCCTGGGTCCTGTCCTGGTGGAGTCACTGGTAGGCAGTTGGATTAACAATCCAAAGGTCTTCAGTTCGAATCCCGGGGTGGATGGAAGCTAAGGTATAAAAAGAGGTTTGCAATTGCCTCAACAATCAAGCATTCGGAAACTTAGTTTCGAGTAGGAATCTCGCAATCGAGAACGCCAAGGCAATGCTGTAGAGCGAATAATTTGATTTGATTAGCAATAAATTACAATATTTTTTCTATTGTGTTTTTTCTTCAATTTTTCTGTCGTTCAATTAGTTCATAAAAATTAAACTCTTTCTTTTGTAATGAATCAGTGATGCCGGAAATTTGTTTTTTTTTATTTTTGCTATAGAAGAAATAAGCAAAATGCGTCAAACTTTTAATCTGGAAATTTTATGTTAAAATTTGATTGCCTTTAATTTAGCTAAGTTAATGATTTAAAATTGCATTGCATGTAAAGACTTTTAGACACAAATATGTATTAGTTCAGTATTATAAGAATATTGCAAATTTTATTTTATGTTTTGCCTATCCGTTGCTTCAATAGAATTTATTATAGGATTTGGTATGATGGGTCAAGTTGTAAGACATGTTAGGAGCGGCCGTGGCTGACTGGTTACGGTGTTCGCTTTGTAAGCGAATGGTCCTGGGTTCGATTCCCATCTGCTCCCAACGAGAAAGTATAGGAAATATAAATCTTGAAACTCTGAACATGTACGAAAAATCAAAGTCGCTCGAGTCGGGGTTCAATCCCCCGTCCTTTGGATTGGTAAGCAAAAATGCTAACCACTAGGCCATCGCGACTTGGTGAGCTATGACTGGAATTAGGAATACTGTTACCACCATCAACTACACGGATAGAAATCCTGTCCGGGAAATCGACAACATTGTTCTCGATTCGTTCTGAAATTCGTTTCAGAATGTTGTCGACCAGTCGTCCGGTAACATTTGCAACAAAATCGAGAACAATGTTGTCGATTTTGAGCGGTTACGGTTTGGTGACGCCTGGCTCAAAACAAAACAAAAAGCACGCAGCCATCCGGGTTGCAGTTAAATCGGATTTTGAATTGACCGTTGGATTTGGTTTTTAAATTGACCGTTGGATATTTCTTTTGGTTCAGTAAAAGCATTCAAGTTTATTCGTTATTTTTTTTATTGAAGCAAAAAATACATCATTAATTAAAAAACTAATCTTTGAGTGTGGATGTGTGTGTGTGTGTTTGTTTGGAATATGGGAATACAAGAAAGTGTTTTGACAATCAGGAAATATGGGAATCTGGGGATTAAAGAATGTGGAGTTTTTGAGAATTTGGAATTTTCTGAATCTGGGAATTTGAGAATTACGGAATTTGGGAATTTGTGAATTTGGGAATTTAAGAACTTAGGAATTTAGGAATTTAACAATTTGGGAATTTGTGAATTTGGTAATTTGGGAATTAAGGAATTTGGGAAATAAGGAATTTGGGAATTTGGGAATTGGGGAATTTGAGAATTAGTGAATTTGTTAATTTGGGAACTTGGGAATTTGGGAATTTAAGAATTTGGGAATTTGGGTTTTTAGAAATTTGAGAATTACGGAATTTGGGAATTTGTGAATTTGGGAATTTAAGAAATCGGGAATTTAGGAATTTAGGAATTAAAGAGTTTGGGAATTTGAGAATTGGGGATTTGGGAAATTTGAGAATTGGGGAATTTGGGAATTAGTGAATTTGTTAATTTGAGAATTCGGGAATTTGGGAATTTAAGAATTTGGGAATTTGACAATTTGGGAATTTGGAAATTTAGGAATTTAGGAATTTGGAAATATGGGAATTAAGAAATTTGAGAATTAGGGAATTTGAGAATTGGTGAATTTGTTAATTTGGAAATTTAAGAATTTGGGAATTTGGGAATTTGAGAATTACGGAATTTGGGAATTTGTGAATTTGGGAATTCAAGAACTTGGGAATTTGGGAATTTAATAGTTTGGGAATTTGGGAATTGGGAATTTGGGAATTAGTGAATTTGGGAATTTGGGAATTAAGAATTTGGGAATTTGGGAATTTAAGAATCTGGGAATTTAAAAATTTGGGTATTTGGGAATTAAGGAATTTGGGAATTTAAAAATTTGGGAATTTAAAAATTTGGGAATTTAAAAATTTGGGAATTTTGTAATTTAGAAATTTAGGAATTTGGGAATTTTCGAATTTGGGAATTAAGAAATTTAGGAATTTGGAATTTAGGAATTTAAGAATTTAAGAATTTAGGAATTTAAGAATTTTGGAATCAAGGAATTTAGGAATTTAGGAATTTAGGAATTTCGGAATTTAGGAATTTAGAAATTTGGGAATTGGGGAATTTTGAGAATTTGGGAATTTAAGAATTTGGGAATATTTGAATTTGGGAATTTAAGAATTTGGGAATTGGGGAATATTTGAATTTGTGAATTTGGGAATTTAAGAATTTGGGAATATATAAATTTGAGGAGGAGGAGGAGGAGGAGGAGGAGGAGGAGGAGGAGGAGGAGGAAGAGGAGGAGGAGGAGGAGGAGGAGAAGAAGGAGGATTAGGAGGAGGAGGAGGAGGAGGAGGAGGAGGAGGAGGAGGAGGAAGAGGAGGAGGAGGATGAGGAGGAGGAGGAGGAGGAGGAGGAGGAGGAGGAGAGCCGTTAAACCCGATCAACCGGGACGAGATTCAAAGTGCTTTCGGAAGTGGCGAAATAATCTGTCCGGGAGAAGTCAAAGTCGATCCGCACCGCCAGCGTCGATGACAAGAGTGCTCGAAAAGATCAGTACAGGTTCAGTTCTGGGATGAAAGACGGCACCGTTGCCAACGGCCACCCTCGAGAAGGCGGACAGCGGTGGCGATTACATCACCGGAACCTCCTTCTCCTCCTCTGTTTGAAGCCAAGTTCGGGTCGTTGATGATTTCCTCCTTTCCTGGACAACATCTTCCTCGGCGCCGTGGAGCAGGATGAGGAGGAGGTTCCGGCGATGTCCGCCTTCTCGAGGGTGGTCGTTGGCAACGGTGCCGTCTTTCATTGCAGAACTGAACCTGTACTGATCCTTTCCATCACTTTTGTCAGAATCGACGCTGGCGCTGCGGATCGACTTTGACTTTTACCGGACAGGTGATTTCGGCACTTCCGAAAGCACTTTGAATCTCGTCCCGGTTGACCGGAACGACTTTGTTGGCGGTGTTTGCAGCACACTTGGGCAGCAATTGTTGCTGCTTTTACTTAACACACACGAACTACACATAATTTGGCCAACACCCTCCGGAACCCGTTGTCGGGAAACCGGCAACGATTTTTTTCTTCCGAAACCAGAAAAAAAACTTTACACAAACAAACTGTCACGACGTTTTGGTTGACGTTTTGATTTAGGCTGCGTTTTGACAGTTGTTACGCTTCGTAAAAGTATGACGGAAAAAGTTGCGTTTTCGAAAACAAAAGTTTTCGAAATCGAGGAGAATGTTTTCATTTTTGAAAACATTGTAAACGAAATTGAAAACAATCGATGTTATCGATTTTAAAACAAATTGTTTACGATTTTTCGGACAGGATTTCTATCCGTGTACATACGCGCTGGGTCCTTGTCCATTTGACAAGGGTTCGGA
Source organism: Culex quinquefasciatus (assembly GCF_015732765.1). Classification (NCBI taxonomy): domain Eukaryota; kingdom Metazoa; phylum Arthropoda; class Insecta; order Diptera; family Culicidae; genus Culex; species Culex quinquefasciatus. The sequence continues at coordinate 105,856,988 of NC_051861.1, forward strand.
AGTTCTAAATAACGTTTGAATCCGATTGGTCCAAACGTTCTTCAGGGCGGGGCTTGTCGACAAAGCTGAAGTAGGGGAGCTGGGGGTAAGACGGCCAGGCGGGGTAAGACGGCCACCCCACTGTTTTAATAAGTATACTAATAAATATTACTAAAATGTTCAGCAATACTGTTCCTCATGCTAAATAATGCATATGGAGTCACCTTTGCCAGAAATATTGTTTGAAATAGTATAAAAATAGTTCAAAATAAACAAATAATTTTCATGAATTACAACTTAGGCATTTTTGTTAAATAACAATATGTTTTTCTGTCTTCAAATATTTTTTCATGTTAAATTGAAGTTTTCCCTAGATTATGTCCCTTGAAAAAGTTAAAAAAATGCGATGAACTGTTTACAAAAAATGTTTAAAAAAATAATTTGTTTGGGGGCAAGACGGCCACCTCCTCCGGGGGTAAGACGGCCACCCGTAATTTGTAGATTTTATTTGATATAGGTCATATTTTTGACGGTTTTTGACTATTAAGACATATTTGTAGATAAAGGAAAAGCATTTTCAATAAAACTATCCATTTTTAATCAAAATGCTGTTAACTACCGTTTCGACAACATTCTTTACTGTGATATAGCAAAACTCATTGAATAGTATGAAATCCTATCAAATTTTTCATAAAAATCGCTAATTTAATATTGTTTACATAATTTTGATTTACTTATTCTAATCGAAATACACAAACTATTTTTTTGTATCAAATTGTGTTTGTTTTGTAGTAAAAATTCATAGTTTTTCATAAAATGTGGTCGCAATAATATGAAATTCACTGAGCCAAAATATGAAATTTTTTAAAAAGCATTTTTCTTCACATTTGAAATCTGATTTTTTTCAACCAAAATAGTTATGATGTTCAGAGAAGTCTGTTGAACAAACCATGTAGGTGTTTGGGTGGATTTAGCAAAGTTATTAAGTTAATTTATAGCATTGGCCGTCTTACCCCACATGGGTGGCCGTCTTACCCCGCGTATTTCATAAATATACGATTTCAATTATTTTTTTTTAAATTGCTGAAAAGTTTTGAAAATTGGTTTTAGACCAACTAATTTATGTCATTTCTATAATGGACTAGTAGTAGAACAATATGTACGTAATTTGAGATCAAAATAATCTGTTGTGTAAATTTTATTAGACTTCTCCCTTAGGGTGGCCGTCTTACCCCCATCTCCCCTACCTCGCGCTCGGCTAGCCAGCGTAGAAATGGGTCACCGAAGCTCGGCAGAGCTAACACCTTCCAAATGCCTATGCGAGTTATTTGCATGTATAGAATGAGAGCTAAAAAAAATACATGGAAACAACTCAATTTGTAAGAAGCGACCGCGTGGTCCCGTTTGGTTGGTTGCACACACACACACACACACACATGGGTCAAGTTGTAAGACATGTTTAATTAATTATAATAATTATAATGATCAATCACCCCATGCACTCGAACAGCGACACAAAAGAGATGGAAAATAACACGTGGGTCAAGTTGTAAGACATGTTCAAAAAAAAAAAAGAAATCGTTTTAGATGCAACATTATTTTTCTATCAAAACTTACTTAAAAATCAGCATCTTAAATCAAATAATCAATAGGAATGCCAATTACAAAAAAAAAAAAGAAAACAAAAAATAGTTTGAGTTTGCTAACTGATCACAAATTCAGTCTTATGTCGACGCAGCTTTCAAAAGGGAACCTCTGTTCATTTTCATAATTCTATGAAAAATTCAACATTCCAACCTTTCCCTTCAGTAACCCCTTTTCATCTCCAACCCCTCGCACTTCCTCATTAGATTAACACTCGTCCTTTTAATTTTAACTCCACCCTGACAAAAAAAGCGTCACAAAAAAATAAAAACTCCATGGGAGTAAGGTTGCGGCGGCGGAGGATTCGGGATCTGAAAGTTGCAAAGTCACAGTCCAAACAGCGTCAAAAATGGGACTTTTTCAAGGGATTGGTGTCATAATTTCATTTTTCATATCCCGTCTCCCCATAACTCCGGAAAAATTCCCTGAAGGCAAAAAGGGATGCAAAACAGCGAGAAAAAAAAAGTTTGCTCGCGAGTTGGATCAGATTTTTCCAGGAGCCTTTTTTCTTGGGGAGTGAGGTTCGCGAAAAACGACGAGGGAAAAAGGGACTGAAAACTGTGTCAAAGTAATGCATTTCCCAGTGCCCGGAGGTGATAAATTTGACTAGCAAAGGTGGGTGTGGGTTGTGGTGGTTGGGACAGATTTAATGGGAAGACTTTTTTTCTGTTTGACACTGTTACGGCCTTTGGTTTCTGACTCTATGGTGATTTTATGTAATTAGCTTTGCATTGGAGATGAAGAAGTTTTTTGTTACAATTCATTGGAGAAACTCTTTTATTCCCAGCAAATTTTGAAAGCTCCATGTAAAACAAAAAACAAAGTTGTATGTATTGTTGAGGACTTTTGAGAAAAAAATAGGTACACACGGAGACACCGGCCAGGGCAAATCTAAGAAAATCTTGGTTAATTTAACTAAAAGTATGGGTTAATTTTTTACACAGCTTTTTTTCAACAATCGATTGTTGATTTTGTTAACCCAAAACTGCTGACCACCAGTAACTAAAATTAACTAAAAAAATAGTTGGAATTGCCATTTTCGTTGGTTAAATGGCCGAAAAAAATTCTAGCAGTCGACTGCTAGAATATTTTTTTCAGAAAATTAACTTATTTTTTTTTTTTTTGTTTTAAGCTGAAATATTGTGGAATATTCTGTAAAAAACAGGCTGGGCCATACTTTTCAACTATTTTTCAACAATTTTTTTCGTTTTATTAACTGAAATATTTTTGCATGCTGCAAATTATTAGTGAATTATAACAAAACATTTCTTAATTAAACATAATTTATGTTAGTGTCGATATATATTTTCTTTAATTATCTAACGATACAGGCCGGGCTGAATTTCTAGCTATGATTTTAACTAATGTCTTACTTAAATACAGAAAAACATTCGTGCATGTAGTCAATAATTAGCTATTGTTAGCAATATTCTTATTGAATTTGCAGTAAATTTTATAATAATGCCTCACAAATTAATGCTGGGTGTTTTTATATTCGCATTTATTCTGCCTAAAATTTTAACTTTTTGTACTAATTTGTTTTTTTTTTTTTGCATGAAGTTATTAAATTACTGTTAAAAAGCATCAAAACAAAACTTTTTATTATCTGTTATTATAAAACATGTAAAGTTTGATTAAAGTTTGAAAAAAATACCTTGCATAAATCTAAAAAAATAATAATAAAACATATTACAAATTTTGTTCAACATATTTATAAAAGATGTTTAATTTCTCGTGAATTCCTTGAAGATATTTCACCAAGTAAGTTATTATGTTGTATAAAATTAAGTGTTGTATTCACTTACCATCACTGTGCAATCATCCGATAAGTCATCATCATCTACAACGGTCTCAGGTTTAGTTATTTTTCACACAGAATTTACACCAAAACGAACCATTTGCTGCAAATAGACATATAAAATTTATTAGTAATTTGATACAAAATCCTTAATTTTGTCTATAAACTGAAAAAAGGATCGTAAATAAATGTAATTATAATGAGGAAAGAAGAAATATCAATAATGCTCCGTTTCCTGAAAACAATATTTTGAGTTTTACTTACGGGTCATTCCTTCCCAAGTGACCACGCGTCCAACATCGACCTTCACCAAATCTGCTCAAATTTGGCATGGGGGTTGTTTTTGCCCCAAAAACAAAGAATCCAAAGTTTGGTGACATTTGGTCCACCCCCGCGCCCGTGGCACCCCCCTCTTTTACTGAGATTTTTGAAAAACCTCATTTTTAAAATGCATTTTGCTAAGAGAAAAGTTTACATAAAGTGAACTTTTGGATATGTATATTTGAAGATTTTTTTATGTAGAATCGAATGGCGTACTCAAAATTTACGTACAGTGTTGCCAGATATGAAAATTTTGCGCTTTTAGTTTTAAAATGCATTTTTAACCCTTTGGACGAGCACTTACGGGAAAACTGACAATTGCATTCGATTGCTGAGAGTTTTTTCCTTTAAATTCAATCAAAACCTCAGGGTAAAATGAATATTTCTTGAGATATCACATTTTTAAGTTGGAAAGCTTAGTATTGCACAGCAAATGTTTTACTTAACCATCAATTTTTAACAGTACATTGCGTGAGAGCATAGTAGGCCTTGAAATTTGAATATTTTTTTTTTCAATTTCTTAACGGAAGCATGTGAATGTCCCAAAATTGAATTTATGTATGTATGTATTGTATGTATGTATGTATGTATTTGTGTATGTATGTATTGTATGTATGAATTTGAACCCCCGTCTTGGCAGGACTTGGCGTGGTTCACGTATATAAGAAAATGACAAAATGGAATTTAAATGGAAAATATGAGCTTATTTGGTTAGGGTTGGTTGGTCCAATTTTTACCTGAAGGATTTTGGAGTTTTTTTTGGCAAAATTTAAAAACATGCTCAAAAAATTAATCTATATATTTTCGGGATCAATTCCTAGCGCTTTGCGATGTTCTACAAAGTTGTTCCCCGGATTAAAATCTTTGAGAATTTTGACAATAAGAAAATTTGATAGCGTTCTGGGACACTTTGTCGAAGAAGATGTTAAAAGTGAAAATTCCCCATAGTAAATTAATTAAAGTTCCATTCAAACTTCAGGTCAAAACTGGACCCACTAAACATTAACTAAATAAGCTCATATTTTCAGGCTAGCTTCAGGGGCCATAAAACTAGAAAATTCCGGTTAATGCGCTCGAAATTAAACATTTTGTCATTTTCTTATATCCGTGAACCACGCCAAGTCCTGCCAAGACGAAGGTTCAAATGCATACATACAATACATACATACAATACATACATACATACATTACATACATACATACAATACATACATACATACAATACATACATACATAAAATTGGGACATTCACTTGCTTCCGTTAAGAAATTGAAAAAAAGAATATTCAAATTTCAAGGCCTACTAGGCTCTCACGCAATGTACTGTTGAAAATTGATGGTTAAGTAAAAGATTTGCCTTGCAATACAGAGCTTTCCAACTTAAAAATGTGATATCTCAAGAAATATTCATTTTACCCTGAGGTTTTGATTGAATTTAATGTAAAAAACTCTCAGCAATCGAATGCAATTGTCAGTTTTCCCGTAAGTGCTCGTCCAAAGGGTTAAAAATGCATTTTAAAACTTAAAGCGCAAAATTTTCATATCTGGCAACACTGTACGTAATTTTTGAGTACGCCATTCGATTCTACATCAAAAAATCTTCAAGTATGCATACCCAAAAGTTCACTTTTTGTAAACTTTTCTCTAAGCAAAATGCATTTTAAAAATGAGGTTTTTCAAAAATCTCAGAAAAAGAGGGGGGTGCCACGGGCGCGGGGGTGGACCAAATGTCACCAAACTTTGGATTCTTTGTTTTTGGGGCAAAAACAACCCCCATGCCAAATATGAGCAGATTTGGTGGAGGCCGATGTTGGACGCGTGGTCACTTGGGAAGGAATGACCTTTACCAGTTTATTTTGCAGTCTTCTATTAACAGCATTTTTAAAATATTTGTATCTTCTTTTGTATATCTTTTATAAATTTTATTTTTTAGACATTTCCCATCATCTCATTTTTATTTTGATATTATGTGTACTCATTTCCATATATTTTATGGTTGATGATTCTGAAAAAAAATGGTTCATTAAAATTGTATCCATCGTAAGCACGAAGGTTTTTGATTATTCAGTTTTCTAATTAAAATCACAACAGATAAATTGTTATGTAAAAATAAATCCATACTTACTTAGATTAACCAACCTTTTGTTAAATTTGCCCGTGCAAGTATTGTCGTGCAAGAGTTCGCCCGCCTCTTCCTTTCACTGCCCTTCCCTTTCCTTAAAACATTGTCATGAAGTCCCCTCGCATCAGAGGTCCTCATTGCGAATGTCCTCGTCTTGTTCTTCATAGTTTATCACCTGCAAAGAAATCATCAACAAACTTACTCACCAATTGCACCTCCACAGTTGCAACAGTGTTCACTTCGATTTGCACTTCAACATTAGCCAAATAGTGTGATTTTCACCTTTCACATTCTCTCACTTCACAATTAACAACACAAACTCAACAAATCGACCGCTCTTGTTCGAATCCTGACTTCAAATGACAAACGTAAACAAACCCAAGTTCATCTTTTTAATAATCAACCAATTGATATTTACATTTAACCAAAAAAAATCTTGATTTTTCTAAAACCAAAGCTAACAGTCGAGCACGTTCATTCGAGTTCGGGAAATCTGTTAGCTTTTTGCCTTTAGCATTTTCAACAAACAGGTTATTAAATTATTACTGAATTTTGGTTGATTCAACTGAAAATTGGCCGTAACAAGTACGTTTTTGTGAAATTTACGAAAGTAAAATCAACAATTTTAATTGTTAAAATTTCTGGGCACAGTCTCTCCGTGCACGGAAAAAAATTGCAAATTTTTTTTATCAACTTTTTTTCACTAAAACTCAATTTCCCAAAACACGTATTTTTTTTAATTTTCGAGATTTTTTGCTAGTTTTAGAGGACAAAAATCCGCAACTTTTGAGCCATATAGAAACATGGAACAATCTGCCGCCGAGTTATGAATTTTAAAATGGGGAAAATTCAAAAAAACAAGTTGATTATTTTTAATGCAAAATTGAATTTGCAATCGAAAAGTACTGATAGGGCTCCGTTTTCAGCCACCGAAAGTTTGATTTTAGCGAAATAGCAGTTCAATTTTTAATAGTGACCATGAGTAACCATTTCTAAATTTTTTTAAAGTTCTGAAAATTTGCTATAAAATTGTCTAAGAGACATTGAAGATTGGACCTCTGGTTGCTGAGATACAGCTTAAAGAAAGAAACACGAAATTGAAGTTTCTGTCTCACCCAAACAGCCCACCATTTTCTAATGACGACATCTCAGCAATTAATGGTCCGATTTTCAATGTTAATACATGAAACAATCGTGAAATTTTCCGATCTCTTCGAAAAAAATATTTTGAAAATTTTTAAAATCAAGACTAACATTTTAAAGGGCCAAACATTGAATATTACGCCCATTTAAAATGCTAGTCTTGATTTAAAATTTTTTTTAATATTTTTTTCGAAAAGATCGGAAAATTTTACGAATGTTTCATGTATAAACATTGAAAATCGGACCATTAGTTGTTGAGATATCGTCATTAGAAAATGGTGGGCTGTTTGGGTGAGACTTAGAAAACTTCAATTTTCGTGTTTCTTTTTCTTTAAGCCGCTGTATCTCAGCAACCAAAGGTCCAATCCTCAATGTCTCTTAGACAATTTTATAGCAAATTTTCTGAACTTTTCAAAAAATATATTTTTAGAAATGGTCACTCATGGTCACTATTTTTAAAAATTGAAAAACTGCAAATATTTCGCTAAAATCAAACTTTCGGTGGCTATATCTAGAAAACGGAGCCCTTTATCAAAAAATATGTAAAGTACTTTTCGATTGTAAATTCAATTTTGCATTAAAAAATAATGTCAAACTTGTTTTTGCATGAAATTTCGATTTTTTCCAAAAAACACTATTTTTTCAAAAATTCATAACTCGGCGGCAGATTTTTTGACCATGTTTCTCTATGGCTCAAAAGTTGCGGGTTTTTGTCCCCTGAACCATATTAAAAAATCTCGAAAATCAAAATATACGTATTTTGGGAAATTTAGTTTTTGTGAAAAAAAGTTGATTAAAAAATCTGCAATTTTTTTTCCGTGTACCTATTTTTTTCACGAAAGTCCTCAACAATACCTACAACTTTGCTGATGACAACAAATTGATCAGAAAATTCATTCAAAAATTACAGATATTCGAATTCGTACCATTTTTGTATGGACAGCTGCCAAAATTGTATGGAGACTTGTATTGGTGAACCAATGACACAAAATAGCTTCTTTGGTCATAGGGAAGGCCCCCACAAAGTTTGAGCCAAATAAAAAAATACAAAAAATAAAAATGGCTGAAATCGGCCGATTTCGACGAAAGTGCAAGAAACAGCTTAGAATCGCTTTAGATTTTTTTTTACAATAACTATTAATGCAAACAAATCTCGCTTACATTTTCAAAAGGTCCCATCAACATAGGAAACCCATGGCGCATTGTTTGTTTTGAAAAAAAGTAATCCAGAAATATTTAATAAATTGTGTGATGCTTAAAATTTGTTTTTTTCTTTAAAAAATATTTTTAAGTGAAACCTTATTCTTGCAGGGTCTTGTCGCTCGATTGGAACCCAGATTAGACAGTTCCATTAGAACCCTGAGAGTAACATTTCGCCTCTCCATATAGGCTCTCTACAATTAGTATGTTCAGTATGTTGTGATCAGGGTTGCCAGTTCAAAACTGCAACAAATCTGGCCAAGTGCAGAAAGAAAAATTATAAATGAGGAAGGTGAGGAAGGATATGAATAAATTCAAAAGCTTGCAAAAATCACATTGTGTAATTCGTTAAATAAAAATAAAATTAAATAACACGACATTTTTGATTTTTCGATTTTGTCAAGGTATGTCAGATTTAGGCTCTCTAAACACGTCTCAATCAACAAAATTGTTTTTTTTTGTTAATTTCCTGTCAAAAAATAAAATTTTTAATTTCGAGTATAAATGGTATGGTATCATCTTAACTAACCGTGTTGATCTATGGGGGCAGTACACGTAATTAACAATTTCATTGGCTGGAGATTCACTAAAATTTCATTCTATCCATTGGAGCGTGTTCAAGGTGTAGAAATCTATCATACCTTGCCTTAATTAAATCGTTTACCGACTTCAACTTAAAAAAATGTCAAGTTGTGTTATTTACCAGGAAAGATTCAGATATCAAGTCTTACGTAAAACTAAAATTAATTAATTTGGTTTTTCTCGAAAAATAAAACACTTTAATTTAACAACTCGAAAACCCATTCAAATGCAAATGTTTCACAAAAAGCAATTTACACCACGAATCCATTACCATGAAGAGTAGCGAACCCCGCTTTTCAGCGCTCCTGAGAGTGGTGGTGTTAGGTTGAACCAAACAAGCTGCAGAGGAGCCTTCTAATTATGGCAATTTCAACAGGATCAACATATATTTTCGAAACAAATGTATTAGACCTACATTGCGTTGCGTTTCAGTAGCTCGGTGTGAGAGTGTTTGTGTGTAAATTGTTGTTTTGCGTTGTTTTAAAATGCGAACAAAAACAGCAGCGAAAAGCCCCACTAATGTGTGTATTTGTTTGTGTATTGGTGCGAGGTGGAAAATGTAACCAATTAGAGAACTAAAACCTTTATCCCGCCATTTTAGAGAGTCAGGTTAGGGCTAAGCTCCCCACTTCATTTTCTTTGGTGGTGTCGGAAAAATGTGTTTCGGGGTGAGGTCGGGAAAACATTTTACTATACCAGCAGGGAAGGTAGCCACTTTAGTTGGAGGTGAAAAAGGCTTTTCATCAATCAGCCCCAAACTGAGTGAAAATTGAGGGGTGGTTGAACAGTAGAACTTCGTTAAATTGACAATATGTATTGAATTAAATTTTGACTTTAATCAAAATTCAGTGGCTCGAATTGAAAAAAATGTCATAAAACAAGATATCAAATAACAAGAGATTCACTGTAGTTCAGGATTGCGTGCGAAATGAGCGAGGAAAGGACGAATGTTGTGTGAGCCATCGCATCCATTCAGCGTTCGTGATTGACGGTGGAATGTGTTCATTCCAAGGGTCCCCCGATAAGCCAAAAGTGGCCTGTACCTGCGAGCTAGGTGTTCTAGAACATCAACAATAACGCACAGCACACGCGAAGCCGGGCCTGAAAATGGCTGTAATTATTTTATAATGGCTCAATCGACGTAATGAACGTTTATTAATTTCCACTTTGCACATGTAGCAATTTGGGCGGAATTATCGTGCGGGATTTCGACTGGTGGAACTGAAATTTTACAACTTCACCGCAGAATCAGTCAAAACTTATCAAAATAACTAACCAACTTGTAATAAACTTCAGCGTAGAAGCAAAAGTCAACCCTGCCTGAAGCAATTTTCCAACGGCAAAAACAGAGGTTGACCTGTAAAGTTTGCTTGCATTTTTTTTTTCGTTCTGCTTGCACTATCTTAGTCTGCAGCAGCAGCAGCATGAAAAGGCCCCAAAGTCGAAAACAAGTTAAAAATGATAACTGGAAGTAATTTGCCTACTTTTGTTTGAAGAATGTTTTTTTCGTTTTTTTTTTGCAGTCTGAGTGCTGAATGCTTCGGGAGGGAAGAAAGTTGTGGTTCAGCTAGGGTTGTCCGAATAACTACTTTTTTAATTTTTTTCATTTCAAGATTTACTTATCCTATAATCTCAAAATATGTTTAATGCCAATTAATTTACTGAGAATATACTTTGGTAGTTCTCCGCAAAACTTGAAATCAGGTAACTTTTGTCCCTGATCACAAATCCAAGGTCCGTTTTTTTATATTTCTCGACGGAGGGGCGGTACGACCCCTCCCATTTTTAAACATGCGAAAAAGACATGTTTTTCAATGATTTGCAGCCTGGAGCGGTGATAAGATAGAAATTTGGTGTCGATGGGACTTTTATGTAAAATTGGACGCCCGATTTGATGGCGTACACAAAATTCTGAAAAAAAGCAAACAAGCTTTAAAAGCTCCGCCATTTTCCAATATTCAACTGTATAAATATTTGGAACATGTCATAATGTACCTTCTGAATCTACATTGACCCAGAAGGGTCATTCGTTAATTTAGAACAAAAATTTTCATTTTCAATTTCGTGTTTTTTCTAACCCTGCAAGGGTTATTTTTGCTTTACAATATTGTTTTGATCACCGGAAGTCAATTATAATTATTTGCTTATATTGGCAATTTGCGGCGAGAAATATTAAGCTTAATATTTCTCGCCGCAAATTGCCAGTATAAGCAAATAATTATAAGGGTTATTTTTAGAGTGTAAAAATGTTCTACAAAGTTGTAGAGCAGACAATTACAAAAAACATACATTACATTTTTTTCGTGAAATCACGATAACTCGTGATGTTCAAAAACACAAAATTTTGCTTTAAATGAAAAAAATGCCCTTCTGGGTTAATGTAGATTCGTAAAGTACATTAAATTCCCTTAAAATGACATGTTACACAAATTTATACAATTGTGTAACGCAAATGGCAGAGTTTTCAAAAGTTTTTCAGTGTTTTTTTTCGATGAAAAATACGTTTTTTCGGAATTCGTGATCAGGGACAAAAGTTACGCAAATCGAAGAGAGGTCGGGGCAACTGCTGTGTGAGTTGGCGAAAAATCACCAATTTATTTGATTTTTTGAGTCAGTTTATAGTTTTAACGAATTTTGGATGATTCATTTGATTACCGCAGACGTGAAACTTAAGGAATAAAAATGATTTCATGAATTAATTAATATTTCGCAAATTTGTGTCTGTATTTTATTTATTTATTATATTTATTTTATAACTCAGTTCTTTATACATTATGACAGTAATGCATAATGTATAAAGAACTGAGTTATAAAATAAACCTTAGAAAAAATCAAATAAAAACTGTACCTACTGTAAATTTTTAAAATAAGGAATTAAGAAATTTACTTTGAGCAATTTTATAAAATAATGATCATTACGTTTTATTTTTATATAAAATGTTTTTTGAATTTTTTTTAAGTATCATCGCTGATTATTTTGGGCCCTTAATTTGACACCTTAATTTTCAGTTGAAATTGAATCAATTTAATATTTACACTGTTTGTACAAATTTATGGGATAATATTATTCTTATATTTTTTAAATAGGTACACAATAACTCTTTTAAAAAATGAGAATGTATTTCCACTTCATGAATGAATAATTTTGAAATCAGGAGCATTACTGCCCACTAGAAATAACAAAAATAATTCTTAAAGTTTACTTAAACAAAAAATTATCAAACATCCATCAACCTCGTTTTTTTTCGAATAAAACTGTTGGAAAAATTTAATATTCTGTTCTCCAGAATTGAAACGGTGAAAATGTTCAGAAAATACCTGCAATTTAAAAAAAAAACCTGCAGCTAATACATGTACTTTACAGTTTTACAATTTGAAATAACGCATTTTTTTAAATAAACATTTTTTTCACATTTGGCCTGCAAGCTTATGTAAACTTTAAATTTGGCCCGCCACTCTAAAACTTTGAGCACCCCTGTTCTAAGCTAAAACAGCTTATTTTAATCAGTTTCAAAATAAATTTGGTGATAAAATATTTTTCTAATGAGACGATCCAAAACAATATTTTTTGCAATTCCGTCGTGAAACTACTTACTTTTCCTGTCATTCTGGAACGACAAAATAGCCTACTTTTCTGTACCAAAAATAACAGAATCGAATAGCAACACTTTTCAAAATAAATGCTGAAAAGTTATACTTTTCAGCACTCAAATGGATGCTGAAAAGTTGAAGTTTTCAGCACTTGTTTCGAAAAGTAACACTTTTCAACATTTTTTTGATTCAAACGATTTATTGACAAAATACATGAAAATTTGACATAAAATTTCACTCAATGGGTGTTTTTCGGAATTGCAAAAAATGTTGTATGGAACTCGTTGCAAAACTTGATTTTTTCAGCACTCGTCGTATTTATTCAACTCGGTGAACCTCGTTGGATAAATGTACGACTCGTGCTGAAAAAATCCTCTTTTTGCAACTTGTTGCATAAACTACTATTTTTCAATTTTAAAATCCATAGAACAAGAAACCTAAAACTGAAAATAAAAAAAAAAAATTTAAAAAAAAATTTGCCCCTAAAAAATATGAAAAAAGATGTAAAAAATAATTTCCTGATAAGCACGTTAAATTTCAAAATGTTTCATCATAAGGAATATATTTATTATATATTAAAAATTAATTAGACCCGTACTTTTTTGTTTGGCCATTAGGCCATTTGGCCTGCGCCGTGTTAGGGTGGTCCATAAAATGGCCAATTTCGTCAAAAACCACTTTTTTCAAAAAATCATATCTCTGCGCAAAATAAAGGTGATTAGTTTGGCTATTTGGAAAAAAAAGTATGATGTTTCTAGCTTAACATTTGAAAAGGTCGTATGAAAACTTAAAATGCTGTTTTGAATGTCTCGGGACCAAAGAGCCTATGTCTGAAAATATATAAATTTTACATAATATAGCAAAAAATGGTGAAGTTATGTTTTCAATTTTCTGAGAAACGACACAGCCAAAATCGGATTAAATGGCGCGAGGGCTAAGGAACCCCCAGAAAAAAATTTGAGCCCGATCGGAGAACTATTTTTTTCGAATCATGCTGTTTTCGTGGGGATTGCTGCAAAGTCGAACAAAGCAAAAACATAATTTTGAGCCTAATTTTCTAATTTTATATTTGACAACAGTACACAGCAAATTCTGATGTTCGTTTTCAGTTAATATTTACTGAAATTTTCAGTTAGTTTTTCACTGAACTTCAGTTAAAATTTTCATAGAGCTGTCAAAGTTTGGTGAAATTTCAGCAAGTTTTCGTTTACTAGTAATTTCAGTAGTGCAGATTTCAGTAAATTTAACTGAATTCAGTAATGAGAAATTGGTGTTATGCTTGTGGAAAACAAATCGTAAACATCAATTTATTCATGAAAATACTTTTTTTTCCTAAAGTTTCACGTCATCCAAAAATAGCAAAAAAATTAAGTCTTTGAATATTTGAAAATGCCTTAATAAACGATATACAATTTATTCTAAATAATTCATAATCGTTTTTGTAATAATTATTTTATTTTGACCCCTAATTGTTTTGAGAAATTTTATTTTATTCCAACATTGTTTTTAAAGTTGGTAAAGCATACTTACAAAAAAAATCCTATATTTTGTTTCATAGGACCGATGCAAATATTTTTCAAAATGTCAAAATGTTAGAATGTCAAAATGTCAAAATGTCAAAATGTCAAAATGTCAAAATGTCAAAATGTCAAAATGTCAAAATGTCAAAATGTCAAAATATCAAAATGTCAAAATGTCAAAATGTCAAAATGTCAAAATGTCAAAATGTCAAAATGTCAAAATGTCAAAATGTCAAAATGTCAAAATGTCAAAATGTCAAAATGTTAAAATGTCAAAATGTCAAAATGTCAAAATATCTAAATGTCAAAATGTCAAAATGTCAAAATGTCAAAATGTCAAAATGTCAAAATGTCAAAATGTCAAAATGTCAAAATGTCAAATTGCCAAAATGTCATGCTATAGAGTTTTAGTTAACTGCACGAAAAATGTTGAAGATTTTTGAAACAAAAAAAAATGCCTTCTGATTTGTCGAGAGTGAGGGTTAACATAAACTTCCAAAAATATTTACAACGGTCTGAATAATTCCATAAATGTTGCTTTTTTTATTTTAAATTTGAAGTACGTTGTTAAATAATTATTTTCAACTTATTTTAGCTATCTTGTTTTAATGTTTTAATCTTTTTTAATAACCCTAACACACCAAACTTCATTTGCTTGTCGGCTAGACAAAAAAAAATCTGTTCTGAAAAAGAACGTGCAACCTCCAAGAACTTTTCCATGCCTAAAGGCCATTTCGAAATGCAACAACAAAAACAACTGCTGGCCCATCTTTTTGTACAACAAGATAACCGTGGCATTTTTTTTTGTGTTTTTGCGCAAGAAATCCGTCGAGCCGTCATAATTGGGCGAGTGTGTGAGTTCAACCGGAAATCAGGTTAAAGTGTTTTGGCCTCGAAGGGTGAGAGTTTTTAAAGCTTACTCAGAAAAGGAGGCAAATCCGATGATGGTATCAATAATTTTCAATCGGTGATTTGCGAGGTAAGCGATTTAGTGTGTTAGTGGGTGAGTGTGCCAATAAAAATCAAAAACCGACAGTTATCAATTAAGCTATTGGTTTCAACGGGATCGGTTCACCCTTCCTCCCCTTGGGCGTTGATTGATTTATACGCCATTGGTCCGGGTATTAAACGCAATTCATTTCAACTAAAATCAATTTCAGCTCTGGTTTTGCCCCGATTTCGTGCGTGTGCCTTTTCGCAACCCAATTGGAACCCATATTTATTCTAACGCAAGGATGATTTCAAATGTTGCACTTTTTTTTTGCTCTGAAACCTCCCCTTAACCACTTCCCCACGTTTCCTCTTGTTTCTAACAAGCCTTTGTTGTGAATCCACCCAGTGGCCCACATTTGCATTTTGCTGTATAATCGCCTCAATTCCCCCTTCTTCCCCCACTATTGGAATCGTGAGGACTGTATTATTTGTTTAGCTCTGTGAGTTGCATTTCTAGCCCACCCGGAAACTGGCGGGAAAGCCTGGAGGACGAAAAACCCGGATGCGGTTGGGAGGGGGGAGGAAAGCTCGTGTGACCTAAATCCGCGAGCGCCAATATCGACAGGAAAGTGCCAGCGCCACCACACATGGATTCACACTACCGGAATCGATGAGGCACTGGAAAAAACACCACGCAAAAATTAGGCAAAAATCAAGAAACAAGAAACAAGAAACAAGAAACAAGAAACAAGAAACAAGAAACAAGAAACAAGAAACAAGAAACAAGAAACAAGAAACAAGAAACAAGAAACAAGAAACAAGAAACAAGAAACAAGAAACAAGAAACAAGAAACAAGAAACAAGAAACAAGAAACAAGAAACAAGAAACAAGAAACAAGAAACAAGAAACAAGAAACAAGAAACAAGAAACAAGAAACAAGAAACAAGAAACAAGAAACAAGAAACAAGAAACAAGAAACAAGAAACAAGAAACAAGAAACAAGAAACAAGAAACAAGAAACAAGAAACAAGAAACAAGAAACAAGAAACAAGAAACAAGAAACAAGAAACAAGAAACAAGAAACAAGAAACAAGAAACAAGAAACAAGAAACAAGAAACAAGAAACAAGAAACAAGAAACAAGAAACAAGAAACAAGAAACAAGAAACAAGAAACAAGAAACAAGAAACAAGAAACAAGAAACAAGAAACAAGAAACAAGAAACAAGAAACAAGAAACAAGAAACAAGAAACAAGAAACAAGAAACAAGAAACAAGAAACAAGAAACAAGAAACAAGAAACAAGAAACAAGAAACAAGAAACAAGAAACAAGAAACAAGAAACAAGAAACAAGAAACAAGAAACAAGAAACAAGAAACAAGAAACAAGAAACAAGAAACAAGAAACAAGAAACAAGAAACAAGAAACAAGAAACAAGAAACAAGAAACAAGAAACAAGAAACAAGAAACAAGAAACAAGAAACAAGAAACAAGAAACAAGAAACAAGAAACAAGAAACAAGAAACAAGAAACAAGAAACAAGAAACAAGAAACAAGAAACAGGAAACAAGAAACAAGAAACAAATGGGTTCCTGCAATTTTTTAACTGTGCCCCAAAAAAACGCAATTTCAGATCCACATAGCTAACTCTATAAAACTACCAAATATTGCTAGAAGGGAAAAGCGTTTTGTCGACAGTTGCCGCCGACACAAATCGATAGAGTGTGTGTGTGTATGTGTGTTAAAACGGCACGACTGAATGAAGAGCAGCACACATATGCCAATCCCGGGGTAATATTCTGTCACTCTTCGGCGACAGGCCCAGCTCATCGGGAGTGCATTTCCGTTTTTCGCATTTCGGTTTGACATCGTTACAATTTTAAAAAGTGTGATTGACGAGGATGGCACTTTTTTGAAGGCCTGGTTTACTTTTGGAATTTTGACGCGTTTAATCAAAGGTGCAAATGACTCCTTTTCCCCTCATGCTCTGGTGACTCATTTCGGCTTAACAGTGTCACACACAAACTCACTCCTTCTCACCAAGTACTTTCACGCAATTAAAGGACACAACGAAATCCATTTCCACTGGTTAAACGCAAACAAGGCAAAAAAAAGTAAAAGTCCTTCTGACTAGTCGTACGTCGGTTGGACCACGCCGGGTTGTCCTCCCCATATATCACTCCCGGATAAGGCGAAACCATTCGCAGGAAGCTTTTCAAATCGCAAACCCCGTAACCAGCACCGGAAACGAAAGCCAGTAAAAACCACGGCAGCACACACGTACACACATTCACATGCATGCCCAAAAGGCGAAAGAGCATGAATGAACTTGGAGAAAAAAAAACTAAGCTTACATGGTGCCTACTTAAACATGAATTTATTCAATTGAATTATTTTATGTCACCGATGTTTGATCCAACCAATATCTTTCTATGGTCCTTTGATTCATTTTCCTTTATTAATCTCAAAAAAATATAAACATTTTTTGAAAATTTTGTAAAAAAAAAATTGTTT
Organism: Culex quinquefasciatus; assembly: GCF_015732765.1. NCBI lineage: Eukaryota > Metazoa > Arthropoda > Insecta > Diptera > Culicidae > Culex > Culex quinquefasciatus. Next base: position 105,874,334 of record NC_051861.1, read on the forward strand.
TTAATAGACAATGTGTCACAATGTGTCCAAGACTGATGTCAGTTTTCCATTTAATAACAAAAATTAACAATTTTTTTAGGTTTACTAGACAGTCTGGCCAAAGTTGAACAAAAGTGATTTAAAATATATCATACATCAGTACGAAATTTAAAATCATTAGTTTTCAAAAAATCAAAGTTTTGATAAAACATAATATATTTTTTCTAATAAAAACGTTATGCAGGACCAGACATCAACATTTCACAAAACTTCAAAATATATCAAATCGTCACACTTTTTACATTTGCCAAGTTAGAGTGGCTGAAAAAATGTCATAAATCGATTGTAAACTATTGCCTAATGCTTATTGATGTATTTTATAATCACATAAAGACTTTGTAATCAGCACAAATTTTCAATTTTTGAACTGCACATGACAAGTTTCGACAAATTTGAATTTTTATTTTTAGATTCTTTAACCCTCTACAACCCAACCCTCCCTGTAGACGATTTGAAAAATCGCCAAAAATCCATTTTTCAACCAATTTTTGATCTTTAAAAGCATCGGACAGAAGAACTCTTAGAATTATAGATAATTTATGGGTTGGAAGTTTTACTTGTTTTATGTGACTTTTCCAATACTTTTAAAAAAGTAATTTTTTTGGGGGGTCAACTTTGGCTGTGTTTTTTACTAACATTTCCTATATTTTAAGTAAAGAAAAAAGCTCATCCAATTTCCCATAAGTTTGCCTTTGACAGCTTTTTGATTTATATTGTTTTTATATTTACGTAAGCAAATTTACTATCCTAGTTTCTACCACACTGAAAAAAATATTCTATTTTCAGTTATAAGCAATGCAATTAAGCTTATATCTGTAAACCCTTACATCCAATTGAAATGCTGTCAAAGGCAAACTTGAGGGAAATTGGACGAACTTTCCGGTAAAAATATTTAAGAGACTGAAAAACCAAGTCTGTCATATAGAAATTGCCAAAAACCACAAAAAACACGTTTTTTCAACATTTTCATTTTTAAAACCGCTGTATCTTCCCAAGGATTGGACATAGGACAATGGTCAATATGGAGACTTTTATGTTAAATTGTCTGGAGAATCGATTATCATTACTGGTTTTCAAAAATTTTGACGTTTAGACCACTTTTCAAAAAAACAGTTTTAGTAAATGATTTTTGTATTTTTTTAAGAGAGACATACCATCCTGCATTTTTCGTCAGTCTTTAAGTGTTATTTTAGGCTATTTTCTCAAAAATTTTGAACGAAAAAAAAATCGTGACATCACCTTTAAATTTAAGTTTTAGACTTAAAAATCAAAAAATCTCATAGATGTGGCGTGTATTTTTGTTTCAGTGTATTTTTTTCAGAAAGCCCGTCCAATTTCCTACAAGTTTGCCTTTGACCACTTTTTGATACGACACAACGGCTTCGAGATACAGTAATTTTTAAATTACAAAATACAAAAATATTTAAATATCCATTCTCAAAAGATATTTTCGAGTACTAATGGCTCCATATACACAAAAATGGCTTATATAGGCCTAGGATAATATGTCTACAAAGTTTCATTGAAATCGGGGAGGGTCGGGTACAAAAGTATCAGAAAAATTCCTGATTTGAGCTGGAATTTCTCTAAAAAGAAGTATGCAGTAATTTTTCTAGTGTCTCAGATTATGCCACTACGCATTTTTTACAACTTAAATGATAATGGTTCCATTTTATTAATTGAAAAACTGACTGCAAAAACGTGAAAAAATAGTTAGGCAAAATACTACCAAAAACTAACATAAACTAAACAAGATAAATGCAAATTAAAATTCAAAAAATTAAACAAGAAAAATATAAAACATGAGAAGTAAAGTTTTTCAAAGAACAAAATTTGCTCAAAATGATCTCCAGAACACAGGAAAAATAAAAATCTTCGAAAAAAAATTGGGCAGTAGAAGGTTAAACAGAATAAGCTGTCTCAATTTCCAAGAGTTTTTCCGTGCTTTCAAAGTTTTATGAAACGGTCAAAATGGGAACATTTCTTGAATTTTTGTTATAGGTCCTATGAATATATAAAAGACAATAAATTAAAGGACCTGTTCAAAAAATAACTCTGGATTTGTTAATGACATTTGACTTCATTTAATATAATTTCTGTAATATTTCTGTAAACTTTCTATTCTATCACAATAAATTAGGCTAAGTGATTTTCCAGGCTCAAAAATTGCAAATTTCACGAGGACCTTAATTTCAAAACACCAAATTTCACAAACTTGAAAAATGTTATGATAAATCTGAAAATCTTATGTTAATATAACAGATAATTCCTTTATATGCTTCATTATATATTATTTTTCAATGAACTAAAAAAATATCTAAACAAAATTTGCACATGACCCCTAAAAAACCTTATTTCCAAAAAAGCTTCTCCGGAATTTTTCGGACAAAATTTGACTAAGAATGGCTATACTGCCCATGTTCGCATAAATGTCCCATATGCAAAAAGAGCAAGCTGAGAAAAACGCATTTGAAGTTTGTCCCATACATAAGGCTACGTGTTAAATTTTCGCGAAAAAAACTGGATATCCTCCTGATTCCTGGAACAAAGTACTGGATGTTATAGGCTCTTTTGAAAGAGCACACAATTTTGAACCAAACTGCATCAATAACTCGAAATCTATGAAAATGCATATGGGACATTTATGCGATCAGGGGCAGTATATTTTATTTTGAAAAAGGTTTAAAGTATTTTTCGATTGCAAATTCGATTTCTACATGAAAAAATAAGGTCAAAAAATTTTATGTTCATTGTTTGTTCATTGTTTGTTCATGATTGTTTCACGAAAATCACTATTTAAAAAAAATCATAACTCTTCCCCAAAACTTTGATCCATACTTCTGAATGGCCTAAAAGATGCGAGGTTTTGTCCCCTAAAACATAATTAAAAAAAAACAAAAATAATGAATTTTGGGAAATTGAATTTTGGTGAAAAAAGTTAATTCAAAAATCACCAAAATTTTTTCCGTGTACCTTTTTTTCTGAAGAGTCCTCAGCAATACCTCCAACTTTGTCTAAGACACCAAATCAATCAAAAAAATCCCTGTTATGTTACAAATTTTCGAATATTAACGTACTATTTAAAAAAAAAATACAAAAAAGGTCGAAATCGGCCGATATCGCAAAGAATTGCTCGTAAGTCTTATTAGCCTACAAGAAATAGAAAAATAAATTCAAGACATGAACAGCCAAACTCGTGTTAAATCGAACCATTTTTTAACTGTTTTTTTTCTAATTCCACTCAGTTTGCAATGAATTACAACTTTTCCAAACATTTCGAATAGCTATATATTATATAATATTTCAATATATATATTATATAATATTTCACTTATCATTTAAAAAGGTAGGAAATCTTTTTTTACCAAAATCAAAACCGTCAGTATTCAATCAGTATTGATTCAAAAATTCATAACTCGGTCAAAGATTTTTTGCACAACCTGGAAATTTCTGAAAAGTTGGCATTTTATGTTCTCTAAAACATATGATAAAATTAAAAAAATAAAAATAGTGTTTTTTTGCAAATCAAGTTTTAGTAACAAAAAGTTAAATAAAAAATCACCAAATTGTTTTTTACTGTGTATCATTTTTTTTTTCAGTGTAGTCCATATCCATACCTACAACTTTGCCGAAGACACCAAATCGATCAAAAAAATCTTTCAAAATATACGGATTTTTGAATATTCATGTATCACTTTTGTATGAACAGCTACCAAATTTGCATGGAATATTGTATGGACAAACTAATGATGCAAAATGGCTTCTTTGGGCATATCGATGGCACCAAAAAAGTTTCAGTCGGATTAAAAAATACAAAAATTAAAATTCTAAAAAAAGACCCATTTCGTCGAGAACTGCTCTGTTTTAGAGTTATTTTTGATGAAATATTCAAATTTTCACAAAATACCGTATTTTCTCGAAAAACTCAAAAAAATTAAAATTCGCAATCTGGGTATCAAACGATTCCAAATTTTGCATGTATTTTCACTGTTTTCGATTTTTTTAATTGGAATACTAAAATTTTCACAAAATACCCTATTTTTTAAAAAGTACTAAAATTTTCATGATTTGCTATTATGGGTCTCAAACGAAGCGAAATTTTACCTGCTTTTTTCATTTAGAAAATTCAAAAACAGTTAAAAGATATTTGAAATTTCGAATAATTTTCGAGAAAATACGAAATATTGTGAAAAATTTGAGCATTACATTCAAACATCTCTAAATCAGTTAAAATACACACAAAATTAAGAATCTTTTAATACCGATATTGCGATCATTTAAGTATTTCTTTCAAAAATATCTTAAACAGTTAAAATACATGCAAAATTTAAAATCTTTTAATACCCATATTGCGAGTTGTAATTCTTTTAGTATTTTCGAGAAAGTACTGTATTTTGTGAAAATTTAAGTATTTCATTCAAAAAACTCTAAAACAGTGAAAATTCATGAAAATTTTTGAATCATAATACGAATTGAATTTTTTTAGTACTTCAATAAAAATACGGTATTTTGTGATTTTGTTAAGTATTTTTACTTTGAAACTTACCATATTATCAAAAAAAAATACTAAGAAGAAACTTCAACATAATTTGGTTGGTTTTGTCAACTTCAGAAATATTTAAAAAATAAGAATTAGGTATCGGAATACTGATTACAATAGATTATCGTTATCGTTATCGAATCTCGATAATTTTATCGTTAACAACCTTGATTAGCATTTGTTAAACTTTGGCAGAAATAAACCCAATTTTAAAATTAATTGCAATTTCTTCAAAATTTTCCTGAAATGATTCGAAAAAGTCCAATGAAATAACTTCAAAAATCACACCATACTTAAAAATAACCTTTTCATCAAATTTTTGAAAAAGAGCGGAAGAGCCGTTCAAAAGAGCCGCTCTTTTTTAATGAGCTAACGAAAATGAGCGGCTTCTAAAAAAGAGCGGTTTTGCCCATCTCTGGATTTAACCTTTTCTCAGGTTCTTCTCAATGAAACTAAATTCTGTTAAATGGGTTGTGTGAACTACCAACGAACAAATCTCAAATCGAATAAATTTCTTATTTCGTCTCAAAGTTGCCACCATGTCCGCACGACATCCCGTCAGGGGAAAATCCCGCGCGTTTGTGTGTATGTGTGTGTGTGTGCTTGCAGTCTAAACACGTGGAAAACGAGCAAAATAGTGGTTTGCTATTTAAAAAGCCCCACACGCCAAACAGCGGAACCAACTTCCTCGGTGGAAAATCCCCCCCAAAGGACGACCTGGCAAACCAAATGCAAACACGTACACACACACATGTGTGTGGGGAGATCGTGGAGGATGAAAGTCGTCGCAGTTTTTCCCGCTTTCACACTTTTAATCCCTTCACCGGTCTAAACGAGCCGGAAAATTCACATTTCAAGTTGGGCTGGTGCTATTTTGCCGGGAAAAGGGAGGCCGTTTTTCTTGCTTCGTTTTTTCCGACCTGGGTTTTTTCTCTGATTCGAAAAAGGAAACCTTATACGAATCGTATAATAGAGTTAGTTGGTATTAAAAAGAACGGATCAGTGTGGAATGTGGTGGATTTATGCTTTTTTCTGTATGTTTGTGGACATTTTGTTTATTTTTTATTTTTTACTTCCCTGTGTGAGGTTGGTTACATTTCCAACCAGGGACCTTCTTTGATCCGATTAAATCGATTTGGATTTGGAGAGCTTAGCATGACTGGATTCTGATAAGTTTGCTTTAGTAGATTGTTTCGTGTTTGATCCAAGATACTGAGTCTAACTCAGATTTTAGCTATTATAAATATAAAATTTCACAACACAGGTTTCCCAAAATTCAATAAGATATTGGTCCTGGTATAAATTCTTACACAAAACTTTTCCAATAAACTTCACTTATCTCTAACAGATCCTTTCAACAGCATTGAAATAAACGACAGAAATGTCTTCTTCACTTCCTCATCGGTTTACCTTGATAGGATCTTCCATCTGGTCATGATATCACAACCTTCCAATCGCTGGCCAATCAATTTATGAAAGTGATCTCCCCCATCCTAGTATTTCCCAGCCCGAGTCCTTGCTGCTAGGCCAATCAAAGTTTTGCCATTTCAGCTTACACACTGAAAGGAAAACACTCACAAGAGCCGCCTGAATTTCCAGTTTTCAATTTCAATTTTCCCTTTTCCCAGTCCAGTCCACCAAAGGGACCACTTTCCGCAAATGAAAGAAAATGAAATCTTCCGACAAGATTGGCTCACAAATACACACCGGGCAGCAATCGAGCAATCGAAACCACTTGAGGGCCAACCCCCCACAAGTAAGTGTATTTCCTTGAAAAATGCATCGCTCAACCCGATTTCTTCATGAGAGAGTCCTGCTTTTATTTTCGGGGTTGAAAGTCAGTTTGAATGTTTCTGCTCGAGCTCGTTGCGATTGATTTATTTTTCACCCAGTGAATGGTCAAACGTTGTGCTTGGGACGAAAACATTCGCTTTGAGTGTGGTTCAAGTAAAACTAAAGTGGAAACTGGTAATGTGGGCCACTCTGGCCGCTCAAGTGGCTTGCAACAAGGACGAAAAAAGACTCGTGTGGTGGGAAAGAATGTTATCAGTTACAGAATTGGCTGGAGTGAAGATGATAAGTAGTTTTCTGTAAACGCAACCGTGAGATTTTTTTTTTTTTGCTTCGTCGTCATTATACCTTAGATAAACAAAAAAAAACAGAATTCTTATTCTAAACACATCTTAGCTTAGCTGGGTTGATCGTACTCTAGTCGAGCATAGAGCTCGCAAAAGCTAGGTTGGCGCCAATAAGGAAAATAAATGCGTCAGGATGTGGGCAAATGTTGTAAAATGTATAAACGCTGGAAATTTTTAATTTTCCCAACTTTTTTAGATAATTGCTCAAATTAACGGATGCAATACAGATATTTAATCATTCTAAACGGAATTTTATAGTAAAATGACTCTTTTATAAGCCCTCTTATTGACAAAAGCAGATTCTGTAGGTATAATATTATACAGGACATTTAAAAATGGGGGTATATGGAAGCGTTGTCCCGTCACGAAAAAGGACAATTTTTAAACAGAAATGTAACAGGTAGTCAACAGGTAACATTTAATTAATTTGCTGATGCTGAATTCAAATATAATCCTTACAATATTCTAAAGTCCTTTGAACAGTCTGTGCGGCATATTGGCAAATTGGATTGCACATTCCCTGAGTACTTTGGAGTATTATATGGCACATATTCAAGTTCAGCAACCCTTTGTTGAATTTGACCTGTTCATTGCCGGTTACATTTCTTTATAAAATATCGAATATCACAGCACCCATTATAGCAGGGGTGTCCAACCTTTTGGCCCTGCGGGCCAGATTTGATTTTTCTGAAGCTGTGGCGGGTCGGAAAAATCAACAATTCTTTTTTCATCAAACGATTTTTATCAAGTTATTTTAAAGTAAAAAAATAAACAGGTATTGCAAATAAGATGCATAAATCTTGATTATAAGAAAGATAAACAAAGATATCTTTAAACAAATATATATATTATATTTTTTATATTTGTTTTTGTTTAAAATTGTATTGTAATTAAAGTTCAACTCCTCAACACACCAATATATAAAAAAATCAATAAGACATGATAAAATTTATTCAATTAAAATGTGTATCCAAATCTTCTTTACAAAAAAATACCTTTTGAGCAGTGATTTTTATTTTCACTATAAATAATTCGCGTTGTCAAGCTTTTATTTTAACCAAAACTTTAACAATGTAAAGTTGTTCTGAAAAATACACTAGTTTTTGCTTATTCATTTATTCAAAAATAAATTATAATCAAGTTCCTCAAAAAATTAAAATTTCAATTCGAAGTAAGATCAGAAAAAATATTAAGTGTCTTTTTGTAAATTTTTAGACAACAATCTAATTTTTCATATATTTTACAAAATGGATAATTTGGTTTTCTTGCTCAGTTTATCAGTTTGATAATTGATTTTGAAAATATCAATAAAAAAAAGAATTAAATTACAACATAAAAAATGTATGAATTTCAAACTAAAATTGAAAAAGTACAAAGGCAAAATTTAAAAAAAAACGTTGAAATAGCAACATTTTATTGCAAAAACAACAAAAAGTTCCTATTTATTTTTTTTAATGTGCAAAAATTTTATGTGAATCTTAGTTTTTATTTTGAAAAAATAATTAATTAATGTAATATTTTGTTGAAAAGCCGTCGCGGGCCGGATAAAATGGCCTCACGGGCCGGACGTTGGGCAGGCCTGCATTATAGCATTACAGCCGCCATCTTGATTTGCACATTCCCTGAATACTTTGGAGTATTCTAGGAGTCATATTCGAGCTCAGCGACCCTAAATTAGTTAAAGTTGACTAGTCAGTAGAGATTTTCAAGACAAAATTTGACGAAATTGGGTGACCCAGGAAGCAAAATCTTCGTTTACTAGGAGGATAGAGTTCTTCACTTTTGTGTGTAAAAATCAAAATTATCCAATTATACGATGTTGTCCCGTCACGCTACATTTGTATCTCACTTGACTCAAACAAAGCGTTTTAAAATGTTTGCTGGAGTGAATCTTATTGGAAATGTCATGTACTTTCCAAATTTGTATAAATATTGGTACATTTTCCCACAGATTTTAAAGTTATCAGCAAAAAACTGAAAACATATGCGTACAAACGTTGTCCCGTCACGAAAGAATCGGTCATTTTCAGATTTGGAAAGAGCCATCTCTTATTAAACTACTTTTTTAATGTCGTGTAAAGGTCAATTTAAAAATAAATGCATCAAAAAATCGTGGACTTACCCTTAAATTTGATTATAAAACATTAAAACCGAACAATCTTCAACAAATAGCGTATATTTTGAATATTTTCATAAAGCATTCCTTTTTATGAACTGTTAAAATTTTCGAAAATTTTATGTTTGGAAGATTTTCTTGTTTTATAATACCTATCCAATATTCGGCGGTGTTGGCCGAGTGCGGTTCGGTGGCTTTCACTTGCGGTTTGTTGCGCGAATTTTCGAGTGTTTTTCGTGGGTCTTGCTGGAGTATTTTGGTTCGTAAGATGCAGTTTCACCAGCGGATCATTGTGGTGGTCGAGTTTTGCTGTTGGGGGTTAATTTAATTGCGAAAAGTCGTAATTTCTGAACCCAAACAGAGATTTTTTAAGTCGACTTTTGTGTTGATGCGTGTGAAAGGGAAGAGTCGACCAAGCGTGCTTGTGTGTGGTGGTTTAAAGATGACACAAACCGTCGTGGTGCTGTGTCCCTGTATTGGTGGCTTGGACAAGCAAGAGCGAGAGCCGAACTATGAGAGAGCACGTTTTAGTGAGAAGTGGGCGGGTGGGTGGCAGCATGTGTTTCGAGCAGCAGAGTCGGGGACGCTTCACTGTTTGGGTGGAGAGAGCCAACTGTATCGTCGGCTATTCCCAAGCGTGGAGAATGAGAGAGAAGCAGCTGTCTGAAGCAGAGAAAAGGTTTGGCCAAGGGAATGTCTACGTAAGGTAAGATTGTTCTTAGCTGAACTTGTGTTGGTACTGGATGGAAGTACCTTTTGCTAGAGGTGAGTTTTGGTTTGATATTATTTTCAACAGTTTTCGGGATTGAGGATCTTGATTAAATTTAAAGAGAAAATCACAAATTCTCTTGGAAGAGAATTAAAATTGGCTTTCAAATTAGATCAGGTTTTTTTTGGTTAATATTCTTCCAAATTTTATTGATAAATAAAGATCATCTGAGATCTTTGGGAGGATCTTTTGGGAATTTATTTGAGAACCTACTGCATAAGATAGGCCCGTTCTAACACTGAAAAATGCGAATTACGTAATCGGGAGAAACTCTGGAGTTACTAAGACTTACTAAACACTCTTCCAAGAGTTTTTGTCACAATATTATCATTTTCTTGTTAAACTCATTTGTATTTTTCCACCCACAGAGAGCGAGTTGTGGCGCTATAACCATGGCAAAAATGTCCAGGGCATTTGTGGAAATACAATGTCTCATCCCAGAGGGTCCCGGAGCACCAAAACTTCTTAGCATGGTGCTCCCAACGATCAATTGCCTAAACAAACAGGAACGTGAGCGGGGGATCCCCACGTTTCTTCCTCCCCTGTAGATTCAGAACTGTATTGCTGTTTGAACATTCGTGTTAAACTCAATCCAATTCAACGAATCATCTTTGCGGTTAACTTTACGCAGTAGGCCTGGCCGCTTTAACTTTTGTGATGTTTCAAAGCAATTTATTGCATTGGGGCACTGCAATTGTTAATAATGACAAGAGGATGCTAGGCGTTAATCAACCTAAGGCATTTTCCAGGATGCCCTCGAAAGACTGGCTGCGCTAGGGTTAGATTAGATTAGATTAGATTAGATTATAATACCTATCCAATATTCGAAAACTATTTGTTTCAGAAGTCAGCCAATGTTGTGAATTTTTATTAACATTTGCGGCCAAAATAGCGGATATGAAATATTGAAAAAAAAAGTATTTTATAATTGAAAAGCCTAATTTTGCCTAAAATTATTTGATGTTAAAAGAAGAAAATAAAAAACAAACGAAAAAAATAAGTCCAAAACATTCGGATATTTTGTCACCGTCGTGCTAACTTGTCGTAGGTGCATTTTGGGCCAAATTGAGTTAAAAACGCCATATTGTGCATCTCACAATGCCACATCTTTTGATCTTCACAGATCCCCAAAATTCGATTTCAATCCTAAGATATTCAATGAAAACCAAAAAATAATTATAACTCGGGACTCCAGCAACCAACTTCAACCAAACTTCGGGACAATGCACAAAATGGTCAGCCAAACAAAACGTGTCTGTCATTGTTTTCATTGCGTGCTGTTGTTTTTGTTTATTCAAGGTCAAACATTAAAACGCGTTTTTCTCGGAACGTCAAAATGGCGGGTGCGACAAGATAGCACGACGACGTCGATTTGAACTTTGGATAATTGGGTCTGGACTGTACCAGAAAATGCGAAAAACTTGCGAAAAACAAGCAAAAATTTAAAAAGTAAAATTGAATTGTAGTGCGTCCATCCTGGGAATTTCCGGGATAAAATTCCCGGGATTTTTCCAAAACCGGGAATTCCCGAATTCCGGGATTTTTCATATTTTATCCCGGGAATTCCCGAAAGTGAGAAAAAACTTATTTTGGTTTGGAAATTCTGATTAGGATGTAGAAATAGATGAATATTTGATTAATTAATAATCGATAATTATTATAAAGCATTCAAAATTTGTACTCGACTTACATCAGCAATAATTTGGCATATTATGGAAATTGTTAAAATTTTAGTTTAGAAATTCAAAAATTTCCTAGCGCTTCAAATATTTTATATTTAATTTTATATTCTATTCAAAGACTGGGTAATAATTATTCTAAACTTGATAAAATATCATATTTAATTATTTTTCATCAAACACCGCCGCCTTGGAAAAATCAGGACAAAGGTAACAGAGTAATACAGCTGTTTAAGCTATTTTTTTGAAAATGTTTCGATTTTTCTCCTATACCAGACTTTTGTCTTGATTTTCCCCAGTTGGCAGTAGTTATTAAAAAAATATTTGTAATATAAGTTTGAAATGAAAAATGAAATTCTTAATTTATCTAAAATTTAACATTTGGTGGTATCACTTAATTGGTGTTGCTGCAGTTTTTCTGAATTTTGAATAAAATTAAGCTTTTTCAAGTGATGTCAAATAAATTAAAATAAATAAAATATATTTAAAAGAGACTTATTTAATTTAAATCACCTTGATTTATTTGATATGTTTCATTTAAAATCCAAAGCAAAACAAAGAATGAACATAAAATCAATTTTATATGTCTTTTAAGCTGTCTCAAAACTGCTGTCCTTTTTAAGATTGATGGTAGATTATCACCAACTGATAGTATTGAGCTAATTCTTTGACTTTAAACATAAAAACAACAACAAATAAAACAAAAATATTAATTTTCTGACAATTTCAAAAAAATCCCGGGAATTCCCGGGATTCAAAAAATATTTTTCCCGTTTCCCGGGAAATTTCAAACCAGGGAAAATTGGACGCTCTATTGAATTGTAAAGTTATGATTAACTAATATCAACATTGTGATTTCATAAAAAATTAAGCTTGTTTTTATTTAAATTTGTTCACTTTTAATAGAATGCAAAAAAAAAAACACAAAAATATTTAAAATAAACAAAGAGCTGACTCAACAGTTTTATTTCGAAATCCAAATCATTTTGCAAAGGGCTGCTGATCAATTCTTTAGTATCTTCCATAAATGTTTTAAAAAATATTAGTATTTTTTTCTTAAAAATCTTTAACTTTGATTGCAAGGAAACATTATGTTTGAAACAAACATAACCTCACAAATATAATTAAATTCACGCTTTTAAAAATGTAAAAAACTGCCAGGATTCAACAAATGCAAGAAAAAAGAATTTTCAGTAATTATTTTTTAATGTTTTTCAAGAATTGCTCATGTTAAAAAGATTGCTAAAAATCAAGAAAAATCATTTCAAAAACGTTTTATTTTGCTACTCATTTTTTCAAAGAACTGCTCATGCTCATGCTCACACAACATATTTAATATTTTTAAAAGTTATTCAAAGAAAAACTTGTGGAAACAATGCAAAAACTCGTTAAAAAATATCGCTTTGAAAAAAAACAATGATAAGTACTGCACTTTTTTTAAGAATGCAAAAGCGTATCGAAATTATTTTTTCGAAAGATTTTTATTTTCAAAGATCTGGTCATGTTAAAATTAAAAAAAAAGTAAGAGAAGTTTAAAAATAAATAAATCAATATACAAATGAATAGTGCCATTACGAAGAAATGTATTTTGAATTATCAGCTTTTTATGCAAAATAATTAAATTTTTTGGAAGATTTTGATGAAAATTGCATTTTTATTTAAAAATAAAAAACCAATATTCATCAAAATCTTGAAAAAAATCGATTATTTTGTACAAAAAGCTGATTGTTCAAAATACATTTCTTCGTAATGGCGCTCAGGTCACATATTCAAATCAATTAAAACTATATGTTTCGCTTGTAAATTGATGTTATAAAACAGTGCAAAATGTTTGGAAACAAATGCTGGCAGTAGCTGAAACAGTGGTGCAAGAGATAAAATTGAGTTTTCATAGGGAATTTTGTAAATTCTCCATTCTTATAAACTAACTGTTGAAAAGGCAAAATCGTTCAAAAAGTTGTTACCTACTAGATGATGGTATCGGTTTTGATACCCAATTTTTTGTAGATGAATTATGTTAGAGAAATTCGTAAAAAAAATAAGGCAAAAGAGCATTTTTCCAAATTTAACATGCTGCCAATAAAAAATGACGACTTCCTGGAACAATATGAATACAGTGCATTATTGGTAGGACTTTTAACTATGATTTGAAGTAAAATGCGGGGCAATTTGAACACATTTTTCATAGTTAATGGAACAAAATATGATATTTTTAATGAAAACAAAAAAGATCATTTAATCGCCAAACGATTTTTGGGAATTTTTCATTATATGAAAACATTGTTCCTGGGGCAAAAACCTATCAAAATCCGGCTTGAAGGTTTCGTCTAATTTTGGGACACACTAATGGCCAAGCAAAGATAAAAATAACAACAATGAGATTTTCTCTGTGCGTCCAATTAGCTTTTTTTTGTCAACGAGGTGTCAAGAGGAGAGGCTGGAATCAAGTAATGAAAAATGTTCGTTTTAATAATTCAGAGCAAACTTTTTGCAAGCAACTTTACTTGCCAAATTATAAAAAATCAATCATTCAAATAATCCTGAATAAATTTTGAAGCGAATACAAAACTAATTTAAAAATCTTCCAATTCAAACAAACACTCTTCTCATCTCACCGCCCCAGTTCAAGGTGTGGAAACGCCGGTGTTAAAAAGAGGAAAATAAATTTAATTTAATTACCTGCACGGGTCAATCCCACCAGAGCCCCCCTTCGCAATCCATCTCCATTCATTCTCAATTTCCCTGGTCGTGATCCGTGCAAGTGTTAAAGCCAGAGCACCAACAAGTTAAGGTCGAGCACGCTTATTTAAAAAAGGGTCCTCCCTGTCGAGGGTGGAAAAGTGAACGAAAATTGCCTCGATCCCAATCTGCTTCTTTTTCACCCACCCCCAGGAGCTAAGAATTCCAGACTAAAGAAAAGCTCTCTCTGTATCGATGATGATGGAAAACTCGCTGGTCGCTGGCGCAAAAGAGTTTTCCACTCTTCGTTTTCCCTTCTTCTTTTTCTCGTGGGCAGGTGGCGAGTAGAGAAAAAAAAATCGACGCCACGCCAAAGCGGGAAAACGTGAATCAAATTAATAGAGTGAAAATTAGTTCGTTTCTTGGGTTGAACTTGCTTCCATTTCTCGCTCCTTCTTTTGGATTTTTTCCCCCAACACGACGAGTTGCGTGGAAAAGCGAACGGAAGGAAGGAAGTTTTTTTTCGCACCCAGGCGCCCTAACACTCTGTTTATTCTTTGGCAAAAGGTGGATTTATTGCTTTATCGGAGGGAAATCAGGGGGTGAGTGGAGGGGTTAAGCGAGTTTATCCTTAAAGAGGTTCAAGGAAGATTTATGTAAGATCCATTAGAGGTTATTGTGTTTGGAGCATTTGTTTTCCTCGAAAGACAACCAAGGATTTTTTAATTTTTTATTGACTATACCTGCAGGCCACTTGTATGAAAGAGCGTACAATTAATTTTAAAATATCTATTTTTTTAAACGTTTTAAAACAAAAAAACCGTTTATCCATTTTTTTAATTTTTTAATTAGGCTTTTTAACAAAAAACAGCTAACTGCAGCTTAATTTTTTTCATAAAATTGACAATTAACAGTAACACTTGCACCAAAAGTTCAACTTTTCAGCACCCATTTCAGTGCTGAAAAGTAGAACTTTTCAGCACTATTGTATTGATTTTCCATTCTGTTATTTTTGGTAGGGAAAGTAGGCCGTTTCGTTTCTCCAGAACGACCGGAAAAGTTGACAGTTTCACAGTGGAATTTCAAAAAGAGTTTTTTTTTTTGTTTAATTTTGAAATGATCAAGGTCTCAGCAACTTTCAACCCGATTTACAGTGTTTTGACATGGAAAGATATTGGTAGTTCCAAAAGTTGATTGTATTTTTGAAGTAAAGTTTTTTTTTAAACAGTTAATCTTTAACCATGCACATCAACCAGAACTATTGCACCCAGACATTTGTTACACACATTTTGTATCTTCAAATCTTCAAAATAATTTACAACTAAGTTTGTCTGTTTTTACTATCAGATTTTTGCAGGATTGTGTCCGTAAGTTTTACAATTTTGGAATAAGAAGACAACAATTTCCGTGGTTGCTGTGTACTCTTATGAAATAAAAAAAAACATAAAAATACCTTAACGTTATTCGGCGAACATTTACATACAAATAATTTTTAAATATTTTAATGAGCTAAGAATGGCACCTTTTGCACAAGAGTTTAGGCTGGTAAAAACTTTAGTTGTTTTAACATTTGTATAGTATTATAATTCATAAAATTTTGGTGTCTTCGAGAAAGTTGCTTGGAAGTCCATCAACTTTTTAGAAGACAAAAAAAATCCCAAAAATATTCTTGAAAAGTTAAATTTTCAAAATTACCCTAATCGTGAACCACCCTAGTTTTCAACCAAACCAAAAGTTGACCCTTACTATTTGCAAGAACTCTTCTAAAGACACCAAAGGTCCAAAACTTCACCATTTTTCGGAAAATCAATTTTCCACTCAACTTTACGATCTGGACCACTATGCATTGCTACCACCAACCACTAGTGTCTTCCTTTTAACTATAAGGACTTCGCCGCCCTGGGCTCCTAAGTTTTTGAGTACGGCACGGAGCGACGGCGACACACCCAAAGTTAAAGAACGAGGGGTAGTCCTCACGAAAAGAAACGTGAGAAAAGTGCTATATTGAGAGAGTATAGTCCTCTCGCGTGTTCATTCGTTCATTGGTACAGTTCATCCTATTGAGTGGCTTATATGGACAAATGACCGCCACTTAGTCAGCGAACCATGGTGGCCCATACGGCAAAGGCACGGTTCAATATGCCGAAGGTCTTGGGTTCGAGTCTAGGTACCGGTACTTTTTTTTTGATAGATGAACTTTTTTGGAAAATGAACCATGAGTAAAGTACTCTCGGTAATTTCGGGATTTATCCTCTCCGTCCGCACACAGTACCATTTTACTACCGAATCGTGCTCTTTATCCTCTCGTATGCCGATGCCCAGTTCTGGGTGCAGATACCAATATTTACACTTAGAATTTTTAGATTGCCCCATGACCATCTCATAGTCATCGAACTTTGGTGGCCGATACGGCAAAAGCGCGGTTCGATATGTCAAAGGTCTTTGATTCGAGTCTCGACATCGGCACTTTGTTTTGTTTGATGAAATGTTTTGAGCCCATGAGAATAACGCTCTCGCCAATCTCGGGGTTTATCCTCTGTGTCCGTTCACAGTACCTTTATACTACCAGACTGTGTTCTTTATTCTCTCGGATGGCTCTGCCCAACTGTGGGTGTACAGAAAAGGAAGAATGCGTGGTCATACCGTAACAAACGATCAGGATCAGTTGTTTACAAAAAATATTGTTTGTTGAAATAAACAACAAACTAGTTAACTATAATTCCCAGCAATAGTAGTGGAAAAACAATCGAAACAAGCTAAAAGTCTGGTAAGTAGAACCAGTTTCAAAGCTTTTGAGCTTAATTAGTGAAGTTGGATTTTTGTATTTTAAATTGCAGCGAAATCGAGAGAAATGTTGACGATTTTGGGCACATTTCCATGTTGTCGAATTCAACAACCCAGTGTTACCGGATTTGCTTACAGGATTTCTATCCGTGTAGATAGATAGATCGTTTGATTCATTTTATGAAAATTCATAAAAAAAAGCAAAATCACGCACTTAAAGCAGTCAAACTTAAATTAAATTAACTCCCAGCAAATTTTCTTGAAAATCCTCTTTCCGAAAAAGCAGCTCACCACCACACTTTTACCGAAAAGAAAAAAAAACTTTATCTTCTTACTGCCAGCCACCGACTGAGGAGCGGCTATTGAACTGCTGTTGCTGCGTACATTGACTTGGCGAAAGTCCTGGGTCCTGGTGCTACTTGCGCTGTTCGAAGGAGCCAAATTATGTTGCTCTGCTACGCCCCCCCTCCCTTTCTTGCTCCCTCACAATGCAATCGCAACGGATGATGAAGAAGAACTGCTGCCTGGGGATTCATAGCGAGAAGCACCAGACCATGGTGAGGAACCTTGGGATGAGGAAGTGAAACTAAATGATGCTAAAGTAGACTTGTTTTCAAGGTTGATTTTGTTACAACTATTTTCAATTTTACCGTTGAATATTATTTCAATCATACTTGATGGTCAGAAAAAGTCCTAACAAAAATATGATAAACTCGTCGACGTGCCATCCTAGCAGGGATGTCAAGTAGTGGACGATTTCACGAATAATCGTTTGTTATTTTTTTACTGAGCTTCATGTCTTATAGAAGCACTCACAAACAAACGTCAAAACTCGCCGACGTGCCTTCCAAGCGGCATTGTCAAGCAGTAAACATAAAATTACAATTTTCACCTCCCTTCCACAGGTTCCTTAGTCGTACCGTACCGTACCGCTCGGTACTTGGAATGGAATCGATTTTCCCCGGCTCACAACCGCCCCAGCAGCAGACACTTTCAACGACCGACGAAGACGACGATGATGGTGAGGAGCGAGCTTCCGATTTCCATTTCATTTTCGAATGCTCGCACATTTTGTACGAGCTTTTAAGGAGGGAAGAGGGGTTGTCCTTGTGGCGTTGGAGATTTGAGGGGGATGGTGGAGGTTAAATATTTGAACTTTTACGACACGCTTTCGAGGTTCAAGGGGGGGAATTCCCCCCTTTTCGGAGGCAGAATCTCGAGGTCGTTTCCATGCCGGCTCGAGATATTGATCTGAGGAAATTCTTGCCAGCATCTCGTGAGAGGAGAGCAGGGGAGGGGGTCTTCGAAATCTGAAGAAGCGGTTTTATGGAATATTGAATTTCTCGATTGCATCTTATTTGGGGTTTGTTTTGCGAGGGGGGATTCGTTTGCAAATCGGATGCGAGTAAATCTCAAGTTGGGGAAAATAAGAAGATCGGATGAAGATGCAGCAATTGCAGCTGATTTGAAAAGACAATAATATGGTGAGTGAGATTGAATATTCTGACTGCATATTTTATAGGTGATGAAAATAAATAAAGAGATTTGATTTTCGTAAAGCACTTACAAAAATTTCAATGAACTTTTCTTTAATCAGTGCCGACAATAGAATTTTATCTCATAATAATTTACAATACAAAAATGCCAAAAATGCCAAAAATGACAAAAAGTTCAAAAATGACAAAAATGACAAAAATGACAAAAATGACAAAAATGACAAAAGTGACAAAAATGACAAAAATGACAAAAATGACAAAAATTACAAAAATTACAAAAATTACAACAATGACAAAAATGACAAAAATGACAAAAATGACAAAAGTGACACAAGTGACAAAAGTGACAAAAAAGAAAAAAAAGACAAAAGTGACAAAAATGACAAAAATGACAAAAATGACAAAAATGACAAAAATTACAAAAATTACAAAAATTACAAAAATTACAAAAATTACAAAAATTACAAAAATTACAAAAATGACAAAAATGACAAAAATGACAAAAATGACAAAAATGACAAAAATGACAAAAATGACAAAAATGACAAAAATGACAAAAATGAGAGATGAGAGATGAGAGATGAGAGATGAGTGATGAGAGATGAGAGATGAGAGATGAGAGATGAGAGATGAGAGATGAGAGATGAGAGATGAGAGATGAGAGATGAGAGATGAGAGATGAGAGATGAGAGATGAGAGATGAGAGATGAGAGATGAGAGATGAGAGATGAGAGATGAGAGATGAGAGATGAGAGATGAGAGATGAGAGATGAGAGATGAGAGATGAGAGATGAGAGATGAGAGATGAGAGATGAGAGATGAGATTGACAAGTTACCATTATCAACCCACCCAAAAAATCTAAATTTTTGCTCATTTCATCACCAACACTTTCCAACCGAAACAGCTCATTTTCAAAAGGATCTTGAACTGCATTCGAAAACCACAAAATCCTTCCAAAGGGAGCAATCATTTGCAACTATAAAAGAGCATCGCTGAAATGAGGGCTGACGACGACGTCGAATGCAGTTTCGCAGTGCATGCAAATTCTGCGCCACTAATGGACAGGAAACACGCGACCTGGTTGTTTGTGTGTCGTCATGTATGTGTGCCACTGAAATAGCGTTAATTTAGTCGTTGTTAAAGTGTTCTCTTAGCTTTAGGCAACGATTTGTTGGGCAATCATGGGCTCTGAAAATGAACATGTTTCGTGTTGAGGGCTGTAATGATGCCAATTAAGGCAAATTTATCGAAAATTTCGAGGTTATTACAGGAAAAATAAACAATTAAACTTTTCACTTAACAAAATATATGTAGAACAAAGGCATTTTTGCTCTACTTTCAAACAAAACAATCAACAAGTGAAAGGTTCGTCACTTTTCAAACAATCTCCAATCCATTGATCTTTTTCTTTCAACCTGTTTGCATTCAACCATCGCTCCACTCACTTAGTCACACAAACTAGTCGTCAACCGTCATCAATGTTTACTGATTTTCCCCATTGTTTTTCCCCACTCTTTTCAGCACTCCACAAAGGAATCACTTTGCGCCCAACGCAGGGACTGCTCTCTGGTAAGAAATGCCCCAAACTCAAAACTCAAACCAACCAAACCGTTTCGCTTTGAACAGTTTCGAGAGATTTACGATCAAAGCCAAAAGGAAAAGTACAGCGCGAGTTTTAAGCTGTTGTATTATTTATCTTAACACTTGTGCCACGGCCGTCGTCTCTGAGTCGAGAGATCCCACGCGCAAAGTTCTTTGAGGGGGGAAAAACACGCGTGCCAAAGGTAAACATTGTTTTTTCCGCGAACCCAAACCCAGGATTTTATGCTTCCGAAATGGTTCCCCGAACTAACGTTTGTAACACCTCTCTTTCTGCGAGGAAAATGTTTTCAAGCTTGGCGGAGGAAACGGATTACAACAATGTTGCTTTTTTAACGTTTTTTTTTTTCCTTTCGACGATAACAAGCGTTGAGGAAATCGAGATTCGGAAAATGATTTAGCTTTGAACTGGTAGGTGAAATTCGGAGGAAATAAGAGCGCGCTTTGAAAGGTTATTGTGTACTTTTGGCTAAAGGTTACTGACAATCGTAAACAGAATTGAGGCTGGCAAAACATGTTTGTAAAAATTTGATCTAATCCATTTCTGTTTTATTTTTCATCATCAAAGGAGAATCTAAAAATCTAAAAATCTAAAAATCTAAAACTCTAAAAATCTAAAAATCTAAAAATCTAAAAATCTAAAAATCTAAAAATCTAAAAATCTAAAAATCTAAAAATCTAAAAATCTAAAAATCTAAAAATCTAAAAATCTAAAAATCTAAAAATCTAAAAATCTAAAAATCTGAAAATCTAAAAATCTAAAAATCTAAAAATCTAAAAATCTAACAATCCAAACTAAAATCTTAAAATCGGTAAAATGACAAAGTCCCAATCATAGATAATTCAAAGCAATCACATTATATTTTCCCGCACAAAGTACGTAATTGAAAACCCATCAAAGTGCGATAATCATCAGGAAACAAAGAGCACTCCCAGAACACCACATGGCACGGCATGGCCGGGCAGCAGGTGGTCCCGAGATCATCAGGAAGCTGCTGGCTCAATCCCGCACTCGCGCGAACCGATTCCAAGCTGATAACGTTCCGGAATCGTTCACAAAACGGTTCATAAAACGAGGCCGTAAAACGATATTTACGACTTTTTCGTTGGAAGGCTCGCTCGTCGATGTAGAACCTTGCCCCGAACCACACACACGGTTTGTTTAGACTTCCCATTATCGGGCCATACCGATCGCGGAGAATGTTCCTCCCTTGAGAAAAAAAAGTTAAAAAAAAAAACAAACTCTCCGGTACCTGGAAGCCACAAAAGAAGGTGAGCAGAGGTGCTAAAAATGTGTCGAGTTTTCTTTTTTCGTTCTTTCACCAAACTCCATAAACGCACGTAAGCAAATCAACGCGCAAACACCTCGTCCGCGGCCTCAGAGGAGAGGTTTCGATTCATTTTTTTTACGAGTTCCAGGTATGACACCTTGAACCGGGCCGTGCAGCCACACATTTCTCCTGCCAGAACCAGAACAACGTTTTTTTTCTGTAGTTTTTCGTCTGACAGACAGCGGAACGAATCAGAAATGCTAACCGTATTGGAGCTTGGGTCGTCCAGGTTTGCTGGATTTTTTGGAAGAACATTTAAGATGATAGAAATATTACGTTAAAAATGTCGTGAAAGATCTTTCAGGTTAGGTGTTTATGGAAACAAAATATTATTTTTACGCTTTAACTGAGTGCTTTGCTTCTCAAAAAATTGATTGTTTTATAAGACACAAGCCTTGTACATATTAGAGTATAACTAGAACAAAACGTGTCTTAGTTCAATCAAATAATTTTGGAGTTATTCACTTTTTTATTCACGAAATTTCGAATCTGATTGTTTATATTTAGTGAAAAATTAGTTTTGCCTTCCTCACTTAGAAGAGCTGAGCAATTCTCTACGAAATCGGTCTATTTTCTTAAATTTTAATTTTTGTATTTTTTTAATACGACTGAAACTTTTTTGGTGCCTTCGGTATGCCCAAAGAAGCCAATTTGCATCATTAGTTTGTCCATATAATTTTCCATACAAAATTGACAGCTGGCCATACAAAATTGATGTATGAAAATTCAAAAATCTGTATCTTTTGAAGGAGTTTTTTGATCGATTTGGTGTCTTCGGCAAAGATGTAGGTATGGATATGGACTACACTGAAAAAAAATGATACACGGTAAAAAAAATTGGTGATTTTTTATTTAACTTTTTGTCACTAAAACTTGATTTGCAAAAAAAAACACTATTTTTAATTTTTTTTTTATTTTTTTATATGTTTTAGAGGACATAAAATGCCAACATTTCAGAAATTTCCAGGTTGTGCAAAAAATCTTTGAGCGAGTTATGAATTTTTGAATCAATACTGATTTATTCAACATCATTTTTCGATGTAAAATCAAATTTGCAATCAAAAGTAATACAGAGAAATTTTGAAAAAGTGCACCGTTTTCAAGTTAAAGCCATTTTTAGGTAACTTTTTTTAAAATAGTCGCAGTTTTTCATTTTTTGAAATTAGTGCACATGTTTGCCCACTTTTGAAAAAAATATTTTTGAAATCGTGAGAAAATTCTCTATATTTTGCTTTTTCGAACTTGGTTGATAAGACCCTCAGTTGCTGAGATATTGCCATTCAAAGGTTTAAAAACATGAAAATTGATGATTTCCAAGTCTCACCCAAACAACCCACCATTTTGTAACGTCGATATCTCGGCAACTAATGGTCCGATTTACAATGTTGAAATATGAAACATTTGTAAAATTTTCCGATCTTTTCGAAAAAAAATATCTTCGAAATTTTTAAACCGAGACTAACATTTTAAAGGGCTTAATATTGAATATTTTGCCCTCTTGAAATGTTAATCTTTTTGAAGAGATCGGAAAATTGCACGAATGTTTCATATTTTGACATTGTAAATCGGACCATTAGTTGCCGAGATATCGACGTTACAAAATGGTGGGTTGTTTAGGTGAGACTTGGAAATCATCAATTTTCATGTTTTTAAACCTTTGAATGGCAATATCTCAGCAACTGAGGGTCTTATCAACAAAGTTCGAAAAAACAAAATATAGAGAATTTTCTCACCATTTCAAAAATATTTTTTTCAAAGGTGGGCAAACATGTGCACTAATTTCAAAAAATGAAAAACTGCGACTATTTTAAAAAAAGTTACCTAAAAATGGCCTTAACTTGAAAACGGTGCACTTTTTCAAAATTCAAGTATTTTTTGATTGCAAATTTGATTTTACATCTAAAAATGAAATTGAAAAATGTTGCGGCCAATATTTTGATTTTTCGAAGAAATCAGTATTGATTAAAAATTCATAACTCGGTCAAAGATTTTTGGCACAACCTAGAAACTTCTGAAAAAATGGCATTTGATGTCCTCTAAAACATATCATAAAATAGAAAAAAAAATAAATATAGTGTTTTTTTGCAAACAAGTTTTAGTGACAAAAAGTTAAATAAAAAATCATCATATATTTTTTACCGCGTACCTTTTTATCCATACCTACAACTTTGCCGAAGACACCAAATCGACCAAAAAATTCTTTCAAAAGATACAGATTTTTGAATTTTCAAACATCATTTTTTTATGGACAGCTGCCCAATTTGTATAGAAAATTATATGGACAAACTAATGATGCAAAATGGCTTCTTTGGGCATACCGAAGGCACCAAAAAAGTGTCAGTCGGATTTAAAAAAAAAAAAAACAAAAAAAAATCGAATGACCGAAATCTGAGAGAACTGTTCAAATACTAAATTTTTTATAAAATACCGATTTCACAGAAATTTAATAAAAAGTATATGAATTTTCCAAAAATATCGTAAATTTTTCGAAATTGTTTTTTACACTTATTGAAATAAAAGTTAAAAGTTTTTTTTTTGTAAAGTACATACTAAAATTGTCACAAGATACCATTTGTTCTAAAAATACTCAAATTTGCAACATGGGTATCAAACGATTCGAAATTTCAAGTTTTTTGAATGAAATACTAAAATTTTCACAAAATACCGTATTTTTCCCAAACTACAAAAATTTTCGTGATTTGTTATATGAGTATTTCATTTATTACCAATATTGCAAATTATGAAAATCGGAGTCATTCACAAAGCCCGTTTTTTGTGAAAATTTGAGTATGAAATATAAATTTGTAGAAAAGAACTATCGTAATCGTAATCAAATCTTGATAATTTTATAGTTAGCAGTGTTGCAAAAGAGTGATAGAAAAGCTATCAATAGATTATCTCTGCACCAAAAATATCCGAGAGTACAGCGGCCGTCACTATAGCTTGTGAGATCTCTTCTTGTGTCTCGTGATTCCCAGCGATGTCATTCTCCCTCTATCACTCCTTCCCTTTTCCTCGACTATGCGCTCTCACCGCTGAGTCTCTCAATCTCTCCGAAAATTGCAATGAGAGAACGCGAGATGGCGGTTAGGAGCCGACCACGCATGACGCCCCTTCAAACTGCGTTTGCAAAATTGGTTTTGTGGCAGCTTTTGTGGTTAAACGCTGTTGCGGTAGGATGATCGTGGAAGCGAGAATGAGAGAGAAAAGGAAAATGTCACTCGCGAGTGGGTAAACACGAAAACGTGTTCGGCTATGTTCGGCGCTGAGAGTTTTAATGAAGAGAGAAGAGCAGTTGTATTTGGGGCATGAATATTCAGGCGAGATAATTGTAGTTGCTGAGAGCTGATATTTTGATATTTTAACAACCCTGATAGTTAGCAATCTTGGTTTCAATATTTGCATAATAAAATGTGTTGTAAAGTGTACAAGCGCCATAACTGTTGATTTGCAATAATTAGGGTTCAAAATTTCTATGCATAACCGATTGTTTTTTTGAGAAATAAAAAACATTTTGAGGTACTATGCATCGTAATTTCACAAAAAAATGAAATATTTTTAAACATGCCGAAATATGAAAAATATTTTATCAACGCAGAAAAATGCATTTTAGATTGCTTTTAGTTAGAGCGTCCAATTTCCCGTCCCGGGAAAAAAAATCCCGGGAATTCCCGGGATTTCCCGGAAAAAAATATTTCCCGTTTCCCGGGAAATTTGTAAATTTCCCGGGAATTCCCGAAATACATTACGAAAGTATACATTTCCCTACCTTTTTGGCACCAATGATTTGAAATTATACATAAAATAATAATTAGAGAACCTGATTTGAATTAATTTATTTCAATCTACTGTTAATATACTGATCATCTTGCCTGTAAATTTCATGTCAAGGTTTAATTCAGATAATTTTAATTTCTGAAGCATTCACAACTAGGAATATTGTTTGCTTCTATGTTGGGCAACAAAAATTACGCTACTATGTAATGAATATCAACTAATTTATTTTTGACATTCAATTTTAACGAAATTTTTTTGTATCATTTGAAAATAAGATTTTCACTTCTTCCGGCCAAGATCAAAATTGAGATTTGTTTAACATTTTTGTTTACCTTGACCAAATTTGATGAAATTTGAATTTATGTAATTAAATTTTTCAAAAAGGATGTTCGAGAAAAAATTGTTTACTGTTTGTTATAAATTCATGAAGCACGTGAGCTACCAAGAGCGTAAGAGGGATAAAAATTAATAAAATATCTTTTAATTTCAACCACTTTTACACCATGAAAATGATTTTAATATGATTAATTTATTAGGCCATATAATCATATAACTAAAATCATACCATAAATGAAAAATAATGTTAAAAAAACTTCGTATCGTATGGAATTAACCCAAAGAATGCAACCATATTTGAAAAAAAATCGCTACAAATATTTTAAAACTTAGAGTTGTGATTTCAAGAAGTATTGAGTTGAATAGCGCATTTTTTTAGATTTTGAAGACAAATTCAATGATATATTTATTCACGAGTTGAAAATACTTGTTCTGGAATAAGTTATTTGCCAGGAAAAAATACTAAAAATACTAAAAAAATGTTTGATTTGGTATGATTTGATAGACAGCATATAAAAAAAAGAAAATTTACATATTTTCTCAAAGTTGCATGATTTTTTACATTAATTGATTAATTGATCCTCACACTCATTTTGGCCATTAAAGTTGCTGTTCTACACAATTCTGTAGCGAAATATTAATAAGAAACAGGTTTAGAATAATATTCCTTAAAATTTAAATTTCCCGGGAATTCCCGGGATTTCCCGGGAAATTTGTTAAAAATTTCCCGTTTCCCGGGAATTTTGAAACCCCGGGAAATTGGACGCTCTACTTTTAGTTGATTTTTCGGGCCGACTTTTGGGTGACATAACCTTTGAAAAATATAAGTAACGGCCTTACATGAAAAATCTTCAAAAATTCAGAAATGTTTGCCATCCATCCGACTGTGTGAAGGTCGACCTACAATAGTATTGAGAAAAATAAAATCCAGAGTTTTTTTAAAAAAAAAAGCCCTATAAGCTATTGTGTTTTATATAACTATAAGACCTATTCAAAAAAAACTCTAGAAATGCATTACTAACTTACAGAATTTTAAATTAATTCATTATTTTCATAATTCAGCTTTATGTTCAAAAAGTTTCTTAGTACATTAAATCAGTATATTTAAAGAAAGTTCTTAATTAGCAACAAAAGCATCAATATAAATCATTTTATGTTTAAAAAAAATTAAACAACATTATGCTTTTCACAGGAGTTTTTGATTCCTACAAATATTCCGGACTAAAAATGTTTTTTTTTTCAAATTCACAATGTGTCACCTTTATAACCCCTAGGCCACAGTGCATTTTGGTGTTATAATTATTGAACTTATAATTGAGAAATGGCTTAACCATAAAAAAAATGTGTAGATTTATTTACATTTTTGCAACGATGCATTTCAATTTTGTAACGTGATTTTAAGTAGCTAACTTTGAATATCTTTCATTATTTTCTCCCTTCTTTTGCCACAGTAAACATTCTTATTATAGAATAATCTAACGTCTACTTCCGGTTTCAATTTTACTCTCCAACCGTTTCTCATTTCCCAATCCCTGCCGCCTTAAACACTCTCACACACATCCACCCGGGGTGTCCTTCCAGCTAGCTTACTTTCTTCCTCCCTCGATGTCGTGCTTTAAAACGGAAAAAAGAAAAACATTTTAAAACAAACATTGCCCATAAATCACGACAATTGATGCCACACACACACCCGCTCCTCTCTCGTTCCATGTGCGCGCACGGGGACCTTAAGGGACCTTAAGTCGAATTTAGTCTGAAATGTGCTGCAAGTGGAAACATCCTGTCCTCGTTTTGCCCCTAACAGCAGCATGGCGGGTGCGCGCCCTCACCAATAAGTGTCCTTTTGCGAGTTGCATGCATTCAATGAATTTAAACAAAAAAGAGAAAAAAGATTTAGTTTCGAACGAGGCTGTTTAGTCGGCGTTGTGCTAGCTTGTCACAAGTTGCAAAATATTCAACTCAAGTTTAAAATTTGATTACTTCAATGAAACAATAAAAGAGAGTCATATTGCCACACGTCATACAAATGGCAAGCCTCCCACGCGAGTGACAAGCCAGCACAACGCTGACGTGGTGTTGTTGTTTACCATTTATCTCCTGCCACTCTGACAGGAAGGAAGAGGAGAACATCACAGGTGGGCCTGGAGCCGAGTATGGAACGGAAGGGCGCAAAGCGGTTCGTAATTTATGGGTTTGGATTTTTGAAAATGGAATGGGTGACAGACGAAAAGAAGGAAAACAAGCAGTGACAAAAACCGTATTTAAGTTTTATTTTTATGATCCTATTATGCTAAATGCTTTTTCGATATGGCGCGCGGTGATGACACTCCGGATCCCACCTTTTGCTACAGTTTTTTTTAACTTCGTTTTAACTTCTCAAGTGGAATCTACTCTCAAGAGTATGAGGGGGTTTGTCGGTTCGCCGCCACAGCCGAAATCGCGCATCTTTATAATAGCTTCACATGCCATTAAAAAGTGGAACCGGAAGAAAGCTGTAAATATTTACAATGTCTGTGATGGGTTGCTGCTGCTTCTATCACCAATGCCGCCTACTGGGAGGTTAGTTTTGAATGGCTTAGAAGAGATTTTTTGGTCAAAGCTGGAATGGAAATACGATCAAATCCAACCAAAAAGTTGAAAAAAAACCGGCGGAATTTTGTGTAAGCTTAACAAGTTTTTAGCTACTCCAACTTATATGCAAGTCTTGCAGAAATTAGTAAATCATTGAGCCAAATTATTTCTTTCAAAAAATCATATACTTATCGACTTTGTGGTAAATTCTTACAAAACTGTTTTTCGAGAAAGTCGAATGAGGGCGGTGAGGCTAAGCGATTGCCTTACAGGAATATTATTGTTTCAAGCGATATTTTTTAAAGAGATTTGTGTTTTTTTGTGCTTTTGAATCTTATTTAATTGTTTTTTGTCCTTCCTATATCATCGTTGATCGGAAGGCACGGCGTCGTGTAAAACGTGCATTAATTTTTCAAATAAGATGTTCAATTTTCACGGTGGAAAAATCATTTCTATTTAATCTTTGATCGAAAGACACGCTAACATTGCGCGAGTGTTGTTAATCAGAAAGACCATCTCTTAGCATCGTTGCTCGGAAAGCTCGCCGATGGGTCTATTATGAAAGTCATATCCATAGCACCGTTGCTCGAGAGGCATCGAAAAGCCAATACCTTATCCTACTAAGCCAAAAATGTAAACGAACATGGGCAGTGTAGTTTTGGCCTTCCTCACTGAGGTAAGGCTATAATCCTGCTCTAAAAATGAACTTTTTATTAAAAGTTCAAAGACCCACCTTCATGTGTACATTTCGACTCAGAATCGAAAACTGAACAAATGTCTGTGTGTGTGTATGTGTGTGTGAATGTATGTATGTGATCAAAATTCTCACTGAGTTTTCTCAGAACAGGCTGAACCGGTTTTGACCAAACAATTTGCATTCGACTTGGTTTAGGGTCCCATACATTGCTATTGAATTGTTTGAAGTTTCGATAACTAGTTCAAAAGTTATGTATAAACATGTGTTTTCACATATATCCGGATCTCATTTATATGCATGTTAACGATGTCCGGATCCATCATCCGACCCATCCTTAGTTAGGTAATTGAAAGACCTTTCCAACGAGCCCAAAACATTGAAGAATTGGCAACCCAGTCTCGAGTTATGACCACTTAAGTGATATATTTGTACTTTTTTATGCTGGATCTCACTTAAATGTATGTAAACGATGTCTTGATCCATCATCCGATCCATCGTTGGTTAGGTAATTGAAAGATCTTTCAAACGAGTCCACAACATTGAATATCTGGCAACCCTGTATCGAGCTATTACCGATTAAGTTATATCTGTGTACTTATTTTTCTGGGTCTAAAAAGTAGCTGAGTATGTGTCCAAACCACTCATATTACCAATTGTTGGAAAAAAGTGAGGAAGGCATCAACCACATAGATTAAGTCAGTTTATTCTTTCAATATCAATTCATTCATGAATATATTTTGCGTCTAATTCAGATGATAAAAAATAAAATGCTTGATTTTTACCTATTATATGAGTTTCCTTATTTTTTCCTTTAGAATTATTGCACACTTTGCACCAAATTCTCCATCCTTGCAAAAAATATCTGCACACCAAATATATACACTTGTAGTCCTACCCCTTCTCCCTCCCGCTCGCCTATAGTGGTGCGTGTCTCGACTGATTTTTGATGCTTTCGATCAATTTTGAACAGTTTCAAACTAGGGGGTGTGTCTTAGATAATTTTTTTTTTCTAATGTAGTTTGAGGTGTGCACTTTTGTATAGAGCTTTCCACAACTTGCACAATTGTCTAAAAATCGCTGCAATCTGCAATAAGGTTATATTACATCATATAAGAGCTAATATCAAACCATCCAATTTTACAACTTCCATATTTACACAATGATTTACTGTGTAGCTTTTGGTAAAAAAAATTTCTCAGATATCTTTAAAAATTTGTGCACGAGTTTGCAACTGTCCCAGACATAAATTTCAAGAAATTTCAAAATTTGGGCCGAGATTCAAAACTCAAAGCCTGCTTATTAATATTAATCGGGACAAATATAGATTGAAGAGCTCAATTTTTTTGAAATTTTGAAATGAAATATAAGATACATTCTTTATTGATCATTCTTATAATAATTACATTTCATTTACATTTTAAGTGGTTTGGCTAAATGCTCTTCATCTTTGTTGTTTTTTTCTCTACGAAAACGGTCTTTTCTCTTCAATTTAAATTTTTGTATTTTTTAATTCGGCTGAAACTTTTTTAGTGCCTTCGGTATGCCCAAAGATGCCATTTTGAATCATTTAAACACAGATTTTTTTTTACTGTGTTAAGCCAAGGATCATACACTTTGAAAAATATTTTCGATGGCCTATATTCCATATTTTATTGAACATAATTAACCAAAGCAAACAAATTTGGTTCTTCAAAGCAAAGTTGGCAAATGAACCTAAATACGACAGATATTTAGGTTGATAGTTACGGCAAAGATAAACCTCTTATTTTGACAGATTTTAGCAGACGATCAAATCAAAAATTTTGATTCAAATATTTACAAAAAAAGGTAGTGATTCAACTGCGGATAAAAGGTCTGTGGCCTGTTTTATTAACATTTATGTAATATCACACGACAAATTATGTAGCCCATCAGTATGGGAAACCAACTTGACCGAGCTCTAGCCTCTCTGTGAGTGTTGAGTTTGAATCTCGTCAGACCCATTTTTTGTGTTTTTAGAAAAAAAAACTGTGACTTTTGCGCTCAAAAATGATGTGATTTAACCCATGGAGTGTTTTTCTGTATATAAACTAAATTTATAGAGTTTATGTAGTTGAGTATTTGACAATATTTTTTGTACAATAGTGTTAAAAATATCACCTAACAACAATTTCTCTCTTTATGAGAGATGTATTCTGTTCGAGGATTGGAAAGCAATTCGATACATATTTTTTTATAAATGTTAGATGTTTAGTTATTTATCCGTTTAGGTTGACAATTAATATTTGACATATCAATGAAGTTCAATCCGAAAAAAATCGGGTTAGCGAATGAAGACTGTTTTGGCGAGTGTCAAGAAAACCAGTAATGAAAATGACGTCATAATACCAATTTTCTCACCAGCAACCATTTTGAACAATTCTCATAAAAAACAAGGAATTTCGTGACACCATCACCTGGCACCGAGCCCAAATCTCGCCCTGATGAAGTCACCATTCCTGGTCCTCCTTGGCAGTGGGGTTTTTCCTGGGTAAAAAGTTCAATATTTGTTCTTTCCAGACGACTGCAACCATCTTGGAGAAACACTGAGAGTTGAGTTTGCAAACAAAACCCGCCCGATGCAAGTCAAGTGTCACAGATATTTGGACATCACGGCTCGAGAGTGAAGTGTTTTTGTTTTTCTTGGCTCTCGTAACAGCGCGCAAGAAAGCCGGGAAGTTTTCGAGATTAAGGAAAGAAGGAACGGGGTTTGCTTCAAGAGGTCCGGAGCCCTTTAGAATCAGGTCGAGTCGGCAAACAACGGGGTTTTCGAGAATGAGGAAAGCAACAGCAAAACTTGGTTGGTTAGGGTGGTTCACAATTCCGAGATCTGGCATCCCACTTGGTAATTCGTGTCACAAAGTGAACCACCCTAGCACACCGAACACGTACAGCGACCAAAATTAGACAATCACATTACGCTGCTGTGTGTCAACTTTTTCGGGAGACGATCTTTGAAAGAGTTTTTGGGATGACGACGACGACGTTGAGGAGAGCAAACAACAACCGTAGGGCGCAAACAAAACTCCAGAGGAAAGATTGCCGTATTTCGTTACGATACACCCAGAAATTGGACGGTTTTTGTGAGGGAGTTGACTTGCATGCAAATTGAAGTAAAAGTTGAGCGTAAACTTGCATTCAATTAGCTTTCAAGTTTGTGCTGCCATCTAGTTGTTGAAGCTAGTACTAGTTCATTTTGCACTGCAAAATTAAATCCAGAAACCAATTTTGGCTGTATTTTCAAGCTATCCTCCGATCTGTTCGCTGTTTAGCCGTTTCAGTTATTGTTATTGTTGGCCTGTTATTTTGGAGTTTGCTTGATAATTATAGAAAAAGATGTCGCCTCACGTACGACTTCGTCGCAGTGGCAAACAAGCACCCATACAAAACCAGAAAAATACTTCTCTTTCTCTACACACACGTATACTCTTAAATCGAGTGGCACAGGTCTGCCGGTCTGGCCACTTTTGTGATGGGTCCGCTAATTGGAAGGTGTGATTGGATTGTGCCCAACCGGTCAGCCGGTCTCGGATTTCTGTTGTTTTTTCAAGCTGGGTGGAGTTTCGAATTGAGCTCAAACAAAGGAGATGTGAGCCCACACAGACACACACACACAAGAGTGCTGATTAGATGTTTACCTTTCTGTTTGTTTCTTGATGAGATGAGATGCATTTCATGATGGTGGATAACGATCTGAGTGCGAGCAATGGTTTTGAGACATGAGGGTGTGCGGACGGTGCATTCTTGAAATTCAATCTTAGGTTTACGTTCGAACTTGGTTGGTTGTTTGAGAATTCACCTATGCTATTCTGAACATGTTTGGTTGTTTGAAAATGTATTAGACTCAATAATATTCATTTAATATTTTCGAAAAAGAAGTACATTGCAAACTTAAGAAGGTTTAAAAAAAAGTCAAATAACCATTTTTTTGCCTTTAAAAACTAAAATTTTACTTTTTTCAAAAAAAAATAATTCAGAAATTGACAAATATGCCATTTTTTGAAATTGAAGTTGTACTTCTTTTCACCACAAATTAACTCTTCAATAGCTTTAACTAAATAATTGCTTTTTAAAGGAATTTTCCTAATATTTTGTTGTTTCCGGGAAAGTGTAAAATCAAAACAAATTATTCGCTCTACAGCATTTCCTTGGCGTTCTCGATTGCGAGATTCCTACTTGAAACTACTATGTGTCCGAAGGCTTGATTATTGAGGCAATTGCAAACCTCTTTTTACACCTTAGCTTACATCCACCCCGGGATTCGAACTGACGACCTTAGGATTGTAAGTCCAACTGCCTACCAGCGACTCCACCGAGGCAGGACCCAGGGAGACGACTCCTACACCTGGACTGAGCTAACGACCTAACCTTTTGTTTGGTCCGGGGCCAACATTTACTTCCCCGTCCGACAGAAGGTGTGATCAGACAAATCTCGTCTTGAAAAATGCCACCGGGATTTTCTGGGATCGAACCCATGCCGACTGGGTGAGAGGCAACCACGCTTACCCCTACTCCACGGGTCCCGGCAAGTTATAGGTTATGATTAAGACTTATCAGAAAAGGAATAGGTACACGGAAAAAATCCTGATTTTTTTTTTTTATTGATTTTTGGACATATTTTTTGTTGAGCAATTTAAGATTGTGCAAAATCTTGTACCGAAACAACAATTTTAAAAATGAAGAATTCTGGCAAAAATCCAATATTGTCATACAAAATTTTGGAATTCATTACGCATGGTTTACAAATCAAATTGACTTTACTTTTGTTTAGTAGTATGTTCCGTCAATGGCATATTAGGGTTAAAAATATTTGATGAAGGACAAAACCTCAAAACTATCGAAAAATTAATCAAAATCATGTAATTTTCTTTTTTAAACATTGTTTATCAGTTGAAATTTTGCAAAAAACTTGTTCTCAATCCTACCAAATTAGCCTCAATTTTTCAACTACAAATTTTTGCCGTTTCAATAAAAAAAATAAATATTTGCAATAAAGCTTAATATAATTAAAGGGCAATAACGATTTATTTCATACATTTTTAAATGAAAAGTTTGTTCCAAATTTCGAATTTGTTGTAATTGAATCATAATAATAAATTGAATCATAAAAACAAACTCATTTTTGACAAAGTTTTAACTTAAAGAGGCTACTATAATACCAACAACATCAACCAGTATTCCATGTTTGAAAATGAAAAATGTCAGAATTTTTTGGCTTTTTCAATCCCCCAAACCTTATGAAAAATTGAAAAAAAATGATTGTGTCACGTGGTGATTATTCGATGCCTCTCTTGTTCTTAGCTTGCTGGGTTTCCTATCTATTCAGTATAAGAGAGCACAGAGACTTCGTTTTATTATTTCCAAAATTTCCAAAATTTCCAAAATTTCCAAAATTTCCAAAATTTCCAAAATTTCCAAAATTTCCAAAATATCCAAAATTTCCAAAATTTCCAAAATTTCCAAAATTTCCAAAATTTCCAAAATTTACGAAAATTCCAAAATTTTCAAAATTTCCTAAATTTTAATAATTTCATTTTTCGTTAATTTTAATTTCCAAAATTTCCATAATTTTTAAAATTTCCAAAATTTCCAAAATTTTCAAAATTTCTAAAATTTCTAAAATTTCCAAAATTTCCAAAAAAATTCAAAATTTCCAAAATTTCCCAAATTTTTCAATTTTTTCTAATTTTTCAATTTACCAATATTTTCAAAAATTCCAAAATTTCAAAATTATTAAAAATTTAAAAATATATATTTTATAATTTTTGTTTTTTTTTCAATTTTTAAATTTGAATAATTTCATTTTTCTTTAATTTTAATTTCCGAAATTTCCTCAATTTCCATAATTTTTAAAATTTACAAACATAACAAAATTTACAAAATTTACAAAATTTACAAAATTTACAAAATTTACAAAATTTACAAAATTTACAAAATTTACAAAATTTACAAAATTTACATCGTGATGCGAGAAATAAAGATTGAAATATTACGCCCGAGTGCAAAAATCAACATGTTAACTTATGTCTGCAGTCATTACAAGGCTAGAAAGTTTTCCATTCTTTAAAGAAGGAAAAACTGTACTGACTGACACAAGTTAAATTGTACCTTTAAAAGGGAGGAGAAGTAATAACTGCTGACACGAGTTTAATTTCCCCCCCTTTAAGCAAGGTAAAATTTTTTTGACTACTTACACAACTTTTTAAATTTGTTATCACTAGTCAAGAGAGTTTATCCTTATGGAAACAAGAAAGAAAACAAGAAAAAACACTTGAAAGCGAAAATTCAACTTCTGTCATTCAACTTGTGTCAGAAGACCTTCTTAAAAGTAGGAAAAATTAATCAGTTATTGTAAGTCAGCAGTTATTTAAAGTCAGGAGAGTTTTTCTCTCCAAAAAAAAAGGAAAATACGATTGTTGTCACCTTTTAACAAATTTTGAAAGTCTTCTTTAACGCGATTCTAATAATATTTTTTGTTGAAAATTTAAATCATCTTTCAAAATTAACAACATGCCAAAGGTCCAATATGTCAAATGGAAGTATAGCAAATGACACCCATAATCAAATTTTAGTTTTAACAAGCATTTTTCTTCTTTGCAAAATAAAAATAGCATTCGCGGAAAAAAAGAAACTGCAAATTGTTCGGCATTTGCATAACAAATATGCCAAATGGCCTCATTTGGCTTAGGGAAAGCTTGTACAAATTGTTATTCAAATTAAAATATACCAAGAAAAGTCGATTTGTGAAACTGAAGAAATTTATTCACCATTTGTGTACCAAAGACATCCGAAATTGTATACAAACTTGTATGGAAAGTATAAACATTGAATTTCAAGAATTTGGCAGAATTCATAGAAATTCTATTAAAAAACAAATTCAATCAAACAACATCAATCTAAATAGATATTTTTTTATTTACACGCTTATTTTGTATTGATAGAGATTTTCATGATTTGTTTCCTTTATAACAAAAAATGATCGTTGTCCGCACATCGATAAGGTTTATTTGGTTAAATTAGATTTCAAAATTCAATAAAAGCATGACAGCACGTCATTTTTCAAGTTGAATTCGGATGCACCTTCCGATACCGTAAAAACAAAACGCACTCCAACAAATTCGACCGCCCAAAGGCCTTCCATGTAAGTGACGATGAACCAGAAGCAGAATTAAAAAAAATAAAACAGATACGCGAAAAATTATGAACTCCTGCAGCACAGAAAAAAACATGCAAAACATTTGCCACCGCACACTTGGAAATGCATTTTTTTAGTTGTTGTTCAAACCCTCCGGGTCATCCCGGCCAACGAAACGAAACTGTTTTATTTTTTTTATACTTGGTTGGAAGCAATCGTGGTCGCTAATGAATTCACGATTATACACTCATGCGATCGTTTATTACGTTAAAATGTATGCTTAAATTTAAATAATTAATGAAAACGCTTGTGGGTCTCTACCAGTTTCGTTGTTTTTCGTTTCTTTGAAGACCTGAATCTGACTCGACTGGGTCAAATTGAAATATTTTTTGGCGAAAAAAAAAAAGATTTTCAACTACTTCCTTAGAATTATGCAAGTAGAATTGTGTTAACTGTTTGTTTAGTTTCTTCATTTTTGGTTTACTTAAATACAAACTTACTTTCCACACAAACAGTTACCATTAGTTGAGTAAACTATGTTCCATTAAGAGAAACTATTTCGTTAAACCTACCTTAGCAAAACAATGACCAGAAGCAGAAGACAAAAGGTAATAATATACTCTCCCTTTTTAAGGGAAGCTGCCCAGTTTTAAGCTATAAACTCCAAAGCCCTTTTTAAATTCCCCACCTCCCCCTTTGGCTCCCCATTTACAATCGAATTCAAAGTGCACCGCCACCACGACTCTCTCGAGCACACTCGCCGCGTTGAGAGAATATTTTAGATATAGCTACCACCCATAACCTATCTAAATTGACTTAAATTATAATGCAAGTGGCCGTTAAAAGCGGAATTTAAATTTATTAATCTCGACTTTCGTCTGCTGCTCTGGTTTTTTTCCCCCTTCTCGTGGCAAGTGTTGCTTTGAAAATTGTTTCAAAGATTTCGTCGTTTCTTGTGCCCGCTTTGAACAAAACTATTTTCACGGAGATAATGGCCTTACGAGCTGTGTGTGTGTGTGTTTGTGTTTTTCCGCGGCTTTCGTTTGTTTCTACAAGTGGTGCGCTCTTTAAGGGAAAGAAGGAGGAGGAGCAGGATGTCGTCAGATCTCACTTTCATCGGGTCCGATTTGGACGAGGAAAGACGCGCCAGAAGTTAGATGCAACCACTTGTACTTTCAGTAAATTTTTCAAATCGTTAAACATTGAATCGAAAACAAAAATTCCAAATCCATACACCTCATCTTGTTCTCTCAATTATTCCGACATAATTACGCATAATAATTGTCAAAACTTTAAAATTTGTGTAGGAAATGTAGTCAATGCGATCATTAGTGCGGTGCCTGTGGGGACGCGTAGTCCTGTTTTTTTCGTGATAATTTCTATTTCTTTTGTTTTTGCTGTTCGTGTGCATGGGGTGAGTGGTTATTATACAGCAATTCCCCACGAAAACAGCATGGAAAAAAACAAAAGTGCTCGGATCGGGCTCCAAAATTTTCTGGGGGTTCCCTGGCCGAAATAATTAGACCCGTATTTTTTGTTTGACCATTAGGGTGACCTACGCCGTGTTAGGGTGGTCTGAAAATTGCCATTTTCGTCGATTTTCACAAAAACCACTTTTTTCGAAAAATCATAACTCCTCGTCATTTCAACCGATTTCAATTGTCTTATACGCAAATGGAAAGTGATAAGTTGGCCTGGAAATATTTTTATCGGATTCCCCGGATATTTTGACATAACATACTAAAAATTGGGAGGAGTTCATTAACAGGATTCCAAGATATGATTTTTTGAAAATAAAATCCGTGTTTTTCGACGCGCCGCGTGCAAAACCCGGAAAATGACGAAATCGGCAAAAATCAACTTTTTTCACTAAAACTGTGATAACTTCAAAATTTCAGCGATGACCTACACATGTCTGGGTACCAAAAGTTGCGTTTTTTTAATTACAAAAATTTTGGTACCAAATCATCTATAGGTCATCGCAAAAAAATTAAAGTAATTACCGTTTTAGTGAAAAAAGTTGATTTTTTGTTATCTAACATTTCAAATGGGCGTAATATTGAATGTTTGGCCCGTTTGAAATGTTAGTCTTGATTTTAAATTTTTGAAGATATTTTTTTCGAAAAGATCGGATAATTTTACGAATATTTCATGTTATAACATTGTAAATCGGACCATTAGTGTCTGAGATATCGACATAAGAAAATGGTTGGTTGTTTTGGTGAAACTTAGAAAACATCAATTTTCCTGTTTTTTAAACTTTGCATAGCAATATCTCAGCAACTATGGGTCGTATCAACAAAGTTAATAAAAGCAAAATATAGAAAATTTTCTCAGCTTTTCAAAAATATTTTTTTCAAAAGTGGGCAAACATGTGCACTAATTTAAAAAAAATGATAAACTGCGACTATTTTTACAAAAAAATGGTTATAACTTGAAAACGGTGCACTTTATCAAAAATTCACTGAAGTACTTTTTGATTGCAAATTTGATTTTACATCGAAAAATGAAGTTGAAAATTTTTTGCGACCATGGCCTTACGGATATAAGCTCATAACTGCTCATAACTGAAAACAGAATATTTTTTTCAGTGTGGTAGAAATCTAGATAGTAAATCATCTTACGTAAATATTAAAACAAGTCAAATTGAAAAGCTGTCAAAGGCAAACTTATGGGAAATTGGACGAGTTTTCCGGTAAAAATATTTTCGAGACTGAAAAATCAAGTCTGTTATATAGAAAATGCCAAAAACAACCAAAAAAAAGCTGTTTTTTCGACATTTTTATTTTTATAACCGCTGTAACTTCGCAAGGATTGGACTTAGGACAATGGTCAATATGGAGACGTAAATGATTTTTGTATTTTTTTAGGAGAAACATACAATCCTGCATTTTTCGGGAGTCTTTTTGTAACATTTTAGGCTACTTTCTCAAAAAAATTTAATAAAAAAAAATCGTGACTTCAGCTTAACTTTTAATCATAAAAATTTAAAAATCTCACAGAAGTGACGTGTATTTTTCTTTCAGTGTATTTTTTTCAGAAAGCCCTTCCAATTTCCTACAAGTTTGTCTTTGACCACTTTTTGTTACGATGCATAGGCTTCGAGATACAGTCATTTTTAAATTACAGAATACAAAAATATTTAAAAAATTTACGCCCTTCTCAAATATCATTTTCGAGTGCAATTGGCTCCATATAAACAAAATGGCTTATATAGGCCTAGGATAACATGTCTACAAAGTTTCACTGAAATCGGAGAGGGTCGGGTACAAATGTACCAGAAAAAACCTGATTTGAGCTGGAATTGCTCGTTTTTATTTCATTTTCCATAGCTTGTTACACTTGCCCCACTTTCCCCTATGCATTTCCCCTAGCTTGAATACAGTTTTAAACAAAAAAAAGTAATTTTTGGTTGCAAATTCAATAATGCATCTACAATCTACAAAGTGTCGAGAATGCTTTCTTTTTGTAAGAATCACGATTCTGACATAAGATTTTGCGAAATGTTTTGAAATATTTTAGGTGACCAAAAGAAACATCTTCCAGAGATGAATTTTTGAAGACAATTCAATTCAATTCAATTCTAAATAGCGGTCAAAAAAATAGGTTTAATTGCTTAATAAAATTTACAATTCAAAAGTATCTTACCAATTTTTTTTTTATAAAATGCAGTTTTGGAGATAAAGTCACTTTTAGGTTATAACTTTCCGAAATATTAACACTTTTCGTTTCTTAAAAATCTTTTATGAAGGATAACCATCTCTTAATTTTTTTTTACTAAATAAGGCCGATGCAAATATTTTTAAAAGTTTTTTGTCCTGGCTCTGGCCGGAGTCGAGGGGGGGGGGGGGCAAAAAAATAAAAAATATAAATATTAAAATAACATGCCATAGTTTCAACATTTGCATGGAAAAAGTGTTTT
Source organism: Culex quinquefasciatus (assembly GCF_015732765.1). Classification (NCBI taxonomy): domain Eukaryota; kingdom Metazoa; phylum Arthropoda; class Insecta; order Diptera; family Culicidae; genus Culex; species Culex quinquefasciatus. Next base: position 105,913,961 of record NC_051861.1, read on the forward strand.
AAAATGTATTTTACACTAGTTCAGTTGTCTTGCAAAAACAAGTTTTCAAAAAATGTAAAATTTGACGAAAACAAAAAATTTTACGAAAAAAAACTTCAGCGATACAGTCATCCCACATATTCGGAACGGTTTACAGATCGGCCGATGGTTGAAAAATCATAGAAAATCGATAGTCGAACATAATGTTTTGCTTTTTCCTTCAAGTGGAAGCTTTTCATGAGATCTTTCGATTGATGTATAGACCGGCTGTAGTTTTTTTACGTTTTATATCATTTTTTAAAGAAAAACATTGACCCATGAAAACCACAAATTCGGAACACTTTTTTCTTACGAATGTAAACAAACTTTGGATCTCTTCAGGAGTACATATTTATTACCAAATAATGAATTCACACACTGAATCCAATGAAACTCAAGCTTAGTGATGTTTTATACATGGTTTGATAACTTTTTTGTAAAAAAAAAATCAGTTAAATTCAGGTGTTCCACAATTGTGGGAGGCACAATAACATCCCACAATTATGAAACAGGCAATTTGGAGGCTGTGTTTGCTGCTCTGGATAAAATTGTCTTGAAATGAAGTTTTTGTCTAAAAAGTACTACTTTTACTAATGAAATAGCAAGAGAATGTCCAAATAAAGGTCCTAAAAAGAGTAGGGTTGACGGAAAAGCTGCATTTGGCATGCTATTGACAAATTATCTCGAAAGTGTTCCGAATTTGTGGGTGTTCCGAATATGTGGGATGACTGTAGTAGACATCGAAAATTTTCAAAAATTCAAAAGATTTTTATATCAACCCAAACATGCTGAAAATGATTCCAAACGCAGGGAAATTCATTTTAAATTGATTCTAACTAATTGCACTTAAATTATTATAAAAATATTGAAAGTTTTTGAAAAAATATTTTTTTGCCCCCTGATTTTTCGGGCCAACATTGAAGAGGGGGGGACAAAAACTTTAAATAAAATTTGTACCAGCCTAAATTGCAAAAAAAATCTGAGACTTTGAAAATTTGACTGTAAAAATTAGGTTACAGCCTCAGCCTCATAAAAAATTCAAGTAGATGAAAATCAGTTTTTGTAATATTCAACTGACGATATCTCGAAAAGAATTGGATTGATTTGCAATGTTAAAATAATAATTTTTTTTCATTTTTTTCTATTTTTTCCAATTTTTTACAAAAAAAAAATCATAATTTAAAGACATATATTAAACCGTATTCAGTCCCCTAAAACACATATTTTTCAAATAATGGAAATTTAATGATTGTAAATAGAGGGTGACGATTCTCGAGATTTTCAATTTCCCGGGAATCGAGAGTGGAATCTGGCCATTTCCCGGGAATTCCCGGGACCCGGGAGTTTTTTTTACTATGCCAATAGTGGCTATAATATAAAAGGAAGAGTACCGTAAACTGGGGTCAATCGGGACACATGGGGCAAATTGGGGCTGCAGTTTTAACCATGTTGGAGCACAATATTTTGACTTTTCTGGTTGGTTTCGGTTAGAACAGACTTAGACCAACAAAATGTGTACATCCATTTCCAAATTTAAAAGCTATAAGTGCTCTAAAAACTGCTGTCCCTATTCAGACTGTATTCCCGATTCGCCCCAGATTACGATAGTAATTTTGCTTCTTTTCTATGAATTTAGTTAAATTAATTCATACTTATTCATACTTGTTTTATTTATTTTTTTCATTTTTAAGACCAACTGTAAATATTTATTGAAGAATATTTTCCAGATATCAGGACAACCAAAATGTTCACAATTGGTGGTTCTTAACTTTACAAAGATTGCCAGAGTTTTTTTTATTTTTTTTTTTTTCAAAATATGATTGAATATTAAGGTTGACGTGTAACACAAAATGAGGTATTGACATAAAAAAAGAAATAACCTTGTTACAGCGAAATTATCTTAGGGAAATAAAAAAAAACAGATTATGAGGATTGCTTTGCTCGAGAGAAGATATGAAAATTGAAATGATTTTGAAAAAGCTTTTCCCTCTAAGGAATAAAAAAAAATCAAACAACTTTAGATTTCATTTCTGGGGTGTAACTACTAAGTATGTTTTAAGGTAAATTTTGGGGTCCTAATTTTTTTTTTTTTTTGGCTTCTCACAATTAAAGTCATTGGAATTTTCCACATGTTAAGCTTTACACTTCCTGAATAAGAAGATAAGAGAAGCGTTGGTTTATTTGTTCTTGAACATTAAACATTCAACGTTTGAAAATTTTTTGAATTTTTCAAATAATTTTCTGATTAGTTTATATGATTTTGCTTCGATATTTACAAGTTTAAAATTTCCCGGGAGTCTCGACCGAGTTTCCCGGGAATCGAGAGGTCCAAAAATGGTCGATTTCCCGGGATTTTTTCCCGGGAATTCCCGCTCGTCACCCTCTAATTGTAAAACATAAACTTGAGAGAAATACACCCATCCCAAGCCTACTAAGCTGTCGTGTCTGAATGATGCAGGATTAGCTAAAGTGTTCCTAGAAATTTACTAAAACCAAGTACGACAACCAGTAGAGCAGCTTATTGTGAACATTTCTGTTTAAATTGACTTTTACAACAAGCTATTCGTATTCTTATTACAATCATTTTACAAAAATATTTCTCAATTGTAATTTGGTCAGCCGAAAATGCACTGAAGCCCACGCAATTTCTATTATCGGCTAAGCTCTTTTTTCAGCGCTCTTTTGTGTCTGCCCAGTGCGACATTTTAAGCGAACACTCACGAAGATAGCTTTTTTTTTAATCTAAAAATCGGCCTTTTTTTCTTCCGTGTGCCTATTTTTCTGAATAGGTCCTACCATCATTGTATGGACAGCTGTCAAAATTGTATGGAGACTTGTCCGATGTCACAAAATGGCATCTTTGGTCATAGGGAAGGCCCATACAAAGATTGAGCCAAATCAAAATATCCAAACAATAAAAATACACAAATCGGCTGATTTCTTAGAGAATTGCTTATATTAGGCCTTTTAAAATATATGATGAAACACCATGAATATTTCAAAACGTTTGCAATTTTGATCAGATATTAATAAATCAGTTAAATTATGCAGAAAATTGATAAATTCCCTGCCCCAAACCGCTGCCCAGTTTGCCACGCCATCACTCAAAACTTGGCAACATTTTAATTAGTAACTGGCGTTGGTGCAATTTTTGGCATGCCATCGTCCCACTCAACTGCACAACTGACCAAGGTGTCCGCGCATCGGTGTTCCGGGAATCCCCGGTGGTGGTCGGTCGTTGATTTGCGCATTGCAACAAAGTTGCAACATTTGAATTTCATCCATTAAATTGCGTGGTGTCGTAAATACGCGCGAAAAAGTGCCCAACTCGGCAGGGGGGGAGACACTGCACTGGCCACGACAACGCGACGCGACCCACGGTCCACAACCCGGAGATGTTCCGACGTCGCCGTTGAGGGCATTTTCCCACCGCAGCAGGTGGAACGCCCTCAATCATGAATAATAATGCCGGAGCTGGTGCATCGCTCCGTGGATTTTGGTCCTCGCGTGGTCCATTCTGCCAAGGATTTACACACGCGCCAGTGGGACCATGTTGGCCATCGTAGACATCGTATCACATACCCCCCCTGCTGGCTTGTGGTTTGACCGCAACGGAACGAAACGAAGCCGGACGGACGGACGGTTGAGTTTGAGGTTATGATCGTAAAAATTGCCCGTAAACAACCGGCAAGAAGAAAACCACGAATGGCAATACTTTCTCCCTTTATGCCCATTCTCTTATCGTAATTTGCATGACAATTATGGTGAATCGGTGCAATAAATTATGGCCGGGAGAGTGACGCAGGGATTCGATTCGGAATGAGTTCATCCATGATATCTTAACGCTTTGTTAACTAAAAACTAAAAACTAAAAACTAAAAACTAAAAACTAAAAACTAAAAACTAAAAACTAAAAACTAAAAACTAAAAACTAAAAACTAAAAACTAAAAACTAAAAACTAAAAACTAAAAACTAAAAACTAAAAACTAAAAACTAAAAACTAAAAACTAAAAACTAAAAACTAAAAACTAAAAACTAAAACTAAAACTAAAACTAAAAACTAAAAACTAAAAACTAAAAACTAAAAATAAAAACTAAAAACTAAAAACTAAAAACTAAAAACTAAAAACTAAAAACTAAAAACTAAAAACTAAAACTAAAACTAAAAACTAAAAACTAAAAACTAAAAACTAAAAACTAAAAACTAAAAACTAAAAACTAAAAACTAAAAACTAAAAACTAAAAACTAAAAACTAAAAACTAAAAACTAAAAACTAAAACTAAAAACTAAAAACTAAAAACTAAAAACTAAAAACTAAAAACTAAAAACTAAAAACTAAAAACTAAAAACTAAAAACTAAAAACTAAAAACTAAAAACTAAAAACTAAAAACTAAAAACTAAAAACTAAAACTAAAACTAAAAACTAAAAACTAAAAACTAAAAACTAAAAACTAAAAACTAAAAACTAAAAACTAAAAACTAAAAACTAAAAACTAAAAACTAAAAACTAAAAACTAAAATCTAAAAACTAAAAACTAAAAACTAAAAACTAAAAACTAAAAACTAAAAACTTTTTGCTTTTTGCTTTTTTGCTTTTTTGCTTTTTTGCTTTTTTGCTTTTTTGCTTTTTTGCTTTTTTGCTTTTTTGCTTTTTTGCTTTTTTGCTTTTTTGGTTTTTTGCTTTTTTGCTTTTTTGCTTTTTTGCTTTTTTGCTTTTTTTTGCTTTTTTGCTTTTTTGCTTTTTTGCTTTTGCTTTTGCTTTTTCTTTTTCTTTTTTTTTTTTTTCTTTTTGCTTTTGCTTTTTTGCTTTTTTTGATTTTTCTTTTTGCTTTTTTGCTTTTTTGCTTTTGCTTTTCTTTTTTGCTTTTTTGCTTTTTGCTTTTGCTTTTTTGCTTTTTTGCTTTTGCTTTTTTGCTTTTTTGCTTTTTTTTTGCTTTTGCTTTTTGCTTTTGCTTTTTTTTTTTTTGCTTTTTTGCTTTTGCTTTTTTTTTTGCTTTTTTTTTTTGTTTTTTTGCTTTTGTTTTTTGCTTTCTTTTGCTTTTTGCTTTTTCTTTTTTGCTTTTTTGCTTTTGCTTTTTGTTTTTTGGTTTTGGTTTTTGCATTTTTTGCTTTTGCTTTTTTTTTGCTTTTTGCTTTTGCTTTTGCTTTTGCTTTTGCTTTTTGCTTTTTGCTTTTTGCTTTTTGGTTTTTGGTTTTTGCTTTTTGCTTTTTGCTTTTTGCTTTTTGCTTTTTGCTTTTCGCTTTTTGCTAGAAACAAGAAACAAGAAACAAGAAACAAGAAACAAGAAACAAGAAACAAGAAACAAGAAACAAGAAACAAGAAACAAGAAACAAGAAACAAGAAACAAGAAACAAGAAACAAGAAACAAGAAACAAGAAACAAGAAACAAGAAACAAGAAACAAGAAACAAGAAACAAGAAACAAGAAACAAGAAACAAGAAACAAGAAACAAGAAACAAGAAACAAGAAACAAGAAACAAGAAACAAGAAACAAGAAACAAGAAACAAGAAACAAGAAACAAGAAACAAGAAACAAGAAACAAGAAACAAGAAACAAGAAACAAGAAACAAGAAACAAGAAACAAGAAACAAGAAACAAGAAACAAGAAACAAGAAACAAGAAACAAGAAACAAGAAACAAGAAACAAGAAACAAGAAACAAGAAACAAGAAACAAGAAACAAGAAACAAGAAACAAGAAACAAGAAACAAGAAACAAGAAACAAGAAACAAGAAACAAGAAACAAGAAACAAGAAACAAGAAACAAGAAACAAGAAACAAGAAACAAGAAACAAGAAACAAGAAACAAGAAACAAGAAACAAGAAACAAGAAACAAGAAACAAGAAACAAGAAACAAGAAACAAGAAACAAGAAACAAGAAACAAGAAACAAGAAACAAGAAACAAGAAACAAGAAACAAGAAACAAGAAACAAGAAACAAGAAACAAGAAACAAGAAACAAGAAACAAGAAACAAGAAACAAGAAACAAGAAACAAGAAACAAGAAACAAGAAACAAGAAACAAGAAACAAGAAACAAGAAACAAGAAACAAGAAACAAGAAACAAGAAACAAGAAACAAGAAACAAGAAACAAGAAACAAGAAACAAGAAACAAGAAACAAGAAACAAGAAACAAGAAACAAGAAACAAGAAACAAGAAACAAGAAACAAGAAACAAGAAACAAGAAACAAGAAACAAGAAACAAGAAACAAGAAACAAGAAACAAGAAACAAGAAACAAGAAACAAGAAACAAGAAACAAGAAACAAGAAACAAGAAACAAGAAACAAGAAACAAGAAACAAGAAACAAGAAACAAGAAACAAGAAACAAGAAACAAGAAACAAGAAACAAGAAACAAGAAACAAGAAACAAGAAACAAGAAACAAGAAACAAGAAACAAGAAACAAGAAACAAGAAACAAGAAACAAGAAACAAGAAACAAGAAACAAGAAACAAGAAACAAGATACAAATCATAAGTTTAATACTTTAATAACCTTAAAAAACAGTGAATCCAGCTCATCCACATATGAACCACGTGCTGGCCCACAACTGTAACTGAAAGCTTTTAAAAAATGTAAATAAATTATAATCACAGTGCCAAGAGGTGCAATGAATTTTAATGCGCTCACTTTAAATGCAATACTGTGCAAATGAATCGATTTTCGCTTGCCGACCTCAGGGTTCTTTTTGTTCTACAAGCCCCCACTTTTTTAAATAGTTCTCCATAAGAGGATTGCATTTTCGCTCCCATTCTGGGGGGAACACTTATCAAATAAAAACCTGAGGATTTTACTGCCCTTCGCCGCCACCACCACCATCGACGACGACGTTTTGCGGCTAAAAGCTGTTGAGCAATTTCAGTTATATCGTTCTTCCAGAGAGTCGTCTTTTGCATCTTCATCAGCTTCCGATGCTGCCTGGTTCTACACCAGAAGTCGGCCAACCCTCTCGCTCTTCATGAATGCATAATTTCGCTTTCATAGACCTCTTTTCCCTACTTTTCGCTACTTCACTCAACCCTGCAGAGTAACGTTCGTAGACCGGCATCGCGATTCCGCGAGATATCCTTCCTCTTCTTGGTTTTTACTGCGTGCCCGCGTTCTCTTTTGAATATTAAAAAAATTATAAAAGCATGAATAATAATAAAACTTTTCCAACTGTACTTTAGTTACTCCCGGCCTTGGCTCCTTGCAGCGAAATTCCTTCAGCATTTTCAGCATTCCAGCAGCTCACTCGTTCGAGGAAGAGCAAACTTTTTGAGTAAAGTAAAGTAAATCTTTCCCAGTTCCTGAGGGGAACACCCTTGAAGAGTATCGGGGCCGGCATTTACAAAGCGGATTCAGTGGCAGTTTCATTCTCAACTTAATGTTAACATGTTAAGGTTAATGTTAACATTCCATAGGTCGCCTCCCTAAGGTGTCGTGATAAGGTCCAGTTTGTGACGATACACTACCTTCCCTTTACTAAGCAATCGATTCCAGAAGGGAAAAGATCACCAGTTGTGTTGGTCCGAGCCGGGATTTGAACCCCGATCTACCGCTTACGAGGCGGAAGCGTTACCACTGGGCTACGTGGCTCGGTCTTAAACTTTTTGAGGTTAGGTTGTTTTGCAGCCGTTCATCATCATTTTGGGTGAAGAAGCCACCCTCTGTTGTTTGGTTGCTTTTCGTGAGGATGTGTTTTTTTCCTTCGTGCACTTGGTTGAGGTTCACTTGTTTTTAAATTTTATTTTGTTTCGTACAATTTTTACCTTGGAAAGGGATTTGGATTCAGATTTTTGCTATAATTCAATTTATAAGTTTGAAAAATAATTCTTGACATAGAACAACTTGAGACTTAACTCTAAAAAAAAAAGTTTTTATTTTTAAAATTTTACAATTTTTAGTTATTTTAATTATTGTTTTCTTTTAATCCATAAAATTTATTTTAAAATTTTGAAATGATAGTTTTATTGCTTAGGTTTTAAATTTTTTAATCTACATTTTTTTAATTAAGATCCTTTTTTAAATTTGTTTATAGTTATTTTTGGTATGTTTACATTTTTTTAGATTTTCATATTTTTTCTTTCTTTGAAATTTACAGTTTTTTAATGATTTGGAATTTTTTAGACTGGAAGATTTTTGGCGTTTTAAGAATTTTTTTAGAAACTCTCTTTAATGTTTTTTTTAATTTAAAATTCATTAAAATTTCTGGATTTATCTCATTTTTTTTTTTTAAAAACAGCTTTTAAGTTTTCTAATTTTTTGGGCTTCAGACGATACTATACAAAAAATCATTTATTTTCTTTTTTTAATTTTTATTTAATTTTTTGGCTGTTGAGAAAAATTACAAACTTTATATCAGCACCCGCTTCAAAAAAAATTGTAGCAAAAAACTACTTAAATAGCATAACTACTGGAAAAGTATTTTTGTATTTATGCCCATAAGTTTCAAAAATTGTTTGCATCGGCCTCATTAAATATTCCAATTTTAAAGAATTACAGTGTGGATTTTTTAGAGTTTTTGGAACATAAAGAGATATTTTATTTCTTGCAATTTTTTTTTTTTGAAATTTTTATATTTTTAATTTTTGTTTTTTTTTCAAATTCTATTAACTCGTAAATTATGGTACATTTTTAATTTTTGTTTTTTTTTAATTGATTTTAAATTTAGGATTTTGAGTATTTTTAATCCACTTTCCCCTAAGATTAAAAAAAAATTGCACGGCTTTATTGAACCCTCTAAACTACATATTGTATTTTTTAATTTTTAAAATATTGAGATTTTTTGTGTGTGTTTTTTTTGTTGAAATTTTTGCAATTTTAGTTTTTTTTTAATTTTTTGGATTTTTTTAACGTTTTGGAGTTTAATTTATTTTTATCATTTCAAATTTAGTTTTTATTTGTTTTTTTTAACATATTTTAAGCTGATGCAAATATTTTGTCATTCTTGTCTCATTTTTATTTAATTTTTGCCTCATTATTGTCTGATTTTGGTTTCAATTTTGACTAATTATTGTCTCTTTTTTGTCTTATTTTGGACTTATTTTTGTCTTATTTTTTCTCATTTTTGTCTTATTTTTGTTTCTTTTTTGTCTCATATTTGTCTAATTTTTGTCTCAGTTTTGTCTCATTTTTTCTCAGTTTTATGTAATTTTTGTCCCATTTTGTCGTATTTATTTTTGCCTCATTTTTATTTCATTTTTGCCTCATTTTCGTCTCAATTTGCCTCATTTGAGTCACATTTTTGTCTCACTTTTGTCTCACTTTTGTCTCAGTTTTGTCTCAGTTTTGTCTCAGTTTTATCTCAGTTTTGTCTCAGTTTTGTCTCAGTTTTGTCTCATGTTTGTTTCATTTTTGTCTCATTTTTGTCTCAATTTGCATCATTTTTGTGACATTTTTTTCTAACCTTTGTCTAAGTTTTGTTTAGTTTATGTCTAATTTTTGTCTCATTTTTGTCTCATTTTTGTCTAATTTTTTTCTCATTTTTGTCTCAGTTTTTTCTCAATTATGTCACATTTTTGTCCAATTTTTGTCTCATTTTGACTCTTTTTTGTCTCATTTTTTTCTCTTTTTTCTTATTTTTGTCTCATTTTTGTCTTATTTTTTTCTCATTTCGTCTCATTTTTGACGCTTTTTTGTCTTATTTTTGACGCTTTTTTGTCTTATTTTTGTCTCATTTTTATCTTATTTTTCACTTATTTTCGTCTTATTTTTGTTTCTTTTTTCTCTTATATATGGTTTATTGTTGTTCGTTTTTATCTCTTTTTGTCTCATTTTTGTCTTGTTTTTGTGTTCTTTTTGACTTATTTTTGTCTCATTTTTGTCTCATTTTTGTCTCATTTTAGTCCCATTTCGTTTCATTTTCGTCTCATTTCGGTCTCATTTGCTTCTTATTTTTGTCTCATCTTTGCCTTATTTTTGTCTCATTTTTGTCTCATTTTTGTCTCATTTTTGTTTCATTTTTGTCCCATCTCGTTTCATTTTTGTCGAATTTCGGTCTCATTTTCTTCTTATTTTTGTCTCATCTTTGTTAAATTTTTGTCTCATTTTTGTTTCATTTTTGTCCCATTCTTGTATCATTTTCGTTTCATTTTTTTATCGTTTTGGTCTCATGTTTGTCTCATTTTTGTTTTTTTTGTTTTTTGTTTCTTTTTTGTCTCTTTGTTGTCTCATTTGTGCCTTATTTTTGTCTCATTTTTGCCTCAGTTTGCCTCATTTTTGTCTCATTTTGTCGTGTTTTTTTCACATTTTTGTCTCATTTTTGTCCCATTTTTGTCTCAGTTTGTCTCATTTTTGTCTCATTTTGTCGTATTTTTGTCACATTTCTGTCTCATTTTTGTCCCTTTTTTGTATCATTTTTTTCTTTTTTTTTGTCTCATTTTTGTCTAATTTTTTCTCGTTTTCGTCTTGTTTTTGTTTAATTTTTTTCTCATTTTTGTTTCATTTTTGTCTTATTTTTTCCCATTTTGTCTCATTTTTGACTTATTTTTTTCTCATTTTGTCTCATTTTGACGCATTTTTGTCATATTTTTGTCTCATTTTTGTCTTATTTTAACTTATTTCCGTCTTATTTTTGGTTTATTTTTGTTCGTTTTTATCTCTATTTTGTCTCATTTTTGTCTGATTTTTGTCTTATTTTTGTCTTATTATTGTCTTATTTTTGTCTTATTTTTGTCTCATTTTTGTCTCATTTTGGTCTCGTTTTTGTCTCATTTTTGTCTTATTTTTGCTTTATTTTTATTTTATTTTTGTCTCAGTTTTGTCTCATTTTTGACTTATTTTTTTCTCATTTTGTCTCATTTCTGTCTTGTTTTTGTCTCATTTTTTCTCATTTTGTCTCATTTCTGACGCATTTTTGACTCATTTTTGTCTTATTTTTTTCTTATTTTGTCTAATTTTTGTCTTATTTATGTCTCATTTTTGTCTTATTTTAACTTATTTTCGTCTTATTTTTGTTTCTTTTTTGTCTTATTTTTGGTTTATTTTTGTTCGTTCTTATCTCATTTTTGGCTCATTTTTGTCTTATTTTTGTTTTATTTTTGTTTTATTTTTGTCTCATTTTTGTTTAATTTTTGTTTAATTTTTTCTATTTTGTCACATTTTTCTTCAATTTTTGTCTCATTTTTGTGTAGTTTTTGCTAATTTTTCTCTTTTTTTTAGATCTTTTTTTATTCCATTTTTTTCTCAGTTTTGTCTAATTTTTGTCATATTTTTGTCTCATTTTTGTTAATATTTTGTTATTTCAGCTTTTTTTTAATTTTTAAATAAGCTTTCAATATGGCTGTCAATCAGTGTTCGTCTGATTTTATAGTTCATTCTTTTGGGTGCAACTCTGCAAAAGACTTGTCAAATTGGACACTTGGTGCCTCAGGTGTGCCATCTTGCTTGCAGAATCGGTTACGGCACCCCCTCCAAAACCTCATATTGTCTGTACAAAACCCTTGCAACACTGCCCAAGGTTCCTTTTCCACTGGACAGTTGTGCTAAAGTGTGATGTCCGTCCTCCAATTGCAGAGCACTCACTTACCTTGAACTGTGAAGGTACTTCAAGAGGAGCTTCAATTTGTACTACAGTGAAACCCCGATGATTAGACAAAGGAATTAAGAAAAGTACAAAGAAAACATTCATTCTGTGAATAAAATACATGCATAAGCCATCTGCCATTGTTAACAGAGTGACAAGCCAACTCCACTGATAGATGTCAAATTTCCAAACCTTTTCGATTGTTTACGTTCGAAAAGGTCTGTATAAACGAAGATGAAAACATTCCTTTGATTCATTCCTTAACGTTTTGCATGGTAAAATTATTGACAGCAAAGTTAAAAGTGACAGTTTTGGAATTTATACCCAAACAATTTCAAATTATCATGGTTTTGCTGTACCACCAGCAACCACCATACTAAACCAGCTGGAATGTCCTCCCGTGGACCCGTCAATGGGCCAGGAATGGGCCCGTCCATGGCCATCGTCCGCCGTCACGGGCACACATCGACGTTGTCGTGTTAGCTTGTCGCACGTCGCTTTTTGACGTTCCGAGAAAAACGCGCTTTAATGTTTGACCTTGAATAAACAAAAACGAGAGCACGAAATGTAAACAATAACAAACACTTTTTGTTTGGTTGACCATATTATGCATTGTCCTGAAGTTTGGTTGAATTTGGTTGCCGGAGTCCCGAGTTATAACTACAAATGTTTTCGATAGTCGGGCATGTACATGTGTCAAACGCGTTCTGACCTGAAATCCCTTTGTCCAGTTCTCGCACTTACAGCAATTTTCGGGGTGTGTCAAGATACCATGACAAGTTTGAAACTTCTTTCAAATGAAAAGTGAAGGTCAAAAGGTGAGCTGCACAAAATGGCGTTCTTAACGCAATTTGGCCCAAAATGCACGTACGACAAGTTAGCACGACATCCACATGTAAACAAATAAGATATATTACACATTCTTCGAAGCGGACAGCCGTCGGGCGTGGAAGTGGAAAGCCACACCACTCCAGAGAACGAGGTATTTTTACCAGGGTTTGTTTGTGTTTGTCCACCTTCTTGCGGTCTGTGTTGTGTTGTTTTCCGCCGCCAACAACAAGCAATCCGAAGAGTGTGTCCTGCTCGAACAGACTACGTGGTGGTGGCAGCGTGAATGTCCTCGAGTCGTCGTTGCCTTGTTTGTAGGCGTTGGCGTGACTAGGTAGAGTAGATTTTTTTCTTCTATATTTTCATTCATAAAAAAGACAACGAAGAAAGGAGTGAGCCTTTAAGGACATGGATGGGTTTCTGTTTGCGGCACACATTTGCCTTCTGTACAAATATGTAATCAGTTCTTGGCTTTAATTTGATAAACAGCATTTAGAGGAAGTTTTTAGAAATGATCCTACAGTATTGAAGACAACCGATGGTTGATCATGATGAGTGTGGTTGCTAGTTCTTTTTTCCAAAATTCTTGTACGTTATCCTTGTTAGCTTTATGACCCATCCCTAAAACTTCACCCCGATTTGCTTGTAACATCCACTTAACATAATTGTAAAGTAATTCCTCATTGTTTTGCACTTGGCCTAGACAGGACAATCCAGCAGCAGCAGCAGCACCCCGAGCAGACGGAAATAACGTGGGAATAAAATTTTTTGATATTTGAAAATACTAGGCCAATAACATTTCGTGTTATTTATAACATGATTTGTTATTCGCCGTTATGATTTTTTTGTTATTGGATTGTTATTGTAATAACAGACTAATAACATTTTTAGTTATTCTACGAGCAAATCATTGTTATTATTTTTTGTTATTTTAACAACTAATCCGATCATCCCAATAACAGTTGGAGGTATTCTTTTATAACAAAAAATGTTATTTCAAAGATGTTTTGGCTTTTAACCAATAACAAACTTTGTTATGATAACATAAACTGTTATTCAACTCTTATGCTTAAATGGATTTTGTAAGAAGATTTCATAACACTTTCTGTTATTTTAACAGTATTTGTTATTGAAATGGCATGAATTTAGTTATTACCGTCTGTTCGGGACCTCCCGAGGCACTTTAGGGGAAGGACAAACACACAGAACTTGAAATGAATAATGTCAGAGGCGTGCCTGGGACAAATAAATAAAGCTAAACCGTTGGAATGCGGCGCGGACCCTTAAAACGGCTGCTGCTGCTGCACCATATGTGTGATTGTTTTTGTGCCCAACACCATTATCAGGATAAGGGACATAAATAACACACACTCACACGGATACTCGCGTTGGGAGAAACTAAAAAGTGCATGAAACATCGTGCAAGGAAGGCATAAATTTCCACTACCGGGTTTGTGTGTCCTTTTTTTCTGCAAAGTGTGGATGATAAATTCCAAGAAAAATAACGTAAAACTTGATAATAATTGCCGAGCAATTTCGAGTGTTTTTATTCGTTTTGAGGTTGGACAAGTTGGCACGGAATTCGGAGTGAAATTTTCCAACCAAAAGTTATCTCCAAAAATTACACGAAATAGTCCTCAACTTTTAAAGTGAGACCACTTCACTGAACTTCAAACCAGGATTCCCCTGTAGAGTACGCGCGCTAAGTGGAATCAGTTGTCATCCCTTAACTGGCATCTTCTACAGACAGCAGCCAGCGCACATATGTTTTTCAAATATGCACAAATAACAACGACAGCTTCTGCTGCTCAAAAGACACAATTACGGCAAGTGTAGAGTGTAGAAATAGTGTTTAGTCCTGCGGGCAAAGTACTCGAAATCACTTGAGACTGTCTGGGGAAAGGAGGACGCGCGGAACCGAAGGACTTTGGAGAGATATTTAATACGCGAGTACAATGTTCGCGTAAGATAACAGAGTCCCCGTGACGAAGGAAGGGAGTACCGTGCAAGGGAGTTGGTTTAGATTTTATTATTCTTCTGCTTATTGTGCGTTTTTGTGAGCTTTTGTGGATTGTGTCACGTTCCCCAGAAAACCATTCCCCCGAAAACCATTCCCCAGAAAAGTTTCTTTCTCGAAAAATCAAAGTAGTTTCAAATATTAGTTTGTTTGAAATTTCTTAGCAGCAATTCCATTTGAAAAGAGCCTAAACCAAAAAAAAAGTTCTCCGATCGGGCTCAAAATTTTTCTGGGGGTTCCTTGGTCAAAATAATTAGACCCGTATTTTTTTGTTTGGCCATTAGGGTGGCCTACATCGTGCTAGGGTGGTTCAAAAAATGGCAATTTTCGTCATTTTTCGCAAAAACCACTTTTTTCTAAAAATCATATCTCCGCGCCATTTCATCCGATTTTAGCTGTCTTAGACGCAAAAGAAAGGTGATGAGTTTGGCTATTTGGGAAAAATAGTAAAAAGTTCCAAAAATCTAGCTTAACTATTGAAAAAGTCGTATGAAAACTTAAAATGGCGTTTTGACCGTGTCTGGACCAAAGAGCCTATGTCTGAAAATATTTTTATCGGATTCCTCGGAAAATTTCACATACCATATCAAAAAATTGGCGATGTCGAACCGTACGTTTTGGAGATATGATTTTTTGAAAATAAAAACTGCGTTTTTCGACGCGCCACGCGCAAAAACGGGAAAATTACGAAATCGGCAAAAAATCAACTTTTTTCACTAAAACTGCGATAACTTTAAAATTTCAGCGATGACCTATACATGTCTGGGTACCAAAATTTTCGTAATTGAGAGACGCAACTTTTGGTACCATAACATCTATAGGTCATCGCTGAAATTTTAAAGTTATCGCAGTTTTTTTTTTCAAAAAATCATATCTCGGAAACGTACGGTTCGACATCGCCAATTTTTTGAAATGTTATGTGAAATTTTCCGAGGAATCCGATAAAAATATTTTCAGACATAGGCTCTTTGGTCCAGACACGGTCAAAACGCCATTTTAAGTTTTCATACGACTTTTCAATAGTTAAGCTAGATTTTGGAACTTTACTATTTTTCCCAAATAGCCAAACTCATCACCTTTCTTTGCGTCTAAGACAGCTAAAATCGGATGAAATGGCGCGGAGATATGATTTTTAGAAAAAAGTGGTTATTGCGAAAAATGACGAAAATTGCCATTTTTTTAACCACCCTAGCACGATGTAGGCCACCCTAATGGCCAAACAAAAAAATACGGGTCTAATTATTTTGGCCAAGGAACCCCCAGAAAAATTTTGAGCCCGATCGGAGAACTTTTTTTTTGGTTTAGGCTCTTTTCAAATGGAATTGCTGTTAGAAAATATAAAAATTGGACAAGGTTATTTTACCCATGCCAAGAAATTTTTCTTTTTTTTGACAACAATTCTAGAGAAAATAACAGAAAATGTTAAGAGGCAGTATTTGTAAATATTGCTCGGTTTGTTCTAGAGGTCGTATCGAGGTGCTCCGATTTGGATGAAACTTTCAGCGTTTGTTTGTATATACGTGAGATGAACTCATGCCAAATATGAGCCCTCTACGACAAAGGGAAGTGGGGTAAAACGGGCTTTGAAGTTTGAGGTCGAAAAAACATTAAAAATCTTAAAATTGCTCGCATTTCCGTAAAACTTCTTCAATTCCAACTCTCTTAGATGCATTCGAAAGGTCTTTTGAAGCACTTCAAAATGTGCCATAGACATCCAGGATTGGTTTGATTTTTCTCATAGCTTTTGCAAATAACTGTTAAAAATGGATTTTTAAAACCTTAATCTTTTTCCAACAGCCTCCAACACCCATGCTCCCGTAGGTCAAAAGATAGGTAATTTCATGGACTATAAGCCTACGGAAATAACTTTGGCCAATCGCAGTTTTTCTCATAGTTTTTCGATTTTTCTATAACAAACATTTTACAACGTTAGTTTTTGCCCTGTAGGCCGTCATAGCGGCACTTTTTGGTCTCAATTTTGTCATATTTGGAATCCTCGGAAAATTTCACGTAAGTTAGAAGTATTGGAGTTGTAAATTTGATTTCAAAAATAATTAAATAAAACATTTTCGAAAAAAGAAATAGATCTTATTTACCCTGTGATCAATACGTCAAATGCCGTATTAAGTAGGCGAATATCTGTTTTACCCCTAATCCGACAAAATGTTAAAAAATATTTTAATTCATTTTAAATGGCATTTTTTCCAATCAAATTTACAACTCCAATACTTATAACTAACGTGAAATTTTCCGAGGATTCCAAATATGACAAAATTGAGACCAAAAAGTGCCGCTATGGAGGCACACAGGGCAAAAACTAACGATGTAAAATGTTTGTTGTAGAAAAATCGAAAAACTATGAGAAAAACTGCGATTGGCCAAAAAGTTAATACCGTAGGCTTATAGTCCATATAATTACCTATCTTTTGACCTATGGAAGTATGGGTGTTAGAGGCTGTTGCAAAAAGATATTGAGGTTTAAAAAAAAAACATTTTTAACAGTAATTTGCAAAAGCTATGAGAAAAAATCAAACCACTCCTGGATGTCTATGGCACATTTTGAAGTGCTTCAAAAGACCTTTCGAATGCATCTAAGAGAGTTGGAATTGAAGAAGTTTTACGGAAATGCGAGCAATTTTAAGATTTTTAATGTTTTTTCGACCTCAAACTTCAAAGCCCGTTTTACCCCACTTCCCTTTGTCGTAGAGGGCTCATATTTGGCATGAGTTCATCTCACGTATATACAAACAAACGCTGAAAGTTTCATCCAAATCGGAGCACCTCGATACGACCTGTTACACATTGGTGAAAAACTCGCTCTTAATTCGGCTTATGACTCGTTCTATTATTCTAAGAAATTTTCTCTTCTTTTTCAGTCATGTTAAATTTGTTTTACAAATGCCGAATAAATTGAAGTTTCTTTTTATTTCTTGTTTTCCGTGAATGCTATTTTTATTTTGCAAAGAAGAAAAATGTTTGTTAAAATCAAAATATGATTATGGGTGTCATTGGTATAATTCCATTTGACATATTGGACCTTTGGCATATTGCTCATTTTGCATGATTATTTAAATTTTCTAAATTTGATTTAAGGTGACAAAATTTAATTTATCATTTTTGGAAGAAGAAAACTCTCTTGACTTACAATAACTGATTAATTTTTCCTTCTTTTAAGAAGGTCTTCTGAAACAAGTTGAATTTCACCTTCTTTAAAGAAGGGAAAACTGTCTTGACTTGTGATATCTGCTAACAGAAGTTGAATTTTTGCTTTAAAGTTTTTTTTCTTGTATTCTTTCTTGTTTCCATAAGGAAAAACTCTCTTGACTAGTGATAACAAATTTAAAAAGTTGTGTAAGTGGTCAAGGGAAAATTAAACCCGTGTCGCAGTTATAATAACAAGGCTACAATTTTTTCCCTTTCTTACAGAAGGGAAAACTCTCCTCCTCCCTTTAAAGGTAAAATTCAACTTGTATCAGTCAGTTAAGTTTTCCTTTCTTTAAAGAAGGGAAAACTTTCTAGCCTTGTAATAACTGCTGACGCACTCGAGCGTAATATTTCAATCTTTATTTCTCGCATCACGATCGAGATTTTTCGATCTAAATATTACGATCATAATTTGTTAACGGTAAGTCAAAAAAACCAAAGCTTCAAAAATGTCATAAATTAAAAACATTTTCAAAATTCTCAAAAAAAATAAAAAGGTTTGAAATTCAAAAATCAAAATTAAAGAGAAAAGAAATTTTAAAATAAAAAAATATCAAAGATTATGAATTTTATTTTTTTTTTTTAGTTTTTTGAAAATTTGAAATTATGGAAATTTTGTTTTTTTTTTTTGGAATTTTTGAAAATTTTAGAAACCTTAAAAATTTTGAAAATTTTGGAAATTTTGGAAATTTTGGAAATTTTGGAAATTTTGGAAATTTTGGAAATTTTGGAAATTTTGGAAATTTTGGAAATTTTGGAAATTTTGGAAATTTTGGAAATTTTGGAAATTTTGGAAATTTTGAAATTTTGGAAATTTTGGAATTTTGGAAATTTTGGAAATTTTGGAAATGGAAATTTTGGAAATTTTGAAAATTTTGGAAATTTTGGAATTATGGAAATTTTGGAAATTTTGGAATTTGGAAATTTTGGAATTTTGGAAATTTTGGAATTTTGAATTTTGGAAATTTTGGAAATTTTGGATTTTGGAATTTTGGAAATTTTGGAAATTTTAAATTTTGGAATTTTGGAATTTTGGAAATTTTGGAAATTTTGGAATTTTGGAAATTGAATTTTGGAATTTTGGAATTTTGGAAATTTTGGAAATTTTGGAAATTTTGGAATTTTTGGAATTTTTTGGAATTTGGAATTTTGGAAATTTTGGAATTTGGAATTTTGGAATTGGAAATTTTGGAAATTTTGGATTTTTGGAAATTTTGGAATGGAGATTTTGGAATTTTGGAAATTTTGGAATTTTTGGAAATTTTGGAAATTTTGGAAATTTTGGAAATTTTGGAATTTTGGAATTTTGGTTTTGTAATTTTGGAATTTTGGAAATGGAATTTTGGAAATTTTGGAAAATTTTGGAATTTGGAAATTTTGGAAATTTTGAAAATTTTGGATTTTGGAAATTTTGAAAATTTTGAAAATGTTGGAAATTTTGGAAATTTTGGAAATTTTGGAAATTTTGGAAATTTTGGAAATTTTGGAAATTTTGGAAATTTTGAAAATTTTTGAAATTTTGAAAATTTTGGAAATTTTGGAAATTTTGGAAATTTTGGAAATTTTGGAAATTTTGGAAATTTTGGAAATTTCGGAAATTTTGGAAATTTGGGGAATTGATTTCTGGGAATGGTTTTCTGAGGAATGTGACACAATTCTTTTGTGAGCTTTTGTCATTTTTGTTATTTTTGTCATTTTTGTCATTTTTGTCATTTTTTGTCATTTTTTGTCATTTTTGTCATTTTTGTCGCTTCTCAGCTCAAATCCACCCCACTTGACGGTTCGAAAAACCGAGCACCAAACAGGATTACCATATAGTTTGATGTTCAAGTGGCTAAGTACTTCAAAGTACTTGTAACAACTTTCGTCGTCGGTCGTCACTTTGGTGTTGCCGTTGTTGTCGCCCCAGGGCTTGTTTGTCCTTCTGATCCTGAAGTAGCAGCACTGCTGGCTGGGATGCGAAAAAGGGATAAATTTGGAAACTTTTGAAGGTCCTCTGTCTGTCGCTGCCGGTGCAACCGAAAATTATCCCCAAAACCTCTAAACTAAGCAGCGTTGCGTTACGTTGTTGTGCGACAAAGTATATGTGCACTGTGAGAAGGTATCCTCTCTCAGCGATGATGGAATTATCTTTCATTACCGATCGCACGGTGCCACGAAATATTCCCCGGCTAATGGCAGATTTGCATGTTTTGCTCGGGGACTTTCTGCGGCGGGACCAGATGGCTTCTGTCTCCACACAATGTTCGCTCTGTTCACAGAAGCTGCCTTTTGAGAGCCCCCCGGGGGAATTATCCTTTAATTTTGAGAATTTCTTTTGCTCAAAACCCCGTCAAGGTGGGCATTTTCCTGTCATAAACTTGTCATATTTATTCGTAATCGCTACCTTTCGTGGAAATATATGAAAATACAGTGGGGTTTTTGATCTGCTACGATGATGAAAGATGGACCTTTGTTTTTGGAGATGTTTATCATAAACGGACCCACCACCACCATTTTTATTTTAATGATCCATCAAATGCATGTTTTCAATTTCAATTTCAAACTATTTAATATGATGTTATTGTTTTTTGACAATTAAATTTAGGTAAATTAATTCAATTCAATTTGGTTTTATTAGTGAATAATCATGTTACAATCAGTTCATTCGCAGTACATAACAGAGTTTTGGAGTTCCTTTCAGCTGTGTGTTAAATCTCAATCCATTTTGGAACGATTATTGCTTATGACTAAGAGATTACCAAAAGTAAGAAAAAATTTAGAAAAAACTTACTGAAATTGCAAAGGAAAGGGGATAGAAATAGAAAAAGCTTAAACTAGATCACAGTTTTTTTATCTATTGTAGATGTGCTTAATCATTAGCTCCCCGAGGGCCAGAAATTGCTCTGCCTTGTTACGGCAGGTCCGGAACCGCGTCATCATCTCACCCGCTAGAGCAAAAAACTCCGGCAAGGTGAAAAGATCTTCTCCGGCTACTTCTTGCTGGGCCGCATCGCCGCTACCGGCAGCGACCACGCTGGCGAACGATCGCCCCCATCCAGGAGGGAACGCTGAGTTGTCCGCTGGAACCGTACGCTGTCCAGCTGCAGGAACGGCTGCGCTCGTACTTCGCTGAGGATAGTGGGACGCTGCTGCTTTCTTCTTCCTCTTTTCCTGCTCCTCGAGGTAGGCCTTGCGCGCGACGCATCCGCGGTAATTGCCGGTATGGTTGCCGTCACAGTTCGCGCACTTTACGCGTGGCTTGCTTTGTTCTGCCTTGTCCCCCAAGTCCGCCTTGCACGGCAGTGCACACTTCTCCGAGAGGTGTGTTTCACCGCACTTCACGCAGCGGGGCGGGAGGTTGCAGTTCCGCGAGCCGTGGCCGAACTTCTGGCAACGGTGGCATTGCGCTACGTCCATTGGGTTTTTGGAGTAAAACCGCCAGTTTACCCAAAAACCATCCAACGCCTTAGTCCGTCGCAGGTCTTGAATTTTGACGGTGCCGCGGTCGAAGTACAACAGGTACAGAGTGTGCGTACCTGTGACTGTTGTCTTCCGCGAGAGCACTTAAATCTCCCGTGGCGTTATTCCGGCACCCGAGAGGTGTTCCTTCAGGTCGGCGATTGGGCGGTCTTGGTAGCCCTGCAGGACTACCTTAACCGCGGTCTTCTCAACTGGATCGAATGTGTAGAACTTGAAGTTGCTACACTTCAGTTCTTTCACCACCAGGTCGAAATTCTTTTGTTGAAAGTAATCACTTGTACTTTCGATTTTCCAATTTTCAGACTATATTGGAGGCCTTCCAGCAACTCGTCAACATCGTCCGCCAACGTATCCAAAACAAAAATTGGAGGTGGTCGCCGTTCCTTCGGAGAATTATCTTTTTTTGTCGTACTACCTTTTTTGCGTGCACGTCGATCATCGTCGTCGTCATCGGTAGTGCTGCTACCGTCGGTGTTGTTATTGTTGGTTTCCTCGTCACTCAGTCTCGCGAACTTGTTACTGGTGGGAATGTTGGCGGATGTTGATGCGCCACCGGTCGACAGATTGCCGGAAGTACCTGAGCGGAGTCTGCTTCTTATAGGGCTGCGATCCTGGACACGGTAATTAGCGTGCAATAACTCCGGATTGAAACCATCAGCGCACACGCTCCCCTGCGCGATGGCGGACGACGCGGCGGCGTTGTTTTGTTTACCTTTTTGCACTCGGCCGGTAGACGAACTTCGCGGGTTTTTCGAGGCCGCACTCGAACTGCCGCGACCACGGCCGGCCTTCGGCATGCTGGTGGAGCAAACTCGCGGGTAATCACGGTCGATTGCGGCGAAAAATTCGAAAAAACTTCTAGAGCTCTGAGCACTAAACTGCTGCTTGCTCTGGAGGATACACGCAGAATGAGGTAAATTAATAAATGTAAATTCGGCTTTGCTTGAAATTTTTATGTTTTTCAGTTTTCTTAAAATAAAACTTAGTTAATCAGGCATCTGTATAATTCTCCACCAAAATCTGGGCCAAATATGAGCAAAATTGGTCAACATTTACCCATTGATACACGAAGGTTAAATTAGTATGGGGAATATAGGAAAAATGTACGAAAAACTCGATCCTTAAAAATTATTTACGATATAAAAAAAAAGTAATTTTTGTATGCAAATCATTTTTTCATTCACCAACTTTAGGCTCGGGTATAAACGGCTTAATCTTTTTTAGATTCGCTCAAAATTGGCACAGATGCTTAAAATAACCCAAAAAAAGAGTCTGTGATTAGCAGAGAAGCGAGTCAGACGTGCGTCCCTCACACACCAAAAAAAGTGCTAAAAAGTGCAAAAAATGCCTCACGGCAAGAAAAAGAGGCAGTCCTCAACAGCAAGATCGGCAGATTTGAAGAAGCTCAGGAATGCCGATGCGCTACCTGCAAAGCCAGGCAGTTTGAGCAAGGACGCTCAAAAATTGTCTGGAAACCAGTTTGCTACCCTCCCTGTGGACGTGAGCGAGAACGAAGAATTTGAACGAAGGAAAAAGTTGCCACCCATTTTTGTGAAAACATCGTCATCGGATTCGGTGCGAAAGTGGCTGACCGGGTTTATCAAATCTGGTGCTTTACGAGCTTCCATTCGCTTGTGTGCTGATGGACTCAAAATTCTGCTACCTACCAGAAAGGATTACAACTACGTTCGGGATTTCCTGAACAACACAAAGATTGAATACTACAGCCATGACGATCCAGGTAAACGCCCCATGAAACAGGTCCTCCGAGGCCTGTATGACATGGATGTGAGTGTGCTGAAAGAAGAGCTCAAAACTCTTAAGTTGAACGTGATCGAAGTTTTCAAGATGACGAGACACAACAAGGACATCAAGTATCGTGATCAACTGTACCTGGTTCATCTCGAGAGAGGATCGACAACGCCGTCTGAGCTGAAAGCAGTTCGGGCAATTTTCAACATCTTTTTGACTTGGGAACGTTAACGTCCTGTGCAACTTGACGTGACACAATGTTCGAACTGCTTGCAGTTTGGGCATGGTGGAAGGAACTGTTTCATCAAGAGTCGTTGTGCAACCTGCGGAGGTGAGCACAAAACTCAAGCTTGCGAAACAATCAACGAGAACATCGAAGCGAAATGCTTCAATTGCGGCGGCGACCATTCGACCAAGAATCGAAGCTGCCCAAAACGTGCTGAGTTTGTAAAAATTCGGCAGCAAACGAAGACGAGGCACCAATCAAATTGCCGCAAAACACCACCAACTTTCACGGACGTGGATTTTCTTGGTTTGGCGTCACCTGGAGCAGGATCTGTTCGAGTGGTTCCAAATCTGCAGCCATTGCCGTTGAATCATCGGCAAAAAGTTGCAGAGAATACAACACCTCCAGGCTTCAGTCAGCAGCCGAGGGAAAACCAACCAGCATCAACGGACGAAGGCAGTAGTGACCTGTTTTCACCACAAGAACTTCTGAACATTTTCATCGAGATGACAACAACACTGCGTGGGTGCAAAACTCGCCAGGAACAAGTAAGAACGCTTGGAGGATTTATCTTAAAATACAGTTCGTAGTTTACTCGTTCTAATGATTTTGAATATTTCAATGTATTTACTTTTTTCAGTTTTAAGATTTTTATTTTTTTAGCCAAATGTATTCGATTCAATGCAAAAATGTAAAACAATTTGAAGTAAATAAATGAATGTGAACAGGTTATAATAAAACGAAAAATATAACAAAGATGAAGAGCATTTAGCCATACCACTTAGAATGTAAATGAAATGTAATTATTATAAGAAAGTTGAATAAAGACATATTTCTTTTTTTTTAACACAGAAAAATGTTCTTTGTTTAAAGAGCAGGGGGTATTTTTTTCTGGGTACCCTACTGTCCAAACAAAAATTGAACGAAAATATTCAAAACTCTTTAACTTTTGAAGCAATTTCTGATCAATTTGGGATTTTTGGCAAAGTTGTGGGTATTGATGAGGGCTATTTAGAAATAAATAGGTACACGGAAAAAATAGCCGATTCTTAACTTAATTTTTTTTTGCGATAAATGAATTTCCCAAAATCCATTTTTTTATAAGTTTTAGAGGACAAAAAACCGCAACTTTTGAGCCGTAGAAAAGTATAGTAATATGTGTTTTGTAAAATAAAATTTGCAATCGAAAAGTCTTTTACAGATTTTTTGATAAAGTGCATCGTTTTAAAGATAAAGCCACCTAAAATTTAATTTAAACTGAAAAATTCCCGCTTTTCAATATTTAAAATAGTGTTCCTGATTCTTCATACGAAATTTCCAATAATATTGCCTATAAGACATTGAAGATTGGACCTCTGGGTTCTAAATTACAGCAAGTAAAAGAAAAAGAAACAAAAAAAAAAATAAGTATTTGAAGTCTCATCCAAACATTCCCATATTTTCTAATGCCAAAATCTCAGCAAATGGTCCAACTGATGGTCCGATTTTCAATGTTTAAATATCAAACATTTATGAAATGATGTGAGCTTTTCGAAAGAAATATTTTAAAATTTTTGAACTTTTCAAAAGGGCCAAACATTCAATATTACGCCCATTTGAAATGTTTTGAAAACGGTCCACTTTATCAAAAAATCTTTAAATTAGATTGCCAATTCGATTTAACAATAAAAACCGTTTTTTTATTCAAATTTCTATTTTTTCCAAAAAAAAAACATACTTCTTCATTTTTCTCCTTGATTTAAAAAATGTTGTTTTTGGGCCCATATAAAAAAATAAAAACAAAAAATATGGATAAAAATCTGTGAAAAAAATTAATTTAAGAATAAGGATTTTTTTCCGTGTACCTTTTTTTCTAAATAGTCCTATATGGGTAAACCAAATGAGCCAAATCAAAAAATGATCGAAATTTTTCTAAATCTCGTAGAGAATTGTTCATCTGCCTTTTGAGTTTTTTCTAGAACCGTCAAGACGATAACGATAATTTGTCGTTATCGTTATTTCGATAATTAAGTCATTTCTAAAATATTTCTTAGATCAATTAATTCTACCAAATTTAACATGTTAATATTCAATGCTCTTAATAAGAATATTTTTTTTGAAAATCTTGTAAGTTTAATATGTACTTAAAATTGTTCACAAAATACCATATTTTTCGAAAGTACTCAAATTTTCATTTTCTGCAATATGAGTACTAAACGAAGCGAAATTTTGCATGCT
Organism: Culex quinquefasciatus; assembly: GCF_015732765.1. Classification (NCBI taxonomy): domain Eukaryota; kingdom Metazoa; phylum Arthropoda; class Insecta; order Diptera; family Culicidae; genus Culex; species Culex quinquefasciatus. The sequence continues at coordinate 105,939,199 of NC_051861.1, forward strand.
TTTTCAATTTATTAGAGTATTTTGTTTGGAATATATTAAAATTTTCATATTTTTTTTCTAAGTAAGCAATATGGGTATCAAACGAAGCGAAATTGTGTACCTATGCTTTTTCATTTTGTTAGATTTTTTTGGAGAATACAGAAAAAAATCACAAATTACCGTATTTTTCCAAAAATACTCAAAATTTTCATTTGGTATTTGGTTTGCTTTTTCACATGAAGAGAGTTTTTTTTATATATTTTTTTACAATTTACCGTATTTTTTCGTACTAACTTATTTAAGTTATGCAATATGGGTATCAAACGACGCAAATTTTTGTATGATATGAAGCATACACAATTTTGAATGTATATATGAAGCATGCAAAATTTCGCTTCGTTTGATACCCAATTTGCATATTTAGATATTTTACGAAGATTCAATTCATTTGGTACCCATATAGCAAATTTTGAAAATTTAAGTATTTTCGAAAAAAAACACGGTATTTTGTGATTTTTTTGGTATTTTCAAAAAAACTCCAATGAATTGAAAAAGAATTCAAAATGTTCTATGTATATAATAAGTGTAAAACACCCATCTCTTCCATCAAAATCAATAAATTAAGCCATATGACAATCATCACGAAAGAAGCTTAGAGCTACATTGGAAACACTTACAGACCCAACCCTTTGTTATTTCTTTTCCGCGGAAGCGCAACAACAACAGTACAACAAAAATCAAGAAATTTCCGTTTTCCGGATTAAGGGGCCAAACCTAACCTGCTTTGCTCCCAAAGGGCCTGACAGCAGCCGGCGTATGTTTGTTTCGATCCGGATGCTGGGCAATATTTGGAGCACACAAAGCAGGGTTGAGGGAAGGGGGGAAACAATTGAAGTCATGAATTGAATTTTTAATGTTTACCGAGCGTGGAGAATCTTGGGACCGCGCAGCAAAACGGATAAATAAATAAATACGAAAAATCCAGTAAGGAAGTTGCAACATCCCGCGTGGCGAGCGATAAATCATCGACACAGATTGTGTAGCAGCGTTTGTGGATGGTCCCTTGTGGGAAGTAGGGTGAGGAGAAGAGATCAACCGGAAACGAAAAGAGCTTCTTTCTCGGCAGGTTTGGTTCAATGGAAAGGTGCGATGTAAGAAATCAGTTCTGTATGGGCTGTGTGTGTGTGTGTGTGACGCTTCTCCTGATCTTGTTAAAATTGATGATTGATGACACACCAACTCGGCAGGAGAGCTGCAAGCGAGGCTCGTGCTACACGCAAACACCGCAATGGGCTTTGATTGTTCAGGTGCAGCATGGTGAGAGTTGGAGGGTTTCTACAATTGTGTACAGGAAACGAGCTCTTGCTTGAGAAATGTCTGCCCACGTGACGCTAATCTGTTATTGACTAAACCTTTTGGAGGATTTCTTCGAGTTGAGAATGATTGCATGATTCCAAGTCAATTTTCAAAAAATCTATATTTTAAAAATATTAAAAATTTTACTTATCAATTTCCTCTTTTTTCTCACTTCCTTCCAGTGCCAATCGAAATGTTCCTCCAGTTCCTCGCCACACACCGCCGGCACCCTCACCCTAGTCCTGCTCCAAATGATCCGGAACGACTCCCTCGTAACGGCAGACGTGGCCTGGGTCTCGATCGTGACCAACCCAACCACCAAATCTCCTCCCTCCCAGCAGCAACACCAATGCCTCGTCACGTGGGAGGTTTCCGGTGGTGGCCTGATGGGCAACCTCCTGACCGAATCCTCCAGCGTGCAGCTGTCCCTGTGGCCGGAAACCAACTACCGCGTGCAGGTCACCTGTCGGAACAAGGTGAGTGATGGATTGGGCGGACCGTCACCCTCGACCCAAAAATATCGGACCTAATTATGCAAATTTTATTACACACTCTTCTACGACTGAAACGCGACAACTTTGTCACCAGGCGCGCGCGTCGTGGCTAAACACGAGTCTTTAACTTTTTATTGCTTTATCATGGCGTAGATTTACCGCCCGGGTGTATACGGTTAATAGCTAGTTCATTATTTAAATTGGGCCAGTCACCGGCCGTATTTTAGATCGACACTTCAACTCCCGCAGGGGTTGATGCGAGAGCAAATTTTAATAAGAAGAACTCAGAATTTCCAAATTTGAGTAATCCTCTCAAATATCAAAACCATTGTACTTTTTTTCTAGCCTTTATCAATTATGCTAAGAAACCTTGTTTGGTGTGTCATTTTATAACTTGTTCACATTTACAATACAAATTCCATAACTCCTCAAAATTGTATTAAAATCTCTATGTAAGAACCTATAAAATCTGCTTTTCAGATTTGAAGTAGAATTTACGTACACGAATTTGGTACACGGTTACAGAATCAGATTAAAACTGAAAATCGTATTCAATTCAAGCAAGTTTTTATTTATTTTCAATTTTTACTCTTTGCAATCCCTTATTACAAGCAAACAAATGTTTCAAAATGGATTAAGATGTAATTCATAGCTGAAAGTAACTACAAAACTCTGCTATTCAATGCAAATTTTTGCTTGTAAGAATCAGCGACAAATCGCCCTAATATTCCATACAAACTTCGGAGAAAATCCACTCGACCCTGTCTAAATATTTTTGAAAAAAATAAAAGTGCTCGTGTTTCTGAAGAACCCAAACTTTATGCTTATCCTGCGCAGTAATTTTTGTTATTTTTTGTTGGTAATTGTAATCAATATAAAATTATTAAAAATAAGTTCATGTAACAAAACAAGTAAGGATATTTTTGAATTCTTACGAAACAACTGTTTAGATGTAATAAAAAATATATTATTAAATTTACTGTCATTTAAGAACACGTTTCAAATATGAGAACAAAAACTAATTTTGCAATTAGAAAAAATAATCCTGATAACTAATTAATTTGTTTGCCAAACTTTACTATAATTTTATCCAATTTTTTTCACACACGCGCGCGACGGGGAGAACTCGACGATCGACTGGCCAACTCGAAGGCCCAAATCAACTCACAAACTTTACTATAATTTTAAAACATTTAACTTAAAACATTTTTTTTTTATAATACAGTCGACTCTCTGGTTGTCAATATCCAAGAGACCGTCGAGAAAGAGAAGCATCAATTTACAGAACGATGCAAAATGAAGACTCGATTGAAATTTGTTTTTTCTTGCTAACCAGCTATGGGAGAGAATCAGAGTCTCGGCCCGAAACTTCAAACACGAACACAAGCAGCGAACCGAAGATTGGCAATGACGTTTTGGAATTTTGACAGTTTGGAACGCATGAATTACCCCATTATCGGTTTTCCGCATGGGTGATGTGGAAATTGTTGCACATGGTTGAAGTTGGTAATTTTGCAACTTATTTTAATTTATAAACTAAACTAAACTATTGGCACTACGCCCCCCGGGGCATGGCCTTCCTCTAACGTGGGATTTCTGCTCCAGCGCCTCTGACGAGACAGGAGAAACCGGGACCGACGTTTTACTTCACCATCCGATAGAAGCTCAGTGGATAAGGCGGGAATCGAACCCGCGTCTCATAGCATCATCGGGATCGGCAGCCGAAGCCGCTACCCCTGCGCCACGAGACCCACAAATTTATGCTAAATTTAAAAATTTAAACACGAATCTACAGCGAATCGATGAGAAAACTAAAGATACACTAAAGGCACGATGATTTGATGTGCATTCTTTATCAGAATCGCGATAAAAGAGGTTTAAATTAAAAATTAATAATAAAACAAATTCTGGTCTAGAATTTAACGAAATTTTGTCTGTTTGTAAGACTTAATGTTATTACACAATGGTTATAGATTTTTTTTACAAAAAAAGTAAATTTTTCGGTTCGTCCACAAACAATCTCATGTTTGTAAACAAAAGACGCCATATTGCCAATGTTGTTCGGTAGCTCATATCAGGCCAGCGCCGGGGCCCTGGAGAGAATCATGACAACGTTCAGCAAACAAAAACAAAGAAATGTCAAACACCCTTCAAAGCATGAAAAAGCGAAATTATTGACCAACTGAATAGATGTTTAAAGCAAGTAGAATCCAAGGGACCGTCGAGGAAGAGATCCTTCAAGCAAGAGAAAATATCGAGGAATAAAGACAATCGAAGTATGCAATTTGAAGGGACTAAAGAATTCATCGGTACATGGAGCAATATTGAAATAGACAGCCAGAGAGTCGACTGTATTTACCTAAAACTGTAAAGTGTGCAAATTTAATGTTTTACTTAGATTACTGCTTTAGTTTTTAAGAATTTAAATCAATGTGTAGTTTTATTAAATGGATAATTTTTAGGTAAATTTGATTAAAAGTAAGAAAGATGGCTAATTTTTTTTTAAACAAGTCCAATTTACAACAATATTGATTTATATTGCATTTAAAACTACATTTGAAGCACAAATCATCAGTTTTCATATTCTATATGAAATTTGTTCTATTCAAAACGTTTGAAAAATAACATTGGAAAATGCATTATTCACCGGTTCAGTTTATATGTAATCATAAGTTTTCAAAAAATGCAAGATCTAACGGAAAAAAATGTCTGTGGTTTTGTACACCGAAAATCCAACAAAATTTATTTAAAAGATTTTTCAATAAACCCAAACATGCAAAAAACGATTCTACTTTACTTTTCATCTATGATCAACTGAAATTTCCATTAAAAATTCAACTTATTTGAAAAAAAATATTTCTTTGCCCCTGATTTTTCGCGCTGACATTGAAAGTGGTAGACAAAAGCTTTAAATAAGATTTGTACCAGCCTTAAGAAACTCAAACAACTCATTATTAAGAACCTAATTTAATTTTCTCTTAGTACAAAATTGTCCACAAAATCCTAAAATGCATTCCCTTTTCCGATTCTATCCCATTTTTATTTAGAAAACCATGTCACTTTGAAAGTATTAAAATAACCCTTCTATTTGACATTTTCTTAATTTATAGAGCAATTCCAGCTCAAATCAGGAATTTTTCTGGTACGTTTGTACCCGACCCTCTCCGATTTCAATGAAACTTCGTAGACATGTTATCCTGGGCCTATATAAGCCATTTTTGTGCATATGGAGCAAATAGTACTCGAAAATAACATTTGAGAAGGGCATAAGGTATTTAAATATTTTTGTATTTTGTAATTTAAAAATTACTGTATCTCGAAGCCGTTGCGTCGTATCAAAAAGTGGTCAAAGACAAACATGTAGGAAATTGGACGGGCTTTCTGAAAAAATACACTGAAACAAAAATACACGCCACATCTATGAGATTTTTTGATTTATAAGTCTAAAACTTATATTTAAAGGTGATGTCACGATTTTTTTTCGTTCAAAATTTTTGAGGAAATATCCTAAAATGTTACCAAAAGACTGACGTAAAATGCAGGATGGTATGTCTCTCCTAAAAAAATACAAAAATCATATACTGTTTTTTTGAAAAGTGGTCTAAACGTCAAAATTTTTGAAAACCGGTAGTGGAAATCGATTCTCCAGACAATTTTACATAAAAGTCTCCATGTTGACCATTGTCCTATGTCCAATCCTTGGGAAGATACAGCGGTTTTAAAAATAAAAATGTTGAAAAATCGGGTTTTTTGGTGGTTTTTGGCAATTTCTATATGACAGACTTGGTTTTTCAGTCTCGTAAATATTTTTACCGGAAAACTCGTCCAATTTCCCATAAGTTTGCCTTTGACAGCTTTTTGATTTATATCGTTTTTATATTTACGTAAGCAAATTTACTGTCCTGGTTTCTACCACACTGAAAAAATAATTCTATTTTCAGTTATAAGCAATGCAATTAAGCTTATATCTGTAAGCCCTTACATCCAATCAAAAAGCTGTCAAAGGCAAACTTATGGGAAATTGGACGAGCTTTCCGGTAAAAATATTTACGAGACTGAAAAACCAAGTCTGTCATATAGAAATTGCCAAAAACCACAAAAAACCCGTTTTTTAACATTTTTATATTTAAAACCACTGTATCTTCCCAAGGTCCAAGGTCAATATGGAGACTTTTATGTAAAATTGTCTGGAAAATCGATCCCCACTACTGGTTTTTAAAAAATTTCACGTTTAGACCACTTTTTAAAAAACAGTTTTAGTAACTGATTTTTGTATTTTTTTAGGAGAGACATACCATCCTGCATTTTTCGTCAGTCTTTTGGTAACATTTTAGGCTATTTCCTCAAAAATTTTGAACGAAAAAAAATCGTGACATCACCTTTAAATTTAAGTTTTAGACTTAAAAATTAAAAAATCTCATAGATGTGGCGTGTATTTTTGTTTCAGTGTATTTTTTCAGAAAGCCCGTCCCATTTCCTACAAGTTTGTCTTTGACCATTTTTTGATACGACGCAACGGCTTCGAGATACAATCATTTTTAAATTACAAAATACAAAAATATTTAAATATCTTACGCCAGGGGTGCCCAACCTTTTGGCCCTGCGGGCCAGATCTGATTTTTCTGATGGAGTAGTGGGCCGGAACTGATGTTTGGCAAAAGTTGAAAAAGAAGACAATATTTTTTCATAATATAATTTTGAAAAGGTTCTTTTAAAGTAAACAAATCAATAAACTAGTATTGCAAAAAAGATTCTTGGGTTTAGGAAAAAAATATCTGTTGAAATGTGTATTATCATTATTATATAGTATTATTATATTAAAACTAAATTTGGATCAAAATCACCCTACAAAAAAAAACACTTTTTACGTTGTTGTTCAAATTTATAACAAAATATTTAAAAATGGTTTTAAAAATGTTGCAAAATGTATATTGAATAGTTTAAAATTCGTTACTTCTCAAATTTCAGTAAACTATTGAAATTTATGAAAAAATAAAGTTTTGTTCCCTGATTTCTTGACTCATTTTGATATGTTTTTGTTCATAAATGAAACAAATATTTGCAGTGATCTTTCTTTTCAGAATAAATTATTTGCTTTTTAACATTTGTTCTTAAAAATTTCAATATTTCTTGCTTACTCATTTATTAAAAAATCAATTTGAATCATGTTCTTCAAAACAGAAAAGCATCAATTTGTAGTAAAGAGAGTAAAAACTGAAAGAAGTTTAAATTTAGTGCAGGGGTGCCCAAAGTATGGCCCGCGGGCCAAACGTGGCCCGCGAGGTGATATTTTGTGGCCCGCGGACCCATTTTGAATGATCATGTATCATGTATCATGGCCAGTTGACCACTTGTAAAGTGATTTTATCCTTTTTTCAAAATTAAGGTTTATTTTAAGCTTTTTTATGCTAATCTTTTTTATTTTTTTGTTAATAAAAAATAACTTATGATTTATCAATATTTTGATCCTCACTTTAGGATTATAGTTATATTATTTATGAAATAATTTGTTCAAAATATTTTGTAATTAAAACAATTTCACACGTTTCAATGTGAGTGAAACTAGTAAATATCTTCAAAACTTTTATCAAACATTTTTAGAAATATCAAAAAAACGTTCAAGTTTGGCTTAGGTAGAATTCTATAATAGTTGCAAAAATAAAAGTTTTCTTTATTAATAGCCCTTTTAAGAACTGACCCTCAAACTTACATTGTACTTCCTTAGGGATTCGAACTCATTAGAGTTAGATAACGAATCTTAACAAAATGAAATTTAAGTGCATTTAGCTGAAATTAATTAAATATGCATTCCTTTGCATTAAAAATCATTTGAGCATGTTTGGGTTTATTAAAAATAATTTGAATTTTAGTAAATTTTCGATGAAATAAATAAATGTTGTTTCGCTTTTTTTTTTGTTGAAAATAATGATTGCAGGTTAACTATACGGAAGCTTAAATCATTTTCCAAAAGTTTTGCCTTTCTTACTAAAGAAAGGTATAGGTTTTACTTTAAGGCTGGACGTCATTTTCATCTTCGTAAATATGTCGATTCAGCATGAATTTTTATCGGAAAAATCGCCAAAAAATCACACTGCATTGATTTTTTTTCATTGAAATGTTGAAATTCTGGATCTCAACGATTTTTCATTAGCCACACTTTGTTCAACATGTAATGTCACCACCATTTTCGAAATATAAAAACAAAACTTAATTTTTTTTTGAAAACACATTAAGCTAAAAACTTTTTTTAAATACCAGAAACAACAAAATCAACAATACCGATAGAAACCAGTTATTTTGTGGTTTCTTTTATTTTGAATACACTTTTTTTTAAATAACAGAAATGTAATCTTTTACATTAAAATAACGATTTTTTTTAACAACCTTTTTTGTAAATTTGGCCCGCAAGCTCATTTGAGATTTAAATTTGGCCCGGCCTCCAAAAAGTTTGAGCACCCCTGATTTAGTGTCTTTTATACATTTTTTTACAAAAAATCTATATTTCAACGAATTGGATAATTTTGTTTTCTGTGGAATTTTTCAGTTTAATGTTTAATATAAAAATGATAAGAATTAATTTCAATTATAAAGAATGTTAGATTTTGAAAAACAAAAGACAAAATTCAAATAAATGTTGGAACAGCAACATTTTATTGCAAAAGCAAAAAAAAAAAACAAACACAATGTTTCTTATTTAATTTTAGTTAAAACAGTTTTTTTTATTTATACACTCATTTTATTAGTTGAATATTTCGTGAACAGCCTTGAGTTGAGGGCCGGTCATAGAACTATTTTGAAAAGCCGTCGCGGGCCGGATGAAATGGCTTTACGGGCCGGATCCGGCCCGCGGGCCGTACGTTGGGCAGGCCTGTCTTACGCCCTTCTCGAATGTTATTTTCGAGTACTATTGGCTCCATATGCACAAAAATGGCTTACAGTATGTAAAAAAAGTATTTACACCCCTGGGGCACTATGTACATTTTGTGATGAAACATGTAAAAAAATTAAAGTTTGACAGGAACCTAGTACTGCGTTTTGTTCAGAAACTCACGCCAAACATTTTGCTACAAAAAGCTCATGAAAAGATGATTTCTATAAAAAGTTATATAACAAATGGGTCATTCCACCTGAAGTGTGCAAGAAAAAATGCAAATTTGAAAATTACCATCTCCGATTCTGCTCAAATTTGGCAGAGCTGTTGAGACTATCAAAACATGCAAAAATCCCGAATTTCATCCAAATCGAACCACCCCCTCCAGTTTTGTACCCTCCCAAAAAATCGACTTTTTGGCGATTTTTGAGCGAAACCCCTATCTTCAAACGACGATAACTCAGGAACCACAAATCTTAGAGGGTCGGTCGTAGACTCAATTTTGAAGAAAATTGGACGTAAAATCCATTTCCGTGATCAAAATTTGGATTAAAATATTTTTTCTACCTGTATAGCGCAATTGAAAGCTTTAAATGGCCGTATCTCAAAACAGCCCTATTTATTTTTTGAATTTGACCTCACCATCGTATTCCCCGTCCAATTTTACATAAGAATCACTTATCGACAGAAAGGAATATGTTTCGTTCCAGAGATATCGAATTTTAAAGTTTTAAGTATTTGAGATTACCTAAATTAGCTACACTCGCCGCATATGCTAGAAGCACCTGGGCGCGCTGATCAATAACTGCTACCTGGTTATTTATTGAAATAAGATTTCATCCCAATTACTCATTATCAAATCACACAAACATTGTAGGAAACTGCTGTATTAATCTTAAATTAAAAAAAAATAGTATACGGTGAATTTATGTGATAGCCCACAGGACCGAGCAAGAACAACACGCAATACAGGGCAGAATGGGATTTCCGCAGAGCTAGCAGGAAATTGCAGTTGATGTTCTAAGTAACACTGTACGATACATTATCGTGTTAAAAATTATGAATTAACATGAATAAAACTCTCGTGAAGCATGATTAAGCAAGAGGATTTCTGGAAAGTATAAAACTGAAAAATGTAAGAAAATCACAAAGATTAATCTGATTTATTATCTGATTAAGATCAAATTAAGTGGTGTTGATTTCGACACCGTCCGAACAATTATATTTCTTTTTTTGTCAATCATTTTGAAATCTTGGAAGACGATACAGCTGCTGTCCACATGTATCAGAATTATATGGTTTGTTTTTGAAATTAAATGTACCAGAATTGAAAAAAACATCAATTATTCAGATGAAACTGGCTCACAATATAAAAATCGGTTTAATATCATCATGCTCAACCTTTCATGCCAAAAGCTCTAGAACCCATGAGAATTATTTTATCTACTACATCCAAGCTCTTGCGTCAAATAAAAGAAATAATTTGATAAAGTGGGAATAAATGAGGAATTAGGAAAAATATGAAAACAATAGAAAAATGTATTTTTTTTAATTGTGTTGTAAAAACGTTGTAGCATTTGCGAGAAATATTAAAAGTTCAAATTTTACCTAATATGGTTCAATGTCACTGAGATCAGGAAAAACAGTGCATTCAAAATTACCCAATAAATATTCCTTAAACAAAAAATAGATTGTTCAAGGTATTGATTATCTCAAAATCGTAGAAAATTATAAAAATAATCCATCTTACAGAACACCAGGTAGCAGTTATTGATCAGCGCGCCCAGGTGCTTCTAGCATATGCGGCGAGTGTAGCTAATTTAGGTAATCTCAAATACTTAAAACTTTAAAATTCGATATCTCTGGAACGAAACATATTCCTTTCTGTCGATAAGTGATTCTTATGTAAAATTGGACGGGGAATACGATGGTGAGGTCAAATTAAAAAAATAAATAGGGCTGTTTTGAGATACGGCCATTTAAAGTTTTCAATTGCGCAATACAGGTAGAAAAAATATGTTAATCCAAATTTTGATCACGGAAATGAATTCTACGTCCAATTTCCTTCAAAATTGAGTCTAAGACCGATCCTCTAAGATTTGTGGTTCCAGAGTTATCGTCGTTTGAAGATAGGGGTTTCGCTCAAAAAATCGCCAAAAAGTCGTTTTTTGAGAGGGTACAAAACTGGAGGGGGTGGTCCGATTTGGATGAAATTTGGGATTTTTGCATGTTTTGATAGTCTCAACAGCTCTGCCAAATTTGAGCAGAATCGGAGAGGGTAATTTTCAAATGCTGTTCCGCTTAAGATGGAATGACCCAAATACTATTACGAAATTAAAAAAAAGTGCAAAAAAAGTTTGTACACCTTTCGAAAAATTAACATAAATAATATTATTTGTTGACAAATCACCATAAATCCAGTCTCCCAACTCCAAATAGGCATCCTTGACTGATTCAAAAAATAATTTGGATTGAATATAAAGTTTACTAACTACTTAGTAGAAAAGTTTATATAACTCTGGAAATTCTATATATCTATTCTATATAAAACATATCTAAACTTAATTTTGCAAACTTTCAATTTAACTAAATGTCAATAAATTACCATAGAAACGATAAATAAACATTTTGGAGTGGGTATAACACCGTTTTGGGGGTCTTTGTATCGATAGAATAAATTTTTCGTTGGAATTTCGTACCAACCCGGAATTACGTCGTAGAAAAATCCGCCGGCATCCGGATCGGTCCACGATTCACATGTCAACCTATGTGGAATCGGAAAGGGCATAAAATTTCCGATCTTTTGATACCCAAACATCTAGGTTTCCTTTAAAATCTACGTTTTTAAATACCTGGGCAAAGAGTAAGTTTGATCCACGAGAACAAAAATTACGAAATTCCATACATTTTTGGCAGGTTGCTCAAACGAAACCATAACAACGTTTTTGCTTAGGTATTTAAAAACGTGGGTTTTATAGAAAACCTGGATGTATGGGTATCAAACGATCGGAAATTTTATGCCCTTTCCGATGCCATACAGGTTGACATGTGAATCGTGGACCGGTTCGGATGCCGGCGGATTTTTCGACGACGTAATTCCGGGTTGGTACGAAATTTCAACGAAAAATCTATTCTATCGATACAAAGACCCCAAAAACGGTATTATACCCACTCCAGAATGTTTATTAAGCAATTCTGTGGTAATATATTGGCATTTAGTTAAATTGAAAGTTTGCAAAATTAAGTTTAGATAAGTTTTATATAGAATTTCCAGAGTTATATAAACTTTTATACTAAGTAGTTAGTAAACTTTATATTCAATCCAAATTATTTTTTTAATCAGTCAAGGATGCCTATTTGGAGTTGGGAGACTGGATTTGTGGTGATTTGTCAACAAATAACATTATTTATGTTAATTTTTCGAAAGGTGTACAAACTTTTTTTGCACTTTTTTATTTTCGTAATAGTATTTGTTATATAACTTTTATAGCAAAATGTTTGGCATGAGTTTCTGAACAAAACGTAGTACTAGGTTTCTGTCAACATTAAATTGTTTAGATGTTTCATCACAATATGTGCATAGTGCCCAAGGGGTGTAAATACTTTTTTTACATACTGTATATAGGCCCAGGATAACATGTCTACAAAGTTTCATTGAAATCGGTGAGGGTCGGGTACAAAAGTACCAGAAAAATTCCTGATTTGAGCTGGAATTGTTCTAAAATGAACTTGGCTCTAAATGTACTATAGTTAAAAGAATACGAAAACAAAGATCATTTTTTGAAATTTTGATTCGTTCTCATTAGGAAAATCATAAAAACTTTTAGAATATTTCAGTGTTGTTATCTTAGAACATTTTCAAAATTATAGTTAACTAACCTTTATAACTCTTCAAAATTTGTATTTCAATCAAGTTATAGGAAATGGATTTTAAACAGGGTTAACAGGGTTGATAAGGGTTGAACAATATTTTTTTATTTTTTTATGGTATTGACTTTTATTGGATAGAGTCAATATATTAAATTGATAAATGTTTTTTTTATATTTCTTTTTTTTACATTTGGTATAAACGTATCAATTTAATTTTTTTAAAGTTAATGATGGTATCCGATAATTTTATAAATGATATCTCTTTATTTTTATAATAGGTCTTTAATAATTGGGTAATTCTCTACCAACTCACACGAAATCGGGATCGCCCCTCCGTCACGAGATATCTAAAAACGGACCTCGGATTCGAGATCAGGGACAAAAGATAACCCTTAGGACAAAGTTTCACGCAAATCGAAGAGGAGTCGGGGCAACTGCTGTGTGAGTTGGCGGAGAATTACCCAAACTATGTTTTGAGTAGATCAGTTAAAGAACGAAAGAGGTACCTAATAAACATATGCGTAGATAATTTTAATGCTTCCAAAAATGTTTTTTTTTACAGTTTTGAAAGTTATGCTAAAAAATAAAAATGTTCAATCATCTACCCCTCTCTTCCAGAACACCGACTCCCTCATCCGGTCGGCCCCCATCATCCTAAACACTTCGGGTGCCACAGTCGTAACAACAACAACACCGTCCAGTTCGTCACCAGAACCATCAACTCCACAACTTGAACCTGGCCCCGCATCCAGCAATCCGACTCAGACAACAATGTGGCCAATAACGCGCCAAAGCCAGCAGGACATCATTCTACTGGGGGTGTTTGTGGCCGCGCTGACCTTCCTGCTGATCCTGCTCACGGTGGTCATCTTTGTCAAGCGGAAACGACTCACCGGAGCTGGCGTTGAGACGGACAAGGAAGTTCTCGTGGAAGGAGACAGCAGCGGGGACGAGGGCACGATGGTGGAGATTTTGCACGTTTAATGTGTTCTGAAATTGGGGAGAAATGGGAGAGTGTTCAAAGTCAATAGAAGATAAGCAATATTAGTTTAAGTTGATGAAGATTTTATATATTATAAGTACAGAGATGTAAATAATGCTCAAATTTACTAAATATATGGGATAGCTTCAAAGAAACTTTAAACTTAACAAAAAAAAACGATTACTATCAAAAATGGGATCCTTCGATGGCCGAAGAAGATTCCCTCGAATCTCGCGTCTGATTTATGGAGTTGATGCCCGACGTCGTTTTCTCCGCCGTCGTTCAAGGTCGGGGAATCGGCAGACTCTGGAGTTTGGTTGCCCAACACAGAAGCCTCCGAAGAGTGGACGGACGCAGGCAGGGGCAAAACTAATCAAGATTCGATAATTTACATAATTTATTACAATTTTATTCAATTATTATCTGATTTGATCGTTGTTTTTTGCTCGTTCTTTTTCGCTCTCTTCGAGCGTCATCGCGCTATCTCTCTCTCTCTCACACTTGATTTGTGTGTGCGTTCTTTGTTTTTGTTTTCTCCCCCCCATTTTCTCATTCTTTCAAAGACGAAGACTTGGCGTGCACTATTAAGATGTCTTCTTCCTCCGCTCCTCCTTGGTCATCTTTCAGACAGGGGACTGCTGCTGCTGCTGCCCCGGAGCAGTACAGGTTCCTCCACGGTTCGTCTTCCGAGATCTGCTTCTTATGCCCTATTATAGACGAATAATTTTATCATAATTTGGTGATTTCGACCTCTAATTGAAGAGAATCGAAAGAACGAAGGGCTTTCCAGTGTGTTTGCTTGTGGTTTAACACAATTATCGGAATTTACACATTTTTCTCCGATTATTGCGTTTCGGATGAAATTGGTAATTTTCGACCAGATTTAAACTATCGTTTTTGTGTTAGTTCTCAGCAAGTATGGTGGGTTAGTCTTGCACCCTTTTTTTGTTTCAGAATTTGTTGAGCATTAAATTTTATCTCAGAAAATTTTACTACAATTTAAGTAGCATTTTTGGAATTGGTTATTTGCACCATTACAAAAAAAATAGAAAGAGGTAGTCTTTCCTCTTAAATGCACGAAATTCGATTTAAAAATTTTATGATTGTCAATGTTGCCTGGCTCAATGTTGATGACAGTCAGAACAAGAGAGCACAAAGGCAAAGGAATTATTTGTCAACAAAACGATATTCTTTTGAGAGTTCGAGGAGAGATTTTCTCCACCATGTTTCATCTGCTCTCTCTCCTAGTTTAAAAAAAATCCTAGTTCTTAACAATTGCTTGCGGTACTGTTGATTCAAATTTCACAAAATTTCAAAATATTTTAAAAGTGGTACTAAAAATGAATCGATTTAATCCAAGATTTTAAAGAAAAACACAAAAAAGGGGTAAATTGGGTGAAATGGGCCCTTGCTGCCAATGAAAATGTCATCAAAAGATTTTTCGTAATTTTTTGCATAAAATATCTACTTTGAAGTTGTAAAAACTACGACAGTTAAAGATATTGAAGGAAAACACATCAAATGGGGTAATTGGGGCAAAATTGGCCCTTGCTGTCCTTTGCCGCCAATGGAAATGTCACAAATTGATTTCTCGCGATTTTCCATATAAAATAACCTATTTTAAAAACTTATGGAAACTACACCAATTTTTATGATAACATAAAAAATGGGTAAATGGGGCAAAATGAGCCTTTGCTGATGTATGCCGCCATTGAGACTGTCACCAATCGATTTCTCGTGATATTTTTATTTAAAATAACAGTTGAAGATATTCGAGAAAACACCCTAAAAAGGGTAAATGGACCGCTTCCCGCTATTTGCCGCCAAAAAGAGTATCACCAATCGATTTTTCGTAATTTTTAACATTAAAAAAGATACTTTTGATAGGCAGAAACTGACGGCATTAAAAGATCCGTTTTTTCATCCGTTTTTGCCCACTGTGGCACTGAATTTTACCAATTTTTTTCGCCACTATCTTCAGAAAAATATTTGCAACGGTCCTATTAAACATTCCTAAAATTTACACAAAATACCAAATGTTTTATTAAAAATACCAACATTTTCATAATTTGTTATACCACGCAAAACTTAGTTTAAAATTTCAGTGATCATATATTTTGATGGAATAAAGTCAAATTTGCACAATAAATCGCATTTTTTCTTTTTTTTTTCTAAAAAACAACATTTTTGTATGTTTTGAAATTTTTCAAGATATTTTTTTTTTGTATGAAATGCAATAATTTTCAGAAAAAACGATATTTTGTTTAACATTGTAAAAGTGAAATGAAAATATATTTGAAAAAAATGCTAAATATAAGCAAATGTCAAAATTGCGATATTTGATTTTTTTTCCAATGTTTTCATAGTTTGTAGTACGTCGCGAAATTTTATAAAAAATAATCAATACTTAGGTATTTTGGAACCTTATGATTGCTACCCCAATTGCAAATAATGAAAATTTGATTAGGCTGGTACAAATATTTTTTAAAGTTTTTGTCACCCCCCCAAAATTGGCCCAAAAAATCAGGGGGCTAAAAATATATTTTTACAATAAACTTCAAAATTTCAATGAAAATTCAAGGGCAACTAGCTGAAATCAAATTAAAATACATTCTCCTGCGTTTAAAATCATTTTTAGCATGTTTGGGTTAATTAAAAAATCTTAATTGTGGTTTGGTTGAGCGTTTTAGCAGAATGCTTTGTATTCACAAAAAATCTTAAGTTTTTTGAAAATTTTCGATGCAAAACCTTTTTTTTCGATACAATTTTTGTTTTTGTCAGATCTTAGATTTTTTGAAAACTAATGATTGCAAAACAACTGAACTAGTGTAAAATGCATTTTAAAACACTTTTTTCATTTAAATGTGAAGATAATGGCTTGTTATTTATTTTTTTATATTTTGCATCGGCCTTATGTTTATTAAAAATACGGTAATTGGGAAAATTTTAGTATTTTGTATAAAAGTTGCAATACAGTTAATATCTACACCAAAACGATATTTGATACCCATATTCCAATTTATGATAATTGCAGTACCTATTTATAGAAAAAAAGTCATTCATTAACATTTATGAGTAGTTATTCTTTTAATCATACTTCATCAGCAAAATACATGTTATTTTTTAACTTTTAAAATTAAGGTTTTTTTTATTTTGAAAAATGAATTGATAATCCAATTTAGCTTATTTGGATTGTTTGAAAAAATACAAAAGCAAAATAAAAATGAAAATTAAAAGCCACGATTTTAACATTTACATGAAAAAAGTGTTTTAAAATGCATTTTATACCTGACCAGCTGTATTACAATCAAAAGATTTCAAAATATCTAAGAAATGACAAAAAAAATCGCGGATGTTTAGTTTTTTGCCTGGCTGTGAAATTTCACAAAAACTTAATTAATTTTTTAATCCAACTCAAACATGCTAAATATTATTGAAAACGCAGGAAAATGTTTTTCAAATAGTTTTCGGTTAATTAGACTTTTACTTTCATTTAATTTTTTTTTAATATATTTGTCTCCAGATTTTTTCGGGGGGGGGGGGGGCAAAACTTTGTAACGACCCAACTGGACTCTTGTTAAATCCATTTCAATGAACTTTTTTTTATTAAAATGTAAAAACCTTTTTTTTACGAATTGTTACCTGTCATTTACTTAAAGGCGATTTAGTTTCAAATATTTCTCATACATGAAGCGTTTATTTATTAACAAATTATCAGTTGAAATTTCCATTAAAAAAATTTCAATTGTCGAAACCGCTACACCATCTTGGGTGCAGTACACTACCATAAATGCTCAGAATTCTAATATTTTTTTTTGTTTTATTTGTAACTTATTGGTACCTTAATTTGGGGAGGTATAAACATTACAATCAATTGATTAATATTTTTTAAAGTCTGACGGTAGGCAGAGGATAGAGGAGAAACAATGATCAATTTCAGATATATTCTCAATACAAAAGAAGCCAAATTCATGTTTGTCATTACAAATCTGCTTCAATAAAACGCTCCAGTAAATTTTGAATATCAATCATTCATCTGCAACATAGTAATAAAAAAAACGCTTGAATGCTTCTAAAATTAGATAAGTTAAATTAAGACTCAAACTACTGCAACAAACAAGTTCCATTGAAATTAATTAAATGTTCTGTCCCAACTAATTCTAGTTGTACATTGTATAAAGACTGAAACTTTTGACTTAATTATCTTTCAAATAAACAGATTAAAAAAAGAAAGTGTGTTTTGTGTTCATCCGAACTTTCCAGGCTGGCATTTTTCAGATTGAATTATCCTCCAAATGTGACTTGACTTAAGGTAACTATAATCATTAGGGAGCCAAAAGTGTGGCAATGTGTGTGTGTGTGTGTGGTCCAATCCAATACCCGCTAACCGGTAGCGAAATTATGGGAAAGTATAGTTTGTATCAGACGTTGTATATGCCGAATGCTGATACAACTTATCTCAGTCCCGGGTATTAGGTGGTGATAGCCCTCGCGCTGCTTCCAACGACCCATTTCAGAATGACAGAGCTCCTTGCGGTCCAATTCCGAGGTCGCTGGGCATTGTTTGGCCCCGCCTAAACATAGAAGCAAGCATCTGAAGGAAACTCGATCTATATTTAGACTTCCAATCCCCTCAGGCAAATCAGGGATCAGCGCGTATTTAATAATATGAGAAGAAGGAGCCAAAAGTGTGGCAATGTGTTTCAAAAACCTTGTTCAAAAAGGATGAAATTCTTCTTCCAGTAGCACACTATACAAAAAAAAAACAACTTCCGTGACGGAATTCTACCCAGTAAAAATTTCGGCAAAACGCACTATTGTATGTAAATCGACTGCAACATAACGCGTCAAATTCCACGACCAAACACCTTCCAGAAGCCGTCGAAAGAAAAGTGTGTGTGGGTCGTTAATTCAATCCCGAAAAAAGGAACTACCGTGGCAACAAGCGTTGCAAGTTGTTTTATTCATTAACGATCCCACACTTGGCCACCCACACCATCCACGTCAAGCGGTCGTTGTTCTAACGTGGCCTACTACGATTGAGGGTAATTAGAAGTTTTATGGGCCTGGCGTCGGTGGTAAAGATCCAAATTTGACGCCGAAGAACAATAGGCCGACTGCGCAAACAGTGATTTCCGTAACGGGAGTGGTGTGAGAATGAGTGCTTGTATGGGTGTGTGTGAGTGTATTTGTGCGTGTCGAATGCGTGGAGCTTGTGGTTTCTTTTGTGGCAAAGTTTTATTAAAGATTTCAATTAGGCTAAGTGTAGATGGGTGGGATTGTGTACACTAAAAACATGATGGTTTGACACCGATTGTCAACGCGCTCCTTTTAGTTTGAACAATGATGATGTTTTTAATTTTTTTGTGTACTTAATTTTTTAATTTCAAATGTCTCCACGTTCAGTTAATTGATCCAAAATGTGTCTATTTCTTTTTGTCTATTTCTCAACATCGCCGTCGTATTGTCCGCCATCTTGGATTACATATTCTCATATCACTTTAAATCATTTTAGGAGACAAATCTGCAACGTTGTTAGGGGAACAACATCTAATTCCAGCGTGCCTCTAATGTTGCCTTATCAGCACTTTGACGTTCAATTACAGCTCCAGAATAGTTTTTCCGACTACAAACTTATCACCAAGTCTAACATCTTTAGTAAGCACACTGATTTAAAACATTTTTGGAGCGAATACTTGTAAATTAAAGCAGTAATATGCCAAATCTAAAAAAATCGCGACGATGTTTGTCCACCTTGATTGATTTCTAACGACGCACCCCAGGCGGCTCAGTTGCACTAACGAAAACGGCAATTTTCTTACCAGGTTTGCTTCGGTCTCCTGTGCTCAATTGACCACTAAATTAAAGTCAGCTTCCAATCTTCTTTAAAGGGTCTGTTAACTACTTACTACATCAAAAAGTTCCACAATTGCTTCAGTTTAGCAAGGGCAACTTCTAAACTTAAAAAAATGACTTTGACACTTCAAACCTAACCGCAGCAGGCCAAAATTAGATACCGTCAAACAAAAGAATGTTGGAGAGTGAGAGAGCGGGCACAAATGTTGCCAGCTGAAAGGCGAGTCAATGTTTATACCTACTGATCCTAATTTGTATCGTCGATCTTACAGAATATGTTTTCTATTTGAACAAATGTGTGAGATGTTCGACAAACCTGCCAAACATACGAGCATTTCTCCTAGTCGATAATTCTATAGGTTTCAAATACTTCTGCTCAACAATGCTTCTTCAGCTCATGATCATTTCAGTGGCTAAGCTACCTTCTCCTTGCTGGTGCTTCCGCTGCCCATACTTCCGGTCAGGGCCTCGATGACCTCCTCCGGTGCGGGCTCATGACCCGAGCAGGGGTAAATAACACGGGAATACCAAATTTTGGTATTACTTGGGCAAATAACAGCGACCAAAATGTGCCCTTGGTTGCCCAGTAATAGATGGTAAAATACCATGAAATCATACCAAAAGCTTGTATGTGGAAGGGCACAACAATACCATACCATGTTATTCCAAAGGTAAAATAATACCACAAAATAAAATCGGGGGATCTCGGGATTGCTTTTGAAACAGGATTCCAAGCTTCTTGTTGTGCTTTCTGTTGTAGCAATAGAGCTCGTGTTCCACGAGGAAAGGATAAGCTTGCTCCAATCGTTTAACGAAGCTGCTTATTTCGGTGTGGGGTGGAAGGTGCTGAAAGGATAGGGTGAGAAATTAGGGTAAGATTGCGGATTGAGTTGTTTGGAGACTTACCCGAATTTGCTCTCAATGATGAACAAAACCCGTGGCAAAAGTTCTTCAAATACGACTTCTTCGTTGGCCAAATCACCGCACAACTGGCCGCCTAGAAGTGCCTCCAAACTGTGGGTCTAGTAAAATATAACGCTGGTTTATTGAAGTCCAAGAAACGACAATAAACTTACCAGAATGTTAACGTTTTCGAACAAATCCGGCCTCGGCTGGAAGAATCTGTTGCTTGGAGGAGTCCCTGCTATGACCAACGTCGCTTCTTTCGTCTGCGGCGCCTCTACGGGTGCCGACCTCGGCACCGCAACGGCCTCCTTTGCCGCGACCTTCGCCGTGGCTGGCGGGTACGGCGCGCTTACATCCCGCGCTGCTTCCGGAACCGACCGGGACACAGTCTCCATCAGCAGTAGCTGCTTGCGCTGCTGGTTCTGCATAATCTTCCACTGGCTGTCGATGATCCGCTTCTGACTGGCCACGATCTGCTGATAGTCCCGGCAGCAGGGGCACGACGACGCGAGCGTAACTTGAATCTCCATTGCCGCGGGACCGACGGTCGATGCCGGCCGGGCCATCTTGACTGCCAGCGGCGGTGCTTCCGGTTTGACGTACTGGACGCTCGCCCGCTTGCCGGAGAACTTCGCTCGAAGCCAAAGTCCGACGCGGGTGACAATCGTCGGGAACTTTCGCCTTCTTCGTTCTGCGTCTCGGAATCTTCGAAATCTTCGACAGGGTCAATAGCCGCCGCTGGTGAGGTTCGTCGTTTTGGAGCTGTCGGCCAACTTCCGTCCTCCGCAAAATCTTGACGTGAAATGAAAAAAACCAGCTCGGTCGGCAGCGCTGGTTGCTGCGATCGACAACCCCAACACGACACCCCTCGTCGCCGCCTGCGACGACGCAAGGAACGATCGAGAAGGTGGGAAGTGGCGCGCAACGGATGCGCACAAAAACGAGGCAGAAGGAGAGAGAGAGAGAGAAGTGGAGATTTTCACTCCAGTTCGCGACGCGTTCAAGTAAAGACGTGTTCTTGTAAATTCTGATCGGAATAAAAAGTTTTTGGTAGAAAATGTGAATTCCAAAAGTGTGTTCGATCACCCGGAGAAAAATCATCCTTCTACAGTCCACCCGAAGATCTAGTTGGGAGATTGGCTCCAACATTTGGCCCTTACGATCCGGTCGGTAAGTTCGTCGGAATCGGAAAATTCCGCAGTGTCGCGAGGAGTGAAGTGTCCGGAAGTCGCTAATCCCGGAGGGCGTTTCACGTGGCCCAGAACAGCGTGAAAGTGACGCGGTTGTGTGGAGGTTCCAGCACCGGAAGAGGTCGGATTGGCCGCCGGTAGTGCGAAGTGTGAACAGTGGTCGCGATTGGCCACCGAAGCAGAACATTGCGTGGACGGTAGCGTTGCTACTCGTGCACAAAAGTGCGTGCAAGGTGGTCCGGAAAGACCATCCGAGCAAAAGTGAAAAAAGTGTTCGGTGATGAGAGCGTTGGCCGCCATCTTGAAAACGCCAGCTAGAGAGTGTTCGGCGAGAAGAGAACGTGCGCCGCCATCTTGGAACCCGAAAAGTGAAAGTGAAAAGTGAGCTGCATCCCGGCGGATATGGCGTAGTTTCCTGGGGTTGAACACCGAGCCAAAAGTAGAACCGGAAGAAGGTGAGGAAACTGGGCAGGAAGAATGTGTTCAGAAGAAACCGGAACCGGAAGACCGTAAGCCCGTGGTGGTTCAACTTCCGCTGACTCCGAAGCAATGGCACGCGGAGAGCAAGTCTGCCTTGGATCATGAGACACATGAGTTGTGGGAAGCTACCGTCAAGAAGGGTGAACTCCCGAAGTATGCGCAGACGATCGAATACCTGAATTAACGGTGCGCCATCTTGGAACGGTGCGAGCTAGCTGCTCCTGCGTCGTCTGCTGTCCGGTCGGCAGTTCCCAAGGCAGTGCAGTCCTCGAAACCAGCGGCGAAGATCACCTCGGCAGCCGCGACTTCCAACGAGGTGGAGTGCGATCTGTGTGACGGGTCTCACGCGAACCCTCGGCCTAACCTTCGAAAAATGCAACGTGACGGTCATTGGAGCCAACGCAGTTAAGACGCAAGCAAAGAAGGGAGTCAACCTTACCTTCTCGTCGAGGTACTGTCAGTTCCAAGACAACATTTCGTGCCTGATTTCGGGCAAGAATCGAGACAGCTGCTTGGCACATCCCGAGCGACGTGTTCCTGGCAGACCCGAAGTTCAGCGAGCCGCACGAGATTGACCTGGTCATGGCGTCGAACTACGTGTGGGACTTGCTGCGAACGGATCGAGTGAAACTGGCGAACGGCACCGTGACTCTGCATGAAACCGATCTGGGCTGGATCGTGACCGGCGTGTACGACCCGTTCCAGCAGCTGAGTTGCCAAGTCGTCCACTCGAACATCACGCCGAGGATCAGCTGAACAACGCCATCGAGAAGTTCTGGCTAGTTAAAGAGCTAGCAGACAAGCAACTGCATGTAGTAAACTAAAACTGGTAAACTTGAATTGTCGTCAAACGACCATTCTCTGCAAATTTACAAACCAGACTGAAGACCTGTCGTCCCCGATGAAAGTCATACCACACGATCGGTTCAAGCACACACACACACGCTCATGAGCCGCGCGTTTCCGAACCGACTTTCACCAGCTTTGCAACCATCGGTCGTTATCGCTCTCTTCAATTTCTCTCTCTTTCTTTTCCAACGCTTAACGTTGCGCAGACATACTCAACCTAGACGAATCACTCGCACTCAAACATCCATACATGCGTTGCTGACCCTTTTCATAGCACACGAGGTGCATTATTACTGTTGCATACGCAAGATATGGACGTCCCTCGTCAGCTCGACTCACTGGTGGTAGTGAAGCTACCACGCAGTCGATGTCACTAGAGCTGAATATCAACGAGAACTAGCTCAGCCGCCATCGCGCGCAGCCAGCGCGTTTGGCTCGGCCCATTTTAACTTGTTGTTTCGTCTTGTAATTAGTGAAATAAATGTAGTTTTAATGTGTAAATATTGTCTTTGTGCCTCGACCATCACCACCTCGTTCACCCAAGCCGAGGACACAAAAGTGGCGACGAGGATTATCGGACGTTGCCGAATGGCATGTTTCGCCGACGTCCGGAACTTGCGCGGGGAGGAAGCAGAGAGATCACTGACAAACCGGGACATCGTCGTCAGGAACCATCGGATCGTCAGCTGTGGTTGCCTGTCGTCGGCATGGAGTCGCCGGTAGCAGCTGATTTTCGTTCCTCCACCATCTGCACCGGGAGCCAGCAGGAGCTCAGCAAACAGCAATGGCGCCACGACTGTCAGCAGGAGCAGTTCAAGGTGGGCCATCACGGCTGGTTTGGAGAGGTCGATCGCGGCCTGGAGCACAATCCCTCCTCAGCAGCAACGTCCCGGTGGCAGCAGCAGCATAAGCAGGCCAGCGACGCTATCAGCAGCATACCTCGCCTGCTGCACAACGCGAGCATCAACGACCGTCATCACGGGTCCAGCATCAGCTCGCACACACACCAACACACGTTGCGACTCCTCACTGATCGCAGTTCTTGCAGCACACAGGCCATGGTTCAGCAACGAAGAGCTCTGCATCAACGTCCTGAAGGCAAGCCGCTGGAACCACCTGTACCTGCACCAGACCGAGTCGCACGGCCAGTGTTCATCCATCCGCAGAATTTTGGTCCAGAAGATGACCCGGCGCCGTTCACGGGTCACGGCAACAGAAAACGGTCACCACCGCGTGATAAACAAAAACAACTGTTTGTCGACTGCATCGCACCCAGTCGGTTGGATGTCTGGAAGACCGCCGAGTTCAGACAAAAAGGCGAACCGGTTTGACTCGGACAGTGGCGGTGAAGCAGAACCAACGTGCCCAAGCAGTCGACCATCAACAGTAGTTCCTGCTGTTCGGCTCCCTCAACGTCTCAACGCAGATCGTCTGGATGGTGACGCCGGAACAGGAACTTAAGGGGGGAGATGTTGCATACGCAAGATATGGACGTCCCTCGTCAGCTCGACTCACTGGTGGTAGTGAAGCTACCACGCAGTCGATGTCACTAGAGCTGAACATCAACGAGAACTAGCTCAGCCGCCATCGCGCGCAGCCAGCGCGTTTGGCTCGGCCCATTTTAACTTGTTGTTTCGTCTTGTAATTAGTGAAATAAATGTAGTTTTAATGTGTAAATATTGTCTTTGTGCCTCGACCATCACCACCTCGTTCACCCAAGCCGAGGACACAAAAATTACTTTGGTTTATTTTATTTTACTTATTTTTTACTCGCAACTTCATCGTATTTTATCAAACCAACTAACTCAACCTTTTCTCTGCTCAATCTTTTTTTCCTCGTGTTTTTGTAACATACATATTTTTGCGACGTCAAAAATTAAGCATTTTTTTTTTGCTCTATCCATTTATAGAAACTTTAGTTTTTACCTTTTATTAATTTTCTTCAAGTGTATTTGACAGCCGGGACCGTGGTGTAGGGGTAAGCGTGGTTGCCTCTCACCCAGTAGGCTTGAGTTCGATCCCAGACGGTCCCGGTGGCATTTTTCGAGACGAGATTTGTCTGACCACGCCTTCCGTAGGACGGGGAAGTAAATGTTGGCCCCGGCCTGGATGTGGAAATTATAAAGAATCAACTGAAGGAGGACCATAACCTTGATGTTTTGGATGTGAAGGCCATCAAGCGGAAGGAAAAGTCCACCGTGGGTGAAACCCCTTACATTGTCTTCTTTCCCAAGGGACACACGAACCCCAAGAAGCTGAGTGCGATGAAGAAAATGGGACCAGTCATCGTCCGATGGGAGGCCTACCGGAATAAGCAACCCATCGTGACCCAGTGCAGGAACTGCCTCCGCCTGGGACACGGAGCCAAGAATTGTTATCTCAAAAGCTGATGCAACAACTGTGGGCGATTTTACAAAACGGAACAGTGGAAAGTCGAAGTAACTCAACCCAAAAAGTGTGCTAACTGCTCTGGATCTTACGAGGGTCTGGACAGTAGTTGCCCCAAACGTGCGCAGTTCATCCAGTCGAGGCAGCAGGCGTCCAAGCCGAAGCCGCCAGCATGGAAGAAGGACAAACAGAGTCCGGTGGTACCGTCGTTCTCCGCGGCGGATTTCCCTCCGCTGCCGGTTCCAATCAAGGAAACACTGGCCCTGGTGCCGGTGGCCAACACAAGGCGAAAGGAGACGAGGTGCTTTACAGCACGGAGGAGCTGTGGAAGATGTTCTACGAGTTCACCGCGCGGCTGAGGAGTTGCAAGACCCGCTCGGACCAGGCAAGGGTGGTCGGCACCATGTCCCGCAAGTTCCTGCCGTAGTGTATTCATTTTTTTTTATGTATTTGATCCCCGGTCCTAACCAGGTCTCGGTACCGAAGAAGACCTAATAAAAATAAATTAGCGAAAAAAAAAAATACCTCCATACACCTGATGCAATCGCCTGCTGTGTGGTGTGGAGCGTCATCATCATCATGGGGGATCTGCGTGGGCATGGTTGCGCATCGTAATGCCACACTCTTGAGACATTAATCCGAGCCCAAATATGACAAGCGCGCACACAGCCACTTGACATTTGAGCAAACATCATGGCAGGCCATGCAAAAACTGTCCCGGCCGGATCGGATGCACATTGCACACACCCAGGGTTAAGACAATGGCCCTCTTTTTACCCCCGTTGCAGCTTGCACACATTTGCATCTTGAAGAGAGAGCACCTTCTTCGTGTTCTTCTTCTTGACTCAACCCCAACTTGAGCGTGAATGAGCACGGGGGGAAGCCAATCAGGCTAATGACAAGGGGAACCATGATTTTTTTTTGTCGCCTTTTGTGAAGATTCTTCCCCCATTTTGCAAAAAAAAAAAATAGAGAAAAAGAGCTCTTCTCTTTACATGCATAATTCCTGTTCACAATATTTCACGGGGTGCGTTTCATGAAATTCTACACCCAACCCTTTCTTCTTCTGCTCGTGTTGCACTCGGTATGGATGTCCCCTAAGTGCACTCGAATGAAGAAAAAATGGTGCATTCATCAGTGCAGCATGGCACACTCCTCTTTTCATTCATGTGAGGCCGTCCATGTTGTGTGCGCAACTGTTTTGGTTCATGCTGCACTCGCTCGCTAGTGTTCTTCCATCCGTCAAGTTGAGATGTTTTTCACAGGTTTGCCATTCATCAAGTTCCTTTCCCTTTCAGATGTCGAAATGCAAGGAGGAGTGATCTTTATGCTCGGTGAACACGCCCTCGCTGCTTTTTGCGCTCTGAAGACGGGATTGAATTAGCATTCGAAATCGGCAATAGCGCCAATTTTTTTTAGTTTTGGGCTAAATTGAGTTAAGGTCGCCATTTTGTGCAGTTTTCAAGGCTTTACCTTTTGACCTTTTCAGATCCTCAGATATTCAACAAAACCTGTTGTTGACGCTCTTTAAATGAAAGAAGTTTCGATCTTCTCGTACTAACATTACGACAGCTGACCAAAGGGAATTACGTCAGAAAACTTTTTGCCACACGTACATGCCCAACTACTGTAAACATTTTTAATTATAACTCGGGACTCCGGCAGCCAAATTCAACCAAACTTCGGGACAATGCGCAGAATGGTCAGCCAAGCAAAACGTGTTCGTTATTGTTTACATTACGTGCTTTTGTTTTTCATTATTCAAGGTCAAGCATTAAAATGCGTTTATCTCGGAATGTCAAAACGCGACGTGCGACAAAATAGCTCGAGCTCGTCAATGTGTATTCCAATTTGAATAGTTCAAAATCTAACTCCCTCAAAACCAATCCCACGAGTCTACACTAATCTAATCTAATCTAATCTAATCTAACACAAACCCAGCCAGTCCGATGAAAGCATGCTGGAAAGTCTTGTGATTAGATTACGCCCCAAGCACTTTTCTTGTCAATATTAATAATTGCAGTACATCCGAGAATACCCGAAAATGTAATACAAAAATCGAAGCGGCCAGCCCTACTGCGTTGTGTTTACCGCAGAGAGGATTCTGTGAACGGATCACTTTTCACAGAATCTACACACGGAAAGGGGATCCATCGCCAAATCGCGATAAAGTTCGCTAAAACTAGCGAAAAATGTCGCTAATTTCTCAGCCTGCACAAAAATTACCTAGAATCGCTAATTTTTTTCGCTGGTTTGGAAACCGATGAAATTCTACCAAACCAGTGAAAAAAAACACTGGTTTGGTGAAAAATGTCGCTGTTTGGGGGATCAGTTTTGCTAGAATCAGAAAATTTTCTCGCTGGTTTGGAAAAAGCGGCAGGGCACCAAAATCAACCAGGAGATTATTGTACTGGTTTTGGGAAACAATTCGCTGGTCCTGCGGTTTTCTTCACTGGACCAGTGTTCTTTTACGCTGGATCAACGTTTTCTATCGCTGACGTCCGGGTTTTTTTCCGGCGGCAGCAGCTCGTACCAAAATCAACCAGGAGATTATTCTACTGGTTTCGGCGAAAAATCCGCTGGTTCAGCGAATGTTTCCACTCGAAATCTAGTTGGTAACTGCAAATTTGCGAAAACAGCGCGAAACCTTTCCTGTTTAATATATTTATAGAGTCAATTGTGAATAGGTTTTGTATACCGTCATCAGGGGTGACATTAGGTCTGGGGTGAGATTGGGTAATACAAAAATGCTGAACATTTTGACTTAATACGTCATCGACTGACCGAGTGAAAATGAGCGAAGATCAGCTTGACGGTGATCTTGTCGCTGACCAGAGGAAGTTGCCTACATTTTGGGAGCTCACCTGTATGGTCAATTATGATTGCTTGAAAACATCCTCACGCGAACCTACCGCTCGCGTTGATCATCTCGGGAATCACGCACTCGCTCGTGGTCACCAAGATGAAGTCCGCTTTGCTATCGAACTGCTAAACTGCTACAGCTTCGTGCAGGCTGCAGGTCACAGTCGAAGGTCCCGTTTGTTTGATGTCTTTTCTTGGCTGTTTGTCGATTCTGCTGCATTCGGTTGGTCTTGGCAGCAAACTGTAAAGGAATTATATTTTTGAAGCATTACGGCAAAACAAATGTTCCGAAATCGTACCAATTTTAGTCACCAACGGTGAAGGCGCAGAACCGTCGAACAAAAACTCTGGCTTGCGGCGTTTACTTTTTTGCGACAAATTGGCGGTGCTATTCCTGGACACACTGCCGGGAAATACAGCGAACGTAACCCACAAGAGAACTGCAACAATAACATTTCCCTCGCACCAACGTCAATTTCCCAATCCAGGTTATCACTAGCGGAAATCCTCGTTTCATGGTATTTTCTTCCGGCTGCCATTTCAGCTTCGGTACTTGAAGCTAAGCTTAGGACTCTCGCTGGTTGCGGCTCAAGGCCTGGTCAGAATGGCCCGTGGCGTGCGATAAAACAGATGGAATTAGGGCTCCAGCCGAACAGCGCGTGGTGCTTTAAATCCTAGAAATTGAATTCAGCTAACTGTTATGAATGCTAAATAAGAAATTAATACGATTTAATTTCTGCTTACCAATAACGACAGCACCAGCTACGGCAATAATTCCGACAAGGTGAAAGCCGGTTCTCTTGCTAACCAGCATCTGCATCCGATGACGACATCCGGCATGAAATTATCTTGCTGGCAACTAAAAAGACGTGGCTCACTTCAGGCAAACTATTTTGTTGTTGAAAGACGAAAAAATTGCGCGATCGCAGCAGGCGAACAAAATCAAAACAAATACATAAATATATACACGATGCGAGGGTTTGAGCTAAAATCGGCTAAAATCTTACACTGTTAAACAATATTACCTTATTGAAAATGGTATAAAACCTAACACGCTGAATATGGTCCAAAAGTTCGTTCACGTAGAAAGTTAAGGCATATTTGAATCAACAAAACGTTTTCTTCATTTGAAAACCATGAATTTTTTTTAATCAACGCTAAAAGTCAAAGCAACTTTCCTTGACTTGATAAAAAAGTTGTAAACTAACAGGTTTTCGTCATAAATAAACGCACAAATTATAAAACAACAAAAGTCTTTTTTAAGATCAAATAAACAAAATTTAACTTATTTTGCTTCTCGGGTGTATTTAAAAACCCCTGACTCAAGGCACTATCAACCACCCAAAAAGCAAAAAAAAAATTACTTATGGAACACTTCCATTCGAAAAGTTTTTTGTTTTTTACAATTTATTCCTTATGGGAGAACAGTCATTTCTGCCACTCGAATCCGGTGCTCCACTTAAATCACATAGGGTATAATGTCATCTTTCAAAATGTCATTCAAATGATAAAAATAAACTTTATCCTTATTAACAATAATATCAGCAATTTAAGCTTAATTATAGGACCCAATTCGATGCCAACTGCTGATTGACGTGAAGTTAAAGAAAACTTCAAAATAATCAAATGCAGACTGGTCACTTTAATAAGTGCAAAATGCAGTTTTGTTTCTTCTTAATGGATTTTTTTTAATTTTTGCTTTTTTTTGCTTTATGGTTTTAAACTTCAATCGTGCTTTTAAAAGTCAATAGGTAACTATTTTACAATACCTGAAAATTTTGAAAGGGGAGCCCAGCTACTGTTCTACACTTTGGATTTTGTGTGAGCCTTAAATTAAAAAAAAAATCGTGGTTACGGATGACGTCAGTGTAATTTTAAAAGTAATGATAACTCCAGATTGTCAAGGGAAACAGATTGACCAATAATTGATAGTTGAAACGCGCTAGTCACCAACCGCCTTTTACGTCCAGCAAAACTGGCAGTGTTGCAAGCGAAAAACATACGTTGCCAGTGCCGATTTATTTTGCATCGACCAATTTGTTTCCCTTGACAATCTGTAATGATAACAATGGTAATTATCCGTTCCATAAGCTGGACGTTTGTTTGCATCAGGTTTCCTATCTCTTTCTAGCAAAAGTTTTTTGTCAGGCGACTTCTAGCTGGTTTTTTGACTGGCCGCCCGATATGTCAGAAAACATACTTCACAGGGCAGTGACAGCTCGAGCTCGATCAATGTTTGCATCAGGACACTGTGACGAGAAGTTCGTCATTTTTGGGTTAAAATATATTTTTTTCACTGGGCCTAGAAAGCCTTATACACACTTTTACATAAAGCTATAGTTAACGTAAATTAGAGTACTCTGCTTATCGCTGTTGTAATAAACCCGAATTCTCAGTATTTGAAGATATTCGTGTGACAACACTCCTAATGATTTGACGTTCTGATTACGAATTTTGCGTTTGAAACGTTGTAAACAAAAAAGTTCCTTCTGCAATCTAGGTATATTTTAATTTGTGTTTCTTTTTCGCATTTTTGAGCTTAAAAAGTATGTAAAAAGTGAACCAAAAAGAAAAATATTCCTTAACGCATAAACTTGACCTCAAACTTTTTTATTCAGCAACTATCTTATTTCGAGAAATTGACGTAAATCGCTTCTACATCGACTATGGAAATGGATGTTGATCTGACGAATCAAATACGTCCCCGGAGAAGGATTTGACGAAAATTAGCCGCCTCATCCCTCTCTCAGCAAATCGTGCTGTGGTAAGTTGACCTCGTCGGTTCCGGTTAAACGAATCTTTCTCCATCCTAATGCCAACAACTCGATGCAATTTTGCAAGAACCGCCGGAAACGGGAAAAAGGATTCAAAATCTGGCCAAGGAAAACACCAGCACAGATATCAGCTAGCAAAAAACTTTTGGACGTTAAACCTGGCACACCTTCGAATAGCTATTTAACAATATATTATTATGCAACAAATCAACTTTTAGTTGACAACTTACCTTTAATTATAGCGATTTATTTGTCAATGTTCAAAATGTTACTAATTTGCATCTAAACATGCCCTTCAGATGTATAACTTTACAGTAAACTGCTTCCGTATTTTTCTGCTGCGAGAACTTTATGGAAACGTGCTTCTTTTCATTGAAAAGAGCCATCACCTGTTGAGTATGTATTTTAATGCTGAACACTTGATGCAGAACTTTTTCATGCTTTTTTGTTTTGAAAAAACCCCTAAAGCAATTCGATTGCCACAAATCGCTTCCAAACGTGAACAATAACAAACATTTATGACGGCTGTCGGAAGGATGTGTATCAAACCAGCGAAAACTTTCGCTGGAAAAGAAACCGTTTCGGAAATAACAAACTAGCGAAACCAAGTTGCTGGATTTGATTTCGCGCATCCACCTTTTTCAGCGAAAAATTTCGCTGGTTTAGAGAAAAATTTCGCTGATATCAGCAAAACCAACCCAGCAAAAATCGGTCGCTGGTTTGGCGATCGATCCCCTTTCCGTGCAGGGGAGGAAGGATGCGTGGACATACCGTACCAAACGCTCCGAATCAGTTAGGTGTGGTGTGTTAGTGTAAATTTGGCAGATATTATATTTTTAGGGTGGAAGTGGAATAGGGCAATTTGGGATTGAGGAACGGGAGAATGGGGAATGGGTTGGAGGGTTATTTATTTTATTTTATAATAATATAGGAGAATATAATCATGTAGCAAATAATGATGGAAAGATCTCACCAAGAATCTGCTGTCTTCAAAAGACACAGCCAGATTGTGTCCCAATCGCCAGCTCCTAGATCCTTATCCTTTTCAACGGCCGCATTAAATCAGCCAAGATTTCCTCGGCATCTGCGCGATTTAGGCTCTTACTCAGCTAAGCGACGTCTTCTCGGACATGCAGCAGATCAGCAACACACAAATCCACAAAAGGAATCGATACCCGGATATCTCTACCATGTCCACCTCTTCCACTAACACTCACAAGTTCATTCAAAACTAGTCGATAAGACTTTCCAAAACCAATCCCACGAGTCTACACGGAGAAAAAAGAGTTCCGAAAATCGTGAACAACCGTTCATGAAAATGGGAACCACGTGGTTCCCAAATTCATGAACGCTTGTTTACAATTTTGGGAACTCTTTTTTCTCCGTGTAGTTAAAAATCCAACTACCCCTGGCACCTGGTACTAATCAATGATAAAATCCCACAAATGCCCAAATCACCAATCACCGTGGAGCACACCAGGCCAAATCTGTTCACCGGTGTGGCGAAACCGTTTGTGTGTGAAAATGGTTCTGTTTACAAACCGAAAGTAACAGCCAGGTCCGGGTGACAGGCCTACAGAGCCCCCCGCAAAACGGCTGTTTTGCGATTTGGCCAATTCGCGCGCGCTGCTGGCCCCCTCCAAAATGACCACCAATTGGGCAGGGAAATAACAGTAATTCACAAAATGTGTGTGGTGGCCAAACCATGTCGTCGGCTCGTGGAGTCACAGCGTGGCGAGCCTAATTTTCCAGTTTCCCTCCTCCGGGGTTGAAATTACCCCTCAACCAGACAGAGCCCGGCAGGTAATGGGCAGGCACTTCTGTTTTCGAAAAAATTGGCCACCATTCACTTTTCGCCGGGATTTTTGGTGCAACCTGGAAGGAGCTAGGGGCAAGTGGGGCTAGATGAATTGGGCGAATGTGTGTCTGTTGATTGATTCGATTATCTCATTCATTCATTGGGCCCCAACCGGATGAGACGGGCAGTTCAGGGGTGTCGAGAGTTGGAGTTTTTTTTAGGAAATCTGATGTTTTTACTTACTTTTACTTTACTTACTTTTACTGCTCAGACAACCCCCGGGTCATGAGCTGTCTCCAGATGCGCTGCCACTGAACTCGGTCTTGGGCTGCTACTCTCCAATTCCGACTCGGAACTCCCACACTTCGAAGATCTTCCTCCACTTGGTCTAACCACCTTGCACGTTGCGCCCCCCTCCGCCGCGTTCCAGACGGCTCCGAATTGAACACCAACTTCACCGGATTGATAGTCTGGTTCGGTTGGCGCGCATCCAGCGCGTCCGGCATTCTCGCGACGTGTCCGGCCCACCTGATCCGGCCAGCCTTGGCGACTTTCCGAATGCTTGGCTTGCCGTAGAGTTGCGCCAGCTCGTGGTTCATCCTTCTCCGCCACACAGTGTTCTCACGCATGCCGCCAAAGATCGTCCTAAGCACTCGCCGTTCGAAAACTTCAAGTGCTTGCAGGTCCTCCTCGAGCATCGTCCACGTCTCGTGCCCGTAGAGAACGACCGGTCTTATCAGCGTTTCGTACATGGTGCACTTTGTACGCCGGGAAAGATGACCAGACCGTAGGGTCTTGTGGAGTCCATAGTAGGCACGACTACCGGTGATGATGCGCCTCCGAATTTCTCTGCTGCAGTTGTTGTCAGACGTTACCAACGAACCGAGGTACACAAACTCCTCCACGACCTCGAACTCGTCGCCGTCGATCGTCACGCTCGGTCCTATGCGAGCCCTAAGGGACTCGGTTCCTCCTGCCAGCAGATATTTCGTCTTCGCCACATTCACCTTCAATCCAACCTTTTCTGCTTCCCGCTTCAATTCGGTGTACCGCCTGGCCACCTCCTCGAACGTCCTGCCGACAATGTCCATGTCGTCGGCATAGCAGATGAATTGGCTGGATCGGTTGATAATCGTGCCCCGCATGTTGAAGCCCGCCCGCCTCATTACACCTTCAAGCCCAATGTTGAAACAGAGGCCGGAGATACCGTCGCCTTGTCGCAGTCCCTTGCGCGATTCGATCGGGTCGGACATCGCCCCGAAATCTTCACGCTGCACCGTGCCCCGTCCATCGTCGATTTCACCAGTCTGATCAGCTTCCCGGAAAGCCGTTCTCGTACATGATCTTCCATAGCTCTTCGCGATCGACCGAGTCGTACGCGGCTTTGAAATCGATGAACAGGTGGTGCGTCGGGATCTGGTACTCGCGACATTTTTGGAGGATTTGGCGTAGCAAAAGATTTGGTCCGTCGTCGATTTCCCTCCACAAAACCGGCTTGGTACGGCCCAACGAAATCCTTTGCTCGCTCCGACAGACGACAGAAGATGATCTGAGACAGCACTTTGTAGGCCGCGTTGAGAATAGTGATGGCTCGATAGTTCTCACATTCCAACTTGTCCCCCTTCTTGTAGATCGGGCATATTACTCCCTCTTTCCACTCCTCCGGTAGCTGTTCTGTGTCCCAGACCTTGACAATCAGCCGGTGTAGACAGGCCGCCAGCTTGTCCGGGCCCATCTTGATGAGTTCAGCACCGATACCATCCTTACCCGCTGCTTTGTTGTTCTTCAGCTTCTTGATGGCATCCTTAACCTCCTTCATCGTGGGTGCTGGCTCGTCCTCGCCGTCCACCATACCGCTGACGTCGTTTCCCCCGTCGTCCTGGTACTCCGCCTCTGGGCCGTTCAGGTGCTCGTCGAAATGCTGCTTCCACCTTTCGATCACCTCACGCTCGTCCGTCAAGATTCCTCCGTCTTTATCCCGGCACATTTCGGCTCGCGGCATGAAGCCAGTCCGGGATTGACTGAGTTTCTTGTAGAACTTACGCGTTTCGTTGGAGCGATACAGCTGCTCCATATCCTGGAACTCCAACTCTTCCAGGCGGCGCTTCTTATCCCGGAAGAGATGATGTTTTTAAGGGAGGTAAAAAAAACGTGACCTCCAACAAGCCAAACAAAGTGGTGTAAAAACTGTTAATCGTCAAATTTTAACAAAAACAATGTTTAACCCTGGGACCGGTGGTGTAGGGGGTTGCCACTCACCCAGTCGGCCTGGGTTCGATCCCAGAAGGTCCCGGTGGCATTTTTCGGGCCGAGATTTTGTCCAATCACGCCCTCAGTCGGACGGGGAAGTAGATGTTTTGCCTCGGTATAACCTAGAGGTTAGGTCGTTAACCCAGTCCAGTTGTAGGAGTCGTCTCCCTGGGTCCTGTCTCGGTGGAGTCGCTTGTACACGGAGAAAAAAGAGTTCCCAAAATCGTGAACATGCGTTCATGAAAATGGAAACCACGAACAAAGTGTTCAAATTGCATGGGATTTGAACACTTTGTTCGTGGTTCCCATTTTCATGAACGCATGATCACGATTTTGGGAACTCTTTTTTCTCCGTGTAGGCAGTTGGACTCACTATCCAAAGGTCGTCAGTTCGAATCCCGGGGTGGATGGAAGCTAAGGTGTAAAAAGATGTTTGCAATTGCCTCAACAATCAAGCCTTCGGACACCTAGTTTCGAGCAGGAATCTCGCAATCGAGAACGCCAAGGCAATGTTTATTTATTTATTTAATGTTCAACCCTCCGACACCTCTGCCGAAAAAGTGCAGATTGGACACTGATTTGGGAGAGATGAACCGTTCGTGTCTGGTGGTACTAACTATACGCTCCATACCCAGAGCTTAGCTCCGGCTGCCGTTGAGAGGAAGAAGTTAACTTAAACAAGCAAAACAAGATGATAATCTAATTACTCAATTATCACGTCTTGCCCGGGCCTGGAACCCCTCCCGATCTCCAATCTCCAACTGGACCGGTTCGGGATCGAGAAGAGTTACGCGCACTTTTCGGTCAATGAGGCTGGTTTCCGCTCATTTTTTCAGCTTCTTTTTTTTTCGAACGTCGAACGTTTTACTCAATTGCTCGAGATTACTTCATTGCAAGGTGGGTTGGATTGGTGAGCTTCTAGCACATCAATTGAACCAAACATGAAGGGAAAGGGGGAAAGCCACACACCGGCTTCGGTTCCGATCTTAATCGTGATTAATTGAATAATGAAGATCTTCTTGTGGGACTGGTACCAGGCTGACAGTGTGGATTTGATTGGGGGTTGGAAAGGTGGTTCGGAAATGTCATATTTTACCATCGTTTTTATTGATGTGACCAAATAATATTTAAAAAATTTAGATAATAATTCAAATTTTATAAATTCGAAATTGGCAGAATTAAATAGTGAGGTTGTAAAACAAAATTAGTTATAATTTTAATAAAAATTAATTAAAAACATTTTCATTCGAATCAGTGAATTATCTCTGTAATCGTTAGTGATAAAAAAAATCAACCTGTTTGCAGCTACTGTGTGACAAATTTTCTCTCCCCACAGCATCTTCTTGTATTTCCCATAGCAATTAATTCGGCCAATAAAATTCATCCGGTGCGCTCTCCCACAGATTCCCCTCGATTATTATCGGCCACTGATCCTGCAACCCAATCCCAATCCCAAAAAAAGAACATCTGTCACATCGCTCATTCCCGCGACCAGGGTCATGTCGCTCTCGCTCCCATGAGACCGTCCAACTCCCCGTCGCTGGACATTTGTACGCGCCAGGAGGTCGCGAGCTTCTGGAAATCAATTAAAAAATGCCCGCTCGTTTCGTGTCCGCCGAGGCCCACCCAGCTTGACCCAGGGCGCGCTTCCGTTGAACCGTTTTGGGTGAAAACGGCCCCGAAAATAGTGACCGCCCATGCCTTTGGCGTCCAAGTGGTTGTTGGCATTTCGAGGAGCGGGAATTCCAAACCTCCGATAAGATATTTGCCTCCGGGTTCCGAGCCCAGACAATTCAGAAGCGGTGTTTTTTTTCGGTCGGTGAGAATACCCCCTTTTCTACCTCGCCGGGTCTAGTGTCTAGCTCGGAAGACATAACCCCCGCGCAAGAACAAAAGTTCCCATAAACTTTTTTAATCGCTGCCAAGGAGGGTCGTTTGCGTCTTCTGATTAACCCCTACCTAATACTGGTTGGCCGGGGCAAACCCTTGTCTCAACACGTGGAAAAGGTGAGGAGTTCTCTGGGAAGTCAAAATTTACAAAAATACGGAAATACAAAAATACAAAAATACAAAAATACAAAAATACAAAAATACAAAAATACAAAAATACAAAAATACAAAAATACAAAAATACAAAAATACAAAAATACAAAAATAAGCATAAGCATAAGCATAGGTGCCCACCCGCAGTTGCTACTCCGTTATTGACCAGGACCTCCAGAAGTTACATCCACGAGCCGTGGAAGATAAGTGGGAGCTATCTTTCCTCGCTTCGCAACTTCTCAAAGGCCCCTATCACGCTGATCAATACCGGCGCCGGCCACGACCAGTGGTAGAGTCACGGGGAAGTGGATGGGAATGTTAGTTCGATACTTGAGTGATAGAGACCGCCCAATCGACTGCTTCTCCGACAAAGTATCACATGAGTTTTGAGGGGGTTAGTAGATGGGTATGAGGTCAGGATTCACGAGTGGCAGTGATGTGACCATGAGCATTTTGTTTATCGGTTGAAAATTTTAAATCTTAGGCAGCCGGCTGCGGAAAGATAAATAATTGATTATTTAAAAAGTTTTTTTAATCGAACGCGTGCCAACCGAGCAGAAGTGCTATGGGCTGGACTTATCAGTATATTTTAATGTTTATATGATAACGCGAGTAAATATCAAAAACAGTAATAAAAGACGCTTTACTCTTGAAAAAATGGATAGTTTGATGAGTTAATACTAAAACTGCTAGTTGGAATAAACTATTACGATCAACAAATTTTAACGAAAAAATCCGATGAATCAATCTACCGGCACAGTTGACAAACAAACGAACGACAGAAAAATAATCAAGAATGTTGCAAATCGAACTGAATCCGCTAAATCAAAACAAAGCATTATGCCTAAGTAATTATTGAACAATGCACCATATAACCGACGATTATGTGTCTATTTGGTATGATTTGTAGACCGATTTTTAGATTTTACGCGGCTTAATTATGAAAATAAAGTACAAATAAGCTCAGCCACACTCTCATACATACATAAACCATAGACATTTTAGACTGTACCACTAGGGCTGGTGCATACACCACATGGGGGAAGTAGGTGAGAGGTCTGACGAAAAAGCACGCTCCATACAAAAAGTTGAAATTTTGTTTGAAGAAAAAGCCACGTTGGCGTGGGGGATGTTGAAAATTTCAAATTTGAAGGCCGCGTGGTTTATGCACGAACCCCTAATGCAGCCAGATCAAAATTGAAATGAGCCCAAACTTCAACAAATCAAAACTCCAAAACAATTGCGTACCCAAAATTAGGTTAAATTTTCAGTAATATTAGCAAATTTATAATTCAGGACAAGCGTGCATATCGTCAAAATTCACCACCTCGTTCACCACTCAGTGGATGGAACTCACATGTTTAAACAGTCTTCACCCGCAAGTGGCTCTCACTCATCATTCATTCCTCCTCACACACACCAACATACTTGAGAAGCTAACAAGAAACGCGCTCACCCGGGTTCTTGAAGACTCCTAGGACCGCTCGTGGCTCCGCATCCGCCTCCGCAGCACCAAAGTGGGGTGTAACCGACCACACCACCCCACCTGTCGCCGACCTCACGGTTTGTAGACGTCCGTGTGTCCAACATCCGGCCTCCGTCCAGCCGCCCCCTCTCATGTGGCATCATCTACACACCCAACTAGTGTGTGTCTGAAAGCACAGACCGTCCAACGACACTAACACACCGATAGAAATATACACAACGACGGATGCTGCCAAATTTGTTCTCAGCTCTCTTTCTCCTATTCGACCAAATTCACTGCCGGGCACCAACACACACAAACGCCCGCATCGAAATAAAAGAGAAAACACGACGCCTCTTGGAAATTCTGTACTGCGTGGCCGAAGTAAAATTGCCCAAAAACACCCTAAAACCGAAAATTCCCGTAATATTTCACTGTCTCTCAATGGACCACCAAATTATCCACGATATTTAACACATTTCAATATTAAAAACAATGAACATCACTACAAAAACGAACGATTTATTAGCGGCAACAAATAGACGCAACCGATGCCAAAATGCGCACACACACCTCCAAAAAAAATACAAAAATACAAAAATACAAAAATACAAAAATACTGAAATACTAAAATACAAAAATACAAAAATACAAAAATACAAAAATACAAAAATACAAAAATACAAAAATACAAAAATACAAAAATACAAAAATACAAAAATAAAAATACAAAATACAAAAATACAAAAATACAAAATACAAAATACAAAAATACAAAAATACAAAAATACAAAAATACAAAAATACAAAAATACAAAAATACAAAATACAAAAACAAAAATACAAAAATACAAAATACAAAAATACAAAAATACAAAAATACAAAAATACAAAAATACAAAAATACAAAATACAAAAATAAAAATACAAAAATACAAAAATACAAAATACAAAATACAAAAATACAAAAATACAAAAATACAAAAATACAAAAATACAAAAATACAAAATACAAAAATACAAAAATACAAAACAAAAATACAAAAATACAAAAATACAAAAATACAAAAATACAAAAATACAAAAATACAAAAATACAAAAATACAAAATACAAATACAAAAATACAAAAATACAAAAATACAAAAATACAAAAATACAAAAATACAAAATACAAAAATAAAAAAACAAAAATACAAAAATACAAAAAAAAAATACAAAATACAAAAATACAAAATTCAAAAATACAAAAATACAAAAATACAAAAATACAAAAATACAAAAATACAAAAATACAAAAATACAAAAATACAAAAATACAAAAATACAAAAATACAAAAATACAAAAATACAAAAATACAAAAATACAAAAATACAAAAATACAAAAATACAAAAATACAAAAATACAAAAATACAAATATACAAAAATACAAAAATACAAAAATACAAATATACAAAAATACATAAAAAAACAAAAATACATAAAAAACCAAAAATAAACAAAAAAAAACAAAAATACAAAAATTCATACATTCTTGAATTTTTTGAACCACTTTAAATTCATGAAATTCTTAAAATTATTGAAATTCTTTAAATTCTTTAAATTCTTTAAATTCTTGAAATTCTTGAAATTCTTGAAATTCTTGAAATTCTTGAAATTCTTGAAATTCTTGAAATTCTTGAAATTCTTGAAATTCTTGAAATTCTTGAAATTCTTGAAATTCTTGAAATTCTTGAAATTCTTGAAATTCTTGAAATTCTTGAAATTCTTGAAATTCTTGAAATCCTTGAAATTTTTGAAATTTTTGAAATCCTTGAAATTCTTGAAATTCTTGAAATCCATGAAATTCTTGAAATTCTTGAAATTCTTGAAATTCTTGAAATTCTTGAAATTCTTGAAATTCTTGAAATTCTTGAAATTCTTAAAATTCTTAAAATTCTTGAAATTCTTGAAATTCTTGAAATTCTTAAAATTCTTGAAATTCTTGAAATTCTTGAAATTCACTAAATTCTTGAAATTCTTGAAATTTTTGAAATTCTTGAAATCCTTGAAATTCTTGAAATTCTTGAAATTCTTGAAATTCTTGAAATTCTTGAAATTCTTGAAATTCTTCAAATTCTTCAAATTCTTGAAATTCACTAAATTCTTGAAATTCTTGAAATTCTTGAAATTCTTGAAATTCTTGAAATTCTTGGAATTCTTGAAATTCTTGAAATTCTTGAAATTCTTGAAATTCTTGAAATTCTTGAAATTCTTGAAATTCTTGAAATTCTTGAAATTCTTGAAATTCTTGAAATTCTTGAAATTCTTGAAATTCTTGAAATTCTTGAAATTCTTGAAATTCTTGAAATTCTTGAAATTCTTGAAATTCTTGAAATTCTTGAAATTTTTGAAATTCTTGAAATTCTTGAAATTCTTGAAATTCTTGAAATTCTTTAAATTCTTGAAATTCTTGAAATTATTGAAATTCTTGAAATTCTTCAAATTCTTCAAATTCTTGAAATTCTTTAAATTCATAAAATCCATGAAATCCATGAAATTCTTGAAATTCTTGAAATTCTTGAAATTCTTGAAATTCTTAAAATTCTTGAAATTCTTGAAATTCTTGAAATTCTTGAAATTCTTGAAATTCTTGAAATTCTTGAAGTTCTCGAAATGCTTGAAATTCTTGAAATTCTTAAAATTCTTGAAATCCTTGAAATTTTTGAAATTTTTGAAATTCCTGAAATTCTTGAAATTCTTGAAATTCTTGAACTTCTTGAAATTCTTGAAATTCTTGAAATTCTTGAAATTCTTGAAATTCTTGAAATTCACTAAATTCTTGAAATTCTTGAAATTCTTGAAATTCTTGAAATTCTTGAAATTCTTGAAATTCTTGAAATTCTTGAAATTCTTGAAATTCTTGAAATTCTTGAAATTCTTGAAATTCTTAAAATTTTAAAATTCTTGTAATTCTTGAAACTCTTAAAATTCTTGAAATTCTTGAAATTCTTGAAATTCTTGAAATTCTTGAAATTCTTGAAATTCTTGAAATTCTCAAAATGCTTGAAATTCTTGAAATTCTTAAAATTCTTGAAATCTTTGAAATTTTTGAATTTTTTGAAATTCTTGAAATTCTTGAAATTTATGAAATTCTTGAACTTCTTGAACTTCTTGAAATTTATGAAATTCTTGAAATTCTTGAAATTCTTGAAATTCTTGAAATTCTTGAAATTCTTAAAATTCTTGAAATTCTTAAAATTTTAAAATTCTTGTAATTCTTGAAACTCTTAAAATTCTTGAAATTCTTGAAATTCTTGAAATTCTTGAAATTCTTGAAATCCTTGAAATTCTTGAAATTCTTGAAATTCTTGAAATTCTTTAAATTCATAAAATCCATGAAATCCATGAAATTCTTGAAATTCTTGAAATTCTTGAAATTCTTGAAATTCTTGAAATTCTTGAAATTCTTGAAATTCTTGAAATTCTTGAAATTCTTGAAATTCTTGAAATTCTTGAAATTCTTGAAATTCTTGAAATTCTTGAAATTCTTGAAATTCTTGAAATTCTTGAAATTCTTGAAATTCTTGAAATTCTTGAAATTCTTAAAATTTTAAAATTCTTGTAATTCTTGAAACTCTTAAACTTCTTGAAATTCTTGAAATTCTTGAAATTCTTGAAATTCTTGAAATTCTTGAAATTCTTGAAATTCTTGAAATTCTTGAAATTCTCGAAATGCTTGAAATTCTTGAAATTCTTAAAATTCTTGAAATCTTTGAAATTTTTGAATTTTTTGAAATTCTTGAAATTCTTGAAATTTATGAAATTCTTGAACTTCTTGAAATTCTTGAAATTCTTGAAATTCTTGAAATTCTTGAAATTCTTGAAATTCTTGAAATTCTTGAAATTCTTAAAATTCTTGAAATTCTTAAAATTTTAAAATTCTTGTAATTCTTGAAACTCTTAAAATTCTTGAAATTCTTGAAATTCTTGAAATTCTTGAAATTCTTGAAATTCTTGAAATTCTTGAAATTCTTGAAATTCTTGAAATTCTTGAAATTCTTGAAATTCTTGAAATTCTTGAAATTCTTGAAATTCTTGAAATTCTTGAAATTCTTAAAATTCTTAAAATTCTTGAAATTCTTGAAATTCTTGAAATTCTTAAAATACTTCAAATTCTTGAAATTCTTGAAATTCTTGAAATTCTTAATTTTTTTGAAATTCTTGAAATTCTTGAAATTCTTGAAATTCTTAAAATTCTTCAAATTTTTGAATTTTTTGAAATTCTTGAAATTCTTGAAATTCTTGAAATTCTTAATTTTTTTGAAATTCTTGAAATTCTTGAAATTCTTGAAATTCTTGAAATTCTTGAAATTCTTGAAATTCTTGAAATTCTTAAAATTCTTCAAATTTTTGAATTTTTTGAAATTCTTGAAATTCTTGAAATTCTTGAGGTTTTTAAATTTTTTAAAAAAATTTAAAATCCCAAAATTCTAGAATTTTTTAAAATTCTTAAAATTTATACAATTTGAATTTCAACATTAAAAAATAAAATTTCTTAAATTATTTAAAAAAAATCCTAAAAATTTAAAAAATCCAGTGCATTTTCATCCAGTTGCATAAAAGATTTCACCAAGATTTTATTTTTAAGAATTCCCAGAGATTGTCCCAACTATCCAAGGGACGCGGTACGGGGATCGAGGAATCGGGACATTAAATTCCCAAGTGACCCAAACCAGAAGCCTGACGACCGACGGCGACCAGTGGCTGCGGTGGCGGCGGCACCAGAAGCGACTCATCCATGTAGAACTCCCGCAATAACCGACGACGGTTGGTCGACAGCGCTGAGGAAGGAGAAAAAAAACAGGTAATTAATGAATGGGTGTGTAGTTCCAGGTTGGGACGGGATGGGTCGGACCAGGCCCAAGACAGCAGACGAAAAAATGAAACTAATCCATCAAACATCGAGATAAGATGAAACGGTGCCGAAATGTTTTTATATCGTTGGTTAAGGGCTGGAACAGGTAGTTGGTAGAAGCTGAAAGAGGAAGGACTGTGAACTGATTGTGGAAATTTTAAGGTCAGGTTAAAGCGGTTGAGGCGTGGGCGTCGGGTTTGTTCGAAAGTACAAAGGGATCTAGTGAAATTGTAATATATTCTAACTGAGGGCTCATAACTTTTGACAGGGTTGCTACACCATCAAAGATCTTTCTTTAATTAAATTTCCGTCAACAAGCTATGCCAAAAATTTATCAACTGCTTATACATTGCATGTGAGTACAAATGAAAAGTAAAAAGGAAGGTGTTCTTTCAACCCTAAACAAATATTTGTATCACCTCTCGTGCTATTTGTTCAAACGTTTCAAAACATGTCAAATAAAAAAGATACAAACAGACCGTTCCAGTTTGTCTCCAACCGCTGTTCAATTAAAACTTCCGCAAACATAGGTTTACAGCCGG
Organism: Culex quinquefasciatus; assembly: GCF_015732765.1. NCBI lineage: Eukaryota > Metazoa > Arthropoda > Insecta > Diptera > Culicidae > Culex > Culex quinquefasciatus. The sequence continues at coordinate 105,983,052 of NC_051861.1, forward strand.
ATAGGAGCAATCAAGATCTGGGCCAAGATCACGAGATAGCTATAGGGCTCGTGATTCCTGAGCTAATGAGGGCAATGAAACGAAACGTCACACAACACGCAGCTTTAATTATATTTTTTGGTCGTTTGTCATCAAAATTTGAGAGTAACGGGTTAAAGTCGAGGGTTTAATTGGATAGAAACGAATTTGGGTAATTACGTCTTGAGCAAAACCTACATCAAGACAGTTAATAATAGTTTCTCAAATTTTGAACTGAAATTCATCAACGCTGTGACATCTGTTTTTATTTCAAAGAATCCTGCTTTAAAAAATATCCCCGAAAAAAAATGATTTCATTTCCAGTGAGTGACAGAAGGGTTTTATTTGAAACCATCGACAGGGCAGGGGAAACTCAACAAAACAATAATCATAAAACCGTCTTGCAAAAAAAAAAATAAACAAAACGAATGAATCCGCCATATTGTTTTTCCTGAGTACGGGATGAGATCCCGTTTGTTTGAGTTACTCCCCGGTTTTTTTTTTCGTTGTTTTTTCGCGAGGGCTCGGAAAATGCACATTTTTTGGGGTTTGTTTTCCCTCGTGTTTTCTTGCAACGGTGGAAAACTAATTTCGCAAATGCAATCCGGAGATGCATCATCTTTGCTGGCATTCGTTCGTTCTTTCGAAATAAAAAAAAACACACACCACGAGGGAATAAATCTACGAGGATGGATTGCACACACAACGTGCATGTTCTTTCGGGTTTTGCGGGCTGCACACCTGCCTTTTGCTGGCTGTAGAGAAATTGGTCAAATTTGAAAATTCCTTTTAAAGAAATAGATATTCTATTTTTTTTTCATTGCACTTTTGTAAGGACACCCCTAAAATTGTATGGCGCAAGGTTATTAACGATAAAATTGTCGAGGTTCAATAACGATAACAGTGATTTTATCGTTATAGTTATTCCTATTATTGTATCGGCGATAATTTTATCGATAATAACGGACGATGACTTATTTTAAATATATTTCTCAAATTGACTTAACCCAACCCAACAAAATACCGTATTTTATCGACAATACTGAAATTTTTTTTTATTCGCAATATGGGAATCAAACGATTCGAAATTATGCATGCATTTTCACTGTTTTAGAGTGTCATTATTTATTTTTTGCAATTCTGCGTGCAACTATTTACTTTTCCTGTCATTCTCGAAAGACGAAACAGCCTACTTTTCTCTACCAAAAATAACAGAATAGAATAGTAACCCTTTTCCAAACAAATGCTGAAAACTTCTACTTTTCAGCACTGAAATAAATGCTGAATAGTAGAACTTTTCAGCACTTGTTAGAAAAAGTTGTACTTTTCAACATTTTTTTTTTTTTTTTTTGATGCAAACGATTCATTGACTCAATGCATGGAAATTTGTCATATAATTCTGTTTAAATGGTGTTTTTCGGAATTGCAAAAAATGTTGTATGGAACTCGTTGCAAAACTTGATTTTTTCATCACTCGTCGTGTTTATCAAACTCGGTGAACCTCGTTCGATAAATGCACGACTCGTGCTGAAAAAATCCTCTTTTTGCAACTTGTTGCATAGACTACTGTTATAATATGGTTAGTTTCAAGGTATAAATTCTAAAAAATCAAAATGAACCCTATTTTTAAGAACTCAAATTTACATAATTCGCAATATGGATATCAAACGAAGCGGAATTTGGTTTGCTTTATCAATGTTTTAGTACTTTTGAAATGCTCTTGTTTCACAAAATACAAAAAATGTCACAAAATACCGTAACTTTTTGATAATACTCAAATTTTTATAATTTGCAGTAAAGCGAAATTTGGTTTGGATTTTTATTGTTTTAGATTTTTTTGAATGACATACTAAAATTTTCACAAAATACTCATTTTTTGGAAAATACTCAAATTTTCATAATTTACAAAACGATTTGAATTTTGCATGCATTTATACTATTTTGATGATTTTTCAATGAAATACTAAAAATTAAAAAAAAAACGTATTTTAAAAAAATCCAATTTTCTTAATTTGTAATATGGAAACACAATGATTAGAAATTTTGCGTGATTTTTCACGGTTTTAAAGCTTTTTATAATAAAATAGTAAAATTTTCTTAAAATATCGTATTTTTTAAAGTAATTTAATTTTTATAATTTGTAACCAAGATATCAAACAAAACAAAATTTGATATACTTTTTCACTTTTCCCAGAATTGTTGTATTCCTATATTGCAAATTATGAAAAAAATAGTACTTTATAAAACGGTATTTTATGAAAATTTTAAGTAATGACGGTGAAAATGCATGCAAAATTTCAAATCGTGTGATACCCATATTTGAAACTATGCCAATTTGAGTATTTTCAAAAAATACGTTTTTCTTCAAAAAAAATCTACTAAACTTCGCTCTGTTTGATACCCATATTATGAAAATCTAAGTATTTTCGAAAAATAACGGTATTTTATGAAAATTTTAGTACTTTCGAAAATACGGTATTTTGTATAGCAAGAGCATTTAATTCCAAAAACACTAGAATAGTGAAAAAGCATACAAAATTTCGCTGCGTTTTATAGCCATTCTGCAAATTATGTAAATTTGAGTACTTTGAAAAAATACGGTAATGTCTAATTATTTTGAAATTTATGCTTAGTAAGTTATACTACACTATCAACAATTTAAAATGGTCAAACATTGAATATTACGCCCATTTAAAATGCTAGGCTTAATTTAAAAAATTTCAAAATATTTTTTTTAAAAAGATCGAAAAATTTCACGAAATTTTCATGTGTTAACATTGATAATCGGACCATTATTTGCTGAGATATGGTCATTAGAAAATGGTGGGAAAACTTCAATTTTCGTGTTTCTTTTTCTTAAAGCGGCTCTATCTCAGCAACCCGAGGTCCAATCTTCAATGTCTTTCAGACAATTTTATAGCAAATTTTCTGAACTTTTCAAAAAAAATATTTTTAGAAATGGTCACTCATGGTCACTATTTTTAAAAATTGAAAAACTGCAAATATTTCGCTAAAATCAAACTTTCGGTGGCTGTATCTTGAAAACGGAGCCCTTTATCAAAAAATCTGTAAAGTACTTTTCGATTGCAGATTCAATTTTGCATTAAAAGTAATGTTAAACTTGTTTTTGCATAAAACTTCGATTTTTTCCAAAAACCACTATTTTTTCAAAAATTTATAACTCGGCGGCAGATTTTTTGACCATGTTTCTCTATGGCTCAAAAGTTGCGGATTTTTGTTCCCTAAAGCATATCAAAAAGTCTCGAAAATCAAAAAATATGTATTTTGGGAAACTGAGTTTTAGTGAAAAAAAAAGTTGATTCAAAAATCTGCAATTTTTTTCCGTGTACCTATTTTTTCTCAAAAGTCCTCAACAATACCTACAACTTTGCCCAAGACACAAAATTGATAAGAAAATTCACTCAAAAATTACAGCTGTTTGAATATTTACATACCATTTTTGTATGGACAGCAGCCAAAATTGTATGGAGACTTATATGGATGAACCAATCACGCAAAATAGTTTATTTGGTCATAGGGAAGGCCCCACAAAGTTTGAGCCAAATCAAAAAATACAAATAAAATCCATTTCCGGTTTTGGTAGAGAATTTCTTAAGTAAGCAATTTTTTTCTCATAAAATTATTTAATTATTTTTCATTTATTATTTATTTGTTTAAAATTAAATTAAATATCCTGATATCATAAACCTTATAAAAAAAATGATTGGGCGTTGCAAGTTTCTTAAAGTTTAATTTCCTCTACAAATTTTTTATAGAGGAAATTAAAAAATTTGTATCAATGAGTCATGAAAAAAATTATTGAAACCAAAATTGGGTGCAAATCTTCTTTAAAAAAAACACTTTTGCGTTGTTGTGCATCTATTTAACAGATATTTTACACATATTTTAAAGATATTTTGAAAACAAAAAAACTATAAACAGTGCAGAGAAATATGTATTGTTTAGTTTTCAATTCGTTATTCTGTGAATTTCAAAGTTTATGAAAAAATACAGTGTTGCCCCCTAATTTTTTGAATCATTTTGGAATTATTTTTAATGTTGAAAAAATATTTGCAACAGTCTTTTTTTAAGTATGATCAATCTGCTTTTTTAACCTTTTTTTTCAAACGAAACTATATAATTGAAAAATTGTTTCGAAAAAATACAAAATTGCTTGCTCACTCATTTATTTCAAAAAAATCAATATTAATCAAGTTCCTCAAGTAAAAACAGTAGAAGCTGATTAAAATTTAAATTGAATGTTTCATATAGATATTTCACAATTTAATATATGTTTTCTTGCGCCATTTTTCAGTGTACTAGTTGATTCATAAAGAATGTTTGAGTTGGAAAAAGAAACATTTTTAAAACTACAAAAGCTTAAATAAAACTTAATGTTCCAATTGAAATTTGATCTCAACCTTTTTTTTATTTGGACACTATACTTGTTTATTCAATATTTCATGAACAACTTTAAGGGCCAGTCATAGAACTATTTTGAAAAGACGTCGTGGGTCAGATGAAATTGCTTCACGGGCCGGATCTGGCCCGCGGGCTGGACGTGGGGCAGGCCTGTTCTATGCGAATGCATTAAAAATTTAACATGATAATGATGGATTGAGTCAATTTAAGGAAAATTTTAAAAATGAGTTATCGTCCGTTATCGACATAAGGAATCAATGTTCAAAATTTTATCTAAAACATTAAATTAAAAAAAATAGAAATCTGGCCGGCAGCGAAATTATAGAAAAGTCTGATTTGCATTAAACTTTGAATGTGCTTACTGAAGCAAAAGGGTTGCCAGATTTCAGAATATTTTCAAAAGTAATTAGAAGCACATCAAAAACCGAGAATCGAAATTCTCAGAACACCCCGAAAGGACGCAATGCGATTATGAATTCCTGCCGAGGTTAGCGGTTGCATTCAGTCCGATCCCGGGGCCGTGTCCAATTTCACTTTTAATGATGTCTGGTGATTTACAAAAAAAAAATCCCCGAGACGAAAACAACCCGAATCAAAAACTCTCCTCAGCCGGTCCGAAGAATTTGACGAACATTATGAGTTATAAGTGGGTCGGTGCGTTATGGGTTCTGATTGAGCTTTTAACCCTCAGCATCTCGAATATACAAATGATTTAGACAAAAGGACTTTTGAGAGGACAAAACTGCCCAAAAGTCCAAAGCGGGACTTTTTTTTTTTGAAAAATTTGAAGCAGTTTGAAGTTAGATTTTCTAAGTTTTTGCCTTCCTCACCTCACTGAGGCAAGGCTATAAAATCACTCGAAAAATGAACTTCTTAAATTCGACTCCTATATATACCTTCACGTATACCTATCGACTCAGAATCAAATTCTGAACAAATGTCTGTGAGGATGTGTGTAGACATGATTTTTTTCCACACGATTATCTCAGAACTGACTGAACCGATTTTGGCCGGATCCGCCTTATTCTGTTCGTTTTGGGGTCCCCTAAGACCCTATTAAATTTTATTCTGTTTAGTTAAGTATTTAAAAAGTTATCCCGGGCAGACGGTAATAACAAAATTAATAATATTTCAATAACAAATCCTGTTAAAATAACAAAAAGTGTTATTATTTTATCCTGAAGTTCGACTTCAAGAAGAAAAAATAATAACAGTTTCTGATAAAATAACAAAACTTGGTATTGAAGTGATATTATATTGAAAATGTTTAATAACACGCTAATAAGAGGAAATGTTATACATTTCAAAAACTCTCCTAATAACAAAATTTGTTATTCGTTCGGTATACTGACTTAGAAATAAAATTACCATAAATCGCACAAATGGGAAAGTTTCTAAGTGTCCATAACACAATCTGTTATTATTTTTTCTTTTGTTAAATATGTTTTGATCTTTGGGATAATTTTGTCTAACTTCGTCGGGGTCATTATTTTGGCCATGAAATGGGGTCCTTAAGCTAAAATTATTCTAAAAAGTTGAAATTTTGAAAATTGATTTTTTTAAATTATTTGATATACCACCTAAAGGACTTTGTTTAAAATGGTTAGAACTATGGGATAGTTTTGACCAATTTCGTCAGGGTCATTATTTTGGCCATGAAATGGAGTCCTTAAGCTAAAATTATTCTAAAGAGTTGAAATTTTGAAAGTTGATTTTTTTAATTATTTGATATACCCCCTAAGAGACTTTGCTAAAATTGGCTAGAACTATGGGATAATTTTGACCAATTTCGTCGGGATCATTATTTTGGCCATGAACTGGGGTCCTTAAGCTAAAATTATTCTGAAAAATTGAAATTTTGAAAGTTGATTTTTTTAATTATTTGATATACCCCCTAAGGGACTTTGCTAAAATTGTTTGAACTATGGGATAATTTTGACCAATTTCGTTGGGGTCATTATTTTGGCCATAAAATGGGGTCCTTAAGCTAAAATTATTCTAAAAAGTTGAAATTTTGAAAGTAGATTTTTTTAATTATTTGATATACCCCCTAAAGGACTTTCTATAAAATGGTTAGAACTATGGGATAGATTTGACCAATTTCGTCAGGGTCATTATTTTGGCCATGAAATGGAGTCCTTAAGCTAAAATTATTCTAAAAAGTTGAAATTTTGAAAGTTGATTTTTTTTTATTATTTGACATACCCCCTAAAGGACTTTGTTTAAAATGGTTAGAACTATGGGATAGTTTTGACCAATTTCGTCAGGGTCATTATTTTGGCCATGAAATGGGGTCCTTAAGCTAAAATTATTCTAAAAAGTTGATTTTTTTTTTTTTTACTAAAATTGGCTAGAACTATGAAATAATTTTGACCAATTTCGTCGGGATCATTATTTTGGCCATGAAATGGGGTACTTAAGCTAAAATTATTCTAAAAAGTTGAAATTTTGAAAGTTGATTTTTTTTAATTATTTGATATACCCCCTAAGGGACTTTGCTAAAATTGGCTAGAACTATGGGATAATTTTGACCAATTTCGTCGGGGTCATTATTTTGGCCATAAAATGGGGTCCTTAGGCTAAAATTATTCAAAAAAGTTGAAATTTTGAAAGTAGATTTTTTTTTTAATTATTTGATAAACCCCCTAAAGGACTTTCTTTAAAATGGTTAGAACTATGGGATAGTTTTGACCAATTTCGTCAGGGTCATTATTTTGGCCATGAAATGGGGTCCTTAAGCTAAAATTATTCTAAAAAGTTGAAATTTTGAAAGTTGATTTTTTTTTATTATTTGACATACCCCCTAAAGGACTTTGTTTAAAATGGTTAGAACTATGGGATAGTTTTGACCAATTTCGTCAGGGTCATTATTTTGGCCATGAAATGGGGTCCTTAAGCTAAAATTAATCTAAAAAGTTGAAATTTTGAAAGTTGATTTTTTTAATTATTTGATATACCCCCTATGGGATTTTACTGAACTATGAAATAATTTTGACCAATTTTATCGGGGTCATTTATTTCACCATGAAATGGGGTTTCAAGCTAAAATTAATCCGTTAAATTAACTTTTTAGAGTTCATTTTTTTTTTAAATTTTGTTTTATTTCCTAACGGAATTGATTTATTTAATGAGAATTTTTGATGTGTGAATAACAAAAACTGTTATTATTTTCACAGAGCCAGAAAGGAGCTGACGTTGAAGTTGGAGTGAGACCTCGGAGACTGCATCGGATTCAGCAAATTTTCAGCAACTTTTACTTTGAGTCGGAATCCGTGAAGTCGGGTCCCGAACAGACGGTAATAACTAAATTCATGCCATTTCAATAACAAATACTGTTAAAATAACAGAAAGTGTTATGAAATCTTCTTACAAAATCCATTTTAGCATAAGAGTTGAATAACAGTTTATGTTATCATAACAAAATTTGTTATTGGTTAAAAGCCAAAACATCTTTGAAATAACATTTTTTGTTATAAAAGAATACCTCCAACTGTTATTGGGATGATCGGATTAGTTGTTAAAATAACAAAAAATAATAACAATGATTTGCTCGTAGAATAACTAAAAATGTTATAAGTCTGTTATTACAATAACAATCCAATAACAAAAAAATCATAACGGCGAATAACAAATCATGTTATAAATAACACGAAATGTTATTGGCCTAGTATTTTCAAATATCAAAAAATGTTATTCCCACGTTATTTCCGTCTGCTCGGGGTATTTTTAGAGAGCTGAAGTCGTCGTTGACGTCATAACCTGCATCCAGAGTCGGAGTTGTCTTCAAAGTATGGATTCAAAGTCGCTTGGAGGTACCCGACTCTGCAGCCCTGACTAGTACAGAGGAGTTATGGCAACTGCAGGTTTATTTGCAAATTACAAATAAACCATAACAATAACTTTTTTTGTATTGGAGACATACCAGTTCAATAACATTTTTGGTTATTATGCTGCTCCACCTCTCCGCACAAAATAACAAATCTTGTTATTCCTTCATGATTTTTTTTGTGTTATTGGTTTGTTATTGCAATAACAACATAATAACAGTTTAAGTTATTCTTCGAACAAATCTTTGTTATTGATTTTTGTTATTTTAACAACTAATCCGATCATCCCAATAACATATTTCGATCTTCTCACAATATCAAAAACTGACCTTCCCAAGTTATTTCCGTCTGCTCGGGATGCCAAGAAAAAGATTTTTGTGGATACAAAAAGGGTGATTTTTGCCTGCATGTTTTCTGGAAAAGTCTGTATCAGGTTTATATTTTTTTCATAAACTTATTTTCATGATTACTTTGTAAATAAGAGGAAGGCACCACCCACCTAATGGTGGATTAAGAAACGTTTTTATTAATAAACCCTCTAAATTAAAACATATCTAAAGAAGGCTTTCAATTCTAGTTTTTTTGTGGTCCTATAAGTTTAAGGATTTCCTTTGTGTAAAGAAACATGTCAAACAAAATTTTAAAATTAACGCTGTTAAATAGTTACGTATTAGTCTCCATAAGAAAAATAAATTTTGAAAAAAAAATTAAACAAGAGAACTTGAGTAAACATTAAAACTAGATTCAATTTATTCACATAAAAACGACAAAAAATCAAAAATCTTTTGAAAAAAAGTGACACTTGAGGGTTAAGCCTTCAAACTGCTCCAATAATTCGCCAAGGCTAGCGACCCTTGAGAGAGAGAGAGAGAGAGAGAGAGAGAGAGAGAGGGCTCGCAACTGCCATCAATTATCCTCAATTTTCGATTGGCGTAGCGATTTTATAATCACTTTTTGCCACCCTGGCCCCAAGAACAATCCGCGTCCGATGGCCATCACAGTCTGGCCGTCGTCGTCGTGTCGTTCCGCAGAAATTCCGCCGAGTCAGTTATAAATTATGATTTAATTTCAGGGGGCTCACTTTTGCCTCTATTTGGGCTTCAATGTGACGGATTTTTGCTTCGGTTTTTTTTTCAACTTTTCAGACCAGACTGCACCTTCGACGACGACGCTGCTCTGATATGGTTCTGATGATGATGATAGTTCTTCTGGCGAGTGAGGTGCAGTGGACCCTGGAGGGGTGAGCTCTTCAACGATCGGCCAGCGAAGATATTCGCCGTACTCCGGTGTGGTGGTTTGGTGTCTAGTGTTGCACTAATTTCACTTTCCATGTTAGGCCGCTGGCAGTATAGGAAAGGTGACGGTGCTTCTTTCTGAAGTTTTTCGTGTATAAAGTTTGTACAAACCTGGGCAGACGGTTATAACAAAATTCATGCCATTATAATAAAAACTACTGTTAAAATAACAGAAAGTGTTATGGAATCTTCTTGAAAAAGTAGTTTATGCAACAAGGTGCAAAAATAGGATTTTTACAGCACGAGTCGTACATTTATCCAACGAGGTTCACCGAGTTGGATAAATACGACGAGTGTTGAAAAAATCAAGTTTTGCAACGAGTTCCATACAATATTTTTTGCAATTCCGAAAAACACCCATTGAGTGAAATTTTAAGTAAAATTTTCATGTATTTTTCTAATAAATCATTTAAATAATAAAAATGTTGAAAAGTTTTACTTTTCGAAACAAGTGCTGAAAAGTTCAACTTTTCAGCACTCATTTCAGTGCTGAAAAGTAGAACTTTTCAGCATTTATTTTGAAAAGTGTTGCTATTCGATTCTGTTATGTTTGGTAGGAAAAAGTAGGCCGTTTCATTTCTTCAGAAGGCAGCGAATGACAAATATTGTTAAAGCTGCCTGAAATAAATTAACCACCACCACCATTTCTTCAGAAGGACAGGAAAAGTTGACAGTTTCACAGCGGAATTGCAAAAAATATATTTTTGCATAAGGGTTTAATAACAGTTTATGTTATACCGGCTCCGTGGCTTAATGGTTACGGCTTCTGTCTCACAAGCAGAAGGTTCAGGGATCAAATCCCGGTCGGTTCCTTTGAAATTTGGAATCATGAATTTGAACTTTGAATATGAACAAAAACGAAAATGTATCAGGCGGGATTCGAACTCACGCCTTAGGATTGGTGGTCTGGGACGCTAAGCAATCGGCCATCAGAAGGGTTACATCCTATCAGTTTATCAGTTTATCATTCTATCAGTGAAATGATCCGTAGTGTTGAAACATGTTATCTTCTCATATTAAATACGCGCTGATCCCTGATTTGCCTGAGGGGATTGGAAGTCTAAATATAGAGTTTCCTTAAGATGCTTGCTTCTATGTTGATGCGGGGCCGAACAATGCCCAGCGACCTCGGAATTGGACCGCAAGGAGCTCTGTCATTCTGAAATGGGTCGTTGGAAGCAGCGCGAGGGCTATCACCACCTAATACCCGGGACTGAGATAAGTTGTATCAGCATTCGGCACATACAAAGTCTGATACAAACTATACTTTCCCATAATTTCGCTACCGGTTAGCGGGTATTGGATTGGACCACACACACACACACACACACACACACACACACACACACACACAGGGTTTAATAACAGTTTGTGTTCTCATAACATAATTTGTCATTGGTCTGATATTGGTTAAATGCCAAAAAATCTTTGGAATAACATTTTTTGTTATGGAAGAATAACTCCAACTGTTATTTAGAAGATCGGATTAGTTGTTAAAATAACAAAAAATAATAACAAATATTTGATCAAAGAATAAATAAAAATGTTATAAGTCTGTGATTACAACAGCAATCCAATAACAAAAAAAATCATAACGACGAATAACAAATCTTGTTATAAATAACATAAAATGTTATTGTACTAGTATTTTCAAATATCAAAACATGTTATTCCCAAGTTATTTCCGTCTGCTCGGGAACAATCATAAAACTGATTCAAAGAGAAAACTTGAACAATCAGCCTCTAAACAATAATTTAAAATGTCAAGGCTAAAAGTTGGCTTTATGTTTTGACCAGCAAATCAAAAAGGGAGCACGGAAAGTTAAAAAAAAACTTCATTATTTATTTTTTTATCGAAAAAAACTTAAAACGTGATTACAGTTAGATTTTATTCATTAAAAAAAATCTAAAAAACTTTTTTTTATTGTTTGTTTTTTTTCACTAAAAAAATCTGGTTACCCCTCATTGTATGCAATGATCGTTAAACAAATTTATTAAAGCCTGAATTAAAATTTCTTTAATTTATTTTATTTTATTTATTTTCATTCGTAAATAGATTAATGTTGTGAAAGAAACCTCCAAATACAAAGTTTGATGCCTAAGTCCAGTGCAATTGTTTTGAAAATTTTGCAAAATATTACAAAATTAATCAAGATCTAAAACCTATTTTTTAGACAGGTATGCTTGAAATTTCCCTAATTTTCCCGATTTTTGAGATTATTTTCACAAATTTCCAACTTTTCCTGTTTTTTTGTGATTTTCTCGACTTGGGTGGCCACCCCAGAGTATAAAAATTGAAAAATCTGAATCGTGTGAAAGATTTTAATGTCACTAACCTTCCATTTAATGTCAAAAAACACTTTTTTATTTGTTTTGTTTTCGGAGACATAAAATGTCATCTTTTCAGCAAACTCCAAAATAGGCTAATAATTTTGCCTTCCTCACAGAGGTAAGGCTATAATCCTGCTCGAAAAATAAACTTTTGAAAAACAGCTCGTAGTCATATATTCATGTATACCTATCGACTCAGAATCGAAAACTGAACAAATGTCTGTGTGTGTGTGTGTATGTGTGTGCGTATTCCCATTGGTGCTCAAAATTCTTGCCAAGTTTTTTCGGCACTGGCTGATCCGATTTGAGTCAAACAAGTTGCATTCGATTCGGTTTGGTGCCCCATACCGCACTATTGAATTGTTTGAAGATCCGATAAGTAGTTCAAAAGTTACGTATAAAAAAGTGTCAGAGTTGCGCATCGGGTGCTGGAATTTTGATGCCGGATCTCTTTTAAAAATGTATGTTAACTACACAGAAAAAAATAATGTAAATTTGGAAGCTGTAATTTTGGAAGGTTGAATATTACCTCTTTTATGATGTAATTTTACCTCAATTTAGACTGAAAAAGTGACATTACACCAGAAAAGTGGTAAAATAACACATTTCCAGAGGTAAAATTACACCTTTTTCTGACATAAAAGATGTACCCCTTCCCAGATGTAATATTACCATGATTTTTTTTTCTGTGTATGTCCGGATCCATCATCCGTACCATCGTTGGTTAGGTTATCAAAAGACCTTTCCAATGAGCCCAAAACATTGAGGATCTGGCAACCCTGTCTCAAGTTATGACCACTTAAGTGATATTTATACACTTTTTTGAAGTCGGAACTCACTTAAATGGGTGTAAACTATGTCCGGATTCATCATCAGACCCATCGTTGGTAAGGTAATCAAAAGACCTTTCTAATGAGTCCAAAACATTGAAGATCTGGCAACCCTGTCTCGAGATATGACCACTTGAGTGATATTTTTGTACTTTTTTTTAATGCTTAAGCATGTCCCCATCATCCGACCCATCGTTGGTTGGGTAATGAGTCTTTTCCATGAGTCCAAAACATTGAAGATCTGGCATCGCTTAGTCTCAAGTTATGACCGCTTAGGTGACATTTGTGTATTTGTTATTGAGAAATAGATGGAATTTGTTTCCAAACCCATCATATCATAAAATGTTGGTAAAAAGCAAGGATGGCACCAACCACATAGGTGGATTAAGTTAGTTTTTGATCAAGTTATGATTTTTGAAAAAAAACAGTGTTGCTCTATAACAATCTTTTTTTTTTTAGTAAATTTTCAATCAATAAGTACTTTAGTGAAATTTTAATAAAGTGTGTCGTTTTCAAGTTAAGTCCATTTTGAAGCAATTATTTTCAAAAAAACACAGTTTTCATAATTTAAAAATAGCCTACTTTTCCCATTGAAAAAAAATATCGAAAGGCTGAAATAAATTCCCATGCTTTGATTTTTAAAACTTTTTGATGCGGCCTTTGGTTGCTGAGATAGGCCATACAAAACAATATTTTATCTCAGTGTTGCTGATTGTCTAATTGTCAAATAGATATTTAAAAAGATACACATTTTCAGTTAAGGGGCTACATACATCTAAATCGGCAAAAAAGGCAGAGGTTGATATGAGCACACACTTCAACTTTTTTAATATCTGTTTTCAGGGCATTAAAATATACATTTTCATCAATTTACAAAAAAAATTGAAGACATTTGGATGCATCATTGCCGAGATAAATCTATTTGAAGTTAGCAGTTTAAAAATAACGGGTGCCACGATATCTCAACACTGCCTTGGCCAAACTTGTTAAAATTTTGGTGAAGACTCGCAAAACCGATCCCGAAAAAAGATAAAAATATTTTTTGTGTTTTTCATAGAAAAAATCGACAGTTTTTGATTTTTATATTTTTTATAGAAGCAAAATTTATGAATCGGGCTTCGTCAAGCACACGGAGTATGAGAGTCTTGAGAGTCTTCACTCCAAATTTCAGCCAATTCAGTTCATCCCATCTCGAGATATCGTGGCACCCGTAAATCAACTCGGTGTTTCGAGAAAAAACACTCAGAAAGTTTGACAGTTCGCTTTGCGCATGACAAAATTTTGAGCTTAAATCGTCTGTTACTCAGTTTAATCATGAAATACCTTCATGAAACTTTCAAGAGTGATTGAAAATCATGATTTTGACGGAAATAATAAATTTTTAGTATTATGAAATTTTTGATTTTCTACATGTATGTAACCCCTTAAGAACTTTTCAAGGCTCTGAAAGGCACCATTCCCGATCGGCCATTTGGCGGCCATGTTTGTTCTAGAAACACATTCAAATCTTGATTCAGAATGTATCAACTCAAAAATGGTTTTCTTTTCGTTGTTTGTAGAAGCATTTTACATATCTGGAGTTTTTTTTTTTGAAAAAAGGACCAATAAACCAAATTTTCAGTTTTTGCTTTTTGGGTGTTTTTGAATACCCCTGACTCAAGGCGGTTCTAAAAACACCCAAAAAGCAAAAACTGGAAGTTTGGTTTATTAGACCTTTTCAAAAAAAATTTTTTTCGGAAAAAACGTCTTTTTTATATTTATAAAAAAATTGTCCAATTGCGTCCACCCCTCATTTTTTTTAATTTGAGTTTAGGTTAAGATCTCTAGTTTTGTTCAAATAACTTATTCATATGTACATTTTTTAAATTAAAAATATCACTCCAAAATTATTATTTTTTTCCAGCAAAACTCCGCATCCCCATAACCGTCACACCGTTTCTTTTAAAAACTCGTTCCCCGACCAAGGCGCGGTGGGCAGGCAAAATTAGTGCAAGTTGGCCAAAAGCGATCGACCGGGGCAGATTCGCTGCCTGATTTATAATTATCCTTTTAAAATAAATTATCATTTATATGATGAGTGTCTGGGGCAGCTTGTGTTTTTTGCTCCCCGTGCTTGCACCATGACGAACAGCTATCAATCATTCCGCGGTTGTGTCCTTCGGCCTGCCTCCGTGGAAGAACCGAAGCTGAGAGCAGTCCGGGGCCTTGGACAAATCGAACCCAGTAATTAAAGTGGTTGCAGGCAAATCAAACCGATGATCTCTGATGGGCAGAGTTTAGCACCTTGGATGGTTCGGATCGAAATTATGGGGTTTCGCTAAGCTCTCGCTAAGTGTGGTCTTTGAAGTAGGAATTAAATGTCGATCATTTGAGAGACCCACTTTGCACTCCAAGTCACGCAAAACTTCCATAATGCTCCACGAGCATGTCTTAATATTCTCATTAAAATTCAATGCGTCATCCACTGGTCTGGCAATTAATTTCTCCGGTCTGGTCCACGGTCACGGACAATTCACAAAGTCCTTCGAGTCCGGCCAGACATCAAAGGGAAGCCAAAAAGGGCACTCGACAAAAAAAAACACGCGCACACAACAGAGAATGCCGAAGAACCTTCGTCTTATTAAATTAGCTGTACTCAATTTCGTATTCATTCCCGTCTAATTGTGCGACTTTTTTTTTCGCTGTTCTTTCTCACCAGGACGTCCCGTCCGGACTTTGGTCACGTTGAAATCTGGACGAGCCGCTGCAGCAATATCTCGTCGCGCGGCAAGTGCGCAAATTGCGATGGCAACCACGCGGCGAACTGCCGTGGCTGCATCTACTTTTCCCGATTTCCTCGCCACCAACCTCTAGCATTTTTGCAATGACGCTGATGACGGTTGTTATTATGATTTCCTCTTGTGTGCATTGTTCCCGAACGGCTCACCGACGACTCCACTCTCCATTAAGACCATCCTCGAAAAATGGTATTGTACTTGAAGGTCCCGAAAAAAAATGTCCCCTTGGATTCCGGCCTGGTTCCACTGGATGAGGATCTCCGCCCGAGATCGGACTGCAGGCTTGATGTTTGATGGAAGCGGAGCAGAGCAATCAAAATTCCGCGACTGGACCCTGGGCAGACACGGCGGGACGTGACGTTCATGATGAACCAAACGGAGACGTCACTAATGAGATGGCGTTTTTCCCGGTAATCTAAATTAGTCTCGTGCTGGTGCACAATGTTGGTAGGAATTTTCGGTAAATTGAGGTGCGATTGAATTTGGTTTGAAGGAAGCGTAAATAAAGAGTCTATCCTGCTCGTTCCTAATGTAAACATCAACTGACGGGAGCAGGATAGACTCTTTGTTACACTTTGGCATCGGCCCTATTACAATGTTTTGCTAGAAATGTAGACTAATCGATATTCGTTTTTGCCTTCCTTACTGAGGAAAGGCTACAAAATCACTCGGAAAATTTACTTTTAAATTTTCTCGGCTAAATGAATTTTGTCCGGATGTAGTTCACTCGGTTTACTTTCTGATCCTACAGCTTGGTATTGAAAATTTTACAGTCGTTTAAAAGTTATGATAAAAAAGCTATTTAGACGACTTCAAAAAAGGATGATTTTCAACATAACCTCAAATGGCCAGGTCTTTTTTTCATAAAATTATTTTTATTAGGTCCTCTTCGGTGTTGGGACCTGGTTAGGACGAAGTCGGCTTTTGTAATTACATTTTACTCAAAGCTAAGAGTACACGGAGAAAAAAGAGTTCTTAAAATCGTGAACAAGCGTTCATGAAAATGGGAACCTCGAACAAAGTGTTCAAATTCCATGGTACGATTTTGAAAAACGTACCATGAAATTTGAACACTTTGTTCGTGGTTCTCATTTTCATGAACGCTTGTTCACGATTTTGGGAACTCTTTTTTCTCCGTGTAATTACAGAGGATCTTGTGAAATGGCCGGGTCTAATCGCCACGAAAAAGCCGTGTCGAGGGATGCCATTTTCTTTAAAGGTGTTGTCTGTATATTCTTTGAAAAATCTGTACAGTATGGCCCATAAAAAATGCGACATGTGCATTTTTTCACAGAAAAATGGTGCCATTCTTAAATTTATTTAACAATCTAATTTTTTATGTATTATGGTGTAAGTTTAGTATGTTTTGAAGATATCGTCATGATATTTTTTTGCAGTTCAGCAAAACTGTGTACAGGCGGTCTACAATTATGAATGTGTTTTTGGAACAATATTTACCCTAATTAAATAATTTATATTTCAAAAACGAAACAGTTTAAAATATCCAACAATGTACCGAAAGCATCATTTGAAGTCCTTCTGAAATACGCCCAATCAAGAAATTTTTTTTTAATTTTGTTAAAATTGGTAATTTGTGTGAAAAATGCCATTTTGGTTATTAATAAATCAATAACTTAAAACCGTTGTCGATGGCTCAAAAGCGTGCCCAGCGGCTCTATATTGTTAAAAGTCACATCAGAGCATCTGTTAGTATCAATTACCATCATTAGTAGCATTTGTTTTTTTCGTTGAAACATTGCAGGCTCCAAAAAATACCAAAAATTTATGCATTTTCAGAATCGGGATATTTTTGAAAAGTTCACTATTTTACTATAACTGGAAAATAGAATGCGTAAAATTAGGTGGAACTAACTCTTACAACTCTCAAAAACAGTAACCTTGAAGGCTGTATACTTTTTTGTCCATAAAAATACCATAATAGGCTATCCAGATCGACCATTCTACGTATGAATCTCCTGGGCATTCTTGATTTATACTATTTTGCTTCCTCCATACCGTGACTATTGATGCTCCAAATATCGATCTCAGATTTCTTCTGTCAGCTTACTTCAATTCTGGAGTTTTTTTTTTTTTTTTGAAAAGGTCCAATAAACCAAATTTTGAGTGTTTTTAATACCCCTGACTCAAGGCGGTTTGAAAAACACCCAAAAAGCAAAAACTGCAAATTTGGTTTATTGGACCTTTTCAAAAAAAAACTCCAGAATTATTCAATTATTTAACTCTTTATCCTCATCGCTTTCTCCAACCTCAGTTCCAATAAAATCGACTCAGAGAAAGTCGATCCTATGTACTGAATTTTACTTCTACAAGTATGTTTGCCATTATTCGATAGTCAAAAATAATTTTAAAAACTAATCAGAAAATACATGAAAGGTCATTCTATAAAGTTTTGATTGATAACACATTTAAATTATACAATTAACATAGAGATTGACATATGCATAATACGTATCGAACAAAAAGGCAACATTCATTTGCTTGGTTCTCAACCTTTTTCAATCCATTCCCCCCTTGGCACATTTTTATGAACTTTATTCCCCCTTCCCCCACCCCTCTCTTAATTTTTAAATCTTTGTAAAAATTGTTTGAATTCTGAATAGAATGCCAACACAAACCAAATATAATTGTTTTATGATCGTTTTTAACTGTCTCTGTACGTAACAAATACAAATACTCACAATTTTATTTTTTGATAAAAACAAAAACGCACAACAATATTATCAGAAAACTCAACTAACAAAAACCTCACAAAAAAGATATTTGAAAAGCTGCTTAGCTTATTTCCAACGAATTGCTTATGTTTTATAAAATAAATACCAATGCTAACAAAAATCGAAAAAAAAAACAGACAAACATCAGACAAAAATCCAAAAACTCGAGGAATTTTTAAAATTTTTATGATATTTTCAAGAACTGCTCATTTTGAAAAAATAAAAAAATTATGAACTCTCTCTTAATTATTTATTACCTGCTTATTTTAGAAAACTAGAACAAAACTATTTCTAAAAAGCTCATATTTTAAACTATGTGAAAATTCACAGAAATGTATAAAAAAAAACATTTTTCAATTATTTTTTTTATGTTCTTGCAAAGGCAAAAACTCACAAAAAAACGTATGAAAAGCAAAACAA
This sequence comes from Culex quinquefasciatus, assembly GCF_015732765.1. Lineage (NCBI taxonomy): Eukaryota > Metazoa > Arthropoda > Insecta > Diptera > Culicidae > Culex > Culex quinquefasciatus. The sequence goes on from NC_051861.1 coordinate 106,001,704, forward strand.
TAAAAATAAAAATAAAAATAGGGGAGTGTGGGGTAATTTGGACACCCTAAGGAAATTGCTCTGCCATGGGCAGTATGGATATTTTAAAGGAATGTGGATGACACCAGAGGATAATAGAGACCATATTTTATGGAAAAATGTCATTCATTTCGATAAATTTTGATGAAAAACCCATTTTTATCGCAAAAATTAAAAGGTGTCCAAATTACCCCGACATTTTTGTGTGGGGGTAATATGAACACCCCTATGGGGTAATTTGGACATGCCTTGTGGGGTAATATGGACACCTTTTGTGGGGTAATATGGACACCTTTTGTGGGGTAATTTGGACACATGTTGAAGAATAAGTTTAACATTTGTTTTTTTGAGTATGTTTTTAATCCTTCAACCTGGTTTTGTAATTGCTTTATGTTTTGAAGTGTTTGTTTTGCTCACAATATTTCATCAAAGGTTAAAATAATGATTTTGTGATAAAACTATAATTGAAAAGGAAGATAACAAATAGTTCAGTGTAGTATACATAATTTAATCATTGATTCTCAAATAATTTAAACATTTATTCTGGCTTAGGCACAAGTATAGTTTTTAGTGATTAAGGTATCGTTTATATTTATATAAATCAATCTTTATACAGAACTCATTAACCTGAAACTATCATTTTTTTAAATTTTACATTATGTAGCCCTTCAATTGTAAATGTTATTGTAAACCAGCACAGAAATTAGAAAATTCAAAGAAATTAATGAAAAGCAATCAACATTAGAGTCTAGTTGAACACCAAATGTGCAGTAATCAGATTTTCATCCATTCGAATATTGGAATAAATTAAAAAATAGGAGGTTTGTGAAAGTTCTCCTTGCTTACATTGCTAAAAATAAAAAAATATGAAAATTTAAATTACAAGCCTAGGTTTCAACACTTGGATGAAAAGAGTGTTTTAAAATGCATTTTACAGGCGTACAGTTGCTTTCCAATCATTAGTTTTGAAAATATTGAGGTATTGATGGAATTTTTTTTCGCAAAAAAAACTTACCGTGGGACTCTACATTGGTATTTCATGAAAATTTAAACTGTTTACAAAGGAGTTCAAACATGCTGAATATGATTATAAACGCGGGAAAATGCATTTCTCCTGGTTTTCAGTTGATTAAACTTAAATTTTCATTAACATTTTGAAGTTTTTCGAAAAAATATATTTTTGCCTCCTGATTATTCCTCACCGGTTGAGAAACACTGATTTGGTAGAAGACAATCTGTTATCATGCTTCTTTTTGCATTTTGTGATAGGGAAAATATACCCATTTTAAGCCTAATAAGCGATCGTGTTTGAATGATGCTGGATAATCTGGAGTGTTCCTTCAAACTAAAACCAAGTACACCAACGAGTAGAGCAACTTTTTGTGAACAATTCTGTTTATTTTCACTTTTCCTAAAAGTTATTCTATTCCTTTTACAAGCATTTGAAAACAATATTTCCTAAGTGTATTCTAATCAAACGAGAATGCATTGGACAATGCCCATTTTTCTATTTTCAGCTCAGTTCTTTTTTCTTCTAGCGCTCTTTTGGGTCTGCTTAGTGCTGCCAAAATTGATGAAATTATAAGCGAACACTCACGAAAAGTAGCATTTATAGAGAAAATGTCCTAGCATCACTGGCTCACTCCAACAGACGCGCTGGTGGTGTTAGTGGCCACCCTTTGTTCTTTATTTGCCTTCGCTTCTCGCTCGGTTTTCTTTAGCCTTCGATTAGAATGGGTAGTCAAAAGTCAAACGTCAAAAGACTTTGCGCGTTTGTTTTTTTAATGGCGCTTGCTAGTTATTTACATGTTTCGGGATTATTTTTCAAGTGATTGACTAACTAATGTGCAAAAGAACAGGTTGCCGAAAGTTGGGGGCAGTTTTGTATCGAAAGCGTCTTGAAAAAGTAAGCGAAAGTGAAAAGTTGATATTGGCGATATTCGTTAAGCGTTTGAGGGTTTCTTGCGTGTGTCACTGTGTGTGCCTTGTGTGTGCCAACAAAATAATGAGAAATGGATTCGCAAAATAGGAATTATGATCAAAAGTGCCTTAAATTTGATCTTTTTGGCCAGTAAGTAGCATACATTTGCGTGCTTGCTCGAGGTGGTGCTGTGGCTGGTATGTTTTTAGCCTAAATAGTATTTTTGGAGCTTTAATCGAGCATCAAACTCTCCATATGACGAGAAGGTGTTTGATTAGAAAGGGGTATATTTCACCTGAACCAGGTTCTCAACACTATGACAGCCGCCATTTCCAGCCGCCCATCTGCGCACAGGGGTCAAGTGTTGAGAATTTTGATTACGGGAATTGTTGATGCATCATTTTTATTAATAGGATGAGGGAAAATCTCCACGGTATCCTCAAGTAAGTTTTTTCTTGCATTCAACGTTTATTTTCATCCTTCTTCTGACCACAAGCTCCTCGGTTTTATGGAAAGCATAGTTATTTGCCAATCCAAAGAACGGGGGATCGAATCCGAATCGGTCATTTCAGAATTTGATGAGTTCAGAACTTTTCCATTTGAAGGAGATAGAAATCGACGATTAATAATACATAAAATAGATTATAATTAAAATAGAATTTCCAACTTTTTCGATTTAATACCACTTGCCCGATCCGCTAGCTGTTATCAATCAACAGAGATGAATTTAAAAAAGTTTCAATATCCCGCCCGGAATGAAACGTGCCCAAGTGGTTGCCGGACCGCCTGAGCAAACTTTCCAGACCTGAGTCTATTTATTCGTTGGAACTTTTTCTTCTCAGCAGCTCGTTTGCCCCTGGGATCCAAATGAAACGGACAGAGAGCTGTTTGCCGAGGGCTTGAAATGCAATCCGCTGCCGGGTTATTGAAAGTGCGGGAACTCAATGTCGGATCCGGGGAAAAAAAAACCTGTAAATTACCTGAAATCGGCCATAAGTCACGTACGGATGATGATCACTTTAACGCGCCCGCGGTATTTAGCACCTGGCTGGCGACGGCTGGCTGAAGGATCATTGAAACATTAAATATGCAAACATGGGCTGGGGAAAAAATCCCAATATTTGTGGATGATGAATTTCACATTCTCTCACATCCCGGGTCACTTTAAAAAAACATGGGCAATTGGTTCTTGAAAAAGTGACTTAAACCTGATTAAAACTTTTAAAATAAATTTCAAAGCTCAATTCTGGAGTTTTTTTTTAAATGGTCCAATGAACCAAATTTTCAGTTTTTGCTTTTTTGTTGTTTTTTAATACCCCTGACTCAAGGCGGTTTCAAAAACACCCAAAAAGCAAAAACTGGAAATTCGGTTTATTGGACCTTTTCAAAAAAGAACTACAGAATTGATTTATTTTACTTTCCAGTAAAAATGTAAACTGGAAAATCAAGCTAATCTTCAGATGCAATTTTTTCAATCAATATGAAACGATTGATTTTCTCTGCAAGGCCACTCCAGAACATGATGAGACACGTACGATTTGAAACCGCAAAATCCGATTAACGATCCAAAACAAACTAGCAATTTTTTCTTCGCAGCAGATGCACCTTACTGACGATCTTACCCGCTTGATAGCTTTGGCATTTCATCGTGAGATTATCTTGGCGTGTTTGGACTACCGACGGCCGGTGGCCCCAATCCAGAATCCAGATCTCAATTTCTGATTACCTTGGACATTCCGCAACTCTTTGGAACTTCTTTTTTTTTCAAGACCTTGACAGGGTTGTTCAAAAAACCTTCATCATGTCCAGAAAAAAGGTCCCAAACCTAATAATTGAACTTTGCGCGAAAATTGTGGGCTTTAGCCGCTAAGCCCATTTCTTAAGGTGGCCACCTTGATGAGCTTAGTTTTTGCTGCAAGACAGCGTTACACCGGGCACGCAACTTTGGAGTTTGGCCTTAATCGACGTGGTTCATTAGGGCGATACGAAAACTTACCCCTGAGCAATTCTCTACAAAACCGGCCGATTTCGACCATTTTTATTTTTTGTATTTTTTGATTTGGCTCAAACTTTGTGGGGGCCTTCCCTATGACCAAAAAAGCCATTTTGCATCATTAGTTTGTCCATATAAATTTCCATACAAATTTGGCAGCTGTTCATACAAAAATGGTACGTAAATATTCGAAAATCTGTAACTTTTGAAGGAGTTTTGATCAATTTGGTGTCTTCGGCAAAGTTGTAGGTATTGTTAAGGACTATTTAGAAAAAAATAGGTACACGGAAAAAAAAATTTCCCGATTTTTTTATTAACTTTTTTTTCACAAAAACTCAAATTCCCAAAATACGTATTTTTTGATTTTCGAGATTTTTTGATATGTTATAGGGGACAAAAATCCGCAACTTTTGAGCTATAGAGAAACATGGTCAAAAAATCTGCCGCCGAGTTATGATTTTTTGAAAAACTGGTGATTTTTGGAAAAAATCTAAATTTCACACATAATTTTTTTTGACCTCATTTTTTAATGCAAAATTGAATTTGCAATCGAAAAGTACTTTACAGATTTTTTGATAAAGGGCTCCGTTTTCAAGATATAGCCACCGAAAGTTTGATTTTAGCGAAATATTTGCAGTTTTCAATTTTAAAATAGTGACCATGAGTGGCCATTTCTAAAATATTTTTTTGAAAAGTTCAGAAAATTTGCTATAAAATTGTCTAAGAGACATTGAAGATTGGACCTCTGGTTGCTGAGATACAGCGGCTTAAAGAAAAAGAAACACGAAAATTGAACTTTTCTAAGTCTCACCCAAACAGCCCACCATTTTCTAATGACGATATCTCAGCAATTAATGGTCCGATTTTCAATGTTAATACATGAAACATTCGTGAAATTTTCCGATCTTTTCGAAAAAAATATTTTGAAAAAAATTAAATCAAGACTAACATTTTAAAAGGGCCAAACTTTTAATATTATGCCCATTAAAAATGTTAGTCTTGATTTAAAAATATTCAAAATATTTTTTCGAAAAGATCGGAAAATTTCACGAATGTTTCATGTATTAACATTGAAAATCGGACCATTAATTGCTGAGATATCGTCATTAGAAAATGGTGGGCTGTTTGGGTGAGACTTAGAAAAGTTCAATTTTCGTGTTTCTTTTTCTTTAAGCCGCTGTATCTCAGCAACCAGAGGTCCAATCTTCAATGTCTCTTAGACAATTTTATAGCAAATTTTCTGAACTTTTCAAAAAAAATATTTTTAGAAATGGCCACTCATGGTCACTATTTTTAAAAATTGAAAAACTGCAAATATTTCGCTAAAATCAAACTTTCGGTGGCTATATCTTGAAAACGGAGCCCTTTATCAAAAAATCTGTAAAGTACTTTTCGATTGCAAATTCAATTTTGCATTAAAAAATGAGGTCAAAAAAATTTTATGTATGAAATTTCGATTTTTTCCAAAAATCACCAGTTTTTCAAAAAATCATAACTCGGCGCCAGATTTTTTGACCATGTTTCTCTATAGCTCAAAAGTTGCGGATTTTTGTCCCCTAAAACATATCAAAAAATCTCGAAAATCAAAAAATACGTATTTTGGGAATTTGAGTTTTTGTGAAAAAAAAGTTAATAAAAACATCGGGAAATTTTTTTTTCCGTGTACCTATTTTTTTCTAAATAGTCCTTAACAATACCTACAACTTTGCCGAAGACACCAAATTGATCAAAAAATTCCTTCAAAAGTTACAGATTTTCGAATATTTACGTACCATTTTTGTATGAACAGCTGCCAAATTTGTATGGAAATTTATATGGACAAACTAATGATGCAAAATGGCTTCTTTGGTCATAGGGAAGGCCCCCACAAAGTTTGAGCCAAATCAAAAAATACAAATAAAATCCATTTCCGGTTTTGGTAGAGAATTGCTCCCCTGTGCTCATCAGCTTGTCTTTCAAATGATCTTTCACCATATTTTATGCATTAATTTCGTTTAAAATCGATTTAAGATTCCCTAGCGCAGATATAACAGAATTACCTGCGACGTGCCTTCCGAGCTGCGATGTTATGAAATGGTCTCCTCGATCGTGATGCAATCTTCTTATCATACACAATCTCAAATAAAAAAACGTCATAACTACATCAAACAGGATTGAACTCCACTATTTCGATTACAGGCCGGCGTGCCTTCCAAGCGGCGTTGCTATGGAAAAAAAACACTTTTTTTGATCACCCTATCAACCACTTCTTCACCCCTCCAAAAATACAACCTGCGGAAGCCAGCTGATGACCCCTAACCTGCGCGTTGCGCTGGAATTAATTATGATCGCTCACTTGGCGCGATGGTGTTGACGATAATGGGACTGGTGATGATGGCCAAGTCGAAAAAAAAATAACCCCAGCACTCCAGAGATCCGGCGATAAGGACCGACGCCGCCGCCACCGTGTCGAAATCTGGAATCTCCCGTACCAGAGAAAACGGGAGCTAATTGCGTTATGATTGAGCCCTTTGTGACGGCGCTGCTGGGGCATGATTTCGGGTTTAGCTGGGCTTATTTCGAAACCATCACAAAAATATAAATGAAGCACCAGGATGTGTGTACGTTGTATCTCAGTTTTTATTGCACCCATTTATGACCGATCTTGAGGCATGGGATGGGGCAATCAAATGATGAGCGGAAGCAAGCAATGATTGAAGTCTAAGAGGCGCCAGATTGAGATGGGATCAAAATAGAAGAGAATGATCACTTGATCAGCTCGCGGTTACGAAATGAGACAGCATTTTTGATTACTTGGTCTTAAGTAGAGTATGGTAAAAGGTTATAGATTTAAAATGTAAAAAGTTGCCATTTTCAAAATAAACCCAATACTCTCAAGTTGATTGGACTTACTTTGGTCACGTTGAGTCAACATCAATTTTGTCTCAATTATCCTAAAATATCTCATAATAGGATTGCCAGATAAGAAAAAAAACTTTATAACCAATCAAATAATTTCTTAAATTAATTCTATAAAGCAGAAAACAATAAGTTATTTTTTTCTAAATTTGCAACCTTTGCCTTTAACAAGTTATATTTTTTAAAGTAGATATATCACAGCAGTGTTGCTAGACTAATAAAAATTATCGCTCATTCAAATCACCGTTTGATCGTTAAACAAACTATTGATTTGAAATTCTTAAAATTTGGTTAAACTAACCTTTTAGATTTTTTTTTAAATTATTTAAAAAGTAATGATTTTTAAGTAAATTTAGTCTAAGGCTTCTAAATATCAAATTAATATCTCAATTTGAAAGTCGAAAGTATGACTTACATGCTAAACATTGAATCTCTTCATTTAAACTAACATGAAACACATGTTTAGCGCCAGGAAACTTAAAAATATGGGATTCACAACATAAAAAATTTCAGCATTTTTCTAATTTTCGCTTTCAAAAATTCATTCATTCTGAGCTGAGCTGCCATAGTATTTTGCATGCTTTTTCACTTTATTAATGTCTTTTTGTAAAATACAAAAAAATAACAATTAACAATACCGTATTTTTTTGAAAATACTCAAATTTTCAATTGGTTTGATCACATACTGCAAATATTGAGAATTTGATTTTTTTTTATTGAAAAATACGGTATTTTGTGCACAATTTAAGAATTTTACAAAAAAAATCTTGAATACAGTGAAAAAGCTTACAAAATTTTGCTTTGTTTGATACCCATACTGCATATTTTGCAAATATGAGTAGTTTCAAAAATTTCGCTACATTTTAGAATTTTCAAAAAAAACTCCAATAAAGTGAAAAAGTATAAAAAATTTGTGTATATTCCACACTTCCAAAAAACTAAATTTTGAGTACTTTCTAAAAATAAGGTATTTTGTGAACAATTTTGAGTACATATTAATATTTTGAAACTTACTACATTTTCATAAAAAAAAATATTCTTAATGAAAGCATTGAAAATTTAACATGATATGGTTGAAATAATCGATTTAGAAAGATTTAAAAAAAATTGTTATCGTGCATTAGCAGCGATAAGATTATCGCTGATAGAATTATCGAAATAACGATAACGATAACGATAACGATAGATCATCTTTATCGTCCCGGCGATAACGATAACTAGGGTTAGTGAAATTTCACGATTTCGCGGACAGCGTGAAATCCGTGAAATTAGTCTTTTTCCGCGAAATCCCGTGAAAGTTTTCAATTGAAAAGCTTAATATGAACCATTTGAAGAATTGTTTAGATTTTTCAGTTTTTTAGAAACAAACAAAATATAGTAATATTTTTTCGCTTTAGTAAAATTTTACTACAATTTTATTTAAAATGTAAAATTTCATAAAAAAATTAGAAGAAATAAGCTTTGTTTTATCCAAAATTATAGGAAGAGTATTTTTATTTTTGAAAGCATTTCAGATTTTTTCGAAGCCCTGTTTAATTTTAACGATATTTGATTATTTTGGTGGATAATTCCCGTGAAAGTTCAATATGCCACCTGTTATTTGTTTTCTGTTCTCATTTACAAATTATATTTTTTTGCCTATTGATGTTAAATTTAGTTTTTGAAGAGAGAGGAATCCTTAAAAATTATTTTGAATGGGCTGAATGTCGCAGAAAATTCAAACTATTTTACTCATTTTGGCTGGACAAGATTGTTGAATCTAGCTGTGATATGAAATTCAATAAACTGTAAACTGATAAAACAGAAGCAAATCAGCGAAAACGTTTTTGCTTTATTAGTCGAATATTAAAAAAGTAGTTCATTAAATGACATTTTGTTTGAAAATATAAATAAAGCTCATCTATTGACCAGGTGGAAATATTTTTGAAAATTACTATTTTTTTTTGTGTCAGGTTCAAATTTAGTGAAGATTTATTTAGTTTATTGAATGAAGTATAAATAGTAATTTCTGTGATTAAAACAAAAGATTTTCAGAGTTATTTTAGCATTTTTCACGTTCCGCGAAATTTGCGTGAAATTTAGTGTTTTGAAATTGAGGTCTCCGTGAAATTAGCTATTTTCGAGCGTGAAAAATCACTAAGCCTAACGATAACCATTATCGTTATCGTCAGACGATGATATTATCGACGACTATTTTATCGATTAACAACTTTGGTATTGTGCTTATTCTACCACCCCCTTTCAATACATTTTGCCTTATATAATTTTTTTATTAAGTCTAGTCACTTCTTAAAATTTTTGCCTACTTTTCAAATGTAAAATGTAAAATGTAAAATGTAAAATGTAAAATGTAAAATGTAAAATGTAAAATGTAAAATGTAAAATGTAAAATGTAAAATGTAAAATGTAAAATGTAAAATGTAAAATGTAGAATGTAAAATGTAAAATGTAAAATGTAAAATGTAAATGTAAAATGTAAAATGTAAATGTAAATGTAAATGTAAAATGTAAAATGTAAAATGTAAATGTAAAATGTAAAATGTAAATGTAAAATGTAAATGTAAATGTAAAATGTAAATGTAAATGTAAATGTAAAATGTAAATGTAAAATGTAAAATGTAAATGTAAATGTAAATGTAAATGTAAATGTAAATGTAAATGTAAAATGTAAATGTAAATGTAAATGTAAATGTAAAATGTAAATGTAAATGTAAATGTAAATGTAAATGTAAATGTAAATGTAAATGTAAATGTAAATGTAAATGTAAATGTAAATGTAAATGTAAATGTAAAATGTAAATGTAAATGTAAATGTAAATGTAAATGTAAATGTAAATGTAAATGTAAATGTAAATGTAAATGTAAAATGTAAAATGTAAATGTAAATGTAAATGTAAATGTAAAATGTAAATGTAAAATGTAAATGTAAAATGTAAATGTAAATGTAAATGTAAAATGTAAAATGTAAATGTAAAATGTAAATGTAAAATGTAAATGTAAAATGTAAATGTAAATGTAAAATGTAAAATGTAAAATGTAAAATAAAATGTAAAATGTAAAATGTAAAATGTAAAATGTAAAATGTAAATGTAAAATGTTAAATGTTAATTGTTAATTGTTAATTGTTAATTGTTAATTGTTAATTGTTAATTGTTAATTGTTAATTGTTAATTGTTAATTGTTAATTGTTAATTGTTAATTGTTAATTGTTAATTGTTAATTGTTAATTGTTAATTGTTAATTGTTAATTGTTAATTGTTAATTGTTAATTGTTAATTGTTAATTGTTAATTGTTAATTGTTAATTGTTAATTGTTAATTGTTAATTGTTAATTGTTAATTGTTAATTGTTAATTGTTAATTGTTAATTGTTAATTGTTAATTGTTAATTGTTAATTGTTAATTGTTAATTGTTAATTGTTAATTGTTAATTGTTAATTGTTAATTGTTAATTGTTAATTGTTAATTGTTAATTGTTAATTGTTAATTGTTAATTGTTAATTGTTAATTGTTAATTGTTAATTGTTAATTGTTAATTGTTAATTGTTAATTGTTAATTGTTAATTGTTAATTGTTAATTGTTAATTGTTAATTGTTAATTGTTAATTGTTAATTGTTAATTGTTAATTGTTAATTGTTAATTGTTAATTGTTAATTGTTAATTGTTAATTGTTAATTGTTAATTGTTAATTGTTAATTGTTAATTGTTAATTGTTAATTGTTAATTGTTAATTGTTAATTGTTAATTGTTAATTGTTAATTGTTAATTGTTAATTGTTAATTGTTAATTGTTAATTGTTAATTGTTAATTGTTAATTGTTAATTGTTAATTGTTAATTGTTAATTGTTAATTGTTAATTGTTAATTGTTAATTGTTAATTGTTAATTGTTAATTGTTAATTGTTAATTGTTAATTGTTAATTGTTAATTGTTAATTGTTAATTGTTAATTGTTAATTGTTAATTGTTAATTGTTAATTGTTAATTGTTAATTGTTAATTGTTAATTGTTAATTGTTAATTGTTAATTGTTAATTGTTAATTGTTAATTGTTAATTGTTAATTGTTAATTGTTAATTGTTAATTGTTAATTGTTAATTGTTAATTGTTAATTGTTAATTGTTAATTGTTAATTGTTAATTGTTAATTGTTAATTGTTAATTGTTAATTGTTAATTGTTAATTGTTAATTGTTAATTGTTAATTGTTAATTGTTAATTGTTAATTGTTAATTGTTAATTGTTAATTGTTAATTGTTAATTGTTAATTGTTAATTGTTAATTGTTAATTGTTAATTGTTAATTGTTAATTGTTAATTGTTAATTGTTAATTGTTAATTGTTAATTGTTAATTGTTAATTGTTAATTGTTAATTGTTAATTGTTAATTGTTAATTGTTAATTGTTAATTGTTAATTGTTAATTGTTAATTGTTAATTGTTAATTGTTAATTGTTAATTGTTAATTGTTAATTGTTAATTGTTAATTGTTAATTGTTAATTGTTAATTGTTAATTGTTAATTGTTAATTGTTAATTGTTAATTGTTAATTGTTAATTGTTAATTGTTAATTGTTAATTGTTAATTGTTAATTGTTAATTGTTAATTGTTAATTGTTAATTGTTAATTGTTAATTGTTAATTGTTAATTGTTAATTGTTAATTGTTAATTGTTAATTGTTAATTGTTAATTGTTAATTGTTAATTGTTAATTGTTAATTGTTAATTGTTAATTGTTAATTGTTAATTGTTAATTGTTAATTGTTAATTGTTAATTGTTAATTGTTAATTGTTAATTGTTAATTGTTAATTGTTAATTGTTAATTGTTAATTGTTAATTGTTAATTGTTAATTGTTAATTGTTAATTGAATAGTTGAAAAAAGTCAAAATTTTATCCGTTAATACAAAATTGACCCTTAGGATGTACGTTGAAATTTTTAATTTGAAAATCTCGATTCATCCTTCATTTTACAAAACCAACGAGATAAATTTACGCAACCAGGCAGTACAAGTCTCACTCACAAATTATTGACACTGTACGTTAACGAAAAACACATGTGCCACTGCCCATCGCCACTTTGGTCGCATTGGCCAATAATATATATTTCAGAGTACAAAACCAAAAAGTGAGTGCAGCGTTGTCCAAAACTGAGTCGTCGAAATGCCACACACACACACTGGCCATCTGCCGGCGGGAAAAAAGTGTCAGTTTTATTATCACTCCTGTTTATTCAAGTGGTCATGGCGGCGGTGGTGCGGCCGTTATGTTTATGGTGCAATTAATTAACACTGAGCCACGTGGTCCCTCGAATGTGTGCGGGGGTGGTTTACTGGGGAAACGCGTTCGGGTTTTACATGTTTTTGTACCAACTGGTAATTGCTGTTTGGTTTATTGAGATGATTCTGCTGGCACTACATCGGGTAGCTGTCGAAGAAAATAAGTTCGAATCGATTGCAAGTTTGAACATAAAAAGAAATCACAACAATAATAAAAGTTGATTTTCTCATGTTTTTTTCCGAAATCTTGGGGATTATTCAAGATCAACAACAGTAATGGAAGGGGAGGCAAGAAACTTTCCCTGGATGATTGTCCGGGTCGCGTCGCGACGAGGTCGGACATTTTCCGAATGGTACTGTCGTAAAGGCTAACGATGCTACAATTTTCCACAAAGAAAATGCTTTCTCTCTGTATGCTGAAGGTCCTTTGAGTCGTTACGTTCTATTGCCACAGTAAGACCCCGGTGGTTTGATAACAATTTGTTCCTTTTTTGTGGGTTTTGTATTGAAGTTTTGCGGAAAATGGGTGAAGTCTGTCATCTGTCAAACTTAAAAAGGATTCACTCAAAGTAGCTCAAGCGAATACAACATTTGTCAAACCAGTTTGACAGGTGTCAAACTACCACACCTCAACTGTACTAGGGTTGAATCCCACCCAATTTTGGACAAACAATTTCAGCAAAAGTAAGCTGAAAAATGGATTAAGTTACTGATGAAATTGAAACTGCAAGGTACCATTTTTTGCATCACTTTATCGCAACGAATCAGCGAAACAATCGTAAATACTGATTACACTCCTGATTATGCTAAACTTCTGGAGCGCTCGTTAGCGTTATGACTTTTGTCGCATTTGTTTCACGTTGCCACCGCCGCCAACTGTGTAATGAGGCAAATGTACCTAAATTGGACCTAGTGCGAATTTAGTTTATGGCAGAATTTTTAAGCTTTTTGTGCTGGCCGGCAGCGAAATTATGGAAAAGTATATTTTTTCAACTTTTTTAAGTAGGTCCAAAATAGGTACATCCAATAGTGTGCTCTGCTGTGCAAATAAATTTAGGAGTAGCTAGTTTTGGGGAAAACAACTCCTGCCTCGCCCAACAGTTTCGACCAAACGAGCGACGATTACGAGCTGACTAAAGTTGCCCCCAGTTTTGGTTTTTGGGTGGTGGTGTCCTGAGCTCCTAATTTTGGGACTCTGCAGCGTTTAAATTGCCGGTGCAACTGAAACAAATGATGCTGATTTGCATAATGTTGTGATTATTTCAGTACAGTTTTAGCGATTTTTAGTAAAGGCTTTCTATTTTCATTCAAGTTAACAGTCAAAATTGAGTCTACAGTCAAATTTCAAATTTTCTAGTCTACCGTCAAGTTGCCAGTAAAGTTTATGAAAAGTCTGCAGTCATGCCTTGAGTTAGATCCAAGTCTGCAGTAAAATCCAACTTAACTTAGTAACGTTCAGTCACGTTCCAGAGCTTAGGTTACCGATCAATTCCATCGTAATTTCTGAAACATAACAATCTCCCAAAACCAAATATCCGCACCAAATGCGTCCAAAATAGAGCAATCATCGGCCGTAATGATTGTCTCATTGGTATTCGCTCCACCCAGCTCGGCATTAAACATTTAATGGAACGGCTATCTAACGAAAAGCGACTATCGGGTCGCGGTCGTCCAAGTAGCTGGGATCGGTCAAAAAACAAAAACTTCTTAATTAACGCAATGATGCCTCGTTGCCTAGAACGCAGTGATGGCCGGTCAGAAGTAATTTATATTCAGAGCAAGTACCACCAAAGATTACATTGTTTCATTTCATTTCCCCTCTCAACTACCCTGAATTAGCTTTGTCGAGCGCGATATTTCGTGAATTATAAATTAATTAACTTTTCCTTTCCTTTTCAACACAGTTCTTGGAATATTTTGTTGTTTTCTTTCCCATCCCCCCATCACTTGCTGACTGATTTTCTTTCATGTGTCCGCGCACTTTTCATTAGGACTGTAATGTTATTTACGGTGTCGTTTAGCTTTTATGGTGTCATTTAGGGACGCCGCGTTCCGGAAGGTGTCAATCCAATTTGAACAATTCTTGGGCTCAGAATTGATATGAGTAGGATTCTCAATTGAAAGGTGAAACTAAAAATTAAAAAAAGTTATTTTTTCATCCACCATTCTTTTTAGTAAAAAGAACCTTAGAGACAGTTTGAGCCAGTTCTTTTCAAAACAATTATTGCCAAAATACTAAAATACTAAAATACTAAAATACTAAAATACTAAAATACTAAAATACTAAAATACTAAAATACTAAAATACTAAAATACTAAAATACTAAAATACTAAAATACTAAAATACTAAAATACTAAAATACTAAAATACTAAAATACTAAAATACTAAAATACTAAAATACTAAAATACTAAAATACTAAAATACTAAAATACTAAAATACTAAAATACTAAAATACTAAAATACTAAAATACTAAAATACTAAAATACTAAAATACTAAAATACTAAAATACTAAAATACTAAAATACTAAAATACTAAAATACTAAAATACTAAAATACTAAAATACTAAAATACTAAAATACTAAAATACTAAAATACTAAAATACTAAAATACTAAAATACTAAAATATTAAAATATAAAAATACTAAAATACTAAAATACTAAAATACTAAAATACTAAAATACTAAAATACTAAAATACTAAAATACTAAAATACTAAAATACTAAAATACTAAAATACTAAAATACTAAAATACTAAAATACTAAAATACTAAAATACTAAAATACTAAAATACTAAAATACTAAAATACTAAAATACTAAAATACTAAAATACTAAAATACTAAAATACTAAAATACTAAAATACTAAAATACTAAAATACTAAAATACTAAAATACTAAAATACTAAAATACTAAAATACTAAAATACTAAAATACTAAAATACTAAAATACTAAAATACTAAAATACTAAAATACTAAAATACTAAAATACTAAAATACTAAAATACTAAAATACTAAAATACTAAAATACTAAAATACTAAAATACTAAAATACTAAAATACTAAAATACTAAAATACTAAAATACTAAAATACTAAAATACTAAAATACTAAAATACTAAAATACTAAAATACTAAAATACTAAAATACTAAAATACTAAAATACTAAAATACTAAAATACTAAAATACTAAAATACTAAAATACTAAAATACTAAAATACTAAAATACTAAAATACTAAAATACTAAAATACTAAAATACTAAAATACTAAAATACTAAAATACTAAAATACTAAAATACTAAAATACTAAAATACTAAAATACTAAAATACTAAAATACTAAAATACTAAAATACTAAAATACTAAAATACTAAAATATTAAAATACTAAAATACTAAAATACTAACACTTTTTGACTGTTTAAAAAAAGATTGATTAAATTTACAACCTTTATTTAAATCTAGTTAAAAAAACTAAATGGGTAATTCTCTACCAACTCACACGAAATCGGGAAAAGTTGCCCCGACCCCTCTTCGATTTGCGTGACTTTTGTTCCTGATCACGAATCCGTTTTTTGATATCTCGTGACGGAGGGGCGGTACGACCCCTTCAATTTTTGAACTTGCGAAAAAAGAGGTGTTTTTCAATAATTTGCAGCCTGAAACGGTGATGAGATAGAAGTTTGGTGTCAAAGGAACTTTTATGTAAAATTAGACGCCCGATTTGATGGCGTACTCAGAATTCCGAAAAAAAACGTATTTTTCATCGAAAAAAACACTAAAAATGTTTTAAAAATTCTCCCATTTTCCGTTTTGAGTTTTGAAAAAGTTGGTCGTCGTAGATCATAGCCGTTCATGGTCACCCGCGACAGACACGGACGACGAAACAAAGAGAAACGCAAAAAGTAACTTTTTCAAAACTTTTTTTTTCGTAAAATCACGATAACTCGTGATGTTTATAAGCAAACCCTTTATGTCTATATATCAAAATTTTTGTTATTGTCTGCTCTACAACTTTGTAGAACATTGTTACACTCTAAAAAATAACCCTGCAAAGTTAGAAAAAACACGAAATTTTAAAATTAAAAATTTTGTTCTAAATGAAAAAATGACCCTTCTGGGTCAACGTAGATTCGAAAAGTGCATTAAATTTCCCATAAAATGACATGTTCCAAAATTTTTTACAGTCGAGTAACGGAAAATGGGAGAATTTTTAAAACTTTTTTAGTGTTTTTTTCGATGAAAAATACGTTTTTTCGGAATTCTGAGTACGCCATCAAATCGGGCGTCTGATTTTACATAAAAATCCCTTTGACACCAAATTTCTATCTCATCACCGTTTCAGGCTGCAAATTGTTGAAAAACACCTCTTTTTTCGCATGTTCAAAAATGGAAGGGGTCGTACTGCCCCTCCGTCACGAGATATCAAAAAACGGACCTCGGATTCGTGATCAGGGACAAAAGTTACCCCTTAGGACAAAGTTTCACGCAAATCGAAGAGGGGTCGGGGCAACTTTTCCCGATTTCGTGTGAGTTGGTAGAGAATTACCCACTTAGAAAAAACTTTTTTTATAAAAATCAGATTAATCGTGATTAATTTGTTTGTTAAAGTACTTATGCATTTAGACATTTTCAACCGAATAGCGAAAGCAATCCCGCCTGCCAATAAATCCTCCCCAATTTGACCAGTCCATCTGACCGAAAAGCTGAACTTCCGTGTGGTGGTGGCTGATGGTGAAGCGAGGAGGAGCAGTTAAACTTTGCCTGGAACGGCCTCCTGCCCAAATGGAAGTCCCCGCGCAGCAAGTCCATTAACTCTGTCTGTTTGCTCGGTCAATATTTTGCCAGGCGAAACTTTTTTTTATTTAACAATTTGGAACTTCCCCCTTCGCCTTCCCCTCTGCTACTGACCAAAAAATCGGTCGAACCACTTCAGAACCCATGTTATCGCACTCGGCCTACATTTATTCTGGCCAGCAGTGGCAGTGGCCATCATCGGAGAACCCGGAGCCGGGACCTGTTTGTTCTGCAAATGGGTCGAGTGCATGTTCTGATGGTTGTTTTCGATGGACCAACAACATTGCCTGGGTCAAATTTGACCGACCCAGGCAAAAAAGGTGAAAATGAAAATTTACAAATTTATTTATACTATTGCTGCCGCTCGGTTGATTGCATCTCAATTTCTGCCGGCCCGCGGGCACACCGGAGCTGTGTTTATGTACTGGTGGAAATGTTTTTGCAATTTTGCCCGGAACTCGGCAGTAGTTTCATTATTTGTACTGCCCCCCAGCTGATTTTATTCGTGCATCAACAAATCCACTTGTGCAAAAATACAACGCCATTTACAATTACAAATTTGCATGTTGGAACACGTGCAAAAATACGGTTTTCGGTACATGACGATTTGGCCGGTGGCATTTGTGTGGGTGTTTTTTCCATTACTAGCAAAAACAAAGCACATTAAAACTTCTGACATTGAAATCAAAGCACTGGTTGACAGCGTTTCAACGTAATATAAGTGATTTTTTTAAAATAAAATACGCAAATAAGTTAAAAATTCGTGTTCAAACCCTTTTAAAATGTTGTTAAATATGGCAAACTTTGCACCAAATTCTCCATCTGTGCAAATAATAACTGCACACACAATATTTGCACACTCAAAATTATACCCCTACTCCCCCCCTGCTCGCCTAGAGTGGTGCGTGTCTCGACTGAGCTTTCGACCACTTTAGATCAGTTTCAAACTAGGGAGTGTGTCTTAGATAGTTTTTTTTCTGTTGTAGGAGAGCTTTTTACAACTTTCACGATTGTTGCAAAATCTATGAAATCCGCAATATTTGTATTGACAAAACTTCACAAAACTATAAGGATTTAACATATAAAAACAAACCAACTGTTCCCACGACAGTTTAAAAAAAGGCTAACAAGGTGGAACTTAACTCCTTTTCTTCACTAATGAGTATATTCTGTTCCATACAAAAATTGCCCAAAACGGTCTATACAAGTCAAATTACACATGACGCCATGTTGAATATTATTTTCAGCTAAAATTTAGTGCTATTTAGTGCCCTATATCTCAGACTAGGTGCCCTTATAGTTTCCATACAAATTGTCATAGAAAGTATGAAATACAAGCCAGATAACACCAGATTTAATGCCCTTATAGTTTCCATACAAATTTGCAATAAAAAGGTTTAAAATACCCGCCAGATATCACATTTCGCCATCTTGAATTTGTTTCGGGCTAAACTTTAGTGCTATTTAGTGCCTTATACCTAAGATTAGGTGCCCTTATAGTTTCCACATAAATTGTCATACAAAGTTCAAGAGTCAGATTCAACATGTCGCTCTTTGGATTTCTTTTTTGGCATAAATTTAAAGCTATTTAGTGCCCTGTACCTCAGATTAAGTGCCCTTAGAGTTTCGATGCAAATCGTCATACAAAGCTCAAGAATCTGATCCCATATATCGCCACATTGAGTTTTTATCGGGCTAAAATTTAGTGCTCATTTAGTGCTATTTAGAGCACTATACCTAAGATTTAATGCCCTTATAGTTTCCGTACAAATCACTATACAATGTTCAAAAGTCAGATTACACATGACGCCATTTTGTTTTTTTCGGGCTAAAATTTAGTGCTCATTCAGTGCTATTTAGTGCCCTATATCTCAGATTTAGTGCTCTGGAAAAAAAACTAAAAGAAGAATCTATTGAAATAATATTGATACAAAACTTCGTTTTTTCGAAAAAAAAAATACTCAAAATTTCAATTTTTACAATATGGGTATCAAACGATCGGGATTTTTTCATACATTTCGAATCCAATGACAACATTTTTAGAAATTACTCAAAATTTTCACAAAACTACGTATTTTTTAAATAAAATACTCAAAATTTCAATTTTTACAATATGGGTATTAAACGATCGGGTTTTTTCATACATTTCGAATGTAATAACAACATTTTTAGAAAATACTCTAATTTTTCACAAAACTACGTATTTTCGAATAAAATACCCAAAATTTCCAATTTTATAATGTGGGTATAAAACGATCGGGATTTTTCATACATTTCGAATGTAATAACAATAAATTTTTGTAAAACTTTTCAAAATTTCAGTTTTTACAATATGGGTATCCAATAATCGAATCATTTTTTTAAATACGTAGTTTTGTGAAAATTTTGAGTATATTCATTTCATTATATTCATAACTTTCGAAATGTATGAAAAAATCCCGATCGTTTGATACCCACATTGTAAAAACGGAAATTTTTAGTACCTTTTTCGAAAATACGTAGTTTTGTGAAAATTTGGAGTATTTTCAAAAAATATAGTTATTACATTCGAAATGTATGAAAAAATTCCAATCGTTCAATACCCACATTGTAAAAACGGAAATTTTGAGTATTTTATTCGAAAATACGTAGTTTTGTGAAAATTTTGAGTATTTTCAAAAAATATTGTTATTACATTCGAAATATATGAAAAATTCCGATCATTCGACACCCACATCGTAAAAACGAAAATTTTGAGTATTTTTTTTTAGAAAATACGTAGTTTTGTGAAAATTTGGAGTATTTTCAAAAAAATTTTTATTACATTCGAAATGTATGAAAAAATCCCGATCGTTTGATACCAACATTGTAAAAACGGAAATTTTGAGTATTTTTTCGGAAATACGTTGTTTTGTGAAAATTTGGAGTATTTTCAAAAAATATAGTTATTACATTCGAAATGTATGAAAAAATCCCAATCTTTCGATACCCACATTGTAAAAACGGAAATGTTGAGTATTTTATTAGAAAATACGTAGTTTTGTGAAAATTTTGAGTATTTTCAAAAAATATTGTTATAACATTCGAAATATATGAAAAAATCCCGATCGTTCGACACCCACATCGTAGAAACGGAAATTTTGAGTATTTTTTTAGAAAATACGTAGTTTTGTGAAAATTTGGAGTATTTTCATAAAATATTGTTATTACATTCGAAATGTATGAAAAAATCCCGATCGTTCGATACCCACATCGAAGAAACGAAAATTTTGAGTATTTTTTCGGAAATACGTAGTTTTGTGAAAATTTGGAGTATTTTCAAAAAATATAGTTATTACATTCGAAATATATGAAAAATTCCCGATCGTTTGATACCCACATCGTAGAAACGAAAATTTTGAGTATTTTTTCGGAAATACGTTGTTTTGTGAAAATTT
This sequence comes from Culex quinquefasciatus, assembly GCF_015732765.1. Taxonomy (NCBI): domain Eukaryota; kingdom Metazoa; phylum Arthropoda; class Insecta; order Diptera; family Culicidae; genus Culex; species Culex quinquefasciatus. The sequence continues at coordinate 106,022,033 of NC_051861.1, forward strand.
GGAGTATTTTCAAAAAATATTGTTATTACATTCGAAATGTATGAAAAAATCCCGATCGTTCGATACTCACATTGTAAAAACGGTAATTTTGAGTATTTTATTAGAAAATACGTTGTTTTGTGAAAATTTTGAGTATTTTCTAAAAATGTTGTTATTACATTCGAAATATATGAAAAATTCCCGATCGTTTGATACCCACATCGTAGAAACGAAAATTTTGAGTATTTTTTCGGAAATACGTTGTTTTGTGAAAATTTGGAGTATTTTCAAAAAATATTGTTATTACATTCGAAATGTATGAAAAAATCCCGATCGTTCGATACTCACATTGTAAAAACGGAAATTTTGAGTATTTTATTCGAAAATGCGTAGTTTTGTGAAAATTTTGAGTATTTTCAAAAAATATTGTTATTACATTCGAAATATATGAAAAATTCCCGATCGTTTGATACCCACATCGTAGAAACGAAAATTTTGAGTATTTTTTCGGAAATACGTTGTTTTGTGAAAATTTGGAGTATTTTCAAAAAATATAGTTATTACATTCGAAATATATGAAAAATTCCCGATCGTTTGATACCCACATCGTAGAAACGAAAATTTTGAGTATTTTTTCGGAAATACGTTGTTTTGTGAAAATTTGGAGTATTTTCAAAAAATATTGTTATTACATTCGAAATGTATGAAAAAATCCCGATCGTTCGATACTCACATTGTAAAAACGGTAATTTTGAGTATTTTATTAGAAAATACGTTGTTTTGTGAAAATTTTGAGTATTTTCTAAAAATGTTGTTATTACATTCGAAATATATGAAAAATTCCCGATCGTTTGATACCCACATCGTAGAAACGAAAATTTTGAGTATTTTTTCGGAAATACGTAGTTTTGTGAAAATTTGGAGTATTTTCAAAAAATATTGTTATTACATTCGAAATGTATGAAAAAATCCCGATCGTTCGATACTCACATTGTAAAAACGGAAATTTTGAGTATTTTATTCGAAAATGCGTAGTTTTGTGAAAATTTTGAGTATTTTCAAAAAATATTGTTATTACATTCGAAATATATGAAAAATTCCCGATCGTTTGATACCCACATCGTAGAAACGAAAATTTTGAGTATTTTTTCGGAAATACGTAGTTTTGTGAAAATTTGGAGTATTTTCAAAAAATATAGTTATTACATTCGAAATGTATGAAAAAATCCCAATCGTTCGATACCCACATTGTAAAAACGGAAATGTTGAGTATTTTATTAGAAAATACGTAGTTTTGTGAAAATTTTGAGTATTTTCAAAAAATATTGTTATAACATTCGAAATATATGAAAAAATCCCGATCGTTCGACACCCACATCGTAGAAACGGAAATTTGGAGTATTTTTTTTAGAATATACGTAGTTTTGTGAAAATTTGGAGTATTTTCATAAAATATTGTTATTACATTCGAAATGTATGAAAAAATCCCGATCGTTCGATACCCACATCGAAGAAACGAAAATTTTGAGTATTTTTTCGGAAATACGTAGTTTTGTGAAAATTTGGAGTATTTTCAAAAAATATAGTTATTACATTCGAAATATATGAAAAATTCCCGATCGTTTGATACCCACATCGTAGAAACGAAAATTTTGAGTATTTTTTCGGAAATACGTTGTTTTGTGAAAATTTGGAGTATTTTCAAAAAATATTGTTATTACATTCGAAATGTATGAAAAAATCCCGATCGTTCGATACTCACATTGTAAAAACGGTAATTTTGAGTATTTTATTAGAAAATACGTTGTTTTGTGAAAATTTTGAGTATTTTCTAAAAATGTTGTTATTACATTCGAAATATATGAAAAATTCCCGATCGTTTGATACCCACATCGTAGAAACGAAAATTTTGAGTATTTTTCGGAAATACGTTGTTTTGTGAAAATTTGGAGTATTTTCAAAAAATATTGTTATTACATTCGAAATGTATGAAAAAATCCCGATCGTTCGATACTCACATTGTAAAAACGGAAATTTTGAGTATTTTATTCGAAAATGCGTAGTTTTGTGAAAATTTTTAGTATTTTCAAAAAATATTGTTATTACATTCGAAATATATGAAAAATTCCCGATCGTTTGATACCCACATCGTAGAAACGAAAATTTTGAGTATTTTTTCGGAAATACGTTGTTTTGTGAAAATTTGGAGTATTTTCAAAAAATATTGTTATTACATTCGAAATGTATGAAAAAATCCCGATCGTTCGATACTCACATTGTAAAAACGGTAATTTTGAGTATTTTATTAGAAAATACGTTGTTTTGTGAAAATTTTGAGTATTTTCTAAAAATGTTGTTATTACATTCAAAATGTATGAAAAAATCCCGATCGTTTGATAGTAAAAAAAGTAAATCTTTCCCAGTTCCTGAGGGGAACACCCTTGAAGAGTATCGGGGCCGGCATTTACAAAGCGGATTCAGTGGCAGTTTCATTCTCAACTTAATGTTAACATGTTAAGGTTAATGTTAACATTCCATAGGTCACCTCCCTAAGGTGTCGTGATAAGGTCCAGTTTGCGACGATACACTTCCTTCCCTTTACTAAGCAATCGATTCCAGAAGGGAAAAGATCACCAGTTGTGTTGGTCCGAGCCGGGATTTGAACCCCGATCTACCGCTTACGAGGCGAAAGCGTTACCACTGGGCTACGTGGCTCGGTCAATCGTTTGATACCCATATTGTAAAAATTGAAATTTGGAGTTTCTTTTTAAAAGACGTTGTTTTGTGAAAATTTTAAGTATTTTCTAAAAATGTTGTTATTACATCCAAAATGCATGAAGAAACCTGATCATTTGATACCCATATTGCAATAACAATCTATTTTTGGTTTCTTTAGAGAAAAAAAATGCATTTTCAAAATTCAGGAAAAATACGTATTTTTGTGAAAATTTTCATGAAATAATAATGGATAGCTGCAGTGTTGGTATAATCGCTCTCTCGCGAGAAAATTTTCTCTCTCTCGAGTTTTCGCCGTGAGTCTCGAGCTGCCGAGAGAAACTCACCGATTGCCCGTGCTCTCCTCCGCTCGCGAACGGGCTTTCTCGCGAGCCAGAATTGCCCGTTCGCGAGAAGTTGAACGTGTTAGAAACGAACAAAAAACAACACAGCGATTGAAGTTACACGTCTATACCATCGCCTGGTTCGTATTCATAAGCCTGATAAACAAATTGCTAGCTTTGGGCGAACGGCTAGCAAGAGGCGCTCGCGAGCGCTCGCGGCGAGAGCGAGAACGCGAACGAAAATGCGAGCGCGAGCGAGAAGAGAAAAGTACTACAAGTTCTCTCCCTCGTTCGCGAACGAGAAATGCTATCCTTCTTCTCGCTCGAATTCCAACAATGGATAGCTGACATCATCCCGATTTCAAAACACTATAATTTTTTGATGTTTGCATGGTTTTTCGTACGATTAAAGCCAATGTCTCCCATTTAGCCAAAATCCCATAAGCTCTGTGCCTCGGTTTTGCATCCCCCAAATGCGGTGCTAAACTAAGGCATGACTGTATTGGCAAACGTATAGTTTTTGATATTTTCAACAGGAAATGGAAAAAAGTTAAAGATAAAAGAATTTAAAACTTTATTTCTTTTTTTTTAGTCAAAGAACACTCAAAACATGACCAAAGTTATTTTTTATGAATTTAGAAAAATATGCAGGAAAACGATAAAAAGTTTTTATAAGTTCCTATTTTAATTAGTATTTTATTGCTTTAATTTTTTTCAATGAAAACTTAGTTTCATGAGATTCCATGTTTTACCGCCTATTTAATAAAAAAAAATGCTCGAAGAGACTAATTATTTAAACACATTTGCAGTGAAATTAAATAAAAATTTGATGGGTTTATTTTTTTTGCAACTTCAGTATTTTTTCATGCTTTCAAAGCAAAAATCATATTTTCCATTTCTTCATTTAGAACTAACAACGATTGGATTTTATTCAATTTTTAAGTTTTCCGATAATTGAAAATCATAATCATAAAAAAGTTAAGGTGAAGACTCTCAAGACCAACCCGTGTACATGACGAAACCCGTTTTGAAATTCTGCTTTTAAAAAAAACTCAAAAATCAAAAACTGATTTTTTTATATGAAAAACATAAAAATATTTTTATATTTTTTTCAATTAAGTTTTATTTAATCTACCTTCGTCATGAACACAGGACCAGTTTAACGAGTCTTCACCAAAATTTTGATCCAATTTGGTCAAAGCAGTGTTGAAATATCGTGGCACCCGTTTTTTGCTACTGTTGACTGCCGTTCTACGCATAATTGTCCCATGTTCAAAAAAGTGCAACTGAGAAAAACGCGATTGAAATTTTTCGATCAATTTCTGTGTTTCTACGCATAATTGTCCCGTGGGTCCCTATTCGCCCCAGATGTCCCTAATCACCCCGGTTAACATTTTATCACCCTTATTTGTAATCCTCTCACAGCTAAACAGGTAAACAAGATGAAATGCTTCTTAAAACTCATGATTTAGTGATAGAAAATACTTGGTGGGACAATTATGCGTAGAAGTTCAACGATGGGACAAACAGACTTGGTGTTGTTTTCAATGATTTTCTGAACAAAGTTCTAGATTTTATGTGTTTTTCTGAAAGTTTACGTAAAGTTAAGCTTAAAAATGATAAAAAGTCAGAATCGTCCAAAAATGACATGGGACAATTATGCGTAGAACGGCAGTGAGGCCGTTGCAAATATTTTTCAAAGTTTATGTTTACGTCTGTAAAAATGCATTTTAAATCACTTTTTTCATCCAAATAGTGAAACCTAGGCTTGTAATTTCAATTTTCGACTTTGGTCAGAGCCGAGGGACATAAACTTCAAAAAATATTTGCAACGGCCTAACTTCAAATAGCTAAATCTCGGTAATGATAGTACCAAATGTCTTCAAATTTATTTTATTAATATTTGAAAATGTATATTTTAATGCCCTGCAAAAAGGGTTTTAAAAATGTTTAAATGTGTGCACATACCAACCTCAGACATTTTTGATGATTTACATGTATGTAACCCCTTAACCAATGTAGTTAAACAAATAAACATATTTGCCACACAAAAAAACTATTGTCTAACTTTTAATTGATAAAAAAAATATTAAGAAAGTTTGTGTCAAATGCATTAAATGTTTGTTAGGATTTTTGATGTCTTAAATAACCTTTTCATTCTCAAATAGATTAACATATCGAAAGTAATTTTACATTTTAAGTAAGTTTCTTAAATAATGAGTCAATTTAATGTGAAAATTGTAAAAAAAAATATTACAAATATTACAAAATTATTCAATTTTATTAATTTCAATATTGAAAAAAATAAGTATGCTTGGGAATCCTGATTTCTTGACAAAAAATCACAAATTCCTGACTTTTCCCAATTTTTGGTGAATTTAGGCGAATTTTCGGTGTGTAACTTTTTTTCGTCATTATACACGACTTTGCCGAAGAAATCAAATCGCTCAGAAAATCCCTACTTCCATTTTGTTTAACTCGCCGGCAAAATTGAACAGACTTGTATAAAATAATGGATGCTGAAAATGACCTCTTTGAACAGAGGTTTTGTATGGACTATGATTTATCTAAGAATATAAAAAAAGTTGACTAGCAAAAACTTAGAGATTTCCACAAATTCATAAATGAGCGTTGCTCGACTTGAGAATTTAAATTTAGTAAAATCACATTTTCATCTGAATTCTAGAGTAAATTTTCAAAACAACCCATGAGTCATGGGTTTGCTATGCAGGCAGAGAGGACCTTTTGAAAATTTAATCAAGAATTAATGGAACTTGGAATTTAAAAGAAGTATTTTTTCTGCGTTCACGATTAATTCGAGTTTTTTAATGCCGCAGTTATCAATACTTTGTTTTCAATTTTTTTCTGCAGACTTTAAAATTTTAATGGAATCATAAATCTTATCAACTGGAAATAATTTGAAGTGTATTTTCCTGCGTTTTGATTCATATTTATGTCTGGGATCGATTTAACATAATTTGAATTAAATTCAAATGTTAATACCGTGTCTTTTCAATTTTTATTTGTCTTGCATAATTAAGCTTGGTTCGAATGTTTATTGCAATTTTTCATTCAACATCCTCATGCATTTGCACTCTAGAAACTAAAACTCTTGCCCGAGTATCCCTTGTGGTTCTGCGCTTCAAATTCATTAACTGTAACGAATCTCATTAATTCTGATCGAGCCCACTTGACCACTCCACAATACTTTCACTATGCAAATCGAACACACACCAAAGTGACGCTTATCTCGATGGATTAGCCACTCCGGGACCTCAATTGCGGCTCGGGTGGTGTGTGACTAATCACCAGGCTCAAATCAGCCAGCGAGTGCTGCTGCTCACACAGGTGTGAAATTTACCCTGCTACACGCCAATTTCCTGTCCAACTAACCTCCCCCGTTTTGCTACAGAACCGGAAGCACGTAATTTCCTTTTCTGGGTGGGGAGTGGGTGAACTTTTTTTTAGTACCTGCTCCCTTCATCCGAGAGAAACGAAACACTCTTCCGGCTGAGAATGGGTTGAACGGGGGTGATAAAATAAATTTCCATTCAAACGAACCATTGAGCATTGATCGAGCTTCGACGCTGCCGGTGGCCGATTCTGTGCGGAATCGGGAAATATAAATTGGCTAATTAACGGAATGCAAACCAACCGGTTGTCGTTATCCAGTTCGGAATCGGGCCAGAATACCCGGACCCGGTTGGAAGAAGAACTGGGGTTGATGGTCGACCGACTGAATGATGTTAGTAATAAGAACGCTAACGAGCCTGATTAATTTAGGTTGGTTGAGGATTGAAGAACGGCTCCTGTAGAATTCTGGCAGCATTTTTACAGAAAGTTCTTTAAAATTAAAAAATTTACTCTGTACAAAATTGATCGATTCAAGAAGGTACACGCTACTGACCTACCCAATGGCATAACATTCTTGACCTAGTTTTGCTCCCAACTTTGATCATAAATCTTGCCTCTTCAATTTCAAATCGTCCTTCCAACGCCAGTCACTTTCCAGAGCAAAACTCAATCTCAACCTTTAAACACAAGATTCGTTATCTCTGTCCAAAGTCATTATCCAGCCCGGCGCTACGACGTGCAACAGATTCCACTTATCTTTTCAAGAGTAGTTGATAGCCTGCACAGCGCCACCAGCATCCTTGGCCGGTTGAATCAACGAGTGTCAACCCTTAAGGACTCCTTCTCCGGCAGGTTCGAAAAATCAATACTCCGTTCCAACAAAAGCGACAAAGCTGTGCAATAATGAAAAACAAACCCTTCAAAATCTAGGCTAAATGATAACAATCTTATTATCCGCGCGCGCGCTTTCCAGCAGGGCCAACAGTTGCAGCAGCCAGCCCATGTAGATGACGATGACGACGAGGGTCGACCAGCAGAGCAGTCCATGGCTAGTATGCTCTCTTAGCTCTAGGAGAGTCCTTGGAATGTGAATCCTCTGGTTGGTTGCTTTCTTGGAAGCTGCAGGTTGGAATGAGGTGAAAATTGTACACGCAAAACATTAAAAAAAACTAGAAATTGAAATAAATAATAATTTAGTCCTTTGTCCTTTGTCCTTTGTCCTTTGTCCTTTGTCCTTTGTCCTTTGTCCTTTGTCCTTTGTCCTTTGTCCTTTGTCCTTTGTCCTTTGTCCTTTGTCCTTTGTCCTTTGTCCTTTGTCCTTTGTCCTTTGTCCTTTGTCCTTTGTCCTTTGTCCTTTGTCCTTTGTCCTTTGTCCTTTGTCCTTTGTCCTTTGTCCTTTGTCCTTTGTCCTTTGTCCTTTGTCCTTTGTCCTTTGTCCTTTGTCCTTTGTCCTTTGTCCTTTGTCCTTTGTCCTTTGTCCTTTGTCCTTTGTCCTTTGTCCTTTGTCCTTTGTCCTTTGTCCTTTGTCCTTTGTCCTTTGTCCTTTGTCCTTTGATTTTGTTGATTTTGTTGATTTCGTTGATTTTGTTGATTTTGTTGATTTTGTTGTTTTTGTTGATTTTGTTGTTTTTGTTGATTTTGTTGTTTTTGTTTATTTTGTTGATTTTGTTGATTTTGTTGATTTCGTTGATTTTGTTAATATTGTTGATTTTGTTGATTTTGTTGATTTTTTTGATTTTTTTGATTTTGTTGATTTTGTTGATTTTGTTGTTTTTGTTGTTTTTGTTGTTTTTGTTGTTTTTGTTGATTTTGTTGATTTTGTTGATTTTGTTGATTTTGTTGATTTTGTTGATTTTGTTGATTTTGTTGATTTTGTTGATTTTGTTGATTTTGTTGATTTTGTTGATTACGTTGATTTCGTTGATTTCGTTGATTTCGTTGATTTCGTTGATTTCGTTGATTTCGTTGATTTCGTTGATTTCGTTGATTTCGTTGATTTCGTTGATTTTGTTAATTTTATTGATTTTGTTGCTATTTTTCTTTTGCTTTTTTGTTTTTTTGCTTTTTTGCTCTTTTGCTTTTTTGCTTTTTTGCTTTTTTGCTTTTTTGCTTTTTTGCTTTTTTGCTTTTTTGCTTTTTTGCTTTTTTGCTTTTTTGCTTTTTTGCTTTTTTGCTTTTTTGCTTTTTTGCTTTTTTGCTTTTTTGTTTTTTTTTTTTTTTGTTTTTTGTTTTTTGCTTTTTTTTTTTTGTTTTTTGCTTTTTGTTTTTGTTTTTTTTTTTGCTTTTTTGCTTTTTTTTTTTTGCTTTTTTGCTTTTTTTGCTTTTTTGCTTTTTTGCTTTTTGCTTTTTTTTTTTTTTTTGCTTTTTTTGCTTTTTTTTGCTTTTTGCTTTTTTGCTTTTTGCTTTTTTTTTGCTTTTTGCTTTTTTTTTGCTTTTTGCTTTTTTTTTTGCTTTTTTTTTTTTTTTTTTTTTTTTTTTTTTTTTTTTTTTTTTTTTTGCTTTTTGCTTTTTTTTTTTTGCTTTTTGCTTTTTTGTTTTTTGCTTTTTGCTTTTTGCTTTTTGCTTTTTTTTTTTTTTTTTTTTTTGCTTTTTGCTTTTGCTTTTTGCTTTTTTTTTTTGCTTTTTTGCTTTTGCTTTTTGCTTTTTTTTTTTTGCTTTTTTGCTTTTTTTTTTTTTTGCTTTTTTGCTTTTGCTTTTTTGCTTTTTTTTTTTTTTTTTTGCTTTTTTTTTTTTTTGCTTTTTGCTTTTTTTTTTTTTTTTTTTTTTTTTTTTTTTTTTTTTTTTTTGCTTTTTTTTTTTTTTTTTTTTTTTTTTTTGCTTTTGCTTTTGCTTTTTTGCTTTTTGCTTTTTTGCTTTTTGCTTTTTGCTTTTTGCTTTTTTTTTTTTTTTTTTTTTTTTTTTTGCTTTTTGCTTTTTGCTTTTTTTGCTTTTTGCTTTTTGCTTTTTTTTTTTGCTTTTTTGCTTTTGCTTTTTGCTTTTTTTGCTTTTTTTGCTTTTTGCTTTTTTGCTTTTTTGCTTTTTTTTTTTGCTTTTTGCTTTTTTTTTTGCTTTTGCTTTTTGCTTTTTTTTTTTTTTTTTTTTTTTTTTTGCTTTTTTTTTTTTTTTTTTTTTTGTTTTTTTTTTTTTTTTTTTTGCTTTTTGCTTTTTTGCTTTTTTTTTTTTTTTTTTTTGCTTTTTGCTTTTTTTTTTTTTTTGCTTTTTTTTTTTTGCTTTTTGCTTTTTGCTTTTTGCTTTTTTTTTTTTTTGCTTTTGCTTTTTGCTTTTTTTTTTTTGCTTTTTGCTTTTTGCTTTTTGCTTTTTTGCTTTTTGCTTTTGCTTTTTTGCTTTTTGCTTTTTGCTTTTGCTTTTTTTTTTTTTTGCTTTTGCTTTTTGCTTTTTGCTTTTTGCTTTTTTGCTTTTTTTTTTTTTTTTTTTTGCTTTTTGCTTTTTTGCTTTTTTTTTTTTTTTGCTTTTTTTTTTTTGCTTTTTTGCTTTTTTGCTTTTTTGCTTTTTTGCTTTTTTGCTTTTTTGCTTTTTTGCTTTTTTGCTTTTTTGCTTTTTTGCTTTTTTGCGTTTTTGCTTTTTTGCTTTTTTGCTTTTTTGCTTTCTTTTGGCTTTTTTTTTTTGAAAATTAACATTTGAAAGCAAAATTCCTTTAAACTGTCAAATATCTCCCAAAAAAACCAACATTTAAATCCCTCTCCAAAATCCATCCAAACCATGCTGATAAAATTATCCCGCTCCCCTTATCGACAACCCACACGTGTTGGCGTCTGCATAATGCGATGCAGTGATTATTCAATAAAATCACACTTCCAGCCCAAATTATCCCGGGCGTTTGTGCCAAAAAAGCCCCTCCCCCTCAACCAAATCCGATCACGCGAAACACAAAAAGGGTGAGGCGGGGGGGTGGTGAAATTTCACAAACACTCAAAAAAAGCGCACAATCACACACACTCACTTTTGTGAGCAGCACAATTCGAATGATTGCGCGCGACGCGAGAACCCCGATGAGAGTGATTCATATTCATATGCAAATTTGCTTTTGATCAATAATTAGATAATGTGTATGGCCTCCCTCCCTTTCAACATACCCACTCCCCTTTCGAGAGTCTCTGAGAGTGTGCGAAAATCAGCGATATGAAAACGAGAGAAAGCTTGAATGCATTTTGAAATCGGTGAAGGGAAGGGGGGGTGAAAGGGGGAACTGTCAAAACTTTGTCGAAGATTCGAAAGCGATTTGTGGTCTAAAAAATGTCTGAATCAGCAAAATTTTCCATATTTTCAATCAAAATTAAATTAAATTAAACTTTATTTACAATCTCCCTTATAAAATACGAAAAGCGTGAAAGTTGAACAAACTGACTCGCTTCCTGTAAGTACCCTTGAAACTTTCTCACTGTCAAACTAACCCCTCCCCAATTTGTTGACTCAAACCCTAGGTCTTTCAAAATGCAACAAACCATGTCCTGTTGCGAACAGTCACACTTGACCCACGTGCACCATAAAAGGCGCTGCACTCGTCACGCCAATCGTGCCTGAGCAAACTTCCCTTTTCACCCGGCACAGTGCAACTTCGTTGGTTTGACAACCATAAATTGTAATGTTTTTTTATTGTATACTGTTTATTTCATACAATAAATTTAAATATGGATGAAACAAAAGGGGACTATCAGTAAAAAGAGGTAACTGTCAAAAATTTGCTGAAGAGTCCAAAGCGATTTGTGTTGTTTGAAGTGTTCGAAAAAATATTAAATTAATGGAAACAATCTTTCGATTATGAACAAAACATAAACGCTTTTAAAATATATAGTAAAAACTGATGAACTGGTATTTTTTTAACAAAATGCATGTTACAACAATCGCTGTCAAATCAGCGGTGCCCCCGCTGTACCTACCCCCTCGGTTCAACGGTTATCCGGCGGAACGATCAGCGACTATGGCGATAATTGCATAATTTTTCAATTATAATTTGCACTTGCACAAGCACTCGCTTTACACACTACGTTTCAATTCGATTGGCGCGTCGCCGTCGTCATATCGCACACAAGGGTCCGGGCGCGGATGACGCATCGAACAAATTCAACGGAAGGGGGGGAAATGACCAACCGACCCCAACTCCAACAGAACAGACTTTTTCTGCGTCTGGAAACGCGTTAAATTGCGTTTGTCAGACGTTTGAAGAATGGCTGGGGGCAATCCCGAGCAGGAAATGAGTTGAGTTGAGTTGAGTTGAGTTGAGTTGAGTTGAGTTGAGTTGAGTTGAGTTGAGTTGAGTTGAGTTGAGTTGAGTTGAGTTGAGTTGAGTTGAGTTGAGTTGAGTTGAGTTGAGTTGAGTTGAGTTGAGTTGAGTTGAGTTGAGTTGAGTTGAGTTGAGTTGAGTTGAGTTGAGCTTGAGTTGAGTTGAGTTGAGTTGAGTTGAGTTGAGTTGAGTTGAGTTGAGTTGAGTTGAGTTGAGTTGAGTTGAGTTGAGTTGAGTTGAGTTGAGTTGAGTTGAGTTGAGTTGAGTTGAGTTGAGTTGAGTTGAGTTGAGTTGAGTTGAGTTGAGTTGAGTTGAGTTGAGTTGAGTTGAGTTGAGTTGAGTTGAGTTGAGTTGAGTTGAGTTGAGTTGAGTTGAGTTGAGTTGAGTTGAGTTGAGTTGAGTTGAGTTGAGTGATTTTTTGTTGTTTTTTGTATGAACTTTTAATTTTCATGATTTGTTTCTGCTCGGGTTCCCTCCGCGCCGGTAGCCAGGCAGATACATGGGCACAATTTGATTGATTGCAATTTGCATATGAAAACACTTGTTTTCTTTTGTTCGCAATCTCTGGTGTTGCTGATGCCAGGCTGCTGCTCCCATCATCCACATTATCTCGCAACCATCCCGGATTGGCCTTCTAACGCGGACCATCGGATCCGTCTGGCTGCAGTCGATGCAATTCATTGCACTTGTTTGATGGTGTTTTATCGTTACTCGCTGTTTTGACAGTGATTTATGTCGCTTTTGGGCAAGAAATGATTTTTCTGACCCGATCAACTGGGTAGTAGTGCAAATGATGTGTCACTTTTAGTTAAATTACTGGGAAATTACTGGAAAAAAATTGCAATTTGTACATGCTTATCAAGAAATCTGCAAAAGATAATCAAAACAATTGCAGGGCTGCCATCTTCATTCAAAGTTGATTCTTAGGTTGCCATTTTGTCAAACTCAAAAGACGAAGTGCTCAAATTGTCAAAACACCAAAATTTCTCGTAATTTTTATAAAAGCCTTTGAACTTAAACTTTCACCACAAATATAAAAAAATTCACCACATCAAACAAAAAACTGTCCACCAAGCTCACCGGCACGCCATTTCACGCAAAAAGGGCTTACGTGATTCCCGACATACCGCAGTGAGGCAGATTCGATTTATTGTAAATTCCTTTGAAGTGTAAAAGTCGCCATTCCGTGCGTGTGTGCAAATTTGCACGTGCACGCGCACACAGCAGCGCGCCATAAAATATTCATCTGGCAGCACTGGCCGAAAAGGAACCAAAAAAAACAGTCACATATCGACCATATTTATTCAGTCAAAAATCGCTTACGTGCTGGATTTTCCAAGAGGGATTAAATTTTCAACTCGATCTCTGTGTGTCTGATGGTGACCCCTTTTTCCCCAACGTAATGTATGAGTTTCGGTACCAGTTTGCCACTTCAAACGTGGGACAGGTCACATTTTTCCGGGAAAAAATGAAAAATTTAACCGTGTGGCCCCGAATAAATATTGTTGCGAGCTTGAATGCCAAGCCAACTGACAGATAAAATCCTTTTTTGGAGTATCGGAACTGTAGTGTTGCGGGTCACTTCTGTGGTTGTAATAGGTTTTAATGGACAGAAAAAATGATGTTAACATTATATTTGGGAATGATGACAAATTTTGTTTTAAAAAAAAAACGTGTATTTTACATCAGAAACTGGTAAGTTACTGTTGAATTTAACTTTTTCAAACATTTTTTAGGAAAGTTACTCACAAAAAGGTAAAATTCAACCAACCAAATTTACAACCTTCCAAAATTGAACTTTGTTCTTTGTGGTTTTTTTTAAATGTTGATGCTAAAGTGTTTTCTTTTTTTTTTGTAAAAAAAAAACAAGCTTAATTTTGGAAGATTGAAAATATTGATGGATGAATATAACATCTTTTTTGTATTATTTTTTTACAAAATAATGTATAAAAAAGTGAAATTCAACCGAAATAATGAAATTTGCAGAATGTACACATTTTTTAACAAAAAAATTGTCACCATTTTCAGATCTAATATTACCATAATTTTTATGAAGCTGCCGGTGCTGACCATTTAAAAATTAACTACAGAACTGAATTAAGATAAGGTCAATCCACCTTAACGGTACTTACGCCAAAAAGTGACAACTTTAGCCACTCCGAAACCGATTCCGGAAAATTTTCAAATTGTATGCGAAATGTTACGTAAAATCAAATTTTGATCACAGGGGGCTGAATTAGCAAAAAAACTAACCTAATCCACCTATGCGGTTGGAGCCTTCCTCACTTATTACTAACAATGGCTGATATGATGGAATTGTACAAAAATTTCATCTCTTTTTTAGATCCGGAATAAAAAAGTACATAAATATCACTTAAGTGGCCATTCCTCGAGACAGGGTTGCCAGATCTTCAATGATTTGAACTCGTTAGAAAGGTCTTTTGATAACCTAACCAACGATGGGTTGGATGGTGGATCCGGACATAGTTTACATACATTTAAGTGGGATCCGGCTTCAAAAAAGTGCATCAATATCACTTAAGTGGACATATCTCGAGACAGGGTTGCCAAATCTCCAAAGTTTTGAACTCGTTGGAAAGGTATTTTGTTAACCTAACCAACGATGGGCTGGATAGTGGATCCGGACATAGTTTACATACATTTAAATGAGATCTAGCTTCAAAAAAGTACATAAATGTCACTTAAGTGACCTTATCTCGAGACAGGGTTGCCAGATCTTCAATAATTTAAACTCGTTGGAAAGGTTTTTTGATAACCTAACCATCGATGGGTTGGATGGTGGATCCGGACATAGTTTACATACATTTAAGTGAGATCCGGCATCCAAAAAGTACATCAGTATCACTTAAGTGGCCATATCTCGAGACAGAGTTGCCAGATCTTCAATGTTTTTGGCTCGTGGAAAGGTCTTTTGATAACCCAACTAACGATGGGTCGGATGATGGACCCGGACATAGTTTACATACATTTAAGTGAGATCCGTATATATGTGAAAACACATTTTTATACATAACTTTTGAACTACTTATCGAAACTTCAATCTGTACAAAACTCGATCTATGGGACCCTAAACCAAGACGAATGCAACAGGTTCGGGTCAAATCGGTTCAGCCAGTGCCGAGAAACGTGAGCTAGTTTGTAAGTCACATACATACATACACACACACATACACACAGACATTTGTTCAGTTTTTGATTCTTAGTCGATATGTATGCATGAAGGTGGGTCTACGACGTTTTTATACAAAGTTCATTTTTAGAGCAGAATTATAGCCTTACCTCAGTGAGGAAGGCAAAAAGCTAAAAACGTCAACAAGCGAAAATAAGGCAAAACAAAGTTTGTCTGGTTAAGCTTGTTATGTTAAACTGAAACATGAGCCATTCTCCACCAAAACCGGAAATGGATTTTATTTATATTTTTTATTTGGTTCAAACTTTGTGGGGTTCTTCCCTATGACCTAGAGCTTTTGTGTAATTGGTTCGCCTATACAAGGCTTCATACAATTTTGGCAACAGTTCATACAAAAATAGTACGTATAATATTCGAAAATCTGTATTTAAATTTTGAAGCAATTTTCTGATCGATTTGGTGTCTTCGGCAAAATTGTAGGTATTGATGAGAACTACTTAGGAAAAAATAGGCACACAAACATTTTTTGCCGATTTTTCAATTAATTTTTTTACAAAAAAAAACAATTTCTCAAAATCAGTATTTTTCAATTTTGAATATTAATATTGAATGTTTGGCTCTTTTGAAATGTTAGTCTTGGTTTAAAGATTTTGAAAATATTTTTTCTAAAAGATTGGAAAATTTTACGAATGTTTCATATTTTAACATTGAAAATCGGACAATTAGTTGCTGAGATATCGACATTAGAAAATGGTGTGTTGTTTGGGTGGGACTTAGAAAACATCAATTTTCGTGTTTCTTTTTCTTAAAGCGGCTGTATCTCAGCAACTAAGGATCGTATCAACAAAGTTCAAAAATGCAAAATATAGAAAATTTTCTCAGCTTTTCAAAAATTTTTTTTTTCAATGGTGGGCAAACATGTGCACTAATTTAAAAAAAATGAAAATCTGCGACTATTTTCAAAAAAGTCACCTAGAAATGGATTTAACTTGAAAACGGTGCACTTTATCAAAATTTCACTAAAGTACTTTTTGATTGCAAATTTGATTTTACATCAAAAAAAAAGTTGGAAAATTTTTGCGATCAATTTTACGATTTTTTGAAAAATCAGTATTGATTCAAAAATTCATAACTCGCTCAAAGATTTTTTGAATAACCTGGAAATTCTGAAAAGTTGGCATTTGATGTCCTCATATCAAAAAATAAAAAAAATAAAAATAATGTTTTTTTGCAAATCAAGTTTTAGTAACAAAAAGTTGAATAAAAAATCACCAAAATTTTTTTACCGAGTATCATTTTTTTCCAGTGTAGTCCGTATCCAAAATGTGTACCTACAACTTTGCCGAAGACTCCAAATCGATCAAAAAATTCCTTCAAAAGATACAGATTTTTGAATTTTCACATATCATTTTTGTATGGACAGCTGCCAAATTTGTATGGAAAATTATATGGACAAACTAATGATGCAAAATGGCTTCTTTGGGCATACAGAAGGCACCGAAAAAGTTTCAGTCGGATTAAAAAACACAAAAAATAAAATTCAAAAAAAATATCGATTTCGTAGAGAACTGCTCATATGTTTCAGTGAACAAAAAACCGCTACTTTTGAGCCATCGAGAAAGCTGCCGCCAAGATTGCCGCCAAGATTGCCGCCAAGATTGTTTTTTTTTTGAATTTTTTTTTTTTTTAAATAAATTTAGCATAAAACTTTTAATGTAAAATCGAAAAGTACTTCACAGATTTTTTTTATAAAGTGCAACGTTTTCAAGATATAGTCACTAAAAGTTTAATTTTAATTAAAAAATTCCGTTTTCCAATATTTTAAATAATGTCCATGATTTCCATTTTTTAACAGGTTCAGGAAATTTACAATAAAATTGCCTAAGAGACATTCATGATTGGATTTCTGGTTTATGAAATACAGCGAAAAAAAAAGAAAGAAGAAAATTTAAGTTTTTTAAGTCTCATCCAAACATTTTCAATTTTTTTAAATTCCTACATCTCAACAACTTATGGTCCAATTTTCAATGTTGAAACATTTGTTAAATTTTATGATCTTGTTGAAACAATTTTTGGTATATTTTGTTATCGAGACTAGCATTTCAAATGTGCATAATATTAATTTCTTGGCCCTCTTAAAATGTTAGTTTTGTTTCCAAAACACTCAAAATATTTTTTTTCGAAAAAATCATAAAATTTAACAAATATTTCATTTTTTAACATTAAAAATTGCACAATTAGTTGCTGAGATACTGGCATTAGAAAATGTGTTCTTATATTCGCTATATTTCAGCAACCGGAGGACCAAGACTGAAAAAGACTGTTGAAAAAAGGCAAAAAGTTTCCAAATAACTATTCAAATTTATTAGAAGTCACCTAACTGCTAAAACCAACGAGTAATAGTTTATTTTTTGCTCAAACACGAAGGTTCTTGGAATTACTTTTGGACTGTTCCATAACAAAATAGGAAGGTAGAGTTTGTTTCGAATTATTTTTTAAAAATCTTTTCGTTACTTTTAAAACACCTTGTTTCAAGAAATTAAATCATTTTTTCAATAGAACTTGAAATTGCAAAACTCTCCATCACTTCCAACATCGAGCTAGAATGAAACTCCAAACAATTTCAGGAATGATATTTATAGACAAGTGGAAAATGCGTAGCTCACGGTTTCCGTCTAACTTCAGCTGGTTCTTGAATATTTTGGATTTTAATCTCAACATTTAAGCCTTCTTTCTGCTCGCTCCAATCTAACAACGATGCGAGGATGAACCAACAGCTAAGCACGATGTGAGTTGGAGTGAGTAGAAAAATATTCCTGAATTAATTTGACTTGAATTAGACTAAGCGAAGACGTGGGGGACGCTTGAAGCGCGTTTTCTACGCGGGGAAATGAAAAGACTAGAAACGTGAAAATTGGGAAATTAATTGCTACAGCGTTGTGCTACAAATTATCACCGGCTCAGTGAAAAATTTTGCTGCATTAAGACGGGAGGAACGCGGCTTGATCTTTGACATTTGCACTGTTTAAAGTGCTGGCTGGCTGACGGGGTGGCTGGTGCAAAGTGAGTTGAAAAATGAATACATCTGTTGCGTGAAGACGAAGATTAATCGCTTCATTCATGAAATAGTTTATCACTGGTGTTCTGAGGAATTGTGTCTAATTAAGATGTTAGCTTGAAGAATTGTTCCTTTTATATGAATCTGCCTGTTAGAGTAACTCATTTTTTCTAATATAGCAAACAACAAGGCTTCCAAAAAAATGATCAGATGTGAAATATAAATTGAGAGTGAAATAAAACTTTGTGATACTGTTCAAATGAGTAAGTTGTACCCGAGCAGACGGAAATAACTTGGGAATAACATTTTTTGATATTTGAAAATACTAAGCCAATAACATTTTATGTTATTTATAACAAGATTTGTTATTCGTCGTTATGAATTTTTGGTTATTGGATTGTTATTGTAATAACAGACTTATAACATTTTTAGTTATTCTTCGAACAAATCTTTGTTATTATTTTTTTGTTATTTTAACAACTAATCCGATCTTCCCAATAACAGTTGGAGTTATTCTTCCATAACAAAAATTGTTATTCCAAAGTTGTTTTGGCCTTTAACCAATATCAGACCAATGACAAATTATGTTATGTGCAAATTTCTATAATAAAATTATTATACAAAAAAGTTATGTTGCAACACATTTCAACGTCAAACCATATCGTCAGAAACACTCTGATCCTGATTTACAACCGTTACGTACCACTAATGCCACCTGTCACGTAACAAATCCAGACTCCAGCCGGTCGGTGTCAGTTAAAAATTCCCCGGAAAATCCTTCAATTAAGCCTTCACCCACCCTTATCTACAAACAGTCCACTTGTTGTCACTCTGTCGGTGTCAGTCCCATTTCAATTTGTAATACTTTTGCATCCACAGGTATCACTCTAATCCAGCTCTGGGATTTTTTTTGTTTGTTTGAGCGGCTTCTTTTTTTGTGACAGTTGTGTGTAACCATAAGCCTTTTGGGAGGAACAAATGGTTTATACCTGGTATTTGGAATGCATTTTTGTAGGGAAATTTGTCACAAAATGTATCTCTTTTTGAAAAGTTTTTGTGCTCTTTAATGATTATTCAAAATTGTAAACAAATTCAAAAATAAGCTATTCGGTTAAATTTTACCCTTACAAAACCACTCTCCTCTGAACAGTAAATTACACAACAACTGAAATCAATCGCTCGTTGTCGCAGCCCAACTTGTGTGCAACTGACAGCCCAGTTCACCATCAGGAGAGTACTTTACACACACACACACACCCCCGCAGCTTAATGCAGTCCCGGTTCGAGTTTTATAACTGTTTCAAGCGGGCGTTAATAAAAGTACCGAATTACCTCATAAAAAAGACCAACAACTGTCGGATCTGATGCGTCGCCATTGTGTTGCCATGCAACTCATTTACCTGAAGGGGGATGTGCTCTTTTTTTATCTCACGCAGTGATGATGATGATTCTGAAATGCGTTTCGATGGCATCTCGACTTCTGGATCGGAAATATTGCGTTGCACCGTTTCGCAGGATGCCATTTCGAGGACACTTCTGGTGCGATTCCCGAGATAAAATGATTGCAATTTAGTTTGAAATTAAATGTTATTTTTTCTTCTATTTTTTGTTACTTTTTATTGATTTTAGTAATTTTTGATATGTTGTTTCATTTAAATTACTTCTTTGCTTATTTTTTTTTCAAAAATCCTTTTTCTTATTTATGAACCGTTTTTCCATTTAAATCTTAATTTACATTTTTCTTGTCTTTTCAGTTAAT
Source organism: Culex quinquefasciatus (assembly GCF_015732765.1). Lineage (NCBI taxonomy): Eukaryota > Metazoa > Arthropoda > Insecta > Diptera > Culicidae > Culex > Culex quinquefasciatus. The sequence goes on from NC_051861.1 coordinate 106,041,614, forward strand.
TTGACAGCTTTTTGTTAGTTGTTTTATCTTTACAGTTTTTGCTTTCCTGTATAATCCTGTATAATGTTATTTTTATTTTTTTCATTCTTTTTTCTTTAACGTGTTTGACGGCCACCCTAAGGAACTCACCTTAAGTCAAAATAAACTATTGTTTTCAACTCCAACCTAGTCCAGGCTTTTAATGATTCTTCATAGAAAAAAGGTCGTAATTTTAATAAAAAAAAAAGTTTTCTTTATTTTTCATGGATTTTACATACATGAGATTTTATTAGCCTTTATCCTCTTGCGGGGGTTTGAGGTCAATGATTTGCGTGTTTGAAAGAATTATGGAAAACATATTTACATGAAAACTTAATATCTGTAAACAGAAACAAAGTGTTTTTGGAAGGTTGAAAATTTGGTTGGTTAAATATTGAGCACATTTTTGTACCCGACCTTCTCCGATTTAAATGAAACTTTGTAGACGTGTTATTTAAGGCCTCTGTAAGCAATTTTTGTGTATATGGAGCCAATAGTACTCGATAATAACATTTGAGAAGGGCGTAAAATTTTTGTATTTTTTAGGAGAGACATACCATCCTGCATTTTTCGTGAGTCTTTTTGTAACATCTTAGGCTATTTCCTCAAAAATTTTGAACGAAAAAAAAATCATGACATCACCTTTAAATTTAAGTTTTAGACTTAAAAATCAAAAAATCTCATAGATGTGGCGTGTATTTTTGTTTCAGTGTATTTTTTTCAGAAAGCCCGTCCAATTTCCTACAAGTTTGTCTTTGACCCCTTTTTGATACGACGCAATGGCTTCGAGATACAGTTATTTTTAAATTACAAAATACAAAAATATTTAAATATCTTACGCCCTTCTCAAATGTTATTTTCGAGTACTATTGGCTTAATATACACAAAAATGGCTTATATAGGCCTAGGATAACATGTCTACAAAGTTTCATTGAAATCGGAGAGGGTCGGGTACAAAAGTACCAGAAAAAATCCTGATTTGAGCTGGAATTGCTATATAAATGAGAGGAAGGCACCAACCATCTAAAGGTGGATTAAGTAACGTTTTTTTTATTACGAGGCCTTCGGATAATCGAGTCTGGACTGTATGATGTTTTTTTCAATTGGCTTAAAAATATATTTTTGGCAAATTTTCATATCCACTTGGTTTGTTATTGACTCTAAGTTTCTAAGTAATTTCTGATTTCTATTTTAAACTGTTTTTTTTTTAATTTTGATTTTTGTATTGTTTTCCCCTTTTGGTTTGTTAGCAACTGGATTGGTGTTTGTCTCATAGTTTTTATTTTTTGTTTAGTGTTAGCTTTTGTTTTTCTTTTCGTATCTTCGTTCTTTTGTAACTTTTCAAATTTTTACCATTTGCTTTTTCCATGTTTTGTCGAATTCATGTCTTGTTTCTTTTTTTGAATTGTTTTGTTTGGTTAATTTTTTCCAATTTTGTTGATGTTGGTTTTTTTTTATATTCCTAGATTTGTATTGTCTGTTCCACATTTGTCTTGTTTGTTAATTCCCTTTTTTATTCGGCACCGCCACAAACAGAAGGCTTAGCCGTTCCGAAAAATCATCCCCACAATTCACACGTTCCGCACATTTCAATTCCGCAGCATCAGCACCAGACGACGTACTTGAAATATAAATATATCTCCCCAACCAACCATTTTTTTCTCCCTGACCAAACATCCGATCAACACAAAGGGTCCGTACGCACGAGGGACACGAGGGTTTTTTTCTGTTTCAAATTTCGAATTAAACATTTATGTCACATTGATACAGTCTGCCGTTTCGTTTCGCTTTGTTGGACTCTCCGCTGCTGCTGCCACCTATTGGATTGCAACGGAATTGGCCATTGGATACCAAAAAAAAAGGTCATTGAATGGGGAGTATGAACAGAAAAAAACGGAGGGTGCTATATTTCGCAAATGAACTGAACTCAATGGGAGCTGCACCGCACAAAAGAGCCCAAATGTGTGCGTCTGCGGGTACATAAAAAATAAATTTATAATTTATATGATTAAATTTTTAATTCCATTCAATTGAATACGGTATGAAATCGGCACCCAACCGATATTGGGAAATAATGCACATTTTATCGTGATGATCCCCCCGAGGTACCGAAGCAAATATTTGAAGTACGGCTTTTGTCACCACACGATTGTACAATTCGATTGTGTTTCATCATTATTCACATCGTAATTGATTTGATTAGTCCTTATTCAGCTGGAAAACAACTCGATAAGCAGATCAAACAAGCCGAAACGACCCCAATTGGATCATCTGAAAACATGTCTCTTTCAATAACGTCAGCTGTGAGTTGAGCAAGATTTCAAATCAAACAAATAAACAAATTTCACCTTCACCATATGTCGTGCCGGAAATTGTTCTTCAAGTTCAATGTCACCGTTGTGCAACATACAAGAAAAAGAGCGACTTCTGCAATTACCAACCACAAGTGCAACAAAACGAATCTGTTTGGGTACAATAAACACGATTTTGTCAGAATAACAAGAAAACTGCACCAACTGCTGTAATAATTGGAGGCTGCAGGAGATGGAACTGGCTGTCAGTGATGGGAATGTTTTTAGTTTCGAATCTTGAATTTGGAATTCGTCATTTTTCGTTTCAAATTTCTCGTTGCTCATTTCTCATTTCTCGTTTCTCATCTCCCATCTCTCAAATCGACGCCGTCGTGCTAACTTGTCGTACGTCGCTTTTTGACGTTCCGAGAAAAACGCGTTTTAATGTTTAACCTTGAATGAACAAAAACCAGAGCACGCAATGTAAACAATAACAAATACGTTTTGTTTGGTTGACCATTCTGTGCATTGTCCTGAAGTTTGGATGAATTTGGTTGCTGGAGTCCCGAATTATAATTGAAAATGTTTACGGTAGTCGAGCTCGTACCTGTGTCAAACGCGTTCTGACCTGAAATCCCTTTGGCCAGTTGTCGCACTTACATCAATTTTCAGGTTGTGTCAAGATAGCACGACAAGATTGAAACTTCTTTCATATGAAAAGTGACAGAAATGCACGGAGTTTTTTATTGAATATCTCACAATATTCCGACGTTTTAAAGTCGGTATTGAGGAGAACAAAAACTGCAAATTTCAGAAAACGCAAAAATCCATCAAAAACCTTCAACTACTCATTAAATTTACCACGGGTCCAAGTGCGGTCCCACAGCATCCCGCCAGCACAACAATGTCATCGTCACGCAGATCCGGATCGCAGAGGCAAACGTGTTTGGCCCCGAGCGCTTGCACGAGATGATGCCTTCTGCTCCAGAAGGATTCCGAGGAGGTCTAAGAACGAAACGAACCAACTAAAAACCGGATCAATTTACCAAAGCTGCCGCCAAGGAAAGGCCATTAGAAAATTACACACCTGATGAGAAAAACTCCTCGAAATTGTCCTGGCTCAGGCGGTGTGCCAACTCAAGGGACGCAATTATTTCAACTTTTATTTTGGTTTTTCGATTGCGTGTTTTTGGAGCACATTTTTGTCATTATCCGGTGAATAGCTTCGGCAACACTCTTGCGGGAACAGGCACTTCTTCGGGAAAGGGGAAAAGAGTAATTAGGCCTACCATGCTGGGTGCGTTTGTCCACTGCCATTTGAAATGTTGAAGTTTAGTGTATAATTTTGGGCAATTTTGGGACAGAAAATTTAAAATCGTATTGATTTGGAGACGAACTTGAAAAAAACATTGAATGTCTCACACTAAAAGGCTCACAAGTGCTCATTATTGAAAAACAATTGATGAAGAATGCTGAGAATGCTATGAGCGGTCATTAAAATGAGTTATGAGTGTCGGGAGATGAGAGATGAGAGATGAGAGATGAGAGATGAGAGATGAGAGATGAGAGATGAGAGATGAGAGATGAGAGATGAGAGATGAGATATGAGAGATGAGAGATGAGAGATGAGAGATGAGATATGAGAGATGAGAGATGAGAGATGAGAGATGAGAGATGAGAGATGAGAGATGAGAGATGAGAGATGAGAGATGAGAGATGAGAGATGAGAGATGAGAGATGAGAGATGAGAGATGAGAGATGAGAGATGAGAGATGAGAGATGAGAGATGAGAGATGAGAGATGAGAGATGAGAGATGAGAGATGAGAGATGAGAGATGAGAGATGAGAGATGAGACGCTTTACGCTTCAACCGATCCCGCTCAAGTAGCACTATTTTGCACGAGCGGCTCCTTTGTCGGAAGGCACGCCAGAGCCACAAAGATTAGACACGTCCCGCAAGCTACCGTATCATCAGAATAAATATAATTACCAGCTACGAAAGACCACGCCGACTACCAATCCCTCTGACTCTCTTTCAGCTGTCTAACCTCACCCTTCCCCCAAACCCTCTCCGCGATTGGCCGTCCCAATTCCCAATCATCATTTGACTTATGAACCGGAACGCACACTGCTAATGAACCTCGTATTGATTGCTGTTTGCTTCTGCGAGCCCGGCTTCTATTCTGACCTGCCACTAGACTGGTGGAGAAAAGGGACCTTTCGAACTAGACCTCCGGCGCAATCAAACTTCCCGAGGAGAGTTACGTCTTCGGTTGTGGCTAATTGTTAGCCCTGGTGGGTCCAGATCTGTGAAAGGTTAAGTGAATTGAGAGATTTGGGAGTTGTTACACCCAAGTGAGGGAAGGCTCCCAAGATTGAAAGTACCTTTGAGATAGTAATATCCGAGTTAAAAAGTTACCATTAGATTACCATACAGCCAACAAGAGACTTATCATTTCTCAAATAGTAATTTTATGTGGCTAGATTAAAATATGACTACTCAAAACAATTTCTGGATAATTTGTTGTATGGCTCACTTTTCAAATCAAATAAAATGAAAGGTAAAATTAAACCATGTAATGAATAGTTTTCTTACGAATCTGGCCCAAATTTTAAAATTTTAATCACTGTTAACCGCCAGTATCTTAGATGGTAAAAATTATAGGGATTCGAACTAATCTTAGTTCAATAACCATATATCTTCTCTTTTCGTACTTTTACCATATAATTAATGGTAATTTAATGGTTGTTGGCTATAAGGGATGTTTGCATCAGGTTTTTTGTTTGGGTGTACACATTATTTTTCGAGTGACTCGGTTCTTCTAATATTTTCCTCAATAAATTTAGTTTTTGTGTTCTTCAAGGTTGAACACCGTTGAGCTGACAAATTTCATTAAAACACTCAATTCTTCAGACAAATTTAACTCCTCCTCAATTTCAGCTAGAAAGGCTACATCTTACAATATAGTCGCACAGCTCTCGGTCTGTGCAGTCTCGGTTGGTTCGTTGCCGATAAATTGCCGGCCTGTGTTTCAGTTCGAAGCCCACCTACGCGCAAACGTCTTGAAGAGGGAAGATTCACGACTTTTGATCTAACTGTGTGTGCGCGGACCAATTTCCCAATGAGGAACCCCGGACCGGAGAGGGGTGGTGGCGGCCACCGAGGGGAAGAAATAATAATTTATTGTGACAGCAGAGGCTGCTCGCGCAGGAAATCGCGTTACTTTCCCTACAATTTGGCGTTGGAGAGAGCATGAAGAAAGATGTGCCCAGGTCTTGGAGCAGTGATGAAATTAAAAAAAAAATCTAAAATCTCAAATCATTGTGAAATTTATTAATTTGGGAAATTATAAATATTCAAACTCATCATTTTCAGTTTCTGATTTTGCTTAGCAAAAGATAGAAAAATATGAAAAATATGATTTGTAATTTTTACAAATATTCAAATTCATATTTCCCACTTTTCAAAATTTCAAGAAATTAATCAATTAATCTACAAAAAAACCAACCCTGACATTTATGAAGATGACTCCCATTCCAAAAAATATTTCATTTAAATTCACGGTAAGAAAATCGAACTGGTTTCCGACAAGTTCGCACCTCGTCCAAGAAGGTGCTACACACACATCATGTTTGGGTTTCTGCATGTTCAAAAAAAAACTTTATTGCTCATTTTTCGAGGATGCATTTTGCGGGGGCACAGCTTTTTTTTCGCTGCAGTCTCGTGCCAGTGCATTTCATTTTATGACTGCTGCCGATCGTGAGCTGAAGGTGAGCTCTGCTATCTGGAACTAAACTTTATTGCTTGTAATCCTATCGTTTTCATATAAATATTGAAATTTATTGCGCAGCCAAAAAGTGAATCTCGTGGCTGGTCGTGGGTGTCTCGATCTGGTGTGACATGGATTTTGGGACATTTTTTGGTCGAGAGCCCACGATTTACTTGTTTTCAATTAATAATTTACAGAGGTGAACTTTGGAGGCGATATGATGCCATATTCGTCGCCATCGTGCTAACTTGTCGTACGTGCATTTTGGACCAAATTGAGTTAAGAACAATGCCTCACCTTTTGACCTTCACAGATCCCCAAAATTCGATTTCAATCCTGAGATATTCAACAAAAACCGAAAAAACTCCGTGCATTTTAGTCACTTTACATATGAAAGTAGTTTCAATCTTGTCGTGCTATCTTGTCACTCCATGAAAATTGATGTAAGTGCGACAACTGGCCAAAGGGATTTCAGGTCAGAACGCGTTTGACGCACGTACAAGCTAGACTACCGTAAACATTTGTATTTATAACTCGGGACTCCAGCAACAAACTTCAACCAAACTTCGGGACAATCCACATAATGGTCAGCCAAACAAAACGTGTTTGTTATTGTTTACATTGCGTGCTCTCGTTTTTGAATATTCAAGGTCAAACATTAAAACGCGTTTTTCTCGGAACGTCAAAATGGCGGGTGCGACAAGATAGCACGACGACGTCGATATGATTGCTTTTCCTACGATTTCATCAGTTTTGGAACAACAGGTGGATTTCTTCAAGTGGACAAAGCACCTCGCACCAACCTTAACATTTTGCGTGGTGTAGCCCAAAACGTATATTTGCTATAAATCTTAATCAATGTCTGAATTGATGCAACGGTGATGCACTCATAGAAGTCGATAAAGAGTTTCAAATCCAATTTCCCAAAGTAAAATCTCCCCCTCAACTGGTTCCGATCGTGTCCCACAACCTGGCCAAAGCACCTGCCTCGCTTGGTTGGCACCACGTCGCGGGACCTCCTCGTGAAGAGGTGCACCACCGTCAATATATCAACCGCGCTAATAGAAATGTAACATTGTCCCAATTACCACTCACGGTTTGATAAATCACCACCGCGCGATGATAAATGTGCGCCACTTTGTAAGACTAAACACATCTTTTCGATTAGGGGGGAAATATCATGACCGGGGTACATAATCTGTGTGGTGCCCTCTGTGGTTCCCGGTTTCGGTCGAGACGATTTGCATATCTCGGGCGGTCAGTTGCTTTTAAGATTCCGCCGTTTGTGAAGCATCCACCCGTTGATTGAGGTTCCGGGTCGGGATGGACGGTGGCGGCAGGATCGGTCCTCTTTATCTTAATTAATAACAAAAAGCAGATCTAGTGGACGCCCATTTGCCACTTTAGGCACTGCAGCAGCATTTCGCCATTGGCCGCCGCCGCCGCGTGATGGAGCTTATAGTTTAGAGGAGTGCGAACTCGAAAATATGAAGCCAATGGCCGGTCGGCCGGTAATCTGAATCGGAGGGAGGAATCCTCAGCCGAATGGTTCGCAGCAATATGTAAAATCCGTGGATCAATAGGGATTTACATTGGAAGCGCAGTCGATTGTTGAGAAGAGAAGGGTTGCCAAAAGCAAAAAAAAATACCTCTGAATTATTATTAGTCAATTATTATTTAGGAAGTTTTTTTTTGTTTTTTTTAGTTTAAAAAAATGACCTTCACACATTTTCAAATAAAACTCTAAAGTTTGAGCTAAAGTTTAAGAAGGTGCTTAATTTCATTTGTGAAACAGCTCGAAAATATTGCCATTGTTGAAAAACATTTTTTTTTTTTTTTTTGCAATTTATTATGATGATGAATTTATCATTTTATGATTGGAAAGTAACCCTGCATTTTTTTCAAAAAGATGTCTCTGGAACGAAGCATATTCATTTCTGTCGATAAGTGATTCTTATGTAAAATTGGCCGGGAAATACAATAGTGAGGTCAAATTAAAAAAAATAAGTTGGGGTGTTTTGAGATACAGCCGTTTAAAGTTTTCAATTGCGCAATACAGGTAGACAAAACAAATCAATCAAAATTTTTATCACGGAAATGGATTCTACGTCCAATGCACAGTGGTCCGAAACCGAAATCTAGCGTGACAAAATTGATACCAGCCACAAGTTAAGATTTAGAGCTTTGGTGTCTTCGGGACAAATAATCAGGGTCAATAGGGGCATCTTTTGGTATGGTGGACATTAGGGTGGTCCAAATTTTAGGGTGGTTCAGAATTTTTATGTTGGCGGGATGATGAGATAGCGCTTTGGTGTCTTCAGAAAAGTTGTAGAAAACACTATTCTGAGCAACTTTGCTGAAGAGCACAAAGCTCTATCTTCAAACGGGAAGTTTCTAGAGTCATTTTTGTAATTTAGGTTGAAGTGTTTATGAAAAAATAAGTTTTTTGAATTTATCAACTCAGGCTTGTGTCGTAGCGAGTTGGTGTCTTCTAGACATTTGTAGAACTTATCAAAACACACATTTATCTTCCAAGAAAGCAAAAATCGGACCTTTAAAACGAAAGTTATAGCCAAAACACGACGAAAAAGACGCCATTTTGAAATGTGAATAACTCGAAAAGGTGGTAGAGTTTGACCTCGCTCTTAGAAGCATCTGAAAGTACACATTTTAGAGTACATTTGCTGAAAATATCTCGGAGGTCTTTTTTGTTTAACTTATTTAATCTCAATTTGAAAATGAGCATTTTTTAATCGTTTTTTGCCCATAACTTTTGATAGAATTGACCAAAATTCATTTTTCAAGAATAAAAATGTTCATTTTGACAAGCTCTATAATTGTCTAGAAGGGCTCAAAAATGTACAAAATGATCTAGTGGTTGTAAAAGAAGAAACAAGTTTTGGCTGAAATATTTCAGGAATCAACAAAATAATTAAATTTATTCCTGAAATATTTCAGCCAAAACTTGTTTCTTCTTTTACAACCACTAGATCATTTTGTACATTTTTGAGCCCTTCTAGACAATTATAGAGCTTGTCAAAATGAACATTTTTATTCTTGAAAAATGAATTTTGGTCAATTCTATCAAAAGTTATGGGCAAAAACGATTAAAAATGCTCATTTTCAAATTGAGATTAAATAAGTTAAACAAAAAGACCTCCGAGATATTTTCAGCAAATGTACTCTAAAATGTGTACTTTCAGATGCTTCTAAGAGCGAGGTCAAACTCTACCACCTTTCGAGTTATTCACATTTCAAAATGGCGTCTTTTTCGTGTTTTGGCTATAACTTTCGTTTTAAAGGTCCGATTTTTGCTTTCTTGGAAGATAAATGTGTGTTTTGATAAGTTCTACAAATGTATAGAAGACACCAACTCGCTACGACACAAGCCTGAGTTGATAAATTCAAAAAAACTCATTTTTTCATAAACACTTCAACCTAAATTACAAAAATGGATCTAGAAACTTCCCGTTTGAAGATAGAGCTTTGTGCTCTTCAGAAAAGTTGCTCAGAATGGTGTTTTCTACAACTTTTCTGAAGACACCAAAGCGCTATCTCGTCATCCCGCCAAAATAAAAATTCTGAATCACCCTAAAATTTGGACCACCCTAATGTCCACCATACCAAAAGATGCCCCTATTGACCCTGATTATTTGTCCCGAAGACACCAAAGCTCTAAATCTTAACGTGTGGCCGGTATCAATTTTGTCACGCTAGATTTCGGTTTCGGACCACTGTGCAATGGAGGGGGTGGTCCTATTTGAATTCTTGCATGTTTTGATAGTATCAACAGCCCTGCCAATTTTGAGCAGGATCGGAGAGGGTAATTTTCAAATGCTGTTCCGCTTTGTAGTTTTCACTGGTGACACAGTGCTATCTCTTCAATATTATTTATTGTTCAAGTAAGTGTAACTTCTTTATTAGAACCAGCGACACATTCGGAAATATTTGTTGGGAGTGGACATATTCGGTGTTAAAAGAACACTTCCACTTCATCCGACCGGCTTGTGTCCTGTCATTAACCTGGCTATGTTTTTGAAGATTTGCTGTTTCTTGTTGAGAGCTTTCCATCATTATTTGATATTTCATTATATTCCCCTATATTATAATATTATAAATTAAATAAACCTTCCTACTCCTTTCCCATTTTCCATTCCCCAACCCCAATTTCCCCATTTCCAATTCCCCCTAAAAATATAACAATTTGCCAACTTACGCTTACACACCACACCTAACTGATGCGGAGCGTATGTCCACGCATCTTTCCTCCCCTGATGATTCTGTGAAATGTGATCCATTCACCGAATCTGTCTCTGCGGTTAATGCAACGCAGTAGGCCTGGCCGCTTCAATTTGTGCTATTCATTTTCGAGGTAACTCGAATGTACTGCAAATATTAACATTGACAAGAAAAGTGCTTGGGGCGTAATCTAATCACAAGACTTTCCAGCATGATTAGGTTAGATTAGATTAAATTATATCTCAGAAATTATTTGTTCGAAAAGAAAAGAAACTTTTGCAAAATATTTTGCTTGTTTGATAAATCATAATTGAAAAAAGGCACAGTCTAATTCAAATAAAAAAAATACAAAGAGTCAACTCGTCAAAACGTAGAGATAAACCATGCCACATATTTTTAAAGTTCACAATCATTCAAAATATGTTTCATCAGGCCCAAGACATGCTTAGTATTGAAATCAACATGAAAAATGCATTCAAAAAAATCCATGAATTGATTATTCCTGAAGAAAACTGGTTTGTATTTTTAAAACGCAAAAAAAAAAGAAATCAAAACTGTATACCTTTAGGTAGTTATAACATGAAAACGGTAAAATTTAACCAAATGTAATGTATTTTAGGAAGGCAAACAATATTTCTGGAGTTTTTTTTAAGGTCCAATAAACCAAATTTCCAGTTTTTGCTTTTTTGGTGTTTTTGAAACCGCCAAAAAGCAAAAACTGAAAATTTGGTTTATTGGAACTTTTGAAAAAAAGACCCACACGATATTTTCAAAAAACAATATCTCCCAAACCAGATTATCACCATCCTGTACTATGGTTCAGAAGATATGTTGTTTAATCCCTTAAGGGGTTACATACATGTAGGAATCACAAATTCCCATATTACAAAAAATAATAAATCAACTTAGAAGATGATTTTCAATTACTCAGATTGAGAGGAATTATAATTACGTTAAAAAATATCATGAAGATGTTCAATAATTAAACTGAGTAAGAGACGATTTAAGTTTAAAATTTTGCCATGCGCAAAGCGAACTGTCAAATTTTGTGCGCGTTTTTCTCTAAACACTGAGTTGATTCACGGGTGCCACGATATCTCGAGATGGGATGGACCAAATTGGCTGAAATTTGGGGTGAAGACCTGCAAGACATATTCCGTTTGCATGACGAAGCTCAATTTTGAAATTTTACATTAAAAAAATCAAAAAATCACAAACTGGCAATTTTTTATATAAAAAAACATAAAAAAAATTATAGCTTTTTTTGTTTTTTTTTTTTTTTGAAAATCGGCCTTCGTCACGCACATGAGATAGGTCTAACAATCAAATCAAACCATCCACATTAACGACCCCCGGGTCTTTTGTGGTCTCTATTGCAAGTTTCTGCTCGAACCTAGGAGTCCGAAGGCTTGAATGGGGAGAACACCCAAACCTCTTTTTACTCCAAGGAACCTTCCACCCCAGTGTTTGAACTGACGACCTTTGGATTGCGAGTCCAACCGCCCCCAGCGATTCCACCGGAGTAGGCTTGGTTTGGTGTGTTGTTTGTACTTATGGCATGGAGACAACTCCTACACCTAGAATGACTTAACGGCCTAACAACCAAGGCCGGGACCGACATTTTACTTCCTCATCCGATGGAAGGTTGGAGCAGATGGGAATCGAACCCAGAATCATCCGCTTACAAAGCGGACAGCGTAACCATTCGGCCACGCACTGCCACAGGTCTAACAAGGCTTCCCCAAAATTTTGAGCCGATTTGGTCAAAGCCACTGCTTTGAGATATCGTGGCACCCGTTTCTTGAAACTGCTAACTTCAAAACTCTATATCTCGGCAAGTATACAACAAAATGTCTTCAAATTTGTTTTGTTAATAAAATAAAATGTATATTTTAATGCCCTGAAACAAGATTAAAAAAAAGTTTAAGTGTGTGCTCAAACCATGCTCTGACATTTTTTGACGATTTACATGTATGTAACCCCTTATTTTAACGTCGATGCAAATATTTTTAAAAGTTTTAGCCCTTCGGCTCTGGCGAAGGTTGAAGGGTAAACAAAATATGAAAATTGAAATAAGAAGCCTGAATTTCAACTTTTCAATAAATAGGCATAGAAAATGTATTATACAGTCATCCCACATATTCGGAACACCCACAAATTCGGAACACTTTTGTGGTAATTTATTGATTGGATGCTAAATGCAGCTTTTCTGTCATCCCTGATATTTTTAAGACCTTTATTTGGACATTCACATTTGGACATATCACTAGTAAAATAGAACTTTTTGAACAAAATATCTCATTACAAGACTGTTCCATAATTGTGGGATGTCATTGTGTCTCCCACAATTGTGGAACACCTGAATTTAATTGATATTTTCACAAAAATGTTATCAGACCATGTTTAAAATATCACTTAGCTTGAGTTTTATTGGTTTCAGAGTGTGAAGTAATTTTATGTAAAACATATGTACTCCTGGAGACAAAAAAAAAGTTTATTTACATCGTAAGAAAAAAGGTTTTCCGAATTTGTGGATTTCAAGGGTCAATGTTTTTCTTTAAAAACTTGATATAAAACGTAAAAATGTACAGCCGGTCTATACATCAAACGAAAGATCGCAAGAAAAGCTTTCAAATGAAGGAAAAAGCAAATCATTATGTTCAATTATCGATTTTCTATGATTTGTTGAACATTGGCAGATCTGTAAACTGTTCCGAATATGAGGAATGACTGTACAGCAGTACAGCCAGTTTGCAATCATTAGTTTTCAAAATTCAATCCTTGTTGTCAAAATAAAAATAAACAAAATCTACAACATGCGTAATGCATTATTAGTATGTTTACAGTTTGTAAGTATTTCTTTTTTAAGGTACAACAAACAAACCTTTCACATTTTTTTGTTGTTTAAGAAACCGTCTTAGAGTATTCCAAAACAACAAAAATTAACGCATAAAAATTAGTTCATTTGATTGGAAAAAAAACTTTCTATCACATACATTTTTTTCCTTAAGTTGTCTTCGTTGACAATATGTTGACCAAAAATTCAAAATTGCATTGCATTCTCAAGATTTTTTTTTATTTGGCAAAATGGCAACCCTTCTCGTATAGATTTACCAGGTTGGCTATAGAGCTTTATGACGTTTCGCGTACGCACACTAGCGCACCATCTGATTTTGCTGGCCGGACAAAAATTAACCTCAATCTTTTTTGTGTACGTACACGCAATACATGCGCACGTAGAAACCTCTATTGGCGCGAGATTAGTCAATCGAACGTATAATTTCGGTGGCTCCCATTGTGAATGTTTTCCATTGCACGTGGTATCTTGGCCAGTTCAGATCCAGGTGAAAAAAATAAAAAAGAGAGAGAAAAAAACATGCCCTCACTATCTGAAAGCAAGTTGAGTTCCATTCAGTTCCAAACCTCCTCCCCCGAGGGAAGGCTTTCAGCTTAATTATGATATTGAAATCGATTTCTCACTGACTCTTTTTTTTTTCCTCTACCTTCATCCTATCTTATGCAAAGTAGCCAGCGCGCTTCAGAATCGGTTTAAGTGGCTCGATTATAGGGTTATTCCGAGGCAGTTTCGGGATGCCTCACTCCACAGACGTTTTGAGTGTGTGGAGCTCGCTTTAATATGGTGATTATTAATTTCCAAGACTCGCGATATTGATTTAGCGATTAGCTCACCTCGGCTTAGCCATGCCGGCGCAAATGGGGTGGTTCAGGGGCTTTGAATGAGCGAATGCTAATTATTGGAATTATCGCGCGGACGTTATAGAAGTGCTACTCCGGGCTTGGTCAGCACTTTTGGGCCGCGAAGATGCGATCGACTAAGTTATGCTATAGCACATTGTTCGGGGAGGGTGGTTATGGTGTATTGTTCGATTAATAACAGTAGCATAATAAAGATAGCAGAGTCAAATTTAAATTATCTTTTGTATAAAGAGTTGCCAGTAGTCAACAGCAATTCTTGCTTTTCTTTTTCGGTTTGACTTCAATTTCTTCCAATCATCAAAATAATTAGTAATCTAGCATGTCAACTGTGATAATTAATTCACCACTTAATCTACACTCTTTCTGACCACTATCAGCAGTTGCAAGCAACAGTCGAGTGAAGAAATGACAAATTTCGGACCTAATTTACTCAGTAAGCTTCTTTCCGTCTTACATATCATATCGCATCGCGTCCTCAGAGAAAGCAAGCCCAAAAAAGCCACGAAAAGCCATAAATTTCGTGGGTTCCATTCTCGAACCGGCCTCATCCGGCCACCCGGTGGCCACATCACCACGCGGATACCCAATTATTCTTCATCAAACACGACCACCACCGCCAGAGCATAGCAAAGAAAACGCCACCACACACACACACACACCAAAAATGGACTAATAGATGGTGACAAAAGTAAACGAACGAAGGAACGTCTGGGGAAAAAACGGTTGGCCGGCCACTTGTTCCACGCGAGGACGTCCGGAGCTGAGTTGGGCTGATAACGTCCCCGGCCTAGAACGAAGTGATAAAATGGTCGAGCTGGGCAATAAATTTCCAATCATTGTGAATTTCTCTTCGCACGAGAAACGTTTTTCTTTTTTTTGTCACGATCTGTAACGCCTTCCGAATTGTTGAACACGCTCAAAACTAATGAAGTGTGAGTTCTGCTAATGAACTACGATAATTGGGAGATTCGTTGGGAGCGGTTGGTTTGAGTTGCCAAGTCTGCCAAGTGAGTCGTCAAGCTTTGCAAACGCAACGAAGTCTTGCAAGACGCCAAGTCTTGCTCAAAACGCCAAGTCTTGCTCAAGACGCCAAGTCTTGCTCAAGACGCCAAGTCTTGCTCAAGACGCCAAGTCTTGCACAAGACGCCAAGTCTTGCTCAAAACGCCAAGTCTTGCTCTAGACGCCAAGTCTTACTCAAGATGCCAAGTCTTGCTCAAGACGCCAAGTCTTGCTCAAGATGCCAAGTCTTGCACAAGACGCCTAGTCTTGCACAAGACGCCAAGTCTTGCTCAAAACGCCAAGTCTTGCTCAAGATGCCAAGTCTTGTTCATGTCTTACAAAATTCGATTACGATTCAACAAGTTTAAGCTTCCAAATTGGGTTTAATCGTCAATTCAAATGAAAGCATCAATTTTGCTACAAACATTTCCCTCCTTTGGTAATGTTCCAAAATCCTGAAAACGCAACTACTTACTCTACATTTCACGACCGTTTCCCCATTTTCCACGCTCGCACATCCTTAACTCAGTCTCTATCTCTCTCGCTTTTCCAAATATAATAAAGATACAGATTTTCCAGCCCGCCGAGAAAAACAACTGCATCGCATTAGCCCGAGATTTGCGAGCAAAATATGTTTTAAAAATAAATGAGAAAAACCTCGCTCGCTGGTGTATCTTTATTTTTGTGCTCTACACACACACGCGCGCGGTCCAGATCGTGCTGGCAGAGCTTCTCGAATCCAAAGAGTTGTACAAAATAATTTATAAAATTAGATTAGTCGCATATGAATGATGCTGGGGCGCATATGCTTTCGAGGACCATTCATTGGCAGAGTACCAACCGAGGCGAGCCGATATGGATCGCAAAAATTTTGCCGTAATTAATTCGAAGCTATGGTTATGATTTATTCGAGTTTTCTTGAGGGATGCACCGAGGAGAGTGGCATTTCTAGAGCGCGCGCGAAATGTCTTGGCAGATTCTTGGTGGAGCACAACAAGAAATATCAAATCAAATTTGTCTTCGGTGAAAATGCGAAGCAGTCGAGTTATAAATATGATTTTCCCATGAATAAAAAATAACGAATTTTCGAAACACACAGCATAAAAATTAAATACGTAAGCTTTAGTCCAAACCAAACATGAAAACGCCTAGCGGTATGCAACAGTCAGAGCACGTCGTCGCGCACGCAGTGAGGCTGTGCTTTTACATTATGCTGATATTACCAGCAGTTTTAAATGAAGCAAAATTATTTATTTGATTTTCTTATATTTTTGTTGTTAATTTGAATTTTATATTTCAAAAAATTATTATCTAATTTTCAGTCCAAAAGATACATAAAATCCGATAATGTTTGTTCAGATTTAGTTGAATAACTTCAAAAACGGCCTTTACCTCCCTTTATCTATTGTTGTAATTTTAAATGAAATTTAAAAAAAATAAATATTAACAAATCTTGATATATACAGTTTATGCAACAAGATGCAAAAAGAAGATTTTTTTAGCACGAGTTGTTCACCGAGTTGGATAAATACTGCGAGGGCTGAAAATAACAAGCGTTACAATGAGCAGCGATTTTTTTTTTGCAAAAAGGACGTGGGTCATTCTCCGTCAACTCACACAGCAGTTGCCCCGACATCTCTTCGATTTGCGTGAAACTTTGCTCTAAGGGGTAATTTTGGTCCCTGATCACAAATCCGAGGTCCATTTTTCGATATTTCGTGACGGTGGTGTGGTACAACCCCTTTCATTTTTCTGGGTTTTTGACTAGGACACGTTTTTCAGTGATTTGTAGCTCGCAACCGTGAAGAGATAGAACTTTGGTGTCAAAGGGACTTTTGTGTAAAATTAAACGCCCGATTTGATGGCGTACTCAAAATTCCGAAAAAAACGTACGTGGGGCGGTACGACCCCTTTCATTTTTCTGTTTTTTTTAACTAAGACACGTTTTTCAGTGATTTGTAGCTCGCAACCGTGAAGAGATAGTAATTTGGTGTCAAAGTGACTTTTGTGCAAAATTAGACGCCCGATTTGATGGCGTACTCAATATTCCGAAAAACGTATTTTTCATCAAAACAAGTTAAAAAATTGTTTTAAAATCGCTGCCATTTCCCGTTACTCAACTGTAAAAATTCGTGAGGCATGTCATTTTATGGGAAATTTAATGTACTTTTCGAATCTGAAATAACCCAGATGGGTCATTTTTTCATTTAGAACAAATATTTTCATTTTAAAATTACGTGTTTTTTCTAACTTTGCAGGGTTACATTTCAGAGTGTAACAATGTTCTACAAAGTTGTAGAGCATACAAAAACAAAAATTTGAAAAAAATCTGATTCTCGCTCCATTGAATTTTAAGGGTTAAAAATTCAAAAAACTGGTCAAAAATGGTCATAACTTTTTCAAAAAACTTTTTTTTGTAAAATTCTGATAAATCTTGAAGAATACATGCAAAACCCTTATGTCTGTATATCATTTTTTTGTTTTTGTCTGCTCTACAACTTTGCAGAACATTGTTACACTTCAAAATGTAACCCTGGAAAGTTAGAAAAAACACGTAATTTTAAAATGAAAAAAAAATGTTCTAAATGAAAAAATTACCCTTCTGTGTTATTTCAGATTCGAAAAGTACATTAAATTTCCCATAAAATGACATGCCTCACGATTTTTTACAGTTGAGTAACGGGAAATGGCAGCGATTTTAAAACTATTTTTAACTTTTTTTTGATGAAAAATACGTTTTTTTCGGAATTTTGAGTACGCCATCAAATCGGGCGTTTAATTTTACACAAAAGTCCCTTTGACACCAAAGTTCTATCTCTTCACGGTTGCGAGCTACAAATCACTGAAAAACGTGTCCTAGTCAAAAACCCAGAAAAATGAAAGGGGTTGTACCACACCACCGTCACGAAATATCGAAAAATGGACCTCGGATTTGTGATCAGGGACCAAAATTACCCCTTAGAGCAAAGTTTCACGCAAATCGAAGAGATGTCGGGGCAACTGCTGTGTGAGTTGGCGGAGAATGACCCACGTAGTTTTGAATGTTTGGCCCTTTTAACATGTTGGTCTTGATTCATTTTTTTTTTAATATTGTTTTTAAAAAGATCGTTTCATGCTATAACATTGAAAATCGGACCATTAGTTGCTGATATATCGACATTAGAAAATGGTGGGTTGCTTGGGTGAGACTTAAAAAACTTCAATTTTCGTGTTTCTTTTCCTTTACGCCGCTGTATCTCAGCAACCCGATGTCCAATCTTCATTGTCTAATAGACAATTTAATAGAAAATTTTCTGAACTTTAAAAAAAATTAGAGATGATTACTTATGGTCACTTTTTAAAAAAAATCGAAAAACTGCAAATATTTAGTTAAAATCAAATTTTCAGTGGCTATACCTTGAAAACGGAGCCCTTGATCAAAAAATCTGTGGAGTGCTTTTCGATTGCAAATTCAATTTTACATAAAAATCGAGGTAAAAAAATTATTTGGCATAAAATTTCGATATTTTCCAAAAATCACTGCTTTTTCATAAATTCATAACTCGGCGACAGATTTTTTTACCATACTCCTCTGTAGCTCAAAAGTTCCGGGGTTTTTGTCCCCTAAAACATATAAAAAATCTTGAAAATAAAAATAATAAGTATTTTGGGAAATTGAGTTTTTTTGTGAAAAAATGTTAATGAAAAAATCGGTATTTTTTTTCCGTGTACCTGTTTTTTCTCAAAATTCTTAAAAAATACCCACAATTGATCAGAAAAAGTTTGAGCCAAATCAAAAAATACAAAAAATAAAAATGGCCGAAATAGGCCGATTTTGTAGAGAATTTCTCGAAAGGAATATTTGCAAAAATGTATGGAGAAAAGCAAAACTTTTACATTTCCATCAACAGGAGGCGTTAAATGTGTCGGATCATTGTCAAATGTGAGATTCTTATGTAAAATGACAAACAACTTTTTAGAAGACCGCAAAACGATCCGAGTTAACCCCGACGAGTTATTAACGATTTAAATAAGACGTTTTAGCATTTAAAGATTTTTTCACCATTTTCGATGGTTATAAGCGACCCTTAATCCGATTTCGCTAAAAATTGGCAGTTACTTATTTTTACCTAAAGAATCGAGCCAGGGGGTGTCCCTGATGTCGGTTTTTTTATTGTCACTCTAATGCATTTTTTTTGTTCATTTTGACAGATAGTTCACCAATCTAAAATTTACCGATTCAGAAAAAAATATAAGTATGTTAAAGCAGGTTTGTAGAGTTTTGCTAACAACTCAGTAACGAAAATTACTAACTCGAAATTTAATAGACTTTTAATTAATTTTGAAACGCTTATAGTTTTTTTCTCAATAAAAATTGAGAGTGCTTGAATTTTTGAAGCTATTTTCAATTAAATCGTCAATTGTGTAAAAAGATTTTTCACGCGTCTGCTGTAACAGATAGGACGTGTAACAAGATATCACATAAATGACGATACGTTGTTGATTTTATATTTTTACCAAAAGTGTCTAGAGTTTGATATTTGCTTTATGATTAAAAGTTTTTGACAAACTGCGACGTTTCTGGGGTGTTTGAGCCAGATTGGTTGCGAATACAACATTTCACGATTTATAGATTTTTCGAAAACCTAACGAGCTTATATTTCGTATTTCTAGAAACATCTTCACCGAAGCCATCACATTTTTAAATTATCATGGCATTTTGAATAATAAAACTTTATTTCGAAAATCTGAAAATCTTTATTTTAACTTTGAAGAAAATTTCTATTTTTTCTGAAAAGAATATGTACCGTAAACTGGGGTCAATCGGGACACATGGGGCGAATTGGGACAGCCGTTTTAACCAAGTTGTTGCACAATATTTTGATTTTTCTGGTTGGTTTCGGTTAGAACAGATTCAGACCAACAAAATGTGTACATCCATTTCCAAATTTAAAAGCTTTAAGTGCTCTAAAAACTGCTGTCCCTATTCAGACTGTAGTCTCGA
This sequence comes from Culex quinquefasciatus, assembly GCF_015732765.1. Lineage (NCBI taxonomy): Eukaryota > Metazoa > Arthropoda > Insecta > Diptera > Culicidae > Culex > Culex quinquefasciatus. Next base: position 106,061,633 of record NC_051861.1, read on the forward strand.
TTCGCCTTCTACAAGTTAAATAAATTGCTAATTATAGGTACTTTAGAAAATGGTCTATTGCGGAGTATAATGTGAAAACATTACACTTTTAAAATCTTATGGAAAATTGGACGAGCTTTTCGGTAACAATATTTACGAGACTGAAAAATCAAGTCTGTCTTATAAAAGTTGTCAATAACCACCATACATTTTTTTTTATCATTTTTATTTTAAAACAGCGGCTTTAACTTTTACTTTAAAATCATGAGCTTTGAAGGTAATTTGGCCTTTAAACATAAAAATCACAAAATTTCTTAAAAAGGGCGTGTTTTTTTCTTTCAGTGTGTTTTTTTCGGAAAGCCTGTCAAATTTCCTACAAGTTTGTCTTTGACCACTTTTTGAAAGAATGCAACGGCTTCAAAATACGAAAATTTTTAAATGACGAATTACAAAAACTATTTAAAACACTTACGCCCTTTTCAAACGTCATTATCGAGTGAAACTGGCTCCAGATACTTAAAAATGGCTTACCTAAGCGTAGGATAACACATGAGATGTTCCGGTACAACCGATTCCCTATTTGACATGGAATTGCTCTCTAGCATTCATAACTTCTTTTAAATTCTCTTAATTGCACAATAAAAAAAATCATGGTAAAATTTCATCTGGGAAGGAGTACATATCTCGGATTAGTTTTCAAAAAGCCGTAAGAGCCATTGGTAAAGAAAGTCCTTTTTGCATCGGTATTCGACCTAGGTTCGAAAAACCAATATCAAAAATGCTTTAGATTGTTCATCTACACGTCCTTCAAGTGCCTCAAACTAAAAATAAATGAAATTTTGTTTCATTTTGGAGAAAAACGAAATTTAGTGTCGGAGGTCACTGTGGCTCTTACGGCTTTTTGAAAACTCACTCGAGATATGTACATCTTTTACGTCACAAAAAGTGTGGAATGTTACCTCTGAAAATGAGTATTGAACCACTTTTCTGGTGTAATGTCACTTTTTCAGTATAAATTGAGGTAAAATTTACCTCATAAAAGAGGTAATATTCAACCTTCCAAATTTACACATTTTTACTGTGTGGAAAAACTTTTCGAAAAGTAAAGCATCAGACAAATCTGTTTTGTATTAGATTTTTACTAGATATATTAAGTCTTTAAGTTAAATTAACAAAAATAATTGTAATTTTAATTTTCAATTTTTACAAAAAAAAAATTAAATTGTAAAGTATCACGCCGACAAGGAAAAAGAAGTTGTGTTCCTTGTCTTGTATATATAATTTAACTACTCTAAATCTATAATGGCCAAGTTATGTCGTGGAAGAATACAACTAAATTCCATTTTTTATCAACAAATAAAGGGCAACCATTTTCTTGAAATGCACACACTGCAATCAGCATGCAATATTTCCTTTCGCGCTCCTACGATGATGGCTTCTAAAACTCGACAATGCCCAGCCCCATTGTCACTCACTGCCTCACTGGAAAAGTCCTTTTATTGTGTGCCTTATAGTCGCTAAAAATGGTGTTCCATTCCTGGTAGCGGAATGGAGTGTGCCCTCTTTACACTGGAAATGTAGGGATTCATTCATTTACCCAGTTCAACAGCAAGGAGTAGTTACTATAAAGGAGTTCTCTAGAAAAGAAAACAATTTGATATTTTTTTAATTTGTCTAATCATTTTTATTTTTTAGGTTATCAATGGATTTGTTGAATGTTTGTTTTGTATTTTAAAAATTATTAACAAATACAAATTCAAATCAATGCTTGAAATCTCAGAGATTCGCTCAACAATGCAAAGGGGTTCGCAGAGCATAGAATGTGTCTCACATATTTGCGCACCCATTTGAGCACATTTTTACCCGACTCCGTTCCCGCCTGGCCCTGATGGAAATGCCGGAAAAGAGGTCCTTGAATTGCATGCATGCAAAGCAACCCAACCATTCACAGCAGTGCAGTTGCAGAAGAGCTGTTGCACTCGCTGCAACTGGGTGGGAAAACCCCTCGGAAAATGCACAACAAGAGGACGGCGATGATGGCGAAAACCGTAATGATGGAACCTTAAGGGGCAACCAACCCGCGAAACTCAAACTCGGATGCACTGAATGCACTTATGCAGCAGAAGCAGAAGCAGTGCATTTCACTCTCACTTCTCCACGTGTCAGACGAAGCATCTGTAGAATGCAGTTTTGCATGCAAACAGTTGACGGGACAATCGGGATAAAATTATCGTAGGTCATGTCATGTTGAACATTTGTCACTTCCGTTTTGCTCCAAAGACTTCGTCACCCTGAGCTCATAGAATTTTGAGCGCTCGCTGCGAGATTCGAACCGATGACCTGTGGATTGCGAGCCCAAGCAGTAATTTTGGAAGATTGAATATTACCTCTTTTATGATGTAATTTTACCTCCATTTTGACTAAAAATGTGACATCCCGGGCAGACGGTAATAACAAAATTAATAATATTTCAATAACAAATCCTGTTAAAATAACAAAAAGTGTTATTGTTTTATCCTGGACTTCAACTTCAAGAAGAAAAAATAATAACAGTTTCTGATAAAATAACAAGATTTTGTATTGAACTGATATTATACTGAAAATGTTTTAATAAAAGTAGAGCGTCCAATTTCCCGTCCCGGGAAAAAAATTCCCGGGAAATCCCGGGAATTCCCGGAAAAAAATATTTCCCGTTTCCCGGGAAATTTGTAAATTTCCCGGGAATTCCCGAAATGCAAGCGGAAGTATACATTTTCCTACCTTTCTGCACCATTGTATTGAAATTATACAAAAAAATAATAATTATTAAACTTGATTTATTTTATTCATTGCAATCTACTGTTCATATTGAACTGATTAGTTTGTCTGTAAATCACATGTCAAGGTTTACTTCAGATAATATTTATTTTTGAATTGAATTTGAATTGACATAATTAAATTTTTCAAAAAGGGTTCTGCGAGACGAATTTGTTTAAAAGTATTCGAGAAATTACAGCTTGAAGTTATAAATTTATGAAGCACGTGAGCTACCAAGGGCGTAACAGGGTTAAATATGAAAATATCGATTAATTTCAACCACTTCTACACTTAACTTAACTTAACTTAACAAAAATCATACCATAAATGAAACCATGAAAAATCGTTAAAAAACAAATTCGTATAATATGGAATCAACCCAAAAAATGCAACCATATTTTCAAAACTCGCTTCATATATTTGAAAACTTTGAGTTGTGGTTTCATGAAATAGTGTTTCAAGTTAAAAAGCGCCAGAAATTAGATTTTTAAGGCAATTTCAATGATTATCTATTTATTCACATGTAGAAAATACTTATTCTGTTAGAAGTTATTTGCCATGATAAACAATATTTCTGCATGATTTTTTTTTTTTTTTCATTTCAATTTATGGTCACTGAGAAAAATTTAAAAGCAATTGTATGTTGCCATAGATTTTCACTGTTCAAACAATTTGATTAAAAAAATACTACTTCTCAACAAAAAATTCTGATTTTTTTCGATTTGGTACGATTTAAAGACAGCCTAAAAAATTATAAAATTTATATATTTTCTCAAAGCTGAATGATTTTTTTTACAAGCAGTCAAGCAATTAATTGATCCTAACATTTATTTTGATCATTGAAGTTGCTGTTCTATACAAATGTGTTGCAAAATATTGATTAGAAACAGGATCAGAATGATTTTCGTTGAATTTCAAATTTCCCGGGAATTCCCGGGATTTCCCGGGAAACTTGTTGAAAATTTCCCGTTTCCCGGGAATTTTGTAACCCCGGGAAATTGGACGCTCTAAATAAAAGGCTAATAAGAGGAAATGTTATACATTTCAAAAACTCTCCTAATAACAAGATTTGTTACTCGTTTGGTATTCAGACTTAGAAATAAAATTACCATAAATCGCACAAATGGAAAAGTTTTTAAGTGTCCATAACAAAATCTGTTATTATGTTTTGTTTTGTTAAATATGTTTAGATCTTTGGTATAATTTTGACCATTTTTCGTCGGGGTCATTTTTTTGCCATGAAATTGGGGTCCTTAAGCTAAAAGTATTCCAAAAAGTTGAAATTTTGAGAGCTGATTTTTTTTAAATTATTTGATATACCCCCTGAGGGACTTTGTGTAAAATGGATAATTTTGACCAATTTCATCAGGGTCATTAATTTGACCATGAAATAGGGTCCTTAAGCTAAAATTATTTTAAAATGTTGAAAATTTGAAAGCTAATTTTTTTTTATTATTAGATATACCCCCTAAGGGACTTTGCTAATATTGGCTAGAACCATGGGATAATTATGACCATTTTCGCCGGGGTCATTATGTTGGCCATGAAATGGGGTCCTTAAGCTTGAATTAATCTGATAAAATTAACTTTTGAAAGTTATTTTTTTTTAAGTTTGTTATGTTCTCTAAGGGAATTGATTTATATATTGAGATTTTTCGAAATGTGAATAACAAAAAACTGTTATTATTTTCACAGAGCGAGGAAGTCGGACGTTGAAGTTCGAGCTGGAGTGAGACATCGGAGACGGCATCGGATTCGACTAATTTTCAGCAAACTTTCACTTTGAGTCGGAATCTGTGAAGTCGGATATTTTTGGAGAGCTGAAGTCGGCATTGACGTCATATTCTGCATCCAGAGTCGGAGTTGTCTTCAAAGTATGGATTCAAAGTCGCTTGAAGGAACCCGACTCTGCAGCCCTGACTAGTACAGAAGAGTTATGGCAACTGCAGGTTTATTTGCAAATGGCAAATAAACCAAAACAATAACTTTTTTTGTTATCAAGACATACAAGCTCAATAACAATTTTTGTTATTATGGTGCTCCTCCACCTTTCCGCACAAAATAACAAATCTTGTTATTCCTTCATGATTCCTTCTGTGTTATTGGTTTGTTATTGAAATAACAACATAATAACAGTTTAAGTTATTCTTCGAGCAAATCTTTGTTATTGATTTTTGTTATTTTAACAACTAATCCGATCATCCCAATAACATATTTCGATCTTCTCACAATATCAAAAACTGACCTTCCCAAGTTCTTTCCATCTGCTCGGGATTACATCAGAAAAGTGGTAAAATAACACATTTCAAGAGGTAAAATTACACCTTTTTTAACATAAAAGATGTACCCCTTCCCAGATGTAATATGACCATGATTTTTTTCTGTGTGTGGCCTTCTGGATTTGATCATTTTTGAGATACTAAAATTAAAAAAAAAAATCCAATAAAACTCTTACTTCGTCTCATAGCCAACCCCACACGCCCCGCCATAACGAACGTGAAGATTTCGTGCTCCTTTCAAACCTACTCCCTTTTTCAGGACTCGCTAGTTCCGTTCCGTCCCTGTTTTGCGGCGGCGGTGCCCACCCAGGAATGACTGCTATTTGCAGTTTTCGCCACCGGAGTGTGCTCTGAAACATTCGTCCATTGTTTCGTGGCCCCAGAAGAACCAACCCACAGCCTCGTACACAGAAAAAAATATGTGAATTTACTCGACTCGGATAAAAATGAATCACATGTAAGCTCAGTTGATGTAAACTTGAGATTCGACGTAAACGGTTGAATCACACGATAAATCATGTTTTATAATTCATGTATAATTTGCTGCAAATTTACATCAAATAGCATTTAAATGTTTAATGACGTACAAAAGTGTTACATCATAAATGATGTAACATTCGGAAATATTTTTATGTGTGTAGTTCCGCGTTGAGGGCAGGGCTCTGGAGAGTGCACTTGTAGAACCCACTGTGCCACGGTGCATTCACCAAAAATGCACCCTCACACACATGTCTTCTGTGTTCATCATCACTACAGATTGTCAAGGGAAACAGATTGGCCAATGTTTGACAGATCCAAACGCGCAGGACACCAACCGCCCTTTACGCCCAGCAAAACTGACAGTGTTGCAAGCGCACAACATACGTTGCCAGTGCCGATTTATTTTGCATCGACCAATCTGTTTCCCTCGACAATCTGTAATCATCACTCGTCAAAGTGATGAGTTGAGAATGAGACAAAAGGTGACATTTTGTTGAGAGAGAAAAAAAGTTGGAGGAGTGGCTTTACAGAAATTTGTTTGAACACAATTACAGTGAAAATTCTACTTTTTCAAAGCTTTTTACGTTATTTTTCATCATGTCTGAAATTTGAATTCAACAGCAAAATAAAGCACCCTCAAACATCCTACAGCTCCAACACAATAACTGCTGCATAATTACCAGTAACCCCACTTCACCTCCCCCTCACTGGGAAGACATTTTCCGTGATTTTCGCTAATGACTTCCTACGTGCTGAACCCCTTTTCGTGCGCAAATCTTGAGCACTTTCCGGTACTTTTAAGGATGCGAGAAGGCGAGTCAACAACCTATAGAAGAAAGCACCATCTTTTTCCAGGAGGAGGGGTTACCTTGCAAGCTTCCTGAAGAGGTGAGCTTTGCCGGGAAAATTCCGGCGAGTGATTCTTTTATTTAGATGATGTTTGAAAAAACGGTAATATAATTAAACATAAAAAACAACCTGAAAATGAGAGTTTTTCTATAAAACAATTGTACATCTTTAATACCTTAGCTCCAAGCATTTCGCTTTTTTTAAGATATTTATTTATCAGAAGCTTGGACCATAAAATTATTGAATTTCCAACTATTTTTTATTGAAAAACAGCAGACAATTTTACAAAAAAAAGTTACTTAATCCACTTTTAGGTGGTTGGTGCCTTCCTCATATTTAGCGGGTAATGATTTCCGAAATAGATACATCTTCAATTTGGACTCGTTGGCAAGGTCTTTTGAATACCTTTCTAAAAATGTATAACAAGCCGGGTTTTCATACAAAAACTACCCTTTTAACAATCTTCCGGACTCTTGTTAAAATCGTTTTTTTAGCATAACTTTTCAAGTACTTAACTAAACTTAATAGTTTTCAAAAGCAACTAATGGGACCCCAAGACGGATCGAATGAGAACAAAACAAACAGAATCGGTTGAGCCAGTGCCGAGATAATCCAGTGCAACTTTGTTGATCAACATCCCACCACACACACAGACATTTGCCCAGAATTTGATTCTGAATCTTCATGTATACGTGAGGGTGTGTCCAGGAGGTCAAATTAAGAATTTAATTTTTCGATTGATTTTATAGCCTTTCCTCAGTGAGGTGAGGAAGAAAAAAATCATTCTTTAACATTGAAAACCGAACAATGAAGTCAAAAAAAAGAAAATTATAGAAAAATCTCTCGCTATTTCAAACATATTTTTCTCCGAGATCACATTCTTTTAAAACCAGATTTTTCACGATTCTATTAACTAGCGCCAAAGTGACTTTTCAGCCATTCCACATCAAACAGAAGGTCTCCAAATCAAAAGATTTGGCTCAAATTTGGGGTTCTTTGACCCAAATAATAAGACCTTTTTTTTTTTTTTTGTTTGGCGATTAGGGTGCTCCCATCCCAAATAGGGTGGTACGAAAAATGTCATTTTTCGTCGATTTTCGCAAAAAGCACATTTTTCAAAAAATCATATCTCCGGAACGGCTGAACCAAGAGCGCCACGTTTCAAAAGAAAGGTTATTAGTTGAGCTTTTAAGGAAAAAGCTAGCTGAATATTTGAAAAGGTCCTATAGAAAATTCATTTGCTAATTTGAAGGCCTCGGGACCAAAGAGCTCATATCTGAAAATATTTTCCCCCGATTCCTTAAAATTTTTTACATAACAGATCCAAAAATTGCGAATCCCGAGCAGACGGAAATAACTTGGGAAGGTCAGTTTTTGATATTGCGAGAAGATCGAAGTATGTTATTGGGATGATCGGATTAGTTGTTAAAATAACAAAAATCAATAACAAAGATTTGCTCGAAGAATAACTTAAACTGTTATTATGTTGTTATTGCAATAACAAACCCGGGCAGAAAGTTGCATCTTGGAAAAATCTACCCATGTTCGTAAAAACACGAACAAGTCAAGTTCACCCCAGGGTATGGTTAAGAGATAACCGAACATGGCCACGAACATAAATTGTTCGAGGCGTATCTGCGAAAAATCTTGTTGAGTTTATTTGACCAACAATGCCACATCAATTTGAGTTTATAGTAGCAAACAACTGAAATCTTCCAAAAATCATATCAAGTTCAAAAAGTAGATTTTGATCCCAAAAATAATTTTATTGGTTTTTAATGCACCCCGCCACAATTCAGACAACCCCCCCCCCCTTCTTCCTCTTCACAAATATGAGTAATATTGCAGGAATATACGCACTTACATCAAAACAAGATTTTTCAAAGTTGAAAAATTATTTTACTTTAAAAACTCATTAAAAAATTGTGGAGAAAGCGTTGAATTGCCGAAATGTCACAATAATTTTCCAAATCACGAAAAATCCAAAGTCTCTATTTCCATTTTTTTAATTAAAAATAAATGTTTATGAAAATATTCCTAAAATTGCATAAGTCCAAAATCCACAAAAATTTCAAAAGCCTGGTAATGTTTCTTATCAAAATAATTTCTCAAAATGTTGAAAAATATTCAACTGGCTGAGAGCAAAAATTTCGCTAAGTCCTGAAAATCTAATAAATTCTACCAAAATCTTGTCGTGATACGGATCCCGTAAATTTTCTAAGTGCCGGAACGATTTTTGTAGGGGTATATCAATAATTATTAAAACCGACTCTCGAATTTCAAAATTTCAATGAAGACGTTTTGTTAGGGACATTATTTTAGGAACAAACTGATGTTTTTGTAAAAATCGGACGAAAATTTCCTGTAATTTCGACGATTTTTCCGAAAATTTGGTTCAAAGCAAAAATAAACATCAAAATAATTTGTCATGTTTCCAAACTCCCAAAAATTTTCTAAGTCCCAAATTTTTTTTTGGTTTCCCCATCTCGAAAAATTTCTAAGTGTTGAAAATATTTTACTGGCCGAAAGCCATAATTTTGCTAAGTTCAAAAAATCAAATAAATTCTACCAAAAATCTTGTCGTGATATGGATCCCGTAAATTTTCTAAGTACCGGAACGATTTTTGTAGGGGGTATATCAATAATTATTAAAAACCAACTTTCGAATTTCAAAATTTCAATGAAGACGTTTTGTTAGGGACATTATTTTAGGAACAAACTGATGTTTTTGTAAAAATCGGACAAAAATTTCCTGAAATTTCGTCGATTTTTCTGAAATTTTGGTTCAAAGCAAAAATAAACATCAAAATAATTTATCATGTTTCCAAACTCCCGAAAATTTTCTAAGTCCCAAAAAAATGCTTTTTCTGTAAAAAGTAAAGAATTAAAAAATATACGCAAAAATTTCAAAGTCCAGCATAAATAAAATCAAACTTTAAAATATAAGCTCATGAAAATTATTCTAAGTGTCAGAAATTGAAAATTATGTCAGTGACTGCTAATTTTTCTAAGTCCAGCATAAATTTGAAATAAAGTCAAAATAATCATTTCATGATGTTCGGGTAAAATTTTGGAAAAAAATAAATTTTCGAAATTTTCGCTAAGTCCAAAAAAACTACCACTAACACCTCAATATCAACTGTAGATAATGCAGTATGATCATGGAATATACTTTCCATGATACGCAGTCGGTTTCAAAAGTCGTCATAACTCGAGGAGTTTACAGCAAGATGCGAATAAACAAGCCAAGATAGTTCGAAGTTATATCCACCAACTCACTTTCCGCCCGGGAACCAATAACACAGAAGGAATCATGAAGGAATAACAAGATTTGTTATTTTGTGCGGAAAGGTGGAGCAGCATAATAACAAAAATTGTTATTAAACTTGTATGTCTCCATAACAAAAAAGTTATTGTTTTGGTTTATTTGCCGTTTGCAAATAAACCTGCAGTTGCCATCACTCTTTTTTTTTTTTTTTAATTTCTTTTCCATGTACATTCATTCAGTTAAAATATTATTGAGTGTCCAATCACAAACGATGACTTTTCACCTCAATTTTAAATACTAGCAACTTTCATTTATTCATGAAATATTGTAGCTTTCGCTATTCAGTGATTTCAAATGTAGGAGGTCCTACATGTACAAAAGGGAAAAGGGATACCTTAAAACTAACTTATAAACTATATAAAGAGCGGATCAATGCAGCTGAAGACTGCAATGATTTTTGTCGAAATGCATCAATTATCTTATTGGACATAACATCCAAAGTGTCAACTTCGGCTAATTGATGAAGTTCACTGGTGCTGAACCAGGAGGAAGTTTCAGAATCATTTTCAGAATTTTGTTCTGAATCCTCTGAAGTTTTTTCTTCCTGGTTAAGCAACAGCTTGTCCAGATCGGCACAGCATAAAGCATGGCAGGTCTGAAAATTTGTTTATAAATTAACAGTTTATTCTTGAGACAAAGTCTAGAATTCCTGTTTATAAGTGGATACAAACATTTAATATATTTGTTACATTTAACCTGGATACTTTCAATGTGATCCTTGTAAGTAAGGTTTTTGTCAAAACCAAGTCCAAGATATTTCACTTGATCCTCCCACTTTAAATTTACCTCATTCATCTTTATAATGTGATGACTTTTGGTTTAAGAAAATCAGCCCTTGGTTTGTGAGGGAAAATAATAAGTTGAGTTTTTGCAGCATTTGGAGTAATTTTCCATTCTTTCAAATAAGAATTGAAAATATCCAAGCTTTTTTGTAATCTTCTTGTGATGACACGAAGGCTTCTGCCTTTAGCGGAGATGCTTGTGTCATCAGCAAAAAGTGATTTCTGACATCCTGGGGGCAAATCAGGCAAGTCAGAAGTAAAAATATTGTATAAAATTGGACCCAAAATGCTTCCTTGAGGGACGCCAGCACGTACAGGTAGTTGATCAGATTTGCTATTCTGATAACATACCTGCAGAGTACGATCCGTCAAATAATTTTGAATAATTTTCACGATATAAATCGGAAAATTAAACCTTTTCAATTTCGCAATCAAACCTTTATGCCAAACACTGTCAAATGCTTTTTCTATGTCTAGAAGAGCAGCGCCAGTAGAATAGCCCTCAGATTTGTTGCTTCGAATTAAATTTGAAACTCTCAACAACTGATGAGTAGTTGAATGCCCAAGGCGAAATCCAAACTGCTCATCAGCGAAAATTGAATTTTCATTAATGTGCGTCATCATTCTATTAAGAATTATTCTTTCGAATAATTTACTAATAGATGAAAGCAAACTAATGGGCCGATAGCTTGAGGCTTCAGCAGGATTTTTATCCGGTTTCAAAATCGGAATTACTTTGGCATTTTTCCAACTACTGGGAAAATATGCCAAATCAAAACATTTGTTGAAAATTTTGACTAAGCAACTTAAAGTTGCTTCTGGTAATTTTTTAATTAAAATGTAAAAAATGCCATCCTCACCAGGGGCTTTCATATTTTTAAATTTTTTGATAATAGATTTTATTTCATTCAGATCCGTATTAAAAACTTCATCTGATGAAAATTCTTGTTCAACAATATTCTGAAATTCTATTGAAATTTGATTTTCAATAGGACTCAAAACATTCAAGTTGAAATTATGAGCACTCTCAAACTGCTGAGCAAGTTTTTGAGCTTTTTCCCCATTAGTTAATAGAATATTATCACCATCTTTTAAAGAAGGGATGGGTTTTGAGGTTTCTTAAGAACCTTTGAAAGTTTCAAAAGGTTTGGAATAAGGTTTAATTTGTTCGACATCTCTTGCGAACTTTTCATTTCGCAGGAGAGTGAATCTGTGGTCAATAACCTTTTGCAAATCTTTTGAATTCGCTTCAGTGCAGGATCACGAGAACGTTGATACTGTCTTCGGCGAACATTTTCAGACGAATCAGAAGCTGAAGATCGTCATCAATAATGGGAGAATCAAATTTGACTTGGACTTTAGGAATAGCAATATTCCTAGCATCCAAAATTGCATTAGTTAAAGATTCCAAGGCTGAATCAATATCAGCTTTGGTTTCTAAAACAAAATCATGATTTAAATTATTCTCAATATGATGCTGATACCTGTCCCAATTAGCTTTGTGGTAATTAAACACAGAACTATTGGGTCTGGTAACTGCTTCATGAGAAAGTGAAAAAGTTACTGGAAGGTGATCAGAATCAAAATCAGCATGAGTCACTAAAGGACCACAATACTGACTTTGATTTGTCAAAACCAAATCAATTGTTGATGGATTTCTAACAGAAGAAAAGCAAGTTGGCCCATTCGGGTATAAAACCGAATAAAGACCAGAAGTGCAATCTCTGAACAGAATTTTACCATTGGAATTTACTTTTGAATTATTCCAAGATTGGTGTTTGGCATTAAAATCACCGATGATCAAAAATCGAGATCTATGCCGAGTAAGTTTATTCAAATCCCCTTTGAAATAATTTTTATTTTCCCCAGTGCATTGGAATGGCAAATATGCAGCTGCAATCATAATTTTCCCAAAAGAAGTTTCAAGTTCAATGCCCAAACTTTCAATAACTTTTAACTTAAAGTCACGTAAAGTGCTATAAGTCATACTACGGTGGATAACTATTGCAACTCCACCGCCATTTCGATTCATTCGGTTATTAGTTATAACTTTATAATCTGGATCACTTTTCAAATAAGTGCCAGTTTTTAAAAATGTTTCGGTTATAACAGCAACATGCACGTTATGAACTCGTAAAAGTTGAAAAATTCATTTTCTTTCGCTTTTAAAGAGCGAGCATTAAAATTCATAATATTGATGGAATTACTTAGATCCATGATTAAACTTCAGGGTAAGAACAACATCATTCGCAAATTTTAATCCAATCTGGATTGCTTCCATCATGGATGTAGCATTACTCATTGTTTGAATCAAACCAAACAGTGAGTTTTGCAAAAAAGTCATTTTTTCAAACGTAACATCGCCGAGATCAGAAGATCCCAAAGCGTTGCCAGCAGAAAAATTTTCAAATGAGATTTGAGGTACCTGCCCAATTTTAGAAAGATTGGTAGAGGATTTAAAATTCGTGGATGAACCCGAAACGACGTTAGCATAAGAAATGCCATTGTTGTTACCTAACTTTTCCACGGTAGGGGTATTTCTAGAATTGTTCGAGTGAGACAGCACGAACGTTTGATTTAAAGATGCAGGTACAACCTGACTTTGAGAAAATTTCGGTTTGGATTTCGGCTGATGCTTAGCACGAGAATCCAAAACCTTTTTCTGATGGGGCAATCCCAGAAATTTGATTTGTGATTTCCACCACAATTTGCACATTTAAATTGGGTGACTTCTTTCACGGGACAATTGTCCTTGTCGTGAGAAGAATCCCCGCAAACCATGCATTTTGGAACCATGGCGCAATGATCAGTACCGTGACCGAATGCCTGGCAACGCCGGCACTGGGTCAGATTCTGGCCATTACCGCCATGTTTCTTAAAATGCTCCCACTTTACCCGTACATGGAACAAAAACTGAACTTTGTCCAAAAGTTTCAAATTGTTGATTTCATTTCTGTTGAAATGAATCAGATAAAATTGTGAAGTCAAACCAAAGCGAGAAATATTCCCGTTTGATTTTTCTTCATTGGTATTACTTGGGATGGGGCAAAGCCAAGCAACACCTTAAGTTCGTTTTTGATCTCATCCACCGACAAGTCGTTGGAGAGACCTTTCAAGACCGCCTTGAATGGCCGAGCATTCTTGGTCTCATACGTGTAGAAATTGTGTTTGTGGTTTTCAAATAACCAACAAAAGTTTGGTGATCTTGTAAAGATTCCGTCAACAAGCGACATTCTCCTCTTCGACCAAGCTGGAACGAAACTTTCAAATTGTAAGTTTCCTTGCAATTCTTCAGTTGCGTTCGAAAGCTGGCCAAATCGGAGACGGAAGTCACTACAATTGGCGGAGCCTTTACTCGTTTCTCGACGGCAGAAGGCTCAGTACGAGGAGAAGGTTCTTGTCATCAGTTTCGGATAAAACACCGAAACTGTTTGTCAATGGAATTGGAGGATTGACCTCACATTCAGAATCAGAATCAGACCTCAGAAGAGGCTGTTTTCTTTTCTGTTTCCGTTAGCCGGTTTAGCGTTCAAACGCTTCACCGACGTAACGACCAAATCTTCAGAAGATTTGCGTTTACCTTTGTTTTGACGCATTTTGCAAGCAAAGTTCTCTTAAAAGATGGCTTCGTTTGTAAAATACAACAAAATTTCAGGCGGGGTTAGTCTTGAAAAGACTGTTTAGAATTTTGGAAAATAACTCAGGTAGTCTTTAAAAAGACTGTGAATTTTGTTTTGAAATAACTCTGAGCTTAGGTAGTAAAAAATACCGCAGCTCTAGTGTCCGTTCACCACGAAGGTTCGCAAGACACTCATTGCCATCACTCTTTTGTACTAGTCAGGGCTGCAGAGTCGGGTTCCTTCAAGCGACTTTGAATCCATACTTTGAAGACAACTTCAACTCTGGATGCAGGATATGACGTCAACGCCGACATCAGCTCTCCAAAAATACCCGACCTCACAGATTCCGACTCCAAGTGAAAGTTGCTGAAAATTAGCTGAATCCGATGCCGTCTCCGAGGTCTCACTCCAGCTCGAACTTCAACGTCAGCTCCGACTTCCTCTCTCTGTGAAAATAATAACAGTTTTTGTTATTCCCATTTCAAAGATTCTCAATAAATAAATCAATTCCCTTAGAGAATATAGCAAACTTAAAAAAAAAAAAAAAAAACAACTTTCAAAAGTTAATTTTATCAGATTAATTCAAGCTTAAGGACCCCATTTCATGATCAAATAAATGACCACGAATAAATTGGTCAAAATTATTCCATAGTTCTAGCCAATTTTAGTAAAGTCCCTTAGGGGGTATATCAAATAATAAAAAAAAATCAACTTTCAAAATTTCAACTTAAGAATAACTTTAGCTTAAGGACCCCATTTCATGGCTAAAATAATGACCCCGATGAAAATGGTCAAAATTATCCCATAGTTCTAGCCAATTTTAGCAAAGTCCTTTATGGGGTATATCTTATAATAAAAAAAATCAACTTTCAAATTTTCAACTTTTTAGAATAATTTTAGCTTAAGGACCCCATTTCATGGTTAAATTAATTACCCTGGCGAAATTGGTCAAAATTATCCCATAGTTCTAGCCAATATTAGCAAAGTCCTTTATGGTGTATATCAAATAATTAAAAAAAAATCAACATTCAAAATTTCAATTTTTTAGAATAATTTTAGCTTAAGGACCCCATTTCATGGTCAAATTAATAACCATGACGAAATTGGTCAAAATTATCCCATAGTATTAGACATTTTAAACAAAGTCACTTAGGGGGTATATCAAATGATTAAAAAAAATCAACTCTAAAAATTTCAACTTTTTACGATATTTTTAGCTTAAGGACCCCATTTCATGGCTAAAAATAATGACCCCGACGAAATTCGACAAAATTATACCAAAGATCTTAACATATTTAACAAAAGGAAAAATAATAACAGATTGTGTAATGGACACTTAAAAACTTTTCCATTTGTGCGATTTATGGTAATTTTATTTCTATTTTATTTCTAGAATACCAAACGAATAACAAATCTTGTTACATATTAGGAGAGTTCTTGAAATGTATAACATTTCCTCTTATTAGCGTGTTATTAAACATTTTCAATATAATATCACTTCAATACCAAATCAGAAACTGTTATTATTTTTTCTTCTTGAAGTTGATGTTCAGGATAAAATAATAAAACTTTTTGTTATTTTAACAGATGAAATATGATTTTTTGAACATAAAAACTGGATTTTTTTTCGACCCACCGGGCGCAAAAACGGGAAAATTACAAAAATGGGAAAAACTCAACTTTTTAACTAAAACTGCGATAACATGAAAATTTCAACGATGACCTATACATGTTTGGGTTGGGTAAAGTTGCGTCTTTATTTTTCGCTGCATACTTTAATAAAATGCATAGAAATTTAGTTTTTTAAGAGGGTTAGGGGGTAAAACATCATATTTTTTGCGTTACGGATTAAAATAATGCTCTCTGATCATAACCTACAACGTTACCAAAGACACCAAATTGATCAGAAATTCCTTCTTCGAAATTATCGAAAATTCTATTGCCCATTTTAGGTATATGACCAGCCCGAAAATTGTATGGAGCCTTGTGTGGGAAATCTTATTATGCAAAAATGCATCTTTTGACAAAGGGAATGCATGGACGAAGTTTCATAAAAAAAAATCTCGAAAATATCGCAAATTCCAGAGAATTACTCATGATCAAATTGCATAGTCCTTCAGTTCAAATTCAACAAGTTTCTGTTTTTTAGGGAAATTTTCATACGTTTGACAAATTGGATTCGGTCCTATTTCCATCCGAATTTCTTTTTCTCACTATTTCGTCTCTTGTGTGCTATCTTGTGACACGGCTGCTGTCAAAATGTGGAATGTGTTTTCTACTGACCAGAGCTGCAATTTTTCAGTGTCTTTGTGTCAATTTGCACTCAAACGACATAGATTTTTATCTCAGTGTTTGTTTTCAACCACTATGTTATAACTCATCTATTTTAGGCGCACGTAAATCTGACAGCTCGATCCGAAGCATTAACAAAACAAAAGGTCCAAAAACGAAACTAACAAAAAAAAACAATTTCCCAAGTTGAGATCCTCAACCTGTTCCCGTTTCTTAAACAGAAATATTGTTGAACAATAAGCACTTAGCAATTGAATACATGTTTCTTAAATTAAGCTTTTAAAAATTATATATTAAGAAAAAATGCTGATGAAGCAAAAATTACATTTATTTATATTAAAAAAAACGTATTTTGAAATGTGTTGTAGGTACGCCCTTTTCAATTTTTTTTATATGGAAAACTGGTGCTGAGTTCGTGTCATGTGACAGAGTTTTCGTGACTGACGTGGAATTTATTAGGTTTCAAAAAGCTTGCAAATGTATTAATACGGAAATGTCAGTTCATCCCTGGGATGAGATAGAGCAGTTGACAGTCTTTTTGAAAACAGATCGAGAGTAGGAGAGAAACGTCAATTCGTTCAGACCAGTTGAAAATTTACAGCACTGCTACTGACATTGAACGCTAAATGTTACTAAACTGTACAAAACTAGGAATGCATGTATAATTTTTCTAGAACTAAAAAAGCAGATGCATCTGAGTTAACGAGTCACATTTCTAGGGTACGAAAAAAACTTAAACGCCCTTATTTGAGCTGGATAAACTGTAGTAATTACCTAATACATCCCGCTGAGTTTTAATTCAATAAAGCGCCAAGAAACGGATCCATTACACAGCTGATGAGCATTGAAATCAAAGTCATTAAATTTGGCCAAGGCACGATCCTTCTCATTATTCCGAGTCCTTTGTTCATTTGGACCACTTCATAAAACAATGCAGACTGTTCCTTCTGCGATTTAATTTTTGGCGGATCAAAGGGTCTATTTCAATTCTTTTTCTTTTCTTTTGAATTTCACATTAAACGAACCGGCATCTTGTACTTGCACAATAATGGGTGTGTGCACAACTACTTGAACTATGTGTACCAGCAAAAAAGAAACGAAAATGGTAGAGAAATGTTAATAAAAGTCAAGATGCCGCCAGTCATGTTCGGAGCCGAATTTGCAAGTGAACTCGCGTACACAGCATACATGCAGGATGAAAGTAATCATGTTTGTTCTTCCATTTTTATTTTACCTATTTCATTCGGGTGGATGTGGAAAAGTCTATGCTGTTGCGGTTCGTGTATTGGGTTTGGCTGGAAGTTTGAACTTGCTTGTTTGGCGCAAGTCTTCGCCGTAGTAGTTGTTGTTGTTCGTTACACGGTGGAAAATGTGTGTACCTCAAGAAAAAGAGGGTAAACGTAATATTAGCCAAGGCAAACATGACTAAGAACCTACTTCTTTATGCTGATGCTGAAGGAGGAAAAAAATAGCAACCACCAAGTTGAAAGAAGTCTATTCTGGGGTACACGTGGGAGTGAAATTACATAAAGTCGAGAGCAGCAAAAGCAACAGCAGCATGAAAGAACACGCCACTCATAAATGTAACAACGAAGCAAAACACGCCGCACTATTGCCAGCAAACGCAAAAATTGCAAGCCTCTTCAACGCGGAAAAAGGCTGAGCTTGAACAACTTTGGCGGCTTATTTCTGAGAAGAACTCGCGCGCGGAAACCAAGGAGGCTGTGTGCGAAAAGTGTTTAGTTTAGAGCAAGCGCCACTGTGTAAAGAAAATAGTACGGTGAAGTGGAGTTGAAGTATGTGTGTATTAACGGAATATCAAAGAAGGCGGTGGTTCTTTGAAGAGATGCCGCGAAACTGCGTTGGCGGTAGAGGGCTTCAATTACAGATTTGCTGTGATTCAACATTACTTGCAGCAACAAGGAAATTTACCTTTTGTTCAATGTGTTTAATATAATGTTTTAATTTTGCTTAATTTTGCTTAATTTTGCTTAATTTTTCGTTTTGTTGATTTGGGAACATCCATAAACCACGTGGACACATTTTTAAAATCTCAAACTCCCCCCCCTCCCCCCCCCCCTCTCCCTTCTTCCCCCCTCGGGGACGATTTCCATACAAAACAAATCTTTTTTGTATGGAGCAAGGACAATCGCTGACATTGATTTGTTGATTTTGTTGATTTTGTTGATTTTGTTGATTTTGTTGATTTTGTTGATTTTGTTGATTTTGTTGATTTTGTTGATTTTGTTGATTTTGTTGATTTTGTTGATTTTGTTGATTTTGTTGATTTTGTTGATTTTGTTGATTTTGTTGATTTTGTTGATTTTGTTGATTTTGTTGATTTTGTTGATTTTGTTGATTTTGTTGATTTTGTTGATTTTGTTGATTTTGTTGATTTTGTTGATTTTGTTGATTTTGTTGATTTTGTTGATTTTGTTGATTTTGTTGATTTTGTTGATTTTGTTGATTTTGCTGATTTAGTTGATTTAGTTGATTTAGTTGATTTAGTTGATTTAGTTGATTTAGTTGATTTTGTTGATTTTGTTGATTTTGTTGATTTTGTTGATTTTGTTGATTTTGTTGATTTTGTTGATTTTGTTGATTTTGTGGATTTTGTTGATTTTGTTGATTTTGTTGATTTTGTTGATTTTGTTGATTTTGTTGATTTTGTTGATTTTGTTGATTTTGTTGATTTTGTTGATTTTGTTGATTTTGTTGATTTTTTTGATTTTGTTGATTTTGTTGATTTTGTTGATTTTGTTGATTTTGTTGATTTTGTTGATTTTGTTGATTTTGTTGATTTTGTTGATTTTGTGGATTTTGTTGATTTTGTTGATTTTGTTGATTTTGTTGATTTTGTTGATTTTGTTGATTTTGTTGATTTTGTTGATTTTGTTGATTTTGTTGATTTTGTTGATTTTGTTGATTTTGTTGATTTTGTTGATTTTGTTGATTTTGTTGATTTTGTTGATTTTGTTGATTTTGTTGATTTTGTTGATTTTGTTGATTTTGTTGATTTTGTTGATTTTGTTGATTTTGTTGATTTTGTTGATTTTGTTGATTTTGTTGATTTTGTTGATTTTGTTGATTTTGTTGATTTTGTTGATTTTGTTGATTTTGTTGATTTTGTGGATTTTGTTGATTTTGTTGATTTTGTTGATTTTGTTGATTTTGTTGATTTTGTTGATTTTGTTGATTTTGTTGATTTTGTTGATTTCGTTGATTTTGTTGATATTGTTGATTTCATTGATTTCGTTGATTTCGTTGATTTCGTTGATTTCGTTGATTTCGTTGATTTCGTTGATTTCGTTGATTTTGTTGATTTCGTTGATTTCGTTGATTTCGTTGATTTCGTTGATTTCGTTGATTTTGTTGATTTTGTTGATTTTGTTGATTTTGTTGATTTTGTTGATTTTGTTGATTTTGTTGATTTTGTTGATTTTGTTGATTTTGTTGATTTTGTTGATTTTGTTGATTTTGTTGATTTTGTTGATTTTGTTGATTTTGTTGATTTTGTTGATATTGTTGATTTTGTTGATTTTGTTGATTTTGTTGATTTCGTTGATTTCGTTGATTTCGTTGATTTCGTTGATTTCGTTGATTTCGTTGATTTTGTTGATTTTGTTGATTTTGTTGATTTTGTTGATTTTGTTGATTTTGTTGATTTTGTTGATTTTGTTGATTTTGTTGATTTTGTTGATTTTGTTGATTTTGTTGATTTTGTTGATTTTGTTGATTTTGTTGATTTTGTTGATTTTGTTGATTTTGTTGATTTTGTTGATTTTGTTGATTTTGTTGATTTTGTTGATTTTGTTGATTTTGTTGATTTTGTTGATTTTGTTGATTTTGTTGATTTTGTTGATTTTGTTGATTTTGTTGATTTTGTTGATTTTGTTGATTTTGTTGATTTTGTTGATTTTGTTGATTTTGTTGATTTTGTTGATTTTGTTGATTTTGTTGATTTTGTTGATTTTGTTGATTTTGTGGATTTTGTTGATTTTGTTGATTTTGTTGATTTTGTTGATTTTGTTGATTTTGTTGATTTTGCTGATTTAGTTGATTTTGTTGATTTTGTTGATTTTGTTGATTTTGTTGATTTTGTTGATTTTGTTGATTTTTTTGATTTTGTTGATTTTGTTGATTTTGTTGATTTTGTTGATTTTGTTGATTTTGTTGATTTTGCTGATTTTGTTGATTTTGTTGATTTTGTTGATTTTGTTGATTTTGTTGATTTTGTTGATTTTGTTGTTTTTTTTGTTTTTTTATTTATTTTTGTTTTGTTGTTTGTTTAAACAAACTCGTCGTTTATGTGCTATATTGTAGCACGTCTGCTGTACAATGATAGTACATTTCACAGAAATTTGCAGGACCGTTGGTTTAGGGTTTTTTTTTCAAAACTTGAACTTCGTGTGTCAAAACAGTCTATATTTCATTATTAAACCTCAGAATCCCCAAAACGTTGCCTATTAACAAAGAGTCACTTTTCTGAACTTCATCCTTCATCTAATGCCGAACCGAAGCTCTTCAGCCTAAGCGAAAGAGCAGTCAAAAAGTGAGAAACTTTTCCCTCCCCACCCACCCTCTACTAATCATAGTGCATATGAAATTAATCTACGGAACCGGCGAATGCCCCACTCCGCACACTCAGGACACCACACCAGTTTGCCAATGTTGAATGAGCCGACCAAATGAGAGCAAACTCGGTTCCTAATATGGCCGAATCGAAAAAAAAGAAGTGTAAAAGTTTGCCTTATCCATCCATCCCGAACGGAACCGGATAGTCTGCCGGCAGACCCAAACAGAATACCATCTCATTATGGGGGATCGCCCATAAGTTGCGTAGTTTTGAATTTGTCAAATTCTCTCCCTTTCTGTTCTGCTTTCACGTGCATTTTAGGCTGAATTGAGTGGAGGAAGCCATTTTGAAGTTGATGTACTTATCACGCTGTTTATGGTTGTCCCCCGAATAGTACCTATTTGCACTCGAGGGAATCCCGCAAAAACTCCGGGGCAATTTCGGATCAAAAAAGGGAGCAAACGGAACAAACTTTATCGTTCTCACTAAACCGGTGGTAATTTTAAAAATTTAATCCAGCCACACACAACAAAAAAACAGGAAGCGATTCCGCCCTGGACCAAGTTGAGCCAGGGCTGGAAGAGGGGGAGGGACCTCGTTTACAAATGATTTTCTCCCTCATTTAAAACTTGTCTAATATTGATGTTGATTCGGCTATTACCAATGTAATCAGCAAAAGCACCCGTGGTCATCGTCGCTGTTGACCGACAGTCGGCAGTTTGCACTTCCGGTTGGTCGACCTCGTCCGGTGCCTCCCAGCGCTGACTTCGTTCCGACTCCGGACAGTGGAAAACTTTTGGAACCGCGTGGTAGCACAGTCTGGCCTCCCGAGTCATTACGATAACGTCCCCACTCCGGAGCAGCAGGGCGTCTGGCCGCTCGTCCTTGGTGTGACCGCCGATCAGGAAGATGGCCGGTTGGCCAAAGCTGCAAAACATAACCTTCAAAAATCGTAAACAAAACAGATTCTAACATTCTAACCTAAACGAAAACAACGGCGCCTCCAGATTCTTCTCGGAGTGGTCCGTGTGCCCGGCCAGTGTACTCCCGACGGGGTAGTAATTCACGATGGCCGCTTCCGGTCGGAACCGGACGTAGCCCAGAACCTGGGCAAAGTGACGACACAGGGCGGCCAAATCGTCGGGGAACGCATTCCGAGCGGATTCGTCGTACACTTTATTGGTCCAATCGTAGTGGTATCCCAGGGTGGTCCAACGGAGCGCCTTCAGGAGTTTCCTCCGGTCGGCCGGATCTTCGATGGTCGCGGCCGTAGCCCACCAGTCGAATTGTTCCCGCGCACTGCGGAGTGCGTACTTGTCTACGATGGCGTCCGGAAGATTCGTGTGGTTCGGATGTTTCGGATAGTCGCAGATACAGCGCGTCATCCAGTATCTTTGGGAGTGTTTGGTGAAGGGGTTTTTGATGATGATTAGTCCGGGCCTGTTCTTCAGCTCGAATATACGCCAGGAACTGCTGTCGAGCAGACCTGGGAAGGTGGCATTATTTCCGGCAGTGGACGAATAATTCTAAAACAAAAAAATGTTTCAACTCCCGAACTTCTCAAATAGAGTTATCTACGTGCGCATGTATTGCGTGTACGTACACGAAAAAAGTGAGGTTAAATTTTGTACCGAACAGCAAATCAAATGGTGTGCTAGTCTGCGTGAGAGCGTGCTTAGATAACTCTATAGAGCTATCTAAGCCCGATCTCACACACACTAGCCATTTGTTTTGCTGGCTGGTACAAATTTTAACCTCACTTTTTTTGTGTACGTACACGCAATACATGCGCACGTAGATAACTCTATAGAGCTATCTAAGCCCGATCTCACACACACTAGCACACCATTTGTTTTGCTGGCTGGTACAAAATTTAACCTCACTTTTTTTCGTGTACGTACACGCAATACATACGCACGTAGATAACTCTATTGGGTTCTGAAATCAAGCTTAAATTTGTGATGTTATAGTTCAAAACGATAAAACTTATTTTTCGGAGTACAATGATCCTTTATACGACCGCAAAGAATTTAAGATGGATTTTTAAATCAATTTTAAAAAAATAACATCGAGGCCCTTCTTGACAGAAAAATTCATACTTGACAGCTCGTTCCAAGGGGACCAAAAATGATCTGTGTTTACCGTTGTACACCGCGAACAAAAGTCTAGAACATCCCAAGACCCCCAAATGTCGGCAACGCCCTCAAAATCGGCATTTCCTACGGAGCACCCGAGATTTTTAGCCCTATTTTGGACCAAATTTTATTTCCAAATTGCTCCAAGGCCGCCATTTTGAATTTTCGTGACCTCCGGGTAGGCCGTATACGTTCGAAAATTGTCTCTCGAATCCGAATCCGGGCTCAGATCGGTCGAAAAACGCACCCAAGCCTGCTTGTCAGCCCAAAACAACATTTTAGTCGAAATGTCAAAATTTCTGGTAGAAAAATCGGACTTTTGACTTCATTTAAATTTCATTTTGTTCAGCTGTGTTCTATCCTGACACCCTGACACGTGCGCGTGACACTGTTCCAACACGTGTTACGCGCGCATAACGTAATATCCGAACACCCCATGGTTGTTTACCTGCAGTCGGCAATCTAGTCCAGCACCATCCTTGTCCGTATCGATTACGTTCTCGAAGCTTGGTGGCGGATCCCGCGCTTTGTAGTATTTGAACGACTCTTGAAACATGTTTCTTTACTGTGGGTTTTTGGAAACACTTCCACTTTTAACTTTGCAGATGTTTTGCAATAGTTTAGCAAAGTTTAAATAACTTTATAGATTTTTGTAGGCACATCTTGTTTACATTATTCTAGTACTGCACTAAACAAGTGTCAATGAGTTAACAAGAAACTGAAAGGAAAAGGTTAGAGTCCTGTGATATTAATCCTTTTAAGATGATTAAAAAAATGTATATTGATCATAATCAATCATCTATATCAATCGGTTTTCGATCAATCTATGAATATTCTTTCTACTGAAAAGCAATGAAGATTCAGTTTGTTTCAGAAAATAGTGCAATAAGTGCTGGAGTTGACCAACTGCAAACTAACTGTTTGTTTACAAACCCTTTTTGAACCATTTACATCGTTTTGCTGGTCATGTTTCATGTAAAAATGTCTTTGCTTTCAGGTGAAACTTTGAATAAACAAGCTTTCAGTTCAAAATTGAGAATAATTCATCGCTGTCGTGCTAGCTTGTCGCACGTGAATTTTGGGCCAAATTGAGTTAAGAACGCTATTTTGTACAGCTCGCAATGCCTCACCTTTTGGCCTGCATAGATCCCAAAAAATCGAATTGAGGAAGCAATAAACTCCTATCCTGAGATATTTCATAAAAACAGTAAAAACCTAGGAAAACTCCGTGCATTTTGTCACTTTTTATATCAAAGAAGTTTCAACCTTGTTGTGCAATCTTGACACACCCTGAATTGATGTAAGTGCGCTAAGGGCAAAGGGATTTCAGGTCAGAACGCGTTTGACACTAGGATGTGCTAGACTACCGTAAACATTTGTAATTATGACTCGGAACTCCAGCAACAAAATGCGACCAAATTTCAGGATAATACACAAAATGGTCAACCAAACAAAACGTGTTTGTTATTGTTTACATTGCGTGCTCTATTTTTTGTTGATTAAAAGTCTAACATTAAAACGCGTTTTTCTCGGAACGTCAAAAAGCGACGTGCGACAAGTTGGCACGACAATGACGAATTGAGAACGTCAAAGGTTGCTGTTTAAAACGATAACTTTATCAACTAAAATAATCAAAAAATAACATTATAAAGTCATCCAAAGTTCGAGCATCACCGCGTGCTCACGCACACTGTCAAAGCTTGTTGCAGTACCAGATTACAACGCGTGTTTTTGCCGCATGAAAACATATCAGAACTGTCAAAATTAGGTATAACTTTTATTTTGGTCGGAAGGTGGCCAGGCAAGTGCCTCCGAATTTCGCCTTCAAATAGGTAATTAAAACGTCCCGCACGAGCTGAAACCGGTTCCTCTTAATTTGCAGGAGTGGCCCCCGACGGAATACACCGCCCGAACGCCCCACCCGCGGCACAAAATGGAAGTCGTCGAGCACGAGGACTTTGACTATGGCGAGCTGAAGAACGACACGGCCTTCATCAGGAAAAACGAAAACCTGTCGGAGTGCATCGAGCGCATCCGGCAGAACCTGGCCGTGGCCCGGGAGGACTATAAAAACTACGAGAGCTTCACGCTGGAGGAAAAGGTCAAGTACGATCTGCATCTGTCGTACAGCATCAACTCGCTTTACTGGATGTATCACAAAATCATCGGGTTGGACCCGAACAAGGTGAGTGGCCGGGCTTGGTTTGTGTCTGTGCAATGTTAAATGACCCCTTTGGTGGGTGTCTTTGCTTGTTTCGTCGCAGCACGGCATCAAGGACGAGCTGGCACGCATAAAGGCCGCGATGCTGCGCGAGAAGGAGATCTACGACCACAAGTACAACCGGCCGCAGCTGGACCAGGGCGCGGCAAAGCGCTTCGTCCGGGCTGGGCTGTACGACCACAAGAACCGTGATAAGCCAGAGGCTAACGATCCGCCGCCGAACAAGAAGATCCGCTTCGAGAACTAGTGAACCGGGGAGCTGTGGCCAAAGGTGGAGGGTGGCGGCGGGGCCCCGGGTCACCGCCTCGCTCCCTTCGGGGGTACAAATTATTGTTATCGCTTCAGGTGGGATAGTTTTGTAAGTTTACCGATTTTTTTTTCTTATATTATATACAGCTGAACGCTCGATTGATATCTTCCCGTGAATCGTGGAACGCCGTTTCGCGGTAAACTGTTCCTCTAATCAAACAACCGGGGTTGCTTCGCAGAAAACAGAACGAATCTTAACAAAGATTAAGAATAAACCTATAATTTAGTCAATAAGTTTAAATAAATGCAGTGTTTGTTATCCGAAATTATCCCCTAGAACTTATAGCTTCCCAAAAATGTCCAACTTTAATCGTGGAGATTTTCCCTTGTCCCCTTAAAAAATAGTGTTGGGCGGAATCAAACAATCATGCTACAAAATTTATTTTCTCCTCAAATTTCCCAACAACATCACCCGTCAACCCTCACTAGCCTCACTGTACAGCTCGACGGCAATCTCGCGGCACTTGCGCCGCAAGATCTTTCCCGACGGCGTCATCGGGAACGCCGTCACAAAAAATACCCCACCCCGCAGCCGCTTAAAGTCCACCATCGACCTCTCCACCTGCTGCTCGATCTCGTCCTCCGTAACGCCGGACTCGGGCGCCCGAATAACCAGCGCCACCGGCAGATCATGCCCGGGCACGGGAATCCCCGTCACGCAAACCGCCGCCACGCCCGGCATCTTCAGGATGACGGTTTCGATCTCGGTTGGCGATATCTGGTAGCCGCCGTACTTGATAATGTCCTTCTTGCGGTCCACGATGTAAAACAGGCCGTCCTCGTCGACGCGCGCAATGTCCCCCGTGTGCAGCCAGCCGCCCGCGTCCAGCATTTCGGCCGTTTCGTCCGGGTTGCCAAAGTACTCCTGCAGAGAATTTTAGTAAGGTTAGTGTTTTTGAATTTGATTTGAAATTTCATGAAGTTTGACATGCAACACGATAGGGTTCCTGTTCAAATTCCGGAAGAGGCCCCCTTGTAATCAACGGTCATCGGTTACGGTTTTACCAAATGTTCAAAATATCATAGCCTGAGTGGGGCTCATCTGTCCATTCGAGTTTCTTTTACACGTGATGCGACAACCAGTGACGTTAAAGTGTTGCATCAATGTCGTGCAACATGTGCTGTGTAAAAGCAACGAAGAGCCAATAAAAATTTCAAGGAGAAAACACTAACAAAAACTAGGATCAGACATAAAGATGAAAAACGTAAGAGAACTTAGTATGTAAAGAATGTGCCTAAAAAAGAAATCCTGCTCAAACCTTACTGTAGGGCGAGCTGTAGGGTCTTCGTCTTTCAAAATAATGTAAATAAATGCCTAATACAAATATAATGACCGGGTAATAAAGGGTACACCTCGGGGTACACTCAAAGTAAAAAGTATCCTTTTTTTCAAGTTCACCCGTCGTCACCCTTTAAAAGGGGAATTTGACATACCCTTTTAAAAGGGTGACGCCGGGTGAACTTTAAAAAAGGATAGAAAGTATCCTTTTTGAGGATTGAAAGTACCCTTTTGAGGGATACTTCTGACTTTGAGTGTAATAATAACCCGAAACAGACTATTCCTTACTGAAGCGTGCACTTGGTTTTGACAGCGAATGAAAAGAGCCACGGTGTGCGCGTGTTTATGTTTATGCTGTGGAAAGTTGAGAGTGAACGTTTGGCGTGGAAGTTTGAGTGTGATTCAATTGTGCTGGAACCGGCCGGCGGAATCCGGAGTTGTATTGTTAATTTGATTTATCAAAAATCCACCAAAGCATCTACCACATTGATCACACAAAAAACTGTGGTAGAAAAGTATCCACCGGTAGATACTAGGTGGATTTTTGACAGTTCGAATTATTTCAAGAAAATCCACCGCGGTTAACCAAATCAAATTAACAATGCAACTCGGTACAGGAACTCGACGGAAGCGGACATGTGGAGGATAATGATCGGCAGCGATGGTGCTGCGTCCGGAACGTCGTGTCTCAAGGAGTCCTGGTTACGACTCTACACTTACCATAAACACGAAACGTGCCCTGATGTGCAGTTCGCCTTCCTGACCAATCTCAACCAGGTTATCCTCATCATCCACAAGTTTCGCCTCCACACCATTAGTCAGCACCCCCACGGAACCATCTTTGTAGGCTACCTCACTCATCATTCCGGCCCCGCCCAGCTCCGACAGCCCGTAAACCACCACAAACTTCCCCCGCGAAAGATACATCTCAAACGACCGCTTCAAATCCGCCGACGTCGGCCCTCCTCCGCACAGAACCAGCCGCAAGCTGGAGAAATCCGCCATTCCGACGGTAGGTTCGTTCAAAATGGCCAACGCATGCGACGGCGGGAAAAAGATCACCGTGACACGGTACTGTTCGATTATATCGATCATCATTTCCGCACTGAATCGATCAGTCGTGATGACGCGAGTTGCTCCGGCGAGCGTTGCCGTCAGCAGCGTTCCTATCCCGGAAATCCAATAAAGAGAGCTCAGACAGAGGACCCGATCGGACTCGCGGCATTTCCAGACCGCAGCCATGTTGGCGATGCACAGTCCATGTGACAAGCAGACGCCCTTCGATTTCCCCGTAGTCCCGGATGAACAAAGCACGATCGCAAGCTGATTCGCCGGATCTTCGATCCTCGCCGGAACGTAGTGCTCCTCCGATCCGGTCTCAACCAGCAGATCGTCAACGCGAGCAAACCCGTTGATCCTAGGACCAAACACAATCAGTTGCGGCGAAATCTCACTCATCTCAAAAGCCGCCTCGACCTCCTCCACCAAATCCCCTTCGCACAACACCGCCACCGGCTTCGTCGTTCCAAACATGTGCGCAAAGTCCTCCCGGTGAAAGCTGGGATCCAACGTGTTCACCGGAACGCCGGCCATCAAACAGCCAAACACGACCGGAGCGATCTTCTCGCTGTTCCGCGCGACCAAGGTCACCAAATCCCCTGCCTCGATCCCCATCGAGCCCAGGTTCTGCGCCACCCGAACACTTCGCAGCAGAAGCTCCTGGTACGTTACACGAGCCCCCGTATCGGCACTTATCTGCGCTATCTTCCACGGAGCACGACCCAGCACCTGCCACAGCAGCTCCCCGACGCCCTGGTTCGGGTTGTAAACCGGTGGAGTCGAACGTCCACTCCAAAACCCGGTCTCTTCGTCCAGAAACGTGTACACGTTACGAGGGAACATTCCGATGACATCCACTTCCGTCCAAGCCGAACCAACGAATGAGTGGCCACCTTCGTCAGTCAACCCATTTTAAAAAGGATAAATCAATACCGTTTAAAATGCATGTAACACAATAATTATGGTGTAACAACTATACTATTCAAATCACAACGTTGTCAGTCGCATGGATAAAGAAAGGGATGAGCTTCAAAATTGGTGGCCACGAGCGCGCGGGACAAATTATACCCAAACCACCGCCGGAACAAGCGCCGGAATCGAAAGCCAGTTAATGTGCAAACTGGACGGCAGATGACAACCCGTTGCACAAATTCCCACCGCATTGCGTGCGGAAGTCTTCTAATCGATTGATAATAATATCGATTTCTAAACTTTTGACCGTGAAAAGGTTCATCCGGTTATGTTCCTGGGTTTTCCGGGGATCCTGAATTATGAATGAAATTAATAAGGTGGTGTGTTTTAAACTTCTTTTCAATTTTTGGGTAAAATTGATGGAATCCGAAGCTATTTATAAATCTAAGTTCAACGCTCCGGATCTGAGTTTTAAAAGACACCTCTAACTGTTGCTTTTCTGAACTAACAGACGCAATCCCTATCACGCTTGGAACAGACTTAAAAAATAAATAAAATAATTGTTATGTAAGTACTGCGACCAAAACCTCGGCTGATTTTTAAAAACTGGAAGCTAGTTCAATAAAAAAAAATTTAATGGATTGTTCACGGTACAAAGGTGTATGAAATTTAAAAAAAAATGTCCACGTGGTTTATGGACGGTTCCTTCTTGAGGGGAAAATTTAAAATTTAATTTGAATTTAAGAGCCATGGTTCCAACATTTGAATGAAAAAGTGTTTAAAAATGCATTATACACCTGTCCAGTAGGGTGACAAAAAAATTAAAATTTTGGAAAATCGTAGGAGCTTCCACCTGGCTCGATACTAAGGTTAAAATAAGTAACTGTGCAAATTTTGAGCCAAATCGGGTAAGGGTTAAAGGCTAGGGGTTGGACCTCGGGTTGGACAGAACATATGTTTTTATTAATCGTTAATCTATTGACGGAGGTTTTGATATTTTTATCAATAAACTGACGAATAGTTGAGCTAGCGTTCCCACCGTGTATTAGAAATCTCGGCACAATTTGACAGCTGATAAACAAAAACATGTACTTGTAATTGTAAACACGCGACTTCCCGAATGTTAAAGGTCACTTTTTATCGTTCAAGTTTATATCGACGCCGAGATCGACGCCAACATTACAAAAAGCATCATGTACAAACCGTGCATTTTGAGAAAAACGCATTTGAATGTTGAGCATCATTTTTCAATTCCCATTTTATTGTGGATTTAGCTCGTAGCTGGATTTTCTGGCATCTTCTCACGGTCATTGGAAACGGTCGTGGATAGACTTAGGGGTTCCCAGTTGGAGTGAAAAAATTCAATTTATAGAAAAATTATGGATTAAAATTTAGCTTTTTTATCACTTCTCCGACATCAGGAATAATTGTTTGAACATGCTTGCAATTTTTTTATTCGGCCGGAAAAATATTATTTTTCTTGAAAAAACTTTCATTCTTAATCACATGATCACCCCTAATTCTGGCTCGACGCCGCCATCATGCGACCGCGTGCTCCGTTTGTTTGCCAACAAAGCTGCAGCTGGATGGTGAGACGAAGTGAGGAAGTAAGAGATTTTGACATTTTTATGCCCGCATCTGACCCGCCGCCTATTTCGTCGGTCACTGAGTCGCCGGTCGTTTCATGTGACCGAGTCCAGGTAGGAACTGATCGTACAATAATATAAAAGCAAAAGAAGGCGTTTTAATGATAACAAACGATGAAAAACGTTGCTTTTATTGATACTTGATCATCCATATTCAATAAAACATTGATTTCGTTATTATTTTTAAGCAGAACAAACAAAACTTCTTTTGAAATCCCCAATGTCCCCAATCCCCTGTTGTCATTAGTATAGGGATTATGGGTTGCAGGATTGAATATGTAATAAACTTGGCAATAAATGATTAAATGCAAGGGGTAGGGCAGTGAGTACCTGAGTGACTCAATTTCTCAAAGTTACTCAATGTTACTCAAAGTTACTCATTTTTTCTTCTGAGATGTTGTTTTGCTGGTTACGAAATGTTTGAATGCCTGTTTTAAAAGTTGGCTGTTTACTGTGTTTACAAAACATAAAAAGCTTAGGATGCAGAAGAGGTAAATCATTTTTTGAGAAAGGTTCCGGAGATTATTACCCTTGCGGACAATCTCGGAATATCAATTCCGATGGTCGACTGAGAGGCAAATGGTATCTGATTGTCTGTTGTCACTTTTCAGTTTGACTTTGACCAACCAACGGGGTACAAACTAAATAAGTGTCAAACGAAAGAGTGACCAACCACCTGGGGTTGAGTGTATTTGTACAGAGGGGATTCGTTAATTTGAATCCTCGCTTATTCAAACGTATTCGAATTAGAAAGCAGTCAGACGTCAAAACTGAATTCGCCGATTTCCGAGCACGTGGTTTCATGCTTTTGACAGTTGTCATTCGTTCCAATAAACGAATTTAGATTCGCTCATTCGAATGCACTTCTATCCGAATAACGAATCCGCTCTCTAATCCTGATGTTTTTTTTTTTCAGGGGACCAATAAGACCGTTGCAATTATTATTCAAAGTTGAAATCGCACCCCTCTAACCCCTGATTCAAAGTGGTTTTGAAAACCCCAAAAAGCAAAAAATTAAAATTTTGTTTAAATAAAAATCTAGATTTGTTCTTTTTATTTCCTAAATTTCTGATTTTAAACTTATTAGCTTTTTATGTATGATTTTACCAAAGTTTTATTTTAATTCATGATTTTTAATCTTTATTAGTTGGGATCTCGACATTTTTTTTATTTTCTGCGAATTCCACGATTTTCCGAATATTTCATTATCCGGGGATTGCTATACACTCAACCCCCGGTGGTTGGTCACTTCTTCGTTTGACACTTTTTAGTTTGTACCCCGTTGGTTGGTCAAAGTCAAACTAAAAAGTGACGAACTGTCACTTTTTACACGGCGCTCACGCACACTATCAAAATAAACGTTTGATAGTATGTGTGAACTCCGTGTAGAAGGGGTGTCAAACTAAAAAGTGACCCCGTTCGTTTGACAACAGTTGGTGTCAAACCATCGGGGTTTGAGTGTACACACCAAATTATTTTTACTGAAATTCAGTAAAGTTTTACTGAATTTTCATTTACTGAAATTTCAGTAAACGATTCATGTTGTGTTTTTTTGTATTGTGATCTTTAGCATCCAAGGTAAGAAAAATGTTAATAACAAATGCCTCGATGCTAACCACTTTTTTTAGGTTCTGGACGATTGATGAAATAAATGTATAAATAACGGTACTGGAAACAATTTCAATGACAAGCAAAATCAAATTTTGATTACTGAAATACCAGCAACGATTGCTGAATCTCCAGCAAATGATCTGTCAAACTGCCAGAAGAAAATTACTGAATTTTCAGCAAAATAATTTGACGTTTCTTTAGCTGAAATTTCAGTTGTTTTGACAACCGTTTTACTGAAATTTCAGTAAATCATCTGCCAAATATAAATATCAATTAAGGGGTTACATGTGGGTTACATACATGTAAATCGTCAAAAATGTCTGAGGTTGGTATGAGCTCACATTTAAACTATTTTTTTAATCTTTTTGCAGGGCATTAAAATATATATTTCATCTGTTAACAAAATAAATATGAAGACGTTTGGATATACCTTTGCCGAGATATAACTATTTTAAGTTAGCAGTTTCAAAAAACGGGTGCCACGATATCTCAACACTGCTTTGACCAAATCGGTTCAAAATTTTGGTGAAGACTCGTTTAAACGGTCCTGTGTGCATGACGAAGGCCGATTTTCAAAAACTTAATTCTAAAAAAAGATGAAAATATTTTTATATTTTTCTTATAAAAAATCGCCAGTTTTTGATTTTTGTATTTTTTAAAAAAGCAAAATTTTAAAATCGGGCTTCGTCATGCACACGGAAAATGTCTTGAGAGTCTTCACCCCAAGTTTCAGCCAATTTGGTCCATCCAATCTCGAGATATCGTGGCACCCGTAAATCAACTCGGTTGTTGTTGTTAATTTATTTATTTCTGGCAGCTTTAACCTTCTTGGTCATTCGGTCAGCAACTCGATGTTTAGAGAAAAACGTTTACAAAGTTTGACAGTTCACTTTGCGCATGGCAAAATTATGAACTTAATTCGTCTCTTACTCAGTTCAGTCACGAAATATCTTCATGAAACTTTCAGGAGTGATTGCAAATAATCTTTTTAGTGAATTAAGTGAATTTTCTGTAATATGAAATTTTATGATTTTCTACATGTATGTAACCCCTTAACTGATAATTCAGAGGAAAATTCAGTTAAATATAAATTACTGAATCGTTTACTGAAATTTCAGTAGATGAAAATTAAGTAAAACTTAACTGAATTTCAGTAAAAATAATTTGTTGTGTAGAGACTTGGGATAATCTTATCATTTTTTTTTGCCGGGGCCGGTGATGTAGTGCTAAGCGTGGTTGCCTCTCGACCCAGTTTGGTTGGGTTCGATCCCAGTTGGCCC
The DNA here is from genome assembly GCF_015732765.1 of Culex quinquefasciatus. NCBI lineage: Eukaryota > Metazoa > Arthropoda > Insecta > Diptera > Culicidae > Culex > Culex quinquefasciatus. Next base: position 106,095,066 of record NC_051861.1, read on the forward strand.
TGGTGGCATTTTTCGAGACGAGCTTTGTCTAATGACGCCTTCCGTCAGATGGGGAGGTCAATGTTGGCCCCGGTCTAACCTAGAGGTTAGGTCGTTAGCTCAATCCAGGTGTAGGATTCGTCTCTTTGGGGAAAAACCGGATCGGCAGTTAGACTCACAATCCAAAGGTCGTCAGTTCGAATCCCGGGGGATGGGAGTGTAGGTTCTTAACTTTTTTTTTGAATTCCTCACCGTTACAAGCCTGCGGACATCAATTTTCTAGTAGGAATCTCGCAGTAATGCTGTTGAGCGAACAATTTGATTTGATTTTTGAATAAAAATACCTTTTATTTCTTTTGGTAGTAAAGTTCAAGTCCATCGACCCTACATTCTTTCGACCTGTTGGATATATGTACATGAAAATCAAATGTTACTGCGTGTTAAGCTAAGAGCAAAATTGTCCGTTCGACGCAGTGGTGAACGCAGAACGCTGTGCCAGTTCGATTTTTCCATCAACTGTCAGTCGAACAATCTGGAGGGGTTGCTTTGTTCAATGGTCGATGACTGGCAGGCTATGATGACAGGCAAAAAATTTTGCGTTTGCGTTCAGGCCTGACGGACAATCTTGTTCTTACCTTTACTGTTTGCCACCACCCAGTTAACTCAATCCGAATTCTGAAACGGAATCTATTTAGAATCGTATACAAATTCCGTTTCAAACCAAAGGGCAATTCACTTCTGATATTGCGCCAATATGAAGCCAATATTCCAATATTGGAGTCGATACGGTATGCAGCCAAGGAATACTGCGCGAGTATTATGCGCGTATAATATTCACGCTGATGTTTGGGTAGATATGACCTCAAATACGACGAATATGGGGTCTACATCGTCAATACGGTATGCAGACAATAAGAATAGTATGTGCGTATGATACGCGTATGCAGTATACTCGAAGTGATTAACCCCTAGTTTCAAACGAAACAACCGGTTCCGTGTTCGAACCGGTTGTTGCGTTTGAAACGGAATTTGTGTACGATTCTAGTTAGATTCCGTTTCAGAATTCGGATTGATTTGACTGGGCAATTTTGCCGCATCCATTTTTTTTAAGTTTTGTCAAGATTTTTGTTTCTTTTTAGTTTCTGTTTTAAATTTTTAAATGAAGTTTGCTGAAATCATTAAATAAAATAAACATCTTATTGCTCTTGATAAAAATAAAATTTAAATAAATAAACCTCTTTAAAATAAATATTTAGAATCATCGAATCCTATTTTTTTTTGCCGTTTTTGTTTTAAAAAAATGATTACGATTTTTCGGTGCATGCTCTTTTCTCAGTGCATCCGTCAAGTGACAGCAACACAAAGCCTCGGCCGTCCATCAGCAGCCATTTGTCATCATTCGAAAATCGCAGGAATTTTATTTTTCTTCGCTCGCGGATTTGTTGTGAAAATTGCCGAAAAAGATCCGATTCTCCGAGCTGTGTTTGTCGCTTCAGCCTTATTCCGGTTGATCGTTGCTGTTGAAGGTGAGGATTTGCGGTAGATTTGTTCGGATTTAAGTTAATTATGAAAAATCTCAACATTTTCGGCTCTGTTTCCGCGGTTGTGTTTTGTGCGTAGAACAAGTTTCTGCGTTTTGTGGATTTCCCTCTTCGCATTCCGTTCCGTTCCGTCCGTCCTTCAAAGAGGAACGTCAGTGAATTATTGCTCCGCAGTCCGCCGAAGCGCAGAATGTAATCAAATTTTGCTTCGCAGCGGATTAGTCATCGTCTTTTTCTAGCAATTGTCAAATTTGGAGATTTTTTTTTCCTTGCGCTGGAGCAGGATCTTTGGCCACTCAAAAAGCAAGTGTTTTCTCCGTTCCAGCCGCACCTCTCTAGGCCTGTCGCTCGAAATGGCCGCCGGATCGACGCTGCAGAAGGCAATCGATATTGTCACGAAGGCCACCGAGGAGGATCGCAACAAGAACTACGAGGAAGCGCTACGGTTGTACGAGCACGGAGTGGAATACTTTCTGCATGCCATCAAATGTAAGTTGGCCTTGGGTGGGGGTCGGCGAACCGTTTAACCTTTCGATTTCACTTCTCGTTTACGCAGATGAAGCCCAGGGTGACAAAGCAAAGGACTCGATCCGGGCCAAGTGCCTCCAGTATCTGGACCGGGCGGAAAAGCTGAAGGCGTACCTCAAGAAGGGCAAGAAAAAGCCGGTCAAGGACGGTGGCAGCGGCGGCAGTTCCAAGGACGACAAGGGCAAAAAGAACAACGGCGGCGACAGCAGCTCCGAGTCGGACTCGGACGATCCGGAGAAGAAGAAGCTGCAGTCGAAGCTGGAGGGCGCGATCGTGGTGGAGAAGCCGCACGTAAAGTGGTCCGACGTGGCGGGACTGGAGGGCGCGAAGGAAGCGCTCAAGGAGGCGGTCATCCTGCCGATCAAGTTTCCACATCTGTTCACCGGGAAGCGCATTCCGTGGAAGGGCATCCTGCTGTTTGGGGTGAGTTTGGCAAACGGTTTACAGAAATCTGCCCAAGAATGTCTTTTTCAGATGTTTTTTATTTATTTTATTCATCGGAACCATACATTCAAGAGATTTAGTAACAGTTATTGTTATAAAAATCTACAAATTTAATTAAAATATTACATTATGTTATGCTTTAGAGCAATTGCAACCACCTCCGATTTCCATGAGACTTTGATGTCTACATAGTTGGTCTCGAGAACTACATTTGAGAAGGGTGTAAGTTTTTTTTATATATATTTTTAAAGTTTAAAAGCCTAACAGTGCTAACAGCAAACTTTTTTTAAGCAAAAACGAGATTTTTTTTACGTTTCTATACACTACTTGCAACTGCATCATCGAATTTGATGAATTTTTATGTTTGTAAGTTAACATTCTATATAAACTAATGCAGATTGAACCAATTTGCAGAAATATTTGAATTTGAAGACAAAAATAAGTGGTGCTCTGGAGTAACCATGGGCGTTAGAGAGTTAAGTGGTCTAAAATAAACGTAAAAAAAAATAATTTAAAAAGAATAATTTAAATAGATTCTTCAGACAATTCGTGAAAATTCATTATCGATGAATTTATAAAAATCGACAGTAAATTTTCAAAACAACCGATAAGTAATGGGTTTTTGCTATGCAGATAGGATCTTTTGAAAATTTAATCGAGAAATATATTTATTTTACTTAACCCTTCAATGATCATTTTTTCGAAGATTTTTATTTTCCGTGTTGTTCATTTTTAGCAACATTTGTTTCACTAAAAACATGACTTCTCTTATTTTATGTTTGTGTTGTTTGTATGTGGTGTATTATAGGGGGAAAATACCCATGTTAAGCCTAATAAGCGGTCGTGTTTGAATGATGCTGGATAATCTGGAGTGTTCCTTGAAATTTATTTGAACCAAGCACACCAACGAGTAGAGCAACTTTTTGTAAACAATTCAGTTAATTTTCACTTTTATTAAAAAGTTATGCTATTCCTTTTACAAGCATTTAAAAAAATATTTCCCAAATGCATTCTAATCAGACGAAAATACATTAGGCCACGCCCTTTTCTCTATTTTTAGCTACGTTCTTTTTTCTTCCAGCGCTCTTTTGCGTCTGCTTAGTGCTGCCAAAATTGATGAAATTTTAAGCGAACACTCACGAAAAGTTGCATTTATAGAGAAGGTTTCCTGGCATTACTGGCTCACTTTAACAGGCGCTGCTGGTGGTGTTGGTGGCCACCCTTTATTCTTTATTTTCCTTCGCTTCTCGCTCGGTTTCGATTGGAAAAACGAAACTATTGGCACTACGCCCCCCGGGGCATGGCCTTCCTCTAACGTGGGATATCTGCTCCAGCGCCTCTGACGAGACAGGAGAAACTGGGACCGACGTTTTACTTCACCATCCGATAGAAGCTCAGTGGATAAGGCGGGAATCGAACCCGCGTCTCATAGCATCATCGGGATCGGCAGCCGAAGCCGCTACCCCTGCGCCACGAGACCCATCGATTGGAATGGGTATTGGGTAATTCTCTACCAACTCACACGAAATCGGGAAAAGTTGCCCCGACCCCTCTTCGATTTGCGTGAAACTTTGTCCTAAGGGGTAACTTTTGTCCCTGATCACGAATCCGAGGTCCGTTTTTTGATATCTCGTGACGGAGGGGCGGTACGACCCCTTCCATTTTTGAACATGCGAAAAATGAGGTGTTTTTCAATAATTTGCAGCCTGAAACGGTGATGAGATAGAAATTTGGTGTCAAAGGGACTTTTATGTCCCGATTTGATGGCGTACTCAGAATTCCGAAAAAACGTATTTTTCATCGAAAAAAAACACTAAAAAAGTTTTAAAAATTCTCCCATTTTCCGTTACTCGACTGTAAAAAATTTTGGAACATGTCATTTTATGGGAAATTTAATGTACTTTTCGAATCTACATTGTCCCAGAAGGGTCATTTTTTCATTTAGAACAAAATTTTTCATTTTAAAATTTCGTGTTTTTTCTAACTTTGCAGGGTTATTTTTTAGAGTGTAACAATGTTTTACAAAGTTGTAGAGCAGACAATTACAAAAATTTTGATATATAGACATAAGGGGTTTGCTAATAAACATCACGAGTTATCGCGATTTTACGAAAAAAAGTTTTGAAAAAGTTACTTTTTGCGTTTCTCTTTGTTTCGTCGTCCGTGTCTGTCGCGGGTGACCATGAACGGCCATGATCGATGACGACCAACTTTTTTAAAACTTTTTTTCGTAAAATCGTGATAACTTGTGATGTTTATAAGCAAACCCCTTATGTCTATATATCAAAATTTTTGTAATTGTCTGCTCTACAACTTTGTAGAACATTGTTACACTCTCAGGGTTGTTACGGACGGCGCGGATCGCGCGGATGGCGCGGATGGCGCGTATCGCGCGGATCTGGCGCGGATTTGCTGGCTAATTTTGCTCAGGCGCGGATTTCGCGCGGATATCAATTTGATAAACAAAATAATTGATAACGATAGAATTTCTTTCAAATTACAAAGAAAAATATTATTAGGAATTAAATAAATTAATTCTTTTCGTTGAGTGCGAAAATATCAGTTTCTAAGAAGTTGTTAATGAAGAAAATTTTGTTCAAAAAATTATTGATTGTTTTTTTCTTAATATGAAACTTCGAAATAATCTTCAAGAAGCGATTTTTTTAATGTATGGAGATTTGTTATATTAATTCAACATAACATTACAACTCATTATTTTTAAAACATCTGCCTTACAATTCAAATAAATATCAAATTTTATTAAAATCAAAAGAACAAAATTCGAAAAATTACAGAATTTTAAAAATTTGAAGCAATGAAACTTTTTAGATTTTCTATGTTTTTCAATATAAAAATTTAAATTTTTAAATTTTGGTTTATTAAAAAAACAAAACTTCTGTTACCACTCTGATTCAGGTAGAATTGATTCTACTCCCAATGGAGCACCCACAGTCGAGCAGTTTTTGACATTTCGCTCCATAAAAAATACATTGTACAAAAAAGCAAAAACTGCTCGAATGGAAATGTTCCATTTGAAATTTCAGAATTTACATATTCAAAAAATAAAAAAATTAGAATTCATAATTTGAAATTGTCAAAACTTACAGACTTAAAAACCTAAAAAGTACGAATTATTAAATTGAAAAATTACGAAAATGTTACAATTGATTTTGTTATTTTTATTTTTTAAGGAAAGTTCTTAAGTTATCAAATAATTTTTTTTTAAAATTATTAGATTATTAAATTATTTGATTATTATATTATTATATTATTAAAATTATTAAATTATTAAATTTTTAAATTATTAAATTATTTAATTATTAAATTATTTCATTATTAAATTATTAAATTATTAAATTATTAAATTATTAAATTATTAAATTATTAAATTATTAAATTATTAAATTATTAAATTATTAAATTATTAAATTATTAAATTATTAAATTATTAAATTATCAAACTATTAAATTATTAAATTATCAAATTATTAAATTATTAAATTATTAAATTATTTTTTGCCATTTTCTTAGTTCGGATCATTTTCGGAGTCATATTTTAGTTTAGAAAAATTTAGAGAAGGAAATAATAGAAATTTCGTGTTTCGATTTTCCAGAGTAAAGTTTTGGCGAGAATTATCAAGCACTAAATACCTAGATTTTATAATTTGGTGATTTATTTTATGGCTTTAATTTTTAAAATTTTCGAATTTAATTTTTTCTGAATTTGTTTTTAAAGCAACGATATTTAAAGTGTTGTAAAAACGCTAATATTGTTTCAGAAATGGCAAAAAAGATTCCATTTGGTACAGGTGCGATATGAATCCACAACTGATCAACGGTACTGATCCAAATGCCTTCTGTATTATTCTTTTTTCGATTAAAATTTCATTCATTATGTTACACCCTTTTATTTTTTTTCGCGATTTTTTTTTATATGGCGCGGATTTCGCGCGGATTGGGTTTTGGGGTCGGCGCGGATCTGGCGCGGATTTTTTCTCGACTTTTCCGTAACAACCCTGCACTCTAAAAAATAACCCTGCAAAGTTAGAAAAAACACGAAATTTTAAAATGAAAAATTTTGTTCTAGATGAAAAAATGACCCTTCTGGGACAATGTAGATTCGAAAAGTACATTAAATTTCCCATAAAATGACATGTTCCAAAATTTTTTACAGTCGAGTAACGGAAAATGGGAGAATTTTTAAAACTTTTTTAGTGTTTTTTTCGATGAAAAATACGTTTTTTCGAATTCTGAGTACGCCATCAAATCGGGCGTCTAATTTTACATAAAAGTCCCTTTGACACCAAATTTCTATCTCATCACCGTTTCAGGCTGCAAATTATTGAAAAACACCTCTTTTTTCACATGTTCAAAAATGGAAGGGTCGTACCGCCCCTCCGTCACGAGATATCAAAAAACGGACCACGGATTCGTGATCAGGGACAAAAGTTACCCCTTAGGACAAAGTTTCACGCAAATCGAAGAGGGGTCGGGGCAACTGCTGTGTGAGTTGGCGGAGAATTACCCTATTCAAAATTGAAACGTCAAAAGACTTGGTTTGTTTTTTTATGGCGCTTGCTAATTATTTACATGTTTTGGGATTATTTTTCAAGTGAGTGACTAATTAATGTGCAAAAGAACATGTAACCGGTAGTTGGAAGCAATTTTATACCTTAAGCGCTTTGAAATCGTTAGCGCTAGTGAAAAGATATTGATGGCGACTTTCGTTAAGCGGTTATGCTCTCATCTTGGGTGTGGATGTGTGTGTGCCAACAAAATGATGGGAAATGGGCTCGCAAAATAGGAATTAGAGGAAAGTGTTGCAAGTGTAACAAGCTAAGGAAATGCTCGTTATAACCCATTAAAAACGTTAAAAAATCTGTCGGATTTTTTAGAATCATCTTATTTCAGGTCTTGACTGAGACTTTGATAGAACAAGTTTTAAAAAAAATCTGTTTTTTTTTTATGTAAAAAAATGATTTTAAATTTTTAGATTTTTCGTACGGTCTACTAAACTAGTGGGGCAAGACAAACAACCCGTTGGGGCAAGAAGAACAATGCATGAAAAAACATGCTAATTTACTAACAATTGAACTATTATCACTTTGATACATCAGATGTATTTGAAACGTTTCTTTAATTTTTAGATTAAAAATTAATATTTTACTAAAAATTTTACCGTTTTTACGAAAAAAAATATTATTATTGCGGGCGTTAATAATTAGAGTTCACGCGCGGTGATACGACCGCAAGACAATGGTCGCATGACAGCCGCATGACAACCGCCGAACAAACTTTTGGCTGTTGTCAAAGGTTACCTTGAGTTTTCATCTGACTTTTTGGAAAATATTCAAAACAAACCAAGTTGACAGCCAAATCAATGCAGAATTTCATTTCAACTTGCTGATTTTTACACTGCGGTAGTTAGGCGGCAATAATCTCCTGTCACTCACAGCGTTGGAGAAACGTGATTTTATCTCGCAATAAGCAATACTCAGATGATAAATAGTAAATTTTCATGATATTACTATATAGTGTATGGACAATTTTTTTTACAATTGTTTATCAGTTTTTAAGAACTTTTATGTATTTTTTTCACAATAAAACATGTTGCTGCAGCAATTCGTATTTATTTTTCATACTAAAAATCCATATGGTACACTTACCCCACCAAAACAAGATTTTTTGAAAGCTCTCTACAAAATAACCAAAACATAAATCATATTTTATAATACGTGCAAATCATTGGTAGGGACACTACTGATCTAGGAAAAATAGAATTTTGATAAAGTGAGCCTTAAAACGAACCCTAAGCCTTATTTTGTACTTTCCAAATATTATAAGGAAACAAAGATTTTGAAAAAAACTTCACTCAATCTTATGCCTCGTGGCGTTTACGTCGTTTTGGCGGTATGTGGTAGTACAATCAGCTAATTACATTGCTAGCAACAATTCCTCATACACTCAGTCGCCAGCCAGCGACAAGTTAAGACGTGTTTTGCTCGTGTTGTCATCTCGCGTGCTTGGAAGTTTCTGACAGATGGAGGTGGAGGAATCCTCCAAGGAGGAAGATTTTCGTCCCGTCCGTGGGAATCGGAAGCGGAAGAAGTCCAGCGAGGTCACTGGAATCGGCATCGAAGGAGAAAAAGTTGAGAAGACCCTGCTCAACAACAACAAGTTCAGCCCGCTAGCGGATAACAAAAACAACAACAATGCCAGCCCAGCAGGAGGAGGGGACGCCCCGGCGGTTCCACCCAGTCGGCCAGTCGGCAGGTAAACAAAAGCAACCACCTTTGGTGGTGAAGAACACCACGGATTTTTACAAGCTCGTGGCGATAGTGGAAAGTTGTAAATTAGGTTTCAAACCGATTTACAAACTAACTCGATTTGGAACCAAGGTGACCTGCTTCTCTGTCAAAGATTTTGACAAGTTGCAAGAGCTACTCAAGAAGAAGAAAGTGGAATTCTACACCCACGATCGGCGGAGCGAACGAAATCACCGGGTGGTTCTTCGTGGTTTTCCTGATGAACTGAAACCGGACGAGGTCAAGTACCTGCTGAAGAGGGATCTCAAGCTGGACGCGCTGGTGGTGCATGCCATCAAGCGGAAGGAAAAGTCCACCGTGGACGAAATTCCGTACATTGTGGTCTTCCCCAAGGGATACACCAATCTGAAGAAGCTCTCTGCTATGAAGGTTGTGGCAAGCACTATCATCCGGTGGGAGGCCTACCGGAACAAACGGCCGAACGTGACCCAGTGCAGGAACTGCTTGCAGCTGGGTCATGGAACCAGGAACTGTCACCTGAAAGGGAGGTGCAACAACTGTGGGGGTCCCCACAAGACGGACGAATGCAAAGTCCAAGAAGCCGAGCCGAAGCGGTGTGCCAACTGCTCTGGAGCCCACGAAGCCACGGACCGCAGCTGCCCTAAGCGTGCGGACTTCATCCGGAGGCGCCAGCAGGCGTCGAAACCGAAACCGCCGGCAAGGAAGGCGGAGAAGCAGAGTCCAGCAGTTCCGGCGTTTACGCTGGCGGAGTTCCCTCCGCTGCCGGGCGCAGTTCCAGACGGAAAATCCAAGGATCGCCCTCGTCCCGCAGGAAGCAGCCAAGGTGGCCTCCGAGACGGTGGAGCCACGGAGAAGGAAGCCGGGGAGGTACTCTACAGTTCGGCTGAGCTGTGGGGAATTTTCTCCGAGTACATCGGCAGGTTCAAGACCTGCAAGACCCGCTTGGACCAAGTAACCCTCGTCAGTAACATGATCTCCAAGTATGGAATTTAAGGAGTTTTTTTTTTTTGTTATTATATATTGTTTTACTGATCCTCAGTCCCAACCTGGTCACAGCACCTAAAAAGACCTAATAAAAATAAGTTAAGAAAGAAGAACAATTCCTCATACTGCAAATAATCAAAATTGTAAAAATTACGGCCTTACGAGCGATTGTTCCTCTTGCCCCATATGGTCGTCTTGCCCTACCTTCCCCTATGCACGGCGTGTTTTCTAGAACAACCTTATCAGGAAAAAATAGTCATCGCCACTTTCAAATGTGTCTTATAGGAAATTTTCTCAGCTTTCCAATGCTTCTTAAAGCGAAATGTTTCATCGGGAAATTTCTGAGATATCTCTATTTTAAGTTTTTTGGTTTTAAATTCCTTTATTATTTATTGGAAACTTTTAAATAACAGTCCAGGGAACTTATCAAATGATGTGTTTCATGAGTCATTTACTCATAAAAATGTTTGCACATTTTGATGAGTAAGACAAGAAACAACTTTGTAGAAGGTTGCAAACCGCTAAATATTTGGAAAATTATGTTTTGTCTAAGTTTTTGAATATATGGGATTTATTCAGAAATTAAAATCATAAACAGTGTAAAAATGTATTTTTACAAGAATTATTTGATAATTACATATTTTTTGTGTACAAATATCACGTGTCTACTCTGATTTAGCTTGTTCAACCGAAATTTTGGCAGGTTTGTGATTGTTAATGGTTTTATTGAATTTTAATGAACAAATTTGATATTTTCTTAAGCAAATATTAACCAGGAACATAAATACAAATATGATTTGAAATCGAAAATGTACTACATATTACTATAGCAAGTCATATTTTCATGAGTATAAAATAAAGATAAAATTTTATAAAATGTTTTCTGTAGAAAATGCACTTAAAAGTAACAATAAAACTCGAGTCTTCCAATTCAGAATTCTTAAAACACTGTCACAAACATTTATTTTTGTTTGAACAAAAATTAAATAGTAGTTTAACAAAAAAAAATAAATCTAACAGAAACTTTCTTTCCAAACTATTTGAACAAAAATCAAGACATATATATTTTTTTAAGATGACATTGAAGATGAGAGTCTTATAAACTTCTAAAATATTGCTAATTCCTTGATCATTTAATACAAAAAAACTGAAACAATCATTTCATACTAATGAAAAGTATTTCTCCTAAAGGTAGCAACAGTAATTTGCAGTATAATTTCGAGTAAAAAACATGTTTTGTATCCATGTAACTAGTTAGTGTTTGATTAAGGAAATATGATATTTATTCATAAAAATCTTGTAATACCCTATCAATCTCAAACCTGAAGAAATTCCGGTTGTATCAGCTAATTCCAAGCTGAATCAGAGCAGACCGGTGTTATATGTACACAACAATTATGTAATAATCTATTTGTTCTTGTAAAAATAAGATTTCAATACGGTTTTATTATTTCATTATTTGAATAAATCCCACATATTCAAAAAATCGGTTAAAACTTAATTTTCAAAATATTTAGCGGTTTGCAACCTTCTACAAAGCTATTTCTTGCCTTATTTTGCACATTTTGGTCAGTAAAATACACATGAAACACAACATTTGACAAGTTTCCTGGACTGTTATTTAAAAGTTTCCAATAAATGATCAAGGATTTTAAAAGAAAAAACTTAAAAAAGAGATATCTCAGAAATTTCCCGATGAAACATTTCGCTCTTAGAAGCATTGGAAAGCTGAGAAAATTTCCTATAAGACACTTTTGAAAGTAGTGATGACTATTTTTTCTCCTTAAGGTTGCCCAGAAAACACGCCGTAGGATCGGCCCGTGGCTTAATGGCTACGGCTCCCGCTTCATAAGCGGAAAGTTCCGGGTTCGATTCCCGACTGGTCTCCTTGAAATTATTCGACTATAATTGAACTTTGAATATGAACAAAAAACGCATGGAATCAGGTGGGATTCGAACTCACACCTTTAGATTGGTAGTCAGATGCTCTAGCCACTCGGCCACTGAGGGGTTGACACCCCTTGAGTGAATTAATCCGTAGTGGTGAAATAATGTCACAAGCAGAGCTGAAAATGTCAGGGGTCCTGACGCGAATATCGGCGACGCATACACGATTTTTTCAGATCCATTCACTGAACCGAAAAACCGTGACATAAACAAACCCGACTCAGTCGTGAGTGCCCTAGCGCACTGAGCAGCTGCAATGCGAGGCAGTAGACGACCAACGCTCATTCGACGTTGCACGCACACACATAAAGAAACAAGTTTTTACACAAAAAATTGGTATTTATGCGTGGAAATGTAATTTTGAATACAAGTTATGGTTGTTTTAAGTGTTTTGCACAGTCTAGAACCATTCAATTGTTTAAAAATAGTTAAAATAGTGTTTAGAGAGGATTTTACGAGTCAGTCATACGACACGAATTGAGTGACTGTAGCTCATTTTTTCACGTCTCTCATTCTCCAGCAGCCGACCGACACGAGTCAGGCGGCAGTGGTTGAACGGACACAGTAGGCTTACAGTCACATGCTAGCAGTGAACTGACATTTTGGTTTGCTTCATGTGTACGCTGGGTTGGAAACATTTTGCAGGCCTGGTCACAAGGTCATTTACTATATAATACAACAATCCCTTCCCCAACGATTCCCCTACACACTACACACCATATTCTATAAATAACTCGAAGTGGTTGGTACGGTATGTCCTCACTTCTTCTTCTTCCCCTGATGATTCCATGAAATGTGGGTTCCGTTCATAGAATCTGTCTCTTGCGATTAAGGCAACGCAGTAGGCCGGGCCGCTTTAGTGAGTGTAATACATTTCGGGGGTTCTCGAAAGTACTGCAATCATTAATAATGACAAGAAAGAACTTGAGGCGTAATCTAACCATAAGTTCTTCCCGGATGCTTTCTTCGGACTGGCTGCGCTTGTGTTCGATTAGATTAGATTAGATAAGGTTGCCCAGAAAACACGCCGTGGTTATGAGCACCTACTAAGTGATATTTTAGAAACTTTTGGAAGCCGTATCTCAGATATTTCGATGAAAATGATGTCCAGATCCATCATGCGACCTTTCATTAATTAGATAATTAAAAGTCCTTTCAAATAAGCCTAGAATATTGAAGATCTAATAAACCTATCAAAGGTATGGACGCTTATGGGGATGTTATGGGGTCCGGAGCAATCATGCGTAATCATAAGACCTATTCATTTGCAAAAATAGCCCCGAAATATGCAATTTATTAGCTAGAATTATCGAAAATTCAGCGGCACTTAGTCATTTGACCTATTATAATCACTTGTTGAAGAAACAGCTATCTATGGTGTGCCTAATCCAGTGTCTCGTGGCGTTTACGTCATTTTGGCAGCTATGTCTTCCTTTCAACATTCAGAGTCGATCGTTCCCGTAAAACTTCAGAGCTACAATGGCTCTTCTCAAACTCATCACTCAAACCCATCTTCCCCCTTTCCAGCCTCCCGGCACGGGCAAATCCTACCTGGCGAAGGCCGTCGCCACCGAAGCAAACAACTCGACCTTCTTCTCCGTGTCCAGCTCGGATCTGGTGTCGAAGTGGCTCGGCGAGTCGGAAAAGTTGGTCAAAAATCTGTTCGAGCTGGCCCGGGCCCACAAGCCGAGCATCATCTTCATCGACGAGGTCGACTCCCTGTGCTCGTCCCGGTCGGACAACGAGAGCGAAAGTGCGCGCCGCATCAAGACGGAGTTCCTGGTGCAGATGCAGGGCGTCGGCACGGACACCGAGGGCATCCTGGTGTTGGGGGCGACCAATACGCCGTGGATCTTGGACTCGGCCATTCGGCGACGTTTCGAGAAGCGAATCTACATCCCACTGCCGGACGAGCACGCCCGGTTGGTCATGTTTAAGATTCACCTGGGCAACACGGCGCACTGCCTGACGGAGGACAACATCCGCACGTTGGCGGGCAAGACGGACGGGTACTCCGGGGCGGATATTTCGATCGTGGTCCGGGACGCGCTGATGCAGCCGGTGCGCAAGGTCCAGTCGGCGACGCACTTTAAGCGAATCAGTGGCCCCTCTCCGGCGGACAAGGAGCAGACCGTGGACGATCTGCTGGTGCCGTGCAGTCCGGGCGAATCGGGTGCCATCGAAATGACCTGGATGGAGGTGCCCGGGGACAAGCTGAGCGTGCCGCCGGTTACGATGGTAAGAGTTTAGTGTGACTTCCCGGCAAGACCTCTCTCTAACAAAACCACCTTCCAATTTTCAGAGTGACATCCTGAAGTCGCTGACCAGCACCAAACCGACCGTCAACGAGGAGGACATGAAAAAGTTGGACAAATTCACGGAGGACTTTGGTCAGGAAGGTTAATCGCTCTACGAAATGGCACCACACACGTGCATGCATGGCTTTTCCTTTAACAATAAAACAAAACAAACTGTTTGTCACCAAGTTGTGCTGCTTTCTTCAGTGATTATTAAAAAAAAACAAGCACTTTGAATGCGTTTTGTAAATGTACGGCCGAAACTGACAACCACTTAAAAGATATTTTCTTCGTTTTTTTTTTCTTTCTTTAATTTACGCCGAGCCTTATCAAATGTGTATGTATTTTTAAAATATTTTTCTTTCTCAATCTTTAAATCCAAAACCTTGAACATGATTCTTAATATATATACGAGCGTAACTGAAAAAAAAACGAGAAGAAACGTGAAGTGTCTATTTGGTCAACCCATCCAATAAATTGTTAAGTATTTCTGATATATTCTCTATATATGTATCTATGTGTGTGCGCTGTTGATGGAATGAAATTGAAACAACAACAACAAAATCACAGAACGCGACGATCTGTCAACAGCAACCGGCATGGGATTAATGATTTAAAGTGAATAAACTGTTATTAGTGAAATTGTGGTGGTTTTGATTTTTTTTTTTCTACACTGCCGTTCTACGCATAATTGTCCCATGTCATTTTTGGACGATTCTGACTTTTTATCATTTTTAAGTTCAGTTTGACGTAAACATTCAGAAAAACACATAAAATCTAGTACTTTGTTCGTAAACTCATTAAAAACAACACCAAGTCTGTTTGTCCCATCGTTGTACTTCTACGCATAATTGTCCCACCAAGTATTTTCTATCACGAAATCATTAGTTTTACGAAGCAATTTATCTTGTTTATCTTTTGTATAGCAAGAGGATAAGGATGATAAAACGATAACCGGGGTGATTAGGGACATATAGAGCTAAAAGGGACCCACGGGACAATTATGCGTAGAAACGCAAAAATCGATCGAAAAATTTCAATCGCGTTTTTCTCAGTTGTACTTTTTCGAACATGGGACAATTATGCGTAGAACGGCAGTACAGTAGAACAAGAAAGAATGCAAGTCCGGATTAATTTCGAATCAAGAAACGGTCAAAGTAACGGGAAGTGGCGTTGAGGTTGAAAAAATCGAATGAATAGAGTCCTAAAGACCCATGTAAATTGTTATGTTCAACGATAAAAACACGTTTTGAAATTATTTCTCAATAAAAATTTATTAAATAGTTTAAAAAAGAGAAATTTAGAAAACCACGATTTAAATGACCCCGACCACGAAATTTAAATGACCACGATTAAATTGGTCAAAATTATTCCATAGTTCTAGCCAATTTCAGTAAAGTCCCTTAGGGGGTATATCAAATAATTAAAAAAATCAACTTTCAAAATTTCAACTTTTTAGAATAATTTTAGCTTAAGGACCCCATTTTATGGCTAAAATAATGACCCCGACGAAAATGGTCAAAATTATCCCATAGTTCTAGCCAATATCAGCAAAGTCTCTTAGAGGGTATATCAAATAATTAAAAAAAAAACAACTTTTTAATATTTTTTCCAAAGATCTAAACATATTTAAAAAAAAAATGGTCAAAATTATACCAAAGATCTAAACATATTTAACAAAAGGACAAATAATAACAGATTGTGTAATGGACACTTCAAAACTTTTCCATTTGTGCGATTTATGGTAATTTTATTTCTAAGTCAGAATACCAAACGAATAACAAATCTTGTTATTAGGAGAGTTTTTGAAATGTATGACATTTCCTCTTATTAACGTGTTATTAAACATTTTCAGTATAATATCACTTCAATACCAAATTTTGTTATTTTATCAGAAACTGTTATTATTTTTTCTTATTGAAATTGAAGTTCAGGATAAGTGCGTGGCCGAATGGTTACGCTGTCCGCTTTGTAAGCGGATGATTCTGGGTTCGATTCCCATCTGCTGCAACCTTCCATCGGATGAGGAAGTAAAATGTCGGTCCCGGCCTTGGTTGTTAGGCCGTTAAGTTATTCCAGGTGTAGGAGTCGTCTCCATGCCATAAGTACAAACAACACACCAAACCAAGCCTACTCGCAGTCGGCGGTTGGACTCGCAATCCAAAGGTCGTCAGTTCAAACACTGGGGTGGAAGGTTCCTTGGAGTAAAAAGAGGTTTGGGTGTTCTCCCCATTCGAGCCTTCGGACTCCTAGGTTCGAGCAGAAACTTGCAATAGAGACCACAAAAAACCCGGGGGTCGTTAATGTGGATGGTTTGATTTGATTTTTTGTGAAATAATAACACTTTTCGTTATTTTAACAGGATTTGTTATTGAAATATTATTAATTTTGTTATTACCGTCTGCCCGGGAAATGATGAAACCTAGGCTAGTAATTTCAATTATTATATTTTTTTATTTTTTTGAAAAATAAAAAAATATAATAATGTGCACTGCACTTCTTGAGTTCTTGCTTATATTTTGTTCCAAACCGACTTCGCAAAACTTTACCGACCTCTGACGCAATTCTTTTTCTCAAGCAAACTTGAAAATAATCGCACAGCAACATATTCAAGTGCAAGCGAAAAGTCACGCTTGTGCTTGAACCACCTTCTACTTTTTTGATGTAAGTAAGTGGAATCATTCGAAAATCACGTTACGCATTCTCTCTTTTCATCCCCCACAGTAAAACATCCAACCCTATTTTTTTTCATTCTCTGATTTCTTCTTTACAGTGAGCAGTTCTCTAGGATTTCGGTCGTTCGATTTTTTTTGTATTTTTTAATCCGACTGAAACTTTTTTGGTGCCTTCGGTATGCCCAAAGAAGCCATTTTGCATCATTAGTTTGTCCATATAATTTTCCATACAAATTTGGCAGCTGGCCATACAAAAATGATGTATGAAAATTCAAAAATCTGTATCTTTTGAAGGAATTTTTTGATCGATTTGGTGTCTTCGGCAAAGTTGTAGGTATGGATGCGGACCACACTGGAAAAAAATAATACACGGTAAAAAAATGGTGATTTTTTTATTTAACTTTTTATCACTAAAACTTGATTTGCAAAAAAACACTATTTTTAATTTTTTTTTATTTTTTGATATGTTTTAGAGGACATAAAATGCCAACTTTTTAGAAATTTCTAGGTTGTGCAAAAAAGTCATTGACCGAGTTATGAATTTTTAATCAATACTGATTTTTTCAAAATATCGAAATTTTGGTGGCAAAAATTTTTCAGCTTCATTTTTCGATGTAAAATTGAATTTGCAATCAAAAAGTACTTTAGTGAAATTTTGATAAAGTGCACCTTTTTCATGTTAAATCCATATTTAAGTGACTTTTTTGACTCGCAGTTTTTCATTTTTTAAGATTAGTGCACATGTTTGCCCACTTTTGAAAAAAATATTTTTGAAAAGCTGAGAAAATTCTCTATATTTTGCTTCTTGGGACACTGTTGATACGACCTTTAGTTGCTGGTATATTGCAATGCAAAGGTTTAAAAACAGGAAAACTGATGTTTTCTAAGTCTCACCCAAACAGCCCACCATTTTTCAATGTCGATATCTCAGCAACTAATGGTCCGATTTTCAATGTTGAAATATGAAACATTTGTGAAATTTTTCGATCTTTTCGAAAACAATATTTTCAAAAATTTTAAACCAAGAATAACATTTGAAAATGGCGTAATATTGAATGTTTGGCTTTTTTGAAATTTTTTTCAAAAGTGGGCAAACATATGCACACTAATTTTAAAAAATGAAAAACTGCGACTTTTTTCAAAAAAGTCACTTAAATATGGATTTAACATGAAAAAGGTGCACTTTATCAAAATTTCACTAAAGTACTTTTTGATTGCAAATTCAATTTTACATCGAAAAATGAAGCTGAAAAATTTTTGCCACCAAAATTTCGATATTTTGAAAAAATCAGTATTGATTAAAAATTCATAACTCGGTCAATGATTTTTTGCACAACCTAGAAATTTCTGAAAATTTGGCATATTATGTCCTCAAAAACATATCAAAAAATAAAAATAGTGTTTTTTTTGCAAATCAAGTTTTAGTGATAAAAAGTTCAATAAAAAAAATCACCAAATTTTTTTACCGTGTATTATTTTTTTCCAGTGTGGTCCGCATCCATACCTACAACTTTGCCGAAGACACCAACTCGATCAAAAAATTCCTTCAAAAGATACAGATTTTTGAATTTTCACATATAATTTTTGTATGGACAGCTGTCAAATTTGTATGGAAAATTATGTGGACAAACTAATGATGCAAAATGGCTTCTTTGGGCATACCGAAGGCACCAAATAAGTTTCAGTCGGATTAAAAAATACAAAAATTAAAATTGAAGAAAAAAGACCGATTTCGAAGAGAATTGCTCAGTGCTTTTCAAAGAACAAAAATTGATTCAAAAATGAATTTTTGGCGATTGCATAGGTAGAAGCCCGTCTACTCAGTTAACTCAATCGGAATTCTGAAACGGAATTCAATTCGAATCGTTTACGTATTCCGTTTCAAAAGCAACAACCGATTCCGTGTACGTACCGGTTGTTGCGTTTGAAACGGAATACGTAAACGATTCGAATTGAATTCCGTTTCAGAATTCCGATTGAGTTGACTGGGTAGAGGCTGGGATGTGTTGTAGCGGGTTATAAATTCTAGAAATAGAAAAATTAAAATCTTGATTTTTTATTTAAATTTTTGGATTTTCTTTTTGATTCTATAGAAATTCAGATTTAAATTTTAAAATATTTATATTTAATTTAAATTTTTTTAATGCTTTGGTCTCAACCAACTTCGTTAAAAAGGCACCTGGTACTACAGCCCGCCGGGAATCGTGGTGTAGGGGTAAGCGTGATTGCCTCTCACCCAGTCGGCCTGGGTTCGATCCCAGACGGTCCCGGATGCATTTTTCGAGACGAAATTTCGTGCTTTCCATTTCATTAGGGCACAAAACTTTTGTAAACAAGAGTGTATCCCTCTCACACCTTATGCAAACTGTCATTTGAGTGAAAGGGATACATTATTGTTTACAAAAGTTTTGTGCCCTTTTGAAATGTTAGCACTGACGAACTGACGTGCCACCAGGAACAAATTTCTCGTTCATTTCTGACCAAATGCTTCTTCTCTTTCTTCCTACTTTTCTCTTTTTGAGTGAATGTCAAAATTCGAGTTTGTCATTTAGCCACCGCAGCTGTTCCCGTGCTGCGAAAAATGCAGGAACAACAAGTGAAAAGAGCTGATTTGAATGAGATTGATTATGCTACTGAAATTCTTAAATCATCATTAACACTGATAATTCATAAAAGGCAACACAATAATTAACCATAACTATCATTTAACATTGGATAATTTGTGAAATAAATACGTTTTTCCAAGATTTTGCAAAAATAAAATAGATCAAGAATAATTTCCGCCCTTTTTACATGTTGCTTCAGAGAGCTTCTCAGCAGCAGCAGCAGCGCATCTGTCAAACCGTGTGTTTGACAATCGCTGATCGCTGAGGGTGAGTGAGAAGGAAGATGGGAATGTGCGGTCAAATTTGAGCTCTTGGTGGCACGTGGCACGTCAGTTCGTCAGTGATGTTAGGCTCCATTTGTCTGACCACGCCTTCCGCCGAAAGGGAAGTAAATATTGGCTCCGGATTAACCTGAAGATTAGGTCGTTAGCTCAGTCCAGGTGTAGGAGTCGTCTCCCTGGGTCCTGCCTCGGTGGAGTCGCTGGAAGGCAGATGGACTCACAATCCAAAGGTCGTTAGTTCGAATCCCGGGGTGGATGGAAGCTAAAGTGTAAAAAGAGGTTTGCAAATTGTCTCAACAATCAAGCCTTCGAACACCTAGTTTCTAGTAGGAATCTCGCCAAGGCAATAGGGGGATGGCGTCGCTATTTTTTAGACCACGTTTTCCACTTTTTCTCATCGAAACCGACTACTTTATCGACTTCATTTTGCTGGGCGAGATAGGACGCCGAAAAACTGCAATGCTTACAATGCTTAAATAACGGAATGAATAATCAGGTTAGTAACTATTTTAAACTCGATGTTAAAAACACAGAATGTAAAATATTTATTCAAATCCCAGGGGCTGGAAACTCTAATATTACTTAAAAATACTGAGTATACTAACGATATTCCAGTATACTTGTTAGTATACTTACCGAACAGCAATAAACTGTTAGTATATTAAGATACTCTCAGTATATTGGTAAGTATACTTGCGATTGCTAAAGGAAATAATAAGTATACTAACATATATTTTGATATACTGGTTAACATAATAATTATAGATCTAAGAGTTTCCAACCCCTTGTTCAAATCAAGGTAGTACTTATTTTTCAATACATTATTTTCATTAAAACAAAAATAATAAAAGAATAAGTCCGTTGCAAATATTTTTTGAATTATATGTCCTTAGACTCTGACCAAAGTCGAGGTAAGACAAAGAAATAAAAAAAAGTTAAAAAATTGAAATTGTAGGCAACGGTGTCAACATGTGAATAAAAAAGAGAGTTTTAAATTGCATTACACATCTGTCCAGTTGTTTTGCAATCATAAGTTTCTAAATTTCTAAGTATACTACAGTATATATTGACGAAAATTTTATGTTTTCGAGAGAACAAAAGCTTTGAAAAATATTTGCAACGGCCTGAACAAGTTAATATTTTAGTATATATTTTTAATCATTATTTTGCGAAAAATATCTCGAATCAATTGTATCCATCTGGAATAGGCCGTCCCAAAAAAAATGAAAAGTTGTCAAATCTTTGGTGCTCACCCCTAGAATGATAGATTAGGATGTCAGGAACAATGTTTTCATACAACAAAAAATTCCCAAAAATGGTTTACAACTCGCGCGCGGAGCTTGAATGAAAAAAGTGCATTTTTCGAGTATTTTTCAGAAATGCGAGTAACCAGAGTCTCGGCCCGAAACTTCAAACACGATCAAAAGCAGCGAACCGAAGATTGGCAATGACGTTTTGGAATTTTGACAGTTTGGAACGCATGAATTACCCCATTATCGGTTTCCCGCATGAGTGATGTGGAAGTTGTTGCACATGGCTGAAGTTGGGAATTTTGCAACTTATTTTAATTTATGCTAAATTTCAAAATTTAAACACGAATCTACAGTGAATCGGTGTGAAAACTAAAGATACACTAAAGCCACGATGATTTGATGGGCAATATTGATCCGAATCGCGAAAAAATAGGTTTAAATTGAAAAATAATAATAAAATAAATTTTGGTCTAGAATTTAACGAAACTTTGTCTGTTTTGTAAGACTTAATGTTATTGCACAATGGATATAGAATTTTTTACAAAAAAGTAAATTTTTCGGTTCGTCCACAAACAATCTCATTGTTTGTAAACAAACGACGCCATATTGCCAATGTTGTTCGGTAGGTCATATCAGGCCATCGCCGGGGCCCTGGCTTTTTTCGACATTCAATTTATGTCCACGCAAAGCCGAGATATTTGCATTTTAGTGAATAAAAAGTGTAGAACTTTCAAAATTCTTGGTATATAAGCGTTTTTAGCATAAACCATTGGCTACTATGATTACAAACGAGAAGGAAATTTTTATTTTGCTCGCTCAAAAACGATATTTGTTAATAACATTTCATGAAAAAACATGAGATTTTCTCACAATGTGACGTAAACGACAAATAATCATAAATCAAAATTAATTTTATTAAAGTCATATCTCCAAGCTGTGAACGTGATTTTTTTATGTATGTTTATTCGAATGAAACAAATTCATCTATAAAAAAACTTATTTTTTCAAAAAAAAGTTACCCGTTAGAGCTTTATTTGTTCACATCGAGAAGAGCACAGAGCAGTACTTATAAACATGTCGTTTACGTCACATTGTGAGAAAATCTCATGTTTTTTTCATGACATATTATTAACAAATATCGTTTTTGAGCGAGCAAAATAAAAATTTCCAAAATATATGCCTTCACGTTTGTAATCATAGTAGCCAATGTTTTATGCTAAAAACGCTTATATACTAAGAATTTTGAAAATTCGACACTTTTTGTTCACTAAAATGCAAATATCTCGGCTTTGCGTGGACATAAATTGAATGTTAAAAAAATCAAAATGATCTCCGTAAAATTTCCTATAAGCTGAATGCATTAGTTATGGCTGCTTTTTTGGCTCGTTTTAAGGAGTGATTTTTGAATTTTTTTTGGCTAAAAAATACAATTTTTTCACCCTAAAACGCCATGCCATGCCCAAACACAAGCTTTGATGGACTATGTCTGTACAGGAATTTGTTCAGGGGACATTAAACTACAGTAGTTGTTCGGTAACTGGGCGTTGTTTAACTGGGCTGCTTTTTAACTGGGCGCTCGATAACTGGGCCGTAGCCCAGTTAAAAAGCAGACAAACGTCAAAAAACCAAAACAAACCAAAATGACCGAGGGGTTAATGGATACAAAAATCATATTCAATAAATAAAAAAAACTTTTTTCAAACTTTTGTTCCATTTCAAGTTACAATTAAAGAAAAATGAAAAGTAAGCATTGTAAATAAATTTGAGTAACTTTTATTTTTATATTTCATCTGGAAAATATTATGCATCGGTGGTCCCCTCGTTATTTTCTGTTCAGCCCAGTTAACGAGCAACATTCGGTGACTGGGCTACGTTCTCAGCCCAGTTACCGAACAACTACTGTATAACTTGAAGCCCAAGGCGACCAAATTTGAATGACTTTAGTATGATTGTTACTCGCATTTCTGAAAAATACTCGAAAAATGCACTTTTTTCATTCAAGCTCCGCGCGCGAGTTGTAAACCATTTTTGGGAATTTTTTGTTGTATGAAAACATTGTTCCTGACATCCTAATCTATCATTCTAGGGGTGAGCACCAAAGATTTGACAACTTTTCATTTTTTTTTTTTTTTTTGGGACGGCCTAATCTGGAATCAATCCTATCTATCATGTAGGAAATACAAATTTTAATCACAATTATAGCATAAAAATCAAAATCATAATTAATGTTGTCCGGAAGCAGGATTTTTCGTACATTCTTGAATTCTTCGCCAAAATTCCCTTTAAAATTATTGACACTCAGAAATGCTACCAACTTGTGTAAAGTGTTTTTAGATGCAAACTTAAAACTAATATAAAAGCAAGAACCGATGGTGTAGGGGTAAGCGAGGTTGCCTCTCACCCCAGTTGACCAGGGTACGATCCCAGTCGAGGCATTTTTCGAGACGAGATTTGTCTGATCACGCCTTCCGTTGGACGGGGAAGTAAAAAAAGACCGCAAATTATCCAAGACCACGCCTTTTTTTTTTTTGAATGTCGGAAAAAATAAATGCCACTCCGTCACGAGATATCGAAGAATGGGCCTCGGATTCGTGATCGGGAACCACAGAATAATTTCTTAGAACAAAGTTTGACGCAAATTGGTGAGAAGTTCGTGTTGTTTGGAAGTTTCAGTTGAAAAAATAAAAAAAAAAACGCACCAAAGAAGAGGAACTTATTTACGGACGACACTTTCGGGCGTGATTAACCACCGGAACGGTAAAAAAACACGTTTTTCCGTATGAGTTGGAAATAATAATTTATTTACGAGATAAAAAGAAAACAAAATAACCACTGGTTGTGTCCTATGTACGCATGTGTGTGTGTGTGTGTGTCAGCATGTTTTGTTTGTTTTTTTTTTCTGTTAGTGTAGGGTTAGGTTTGCAATGCACGTTACGATATTACAAGTCTACAAGAGAAAGCTCCAACAACCGAAACCGAGAAGAACCGAAAGAAAAATCTTCGTTTGCATTCATTATTTTGTTTTCGTTAAGCAGCACACCTACACCATATTTTTTCGCTGGTTTTTTAGTTTGTTGTTTGTAACACATCTTCTAAGAGAGGGGGGAAATAAGAAGAAAATAACTAGCAGAAGTGGTGGGTAGAAATATAATTTGTTGAATTTTCAATCGATTTTTTTTCTACGAAACAATTACAAATTTTGAGTGATTGAATTCCATTTTTTTTCCTAGTTGCGCAAAGCGGTTTTTTACGTTTGAAATTTGAGAAAATTGTTAAAATGTTGCTCTTTTTTCAAACATGGTTTCGCGTGTTTTCTTCAACCCAAAATCGCAATTTGATCAAGACAATTTAGAACAAATGTGTAAGAATGTGTTAGCAATAGTTATTGTTTGTTAATGATGCTTTCGTTCCGGAACCGAACTGGAAGGAACATTCCGGGGGGAACTTATTTCTCTTTCGCTTCTCTATTTTGCGTTCTTTTTACCTTTTTTTTAGTCAAAACTATAAACATAACAAATACGGGTACTTTTTTGTTTTTGTTTTGTTTGCTTTATTCATTGTTCTACGGTTTAATGCTTATTCGCTAGGATTTGCTCTCCCTTTCTGTTTCTCTTCCTCCTCTCTTGCTACGGGACACAATCGAACATGAATCTTGATTTTTTTTTTGTTGTTTACTTTTCTGTTTTCTCAATAATCTGTGTGGTTGATTTTTGCTGGTCGCTGCCGCGACCGCCACTCTTCGCGTCCTGGTTTCGAGAGGGCCTCAATTTTTCTTTTGTTATTGAATTCTTACGAGTGTGTGTGTGTGTGTGTGTGTTTGTTGAATTATATATATATTTTTTTTGTTAATAATAATAATCTATTCCTCTACGAGCGACAGTTTACTTGGTTTTTCCCCTTATTTTCGTACTGCGTGTGTTTGAATTAGTTTTTTTTACTCTTTTTGCTAGGCATTTTAAAAATGAATTTAATGGTAAAGAAAGATTGCTCTCTGTCTCGCGTATTATTTTTACTTTTTTTTCTCTCTTTCAGTTTTTCACTAGAACCAGCAACAAGAAGAAGATTGATAACTAATAATTGTTCATTTCCTGTAACATCATGCGCTTCCGTCCTGCCTCTCCACTCTCTCTCTCTCGCTAGCGAACATAATTCTAGGTTGTTTGTTGTTCTTAGGATAAATACAATTTTGCTTTCTTCTTGTTTTTTTTGTTTTTCTTTAGCAACAACTGTTGTTGATGTTGTTTGTGGGCTTCGCTTCGTGGAATCTGCTGCCAGAGCAGATTCTTTTCTCCAATAGTTTGAATGCTAGGTTTATTTTCCAATGATTTTTATTTCTTCCACGAAAGTGAGTTTGTGAGTTTCTTCACCGAGAGTGACACTGATTCTCAATTGTTTTTTTTTTTTGTATATATTTTGTGTTTGCTTCTTTTGTTTATGAACCATACAGAGCTTATTTATTGGTATTCTTCAGTTTTAACATGTTCTTTTTTGTTTAATTAGTAAAATGTGTGTGTGTGTGTGTTTGTCCCTTGAATTCTCCCCACCGCGCACCCCACCACGTCTTAGTTTGTAAAATTTAACCTCGTTTTTTTTCATCTTTCTCCATGCAGATTGAAACAGTACGTCAACGTAAAGCAGCTTCCGCTGTTTGTCGGTCGGTCTAAAGTGTGTCTGTCTGTCTGTGTGTGTGTGTTTAGAGCTTATTATCATTGCCGCCGCTGCTATTGTTGCTGCCGCCACCGGTGCCGCCATTGCCGTCGTCGAGCGTTCAGAGCACAAACTTGCCCAGGATGAAGCCAAAGATGGCGAGCGCGATCGCCGCCGCGACGTACATGATCGGGATCTGCTGCTGCTGGGCGAGCGCCGGCGGTCTGTACACGTTCGCGTACTCGCCGGACGACGCTCCGCCGGGCGACGACGCCGACTTGGACTCCGCCGCAAACTCCTTTCGGATGTTTTCCTTCTCCAGCTGCAAGCGAAGAAGCGATTCCTGTGCGGCGAAAAAAAAAACCAAAATTAAACTCCACACCACACCGCAATCGATCGATTCGAGGTTCCACCCACCTTCAAGATCAGATTCTCGTGGCGCAGGTTGGTGGCGGCCTCCTCGAGCATCTTCCGCGCATCAGACGGTCCTCCTTCCACGATGCCGCCGGCGCCGCCTCCACCGGATGATTTGTCCTTTTCCCCGCTAGACTGCAGCAACTGGTCGGATGTGTTGGAACCGCCACCGCCGCCGGAGACGTTTTTCTTTGGTGTGTCGTCGGGGACGGCTGGGTCTGGAAGCGAAGGTTAAAAGAGGGATGGTGTTAGTAGAAATTTGAAAATCTTGTGTTCACAATTTTCTGGATTTAGATGCATTTTTTTTCCTAAATCGACAACATTTTTTCTATACCACACAGTGCTCTCTAGGAAAATCAGTAAGCTTAGAGCAACCTTACCAGCGTGAGTATTAGGCCGGTTTTAGGGTTTTGTAACGCGTGTTAGTACCCTGACAGACGGACCGGGCCGACAACGGCCCGAAAACCGCCGGACGGCTCGACAAAACGGACCGAATTCCGACGGTTTGTCCGACGGAATTCGGGCCCTTTTCGTGCGTATATGCAACACTTTGTCCGACGATCGTCGAAATCGACGTTTGAGAAAATCGACGTTGACGGGCCGTTGTCGGGCCGTTTTCGGGCGCCTTTGTTGTTTAGATTGTCCTGCCACTATCGGGTGCTCTCGTTTCGGATTTTTTGGTTGATTTGATGCAACTAAAAGAAATTCCATTAGCAAACTCGTACTGTTTATTATCCTTGTCAAGGTTTAAACAATTGTTGTTCACATTTAGTAGTTTTCTAATAAGATTTGATTTGGCCAATCCCAAAATATTTCAGCAGGGGTGGCTTTTGTGTTTCTTGGTGTTCACTTGCCGGGCTCGCAACTCGTCTTTGGTTCGTTCTCAGCGGCCGTTGTTGATCCCATGCGGCAGAGCCAGCATTTTTCATTTTTATCTGAAACAGGTTCATTTTACTGAAGTGGCATGAAAGGCATAATCGGAATGTACCTCTTTCATTTATATGTCTGGTAAGTCCCGCCATGCTCCTGATTGTGGACACAATTTTCACTTTGTAACTTTTTCACAACGTACAATTCACCATTTTTCACTGGACTTGGAATCCGCAATAAAAACGTATCTGTCATTATTTTTTTCAACGCCTGCTGAGAATTTTGCACGCACTAGATGTCACCTCTCTGACATTCGATCAAAACGCACGACAAACGCTCGAAAATGGCAGGACTCAATCGACTTCGAGCAGATAACGCTTCGAATCGCACGACCGCGGGACTTCAGTCTAACAGGGATTGCTAAACTAAAACGTAACGCGTCGGTTGGGAGCGAGTTACCAAATCTAGCAACGCGCTAGCAACGCAAATAAAACTTGGAACTGTCAAAGTTCAAAACACAGTTTGTTCAGTTTTTATGTTCGAATGTTGTTTATGTGTTTTTTTCGTCTTTTGTCGGTCGAAGAGACCAAAGCGCGCAAAAATTAAGAAGGAGATGGATTGCGGCAATAGAAAATCCGGTAAGTATCGTGAAAAATGGCCTGGATTCCTGGTTTACTGGCCACGGAACCGGCTACTGAAGGATTGACTGCTCATGAGAATGGTTTTCCCATTTTTCTGAATACTCGGAAGGCCAAACAGCGTCCTTCTTCTTGTGCAGGGAACTCCTTCCGGATGGTCACGGAGCTGGCAAAAAAAAATCCGGCAGCATCATCTCATGCGCAGGGAACTCCTTCCGGATGATGTTTGCTGGTTTCGTAACCATCCGGAAAGAGTTCCCTGCGCAAGAGGGAGGATGCTGTTTGGACTTCCGACAGTCAGAGCCGGCAAAAACATCCGGAAGGAGTTCCCTTTACATCAGAGAGGATGCTTCTAGGCTTTCTGAAAGTTTTTGCTGGTTCCCACATAAGGTATTGGGGTTCTTTTCGACCCCAAACTTTAAAAAATCGTCATAAATCCAGTTTTTGACCGATTCCGGTTCTTTTGGTCACAAATGAAAGCTTAGGACGTCCCCTTTTCGAAACCGACATGGAAAACCGGATTTGGATACCGGTGGCCACGGGAATCGGCTACATCCGAAAAAAGACCTTTTTGAGACCCCAACTTTGACGACCTGTATCTCAGGCAAATTTCAACCAATCAGGATGCTCCGGGTTGCATTAGACAGATATTTACCTGTACTTTGACCACAAATATTAATATCAGGGCCAGGTGACCTACCGGTTCTGGAAATCCGGAACATCCGAAAAGTTCATGTTTTAATGTTTTACACATATATGTTATACAAATACTCTCACAATAGTTGAAATTGATCCATAAAACTTACTAAAAATACAATACACGATTGCCAGAACCACTCTGGAGTGTTAGTGGCCACTTCCGGGTAACCTGGAACCGGTTCCCGGGTACCCGATGAACGACTAACTTGACTTTTTTGGTGAAAACCCATCATGTTGCACTTCAAACTCCATGAAATTGAAAGATTTGTCCATCTTTGGTAATGCCGTTATTAGCTGAGCCATCCTGGCCAATCTGGAACCGTTTACCGGTGGCCCCTTGGGGACACTTCCGGAATATGAGAGAAACCCTATCATCCGACATATCAAACTTCATGAAATTGATAGATATGTCAATCTACGGTCATGTCGTTGTTCGCTAACCCATTCTGGCCATTTTGGAACCGGTTCCCGGTGGCCCCTTGGGGATACTTCCGGAATATGAGAGAAACCCTATCATCTAACATATCAAACTTCATGAAATTGATAGATATGTCAATAAACATCGACATATCAAACTTTATGAAATTGAAAGATATGTCAATTTACGGTCGTGCTGTTGTTCGCTGACCCATTCTGGCCATTCTGTAACCGGTTACCGGTGGCCCCTTGGGGACACTCTCGGAATATGAGAGAAACCCCACTATCCGACATATCAAACTTCATGAAATTGATAGATATGCCAATCTTTGGTCATGCCGTTAATCGCTGACCAATCTTGGCCAATCCTGAACCGGTTACCAGTGGCCCCTTTGGGAAACTTCCAGAATATGAGAGAAATCCTATTATCCGACGTATCAAACTTCATGAAATTGAAAGATATGTCAATCTACGGTCATGCCGCTTTCTTCTTTTTTCTTCTTCTTCCCTATCTCTCCCAAAAAATATGATATGTCGGATAATAGGATTTCTCTCATATTCTGGAAGTGTCCCCAAGAGGCCACCGGTAACCGGTTCCAGAATGGACAGAATGGATTAGTGAACAACGGCATGACCGTAGATTGACATAACTATCAATTTCATGAAGTTTGATATGTCGGATGATAGGATTTCTCTCATATTCCGGAAGTGTCCCCAAGGGGCCATCGGTAACCTGTTCCAGATTGGCCAGAATGGGTCAGTGAACAACGGCATGACCGTAGATTGACATATCTTTCAATTTCATGAAGTTTGAAATGTCGGATTATAGGGTTTCTCTCATGTTCCGAAAGTGTCCCCAAGGGGCCATCGGTAACCGGTTCCAGATTGGCCAGAATGGGTCAGCAAACATCTGAATGACCGTAGATTTACATATCTTTCAATTCCATAAAGTTTAATATCCAACATGACAAGTTTTCATAAAAATAATCAAGTTGGCCCTTTTTCTGGTATTCCGATTCCATGTTGACTGGCCATTTGGCCAACAAGCATCCAAAGTGGTTCTGGAAGGCGCCTTCTGTTTTTGTAGTATGGTTTTTTTTTGTTTCAATAAAAACATATAATTTAATGTGTGAAAGCTTTTATGTTATCTTCAAACAATGATTTCGAATCATTTTCATGAAACTGCCATACAGCAGCCACCGGTAAGGTTGCCGGGTAGTAAATTGCTAACCCAATTTAGCAACGACCGGTGTGGGACCGGGTGACTAAACTAAAATAGAAGCGTTACGGGTTAATAAAATAGCAACAATTTCCGCAACGCACCGGTAATGATGCTCTTTTAGTACAAGAGCACGAAGGCATCGGTGAGTGATTGTAAGGATTTGCTCATAAGATTTCTATCTGTGCATGTTGTCCCAAAAACAAATCCATTGTACTTTTTCCAAAACACTTCATCTACAATCAAACTTACGCAAACTCTTGCGAAAACAATCATCAAGTTTTCAAAAGCAAAATTCTGCAATTTGCCATTGTAGATCAGGATTTAGCGAATATAAACTGAAACACTTTTCAAAATGGTCATTTGTTGACTGCTTTACATTTACAAAAATGCTTATAAATTCGATAAGTTTTGGGTAATTTTAGAAATGATTTCAAATACATTTGTTAGCCGTTAACCGTTCTATACCAATTTTAGCCAAAAAAATACAATTGTTTCAAAAAAAGTAATTTTTTGAAAACTAGCGCACCGCTTTACTGAGAAACCGACAAATTAAAACCTAATCTGAGACAATTCCACATTATAATCTTAAAAAACACAAATGTATCGCCTTCTGCAATTCATGATCGATTTAAAAAAATAAAAAGGCTATAGAAATTTTAACTGCACCCTCAAAAAATATGCCAAAAAATCAGGGAGTAGAAAATAATAGAAAATCAAATTCTTAAATTCTTATATTCATAAATTCTTAAATTATGGAATTACAAGCCATGCACACTGGAACCAGCGAAAAGCCAATTGGACCATATTTGGCCACTCCGGAACCGGTTCCGGATGCCCTGGAAGTGGCCAAATGGATAATTTGGTAAAAGCCTATCGTGCGACATATCAAACTTCATTAAATTACAAGCCATGCACACTGCAACCAGCAAAAAGCCAACTGGACCATATCTGGCCACTCCAAAACCAGTTCCGGATATCCTGGAAGTGGAGAGATTGATATTTTTGTAAAAGCCTATCGTGCGACAAAATCTGCAATCCAGTTGGCTTTTTGTTGGTTTCAGTGCACAGTGGTCCAGATCGCAAAATTAAGTGGAAAATGTATTTTCCGAAAAATGGTTAAGTTTTGGAGCTTTGGTGTCTTCAGAAGAGTTGTTGCATATGGAAAGGCGCAACTTTTGGTTTGGTTGAAAATTAGGGTGGTTCACGATTAGGGTGATTTTGGAAATCTAACTTTACAGGAATATTTTTGGGAATTTTTTTCGTCTTCTAGAAAGTTGACGGGCTTGCCAATCCAAGCAACTTTGTCGAAGACACCAAAATTTTATCTCGTAATCTACGCCTTCTACGACCAAATTTATAGAAAGCATCTGAGCAAACCTTCAAAAATCAGTTTTTTTAACCTGGCAATTCAGGGTTTAGTTTTAGAGAAAAGTGGTATTCGGGGCACTTTTAGAGCTCTAAAAAACAAACATTTTTATTATCCAACAAGTCAATTTGGACTTAAGGGTCAAAAGTTACAGCGATTTTAAGGTAAAAAAGATGCAAATTTAAAACTTAAATATCTCGAAATGGCGCAAGCCAAATTTTAAGCACTAGGTTGCATTTGAAAGAGGAGATCTAGCACTACAAACGCTGAAAAAATCTCAGGGGTGTTTTTCTTTAAACTCGAGATATCTTCATTTGAAAAAGTCTAATTTTCAAGGGAAATCCTTATGGGACCACCCTAACGAATTTCGAAAATTGTCCAAATATTTGTTTTTCCATGTAATTTTGCCCGCTGAATCTGAATCTGCCCTCAGAATTGACCCAAAGTGTCGAAAAATCGATTTTTGGTCATATTTTGTGTTTCCACGTAAAATTATCATTTAAACCCAAAATATGACCAAAAATCGATTTTTCGACACTTTGGGTCAATTCTGAGGGCAGATTCAGATTCAGCGGGCAAAATTACATGGAAAAACAAATATTTGGACAATTTTCGAAATTCGTTAGGATGGTCCCATAAGGATTTCCCTTGAAAATTAGACTTTTTCAAATGAAGATATCTCGAGTTTAAAGAAAAACACCCCTGAGATTTTTTCAGCGTTTGTAGTGCTAGATCTCCTCTTTCAAATGCAACCTAGTGCTTAAAATTTGGCTTGCGCCATTTCGAGATATTTAAGTTTTAAATTTGCATCTTTTTTACCTTAAAATCGCTGTAACTTTTGACCCTTAAGTCCAAATTGACTTGTTGGATAATAAAAATGTTTGTTTTTTAGAGCTCTAAAAGTGCCCCGAATACCACTTTTCTCTAAAACTAAACCCTGAATTGCCAGGTTAAAAAAACTGATTTTTGAAGGTTTGCTCAGATGCTTTCTATAAATTTGGTCGTAGAAGGCGTAGATTACGAGATAAAATTTTGGTGTCTTCGACAAAGTTGCTTGGATTGGCAAGCCCGTCAACTTTCTAGAAGACGAAAAAAATTCCCAAAAATATTCCTGTAAAGTTAGATTTCCAAAATCACCCTAATCGTGAACCACCCTAATTTTCAACCAAACCAAAAGTTGCGCCTTTCCATATGCAACAACTCTTCTGAAGACACCAAAGCTCCAAAACTTAACCATTTTTCGGAAAATCCATTTTCCACTTAATTTTGTGATCTGGACCACTGTGCAGTGTACATGGCTTGTAATTCCATGACGTTTGATATGTCGCACGATAGGTTTTTACCAAAATAGCAATCTGGCCTCTTCCAGGGTATCTGGAACCGGTTCCGGAGTGGCCAGATATGGTCCATTTGGCATTTTGCTGGTTCCAGTGTGCGTGGCTTGTAATTCCATGAAGTTTGATATGCCGCACGATAGGCTTTTACCAAATTATCCATTTGGCCACTTCCAGGGTATCCGGAACCGGTTCCGGAGTGGCCAGATAAGGTCCAGTTGGATTTTGGCTGGTTGCAGTGTGCATGGCTTGTAATTTCATGAAGTTTGATATGTCGCACGATAGGCTTTTACCAAAATAGCCATTTACCGCAATAGATCAACTCAATGGTCGCAGTGGTTCTAAACCCAAAAAAAAAAAACCATTTGGCCACTTCTAGGGTATCCGCAACCGGATCCGAAGTGGCCAGATATGAGCCAAATGGCATGCAACCTGTTCCGGGACGTAGGACTCGTATTTTTAGATGTTATATATAGTTTATTATGCATTAATCCATAGCTAAATATAATAAAACTCCGGAGAGCCGGTTTGCTGGAAAATTTGTTCCTTTAGAATCGATTCCCAGGAACCAAAGTGGCCAAATCAGGTTCGCATAGCACAGGTGCCTTTCTAGACATCCATACCTTTCATTTGCGTCCAACAAAAGAACGAAAATCGGTTGCAAAATGGATTTTTGCCAGCGTTTTCAATTGGGTACTAAAGCCCTATGTCCATTTTTATGTACAACGGTAAAAAACACGATTAAAAACCATTTCTGATCACTTTTTTTCATTTTAATGCAAAAAATTTTTTTGACTAGACAACATTTTATCGATGGATCAACTGGACGAGCTGTCAAGTAGGAGCTTTTCTGTCAAAAAGGACCGCGAGGTTAATTTTTCAAAATTGATTTATAAATCCATTTTAAACTCTTTGTGGTCGTACAAAGTGTCATTGTACTCAGAAAAATAAACTTTATCGCTGTTAACAATAATATCAGCAATCTAAGCTTCATTTTAGGACCCAATTCCGGGGTCATATAGAACAGTTCTCTAGGATTTCGGTCATTCGATTTTTTTTTGTATTTTTTAATCCGACTGAAACTTTTTTGGTACCTTCGGTATGCCCAAAGAAGCCATTTTGCATCATTAGTTTGTCCATATAATTTTCCATACAAATTTCGCAGCTGTCCATATAAAAATGATGTATGAAAATTCAAAAATCTGTATCTTTTGAAGGAATTTTTTGATCGATTTGGTGTCTTCGGCAAAGTTGTAGGTATGGATACGGACTACACTGGAAAAAAATGATACACGGTTAAAAAATTTGGTGATTTTTTTATTTAACTTTTTATCACTAAAATTTGATTTGCAAAAATACACTATTTTTAATTTTTTTAATTTTTTTATATGTTTTGATATGTTTCATATATTAACATTGAAAATCGGACCATTAGTTGCTGAGATATCGACATTAAAAAATGGTGGGCTGTTTGGGTGAGACTTAGAAAACATCAATTTTCCTGTTTTTAAACCTTTTCGATGCAATATTTCAGCAACTAAAGGTCGTATCAACAAAGTCTGAAGAAGCAAATTATAGAGAATTTTCTCATGTGCACTAATTTAAAAAAATGAAAAACTGCGACTATTTTCAAAAAATTCACCTAAATATGGATTTAACTTAAAAACGGTGCACTTTATCAAAATTTTACTAAAGTACTTTTTGATTGCAAATTTGATTTTACATCGAAAAATGAAGTTGAAAAAATTTTGCGACCAATATTTCGATTTTTTGAAAAAATCAGTATTGATTAAAAAATTCATAACTCGGTCAATGTTTTTTGGACAACCTGGAAATTTCTGAAAAGTTGGCATTTTATGTCCTCTAAAACATATCAAAAAATAAAAAAAAATAAAAATAGTGTTTTTTTGCAAATCAAATTTTAGTGATAACAAGTTAAATAAAAAAAATCACCAATTTTTTTTTACCGCGTATCATTTTTTTCCAGTGTTGTCCGTATCCATACCTACAACTTTGCCGAAGACACCAAATCGATCAAAAAATTCCTTCAAAAGATATAGATTTTTGAATTTTCATACATCATTTTTGTATGGACAGCTGCGAAATTTGTTTGGAAAATTATATGGACAAACTAATGATGCAAAATGGCTTCTTTGGGCATACCGAAGGCACCAAAAAAGTTTCAGTCGGATTAAAAAATACAAAAAATAAAATTGAAGAAAAAAGACCGATTTCGTAGAGAATTGCTCTATAGACCCCTTAACACCTTTAACGTAAGTTTTTCTTTACACCCCAGGAAGGTTAAATTTTTAAATTTTTTAATTATTAAATTCTTCCTTTTTTTCTTTTTCTTGTGCTTATAATTTTTGATAGGGTTGTCAGATCTTTAATCTTTTCAACTCGTTGGAAAGGTCTTTTGATCACCTATCCATCGACAGGTCGCATGATAGATTCGAACAACGTTTTCATCGAAATATATGAGATCCGGCCTCTAAAAAGTGCATGCAAAACACTTAAGTGCGCATAACTTTTGATGGGGTTGTCAGATATTCAATCTTTTGAACTTGTTGAAAAGGTCTTTCGAATACCTTTCTAAAAATGTGCACCATATGACGGGGTTCCTTACAAAAACCACCCTTTTTACAATCTTCCGGACTTTTGTTAGAATTGTTTTTTTTTTTGCATAACTTAAGTACTTTACTAAACTTTATAATTTTTAATAGCGACTTATGGGACCCCAAGACGGATCGAATGAGACCAATACAGTCCAAATCGGTTCAGCCAGTGCCGAGATAATCCAGTGCAATTTTTTGTGATCAACATCCCACCACACACACAGACATTTGCTCAGAATGTCATTCTGAATCGATAAGTATACATGAAGGTGGGTCTAGGAGGTCAAATTAAGAATTTCGTTTTTCGAGTGATTTTATAGCTTTTCCTCAGTAAGGTGAGGAAGGCAAAAATCGAATGACCGACGATCTGAGAGAACTGCTCTAAGGGACTCGGTTCCTCCTGCCAGCAGATACTTCGTCTTCGCCACATCCAACCTTCTCCGCTTCCAGCCTCAATTCAGCGTTACTTCTAGGCACCTCCTCGAACGTTCTGCCTACCATGTCCATGTCGAAACAGAGATCGGGAAAGCCATTCTCGTGCATGATCTTACATAGCTCTTCGCGAGCGACCGGATCGTATGAGGCTTTGAAATCAATGAACAGGTGGTGTGTGTCGGAATCTGGTATTCGCGACATTTTTGGAGGATTTGGCGTAGCAAAAAGATTTGGTCCGTCGTCGATTTTCCTTCCACGAAACCGGGTCCAAATTCGGGCTTCCTCGGGGCTACCCCCTGCAATCAAAGATTGACTAGGCTAAATTCCAAAATGGCTCAAAAATGGTTATTTTCGGAAGCTGATTACTTTTAGCAACAAACCTTTAAAATATGGTGTCTTCGGGAAAATTGTTCTAAATTTAATGAAGGTCCTACATCTGCGAATTGATAATGATTGGACGACTATTGCGCCCTCCACAGGCAAAAAACTGAAACAGTTGCTTTTCTCCATACATTTTGAAAAAAAAAATCCCATACAAACTTCATGCGATTGGATTTCCGTGGTCAGAATGAGCTCAAATTTAGAATTTAGCCTAGTGATGGGTCGTGTTTTGATTTCAGGGGGTAGCCCCGAAAAAGCCCGAATTTGGACCAGTCTTAATGAGTTTGGCTCCGATACCATCCTTACCAGCCGCTCTATTGTGTTTCTGCTTGTCGATATGAACTTCTCTCACTGTTTTCCTTGGATGGCCCACGTCTTACCCATACACAGTCTTTGTAGCGTGGAAGGTTTACGAGCAGATTTCTTTCGATAATTCTTCGTAAGTGTTTCGAGAGTGTCCGGTAATCTTACTCCACTTCCGCGTACTGGAACCATTTGCTATTCCACAAGCATATGAGCACAAGGGGTTAAACCGCACCCAAAATCGCATTACTTTTGATCAGGTTTATCATATGCTGCTCCCGGAGTGATTCCATGCGAAAGCGTACCGATAATGAAGATGACCAACCGTTCATAACGCGCTCTTCGTCACACTACCATCGTGGGTCACCTCTACTCCAACGGCCGTTGCCGTACAAACTCCTTGCAGCTTCGTTCAAACTCGCATGATGTTACTTGTCGTCTTTGCATTCTCTGGAAGCTGGTTGCAGAGTTTAAATCCGTTGTAAAAAAAAGCGAGTTCTTCGTGCATGCCTTTTTCCAGCTCTGCAATCTGAGATCGTCAGCACTTCTAGTGTCATGCTCATGGACATCTTCTCCATCGTAAACTTCGTCCTCGCGATGTTCAGCTGCAGCTTCTTCCATTTCAACAAGTCCGTGAGTCCTACTAGCTCTTCGTCCATGGTGTCAAAGCACTCATCGAAGCTGTCACCAATCACTAACAAAACTGTGTCATCGGCAAACAGGTTCTTCAGGAGTTATGGTTCCGATTGTTCCTTCAGCAGCACACCAGTCCGATCAATGAACGCCGTCAAATGTTCCTTTACGATTGTCTCCATGGCCTTCTCGTACAGTGGCAACATGTTGATAAGTCTATGGTCTTCCGGATTCTTCGATTTAGGAATCTTTCGGTTGGGAATCACCAAGGTTCTCTTTCATGCGTCTGGGAATTCACCTCGAGACAGCGATTTGTTAAGACGCTGTCCGCGCCACGATGGGTTCTGACGTTGATTCTGCCCGAGAAGTGCCGACCATCGATGAGAACATGGTCGATCTGTGTGATCTCCAGGTGTACTTGTAGAGGAGGCCATGTTTCGGGAGGTGGCGAAACCGATGAGTCGTAGGCCGCTCTCATTCGTCTGCTGGTGGGCGCTCGTCTCCTCTTGACCAGCTTGAGCGTTTAAGTCGCCGAAGACAATCTTGATGTCGTGTTTTGAAGAAGTTGTTGAAGTTGAGAGACTTGTAGTTCCACTTTCCGAATTACCGAAACTGATGGATGAATCTACTTGAAAATCAACAAATTTGGTAGGTCTAATCCGGGACCTTCTCGACCTCAGTTTCAACCCAGCATCGAAAGACACCCAGCGTCTTACCTGTGGCTTCCCGCTTGTTCGCCCCGCCCAGCTCGGCCATCTCCGACAGCGTCATCTCTTTCTCCTCGGGCAGCTCGAACACGCACCGCAGCTTCGAGTCCATCAGGTTCTGCGGGTTGCAGTCCTTCCAGACGCTGTCGATCTGGACGTCCCCCTCCGGCATGATCATCGACTGCACCATGAACTTGTGCTTGTTCTTTTCGGCCGCCTCGAAGATGAACGGCTGCAACACGACTGCAAAACAGAATCAACTCGTCAAATTCTATTTCGGGACAGTATTTCAAAAGACTACTTACTGGTAATTTCAATAGTGTCTTTCGGTTCCAGAATGCCACAGTTGGGACGTACGCAGTACTTTTTAGGCGCCGTGGTTTTGATTTTAAACAGGATGACATGCTCGGTCGGGTTGGTTAATCGCATAAACGACGAAACCGCTGTGCAGAATGGACCTGGAAAGAAAAGGGGGATTTGGTATTAGTTGTCATAATCTGGACAAGGGAAATTATTAGCAAGAGTCATCTCACAACATCGAACCTTCCCCCACCCTTCATCCCGTCAATCAAGCGGATCAACTTGAGGGCCAACAAGAACACAAGTCTTGCATACAAGCAAATACGAAAAAGAGAAAAAAAAAGTCGAACTTTATCGATATGGTTTCCCTCCAATTTTCATCACACTCACACCTATTCTTATTCGCGTAGGTCGTCACAGCGTCTCATCGGGTTTCGATATTTCGCTATCTTTCTGTTTGCCTCTTCTTATTCTTTACCATCATTAATAGAGGACCTGCGGGCTGGCAAATAGGAAGGCAGAAGCTATTGATACCCACCATCAACCATCAACCACCATCACAAGAAGCTCACATAAATTTGAAATGAGATTACACAAAGTCCTGATTAAAGTGAAGGAGACTTCGTACTTTTTTTTGCGCGAAAAAAGCGCACTAAAATCGGGATCAGGGTGGAAACATGAGCCCATTTTGTGCTTCTTCAAATTTTCAAAGAATCGATGCATTTGGACGGTATGTCCACGCCTCCTTCCTCCCCTTGTAGATTGTGGTCGCTCTGTTTGTCATACATTTTAAAGTTTTTTCGGGTGCATTTTTTTTTGCAGTATACTTTCCAGGATGTTTTTTTATTCGATTAAGTTAGATAAAGTAACGGTTAGAAAAAATAAAACGTCGCAACAAAAAATCAGAAAAAAAACTTTCGAATTGAATTTTTCAAGAATCAGTTAACAGTTTGTTTTGAGCCCGTGCATTTCAATAAAAATCAAGAAAATTAAAACTCTAATTAAGAAGTTCCAAAATTCCAAAATTTTAATACAAAAAAAAATCAAAAATCTGAATATCAAAAAAAAAAATGAAAAAAAACTGACATTCAGAAATTCTCAAATTTTTGATTTTTTTTATTCTTATTTTTTGTAATTCTTAAATCCTTCAATTCCAAAATTCTAAAATTCTTAATTTTTAAATTCTTAAATTCTAAAATTCTAAAATTCTAAAATTCTAAAATTCTAAAATTCTAAAATTCTAAAATTCTAAAATTCTAAAATTTTAGAATTAAAAAAAAAAATTCTAAAATTCTAAAATTCTAAAATTCTTATATTCTTAAATTCTTAAATTCTTAAATTCTTAAATTCTTAAATTCTTAAATTCTTAAATTCTTAAATTCTTAAATTCTTAAATTCTTAAATTCTTAAATTCTTAAATTCTTAAATTCTTAAATTCTTAAATTCTTAAATTCTTAAATTCTTAAATTCTTAAATTCTTAAATTCTTAAATTCTTAAATTCTTAAATTCTTAAATTCCTAAATTCTTAAATTCTTAAATTCTTAAATTCTTAAATTCTTAAATTCTTAAATTCTTAAATTCTTAAATTCTTAAATTCTTAAATTCTTAAATTCTTAAATTCTTAAATTCTTAAATTCTTAAATTCTTAAATTCTTAAATTCTTAAATTCTTAAATTCTTAAATTCTTAAATTCTTAAATTCTTAAATTCTTAAATTTAAATTCTTAAATTCTTAAATTCTTAAATTCTTAAATTCTTAAATTCTTAAATTCTTAAATTCTTAAATTCTTAAATTCTTAAATTCTTAAATTCTTAAATTCTTAAATTCTTAAATTCTTAAATTCTTAAATTCTTAAATTCTTAAATTCTTAAATTCTTAAATTCTTAAATTCTTAAATTCTTAAATTCTTAAATTCTTAAATTCTTAAATTCTTAAATTCTTAAATTCTTAAATTCTTAAATTCTTAAATTCTTAAATTCTTAAATTCCTAAATTCTTAAATTCTTAAATTCTTAAATTCTTAAATTCTTAAATTCTTAAATTCTTAAATTCTTAAATTCTTAAATTCTTAAATTCTTAAATTCTTAAATTCTTAAATTCTTAAATTCTTAAATTCTTAAATTCTTAAATTCTTAAATTCTTAAATTCTTAAATTCTTAAATTCTTAAATTCTTAAATTCTTAAATTCTTAAATTCTTAAATTCTTAAATTCTTAAATTCTTAAATTCTTAAATTCTTAAATTCTTAAATTCTTAAATTCTTAAATTCTTAAATTCTTAAATTCTTAAATTCTTAAATTCTTAAATTCTTAAATTCTTAAATTCTTAAATTCTTAAATTCTTAAATTCTTAAATTCTTAAATTCTTAAATTCTTAAATTCTTAAATTCTTAAATTCTTAAATTCTTAAATTCTTAAATTCTTAAATTCTTAAATTCTTAAATTCTTAAATTCTTAAATTTTAAATTCTTAAATTCTTAAATTCTTAAATTCTTAAATTCTTAAATTCTTAAATTCTTAAATTCTTAAATTCTTAAATTCTTAAATTCTTAAATTCTTAAATTCTTAAATTCTTAAATTCTTAAATTCTTAAATTCTTAAATTCTTAAATTCTTAAATTCTTAAATTCTTAAATTCTTAAATTCTTAAATTCTTAAATTCTTAAATTCTTAAATTCTTAAATTCTTAAATTCTTAAATTCTTAAATTCTTAAATTCTTAAATTCTTAAATTCTTAAATTCTTAAATTCTTAAATTCTTAAATTCTTAAATTCTTAAATTCTTAAATTCTTAAATTCTTAAATTCTTAAATTCTTAAATTCTTAAATTCTTAAATTCTTAAATTCTTAAATTCTTAAATTCTTAAATTCTTAAATTCTTAAATTCTTAAATTCTTAAATTCTTAAATTCTTAAATTCTTAAATTCTTAAATTCTTAAATTCTTAAATTCTTAAATTCTTAAATTCTTAAATTCTTAAATTCTTAAATTCTTAAAGAGCAATTCCAGCTCAAATCAGGTATTTTTCTGGTACTTTTGTACCCGACCCTCTCCGATTACAATGAAACTTTGTAGACATGTTATCCTAGGCCTATATAAGCCATTTTTGTGTATATGGAGCCAATTGTACTCGAAAATGACATTTGAGAAGGGCGTAAATTATTTAGATATTTTTGTATTCTGTAATTTAAAAATGACTGTATCTCGAAGCCGTTGCATCGTACCAAAAAGTGGTCAAAAAATAAACTGAAAAAAAAATACACGCCACTTCTATGGGATTTTTCAATTTTTATGTTTTTATGAAAAGTTGAACTTTTCAGTACTTGTTTCGAAAAGTAACACTTTTCAACATTTTTTTGATTTAAACGTTTTATAGACAAAATACATGAAAATTCGACTTATAATTTCACTCAATGGGTGTTTTTCAGAAATGCAAAAAATGTTGTATGGAACTCGTTGCAAAACTTGATTTTTTCAGCACTCGTCGTATTTATCCAACTCGATGAACCTCGTTGGATAAATGTACGACTCGTGCTGAAAAAATCTTTTTTTTTGCAACTTGTTGCATTAACTACTATTTTGGTGGTTTTTGGCTCTTTCTAAATGACAGACTTGATTTTTCAGTTTCGAAAATATTTTTCCGGAAAGCTCGTCAAATTTCCCAAAAGTTTGCCTTTGACAGCTTTTCAATCGGATGCATGGGCTTATATATATAAGCTTAATTACATTGCTCATAACTGAAAACAGAATATTTTTTCAGTGTGGTAGAAATCTGGATAGTAAATCATCTTACGTAAATATTAAAACGAGTCAAATTGAAAAGCTGTCAAAGGCAAACTTATGGGAAATTGGAGGAGCTTTCCGGTAAAAATATTTACGAGACTGAAAAACCAAGTCTGTCATATAGAAAATGCCAAAAACCACCAAAAAAGCAGTTTTTTCAACATTTTTATTTTTAAAACCGCTGTAACTTCGCAAGGATTGGACTTAGGA
The DNA here is from genome assembly GCF_015732765.1 of Culex quinquefasciatus. Classification (NCBI taxonomy): domain Eukaryota; kingdom Metazoa; phylum Arthropoda; class Insecta; order Diptera; family Culicidae; genus Culex; species Culex quinquefasciatus. The sequence goes on from NC_051861.1 coordinate 106,136,857, forward strand.
CAATGGTCAATATGAAGACATTTATGTAAAATTGTCTGGAGAATCGATTCCCAACTATCGTTTTTTTTTTTAATTTAGACGTTTAGGTCACTTAAAAAAAAGTTTTAGTAAATGATTTTTTTAGGAAAGACATACCATCCTGCATTTTTCGTGAGTCTTTTTGCAACATTTTAGGCTATTTCCTCAAAATTTTTGAATGAAAAAAAAATCATAACTTCTTTTAAACATAAAAATTGTGGCGTGTATTTTTCTATCAGTGTATTTTTTTTCTCAGAAAGCCCGTCCAATTTCCTACAAGTTTGTCTTTGACCACTTTTTGGTACGATGCAACGGCTTCGAGATACAGTCATTTTTAAATTACAGAATACAAAAATATCTAAATAATTTACGCCCTTCTCAAATGTCATTTTCGAGTACAATAGCTCCATATACACAAAAATGGCTTATATAGGACTAGGATAAAAGGGCGTAATATTGAATGTTTGGCCCTTTTGAAATGTTAGTCTTGATTTGAAAATTTTGAAAATAATGTTTTCGAAAAAATCGGAAAATTTCACAAATGTTTCATAAATTAATATTGAAAATCGGACCATTACTTGCTGAGATATCGACAATAAAAAATGGTGGGTTGTTTGAGTGAGACTTAGAAAACATCAATTTTCCTGTTTTTAAACCTTTGCATTGCAATGTCTCAGCAACTAAAGATCGTATCAACAAAGTCCGAAGAAGCAAAATATAGAGAATTTTCTCAGCTTTTCAAAAAAAAAATTTTCAAAAGTGTGCAAACATGTGCACTTATTTAAAATAAATGAAAAACTGCGACTATTTTCAAAAAAGTCACCTAAATATGGATTTAACCTGAAAACGGTGCACTTTATCAAAATTTTACTAAAGTACTTTTTGATTGCAAATTTGATTTTAAAAAATAAGTATTGATTAAAAAATTCATAACTCGGTCAATGATTTTTTGCACAACCTGGAAATTTCTGAAAAGTTGGCATTTTATGTCCTCTAAAATATATCAAAAAATAAAAAAAAATAAAAATAGTGTTTTTTTTTTGCAAATCAAGTTTTAGTGCTAAAAAGTTAAATAAAAAAATCACCGATTGTTTTTACCGTGTATCATTTTTTTCCAGTGTAGTCCGTATCCATACCTACAACTTTGCCGAAGACACCAAATCGATCAAAAAATTCCTTCAAAAGATACAGATTTTTGAATTTTCATACATCATTTTTATATGGACAGCTGCGAAATTTGTATGGAAAATTATATGGACAAACTAATGATGCAGAATGGCTTCTTTGGGCATACCGAAGCCACCAAAAAAGTTTCAGTCGGATTAAAAAATACAAAAAAAAATCGAATTACCGAAATCTGAGAGAACTGCTCCATTGTAGATTACATCGAGTCATGATTTAGTCATGATTTAGTCATGAGTTAGTGACCTAAATTTTGAAAATATAAAATAACAATTTCGTGATTCGATTATCCGAAGCGCAAGTTTTGGCGTGGACTTCGGAGAATGGAGAACGAACTGTACTACAATTCTTAGAATCTTTAGATTTGCGATTTTTACTAGCTTGCGTATCATATTATTTTTTAAATTTTTATTTCAATTTTTATTGAATTTTTCCTTACTTCAAAATCTACATTGTTAAAAAAAATTAATACATATTTTTTATGATGATTTCGAACAGTGTTTCTTTTCGATACAGGTGTTGAAAAGTTGAACTTTTTAGCACTTAAATCAGTGTTTTAATGTTGTCTGGACTGTGCATTCAAAACGGAACTTCAAACATCCATTACAAAATAAGGAATAACAATTTGTTCCGAAAATTTAAATAATATTCTAAAAGAGTTGTCACCCTTGGCATGGCAACGACCAATTTCATGATAAGCCACCAACCCCCAAAAAAAAGAAGACTGGCATAGAAAAAAGATTACGATTAGTTACGTTAGCCGGTCATCGCGCGACTACTTGAAACATATTGTAAAACGACAGTTTCGGCACTAGAATCGAAAGAAATTCCAAATGGTTGCGTGTGCCTGAAGGCTCTCGTCGCTCTCTCCGCGAGCAAAACATATAATTCCCAAGTGCACCCACCACCACCGCTAAATAAATTACTTTATTGCGTCATCCGTGGCGTAGTTATTGGGCCGACTCGAAGGTATCACTTTTATATCACGAACCCGTCGGTGGGGAGTTTTGTTGGTTTTTTTGGCTGAGTCATTTTAAGCTGGGGGTTTGCAAATTATCTAAAGTGGTATTGTTTTCGCTGATTAAGAATGAATTAGGTTTTCCTAAAGACTTTTTAAAATAAATTTAATCTTAGACATTTTTCCCTTTTTGGTCAGCTGGCCAAACCTTTCTTCCGCAGAACTTCCACAAACACAGCAATCACAAATGCACAAATGAAATCATGATGATTGCTAAAATAAAACTTAAGGCGCCACCACCAATTTACATTATTTTTTACTGTGTAGCACTACTGCTCGGTTGGCACGCGTTCGATTAGAAAGATTTTTTTAATAATCAATTATTTATCTTTCCGTAGCCGGCTGCCTATGATTTCAATTTTTCAACCGATAAACAAAATGCTCATGGTCACATCACTGCCACTCGTGAATCCTGACCTCATACCCCTTTACTAACCCCCTCAAAACTCATGATACACAAAAAAAAGAATCATGGTAATATTACATTTGGGAAAAGGTACATCTTGTATGTCAGAAAAAGGTGTAATTTTACCTCTTGAAATGTGTATTTTTACCTGTTTTCTGGTGTAATGCCACTTATTCAGTCTAAATTGAGGTAAAATTACATCATAAAAGAGGTAATATTCAACCTTCCAAAATGACAGCTTCCAAATTTACATTGTTTTCGGTTTATTACAGTTAATACTTCACTTGCGTCAAATGTGGATTTTACACGTTTGTAAAAGAAGTTGGTTTTAGAAGCCTGAAACTTTGTAGAATCCAATCCCAGGGTTTATTTTTCCATTAAATTAAGTTTTATTTTTCTTTTAGTTTAAAATTTAAATTAAGTTTTAAAATGAGAAGCAGAAAGTTAGGCCAAACAACCTACGGTTGCAAGCTCGCAAGATAACGAAAAAGATATTCAGCAATGCTCAGAATGTGGGCCACAACCAGCGAAGACGAACAAGTGCACAACATATTTGCAGGTTCGCTGAGGAAAACGCGTAAAACTTTACAACACTTCATCGCCGTCGTGCTAACTAGTCGCACGTGCATTTTGTGCTGCTCAGCGATTTCAATCCTGAGATATTCAATAAAAACCAAAAAAAATACTCCGTGCATTGTTGGCGCATTATATATGAAAGAAGTTTCGATTTTGTCGTGCTATCTTGTCACTCCCTGAAAATTGATGTAAGTGCGATAACTGGCCAAAGGGATTTCAGGTCAGAACGCGTTTGACGCACGTACAAGTTAGACTACCGTAAACATTTGTAATTATAACTCGGGACTCCAGCAACAAACTTCAACCAAACTTCGGGACAATGCACAGAATGGTCAGCCAAACAAAACGTGTTTGTCATTGTTTACATTGCGTGCTTTCGTTTTTGTTTATTCAAGGTCAAACATTAAAACGCGTTTATCTCGGAACGTCAAAATGGCAGGTGCGTCAAGATAGCACGACGACGTCGACGTTGCTGTGCAGTGAAACCGTGTACAATGAACTTGATTCAGGCCAGATTTCAATCTTCGAATCATTTCGATGATTTATATTGGTTATGATAAGCGGTTGAGATAGTTGTAGAGGATACTTTAAAAATTTTGGTTTCTGGTTTTCTGGTTCTATCACCGGAAAAGCGCCAGACGTTCCTTTACAGACTGAAGAACTAAACAAAACGACATAAACCTTTGTAACTCAATGAGAAAATAAAACTGCCATTTCAAAAATCAAAGCCTTTTTTTTAATTATTTTGATATTAAGGTCTCGTTGTCTGTGCCGCATCGGGTTGGCTGTGCAAAAATATGATCGTAAAAATAGATCCTAGGTCTGTGAAATTGATGTTTTGTTTTCACTTTTTGGCCTTTCTCGCGTGCTGTCGCGGTCTGGCACGGCGTCATCAACCTTCGTTTTTTTTTCGGGACAAACGTCACCGATACTGTGGTGAAGGTAGTGGTGGTGGCGCCTTAAGTTTTATTTTAGCAATCATCATGATTTCATTTGTGCATTTGTGATTGCTGTGTTTGTGGAAGTTCTGCGGAAAAAAGGTGGTAAAATTACACATTTCCAGAGGCATAATTACACCTTTTTTCTGACATACAAGACATACCCTTTCCCAGATGTAATATTATCATGATTTTTTTTCTGTGTATGGACTGAACTAATAACGCGAGCAAATTTCAAAAATACTATATAAAAGACGCTTTACTCTTCAAAAAAGGATAGTTTGATGAGTTAATACAAAAATTGACAGTTGGAATAAATTATTACGATTAACGATTTTGAACGCAAAGAAAACAGGACACTGCGTAAACGATTTTGATGAAATTAAAACAGAAATTTAAACGAACTAAACCGGCGGCGTGCCTTCCGATCCACGATGATAAAAGAAGGACTTATGAAAAATAACATAACAAATAAAAGGCTACGAAAAAACCGATGCAGAGTAACCGCGAGGTCCCGCTACTCACAATCGAATCTTAACAGCGATACGGCGAAAATGGAAGAGATGGAAATGCAAAAACGAGTCTGGGCGTCCCCGTGGCCAGCGTACTATTGGTATATCCTAAATGTCAGTGTGTCTTTCGATAAACGATTCTATACAAATCAGTTTTTTACCGTGAAAATTTAACACATTATTTGCAAAATAATTGCACAATTTACCCGACACCGTGCCTTCTGACCAACGATGATATAGGAAGGGATTTAAAAATCACAAAACAATTAATGTTATCTTTATTAAAGCACGAAAAACACTGGAGAAAATGACGCTCGAAACACGAATAATCCTGCAAGGCGTGCGCGCTACCACAATTAACACTAATCACTGAAAAAAATTACGCTCGAAACAAAAAATAACTTTTGTTTATTTCACGTAAAATTAAGTATTCCGTAATGTTTGTACTGTCCCAGAATGTGACTGTACGCAGAACGATAATGATACTACTCTATAGTAGAAAGTGTAAAAAACAAGCTTACATTTAAAAACTGGCTGTAAAAACACGAAAAAAGGCAAAAAGTAGTTATACGAGCTGGGTAGAATAAGCCACATACTAAACCAAACTAAACCAAACAAGATAAATGCAGATTTAAAAAAAACTAAAAATCAAACAAGAAAACATAAAACAAGAGTAAAATTTCTCGTAGAACCTCCTGAACAGGGGTAAAACAAATAAAAAAAAATCCTAAAACAATATTTCGGCAGCAGAGGGTTAATTATTACCTGTGCAACATTTTGGCAGATTATGACGGATTATTCATTTTCTGCCAATTTTGATTAACTTTTTGATTGAAATGAACAGTTTAATTTAAATTCGAAAATTCAGTAAATATTTATTTTGTTGGAAATGAAAATTCGACCTCAAGGCAAAAAAAAAATCATTTTTTTTTCAAATTTGCTCTGGCAACCCTGGTTTTCAGTGGACCCAAAAAACTGAAATTAATTTGGAACAAACATATCTGGAGTTTTTTTTGAAAAGGTCCTATAAACCAAATTTTCGATTTTTGCTTTTTGGGTGTTTTTAGAACCGCCTTGAGTCAGGGATATTCAAAAACACCCAAAAAGCAAAAAATGAAAATTTGGTTGATAGGACCTTTTCAAAAAAAAAAACTCCCGATAAACACTCAAACGCCGATAATTTGACACCAACTGTTGTCATACGAACGGGGTCACTTTGTAGTTTGACACCCCTTTTACACGGAGTTCACACACAAACTACCAAACATTTGTTTTGATAGTATACGTGAGCACCGTGTAGAAAGTGACAGGTACAAACTAAAAAAGTGTCAAACGAAAAAGTGACCAACTACCGGGGGTTGAGTGTATTGCAGGCCAAGTGCGAATGATGCTGATGATACCTCTTCAGTTGACGCTCAGGCGAGGAACATCCTGGAAGGAGCGTCACTGACTACGTCCGTAGTCCTGTTAGATCATACTTGATCAAGACAGTATAGCTCTGGTTCCTTGCAAGTGTCCTATTTTCTTACCTCCACGTTGGCTTGGTTTTCATGATGACCTAGCTGGTGGCCTGTGGAAACGGATCGTAAACCTTTGACCACCGTGGGTCAAAGTCGAGACGGCTAAAAGAAAGGGGCGCGACAATGTGGGAAAGGGAAGTAATTTGTGATTGTAGACGGTATTGTTTTGATTCGCAGTATGTTGAGTCAACTGCTGTGGATGTACCTGAAACATCGCACAACGGGGTTTCTCTTCTTTCCATTTCATCTACCACCTATCTTCTGTTTATTTTGTTTCACTGATTTTCTAACGCGGCTCTGTTTACTATCCTCCATTTCGATTTTACTCATTTGATTCTCTTATTTCTCAACGCTTTTTCACTCTATTTTACCAATTGATACTGCTGTAACATACTTTCTGCTTTCCCTGCTTTCCCCCTTCCCAACCAATCAATCAATCAATCAATCAATCAATCAATCAATCAATCCTTAATTTGGCAGTAAATTTTGTTTATCATGTGCCTTTTCTTTATTTGTCTATTTGAATAATTCAATATTCATTTTGGGCCAATATTCAAATTTGGGCCTATAAATTGCCCTCAATACAATCTAAGCTTGTTTTTTACCTCTATTTATTAATTATTGTTAATTTCTTTATCTACTTCATAAATTACTATCTTTCTTTTACTATTGATTCTTCAAATAGTATATTTCTTTCACTGTCCATTGTTTTCAATCTTTACCCTTTTCTTCAAACAAATGAGGTTCGAGCCCTTACTCATTTTTTGGAGTGATCAAAGAATTAACACAAATATTACTATTGTACTTTTGAAAAACTTTTATAAAATGCTTAGGACCAAAAATTGTAACAAAACACCGCGACAAAAGAAATAGCAACATATAAACACGACTCAACACTAGGAAAGATTTCAGGAGAAAACAAAACACAGTAAATAACAACTAGTTTTTGAATTCAAACTAAAAATAAAACAGTTTTTGCTTTAATGAAAGTTGTTAGGCACACTATAAATGGTTAGGCGCTTATACTTACATCAAACCCTACGTAATGTACCACCCCCGGCCGAGTTAAAATGCGTAACCGGAAAAGAAGGTGTGCATGCCTGACACGAACACTCAAAGCGTGTTCTAGCGTGCTGCTCGTACTGACTCAGAGCAAGGGTGAGATGTAGGTGTAAGGGCAGTGCGTGTTCGTTGGGAACCTAGTGCATAAGATAGGTCAAGGCCCGTTCTTACACTGAAAATTGCGAATTGCGAATTGCGAACTACCGGGGGTTGAGTGTATTGGTAGTTTGGAGTTGCAGGTGCCCCAAGGGATGTTCCATTGGAGTGACATTTATCGAATCATATGTTTATCGGTTGATTTCGAAAATAGGTTAAGTTTGTGTTCATACCAACCCTTGAAATTTCTGCAGATTTACTTGTTTGTTAAGGATTTTGCTTACACACTCTCTCTACATTTTTGCCTTCCTCACCTTACTGAGGAAAGGCAATAAAATCACTCGAAAAATGAACTTATTAATTTGACCTCGTAGACCCACCTTCAAGTATACATATCGACTCAGAATCATGTTCTTAGCAAATGTCTGTGTGGATGTGTGTAGGTGGGTGGACAAAAAAATGTCACTCGATTATCTCCGGACTGGATGAACGGATTTTGACCGTATTGGTCTCATTCGATCCGTCTTGGGGTCCCATAGGTCTCTATTCAAAATCAGCAAGTTTAATTAAGTACTTCAAAAGTTATGCTAAAAAAACGATTTTTGCGTATGTACGGAAGATTAAAAAAGGGTGATTTTTGCAAGAAAACCTATCATGTTATACATTTTCAGAAAGGATCTTTCCAATGAGGCCAAAACATTGAAGATCTGACAACCTCATCAAAAGTTATCAGCACTTAAGTGTTATTTATACACTTTTTGGAGGCCAGATTTCAGATATTTCAATAAAAATGATTTCCGGGTCCATCATGCGACCTATCGTTAGTTAGATAATCGAAAGACCATTCAAATGTAGTTATCAGCACTTATGTGTTATTTATGCACTTTTTGGAGGTCAGATTTCAGATATTGTGATGGAAATATTGTCTGAATCTTCCATGCGAACTATCGTTGGATAGGTTTTTTATCTGACCTTGCCGATGAGTCAGAAATAGTGAAGGTCTGCGAACCCTATCAAAAGAAATAAGTAATAAAGTTGATTTTTTTAAACATGTTAAGAGGGAATGTTGCTATTTTTACTGAATGTATTGACTTTATTAATGTGAGGAAGGTACCAACCACCTTCTTTGTCATAATGGTTATGTCTGTATCATAACCACCTGCGCTTTTTGCCTTCTTCACCTCACTGAGGAAAGGTTATAAAATCACTCGAGAAATGAACTTCTTAATATGATCTCTTATACCCGCCTTCCCGTAGAAATATGTACTCAAGGAGGTATTAGACTATAAACTCACTTTTTTTTTGCGGAAAACTCGCAGGCTGACGTTTCTGCAAACAAACAAAGCAGGCAAACTGTCAAAAAGTTTGTTTGTTTGCGAGTTTGTTTGTCCTAGCCATATATCTCCTTCAGGATCGAAATAAATGCACTCGATTATCTCGGCACTGGCTACTAACCGATTGTGTCCGTTTTGGACTCATTCGATCCGTCTTGCGGACGGATAGGTCGATACGAAAATTGTATTGAAAATTATGAAGTTAAGTACTTCAAAAGTTATGCTATAAAACAATTAAAAAGTAATTAAAAATCCTGAATTTAAGATCGGACAGCCCTATCAATTCGAGCTGTGGGGGATTTTCTCCGAGTACATCGGCAGGTTCAAGACCTGCAAGACCCGTTTGGACCAAGTAACGTCAGTTACATGATCTCCAAGTATGGAATTTAAGGAGTTTTTTTTTTGTTATTATATATTTTTTTATTGATCCTCGGTCCCAACCTGGTCACAGCACCTAAAAGGACCTAATAAAAATAAGTTAAGAAAAAAAAAAGCCCTATCAATTCAAAAGTGTTATTTATACCCGACCAAAGGGATTATGGGTTGGAGACTGGTGCACAAATATATTGGGATTTGAAAAATATCAATTTTTAACAATAGGTATTTGCAAAAGATATGAGAAAAAGTAAAAACAATTCCGGATCTTTATGACACATTTTTAAGTGCTCCAAAAGTCGTTTCAAATGCAATAATGAGTATAGAATTTCGTTTTCAATGTTGTTGGGCCTTAAATTTCAATGCTCGCTTTACCCCACTTCTATTTGCGGTAGCGCATTGAAACATCCCAAACTCTAAAGCCGCCAGGCCTACTACGTAAAATTAACCGCAAAGATGAATAGTTGAAACGAGGTTGGTTTGAGGGTTGGAACACGAAAGTTCGAACAACAAATACATTTCTGAATCGTTACAGTAACTGTAAACATAGAAAAAAAAACCTTAAATTGAAATGAATAATATGACGAATGTACAGCCTTCAAAACAGTTTGAAAAATTAACTTTTAGAGAAGTTTTAGTTGTGAGCATTGTGAGCCTCAAGGCTTGATACACGTTAGCAAGACTTAAATAAAATGTCGTTGCTGAGAACACACAAACACCTGAGCTGTAATTGAGTAATCCGTTTTACAAAAAGTTTCAGAAGTAAAAAGTATTCAAAGTTATTTGAAACTTTAAAAAAAAACTCAAGTCGCTGTCTCCCCTTTTCCTACATGGTGTGGCCAACAATATTGCTCATTTCAACACCTGCCACTGGGCAAGACGCTGCATCAGTATGCAGGAGTCGATCTCCCTTTTTTTCCACTATCCCGGGAAGGAATGTTTATGTCCCTTTACGAGAAGTTTAATCTTGCTACGCATTTCATGCAAAATGTATCTCCCCTTTCCCCCTTCTAAAATTCCAGGGTTTATATTTGTATCAAATAAAAGACTCTTTTAAAAGACCGCCTCAGTCACGAAACTGCACACACGTTTCTATTGTGGCATCTATTACGTTACGACAGACATTGCACTTGTACCCAGGCAGCAGTGTTGGGTGAAATTTTGACCGATTGATAAATAATGCAATGGCCGGAGGGTGAGAGGAGGGTGGTTCGACGGAGGTCGGTCGGACGGAACGTGTAACACTCACACAATTCCACACTCACACGATTGTGTGTCCACGTACGAAGCTCTAATATGGTGGGCTGTTGGAAATGGAAATTTCTTCCAGTTTTTGGAACTTACCCACGAATTTGAGCTCGTGCGCTGGCTCGATGATCAGCAATTGTTTGGACATTTTGCTTTGATTTGCGTTTTCCCCTTTTTAGCGTTGGTCCTGGCGAGGGTGACCCTGTCGGAAGTTGCTAGCGTTTTGTTCGCGTTTCCTGCCGGCCCTGGTCCGGATCTTCTTCGTGTGCCTTCCCCACGGGAAACGGCCTCAATCTGGGTCCTGCTCCGCGGGCCGAGTGCGGGGCTAAAAACCTTTCTTTTCCGAACGGATCGATAAAACACTCGAACTCCGCACACAAGAGCTCACCGTTCACACATACACACACTCACACGTACGCACACACACACAATAAACACTGCTGCTGCTGCTGCTGGCAAAAATTCGGATTCCTGGCTCACTCTTTTCAGGGAACTTCTTCTTCTTCTTAGTTTTTCCCTTCAACGGTGCGTGTATGCAAGCTCCTTTTTCCTTCGTTCCTTCAGGAACCACACACGCACACAATCCGGGTGTTTCACGACGTTAATCCGCGACGGGGAACCGTCCTTGCTTTTTCGGCGAGAGTTTGACAGCGGCCACACGAAAAATCAATTTTCACGCCCCGGTTTCGCTTTCGTCACTTCTTTTCTTTTTTTTTTGTGCTCGCGCTGACTTGACGGACTGCTGCGACTTTTCAGTTTCGTTTTTTGACAGTTGCGGGGTTCTCCTGCGCGGCGCTTTTCGAGGATTGCGTGTCGCGCGACAAGAACAAAAGGTGAAAACGAACGTGTCAATAACATGTTAAAATTTTCGAAGAAGCAAGTTTGATATCAAAAAATTATCGAACAATATTGTTTTGAACAATCTTAGAGAAAAGATCTCACATTTCCCCCAAAATTCATGTCAAAATATAATAAAAATAACATTTCCCCCAAAAAAACCCTTCACCACCTTTACATCTTGACGCGCGCAGCGATGATGTTGGACGAGGCAAGGTTTGTGTAACGCGCAGCAAGGTGGGCTTGACAGATGCGTTGCATCTCGTTCTAGCGCACAGCGCACGCTATGTTGTCCGTCTCGCTCACACGCGGTAGCTTTGGCGGTAATGCGGGGACTCCCTCGAGCGGCAGTTTGAAAGAGAAGCAAAGCGTCGCGACGCCACGTCACAGACAAACGCAGCCGGTTTTGTATACGAACAGCAATATTGAGGTGGAAACTTTGCTCCGAAACTAAGGCTGGTACAAATTTTATTTTAAGTTTTTGTCACTCTTCTTCAAAGTTGGCAAAGTCTTTATTTTTATCATTTTAATTTTTCACTCAATTTAAAAACAATCACCGTAGAAGTATAGCCCTGAATGTCCTCTAATACTTTGCCGAAGAAAGTATGGTTCTATCACAGACAAACAGACGAGACTCTTCATACAAATTATTTTCAAAATCCATCGTCTTCAATAAATCCATCAAATCACGGTAACGCCAGCGCTGTCTGGTGAGCAACAGCCGAAACAGAGCTTAAACATACCCTATACTTAGAAACGTACTGTCATATACCTGTCACTGTATGTGTGAGACAATCGAGCCACGTGCTAGCAAATGCCACCATCGAAATGATGTTTTTGTTTTTGACCAACCAGAAGACAAAAAATCCTAACCAAATAGACAAATCCAGTGAAAGCTCAACGCTGCTTTTTGATGGTGAGAGATTTGACAGCTCCCATACTAAATGTCTCGATTTTCATACTTATTGTTAATTTTCTTTTAAAATATATTACTTAACATATGAAAATTATATATTTTTGGTGCCCAAAATTCCTGCTGAATCGAGTGGTGTACTTATCTCGATTGCAAATTTTTCGAACGGTTTTTATTTTAATAATATTCTAGACACATTTTGTGCACCTAATCCATCAATACTTTTATCATAAATAATCCTTTTATTGCTTAAAAATTGAGTTTTCCTGAGCTCCCATATTCAAATACATGGAAGCTGTCATTTCTAACACCATTGGCCACCTAGCGGCCATTTCAAACTGGATTCGTCTATTGTTCCAAAGCTAATTTGCCCATCTCGTGCGCACGATATTGCTAGAGGTGGCCACAAAATATTAGATCGCATCTAAATCCGCAACCGCCACCGTGCTCCGGGAGGAGGCTTCCATTCAGGATTTTACCACTGCAATCGTCTTGGAGACAACATTCTCGTGGTCGGAAAAGTCGGACAATGTGATCTCCGGCAGCCACCGGAACAATGTCGCAGTTTTCCGCGATCATCTGCTCAACCTGGAAGAGGTATGAGCGAAGAATATTGGCAATAAACGGAAAGGGGCCAAGCACGGCTTTGCTGTGACATCCGCGGAAACTGCTCAACAATGCTTCAAACTCGTAATTCCCGACTTAGTCCAACACCAGTTGAGCAGGTCACATCGACATTGTGGACACATTTGATGTTTTGCATTACCGGGTTAGCACTTGGGTAAGAGATACGTCCTCCCTAGTAATCCGCTCATCTGGCCATGGCCGATACTGTCCCAATCTTTCCCGCAATTTTGTCAGCCTGTATCCGGGTTCTCGAAGCACTCCAGAATCCCATCAACATTTTTGTTTTTATTTGCTGCCTCGCACGTGCTCACGCTCAGCTTTGCCAAAACATAAACACATCACGCATACTGAGAAAAGGCGGGCGAGCTGTCTCTACAGCAGCGCCATCAGCGCCGGGCGAGTGGATGCCGAAGCTAAATTGCATTTGAAACAATCGGTTTTGGCTCGGTTTCTGGAGGACGATGGTTCGGAACTCGAGTGTCACGTCTGTTTGTCTGTTCTTCTATCTTGCTTCTGAAAAAAGATACAGAGTTTTTAAAAGAGGCATTTCAAAATAAGTGCTGAAAATGATATTTCTTGCCAACACTGCCAGTACTTCGTTCACACTTCGTTACATATTTCGAAATCTTATTTTTTAACGTAATAAGAAAGCAACCTAGCAAAATGATGTCTGAGGAAAAGTTGTTGTATATGAAAGAGGCTTTTATTTAAAATTATTGATATGCAGGGTGACACACCTACAGGGTGTCAACCCAGCTCTACCCGGTCACGAGATTTTCTGGCAGAAATAGTTTGCTAGAATCCTGCTAGAATGATTCTAGCAGGCCTGTCAGAATTTTGTTAGAAATTTACTAGAATGTTCTAGCAGAGTGAAATCTGTAAGAATTCTGCTAGAATTTTGCTGGAATGTTCTGACAAGACATTTTTTCGCCATCCTGTTGGTTGCGAACAAAATTTTCGCCAAAACCGCGTGTTTTCCTTTCTTTCTTTCTTTCTTTCCAAAACCTGGGATGAGCAAGGTATTCTCGCGATTCTGGTAAGTTGGTGCAAACAAAATTTAAAAAAAGTGCAACTTTTTGGAGATCATGCTTGGTTTCGTCTTCTATATATAATTATAATAATTATTATTATAATAATTATAATATAGTTCTATTGCGGCGAGTCGCAGAAATGTTTTCATTAAATCTTATGTTCTTTTTATTTGGTTGCCCAGGGATCTTCAAAGATGGCTGAAATCCATGGATTCTCCGCAGATCATGCACAAATACAAAAATGCGGTTGTTCGGTTATGACGCAAGCATCCCAGGTGTATGTCGGTTGATTCCCTCGCCGATGCATGGCCACGCACTCGGAACCGATGGGAGCCAGTAGTGAACCTTCAAGGATCGCACTTAAGGAAAATACCGTGATTTGTACTGTGTATTTTGTTAAGGGTCCATCCACAAACCACGTGGACACTTTTTTTGGTAATCTCAACCCCCGCCCCCCCCCCTCGTGGACAATTGTCCATACAAAAAAAATCTTTTTCGTATGGAGCGTGGACAATCGCCATACCCCCCCCCCCCTAAAGTGTCCACGTGGTTTATGGATAGTCCCTAAGTGAAAAGAGTGATAACAAAAAACGATGTTGAATAAAAATATAATTACCGAGATAATTACTAAAAATTTATTTGGTTTTTTCTGCTTAAAAAATCTAGCAAAAATCTAGCAGGATTCTAACAGAAATCTCTGCCATCACATTCTAGCAAAATTCTTACAGAATTCTAGCAGGAGGCCTGTCAGAATAGTTCTAGCAAAATTCTAGCAAGATTCTAACAGAACCGTTTGATTTCGCCGGCTCCTGCTAGAACCGGTTATTGCATTTGAGCTAGAATTCTCTGAGAATTCTTGCAAAGTTCTAGCAGGATGATGGCATAGTTCTAGTAAGAATATTTTCGCTCTGCTAGAATTCTGTGAGAACGCCGTGACTGGGTAACTTCTACCCAGTCACGAAATATTCTAGCAGAACTGGTTCTGCCAGAATCCTGCTAGAACGGTGGAACATTTCTGCTAGAATGTTGTAAGAATATCCAGCTCTGTGAGAACTCTGTAAGAATCCTGCTAGAACGTTGTTACTGGGTACTGGTGACCTTTCAAAAAGTTGGTGTCTTAGGAAAAGTTGTTAAGCTTAGAAAATTAGTGTTGGTGTGAGTAGTAAGAACTTGGATGACTTGCACAGTTACGGTAATCTAAATTTAACACTGAATAAAGAAAATCTGAAATTGTAATTCAAAGTAAAAAGGCCCGGAATAAATTAAATTATTAGTTAATTAAATAAGAAAATGTAACTAATCGGAGATCTATACAAAAGAAATCTATGATGTATTCCAAATTGAAAGGAAATAAAAAAATACTAGAGAACAAAAGATGAAAACTAACTGCCGACCTGTCGCGTCCGTCAGTAGTCTTGTCGTACGTTACAACTAGAAAAGGATCTGCCAATGAAATATTACACTTCGACCAAATCAACTAATCATTTAAGTCCAATTATTCATCTACGGAAAACTATCTAACTTTAATCAACAACCTAAACTGTCTGAAACTGTCTGAAAGTAAATTTAATCTCAAATCCTCAAATGTTTTATTATAACGCCAAATAAGGTAAAGGACCTTGTTTTAAAACCAGTCTTGCCGCTTCCAAAAACCAATAAAAATAAAGGAACAGTTCATACGTTGAACACTCGTCATTAAGGCAACTATTTCGAGCCTTTCGTTTCATTAGGGCATAAAGCCTTGCAAACAAGAGGGCATCTCTACCATACCTTATGTAAACTGTCATTTAAGTGAAGAAGACACACTCCTGTTCACAAAACCCATGCGCCCTTTTGAAATGTTAGGCTCCATTTGATCGTCAAGGCTCCAATAGATCCTCAATTCGCAACAATATTTGATACAACCATAATCCGAAAACCGTTAGTTCAACAGATTAACGAATTTTGTCCGATATCATTTCATTATTGATTGATCGAGACTCTATGGAAATTTTGACATATCAAAATGCTTTGTATTATTACTTAAATGGAAGTTTAAAATTTATGCACGTAACAATTTTTTTAAATAAATTTCTAAATCTATTCTATCCTACAATGCCTAGAAAAGGCCTCTGTTTCTGTTGTGAGTAAGCGCTGGTTTCAGAGCTCATTTTTCAATTTAAAAGGGGTGGGAGACGACTAATTTGCTTCATGAACTCCTACTCGGCCTTGGGACCACCTCTTAAGACACTGATGGCTCCTAGCTAGGAATTAAACCTAGACACAGCGTCGAGGCCCGCTTCGCATGGCAAAAATGTTGGCTGGGGGGAAGTGATATTATCACGAAATTTTATTTTAAAGCCAACATTGCTAACGGCGTCGAGGTCCTTACTCATGCCCAAGGTAAAAATTAGAAAAATTTAAAATAAAATAAAAAATTATAAATTAAAAAATGATAAAATTTAAACCAAAAAATTTCGAATAAAAAAAAGTAAACAAAAATAAAAAAAAACAAAATTTTAAAAAATAAAAAAAAATTAAAAAAATATTTTTTTTTTAATTTAATTTTTTTTTTAAATAAAAAAACCAAAATTGAAAAAAATTAAAAAAAGCATATAAAAAAATAAAAAATCCAAAAATAAATTAAAAAAATTCAAAAATAAAAAAAACAACAAAAATTAAGCTATTTAAATGCAATTTTAAATTTTTGAATTTTTAATTTTCGAATTTTTGACTTTTTGAATTTTTGAATGTCTAAATTTTTAAATTTTTAAATTTTTGAATTTTTGAATTTTTGAATTTTTGAATTTTTGAATTTTTGAATTTTTGAATTTTTGAATTTTTGAATTTTTGAATTTTTGAATTTTTGAATTTTTGAATTTTTGAATTTTTGAATTTTTGAATTTTTGAATTTTTGAATTTTTGAATTTTTGAATTTTTGAATTTTCGAATTTTTGAATTTATAAATTTTTGAATTTTTGAATTTTTGAATTCTTTAAATTTTGGAATTTTTGAACCTTTGAATTTTTGAACCATAGGTCAAAAGAGCAGACATACAAAAATCTCCAAAACACGCATTCGAAACTTTGCCCCCGGCTTGCCGGTACTTGTCGGGTATCAGAAAATGAGTACCCGACAGGTACCGACACATTTTTTTCTTCTACAGATGAACTTGAGATCAAATTTGATACCAGCTTTGCTACTTGCGGTGGGAGACTCGGGGGCAAATTCGAGAGCAAATTTGGTGGGAATCAAATCGGGTAGCAAATGGTTTAACTTTCAACATTTTCGAAAAATGAAATTCTTTGAAATTTTCTATAGGATTTAATAGTTTAATAAACATTTAGCATTTCTAGGCATGAATCAACACATAATTATCGATTTTGAAGGTAGACGAGAGCAAAAAATGATAAAAAAAACCCACATTTGCCCCCCGCGGTGGGCTTGTTTCGGTGGCAAATTTGCTACCCTAGCGGTGGGGATGAAGGAGTGTTTTCAAGGTGGCAAATTTGATCTCGGTATTCATGAGCCGGGTGCAAATTCGATTTGCACTCTAGCGCTGGAGATGCCCTTATTGGAAGAGTCTATAAAATATATTTTTTTGCAATTTCGTCGTGAAACTAATTACTTTTCCTGTCATTCTTGAACGACGAATCAGCCTACTTTTCTGTACCAAAAATAACAGAATCGAATAGCAACTGTTTTCAAAACAAATGCTGAAAAGTTCTACTTTTCAGCACTGAAATGGATGCTGAAAAGTTGAACTTTTCAGCACTTGTTTCGAAAAGTTATACTTTTCAACAATTTTCGAATAAACGATTCATTGACTCAATGCATGGACATTTATCCTATAATTCTGTTCAAAGGGTGTTTTCGGAATTGCAAAAAACGTTGTATGGAACTCGTTGCAAAACTTGATTTTTGCATCTCTCGTCGTATTTATCCAACTCGGTGAACCTCGTTGGATAAATGTACGACTCGTGCTGAAAAAATCCTCTTTTCGCAACTTGTTGCATAAACTACTATTTTCGTAATATGCATTTTTGTACCACTGTGCAGTGTGCGATATCGTCTCGAACTGGCACCACTGCAGCAGTTTGCTCGCCTGATTATCCGTCAACTGACAGCTGTTTAGCTCGGCCAAGAACAAACAACATCAACATCACCTCTCCCACTTTCGTCGTCCCACCACACAAAAACACCCCCGACGTCGCGGCTGACGAAAAACCAACAACCGAAAGTAGCAGCAGACTTTTTTGCACAATTTTCTTCATTTTTTGTGATTTATTACAAACAAAATAAACTTTTGATTGCTTCAAAGTTGATAGTGAGCTGAAAGTGTCTAAGTTTCCGTAAAAGTGCTTCGCCAAGGAGAAAATTTGATTTTGGTGGAGGACAAAATTTGCACAACAACAACTCAAGAAGAAGGACGAAAAAATCGATTTCGATCCTTGGCCGTGCGGGGACAGACACGCGAAGTAAAGTTGAAAAGTGAACTAAAGTGATGTTGAAACAAGCAGAACCATCGTCAAACGGATGGTAACTGCCAAGTGAAAACCTCCGGCAGGAACTTACCAAGCGACTTTATCGTTTGTTGGAAGAAGGAAGATCGCTTCCCGGAAGGCCAGAAGCAGGACGTTCGCCAAGGATGGCCACGAAGAACCCAATCCTACACATTTTGGTGGTGGGATTTCATCACAAGAAAGGATGTCAGGTTAGTCTTGTGGGCGATCCGGTGGCGTGCTGGGGAATCGCTCCGTGGGTGGCAAGTTATCGATGAATCATGCAATATGTGGCTCTCGTATTTCTCCAGCAGTTGATGTTTCTTATAATGTTGATAATTGTTGAGGCAATTTAGTGCGATAAAAATGTGCAAAGGCAAACTTGGTCAGGGCTTTTTAGCTTTGACAATAAGCTTCAACAATACAATATTAATATTGTATATCAAAACAGAGTTTTTTATGTAGTCTACCTTCTAGTACAGTAGTTATTGATGTTTATAAATTTTCTAAAATTTCTTCTTCCGGTTATATCAAATAGCTACATTAAAAAATATTGTTTAAATTGTTTAAAAACAACAAATTACAAATTACATATCAGCAAATCACGCAACACTTGTTGTTATTGCTGCACAGATTTAGAAATAAACAGAAATGCACATTTTTTTAAAAATACTTTATGTCATTGGAATTTGTCATTTGAACATGAACTGATTCACACAAGAAAAACACAAACAAAAAAAAGCAATATAAACAGCAACATACAACAAATATTTTGTAACAAATAGAAAAAATACAGTCCTAGCTCGATTATCTGATACCTCGATTATTAAAAGTTTTGATTACACCGACCAACAAAATTTCTGCGCAGGCTCAACTCGAGAGGAAGCATAAAGTTTGCGGTCTCCAGAACTCGTGCATTTTGATTTTTTTTTTAATATCTAGACAGGGCCGAACGGGGTTTCTCCAAAGTTTGTATGGGGAATTAGGGCGGTTCGTCGCTCTTCATACAACTAAAAATATTGGCGTCTTGGCCAAACAACTTTCCAGAAGACAGAAAACCTGAAAAGTTAGATTAAAAAAAGTACCCTAATCTTGAACCACCCTAATTTTCAACCGGGTCATAACTTGCCCCTTCCCATTTGCAACAACTTTGCTGAAGACACCAAAGCGCCACAATGACACCATTTTTTCAGAAAATCAACTTTCCAGTTAACTACGGTCTGCACAATGGTGCATAGGTCTTACAAATTACGCAAAAAAAAGTTCAAATTTATCATAGCAAATTGCAAATTACAATTAACAAATAATTAAATATAAATTCAAAATTGAAAATTGAATGTTACAAATTATAATTAAAAAAATTAAATTCAAAAATTGGGAATGAAAATTTACACATAACATGAGCATGAGCATGGTTGACTGCCAATGAGCTGCTACTCCGTTATTGACAGATCAGCTGAAGTTAAACAATGAATCAAAAATGATCAATGGGAGCCAACCATCCGTTCACTGTTTAACTTCTGAAGATCCCTACTTTATTAGTCAATACCGGCGCCCTCCCAAGAAGCCTGCAGTTCAACGAAAGGGAGGAATGTTAGTCCGATAGTTGAAGTTGCAGACTCATCAAGCACATAGTTTTTCGCTATATACTTGTTGATACCGCTTGAGACCGTTGAATCCACAGCATCTCCTTCAAGCATCACGTGATTATTTTTTTTGGATTAGTAGGATAAGGTATTGGCTTTTCGATGCCTCCCGAGCTACGACGCTATGGGGAGGACTTTCATTACAGACCCGTCGGCGAGCCTTCCGAGCAACGATGTTATGGAAAGGTCTTTCTGGTTAACACACAAAGTCACTCACACACAGTTATTTTGCTTCACTATTTACTCAACGATCCAAATTGTCAGTGCGTCTTTCGATCATTATATAGAAATGGCTTTTCACCGCAAAAAATAAAACCTTATTCGAAAAATTTAAACACAATCCACCCGACGCCGTGCCTCCCGATCAACAATGATATAGGAAGGGCTTTAAGGAATGAAAATTTACACATAACAAATTAAAAACTCTTAAATAAAATCAGGATTAAAATTTCCAATCATAAATATAAATAGAAATTGCCAAATAGAAATTCAAATTACAAATGACAAATTATAAAAAAAAAAACATAATAATTAATAACAAAAACAAAAGACAAATAACAAATACCAAATATCAAATAAAAATAAACCAAATAAAACAAAAAGAGAAAATGAGACAAATAGAACTAATAAAACAAATAAAACACATGAAATGAAAAAAAAAAACATACAGATGAAACAAATATAACAAATAAAACTTATAACAAAAAAAAAAAAACAAAAACAAATGAAACAAAAGAAAAAAAAAACAAATCTCGGAATAGTTTTCAAAAAGCCGTAAGAGCCATTGGTAAACAAAGTTTTTTTTGCATCGGTATTAAGCTTACTTACGAAAAACCAATATCAAAAATGCTCGAGATTGTTCATCTACACGTCCTTCAAGTGCCTCATACTTAAAATAAACGAAATTTTGTTTTATTTTCGAGAAAAACGAAAATTAGTGTCAGAGGCAGAGTTCCCAAATGAACCGGTTAGGCTAGGTTCACCTATAAACTTGGTTCGGCTTAAACCTCTCTTTGTGGTTCAATCCTGGTTCAGTGAACCATGAACCAAGGCTTAAGCCAGGCTAGCCAGGCTAATGAAAACCATAGCAATAATGCTACTGTGTAACAAATATTATTGTGTAACAATGTTACAATGTAACATTCATTACACCGTAACATTTTTACACCGTAACATTGTTACACCGTAACATTGTTACACCGTAACATTGTTACACCGTAACATTGTTACACCGTAACATTGTTACACCGTAACATTGTTACACCGTAACATTGTTACACCGCAACATTCATCACACCGTAACATTGTAACACCGTAGTATGGTTACACCGTAACATCGTTACACAGCAAAATTCGTTACACCGTAGTGTGAGTACACTGAACATTGTTACACCACAACATTCGTGACACCGTAGTTTGGTTACACCGTAACATTGTTGCACCGCAACATTCGTTGCATCGTAACATTCATTACACCGTGACATGCGTTACACCGTAATACTGTTACGGTGTAAGACTATTACGGTGTAACAATGTTATGGTGTAACACTGTTACGGTGTAACACTGTTACGGTGTAACACTGTTACGGGGTAATGAATGTTGTGGTGTAACAATGTTACGGTGTAATAATACTACGATGTAACGAATGTTACGGTGTAACCATATTACGGTGTAACAATGTTACGGTGTAGATTTAGGGTTAAACAGTGTCACGGTATAACAAAGCTTGCCGTTTAGTCTAATATTCTTTGATCAGGTTCAAGCCTGGTTCAAGCCAAAGGTTCATTTTGGCTAGCCTCGCCTGGTTTGAACCAAATGAACCATGGCTCACGGCACTCGGTGAGCCTGAGCCGACGATGCTTGCCGAGGTGTGGTGTGAACCTAAACCAGAAAAATGAACCTAGCCTAGCCGACGGCTTAGGCTCGTGGGAACAGAGGTCACGATGGCTCTTACGGTTTTTTGAAAACTCATCCGAGAAATACAACAAATAAAAACAAACAAGTGAAACAAATACAACAAATAACACAAATAAAAACAAAAAAAAAAACAAATAATACAAAAAAACAAACAAAAGCTAATGAAATAACAAAAATTAAAACAAATACAACAAATAAAATCAATTAAACCAATAAAACAAATAAAACAAATAAAACAAATAGAACAAATGAAACAAGTAAAACAAATGAACCAATTGAAAACAGTAAAAAACAAGCAAATAAAACAAATACAACAAATAAAAGCAAACAAAACTGATATGACTAATAAAACAATAAAACTAAAAATCAAAACAAAAAAAAAACAAGAAAAAACAATCAAACAAAAAATAAATAAAAACAAAAAAACACCTAAAAGCAAAAAAAAGAAAAAAAAAACAATTGAAACAAACAAAACAAATAGAACCAATTAACTAATTAAACCAATTAAAAAAATAAAACAAATATAACAAAAAAATGTCAAAATCATAACAAATTGCAAATTAAAACTAACAAATTATTCAATACAGATTTAAAATTGAAAATTGCTCAGTTACAAATTACCATTTTAAAAAGATGAAATTCAAAAATTGGGAATAAAAATTTACACATGACAAATTAAAAACTCCCTAATGCACCTAATAAAATCAGGTTTTAAATTGCAAATCACAAATATGAATAGAAATTGCCAAATAGAAATTCAAATTACAAATGACAAATTATAAAATAACATAATAATAAATAACAAAAACAAAAGACAAATTACAAATACCACATATCAAATAAAAATAAACCAAATAAAACAAAAAGAGCAAATGAGACAAATAGAATTAATAAAACACATGAAAAGAAAAAAACATACAAATATAACAAATAAAACTAATTAAAAAAAAACAAATGAAACAAATGCAACAAATGAAACAAAAGAAAATAAAAACAAATAAAACAAATAAAAACAAAAACGTGAAACAAAAACAACAAATAACCCACAAAAAAACAAATACAACAAATAAAAGCAATTTAACCAATGAAACAAATAAAACAAATACAACAAATGAAACAAATAGAACAAATGAAACAAGTAAAACAAATGAACCAATTAAAAACAAGCAAATAAAACAAGTACAACAAATTAAAGGAAACAAAACTGATATGACTAATAAAACAAATAAAACAAAAACATACAAAAAAAAAACAATCAAAAATCAAACAAAAAACAACAAAAAAAATAAAACAAAAAAAAACACATAAAAGCAAATAAAACAAAAAAAAACAATTCAAACAAATACAAAAAAACAAAACAAATAAAACCAATTAAAGCAATTAAAAAAATAAAACAAATACAACAAAAAATGTCAATCAATCATAACAAATTGCAAATTACAACTAACAAATTATTAAATACAATTTTAAAATTGAAAATTGTAAGTAACAAATTACCATTTAAAAAAGATGAAATTAAAAAATTGGGAATAAAAACTTGCACATGACAAATTAAAAACTCCCAAATAAAATTAGGTTTTAAATTGCAAATCACAAAAATGAATAGAAATTGCAAAATAGAAATTCAAATTACAAATGACAAATTATAAAATAACATAATAATAAATAACAAAAATAACGGCAAATAACAAATACCAAATATCAAATAAAAATAGAACAAATGAAACAAATAGAAGAAATAAAACAAATAGAACAAATAAAACAAATAAAACACATGACGAGAAAAAGAAAACATACGAATGAAACAAATATAACAAATAAAACTAATAAAACCAAACAAAAACCAATGAAACTAATACAACAAATAAAACAAATAAAAGCAAATAAAACAGATAAAATTAATAAAACAAAAAACACATAAAATCAAATAAAACAAATGAAACAAAAAAAAAAACAAAAAAAAAAACCAACAAGTGAAACAATTGTGGTTTGGTTGAGCGTTTTAGCAGAATGCATTACTATCTTTGTTTCTTTGTATTCAAAGTGAAACAAAAACAACAAATAACAGAAATAAAAAAATAAACTTAAAAAAAACAAATAACACAAAAAACAAATGAAACTAATGAAAAAACATAAAGAAAACCAAATAAAAACCAATTAAACCAATTAAACAAATACAACAAATAAAACCAATCGAACAAATGAACAAGTAAAGCAAATGAACCAATTGAAAACAGAAAAAAAACAAACAAATAAAAAAAACACAACAAATAAAACAAAGAAAAGCAAACAAAGCTGATAAGACTAATAAAACAAATAATACAAATAAAATTAAAAATCAAAACAAAAAATAAAACAAACAATACAAAAAAAAACAAAAAAAATATAAAAACAAACAAAAACAAATAAAACTAATAAAAAAAACACATTCAAGCAAATAAAACAAAATAAAACAATTGAAACAAATACAACAAATAAAACCAATTATAAAAATAAAACAAATACATAAAAAAAAATTGTTAAACTAATCATAACAAATTGCTAATTACAATCAACAAATTATTAAATACAAATTCAAAATTGAAAATTAAAAGTTACAAATAACCATTTAATAAATAATATTAAATAAAACAAATACAACTAATTGAACCAATTAAAAAAATAAAACTAATGCAACAAATAAAAAAAATAGAAAAAATTAAACAAGTAAAAAAATGAACCAATTGAAAACAGAAAAAAAGCAAATAAAACAAAAAAAAATCAAATTATTCGCTCTACAGCATTTCTTTGGCATTCTTGATTACGTGATTCCTACTCGAAACTAAGTGTCCGAAGGCTTGATTGTTGAGGCAATTTCAAACCTCTTTTTACACCTTAGCTTACATCCACCCGAGGTTTAAACTGACGACCTTTGGATTGATAGTCCAACTGCCCACCAGCGACTCCGCCGAGGCAGGACCCAGGGAGACGACTCCTACTACACCTAGACTGAGCTAACGATCTAACCCTTTAGGTTAGACCGGGGCCAACATTTACTTCCCTATCCGACGGAAGGCGTGATCAGACAAATCACGTCTCAAAATTTGCCACTGGGACCTTCTGGGATCAAACCCAGGCCGACTGGGTGAGAGGCAATCACGCTTACCCCTACACCACGGTCCCGGCAATGAAACAAATCAAACAAGTAAAAGCAAACAAAACTGATATACCTAACTAATAAAACAAATAAAACTATAAATCAAAATATAAATAAAACAAATGGTACAAAAAAAAATAAAAAAAAACAAAAAAGCAAAAAAAAACAATCGAAACCAATACAGCAAATAAAACAAATAGAACAAATAAAACAAACACCAAATACAACAAATAAGAAAAAGAAAACAAAAAGAAATCAGCAAACAAAAGCAAATGACAAGAGTAAATTATCAAAACAACCTATGGGTTATGGGTTTCCTATATATGTAGGACCTTATGAAAATTGAATCCAGAAATACAGTTCTTGTTCGGTGACTGGGCTGAGAACGTAGCCCAGTCATCGAATGCTGCTCGTTAACTGGGCTGAACGAAAAATAACGAGGGGACTACCGATGCATAATCTTTTTTTTGATGAAATATAAAAATAAAAGTTGCTTAAATTTATTTACAATGATTACTTTTCTTTATTCTTTAATTGTGACTTAAAATTATATAATAGTTAGAAAAAAAAAGTTTTTTTTTTATTTGTTGAACTTGATTTTTGCATCCATTATCCCCTCGGTGATGTCGGTTTGTTTTGGTTTTTGATGTTTGTCTGCTTTTTAACTGGGCTACGGCCCAGTTATCGAACGCCCAGTTAAAAAGCAGCCCTGTTCAACAACGCCCAGTTACCGAACAACTACTGTTCTACAAAGAAGGCTGGTGCAAATTTTATTTAATGTTTTTGTCTCCCCCCTTCAAAGTTGGGCCGAAAAATCGGGGGGCAAAACAAATATTTATTCAAAAAGCTTAAAAATTTCAATGGAAATTTAAGTACAATCAGCTGAAATTAATTTAAAATGCGCTTCCCTGCGTTTAGAGTCACTTTCTGCATGTTTGAGTTGATTTAAAAATGTCTCGAATTTTTGAAAATTTTCGATGTTTAAGTTTTTTTTTCGCTAAAATTTTTGTTTTTATCAAATCTTTCATTTTTTGAAAATTTTTGATTGCAAAACAACTGAACTAGTGTAAAATGCATTTTAAAACACTTTTTCCATGCAAATGCTGAAACTATGGCTTGTTATTTCAATACTTATTCACCCCCCCCCTCGACCTCGGCCAAAACTTTGAAAACTATTTGCATCGGCCTAAAACAAAAACACAGCAAATAAAACAAATAAAAACAAATAAAATAAATCAAAAAAATAAAAGCAAATAAAACAAATAATAACAAATAAAACTAATAAAATAAGTTGCTTTGAACGTCAGCTTACAAAACGCAACAAACAAACTCGCACTTTCTCAGTTTGCCAAACTCGCAAACAAGGCAAAATGAATGCAGGCTGACCTTTGTACAAGCAAATCCAGGCAAACAAACAAAGCAGACAAACTGTCAAAAAGAGCGAGTTTGTTTGTTTGTTTGCCGTAGTGTAAAACTGCCCATGTTCGCATAAATGTCCCATATGCAAAAACAGCAAGCTGAGAAAAACGCAAGGCAAATTTGTCCCACACATAAAGCTACGTCTTAAGTCTTCGCGATCTCCTGATTTATAGAAAACTGTATCAATAACTCAAAAGTGATGAAAATGCATATGGGACATTTATGCGATCATGGGCAGAATAGCTCCTTTAGAATCGGTATCGCTAAAGATTCTAGAATTTCCCCTACTTAATTATTATGTAAATTTTTAAGTGCAATGTAATGCTAACTTCACACTCCAACCCACAGGTCGAATTCTCCTACCCGCCGCTGATCGCCGGCACCGAGGGCCGCCAGGAGTGTCCCTCGGGCTGGAAATACCTGCCAACGTTGGCCCTGCCCGACGGTTCGCACAACTTCAACAAGGACTTTGTGTGCTTCAATCTGCCCAGCCTCGTCGATCCGCACGACTCGATCTACGGCATCAGCTGCTATCGGCAGATTCCGGTGGAGGAGCTGAAGATTCGCACCGCCGATGTGACTCGGAGTACGGTTCAGAAGTCGGTTTGTGCGCTGCTTTCGATTCCGATTTACGGCTACGTCGAGGTGAAGCTGTCGCTGATTGCGCACGCGTACTTTGAGCAGGGTGACTTCGACTGTACGGAGATTCTGGTGCGGGCGTACGAACAGCTGAACGCTTGCCTGACCTCGATGGATCCGCTGGAGGAGTTGGCTCCGTCGTCGAGGTTGCACTTTGTGGGACTGCCGCTGCGGGAGCTGGTGCTGAAGTGGCGCCACAAACTGCTCATGCTGTACAAGCTGCTGCTGCTGCAGAAGCGAGTCGTCTGCTACGGATCGCCGGTTCAACCGATTTGTGCACTGATTTTGGGCGTCGTTTCACTTCATCCGGGGCTGCTCGCGGACGGGTTCCAGGAGGTGGCGTGTGTAAAGTAAGTTTGAACAGACTGTTGATCCTTTTTTCATCTTCTAATGACTAACTTCGTTTCAGAACTTCCCGACCGATGTCGCCTATGCCCACCTTTGGAACTCCCCAGGAAGAGCAGAAGAAATTCTCACCGGTGTCCGCGTCCCCCGTGGAAGAGAAAGCAGCTCCCACCGAACCCAGCCCCGTCGAGTCCCTCATCGAATCCGCCCGAGAGGATCGCGAAGACACGCTCAGTGCGGGCAGTACCAAAGAGTTGACGACGCCGGGCTCTGACGAGGTGTCCCAATGTTCGCTGGAAGACGCGGCGCGGAAGCAGCCCGGGCTGGTGCGCGAAACGAGCGTGGACACGATTGCCGCCAACTTTGCCAGTCTGTGCGCCATCAAGCCGGACGAGTGGGCCGCTCCGATGCGGATATTCCACGAGGGGAATCTCTGCCTGCCGTACATCTCGTTGCCGTACATGGACCTGCTGAGTGATCCCTCGGTCAAGGGGTACATCATCGGGGCGTCCAACGTGCTGTTTCAGCAGAAGCGGAACCTGGCGGACGTGATGATCGACGTGGAGAATGCCGTTATTGATGTGTACGAGCTGGAGTTGAAGCGACAGGTGCAGCTCAGCACGGAGGATCTGCGGTTTGCGGATTTTATCATTAAAAATGTGCAGAATCCGAAGGAGGATGCCGAGGGGAGCGAGGTTTGGATTCGGGAGCAGTTCTACGGTTACATGGTGGCGATGGTCAAGTCGTCGCTGCATCCAGGTGAGTGTGTTTAAAGCAAACATAAAAAAATAATTCTTGGTGGACTCTGTCTCTGGAAATATCCCAGGCCTTATAAGAAACCACTGAAAA
Source organism: Culex quinquefasciatus (assembly GCF_015732765.1). NCBI lineage: Eukaryota > Metazoa > Arthropoda > Insecta > Diptera > Culicidae > Culex > Culex quinquefasciatus. The sequence goes on from NC_051861.1 coordinate 106,164,983, forward strand.
TGAACGACATTAGAAAGTGGTTGTAGCAGTCAGCATTTTTATACTCGAGCGTCTGTCAGTTGACCAACACGAAGATGAGACGAACGCAATCGAGCTCGGCAGTCAAGCAATCGCTCGACACAAAGCTTGTGCTCTCTCTTTTTTTCTAAATCTAATCTAATTCTAAATAAGTGCTTGCAACGCTCGTGACAGCAATTATTTGAAAGTAGTCAAGAATGTCAAACTTTCGTGCTTTAATCGAAAGGATTTCTGTCGAGAATTTCTGTCTGTGTGACTTTGACGAACGAAAGCAGAATTCAAAGGGTCGAAAGAAAATGTAAACCATGGCTTGTTATTATTTTTTCTATTTTTAAAACATTCTAAAACCGTTTGTTGGATGTGACAGTTGCCCCGTAATTTTGGTTCCTTATTATTATTTTTTTTTAACTAAAACACGTCTCAACTATGACACGCTTTCACGTTTTAACATCTCTTAGACAATTTTATAGCAATTTTATGGTCACTCATGGTCACTATTTTTAAAAAACGAAAAACTGCAAATATTTCGCTAAAATCTAACTTTCGGTGGCTATATCTTGAAAACAGAGCCCTTTATCAAAAAAATCTGTAAAGTACTTTTCGATTGGAAATACAATTTTACATTAAAAATAAGTCAAATTTGTTTTATAATCTAATCTAATCTAATCTAACCCTAGCGCAGCCAGTCTTTCGAGGGCATCCTAGAGAATGCCTTAGGTTGATTGAAGCCTAGCATCTTCTTGTTATTATCAATTATCATTATCATTGTATGGGTGAACCAATTACACAAAATAGCTTCTTTGGTCATAGGAAAGGCCCCCACAAAGTTTGAGCCAAATAAAAAATACAACAAAAAAAAATGGTCGAAATCAGCCGATTTCGTAGAAAGTTGCTGACTAGTTCAATCATTATCAAAATATGTAAGATTTTATGAAAACAAAACTTTTAGTCAAAAAACCAAATATGCTAAAAATTATTCTAAGCGGCTGTTCAAATTTTACGTTCAGAAATTTTCGAGTTGTCAGACCCCTCCCCCTATCACTCACTTTTCCTATATCTTCAACATGGGCTGTCACAAACTCAAGATGCCCCTCCCCTTCCCCCATTCATGTACCAGAATTTAAATTTCAATTGCTTGTTCTATTGCCATTTCTAAGTTTTTTGAAAAAACTATTTTTAGTCCCACGATTTTTCGGGCCGATTTTAAAAGCTTAAAAGATTACTACTGACCTTATTTAAAAAAATAAATTGTTCGGCCCAATCGGCCAGTCCCTACGTTGTGTTCTAACTCTTTGCGGGACTGCCGGAACCAACGACTTACGAACGACGGCGGAGCTTCAGGGACGATGGCGGACGAAGACGTGTCTCACCGTAAATGAAACACGGTGATTTCTTGGTCTCCGAGAGGCCACCTTTCTCCTCGGAGGTTCACCACAGAAGATTTTATTATCACAATTTTACAATACAAGAAACCTTTAATCTAGATCACAGAAAATAACATCACGAAGATAAACAATAACATACATGACAGACTGTACTGTCAGCCTACTAGCGCTCCCAGCGGTCAATGAGGGAAACACTACGTGACCGGGGGGTTATACAAATCTGGGACGGGACGGCTGGATAGAGTCTTCTTTTTGAGTGTTTACGTTTGTATTCTTCTTCTGTTTTTTGCAAGAAAATTCGTGTTCGAAAACAAATATCAAGCAATCTGTGATTCAGATAGCTTGACAATTCAAATTTTCTTGATGATGTTTTTCAACTCAGTGCTCAAGCATGCGGATGACTTTTTCTTTGGTTGAAAGGTTGTTTAGTTTTTCCTCGCAGATTTTTTTTGATTTGGCTGTTAAAATTTGCGGTTGGACGTGGGTGGAGAATCCTGAGTTTATGTTCCATCGTTTAACGGTGGATCCGTTCATAAGGAGCTGCCTGATTCAAATTACTTGAAATGGTTGGCAAATCAAAGATGAGTCAAAAAATGATCACTTCTTCTATTTTTATTGTGTTTTTTATATGAAAGATTTTTTATTTTCATTTGGATGTGAAAAATGCAATACGATTTAAATGCGTTTTCTTACTTCAATCTAAATAAAATCCTAAAAAGCCTGCAAGTCATTAAATGGGAGGGGAGATTTTTTCTTAGATCTGCTCCTGTCGTTGTCCCGTTACGCAAAGGAAGTAAATAAACCTTTCCCAGTTCCCCAAGAGGAGCACGTCGAATTCAACGGCAATTTTTACTCAACTTTAAAGATATTTAACATTCCATAGGTCGCACGCCCTAAGGTGTCAGAATCGAAAGAAATGGCTGGCAAAAATTCAAATTTGTACCAATTCATTCACTTCAAAGGGCAAAAAAGTTTGTTTTTCAATTTGTGGCAATGTGTTGAAATAAAAAAGTGCGAAAAAATCAAATAGGCTAAACTGTGGCCATTATTTTTGTTTGATTTTAAATCCAGTTCTACGGTGTTGTTTCTTCACGCCACATTTTAATTTCATAGGAAGCACAGGTTTAATATTGTTCAATCTAGATGACATTTCTATATAACGCGCAAAAAAAATAACAATAGTTTTAAATGGGCAAAAGAATAGTCAGTTCATGAAATGTATTGTTTTTTAAAATGAAAATGCTGATAAGTCAACATTCGGTGTACGATAGAAATAAATGCCTTTCAATTGAAAATATTTTAATTAATCTATTCATGCAATTTACAATTTTTTGTGAAATTGATTTTTTTTTATTTTTTTCAATTCAAATTACAATACTTCTCATTTTCTCCTCATAAGAAAGGACTGGTTTAGGTTGACAGAAGCGGCCATGTTGAAAGTGGTTTAGTTTGACAATAGGTTTTTTTCTCTTTGTTTATCCCATCCCATCCCAGATACAAATTATGCCATAATAGGGTAAATTTGTAAATTACAAGAAATAAAAAAATGATTATAAAAAATTAACCAAATTAGAAAGTTTTGCATTTTTTAAACACATAATATTTTTAAAATACTTTTTGCATTTTTAAATACTTTTTTTTTAATTTCAGAAATGTTAGAAATTTTAATAATTTTAATAATCTTAGAAATTAAACAAAAAGAAAATTTTAAATTTAGGCCGTTGCAAATATTTTTCCAAGTTTATGTCATATTTAGCATGTTTGAACTCCTTTGATATCGTTTTAAATTTTCATAAAACACCAATGTACAGTCCCACGAAAAGTTTTCTTTTTTGCGAAAAAAAAAATTCCATCAATACCTCGATATTTTCAAAACTAATGATTGGAAAGCAACTGTACGCCTGTAATAGTAGTTTATGCAACAAGTTACAAAAAGAGGATTTCTTCAGCACGAGTCGTACATTTATCTAACGAGGTTCACCGAGTTGGATAAATACGAAGAGTGAGCATGAGCATGAGCATGAGCATGGTTGACTGCCAATGAGCTGCTACTCCGTTATTGACGGATCAGCTGAAGTTACACAATGAACCAACAGATGAATAGTGGGAGCTAATCATCCTCACTGTATAACCCCTGAAGATCACTGCTTTAAGTCAATACCGGCGCCCCCCCAAGAAGATGCAGTTCAACAAAGGTAGGAATGTTAGTCCGATAGTTGAAGTTGCAGACTCATCAGACACAGAGTTTGTCGCTCTATACCTGTTGACACCGCATGAGACCGTTGAATCCACAGCATCTCCTTCAAGCATCACGGGAAGTGGGGGAATTGTGTTAGTAGGGGAAGGAAAGGGAAGGTCAGGATTCATCTTGGTAAATGATATGACCAGAAAGTGAAACAATCGTTGCTTTCCGAGCTACGACGCTATGAGAAGGTCTTATCAATCGCGTATTTTTTACTTCTTACCGCCGGCGTGCCATCTGAGCAACGATGCTTTGGGAAGGGCTTTCAAACTGAAACGAAATTTGATTTGACGTATTATTCAACTTCTTACCGCCGGCGTGCCATCCGAGCAACGGTGCTATTGGAAGGGCTTGCAGAACGAAATGTAATTATAATTAACGTTTTATTCGGCGACGTGCAGTTAATACTATAATATCACGAAAATATCAAATAGTGCTGCTACACAGCGCCCGACCTCTCAATAAAAAAACTTCACGATTTTATCTCGACAAGAGCGCAAACAACCGGCTCGTAAGCAGAAATTAATCTCACAAACGACGACGCGAATCTCTTTTCCAATGAATTCACGAAACTTCCCTTGATAACTTGATAAATACGAAGAGTGCAGAAAAAATCAAGTTTTGCAACGAGTTCCATACAACATTTTTTGCAATTCCAAAAAACACACACTGAGTGAAATTTTATGTCAAATTTTCATGTATTTTGTCAATAAATCGATTAAATCAAAAAAATGTTGAAAAGTGTTACTTTTCGAAACAAGTGCTGAAAAGTTCAACTTTTCAGCACACATTTGAGTGCTGAAAAGTAGAACTTTTCAGCATTTATTTTGAAAAGTGTTGCTATTCGATTCTGTTATTTTTGGTACAGAAAAGTAGGCTATTTCGTCGTTCAAGAATGACAGGAAAAGTAAGTAGTTTCACGACGGAATTGCAACAAATATATTTTAAAACACTTTTTTCATGCAAAACCTGGGCTTGTAATTTAAATTTTTATATTTTTTTGTATTTTATTTTTTGCTGATTTCGGGCTTTTTTTATTTTTTTGAAGAAGCTATTTTGTGTTACTGGTTTAACCATACAAATCTCCATACAATTTTGGTAGCTGTCCATACAAAATTGGTACGTAAATATGCAAACAGCTGCAACTTTTCAGTGGATTTTCTGGTCAATTTGGTGTCTTTGGCAAAGTTGTAGGTTAGGATGTAACAAAACCACACTTTTTTGCGGGCATTTCAGGGGATGATCCCCTAGGTGTACTGAGTCAGAATCCCAAATATGAGCTCGATTGGTTGCGACAGGACCTGGCGCTCCGGCTTCAAAGTTTAAATGGGATTTAACCCGTAAAATCGGTGCGTTTTGGTTTTTGCCCTTTTTGAGTCCTTCAACGATTTTTGGATTTTTCAAAAACCTCATGAGCTTATAGTTTGTGTTCCAGGGTACAACTTTGCCGAAGACTGCGCAGAGATTTGACCGCTCTGAAAAATGGTACAGAATTTACAATATCTTTTCTCTTGTTTTTCAGATAACGTAAAACATGTTCTGGCAACACTCGCTTTTGATGCGCGCTTTCGGCAAACTATGCAACGCATGCTACGGTGCGTCGCGATGCGTCAGCATGTATTTGTCCAGCGTCGTGTTGTTGTTTTTGTTGTTGTGATTGTTGAGAAAGAAAGTTCTTATGGAACTGCAAGAAGCTCTCCGGTTGACTCTCAGGGTTCAGTTGGAACCGATTCTAAACCTTGCTCGAGTGCAACCTAACGCGGCTGTCTTGAAAGCGCTTTATTACGCATGGATGTTGTGTGCATTTTGAATATTCCGTATTCCGGAAGATATTTCGAGAGACACGCATTTTAGTGAGAGTTTTCACTCTCTTTGTAATCAATCAAAGAGTTATGGCAATTTGGCAATAAAATCGGTCATAAACAAATTAATGTATTGCATTGACAACATTAGTAAACACTATTTTCATACAGCAGACTTCTCTGGCTAGATATTTTGCGAATTCATTAGACACCAATTGCACTATGTTCGAGCATAGGTTCGCTAACATGTCCCCCAACACCACAACTGGTCGAGACGAAAAAGATCCACACGGGTTAATGACAGGACCAGGTGGGCTTAAAACTAATTCCTGCGAGTCACTGCCAAATAGAATACCGGAATCTACGACAGATTAAAAGAGCAGCACCGGTGATCAAATCCTCCGGCACCATCGAAAACATAAGCACAACATCCAAATAAAGCATTTTCTTTCCATGTGTCAAACTTTGACCGTTGTACGCTGGATGTTTTCTCGCTGCTATAGAGTTATCTAAACCCGAGCTCACGCACACTAGCACCCCATTTGTTTTGCTGGAGGGTACAAAATTTAACCTCAATCTTTTTCGTGTACGTACACGCAATACATGCGCACGTAGATAACTCTATAGTTACGACGTCTGGCTCTGGATGCGCGCGTTCAAAGAAAGTGTTGCCAATACTTATCAAACAAATTAATGGCAAAAAGTTTTTTTATTTTCAAATCATTGTACAAGCTGTACTAACTATCAAATCTCTTCACAGTCTTCGGCAAAGTTGTGCCCTGAAACTTACACTATAAGCTCATGAGGTTTTTGAAAAATCCAAAAATCGTTGAAGGCCTCAAAAATGGCAAAAACCAAAACGAACCGATTTTACGGGTTAAATCCCATTTAAACTTTAAAGCCGGAGCGCCAGGTCCTGTCGCAACCAATCGTGCTCATATTTGGGATTCTGACTCAGTACCCCTAGGGGATCATCCTCTGAAATGCCCGCAAAAAAGTGTGGTTTTGTTACATCCTATTGTAGGTATTGTTGAGGACTATTGAGAAAAAATAGATACACGGAAAAAATGCTGTTTTTTAACTAACCTTTTTTTCACAAAAACTTAATTTCCCAAAATACGTGTTTTTTTTTTTGATTTTAGAGATTTTTCGATATGTTTTAGGGGACCAAAATCCCAACTTTTGAGCCATTGCGAAGTATGGTCAAAAAATCTGCCGCCGATTTATAATTTTATGAAAAAATAGTGATTTTTGGAATAAATCTAAGTTTTATACAAAACAAATTTTGACCGTATTTTTTATGTAATATTGAATTTGCAATCGAAAAGCACTTTACAGATTTTATAACAAAGGGCTCCGTTTTCAAGATATAGCCACCGAAAGTTTGATTTCAGCGAAATATTTGCATTTTTTATATTTTTAAACATGGTGACCATGAGTGACCATTTCTGATTTTTTTAAGTTCACAAAATTTGCTATAAAATTGTCTAAGAGGCATTGAAACTAGACCTCTGGTTGCTGAGATACAGCGGCCTGAAGAAAAAGAAACAGAAAAATTGAAGTTTTCTGACCCAATTGTCCGGTTTTTAATGTTAAACCATGAAATATTCGTGAAATTTTCCGATCTTTATAAAAAAACAATATTTAAAAAAATGAATTTAGCCTAAAATTTTAAAAGGGCCAAACATTCAATATTAAGCCCATTTGAAATGTTAGTCTAGATTTAAAAAAAATCAAAATATTGTTTTCAAAAAGATAAGAAATCAAGAATGTTTTAAGTTTACTTACAATTTACTAAGAATTTACGAACATTTTCCTAGAAGGATTTGAAGAAATTGGACTTTCAGTTTCTGAGATACAATCTTGCAAACAATTAAAATTGAGCATACAAAAAAGTTACGTTGTCCGATTAGCCTTATTTTATTTTTTATTTTTGAGTATGAAAAGTAAAATTCCGAGTTGTGAAAATCCCAAAAGTTTGAAGTTTTAAGTCGATTGTCTCGACTCTATTGTCGCATTTTCAAAATAAACAAAACTAACGTTAAAAATGTAATCAAACTTATTATGAAAACGCTTTTAAAATTTCTTTTTTTCCTATCCATTTTCTTCCCAACCAGAGGGCAGCAAAGAGCTGGAACACTTCAACGTAAGCTTCATGAACGCACTAAAACAGACCGCCTGCTACCAGGACTGGCTAGCGCGCAGTGCCGGCGGCACGATCGCGGCCTTCGAGAACCAGATCGTGGGCCATCCGTTCGCGGGAACTCTTTCGGTGGCTGACATGAAACTCCGAATTGCACAGTGAGTCGATTTTTATCGATGATGATTATTTTTGGAAATGTTTAAAAATTTAATTTTTCTAATTTCCAGAACCATGCAAAACAGCGAAAGTGGCCGGAAGCTCAACCAGGCGGTCAACAGTACTAGTCGGGTGGTCGGAGGTGCCCTCACGACGGCCAAGGGCGCCTTCTCGACCTGGTGGACATCGATCACGGCGGCGGTTCCGGCTGGCCAGCAGCAGCAGCAATCGGCGCAACAACCCACCGCACAAAGCACGACGAATAGCACGACGACCAGCGAAGAGTCGGACGCGGATGTTGAGGCGGCGGAAGTGGACGACAGTGACGATTACAGCGAGGAGGAGGATCAGGAGGAAGGGGGCGATCAGGACAGTCAGAGCAAAAACGTGCGGAACAACCGGGCGGAGCTGCCGAGTCAGATCGAGACAGCCGAACCGACGCTGGAAGTGACAAACAATATAATCGAAATTGGAAAGGAGGCTGAAATGCTGGACCGGAAGCAGAGAATCTTTAATGTTTAGGCGCCCGAAGGGGCACATCCTCGATTGAGCTGGACTCCAAATTATGATTTAAATCAGGTTAAATTTTTGTTTCCTTCGCATTTATGCCGAACCCAGAATTTCCTTCAGTTTTCGTTAAAGTTTCACTTGCGAAACAATTTGTGAAATCATTCCAAAAAAGAAAAAAAATCATCTGAATTTCCTTTTTATTTTCCGATAAAATTGCAAATGTCGCTGTTGTACTTATACAGTAAAGAGCAAAAATGTGTTGTCCGCACTGGACCCAAACTAGTAAATGTTAATAATTATGAAACGTAAACATTTTTTTTTGCAAAAAAGAAAAACAAACCCGCAAACGTTGAGCATGTGTAAAATCATCGTGTGATAAAATAATATATTGTAGTAGGTCCTACAACAGAATAGCTGTTAGAACGATATGAAGTCAAGCAACAACAAAAAAAGAGGGTTACACAAACATAAGACAAATAAATCATCAACTAAACTCATTAAACGATGTTTTATTAATTTCTCTGTTTTAAATTATTTATTTGCGCTTAATAGTATTTTATTGTGTAATCCGAACCGAACAAATGCGTTTGTGTTTTTTTGTTTCCTTTACAGTCTAGAATCGATTTCCCGAAGGTGTCTGGAGAATCGAATCATGGGCATCATTTTTTTGTTTTTTTGTCTTCTCACTTTTAACATTAAATTCAATTTCTGTGACCAAATTTTAGTCAAATTTGAGTAGTTAATTGCCTGTTATATTACAAAATGCATTTTCTCAATATTTTATCACCGCCATTTTGGCAGCCATCTTGGATGTTAAGTTTCCACAGTACTTTTGTAATTCTGTCGTGATACTAATTACTTTTCCTGTCTACCTTACTTTTCCTCCTCTACCCAAAATAACAGATTCAATTAGAAACTGAAATGGATGACTGAAAATAAGACCGAAGGTGACTTTATAGCTGTCGGCGACTATTGGTAGTACCAACCACTAGTGTCTTCCTTTTATCTACAAGAACTTCGCCGCCCTGAGCTCCTAAGTATACGAGAGTTTGGCACGGAGTGACGGCGCCGAACACCCATATTGACACATAGAATTTTAAGGCAGCCACTGCGGGATTCATATCGGCGACCTCTGGATTCCGATTGATCTACACGGGTATCAAATATGGCCTCAACAATAAACCGCTGAAATTTAAATAATATGTGGTCGATAAAATCGGAATTGATATTAAAAGTAAGAAAAAAAAAATAAATAAAAAAAAAATCTCCATCATTCGAGTACAGTCATCCCACGTATTCGGAACACCCACAAATTCGGAACACTTTTGTGTTAATTTGTCACTAGCATGCCAAATGCACCTTTAATTATCGATTTTCTATGATTTTTCGAACATTGGCCGATCTGTAAACTGTTCCGAATATGAGGGATGACTATACTCAGAAAAAAATGATGGTAATATTCATCAGGATTAATAATTAATTTTTCCCCAAAAAATGATGAATTTTCATCAGTTTTTGATGAATATTTATCAGGTTCACATTTTTTATGTAATACTACTAAAAAAGAGGTAATATTCAACCGACCAAATTTTCAACATTCCAAAATTCAACTTGTTTGCCTTCCTCACCTTATTAATTTGACCTCTTAGACCCATCTTCACGTATACATATCGACTCAGAATAATGTTCTGAGCAAATGTCTGTGTGGATGTGTGTAGGTGGGTGGACAAAAAAAAATGTCACTCGATTATCTCCGAAATGGATGAACAGATTTCCGCCGTATTAGTCTCATTCGTTCTGTCTTGGGGTCCCATAGGTCACTATTTAAAATCAGCAAGTTTAGTTAAGTACTTCAAAAGTTATGCCAAAAAAACGATTTTGGCGTATGTCCGGAAGATTAAAAACGGGTTGTTTTTGCAAGAAAACCTATCATGTTATACATTTTCAGAAAGGATCTTTCCAATGAGGCCAAAACATTGAAGATCTGACAACCCTATCAAAAGTTATTAGCACTTAAGTGTTATTTATACACTTTTTGGAGGCCGGATTTCAGATATTCTGATAGAAATATTGTCTGAAACTTCCATGCGAACTATCGTTGGATAGGTTTTTTTTATCAAACCTTGCCGATTAGCCAGAAATTTTGAAGGTCTGCGAACCTTATCAAAAGAAATGAGTAATAAAGTTGATTTGTTAAACATGTTAAGGGGGAATGTTGTTTATTTTACTGAATGTATTGACTTTATGAATGTGAGGAAGGCACCAACCTCCTAAAGGTGGATTAAGTAACGATTTTTCTGTGTATCCGAAGTTTCTAGGAAACCTTGGCATAATCGAAACTTCGAATATACCCACGAAATTATATTTTGAAATGAACTCACAGAAAGTAAACAAGAAAACATTATTTTGTCATAGTATTACAGTCATCCCACATATTCGGAACACCCACAAATTCGGAACACTTTTATGATAATTTGTCAATAGCATGCCAAAAGTAGCTTTTCTGTCAACCTTACTATTTTTAGAAACTTCATTTGGACATTATCTTGCTATTTCACTAGTAAAAGTAGTACTTTTTGAACAAAAAACTTCATTCTAAGACTATTTTGCCCAGAGCAGCAAAACACTGCCTCCAAATGGCCTGTTTCATAATTGTGGGATGTTATTGTGCCTCCCACTATTGTGGAACACCTGAATTTAACTGATATTTTCACAAACAAAGTTATCAAACCATGTATAAATCATGACTAAGCTTGAGTTTCATTGGTTTCAGTGTGTGAAGTCATTATTTGGTAATAAATATGTACTCCTGGAGCGATTCAAAGTTTGTTTACATTCGTAAGAAAAAAGTGTTCCGAATTTGTGGATTTCAAGGGTCAAAGTAATTCTTCAAAAACTTCATAAAAAAGTTAAAATTTGCAGTTGTTCGATACAGCATTCGAAAGATAGCAAGAAATGCTTTCAAATGAAGGTATAAGCGAATCATTAAGTTCAATGATCGATTTGCTATGATTTTTTGAACATTGGCCGATCTGGAAACCGTTCCGAATATGTGGGATGACTGTAACAAATAAAAAAACAAAATTTCATGTTTCAAGCATGCTTTTAGAAATTTCTAAACAAACCATAAAGTTGCAAAATATCAATGAAATCGTGTTTTGCCTTTCTTACAAAAGAAAGGTTTAAGGTTTGCTTTTGAAAAAAACGCTTTTCTCAGAAATCTTAAAAAATTCGTGCACGGCAAGGAATCGTTCGAAAAAAAAACCTATTACTAAATTGAACGTATAGATGCGCATCTTCGATTGAATTTTGGCCCGAAGTCCGGAACTCAAAGTCTGATTTTTGAGAGCTCTTTTTCTGAAATACTTGAGCGATGTCTGTATCCGCTCTTAAAAATTTGTGTCTTCCATAATTGGAAAACCTCTCGTAAAACTCACAATTTTTATATTTCAGATTTGTAGCCGTGGGGTCGGAGACAAACATTTTATTTTTCGATTCACAATTTTCGACCAGTAAATGTGGTCAAAGCCATTTTTAGAGGTATTTTTTTGGACTATTTTACAGATAACACTATCAAATTAAAAGAATTCAGTTTAAAAAAAACCATTCGAAAACATACGCCATAAACTGCTTGGGTCCAAAATTTGAAGCTTTTCCAAAATGTATTTCCAGAGATATAGCCATTTTAGTGTTTTTCGTCTTATTTTTACCCTATTTTCCCCATTAAATTTTTGGTTTTATACAGAATCATATACTGAACATCAAATTAGAATTCCCGATTTTTATTACTAATGGAGACGCCTGGTGCTTAATAAAAAATTGAAAAAAATGATTAAAAAATACTTTTTTTGAAAGTTTATGCTAATCAAAGGCAATAGAAATGTTAAACATTTTGAAACACGACATATAATAAGGCTTATTAACAAATTATTAGAATTCACTTGAGCCACCATGCGCCTCCTCCCATGGTATCTTGTATGGGAAAACATTTTTTTTTCTGAAAAACGCAATTTTCACCGATAGAATATTGTGAATCAAACATATTCATTATCAGGAAGGTGAACCCCAACTTTCTACGTATAAATCTTCCATGGGTTTTTTCGATTTATAATATTTTGCTTCCTCCATACCGTGACGTGTCCAAAAATAAAAAAGGCAAAAATGTTCAAATATTAAAAAGTAGGGATCAATATATTTTTATATGTTTTGGATGACCCTGGCACTTTGGGTCACCTAAAGCATGTTGAAATTTAATGATTTTTATAAACATTGCAAAACAATCCTATACCAAATTGTTTTTGTCGTCACAAATCATAAGGCCTTCGTTCATTACCCTTATCAACCTGGCTCCTAACTCACTTATTGTCTAGCTATTATCTTAAACTAAATTTTTACATAGACATTTAAAAACGAAAAAAAAAGGCTCAGAACTGATAAACTTTATAGAATTTCATTATCATCACAAAAAAATCGATAATGATTCCTGCTATCAAAAATAGTCCAACCGATTATGGGAACTGTTTTTTCTTAGCCGTGTTCTAACCGTTAATCCAACCAACCAATCAGTGCTACCCACGTTAGAGTTTCGTTAAAATTTCATCACTTTCGGACAGTCAAAATTGCGCGCGCTTGACGTAGTAATTACGCGATTATAATTCTGACGTGATTTGCTAGAAACGCGCCCACGAGCATCAAAGAAAATGGCTCCATTTCCCCGTTCCACCTGAAAAATGCATATCAATAACCAATAATTTGGTCGCCAAACGTTAATTTAATTTGTATCAGCGTGGACTTGGAAACTTGGAATTTAAATGAAAGAAACACAGCGTGGCCCCGGCACAGTATCGATTGTGGTTTCGAAGAGGTTAAACTTGGTGCCGCAAACTGGGTTCGGAACTCAACATGAGTGTCCTGTGGACCATATTTGTGGTGCAATCCATTTTGCTGGCCCTAAACTCGAATTTGGGCAGTGCCGAGAACGCAACGGCCATTTTTGACGAGGATGGAAATTTGGTGGTCGGACTAGGTCAGTTACGAGAAAAATAATTGTAATTCAAAGTTAGGACAGGTCGTAAGTGTTACATAATTCTGGTGGCGTCCATCTTGGATCTCAAAAAATATTTTTTGCAATTCCGTCGTGAAACTACTTACTTTTCCTGTCATTCTTGAACGACGAAATAGCCTACTTTTCTGTACCAAAAATAACAGAATCGAATAGCAACACTTTTCAAAATAAATGCTGAAAAAAAGTTCTACTTTTCAGCACTCAAATGGGTGCTGAAAAGTTGAACTTTTCAGCACTTGTTTCGAAAAGTAACAGTTTTCAACATTTTTTTTATTTAAACGATTTATTTATTTACATGAAAATTTGACATAAAATTTCACTCAGTGTGTGTTTTTTTGGAATTGTTGTATGGAACTCGTTGAATATTAGAAAAGGTGAAAAATAGTAGTTTATGCAACTAGTTGCAAAAAGAGGATTTTTTCAGCACTCTTCGTATTTATCCAACTCGGTGAACCTCGTTGGATAAATGTACGTCTCGTGCTGAAAAAATCCTCTTTTTGCAACTTGTTGCATAAACTACTATTTTTCACCTTTTCTAATATCAGTCAAGACCCGAAGAAAAAAATTTCCCTGTACAACCCGAAGCCTGCAAAATGCGTTACAGTAAATTTTCGCAGGCTTGGGAAATATGCAAAATAGCACCAAACTTCAATGTTTTATAGTGTTTTGGAATCGTCAGAATGTCTACTTTAAGGAAAAAATATGCAAATTAGTGGATTTTTGGGCGGGGCTCGGGGGGGAGGGGGTGAACGAAAAAATATCCGAGCAAAATGCGTTACAGTAAATTTGTAAAATTTATATCTTATGCAAAACATGACCAAAACTCAAACTTTTATAGTGCTTTGGAAAGGTCTTCACCTGAACTTTATGTTAAAAATATAAAAAGACTACGTTTTCCAAAAAGTTTTACTAAAAAAGTTATGTAAACATTTATTGTTCTACATACTAACATCAGTAAGAGAATAAAAACATGACTTTTCATTAGAAACATAATCATGCGACATATCTAACTTCTCAAAATTTCATGAATAGTCAATCTGCAACAAAATTGAACCTGTTCACCCAACCGGTTCAATAGTTGTACCGGTTGAACATTTCTGGCTCACAATGTATCATGCGACATGTCTAACTCATTCAAATTGCCTGAAAAGTCATTCTGTAACAAAATTGAACCGATTCAGCTGAACCGGTTCATCCAACCGGTTCGATAGTTGTACCGGTTGAACATTTCTGGCACAAAATGTAGCATGCGACATATCTAACTCTTTCAAATTGCCTGAAAAGTCATTCTGTAGGTTCATCCAACCGGTTCAATAATTGCACCGGTTGAAAATATCTTGCAAAAAAGTATCATGCGACATATCAAACTGTTTGAATTGCCTGAATAGTAATTCAGTATCAAAACTGAACCGAGTCACTAAACTAAACGGGTTTAATTGTTGTAGAATAAACATTTCCAAAATGCCTGAACAATAATTTTAATAAAAAAGACTGCTGAATTCTTAAAATTCTAAAAATTCTAAAAATTCTTGAAATTCTTAAAATTTTTAAAATTCTAAAATTTCTTAAAATTCTTAAAATTCTTAAATTTTTTTAAATTCTTTAAATTCTTTAAATGACGGGTTTTGACGTTGGATAAATATACGTCTCGTGCTGAAAAAATCCTCTTTATGCAACTTGTTGCATAAACTACTATTTTTCACCTTTTCTAATATTCATATCTATAGTGAAGATATTTAAACAATTTAATTTCATGTTTTCATGTCCTTTATATGAATTTTTTTACTTCAACATTGTTTTTGCTCCTTAATTTTTTGAAAAAAAAAAAATAACAATTTAATTTCAAGTTTTTTCAATAAACATTTCTATTTTTGAATGTTTGCTCTCTTATCTTTAGAAAAAAAATAATTTAAGCAATTTAATTTCATGCAGTTTCAATTCGATTCGATTAGTGAAAATAGTTTTGGGATTTTGATTTTACTAAAAAAATACACTTCAAGGCTGAAACTGCTTATAAATGACATGAATTCAGAACTTGATTCAAACAACAGTTTTAATTCTCATGGAAATCAAAACTATTGAACCCTGAATTCATTAAGAATAAGCCTACATATTGTTTTAAGCTAATAGGATCCTAAAGCCCTATGTAAATTTTTACAACGATAAAAAACACGATTAAAAACCATTTCTGATCACTTTTTTTTCTTTTTACGCAAAAAAAATAAATTGACAAGAGAACATTTTTTTCGATGGATCAACTATAGTCCCCTTGGAACGAACTGTTAAGTAGGAACATTACTGTCAAGATGGATCGCGAAGTATTTTTTTTTAAATTGATTAAATAATCCATTGTAAATCATTTACGGTTGTACAAATGGTCATTGTACTCAGAAAAATAAGCTTTATCGTTGTGAACAATTATATCACAAATTTAAGCTTCATTTTAGGACTCGATTCATCGATATTATATTTTTTGTCACAATCATAGAATCATTAACCAAGTGCAAAAAAAAAAAATATTCACACATTTTTTAAACTATAAATCACCTTCCTTTCAATAATGTCTCAAGAAATCAAGTTTGTTTTTAAGTTGGGCCTTAATTTAAAAAAAAATCATGTTTTTATTTGTCTTCTAAAATTAGTGCTATCCTTCCATGATTCCTAATCCTTCTAATATTTTTTTAAGGAAGAATTTCTCGTTTTTTTTTGCACCCATACTGCTCATGTTCGCATAAATGTCTCATATGCAAAAACAGCAAGCTGATATTAACTTATTTGAAATTTGTAATATTTTTTTTCCTCCTGATTTCCAGAAAAAAACCAAACTGCATGTACACGAAAAAAAGTGAGGTTAAATTTTGTCCGGCCAGCAAAATTAAATCGTGCGCTATAGTGTGCGTACGCGAAACGTCGTAAAGCTCTATACACTCAAACCCCGATGGTTTGACACCAACTGTTTTTGACAACAGGGGTCACCTTTTAGTTTGACACCCCGGATACACGATACACGGAGTTCACACACATTAACAAACGTTTGTTTTGATAGTGTGCGTAAGCGCCGTGTAAAAAGTGACAGTTCGTCACTTTTTAGTTTTACTTTGACCAACCAATGGGATACAAACTAAAAAAGTGTCAAACGAAAAAGTGAGTGTAGGGGAGCTGGGGGTAAGACGGCCAGGCGGGGTAAGACGGCCACCCCACTGTTTTACTAAGTATACTAATGAATATTACTAAAATGTTAAGCAATACTGTTCCTCATGCTAAATAATGCATATGGAGTCACCTTTGCCAAAAATATTGTTTGAAATAGTATAAAAATAGCTCAAAATAAACAAATAATTTTTGAACTTGAAACTGGATGTAATTTTCATGAATTACAACTTAGGCATTTTTGTTAGATAACAATATGTTTTCCTGTCTTCAAATATTTTTTCATGTTAAATTGAAGTTTTCCCTAGATTATGTCCCTCGAAAAGTTTAGAAAATGCAATGAGCTATTTACAAAAATTGTTTAAAAAAATAATTTATTTGGGGGCAAGACGGCCACCTCCTCCGGGGGTAAGACGGCCACCCGTAATTTGTAGATTTTAATTGATATAGGTTATATTTTTGACGGTTTTTATTATGACATATTTGTAGATAAGGAAAAGCATTTTCAATAAAACTATCCATTTTTAATCAAAATGCTGTTAACTACCGTTTCGACAACATTCTTTACTGTGATATAGCAAAACTCATTGAATAGTATGAAATCCTATCAAACTTTTCATAAAAATCGCTAATTTAATATTGTTTACATAATTTTGATTTACTTATTCTAAACAAAATACACAAACTAATTATTTTGCATCAAATTGTGTTTGTTTTGTAGTAAAAATTCACAGTTTTTCATAAAATGTGGTCGCAATAATATGAAATTCACTGAGCCAAAATATGAAAATTTTTAAACAGCATTTTTCTTCACATTTGAAACCTGATTTTTCAACCAAAATAGTTATGATGTTCAGAGAAGTCTGTTCAACCAACCTTGTAGGAATTTGGGTGGATTTAGCAAAGTTATTAAGTTAATTTATAGCACTGGCCGTCTTACCCCACATGGGTGGCCGTCTTACCCGCGTATTTCATATATATACGATTTCAATTATTTTTTTAAAATTCCTGAAAAGTATTAAAAATTGGTTTTTAGACTAACTAATTTATGTCATTTCTATAATGGACTAGTAGTAGAACAATATGTACGTAATTTGAGATCAAAATAATCTGTTGTGTAAATTTTATTAGACTTCTCCCTTAGGGTGGCCGTCTTACCCCCATCTCCCCTAACTCAAAAATGATGAAATTTCATATGGGACATTTATGTAATTAGGGGCAGCACAGTACACAGTAAAAAAAAGATGAATTTTGAAATTTTTAAAATTTGATTGTTTAATATTATTACTTTCATGAGTGAAATTCAACAGAAACTAATGAAAATTTCATCAGTTTCTGATGTAAAATATTTTTTTCGTTTCAATAAAAAACAATTGGCATTCATAAGCTAAACGACATGCGACACCTAGTGTTGAGTTGCAGAACAGAGCGAAGTATGTCGTTTGAAATTTTTGCCCTTTGAGGTTTTGTATGCAAATTCTGTTTTGTTAAATTCCAGCGTTCATAACAACTTTTAAGCAAAAAATCGAGCTGATTCTTTGTTAACTTTTAATGCTCTATCATTTGAAACAATTTTTTTTTTCAAAATTATTTTTATTTCAAAATCTTTTTTATTGCGTTAATTAAAAGAGGACAACAAGTTTACACTCATACTACTTGAATTTTTTTTCAAAGGTTGTTCTAAGAGCTGTAAATTCAATTTTAAGTTTGCATTCCTTTATAACCGAACAGCGAAAATTTGAATCGTCATTCTTCGATGCTTTGCGCCATCTTCCGGAATTATGGAGCTTTTGATCGCGAATAACAAAATTAAATCTCCTTCTAACATAAATTTAAAATTTTCAAGTGATCGTTCACGAGCGCGAGCAGCAGAACGTTCCGGCGCTGGCTTCCCGTGCCATTCGATCCTTCCTTGCCCAGACCAAGGGCGTATCGGTGTTCGATTACTACATCGCGTACAACCGGGACCACGTGATCTTCAACGACAATATGGAGCGTGAGTTGGTCCATTCGTTTGCAATGGTTTCACACTAATTCACTTGGTTCTTGCAGTCTGCAGCGCAGTGCAGAAGGGAGCGACCTTCCTGCTCGACTTCACCTGGACGGACACGAACCGGATCATGTCCGCGGCGGACAACTTCAACATTCCGTACATCCACGCGGACGCCTCGCCGCAGACGTTCCTCAAGGTGATGGAGACGTATCTGCGGGCACGCGGTGCCAACGACGTGGTGTACATCTTCGACAGTCCGGAGAACGCCGATATGGCGATCTACTTTCTGATCACCGAGTCCCAGCTGCGTACGATCATCTTTGATCGGTTGAGCGACAACGCGATCGAGAGGATCAAGTCGGTGCGGCCTTACCCGTCATTTTTTGCGATTATTGCAAATACGTCGCAGATGGGTGTCCTGTTCAGGCGGGCACTTCAGGGTGGGCTGGTCTCCAAACCGGACAAGTGGAACTTGATCTTCATGGACGTGGAGACTGAGAGCTTTGAACATCACGAGACTTTTCCAGCGATGAGCCGTCTGCTGGTGGAGAAAAGCACTTGTTGCATGTTGCTAAATATGGAGGATGGTTGCACTTGTCCGGTGGAGTTCAAACCCTGGGAAGCCCATTTGGAGAATGTGGTACAGAAGGTTCTTCAGCAAGCGCTCCACGATCAGCTACCGCTGGTCGCGCAAGAGGATTGCAGCGTGGTTGGCAGTTCGGCGACGGCGGACATTTCCGGCTTGCTTAGGGATCTTCGCGTGGATGAACGGTTCTGGATGCCGGATGGGAGCAGAATGTTGCGCTACAATTTGAACGTTTCGATTTGGAGCTCAACCGAAGAGGATGAAGCTGAGGCGATCCGGGTTGGGTCGATCGCCAAGGGGGTTGTGGTGCCAAGCGAGGGAAACCGGATTAAGGCTACGAAGAGGTATTTTCGCGTTGGAACTACGGAGGTAAGGTAATTAGCAAGTTAGTCAGCGACTGAACTCAATCTTATTTCAAACTTTCAGTCGATCCCTTGGGCGTACCGTCAGCGTGACCCGCAAACCGGCGAGATCATCCTGGACGAGGCCGGTCAACCCATCTGGGAGGGATATTGCATCGACTTTCTGCGGCAGCTGTCCAAGGTGATGAGCTTCGACTACGATCTGGTGTGGCCAAAGAAGGGCACGTTTGGGATGCGCGACAAGGCCGGCAACTGGGACGGACTGATCGGTGATCTGGTCGTGGGTGAGATCGACTTTGCAATGGCTTCGATGAAGATGACCGCCGAACGGGAAGAGGTTGTGGACTTTGTGGCGCCGTACTTTGAACAGACCGGGATTCTGATCGTGATGCGAAACCCCGTTCGGGAGACTTCGCTGTTCAAGTTCATGACCGTGCTACGGTTGGAGGTCTGGTTGAGCATCCTGCTGGCAATCGTTGCCACGGCCGTTATGCTGTGGCTGCTGGACAAGTTCTCGCCGTACAGTGCCAAGAACAACAAGCAGGCCTATCCGTACGAATGTCGAGACTTTACGCTGAAGGAGAGCTTCTGGTTCGCGTTGACCTCGTTCACACCCCAAGGCGGTGGCGAAGCTCCGAAAGCCTTGTCCGGCCGGACTCTAGTAGCTGCCTACTGGCTCTTTGTCGTTCTCATGTTGGCCACCTTCACCGCCAACCTGGCCGCCTTCCTCACCGTAGAACGTATGCAAACCCCCGTCCAATCCCTCGAACAACTCTCGCGCCAAAACCGTATCAAGTACACGGTCGTCAAGAACTCCGACACCCACGACTACTTCAAGAACATGAAGAACGCCGAAGACGTCCTGTACCAGATGTGGCGCAACCTGACGCTCTCCAGCGGAAACGACCAGGCCCAGTACCGCGTCTGGGACTACCCGATCAAAGAGCAGTACATCAACATCCTGTCCGCGATCGAATCCGCCAAGCCGGTAGATTCGGCCGAGGCCGGTTTCAAGCGCGTCAACGAACGCCTCGAGGCGGACTTTGCCTTCGTGCACGACTCGGCCGAGATCAAGTACGAAATCTCGCGAAACTGCAACCTGACCGAGGTCGGCGAAGTGTTTGCCGAGCAACCGTACGCGATCGCCGTCCAGCAGGGCAGCCACCTGCAAGACGAGCTCAGCTTCTACATCCTAGAGCTGCAAAAGGAGCGCTACTTCGAATCGCTAACGGCCAAGTTCTGGAACAACTCGATGCGCGGCGTCTGTCCCAACACGGACGACAGCGAGGGAATCACGCTGGAGAGTTTGGGAGGCGTTTTCATCGCTACCCTCGTGGGGCTTGCCCTTGCGATGGTCACCCTAGCCGGGGAGGTTCTGTACTACCGCCGGAAGGACCGGCAGACCAAGCTGGTGCAGGTTGAACCGGCCGCGGCGGAAACGCCCAACAACAAGAGCAAGAAGGAAAAGCAACAGTCGTTGAACTTTAAGAACATGCTGAACTTGGATCCGAAGAATAACCTGAACAAAGTGGTGGACAAGAATATTCCCAAGGAAATAACCATCGGGAGCAAGTTTGTGCCGGCATCGGAGAAGCAGCAGAAAATTAGCTACATTTCCGTGTTTCCGAGAAATCCCATACATTGAGACGAGTCGTTTGAAGTTGATTGAGTTGAGAAGGGTGATAAGAGAACAAAGTGATGTCCAGACTCGATTATCTTCGTCATAAGCGAATCATGGACAATTTTGTTCCTTTTTTTATTTCACATTTTTTCACATCAAATTCTAGTTCTGTTACCCCACTTGAGTAAATTTCAAGTGGTTGATTAAATATTACATACCCATATGTATTTTTTTTTTAATTTTTCATCGCCACCATCTCGGATCTAAAATGTCTAAATTACTTCAGAGCTCTTTTGGGATGTATTTTGGGGAAATTTAATAAAGTTACAAGCCTAACCCAACAAACTTTGTTCTGCTTTTTTTGTTTATTGACGTTTTTTGCCTTTTTGCTCATTCAGCCTCCTGTGATCAAAATATAATTTTACGTAACTTTTTCCAAACAATTTGCCGTTGCTCCGGATTCGGTTCCAAAGTGGCCAAAGTGTCAATTAGTTTGCGTATAAACCTTCCTTGGACTTATACGAACCCAACGCAACAAAGAGCTACTCGATCCGACGCTCCTTATTGAACTGATTCGCGTTCGAACAAAATCATCGAATTAAAAAAAAATGATTGAAGAAGATGTTTTTTTATTATTTTATTTAATGGATTTATGTTAAGATATGTGATTCGATTATCGGAAGTATTTTTATTCCGTAGGATTTCAGATAATCGAGTCTGGACTGCATTCAAATCAAATAAATTAATAAATTTTAGCACAATGCGTTCAAGAAAATCGCTGAATTGAAGAAATATATTTAAACGGAAAACAAAAGCACCCATCAAAATAAAAAAAATCCACTGAAAATTTATCATGCATTTTTTTTTCAAACTCCTGAATAACTCTATTTTCGAGCATATTTTCTCAAAGAATTTATAAAAATATTCGAGTGTTATAATATTAAGGTGCAAATGAGTAAACAATAGAAACCTTCCTTCAGAATATCGTTACTGGAAAGAAACTTCTTTTGTCTTTCTTACACAAAAAAAACCACTAGAAATGATGTGTTGGCGTCCAAGAGTATAGCCATGTAACTTGTTTTTCCAATACAGGGGTATGATAAGGGTATGATAAGGGTATTTCATCAGATGGACTCTTCGAATCATGCCAAGTGTTTAAAAAAAATATTTTAAACCAGCATTTCAAAATGTTAGGGGTAACTTGATCCCCCTTACAACATTTAGAAGAAATCTTAAGCAAAATGTTTCTTATTCATCCAAACTTTTATTTTTTTATAAGTTACAGCAATTTCACATAAAACCTGTACGTTTGTTTCAAAATTTAACAAGTTTAGTATGTAAAATGGCAGTGCGTGGCCGAATGGTTACGCTGTCCGCTTTGTAACTATTTTTTTAATTTTTGTGAAAATTCATGTCAAAATTTAAGAAAACTTGAAAAATTGGCTCTAAACACAAATTTAGGTAAGTTCGGAAATTATGTTCTTGTTGGCCAGAAAACCAGAAAAAATCGACAATCCTCCTTAACTGATTTTCAAGGTCTCGAAGGAAGCCGATGACTTTATTCTTCTAGCTAAAATGGTTATTTTAATAAAAACAAAAACAATTGTCCGGGGTGTAGGGGTAACAAATGAGTTAAAAAAACTATTTCAGCACACTTTTTTGGGGCGGGCATGGAAAACAGGCTATTTTACCATATCAGAAAGACAGGCAAAGTAAATTGTTTTAAAACAGAGTTCTAGTTACAGCTCTCATTTTAGTACTGAAAAGTCGTACCTTGTATCAAAAATCAAAACTTTTTCACCTCGTTGAATAAATGTACGACTCGAGCTGAAAAAATTACATTAAGACATTCTCTGAAATTTCGGTCATTCGATTTTTGTTGTATTTTTAATCCGGCTGATACTTTGTTGGTGCCTTCGGTATGCCCAAAGAAGCCATTTCGCATCATTAGTTTGTCCATATAATTTTCCATACAAATTGGGCAGCTGTCCGTAAAAAATGATGTATGAAAAATCAAAAATCTGTATCTTTTGAAGGATTTTTTTTAATAGATTTGGTGTCTTCGGCAAAGTTGTAGGTATGGATATGGACTACACTGAAAAAAAAAAATGGTATTTTCAATTTCACTTTTTGTCACTAAACCATGATTTGCAAAAAACACTATTTTTATGATGAAATGAAACATTCGATTTTGTTAAATCTAGACTAACATTATAAAAGGGCCAAACATTCAGTATTACGTCCTTTTGAAATGTTAGTCTTGATTGAAAAAATGAAAATATTGTTTTCGAAAAGATCGGAAAATTTCACGATATAGAGAATTCTCTCAGCCTTTGATAACTATTTATTCAGAAGTGGGAAAACATGGGCACTAAATTGAATAAAAAATGAATAAGGCTGGTACAAATATTTTTAAAAGTTTTTGTCACCCCCCCCTTCAAAATTGGCCCGAAAAATCAGGGGGCAAAAAAAATATTTTTACAATAAACTTCAAAATTTCAATGAAAATTCAAGTGCAACCAGCTGAAATCAAATTAAAATACATTCTCCTGCGTTTAAAATCTTTTTTAGCATGTTTGGGTTTGTTAAAAAAACTTAAGATTTTTTGAAAATTTTCGATGCAAAATCTTTTTTTTCGATACAATTTTTGTTTTTGTCAGATCTTAGATTTTTTGAAAACTAATGATTTCAAAACAACTGAACTAGTGTAAAATGCATTTTAAAACACTTTTTTCATTGAAATGTGAAGACTATGGCTTGTTATTTAAATTTTTATATTTTTTTATTTTTTTGCCCCCCCCTTGACCTTGGCCAGGGCCGAGGGACAAAAACTTTTTTAAATATTTGCATCGGCCTAACTGCGATCATTTAAAAAAAAATTGAAATTCAAAAAAATGGTTATAACTTAAAAACTGTGCACTCTATCAAAAATTTCCTAATTGCTTTTGATTGCAAATTCGATTTTACCACAGAGACGTTTACAAACCATTACAGTCAAAAAACATCTGTCAACAGTGGCGCCTCTAGCGGATGCTTCACAAATCAAATGTAAATGGTTCGTAACGGTTTTTACAAAACTTTCCTATTTAATTTATGCATCTGTTGTCTGTGATTTTAAATCGAAAAATGAAGTTGAATAATTTTAGCGACCAATATTCAATTTTTTGAAAAAAATCATTGCTGATTAAAAAATTCAGAACTCGGTCAAAGATTTTTTGGACACTCTGGATATTTTTGAAAAGTTGGCATTTGATGAACCCTAAAACATTTAAAGAAATAATAAAAATAGTGTTTTTATGCAAATCATGATTTAGTGACAAAAAGTGAAATTAAAAATTATCAACAAAAAAAAAATCGTCGGTATCTGATCGAGGTACAAGCAAGACGTGTTTGTTTTCGCTAGAGCACCGAAGCTTCTAATCGTTCAACGGATCAAGGGATCCACCACCGACTTCTCGAAGGTTGACCTTACGAGTGCGTACGTGACACGCGTGACAGTTCGTGAACGTGAATAGTGCGTGTAAGCCAATTATCGCCGGTCAAGTTCACCATCAGCAGCCGAACCACAAAGGCAACCCTCCAAACCGCGAAGCGTGTTTTGGAGTTTTCGAAAACGTTTACACAAGGCATTGTCTAACCGCGAGAGCTAGACAAAGGAGCACCACCGAATACAATAGCAAACGGACGGTTTGTTTCATCCTCATCAACTCGGCGTGGCAAAATCTAGAGTTAAGTAGAAAATCATCTCCCCCCTCCCCCCATGTCTGGGGGCGAAGGCGGCATGGAAAGCGATGGCGAAGATGACGAGGCTTCCAATGTGCGCACAAAGATCTACCCTAATGGCTCAACAGGGCCGTTTATTGTCTTCTTTCGGCCCAAATTGAAACCCCTAAACCTGATCAGCATCACCCGAGATCTAACGAGAAAGTTTTCTGGCGTATCCGAAATAAAACGTGTCCATGCTAACAAGATCCGCGTAGTTGTGAATAACATCTCTCACGCCAATGAAATTGTCACCTGCGAGCTTTTCACGCTCGAATATCGAGTTTACATCCCTTCACGCATCGTTGAGTGTGATGGTGTTGTCACAGAAGAGGGCTTAACCCTAGATGAGCTGTATGAGTGCCGTGGTTACTTCAGAAACCCTGCCGTGAACCCCGTGAAGATCATTGAGGTTAAACAACTGTTCTCCTCCTCCACACAGGATGGCAAAACGGTTTACTCCCCTTCGAACTCTTTCCGAGTGACCTTTGAAGGATCCGCTCTGCCAAAATACATTGAGATAGACAAGGCTCGTCTACCTGTTCGACTTTTTGTCCCCAAGGTAATGAACTGCCAAAAATGCAAACAACTCGGCCATACCACAGCTTACTGTTGCAACAAGGCTAGATGCATCAAATGCGGTGAAGAGCACGATGATAGTAGCTGTACGCAAGCTGCTACCAAGTGCCTCTACTGCGACGAGGATGCCCTTCACAAACTCTCGGATTGTCCGACGTATAAGCAGCGTCAGGAGAAACTTAAGCTTTCTCTGAAGCAACGATCGAATCGTACTTTTGCGGAAATGCTCAAACAAGCCACCGAACCACTCAATTCTGGAAACATCTACAATATACTGCCTTCCGACGAGACGGTCGCCGACTCGATCAATGCGGGCGCGTCAACGTCCGCGACGGGTAACTCGAGGAAAAGGAACAATGGATCACCAAGCATCCGCCGGAAAGAAATAAAGCTATCCCCACAACAAGACAGGATCCCTAATTTTCAGCCAACTCCCCCTGGAATCAACCCCCCCGGTTTCCCCCCATTGCCAAGGCCCCCACCTCTGACCCCCAAACCAAATCCTAACAAACCTAAGCAGGGATTAATCGGTTTCACAGTGTTGATTAACCAAATTCTCGATGCGCTCCAGATTTCCACCGGTGTTCGAACCGTGGTAATCACTCTGATCCCTTTCGTTCGGACATTTTTGATCAAATTATCTGAACAATGGCCCCTTATTTCAACAATCATATCCTTCGATGGATAATTCAACGTCGAAGATGAATGAAGAAATTTCTGTTCTCCAGTGGAACTGCAGGAGCATTGTTCCAAAATTAGATTCTCTTAAAATATTAGCTCACGAAACTAAATGTGAAGTATTTGCTCTCTGTGAGACATGGCTTCCACCCAACGATGATGGTCTGAATTTTCCCAATTTTAATATCATTACCAAAAATAGAGACGACTCCTACGGAGGGGTTTTGTTAGGCATAAGACACGGTTTAACATTCCAAAGATTGAATCTTCCTTCTCAGCCTGGAATTGAAGTAGTTGCGATTCAGGTTCAAATTAAGAATAAATGTTTTTCAATAGCTTCTGTATATATCCCGCCCAAAACAAGTGTTAATCGTCAACAGTTAAAAAACATCGTTGAAATGATGCCTGAGCCAAGACTTATTCTCGGCGACTTCAATTCTCATGGGACAGGATGGGGTGAATTGTACGACGACAATCGAGCAAATCTTATATATGACTTATGCGATGAATTTAATCTAACTATTAAGAACAGTGGTGAAATAACTCGAATTGCTAGACCTCCTGCAAGGGAAAGTAGATTGGATTTGTCAATTTGCTCAAGAACACTCTCAATAGATTGCACCTGGAACGTAATTCAAGATCCCCATGGTAGCGATCACCTTCCTATTTTGATTTCAATTGCGACAGGAAATCAACCTGTAGAACCAGTCAGCTATACATACGATCTTACGAAAAATATAGATTGGAAAAGATATGCTCTCATTATCACCGAGGCGATTGAATCAATAGATCCTCTTACCCCCCAAGAAGAATACACCTTCCTTGCAAATCTCATCCACAGTAGCGCGATCCAAGCTCAAACAAAACCAATACCATCAGCTTCTTCCCGAATGCGACCTCCATCTTTATGGTGGGACAAGGAGTGCTCGGAAGTGTACTCTGAGAAATCAAATTCTTTCAAAATTTACAGACGAACGGGTCAAATTGAGTCTTACGAACAGTACCTCCTTTTGGAGATTAAGTTCCAAAATTTAGTAAAATGTAAAAAACGAAACTATTGGCGAACGTTTGTTGATGGGCTTTCACGCGAAACCTCCATGCGTACTCTTTGGACTACAGCAAGAAGAATGAGAAACCGAGCTCCCAAAAACGCTAGTGAAGAGTATTCTGATCGGTGGTTGCATAATTTTGCCAGAAAAGTGTGCCCCGACTCCACGATTCCCAAACAGAAAAGGTATTCGAATGATCTTGTATTCCCGGAACTATCATCCGCGTTCTCGATGATAGAATTCTCGGTCGCTCTCCTTTCATGCAATAACACTGCCTCTGGAATGGATGGAATTAAATTTAATCTCCTGAAAAATTTGCCTTCCGTTGCAAAATGTCGACTATTAAACTTATTCAATATTTTCCTTGAACAAAACATCGTCCCAGAAGTCTGGAGACAAGTCAGAGTTATAGCTATTCAAAAACCGGGTAAGCCGGCCACCGATCACCATTCATATAGGCCCATTTGTATGCTATCGTGCGTGCGAAAGTTATTGGAAAAATGATACTTTTCAGATTGGATAAATGGATGGAATCAAACGGATTATTATCAGATACTCAGTTTGGATTTCGTAGGGGCAAGGGAACGCAGGATTGTTTAGCGCTGCTTTCAACCGAAATTCAACTAGCTTTCGCTAAAAAGAACAAATGGCTTCAATTTTCTTAGATGTAAAGGGAGCATTTGATTCAGTGTGCATCGAGGTGCTAGCAGATAAACTCCACAAAAGTGGACTCCCACCTTTATTGAACAATTTTTGTATAACTTACTCTCGGAAAAACACATGAATTTCATTCATGGTAACGTGACAATCACAAGATCTAGCTTTATGGGCCTTCCTCAAGGATCATGTTTAAGCCCTCTCTTGTACAATTTCTATGTAAATGCAATTGACTCTTGCCTCGATAACGGGTGCACAATAAGACAATTGGCAGATGATTGCGTTGTATCAGTTACTGGTCAGTCGGCCAACCATCTTTCTGAACCTCTGCAGAACACTTTAAACAATTTATCTCGCTGGGCTATGGAATTAGGAATCGAGTTCTCAACTGAGAAAACGGAAATGGTCGTCTTCTCCAGAAAGCACAACCCCCCCTCACTGAAGCTGTACCTACTGGGAAAACTTATAATACAGTCCCTGGTTTTCAAATATCTCGGTATTTGGTTTGACTCGAAAGGTACTTGGGCTTGTCAAATAAGATACCTGAAACAGAAATGCCAACAGAGAATAAACTTCCTCCGAACAATCACGGGTACGTGGTGGGGCGCACATCCCACGGACCTCATTAGGCTATACCAAACGACGATACGTTCAGTATTGGAATATGGATGTTTTTGCTTTCAATCCGCCGCGAAAATCCACATGATCAAACTTGAAAGAATACAGTATCGTTGTCTGCGCATTGCCTTAGGATGCATGCACTCAACTCATACGCTGAGCCTAGAGGTACTTGCAGGCGTTCTTCCGCTGAAAACCAGATTGTATCAGCTCGCTCACAGAACGTTGATTCGTTGTGAGATTAGGAATCCATTAGTGATCCAGAACTTCGATCTTCTTCTCGACAAAAATCCTCAGACTAGGTTTATGACTATCTATCACAACCACATAACCAAGGAAATCTCACCTTCAAACTTTACTCCCAACCGCAGCACAATAAGCAGCACGCATAACCCATCAGTTTTATTTGATTTATCTATGCAACAAGAAATCAAGATGATACCAGCAAGTCAACTTTCGCAATTAGTACCGCATATTTTTTGTCTAAATATAACCATATTAAGGCGGAAAACATGTTCTACACAGACGGATCGCTAATCGAAGGGTCCACAGGCTTCGGGGTATTTAATACGAAAGTAAGTGCCTTCCACAAACTTCAAAATCCTGCTACAGTATACGTAGCAGAACAAGCTGCAATTCATTATGCACTAGGGATCATTAACCTGCAGCCACAAGATCACTACTACATATTTTCTGACAGCCTTAGTACAATTGAGGCTCTCCGGTCGTTGAAATCACCCAATTCATCGTCGTTCTTTTTTCATAAAATTAAAGAAATCATGAGTTTACTGGTAGAGAAAAAATACAAAATTACTCTTGTTTGGATCCCTTCTCATTGTTCTGTATTAGGAAATGAGAAAGCGGACTAGTTGGCAAAGCAAGGTGCCTTGGAAGGATCCACTTACGATCGTATTATCACTTATGACGAATATTTTACAATCCCTCGTCAAGAATCTCTTGTAAGCTGGCAAACCAAATGGGACAAAAGCGAAATGGGTCGATGGCTTTACTCTATCAGGCCAAAAGTTTCTACAACTTCGTGGTTCAAACACATGAATGTTGAAAGGGATTTCATACGCGTAATATCAAGATTAATGTCAAACCACTACCTACTCAACGCTCACTTATATCGGATTAACTTAAAAGATGACAATCTCTGCGGTTGTGGAGAGGGTTATCACGATATCGAACATATTGTTTGGAACTGTCCAGAGAACCTTCACGCTAGATCTCAACTCTTAGACTCCCTTAGGGCCCAAGGAAGACAATCAGACTTCCCTGTTCGTGACATTTTGGCAAGTCAAGATGTGCCATATCTTCTCTGCTTGTACCGCTTTCTAAAGTCAATTAAAGTGCACCTGTAACAGCATCAATCTCGCAAGCATCGCCACCCTGCAACCTAGCAATAGTAACATCTGATAAAAACTAGAACCTTAGCCCGCACAGAAGCAAAAGTCCGTCCTTAAACATAATGTATTATTAACCTCGAAACAGCCGCGAGTATTCGGCTTTCCCCCTTTACTAACCCTAGCTTTAAGTAATTATGTAAAAATGATATCCGGCTCCGTAAAACTTTGGTAGATGAGCCTAAATAAATAAAGACAGTTATAAAAAAAAAAACAAAAAAAAAAAATAACCTTGTATCATTTTTTAGTCCTTATCCATACCTACAACTTTGACGAATACACCAAATCGACAAAAGATACCTTAAAAGATAAAGATTTTTGAATTTCCATACATCATTTTTGTATGGACAGCTGCCAAATTTGTATGGAAAATTATATGGACCAACTAATGATGCAAAATGGCTTCTTTGGGCATACCGAAAGCACCTTAAAAGTTTCAGCCGGATTAAAAAATACAAAAATTAAAATTTAAAAAATCGATGTTGTAGAGAACTGCTCATTAGCCTGTCCCATTTTGAGGTCATGTCGAGGAATTTCAGGTGCTCACTTCTTAAATGATAGATTATGATGTTAGGAACAATGTTTTCTTAGACAAGAAAAAATAATAAAATACTTTCTCGCACCCCCTAGTCGATTTACTGAAAAAAGTCACTTTTTTGAACAAATTTTCTAAAATCGCTTGGAATCAATACAAAAACTGTTTCGATCAGGTGTGTATTATCTTCAAACGATAGGTTTTTGTCCATAGATTAAGATGCACTATCAATATTGGACCAAAATTTAAGTTTTTGGACTTTCCCAGGCGGATTTGTGTCGAAAAAATCGCATTTTTTCGAAACTTTTTTCAGAAATGTTCATTTAATTTAGGGTAGCATATTTTTCCCAGTAAAACCAATACATGCAGCTTGTAGGAAATTTCATGGCGAACATTTTTCCCTCTGAGAAAATGCAATTTCGACACTCCAGAGCCGAGATATTTGAGTTTTAGTGAGGAAAAAAGTGCCAATTTTCAAAATTTCTCAGAATTCAGAAGCAAGGCCTACTAATTACACGATGTAGCAAGCATATGTCTCAAAGGTCAGGGTATGCTTTTTTATAGGCCGCTGAATCCGAATCTGAAATCAAATTTCGTGTAAACAGTGATGTTTTGGAGCTACACCCTTTTGGAATGCTATTTGCGTGTTTAAGAGGCAGTTTTTGTAAATGCTCGGTTTGTTCTAGAGGTCGTATCGAGGTGCTCCGATTTGGATGAAACTTTCAGCGTTTGTTTGTCTATACATGAGATGAACTCATGCCAAATATGAGCCCTCTACAACAAAGGGAAGTGGGGTAAAACGGGCATTGAAGTTTGAATTTTCCGAGGATTTCGAATATGACAAAGGGGAGACTAAAAGTGCCGCTATGGATGCCTACAGGACAATAACTAACGTTGTAAAATGTTTATTATAGAAAAATCGAAAAACTATGCGAAAAACTGCGATTGGCCAAAAAGTTATTACCGTAGGCTTATAGTCCACGAAATTCCCTAACTTGGTGTTGCTGGCTGTTGCAAAAAGATATTGAGGTTTAAAAAACCATTTTTTACAGTAATTTGCAAAAGCTATGAGAAAAAGTCAAACCAATCCTGGATGTCTATGGCTCATTTTGAAGTGCTTCAAAAGACCTTTCGAATGCATCTAAGAGAGTTGGAATTGATGAAGTTTTACG
Organism: Culex quinquefasciatus; assembly: GCF_015732765.1. NCBI lineage: Eukaryota > Metazoa > Arthropoda > Insecta > Diptera > Culicidae > Culex > Culex quinquefasciatus. Next base: position 106,196,472 of record NC_051861.1, read on the forward strand.
GAAATGCGAGCAATTTTAAGATTTTTTATGTTTTTTTCGACCTCAAACTTCAAAGCCCGTTTTACCCCACTTCCCTTTGTTGTAGAGGGCTCATATTTGGCATGAGTTCATCTCATGTATAGACAAACAAACGCTGAAAGTTTCATCCAAATCGGAGCACCTCGATACGACCTCTAGAACAAACCGAGCATTTACAAAAACTGCCTCTTAAACACGCAAATAGCATTCCAAAAGGGTGTAGCTCCAAAACATCACTGTTTACACGAAATTTGATTTCAGATTCGGATTCAGCGGCCAAAATTACTATAAAAAGCATACCCTGACCTTTGAGACATATGCTTGCTACATCGTGTAATTAGTAGGCCTTGCTTCTGAATTCTGAGAAATTTTGAAAATTGGCACTTTTTCCTCACTAAAACTCAAATATCTCGGCTCTGGAGTGTCGAAATTGCATTTTCTCAGAGGGAAAATGTTCGCCATGAAATTTCCTACAAGCTGCATGTATTGGTTTTACTGGGAAAAATATGCTACCCTAAATTAAATGAACATTTCTGAAAAAGTTTCGAAAAAAGCGATTTTTTCGACACAAATCCGCCTGGGAAAGTCCAAAACTTAAATTTTGGTCCAATATTGATAGTGCATCTTAATCTATGGACAAAAACCTATCGTTTGAAGATAATACACACCTGATCGAAACAGTTTTTGTATTGATTCCAAGCGATTTTAGAAAATTTGTTCAAAAAAGTGACTTTTTTCAGTAAATCGACTAGGGGGTGCGAGAAAGTATTTTATTATTTTTTCTTGTCTAAGAAAACATTGTTCCTAACATCATAATCTATCATTTAAGAAGTGAGCACCTGAAATTCCTCGACATGACCTCAAAATGGGACAGGCTACTGCTCATATACAAGTTTTCAACCAAATCAAAAATTTAAAAATGCGAAATTGTGAAAATAACGCATAATATTGATGATTTAATTTGCAAAAAATATAATCCAAACAATGATATGAGCCTTCCTTTAAACTAATGATTTTTTCAAGCAAAAATAAAACATGTAATACTTTAGCTTTGAGGCTCGTTTTGCTCTTTTTATTTTTCGTTACCCAGTTCGTTCCAATTTTGTTTTACTATTTTCTCGCTTGGCCGGTTTTAAAACAATTTTTTTTTCAGTTCCATACTAATAATATTTATATTATGTTTGCATGCTGTGGCTATAACTGGCTGGCTGGCTGATGTTTGTTTTGTTTGCTTGTTTTTCGTTTCTATTGTACACAAAAAATTACAACAAATATTTCGCTATCGTTTTTTTTGTATTTATTTTTAATATTGAGTTTTGTGTGGATTTCTAAGTTTCGGGATCAGTCACTAAACTTTGCTAGCTGGATTGTGAACGTGGTTTCGTAGTCTACGCACTATGAGCCGGAATACACATTTTTATTTCTTGTTTTGTTTTTCGGCTGGAAACGGTGGTTATAAAACTAATACGCACGATAGGATGACTCTGCGCGCCTAGGCTGTAACAGTGTGGAACAAAAAAGGTAAAAGAAGTTTTCCGAACATCTTTCAATCCTGAATTTCCCCTCTTTGCTAATTAACACACTTAAACGTTTTTTTTTTTAATTAACTTTTTTATTCCCGTGTCTTTTCTACTTAAAACAATCGGTCTCGATATTGCATTTCGCGCAACGGCTGATTTTTTGGCCAACCATCAGTATCTGTTGTCTTCTTTCTTCTTTCCACTACGTTACAGAGTGTGTTGGTATGTGTTTGTGTGGGTTCTGGTGTGGTTTGTGTGTGTGTGTGTAGCTACTCAAGAAGATATTTTCTTGTTGTTTTAGGAACAGTTTTATTTACTTGTTTTATTACCTTAATCGATGACTTAAGATATAACTTCTTCTTGCTGTTGTTTTTTTTTTATCTCGCTATTATCTATAACTGACATTTTCCGGCAACAAGGTTCGCAAGGATTAACACTGACTGCTTGTGTGAGTGAGTTTTTATTTCTTCTTATGTTTTTTTTTGTTTGCTTGTGAATACCAAAAGTACGCGCATCAGATCAGAGAAGAGCCCACATTTGTTTTTACATCTTCTTTACAATCTAATTGCTCAGGGCTGTGATGGTTTTTTAATGTTGCTTTTTTCTTGTTATTTTAAGGAAAAAAGTACATTTTGTTTATCTCCGGAAACTAATGAGGTATGAAGGTGGTTTTTTTTCTAACGAAGTGGACGTTACTTGCAAAAAATGACTCAAAACTCAGTAAAAAAAAAAGAAACAAGACACAATTTAGGACCAAACTTAAAAAAAATATGCATAGCAATAACACTAAAAAGAAAGACAATAATATGCTTCGTTTTTATATCCTCTTCGATACCTGAGTCTGTGCCAAACTCGCCACAAACAACAACAAAGAAAGGTTTCTTTGAAAGAAAACAGAAAAGATGTAGCAAATTTGTGTGTTATTTTTTCTACGCACTTCATTCTATAAGAATCCCCTTTTTTTCTACCACAACAATGCGGCTGACTTTGCTTGTCTATTTTTTTTTTTTTTTACAGAATAAACTTGCAAGCGTTTTTCACTGTTTTAAAAACTGCCGATTGCCATGCTTTTGTGTGTATCGCTCAATAAATATATTATACTCTGGTTCTGATGTGATTCTTTTTTATTTGGATCAAGCGGAGAAACCCCCTTTTTCGAATTTCTTTCCGAGAATATAGATAAATCTACCACGAAGTCCAAGTAATGTTGTTGCACTCCGTCAGTTTTTTGAACAAAAAAAAAAACACATTTACAAACTTTCGGCCCCTTTCGCAAGAGCGAAATTACTGCCGCATGACAGTTGTTTGCGTAGTTCAGCAATGAGCCGCTAGGTGGTGCTGATGGCGCTACCGTTTTGATGCTGGGTTTTCGCGACCAAAGAAGTTTGATTCCGAATAAATTTGACTCGTTTGTTTACAAACATAAATTTTCGCATTTTTATTTTTATATCATTTATTACAGGTTTTATTAAAGCATTAAAGAGTGTGTTTGAAAAAACAAAATTTTACCAAACGGTATAACTTACATTTCTAAATTGAATATCAAATAAGTTTCTTCGCATTTTCCTGTTTGCCATTCTAGTCCGTTTTGTTCTGATTCATACATACAAAAGTAAAATAATAGAATACAAAAAAATCAGGCTAAATTTTAATTTTTGTAAAAATTTGCTTAAAACGGTCGCAATCATTGACATTGATTAGTGAATTATTCATTGAAAATATCGTAATATTCCAATCAAATATTTTGCAGAAAATTTCATTTGGTTTACAATTTAAGAATTTCTTCCTCCTTGAAATGATTTTTTTTCACTTTTCGACTCTTCCCGTAAACGTAAAACCATACAAAATTGATGCCGAATCTTTTCCGGAAGAGATCCGGAAAGAGATCCGGCAGCAATTTGTACTGATTTGACGGGTGCCGAAAAGTTTGGTTATGTTACTGCTTGCAAAAAAAATGAATTCAAAGGTAAACAACAAATCCATGTCCAAATTTGCTCAAAATTGATATTGATTTAATCATTATTTATTGAAAATATCTTAATATTCTTATCAAATATTTTGCAGAAATCCAGGCATCTTAGATTTTATTTTTCCTCAAAGTTCTCGGTTGGTTGTCAAAATAATTCGATCCTCTTTCAAATTATTTATGTCGACATAAATGGTAGTAGCCTTTGAAAAGCAGAATTTAAATTTTATTTTTGAAATTATTTGTGATTTAAACACAAAATCATCGGATAACTCATAGCTCTAGTGGTAGAAGTTGCATTTTCTTTTAGGATCGGGTGAAATCGGGTCGAAAAATCCACGAAAATTGGTAACGGAAAATTGTTGTTTTTGTTTACCTTTTTTTTCTTTTGAAAATTCGCAGATGGGAAGAAATCGGTTCGAAAATTGAAACACTGTTTCTATCTTCTCAAGAAAACTTGAATCATGACGTTTCTCTGATGTGTCGCTAAGTAGCCCGCAACGCTGTTGTGATTTGTTTACGCTTGACCAACTGCCTTGTCAAAAGCTTTGACAGATTGAAAATGTCGACAAAAAACACCACTAAACTGAAAAAAGGGTGAATTTTGGAAGGTTTGAATATTACTTCTTCTTTGGGTAATATTACTTAGAAAATTATTTTAATAAATTATAAGAAACTGATTGAAATTCGCCAATTCCTTATGCAATAAAAAAATATTTTTTTAACACAAAATCTGTCATCATTTCCTGATGAATATTAACATCATTTTTTTTCTGTGTAGCGAAAACACACGAACTGTCAAGTTGTTTTCTGTTTCCTCTTCATCTGCGTAAAACTCACTCAAGAAAATAGATTTCTTGATTATTTTTTGGAAGTATTTCAACCTGCGGTTTAGGTTGGGTAACACATTTAATTTTTGCGTAAAAAAGTTAAGGAGATATTCCATTACGGGAAGCTTTTTTGCAAACTAAAAAGGACCCCCCTGGGCTAAAATTTCAGCGCCGTGTTATGTCTGTGGATGCAGAAACCATTGTAAAACAATGTTCTGCTTTACTTGGTACTAGGAACAACTGTTCAACTTCTTTGTAATTTGAAAAATAAAGAAATTCTAAATTAGGTGAGACCAATCTTTACTTTCCCAAAGCAACGCAAAAAGAGATTTCAACGCTTGAACCAGTGTGTTGCGGTGTTTACAAGGTTCGGCTCTTATTTTTAGAACGACTATTTAACGTCCTCCTTCGATGGTTGCTGCAACATCATCGGAATATGTGTGTAATGTAAGTGGGTTTCAACTTTGAAACATTATTTTGTAACCTTTCCTCTGCGGTGAAATTTATAATAGTTAATCTAAATTAAATTTATTTTAATTATATGTGTGTGTGTTTTTCTTTTTGCTTTATCTCGCGCCTTTACAAAATACTAGTGCGTGGGGGGAGGGAGAATAATGTAGCGGGATGTTTGCTGCAGTTTTTTGTTTTTGGAAAGGAGGGGAAAATAGAAGTGTTTTTTTTTTCTTTCTGCTATTGTGTATTTCGATTCAACGGGGGATGCAAACAAGGGGGAGAGTAAAAGAGAAGAGACCACCTCTACCATGAGACCATGCACGCGCACACGACTACCCAGCAGTGTCGATTATTACTATTGATCGGGGGCCGGTTTGAGCTCCTTTATCTGCTTGATAAGGTACGCCTTTTCGTCGTTGAACTGCTCGTCCTCGGACCGGTCCGTGTGAAACCGGGTCAGGAAGTCCACCAGCTTGTCCTGGTTCCGCAGCAGGATGTCGAGAATTGGTTTCGGTTTGTTCGGATTCGCTACAAATACCTGGGAGTAATAGGAAACACATTAAAAAATCAAAATCTAAAATTCAAAAAATCAATTTGGAAAAATGATGGAAATCTATTTTTTTTTAATCCTTAAATTCATAAATCAAAACATTCAAAAATTCTAAAAAATCCAGAATTCAAAATTCAAATAATTGAAAAATTCTGAAAAATCCAAAATGTCCAAGTCCTATAATTCAAAAATTATAAAATTAAAATAAAATTAAGTTTCTTAAAATTTTTAAAATTCTAAACATTCTAAGCATTTTAAAAGTTCTGAAAATTCTGAAAATTCTTAAAAATCTTAAAATTCTTAAAATTCTTAAAATTCTTAAAATTCTTCAAATTCTTCAAATTCTTATAATTCTTAAAATTCTTAAAATTCTTAAAAATTTTAAAATTTATAAAATTCACAAAATTCATAAAATTCGTATTTTTTTTTAATTTTTAAAATTCAAAAAATTCATAAAATTCTTAAAAAATTTCAAATTCTTCAAATCCTTGCAAGTATTAAAATACTTAAGACTCTTAAATTTTTTTAAATTTTTAAACGTCTAAAAATTATTCAAATTCTTAAAATTCTTAAAATTCTTATTTTTTTTTCAAATTCTTAAAATTCTTAAAATTACTTAAATTTTTAAAAATTCTTAATTTTTTTTTAAATTCTAAATTTTTTTAATTTTTTTAAATTTTTAAAATTCTTATTTAAATTTTTAAAATTCTTATTTAAATTCTTGAAATTCTGAAAATTCTTAAAATTCTTAAAATTCTTAAAATCTTAAAATTCTGAAAATTCTGAAAATTCAGAAAATTCTGAAAATTCTGAAAATTCTGAAAATTCTTAAAAATTTTAAAATTCTTTAAATTCTTTAAATTCTTTGAATTCTTTAAATTCTTTAAATTCTTTAAATTTTTAAAATTCTTAAAATTCTTAAAATTCTTAAAATTCTTAAAATTATTAAAATTCTTAAAATTCTTAAAATTCTTAAAATTCTTAAAATTCTTAAAATTCTTAAAATTCTTAAAATTCTTAAAATTCTTAAAATTATTAAAATTCTTAAAATTCTTAAAATTCTTAAAATTCTTAAAATTCTTAAAATTCTTAAAATTCTTAAAATTCTTAAAATTCTTAAAATTCTTAAAATTCTTAAAATTCTTAAAATTCTTAAAATTCTTAAAATTCTTAAAATTCTTAAAATTCTTAAAATTCTTAAAATTCTTAAAATTCTTAAAATTCTTAAAATTCTTAAAATTCTTAAAATTCTTAAAATTCTTAAAATTCTTAAAATTCTTAAAATTTTTAAAATTCTTAAAATTCTTAAAATTCTTAAAATTCTTAAAATTCTTAAAATTCTTAAAATTCTTAAATTTTTTAAAAATTCTTAAAATTTTAAAACGTCTTGAAATTATTAAAATTATTAAAAAAAAATAAATTTTTAAAATTTTTAAAAATTCTCAAAATTTTTAAAATTCTTAAAATTTATAAAATTCTTAAAAATCATAAGTATTTAAAATTCTTAAAATTCTTAAAAATCTTAAAAAATTAAAAATCTTAAAATTCTAAAAATTCTAAAAAATCTTAAAATTCTAAAAATTCTAAAAATTCTAAAAATTCCTAAAATTCTTAAAAGTTTTAAAATTCTTAAAAGTTTTAAAATTATTAAAAGTTTTAAATGTTTTAAAATTCTTAGAATTCTTAAAAAATCATTAAAATCTAAAAATCTTCAAAAAAATCTCAAATATTTTAAAAATCTTAAGAATCATAAAAATCTTACAAATCTAAAAAAATCTCAAACATTTTAAAAATATCAAAAATCTTAATTATCTTAAAAATTGTTAAAATCTTTAAAACCTTCAAAGCTTAAGAATCTCTAAAATCTTCAAAAGCTTAAAAATCTTAAAAATCATAAAAATCTTACATATCTAAAAGTCATTAAAAAAATTCAAAAAAATCTCAAACAATGTAATAATTCTAAAAATTCTAAAAAATCTAAAAAATCGTAAAAATCTTTAAAATCTTCAAAACTTAAAAATCTTAAAAACTTTAAAAGTCTTCAAAATCTTTAAAATCTTAAAAATCTTAAAAATCTTAAAAATCTTAAAAATCTTAAAAATCTTAAAAATCTTAAAATCTTATAAATCTCAAAAATGTTAAAATCTTAAAAATCTTAAATATCTTTAAAATCTTTAAAAAATAAAAATATCAAATTTTTTAACGTTTTCAAAAATCTCTAAGGCCGTTGCAAATATTTTTTGAAGTTTATGTCCCTCGGCTCTGACAAAAGTCGAGGGGGGGGCGGGGTCAAAAAAATAAAAAAAATATAAAAATTTAAATTTCAAGCCTAGGTTTCAACATTTGGATGAAAAAAGTGTTTTAAAATGCATTTTACAGGCGTACAGTTGCTTTTCAATCATTAGTTTTGAAAATATCGAGGCATTGTCGGATTTTTTTTCGCAAAAAATGGTAGTTTATGCAACAAGTTGCAAAAAGAGAATTTTTTCAGCACGAGTCGTACATTTATCCAACGAGGTTCACCGAGTTGGATAAATACGAAGAGTGCTGAAAAAATCAAGTTTTGCAACGAGTTCCATACAACATTTTTTGCAATTCCAAAAAAACACACACTGAGTAAAATTTTATGTCAAATTTTCATGTATTTTGTCAATAAATCGTTCAAATCAAAAAAAAAATGTTGAAAAGTGTTACTTTTCGAAACAAGTTCTGAAAAGTTCAACTTTTCAGCACCCATTTGAGAGCGACATAAACTTTGAAAAATATTTGCAACGGCCATTAAAGAAAAAAAATTGAAAATCGTAAAATCTTAAAAATCTCAAACATTTTAAAAATCTTAAAAATATAAAAAAAATTCAAAAATCTCAAATATTATATAATTTTTAAAATTTTTAAAACTTTTAAAATTCTGAAAGTTTTTAAAACTTTCGAAATTCTCGGTTGAAATTATTAAAATTCTAATAATTTTGAAACTTCTAAAAAAATAAAATTTAAAAAAATAGAAATTCCAAAAAATATTAGAATTTTTAAATTATTAAAAAATGCAAAAATTCTAAAACTGTTAAAATTTAATTATTTTTTAAAATTCTTCAAATTCTAAAAATTAAAAAAAAAAATTACAAATTCTAAAAATTTTAAAAGTCATAAAATTCTTATTTTTACTTTAAAATTTCAAAATTCTTAATATCAAAATTTTTTATTTGTTTTTAAATTTCTTTAATGTTTTTAAAACTCTCAAAATTCCTGTAATTAAAAAAAAAACAAAAAAATCTTAATTCTCAACATCTTAAATTCTAAAAATTCTAAAATTCAAAACAAAAAAAAGTTTGCAGTTTCAAATGAATTTTACTGAAGTTTTGTTTGAATTTAATTTCTTTTCTATTAAAAATGTAAATAGTGGAAAATAACAATAACATATGGAAAGTTTTAGCTTTTTTAAATTCTGCTTAGTAAAAATCAGAAAAAATGTACATTTTGGAATCTGTTATTCCGAAACAAAATAAATATATATATAAATTTTTCTGATAATGTAAATATTTTTAGAATCGGTTTTCTGACAACTGTCGCACATCGCTAACCAAAAGAGAATCGTACCTTGAATACGTGGAAGGCCTCAAATTGAATATTTCGTGATTTCTCCTTCAGCATGTTCATCATCAGCTTCAGGTTATCCGGGTTAGAAATATATTTCGTCATAACCTAAAAGGGGAAAATATGGTAAAAAACAAGATCAAGAACAAATCGTTCTCCCCCCCTCATACCGTAAAGTTGTGCCGATCGAGCAGCAGCTCGCCGAGCAGCTTCAGGCTCTGCCTCCGCGTGACGTAGTTCTCCGAGTTGAGCAGGTGCTGGTAGTGGCTGAACACTTTGTCGTAGTTCTGCTCGAGGAATTCGGCGCACAGCAGTTTGTGCCGGGTCAGCAGCTCTTTGAACGTGGAGAAGGCATCGGAGGCGATGTCAAAGGTGGACACTTCGACGTAGCGGAAAAAGTTAAAGAACTCGTCCGAGTGGAGCATGATCTTGGCCAGGGCCTCGTAGCGGGCGCACTCGCGCAGCATCGTGCCACAGTTCAGCGCAATCTCCTGGTGTTCGTAGCTGTGGAAAGGGAGGGCCAACAATTTTTGGTTAATAATAACTAATAATAACGAATAACTTCTTACCCGGCCATCAGTGTGAACAGGATCTCCGGCTTCGTGCAGATGTACTCCACCGTCGGCGATCGGGTCCCGATTTGTCGTCTGAGCACGTTGTTAAACACCTGTGCAACGTCCTTTTTGCCCTCAAAGTCGATACGGCTCAAGTTCTGAATTTTTTTTACACGCACACAAAAATGACAGAAAAAAAACATAAAACAGAATTCCAAATTGTTGGACAATTGACCAAAAAAAAACGGCATTTAGAAAACAACTCACCTGTATCAGCAGCAGGAGTAAATTACTGTTGTACAGTTCCTGTGCAAGTTGCGAGACGACAATCTCGGTCTGTGGCTCAGCATCTGACGTGCCGTAAAGCATATTTTTGATGAGAACCTGGAACAATGCAGAAATGCAATTCAGTTTTTGGTATGGGCACGTTTCATTTTAGTATTTTAGTCATTGCCCCGACCCCTCTTCGATTTGCGCGAAACTTTGTCCTGAGAGGCAACTTTTGTCCCTGATCACGAATCCGAGGTCCGTTTGTTGATATCTCGTGACGGAGGGGCGGTACGACCCCTTCCATTTTCGAACATGTGAAAAAAGAGGTGTTTTTCAATAATTTGCAGCCTGAAACGGTGATGAGATAGAAATTTGGTGTCAAAGGGACTTTTATGTAAAATTCCGAAAAAAACGTATTTTTCATCGAAAAAGCACTATTTTTTTAAACTCTCCCATTTTCTGTTACTCGACTGTAAATTTTTTTGGAACATGTCATTTTATGGGAAATTTAAGGTACTGTTTGAATCTACGTTGGGTCATTTTTTCATTTAGAACAAAAATTTTCATTTTAAAATTTCGTGTTTTTTCTAACTTTGCAGAGTTATTTTTTAGAGTGTAAAAATGTTTTACAAAGTTGTTGACTGCCCATAATTGAAAATTCGGCTATTATGCCAAATCAAGTATTCCGAGAAAAACGCGTTTTAGTGTTTGTCACAAAATCTCCGTCAAGGCAATTTCCCATAAGAGTGGCATATTAGTCGTTTGGTTTTTCGCATCGGCAGCCAAGTCTAAACACTATTTCAGTAAAATTCAAGTTCCAGAAGATGCGTTGGAACATCCTCTACCACCTGGTGCTAATATCTCGTTTTTGCCAAAAGTGGATATTAGCCGTTTTTTCAATGGTGGGCAGTTGAGCAGGCAATTTCGCGAGTTATCGCGATTTTAGGAAAAAAGGTTTTGAAAAAGTTGGTCGTCGTTGATCATCGCCGTTCATTGGTCGCCGTTCATGGTCACCCGCGACAGACACGGACGACGAAACAAAAAGAAACGCAAAATGTAACTTTTTCAAAACTTTTTTTTTTATAAATCGCGATAACTCGTGATGTTTACAAGCAAATCCCTTATCTTTGTGCATCAAAATTTTTGTAATTGTCTGCTCTACAACTTTTAGAACATTATTGCACTCTAAAAAATAACCTGGAAAGTTAGAAAAAAACACGAAATTTTAAAATGAAAAATTTTTGTTCTAAATGAAAAAATGACCCTTCTGGGTCAATGTAGATTCGAAAAAACAAAAGTTATCCCTAAGGACAAAGTTTCATGCAAATCGAAGAGGGGTCGGGGCAACTTTTCCCGATTTCGTGTGAGTTGGTAGAGAATTACCCATACGAAATGATATAAAAAGAAATCTTGGGATAAGTTCTGTGGCCTGTTTTAAAATAACTTTATGTTTGTTTAGGCTCTATAATTTTTTTACCGAAAAGGACCTAATAAAATTTTAAGATTTATTTTTATTTATTTTTTGTCATGCTGTTTATTGTTCATATATATTATAAAAATTGAATTTTATTTAACCTTTTTTTTTTTTGAAGCCTTTGTTAAAATAAAATAAATCACTTATTTTCCATATTTTTCTTTAAATTTTTTAATGTTAAAAAAAACTTTTTAATCGGTATATTTTTTTGCTTTATTTTATTTTTTTAACATTTTAAAAACTTGATATTTTTTTAAAGAGCGAGTTGTGGCGCTATAACCACGGCAAAATAGTGTCCAGGGCATTCGTGGAAATACAATGTCCCATCCCAGAGGATCCCGGAGTACCAAACCTTCTTAGCATGGTGCTCCCAACGAATACAACCAAATCTCGGAGCGTATGGTGGTGTGTCCCCACGCTTCTTCCTCCCCTGTCGATTCAGAATTGTGTTGTTGTTCGAACACTCAGTGCTCAAACTCAATCCAATTACGAGTCATCTCTGCGATACGGCTTTACGCAGTAGGCCTGGCCGCTTTAACGCTTGTGATGTCTCAATGCATTCCGATGCAATGGCGCACTACAAATGTTAATAAATGACAAGAAGAGTGCTAGGCGTCATCTAACCTAAGGCACTCTCCAGGATCCCTTCGAAAGATTGGTTGCGCTAGGGTCTGATTAGTTTAGATTAGATTAGATTTTAAAAACTTGATATTTTTAAATTGCCTAAATTTTCAGATTTTTTTATTCATACACAACAATTTCTGACGTTCGTTTTCAGTTAGTATTTACTGAAAACTGCACTACTGAAATTTTCAGTTAGTTTTTCACTGAACTTCAGTTAAAATTGGTATGGAGCTGTCAAAGTTTGCTAAAATTTCAGAAAGTTTTCATTTACTGAAAATTTCAGTAAATTTAGCTGAATTCAGGAGTGAGAAATTCGTGTGTACATCAACCATTTATATTTTTTTTACTTTTGAAATGCTTAATTTTTTAAAAACTGTGTTCTAATTTGTTTATCGATTTTTTAGTTTTCTTCAAATTTAAAATCAAATAGATAATTTTATTTAGACTATGAAAGTTCAATTACAATTTTCAATCGCATTTGTCGATAGTAGAGCAAAATCTGACTAATACCACGTAAATCGTTCTGTGTTTTTAGATTTGAGAAATATTGAATTTTATTTAACCTTTTTTTATTTTTGAAGCTTTATTCTTTTTTGAAATTTTTAATCTTTTGTTTTTAATATTTTAATTTAATTTTTTGATTGAAAAAAGTATTTTTAAAGCTTTTTAATTTCTATAATTTTTTTTGCCATTCAATTTTTTTTAAGATTTTACTAAATTTTGCCTAATTTTTTTTAGATTTCTTTATACATTTTTTTATTTTTGAAATGAACAAAACTTTTTAAATTGTGTTCTAACCTTTTTATTGATTTATAATTTTTTCTACAACTAAAAAAAAATATTTTTAAGATTTTTGAAATTTCTGTTGCAATTTTCAATCGAAATCTGACTCACCACGTAAATCATGCTCAAAACGAATTGACTGTAGTTGAATTGAAAATTGTACAAAATATTAAAAAAAATCATCCTTTCTCATAGAGTTTTTCAACCGGCGGCTTATTACTAAATCAGGGTGACCACTCAAATCCCATTTTTAAATTCCCAGCTTTTTCCGACCTATCCAGTACTTCAGTAGGCATTTCTTACCTGAAGAATGATTTCAAATAAAAAAATCTTTATAAGAAAAGTCAATATAAACCATCGGACAAAATTTCTAAAGAAACAAACTACTAACAGTCTCAGAAAAAAAATTAACAATAAGTTCCTCAAAACTAACACTTCAAGAATGTAAGCATTATTTTGATTCATAGTAAAAACATTCCATGAAGTTTTTTGAAATTTTCAACTGAAAATGAAAAGGCGATGAAAAAAGTCAAAGACAACACAATTTTAAGTTTTATTTTTGCAATTCCGTCGTGAAACTACTTACTTCTCCTGCCATTCTTGAACGACGAAATAGCCTACTTTTCTGTACCAAAAATAACAGAATCGAATAGCAAAACTTTTCAAAATAAATGCTGAAAAGTTCTACTTTTCAGCACTCATATGGGTGCTGAAAAGTTGAACTTTTCAGCACTTGTTTCGAAAAGTAACACTTTTCAACATTTTTTTGATTTAAACGATTTATTGACAAAAAAAATGAAAATTTGACATAAAATTTCACTCAGTGTGTTTTTTTTTGTAATTGCAAAAAATGTTGTATGGAACTCGTTGCAAAACTTGATTTTTTCAGCACTCTTCGTATTTATCCAACTCGGTGAACCTCGTTGGATAAATGTACGACTCGTGCTGAAAAAATCCTCTTTTTGCAACTTGTTGTATAAACTACTATATAATAACTATTTTTTTTAAATTTAATCAAGTCAATGCAAAATTTGATTAAATTTGTCCCGTTATAAAAAAAAACATGTAAAATCTTTTAAAAGCTATTTAGAACGTATTGTATAGCGTCTAATCAAATGAGGGCTTTTCCTAGAAAAAATAATGTGAGAGCACAAAACGTGAGACGTAAAACTTCAGATAAAACATATTTTCGTAAATTCATCAATATTCTGGCCATAGCTGAGGGACAAAAACTTTAATTAAAATTTGTTCCAAGCTTATGTGCAATTTTAATATTTTTTAAAAATATTTTCAAAGCGTAAAAATTTTTTATAATTTTTTTCACAAAGAATGAAAAACGTTTAGATTTTGCTCCATATTTAAGTTTCCCGATAAATAAAAATCAAACTTTATCTATAGTTATGTACCCATAATCACAAAAAAGTTTAAGAAAATCAAACATTTGGAAATAATATTTGAAATGACATAAGGTGTCGACTTCCGTAATTGCCATGATTTTTTGGGTACCAAAAGTTGCGTCTTTCAATTACGAAAATTTTGGTACCCAGACATGTACAGGTCATCGCTGAAATTTAAAAGTTATCGCAGTTTTAGTGAAAAAGTTGATTTTTTGTCGATTTCGCCATTTTTCTCGTTTTTGCGCGCGGTGCGTCGAAAAACACGGATTTTATTTTCAAAAAATCATATCTCGAAATCCTGTAAATAAACTCCTTCCATTTTTTAGTAAGTTACGTAAAAATGTCCGAGGAATCCAATAAAACTATTTCCAGATTTGGGCTCTTTGGTCCAGACACCGTCAAAACGGCATTTTAAAGATTCATTCGACATTTTTTATATTATACTATATTTTTGAACTTATTATCACCTCTCATTTGCGTATAGGAAGACAGTTAAATCGGTTGAAATGGTGCGCTTTTATGACTTTTTGAAAAAAGTGGTTTTTGCGAAAATCGACGAAAATGGCTATTTTTCAAAACTACTCTAACACGGTGTAGGTCACCCTAATGGCCAAACAAAAAAAAATACGGGTCTAATTATTTCGGCCAGGGAACCCCCAGAAAAATGTTGATCCCGATCCGAGCACTTTTATTTTTCTCCATGCTATATTTTCACAAAATCCCTTCTACAAGTTCTATAGAATAGTAGGTACCCTGCGCGTGTTGATACTTTTTGGTAACGATTTTCCTCTTCTTTGTAAAGATATCAAAATCATCGGTAATAAATGATTGTCAACCAGGAAGTCAACGATTGCCTCACAAAATTATATAACTTTTGAGTCACATTCACTAGCGTGCCCAGCTCTTTGAGGAAGGTGGGGCAATAATACGGACGTTTTGAAAAATACGTCATTTGTGGACATCCCCTGACCAAATTAAGAACAAATTTCTGAGGATGGTGGGGCAGTTGCCCCACCCTGTGCACGCTAGTGGTCACATTTGACTTCAGGGCCTCAAAGAAGGGTTCAACCGGCATACACTGATTCATTTTGGTGTAAAAATTCGCAAAATTGAGATTTTAAAAGAGCATTAAATTTTTAGAGTGGTGATCAATTTTGTGTGAAAATGGTTGCCAGCCTTAATGAATTTAGTTTTACATTAAATAAATGCAACTGAAAGTTGGAACCGTGTTTCAAATATTCAAGCAATGTGACAAAATGAAACAGAATTATAACTTTACGCTGATGTAATTGTTGACATTAAGTTTTATATTCATATTGGTTTAATTGGCTTTGTTGTTGTTTAATGTTAGATTTTACCATTTGTTTGATAAACTTAGTCAAAAATAAATAACAATCTTTTGACTCATAACTTTTTTTTAATAAAATAATTGTTCAATATTTATTAGGATTTTTAATGTCTTATGTTTAAATAGCTTTTTCATTCTCGAATAGATTGTAATAGTGAAAGTAACCTTAAATTTAAAGTTAGATGCAAAAGACGAATTGAGTTAAATTAATTTGAAAGTTGTACTAAATATTTCAAAATTATTCAATTAATAGATTATTTTTTCAAACAAGCGTGCTCGGAATTCCTTACTTTTGGACAGAAAATCTCAAATTTCCGACTTTTTTCCGATTTTTCGTGGATTTTGGCGAATTCCCGACTTTTTTTTCGACTTGAGTGGCCACCCTGCAAAATTATTGAAAAGTAAGAAATTCCCGACTTATTCTCGATTTTTTTTTGCAGATCTTGATAAATTAAAATTAAACTAAATGATTCTGTTTTATTACAGTGTTGAAAACAATGTTTTGGTAAAAGAAAAAAAGTAAAAGTAACTCAAATTTTGGCATAATTGTAATGCTACACGGAGAAAAAAAAAGTTCCCAAAATCGTAAACAAGCGTTCATGAAAATGGGAACCACGAACAAAGTGTTCAAATTTCATGGTACGTTTTTCAAAATCGTACCATGGGATTTGAACACTTTGTTCGAGGTTTCCATTGTCATGAACGTTTGTTCACGATTTTGGGAACTCTTTTTTCTCCGTGTATGATCCTTATTTGGTGCCAAATGTGTGCACATTCCAATACTTTCAGAAAATTTGTCATTGAACGACACACACCTACAAAAAAAAAACTCCAAAATCGCAGCAACGCCCCCGATTCTTCTCAGCAGCAGCAGATCGTCGCCATCGTGCTAACTTGTCGTACGTGCATTTTGGGCCAAATTGAGTTAAGAACGCCATTTTGTGCAGCTCACAATGCCTCACCTTTTGACCGTCACAGATCTCCAAAATTCTATTTCAATCCTGAGATATTCAACAAAAACCGAAAAAACTCCGTGCATTTTTGTCACTTTATATATGAAAGTAGTTTCAATCTTGTCGTGCTATCTTGTCACTCCATGAAAATTGATGTAAGTGCGACAAAAGGCCAAAGGGATTTCAGGCCAGGAAAGTCAGGATGCGTTTGTCGCACGTACAAGCTAGACTACCGTAAACATTTGTAATCATAACTCGGGACTCCAGCAACCAACTTCAACCAAACTTTGGGACAATGCACAGAATGGTGAGCCAAACAAAACGTGTTTGTTATTGTTTACATTGCGTGCTCTCGTTTTTGTATATTTAAGGTCAAACATTAAAACGCGTTTTTCTCGGAACGTCGAAATGGCGGGTGCGACAAGATAGCACGACGACGTCGAGATGCAATAAATCCGAAAACTGAACCAACAGCAGCTCCATTTCCAGCCGAATTTCCTTTCATTCACCCGCAGCACAGCACGGTTCAACGCGAATTTTCGTACAGAGAGAGAAAAAAAAACCAAGGTGGAAGCGGCAGCGGACGCAGTGTACCGTTCGGTCAAATCTGTTCGCTTTCTTCATTTCACGGGTTTCGGTTCCACGCGCTGCACCATCCATCGTTAATCGTCATCATCGTCATCGAAGTGATGAAATGAATGAAGGTTTTTTCTGCAGAATAAATGTTTGCTCAAACATGGGTGAATTTTGGCCCAAAGCGCTAATTTGGCGGATGAGCCATAAATGCTAATTTCTATGAGAACGTGATGGAAAATTTGTGTTTGAATGTTCTTATCTAATCTAATTTTGACAGTTTGAGAGTGACACTTCACGTTCAATGTCAATCAACAAAGAGGTAACGAAAACGTCAATTCCCAAACTGTCAAATGAGGTGCACTTTGCACCTTAACAAGTTGCAAAACATGAAACACTCACCAAGTTTTTGCTGACATCCTCCTGCGCTTTTTCCGCTTTTTTGTCGCCCCGTTCCAGCGAGTTGACCGCCTCCTTCAGGGCCTTCACCAGCTCCTGGGGGCTTTTCTGTGATTTGCCAAAAAGAGGCATTCTGACACGTTGCTGATGCTGCTGGCTGGTTTCACTTCTTCCCACTGTGGCTCTGTGAGCAAACACTGTTCACAAATTACTCTCGATTTTGATTGCTCGATCACACTGTTCAGCCTCGGAAAATTTCTTCACGTGCACTCTTTTGTTGTTGTTGTTGTTGTTTTTGCTAGCTGCGTTTTTCTTCGGTGTATCTTTTTTTGTGTGGGATGTATTCGATTCACATTATTGAAAAAGTGACACATTTCCATTCACGGGAAATTTGCCTTTAAAGTTTGTGGTGACGGTTTGGGAAACGTTTTTTATATACTTTTTCCTTTACAAATGCTACTTATGGCTAATGCCTTGTTGAAAAAACTACGTAAATTGTGAGCGGCTCTAAGACATAATTAGTATTGTGGATTCAGCTGGTAGCTGGATTTTCAAACATCTTCTCACGGTCATTGGAAACGGTCGTGGATAGACCTAGGGATTCCCAAATGGTGTAAAAAAGTTCCATTCCAGAAAAATGGATTAAAAATTTGATTTTCAGTCACTTCTCTGACATCAGGAATAATTGTTTGAACATGTTGGCAATTTTTTTTATTCAGTCGGAAAAAAATATAATTTTTCTTGAAAAAAGTTTCATTTCTAACCACATGAACAACAGTAATTCTGGCTCGATGCCGCCATCATGCGACCGCCTGCTCCGTTTGTTTATCAACAAAGCTGCAGCTGGATGGTGAGACGAAGTGAGAGGGGAGAGGTTTTGACATTTTTATGCCCGAATCTGGCCCGCCCGAGTCGACCGAGTCCAGTTAAGAACTGAGCTTACAATAAGACGTTCAAAAAAAAAAAAAACGCGAGGTCGCGAAAACCTCTGGGCTCACCCGAAATTTGTTTTTTTTTTATCAGGAACAATGTTTTCAAATATAAATAGCCCATAAATCGTTAAGTGCTCAAAATTTGCGATTTACTGAAAAATAGCATGTTTTGAGAGAAAATATTAAATTGTGTTCTAACAAAAAAGATAAAACCAACTCTGTTTCACGTCAAATCACATCTGTTGGTCCACATAATAATTTTCTGTATTGATATCGAATCAGAAAATCATAAATTTTAGTTGACACATTTTCAAGCGAATAGTTTAGTTCTTGATGGCTTTTTTAAATGGTCCTATGTACATAGGAAACCCACAGCGCATTGGTTGTTTTATAAAAGTAATCTAGAGTTTAAAAAATCTTATTTTTAAAAAAATATTTAAGTATTGGCAAATTTTATTTTCGCGAAAAAAGCAAAAAAACTTATTATTTTTAAACGAGATTTTCAATGCAGGAAAGGACTTCCATTTCCATTTTAAGTTTTAAAGTTTCCTGAAAAATATTTGTTTTACTCCCTGATTCTGACTGATTGTGAATCTTAAAATTCGGATTTTAAAATTTCAACTTTTAGCAATAAAAAATTAGTTGCAATTTTTTTAATTTTTTTTACTATTTTTTCTGAATAGCCCTAACCAAAAACTACAACTTTGTCGAAGTCCCTAAATCACAAAATTCTTTTCCAAGATGCAGATTTTCGAATATCCATTCCAATTTGTATGGATAGCTGCCCAAATTATCGCCATACTTCAAAGTGTTGCAAATGAGTGATAGAAAAAAAGCTATCATTTGATGATTCCTGCACCAAAATATCAAAGCTTGTAATTGTCCTTCTTCTTTATTCCTGATTGCCAGCATGAGCATTCTCTTTCCATCACTTCTTCTCTTATTCTCGTTAATGCACACTCACCGAAGATTCTTTTTTGGGGGATTGGAAATCGGCTACGCTCTATTGAGGGTGTAGGATTTTGAATGTGGAAATGAAAGGGAAAGAGAGAATGTCGCAAGTAAAAAAGTAAATCTTTCCCAGTTCCTGAGGGGAACACCCTTGAAGAGTATCGGGGCCGGTATTTACAAAGCGGATTCAGTGGCAATTTCATTCTCAACTTAATGTTAACATGTTAAGGTTAATGTTAACATTCCATAGGTCACCTCCCTAAGGTGTCGTGATAAGGTCCAGTTTGTGACGATACACTACCTTCCCTTTACTAAGCAATCGATTCCAGAAGGGAAAAGATCACCAGTTGTGTTGGTCCGAGCCGGGATTCGAACCCCGATCTACCGCTTACGAGGCGGAAGCGTTACCACTGGGCTACGTGGCTCGGTCAGAATGTCGCAAGGGATTGTGTAAATACGAGACAGAGACCGGCATTTCTTGGTGAGATTTCAGAAAAGTGTCCATGGTGGTTTATGGTTGGTCCCATAGTAAAAAATGGCCATTTCCACTTTTTAATGGTCCTATAAGCTATTGTCTTTCATATGTTTATTTATTAAAAAAAACTCTAGATTTCTATATAATTTTATTTTTCTAGATTACATATAACAATGTTATTTCTTTTGAGTTTGTATAGAGATCTGTATTTTCGTTACTGTTGTGAATGGTTCAGATACAAACTTTGCAAAAATAAAAAAAAACTCATAACATTGGAAAAAATTACCAAAATGATTCAAATAAAAAAAAAATGTTAAAATATCAAAAAATCAGCTATCAGCAACTACAATTATTCCGCCTGAATATCCATGCCTCAAATACAAGAGCTCTTCTCTTCTTATTGAAACTCTCAGCGCCGAACTTAGCCGAACGTGTTTTGGTGTTTACACACTCGCGATCGACATATTCCTTTTCTCTCTCATTCCCACTTTCACGATCATCCTACCGCAACAGCGTTTAACCACAAAAGCAGCCACAAAACCAATTTCGCAAACGCAGTTTAACGGGACGTCATGCCTGGTCGGCTCCTAATTGCGTTCTCTCATGCAGTTTTCGGAGAGATTGAGAGACTCAGTGGTGAGAGCGCATAGTCGAGGAAAAGGGGAGGAGTGGTAGAGAGAGAATGCCATCGCTAGGAATCACGAGATACAAGAAGAGATCTCCCAAGTTATAGTGACGGCCGCTATACTCTCGGATGTTTTTGGGGCAGAGATAATCAATTGATAGCTTTTCTATCAATCATTTGCAACACTGCTCTTCAGTAATTTTTATGTTTTTTAGCTTTATTTTATTAAAAAAAAAACTTTTATACATAATAAAGAGAAATTAGATGATTTTAGCAATATTGATGTGAGAATTGTTGGTCACTTGATTTTTATTTAAATAGCAACTTTTTGAAATTACAGCAATGACCATTCTTTAAGAAGTGTAAAATTGAAATGCTTTTTACATTGTAATTTAGTATAATTAGCTTGTTTTGTAAAAAAATAACTAAATCAAAACAAACTTGAGGCGTAATCCAACCACAAGTTTTTCTCTGGGAATTTTCTTTAGAATGAATTCTCACTAGGCAAACATTCCGGATATTGACCATTCTAATCCTAAAATCGCGTGCTGTAATTTCCTGACCTGAAAAATTGTATTTTACATATCTCTTCAAAATTTAATATAAATAATGAACTCGTGCAATCGATTGGACGTTGTTTAACGTTTATTTTTTCATTTATTTTCAAGATGGGCATTTTAAGCGTAAATTAAATTTGAATTTGATAGCAACAAAAAATAATAATAGCCATAGCTAAGTACAAAAAATCTAAAAAAAATTGTTATTTTACTGCATCTCATATTTCAATATAAATCCATAAAATAAAATAAAAAACAACATTTCTCAAAAGAAATTTTTAACGATCTGAACTCTAGAATTCAGCAGTTGTTCATAAAAGCAATTCAAACCAAGTAGACATTGTTACGACAGCTTATTTAAGCTTAATTTTGCTATTTTTGTATACAAAAAAAAACATGTTAAGGAAATTATTGTATGCTTGGTAGGTAATAAAATTTGTTCTATTTTCTTCCAAACTATTTTGCAAATCTGTCGATGAACTTGCTTGCTCACTTTTAACTGAGCTTTTTATTACTTCATTTCAGTTAAAAAGGCTTTTTGGAAGTAACGTGCCGTTCTACTATTTATTACAATTAAAAAGGTTTTACAAACATTTTTGAGCGAACACGCCAAATTGTCTTGGAAGCATGGACCAGACAAGTGCAATTCGCTCTCAATGAAAATCTAATGTCCGGATTTCTCCATACAACGCCTCCAAAAAATACACTGAAAGCACCCCCATTTGTACACGCTGGACGGTATGAATGTGGTAGTTCAGGGTGTGCATGAAAGCTTTTGGACAGCCGACATGAAAGCGCGCGAGCCGAGACGCGAGCAGGGAGAGAGCAAAGTTCGAAGAGAGAGAGAGAGAGAGAAAAAACTCCGCTGCTATGCAGTATTGATGAGTACATAGTTTCTAATTTAAAATTATTATTTTTTTAAAATAATGTACTAACGTGATTTTAAACTAATAATCCATATTCAGAGCACTTAATTTGGGACACGGTTTAATCAAACTTTGTAGTGAACGTAATAATGTAATAAAAGAATGCTTACTAAAATTATTATCATTATATTTTTTTATCTAGCTTGCTATTTCTGAAAACTTAAAAATTATCAAAAATATTGACATTTTTGTTGAAAACCTAAATCTGATTAGAAAATCAGCAAACAAAGCAAACTGTTAAGAAGTAAGCATTGTCTTGGCATTGTTTAAAGTTTCAAAGAGTGTACCAACGTTTTCAATGATTTTTCATATTTATAAAAACTGGCTTTTTGTTTTTCGTTTTAAAGTATTACAGGTCGGCTTTGGAATTCGTTGTTGGGTAAAATGTCGCCCAAGAACAGAAAACCTAATATTTTTTGTGTATTTCCATTTCTTAGGTTTAGTTTGAGCTCACAATTTTGTGCAGATACGATTTGCTTAGCGTTTTTTTCAGATTTTTAATTTGGTCTTCTGATCAGGGATGCCAGATACACAGATTTGTCTGTGTTTCACAGACATTTGAGCTCGTGTCAGAAATTTTTTGAGGCACACAGACTTTTTAAAAACTTCATTAAATTGTTATTTTGTTAAAATATCAATCGAAACTTATTTCGTTAGTCTTCAAATGCTTAAAACACAATTTTTGATAGATTTCTATGACTGTAAATTGATTTATTTGAATTTTAGACAAAGACACAGACATACACAGACTTTTTCACAGACATTTTAAAAAATCATATGGCATCCCTGCTTCTGATAAAAACATGTTTTAGTCAAGGAACTCAAATTCAAAACATTCCTAAAGCCGTTTCAGACTTTTATTTATTATATTTGCAATTATTTCCATTTAGGTCTTCTTTGCATGTTGCAGCTTTAACGCCAGATCTTAAAAAAAAACGAAGTTGACTTTATAGCTGTCGGCCACTAGTGTGTGTATGCTAATATCTTATATGTTTGCAGAAAAATCACACTGTTTCAACTTCAAACTATACTGTATTTTGGTTTTGTTACCAAAATATATAATTAAATAGGTGAAATAAATTATTCTGCTCGAATATAGCAGAGATATTTTAGCTGGAAAGGATTAATCTCACCTCTACTCGTGGAATGAATCGATTTTTTTTGTGTAACTATAGAACTTTTTTTTAATTGGGTTTACAATTATAACATTCTGCAATTAGACATTTCAAAGGCAATAAACGTAATCCTGTTCACAAGACTTCCACGTCCATCTCCCGAGCCCAAGCAGTGAACACACAACAACAAGAGATCAAAGAAAATAAAAAATTGCGCGAAGCGCAAGCACTGAGTCATCAATGACTGCATCATCACCCTCCTCCCTCAGACAAGACCATCAGCGGCCAGGTAACACATCTCCTTGGCACACACAATAAAAGCCTTCACACAGCTAATATTGATAAGGGGAAAGTCACATGAAATGGGTGATAGATTACGGCTTTTGCACCGACTCTTGGGGGGACGGGTGTCGTCATTATCGCCCGACGGAACAGAAGAACAATCTTTACGGGATTGTGTTCAAAGTTCTGTTATAAAACCAGCCAGCCAATGCTGTAATGATGACGTCGGACGTCGCTCTTTTGGGCTCTCCCCCCTTTTGTGGGGATAATCAAAGAAGAAGGTGTTTATGGGATCTTTGGATGGGGAGTAGGGAGGGTTTCGACGACGTCTTCAAATCTTTGTTTTTTTTTTTTGCTGTGTGTAGGTGTGGGGGCATTTTACTGCAGTGTGCCACAGCACAGACTTCCAAGAAATTGATCTTTGATTGGCTTTTCGTACGCAAATCGAACAAATATTTACGAATTTGTTTCCTGCCCTGTCGTTTCTTGTCGTTCAAGACTGTGGTGGCCTTTGCCTTGGCCCCGTTTTCGGTAAGCAACCTGCTGACCACTCTCCAGCGCGGATGACGACGACTGCTTCGGTGTGACGTCCTTCCGTTCGGAACAACCTCAACCTTCGGAATCGCTGCACTTCTCTTCTCCTTCCTTAGCCTTATTATATTTGTGTAAAACGTAATTTATTTTCTTCTCCACACTACTGCCACCGCTGGTCTTTTCCTTTTCTTTTCCTCTGCTGCTGGTCGAAGAGGGGGGCCACCACCAACCGTGGACGTCGTCGTCGTCGTGGGGCCTGTGCCTTGCGAAATTGGCACAAATTTTATTTGCTGGCGCTACGAAGTGGAGAGGCCAAGAGGCGTAGAGAAACCCACTAAAAAAAACTTCCGATTCTTCCAAATTCCCCACCCGCACAAATGTCACTGTTTCCCCAATCGTCACCACAATCGCACGAAATCGCGCAAAAACACGTAAAACGTAGCGCCCGAAAATCGCGTAGAAATTACAATTAAATTTTCTTTAAAATGGAAAATTACACCAACATGACCAACCAACACAACACTCGCACTCACTCTCCGTCTGTCTGCTGCGCTGCGACGACGACGGCCGATCCGATTTTCAAATTTTGACAGTTCGCTTTTGGGGTGCTGGTTCGTATGGGCGGTAAAATGGGTGGAGAGGTAAAATCGGTAAAATATCTTCAATGTGTGGGACGAGGGGCGTTGCGATTGGGTAGATTAAGGGCGAAATACAGACGAGATTTTTTTAACAACAAATATTTTTGGTTCGAATTGGGTACTAAAGCCCTATGTAAATTTTTATGTACAACGAAAAAAAACACGATTAAAAACCATTTCTGATCAATTTTTTTCATTTTAATGCAAAATTTTTTTTTGACAAGACAACATTTTTTTGATGGATTAACTATGGTCTCCTTGGAACGAGCTGTCAAGTAGGAGCTTTTCTGTCAAGAAGGACCGCGAGGTTAATTTTTCAAAATTAATTTAAAAATCCATTTTAAACTCTTTGTGGTCGTACAAAGGGTCATTGTACTCAGAAAAATAAGCTTTATCGCTGTAAACAATAATATCAGCAATCTAAGCTTCATTTTAGGACCCAATTATTATGATTTTGTTGTGAATTTGGGAGTGTGGTAAATTGAAAGAGTATGAAAATAGTAGTTTATGTAACATGTTGCAAAAAGAGGATTTTTTCAGCACGAGTCGTACATAATTTTGAAAAAATTACTTCACGACCCTTCTTGACAGAAAAGGTTCTACTTGACAGTTCGTTCCAAGGGGACCATAATTGATCCATCGAAAAAATGTTGTCTTGTCAATCATTTTTTTTTTATGTTTAAATAAAAAAAAGTGATAAGAAATGGTTTTCAATCTTGTTTTTTTACCGTTGTTCATAAAAATTTACAAAATTGAAATTTTATGTCAAATTTAATGTATTTTGTCAATAAATCGTTTAAATCAAAAAAAAATGTTGAAAAGTGTTACATTTCAAAACAAGTGCTGAAAAGTTTAACTTTTCAGCACCCATTTGAGTGCTGAAAAGTAGAACTTTTTAGCATTTATTTTGAAAAGTGTTGCTATTCGATTCTGTTATTTTTGGTACAGAAAAGTAGGCTATCGAGAAATTAAAAGTGCAACATGGAGTTAAACTTTCTGTCAAGCTTCTGTGAAGTTTACCATGACAGTTGCGAAAGTTTAACTCCATGTTACCGGCTCACATCTCTCTTTTGAATTTCTCGATTTCGTCGTTCAAGAATGACAATATTTTTTGCAATTCCGTCGTGAAACTATTTACTTTTCCTGTCATTCTTGAGCGACGAAACAGCCTACTTTTCTGTACCAAAAATAACAAAATTGGGTAGACTAGACTTTTATGTTTTTTACCGTAAAATTGATTGCTGAATTGAATGCCATCATTGATTCTTAAAAAGAGTTAAGTTTACCAAGGCAGATTTTTACAAAAAGTGTAATCTGCTTGCGTTGTAACGCCACGGAAATTCTTAATGCGGTATCTTTGCGAAAAATTGACCAATTTCGATCTACTAAGTTGAATGCAAAGTGAAATTTATCCTTTTTTCAGGATATGATCAGCTTTGGAAAAATGGTTCCTGACCACCGGAGATATTTCGGATCTCCGAAGGTGGTTTTGCGAAAACGTAAAAAGAATTTCTTTGAGCCAGTTTCAAAGCCCGCTAATTAAGTTCAAAACGTGTCAACAGCAGCAATAGATTGCCTGCCATGAGAATACCATCTTAAGCGGTATACGCACTTCGGAAGGAACCGGTCAAGAAAAAAATTAAATGGGCAGCAGCGGCAGCGTAAGCAAGTCAGAGAGGGTGAAGAAAAGCCCCAAGAAATCGCTCCTTCTCCTTTGTGCTGCTGTTCGTAAAGCTGTTTCTTGACCCCTTTCCTTCCGAGCTGCAGACTAGCCTTTACCCTATAAACACTGACGAACTGACGTGCCACCAAGAGTTCAAATTTGAGCGCACATAGAGCTTTATGACGTTTAACTTACGCACACTAGCGCACCATTTGATTTTGCTGGCCGGACAAAATTTAACCTCACTTTTTTTCGTGTACGTACACGCAATACATACGCACGTAGATTACTCTACACTCAACCCCCGGTGGTTGGTCACTTTTTCGTTTGACACATTTTTAGTTTGTACCCCGTTGGTTGGTCAAAGTCAAACTAAAAAGTGACGAACTGTCACTTTTTACAAGGCGCTCACGCACACTATCAAAACAAACGTTCAGTAGTGTGTGTGAACTCCGTGTGAAAGAGGTGTCAAACTAAAAAGTGACCCCGTTCGTTTGACAACAGTTGATGTCAAACCATCGGGGTTTGAGTGTATTCCCATCTTCCTTCTCACTCACCCTCAGCGAACAGCGATTGTCAAACACACAGTTTGACAGATGCTCAGCTGCTGATGCTGAGAAGCTCTCTGAACTATTTTATTTTTGTAAATTCTTGGGAAAATGTGTTTATTTCACTAATTATCTAATGTTAAATAATATATCCAGGTTTTTAAGCGAAGATGGCGTTCAAATGTTGAACGTCCGAAATGTCAAAATCGCGCTGTAGCACCAACATTAGAAAAAATAATGGCTTAAATCGACGGTAACATTTCAAAAGGCATCATGTACATTTTGACACTTTCTGGGTTATTGCACATTCTGAAAGTACTCCTAATAAGCTACCTCTCCACCAAAAATGAGCAAAATATTTCAGTAAAGTCAGTTTAATCATGATTTTACATAAAGTAACATAAACAAAATCTCTGCCATCAGCAGTCCCTGTTTATATAGCCCTGTCAATCTGTCAAACAAAAGACTACATGAACCTCGTGACGAAAAAAAGCAACATGAACAAAGCGCCATGTACATTCGGCGAAGAAAAACGAATCATAACAAACCGCTCCCCTCAATGACAGCAGGGTGATATAGACGTTGGTGATTTCAAAAGAAGTTATGTTTGTTTTTCTCAAATAAAATTACGGAACTGATGTTTTATTGAATTTGGATGATCAAGTATCAATAAAAGCAACGTATTCCATCGTTTGTTATCATTAGAACATCTTATTTTGCTTTTATATTAAAATGGGAATTGAAAATGGATGCTCAACATTCAAATGCGTTTTTCTCAAAACGCATGGTTTGTACATGATGCTTTTTGAAATGTTGGCGTCGAAATGGCTTAAAACAACGTAAAACCTACAGTGTCTTGCGAACCTTCGTGGTGAACGGACACTAGAGCTGCGGTATTTTTTACTACCTAAGCTCAGAGTTATTTCAAAACAAAATTCACAGTCTTTTTAAAGACTACCTGAGTTATTTTCCAAAATTCTAAACAGTCTTTTCAAGACTAACCCCACCTGAAATTTTGTTGTATTTTACAAACGAATTCATCTTTTTAGAGAACTTTGCTTGCAAAATGCGTCAAAACAAAGGTAAACGCAAATCTTCTGAAGATTTGGTCGTTACGTCGGTGAAGCGTTTGAACGCTAAACCGGCTAACGGAAACAGAAAAAGAAAACAGCCTCTTCTGAGGTCTGATTCTGATTCTGAATGTGAGGTCAATCCTCCAATTCCATTGACAAACAGTTTCGGTGTTTTATCCGAAACTGATGACAAGGAACCTTCTCCTCGTACTGAGCCTTCTGCCGTCGAGAAACGAGTAAAGGCTCCGCCAATTGTTGTGACTTCCGTCTCCGATTTGGCCAGCTTTCGAACGCAACTGAAGAATTGCAAGGAAACTTGCAATTTGAAAGTTTCGTTCCAGCTTGGTCGAAGAGGAGAATGTCGCTTGTTGACGGAATCTTTACAAGATCACCAAACTTTTGTTGGTTATTTGAAAAACCACAAACACAATTTCTACACGTATGAGACCAAGAATGCTCGGCCATTCAAGGCGGTCTTGAAAGGTCTCTCCAACGACTTGTCGGTGGATGAGATCAAAAACGAACTTAAGGTGTTGCTTGGCTTTGCCCCATCCCAAGTAATACCAATGAAGAAAAAATCAAACGGGAATATTTCTCGCTTTGGTTTGACTTCACAATTTTATCTGATTCATTTCAACAGAAATGAAATCAACAATTTGAAACTTTTGGACAAAGTACAGTTTTTGTTCCATGTACGGGTAAAGTGGGAGCATTTTAAGAAACATGGCGGTAATGGCCAGAATCTGACCCAGTGCCGGCGTTGCCAGGCATTCGGTCACGGTACTGATCATTGCGCCATGGTTCCAAAATGCATGGTTTGCGGGGATTCTTCTCACGACAAGGACAATTGTCCCGTGAAAGAAGTCACCCAATTTAAATGTGCAAATTGTGGTGGAAATCACAAATCAAATTTCTGGGATTGCCCCATCAGAAAAAGGTTTTGGATTCTCGTGCTAAGCATCAGCCGAAATCCAAACCGAAATTTTCTCAAAGTCAGGTTGTACCTGCATCTTTAAATCAAACGTTCGTGCTGTCTCACTCGAACAATGCTAGAAATACCCCTACCGTGGAAAAGTTAGGTAACAACAATGGCATTTCTTATGCTAACGTCGTTTCGGGTTCGGGTTCATCCACGAATTTTAAATCCTCTACCAATCTTCCTGAAATTGGGCAGGTACCTCAAATTTCATTTGAAAATTTTTCTGCTGGCAACGCTTTGGGATCTTCTGATCTCGGCGATGTTACGTTTGAAAAATGACTTTTTGCAAAACTCACTGTTTGGTTTGATTCAAACAATGAGTAATGCTACATCCATGATGGAAGCAATCCAGATTGGATTAAAATTTGCGAATGATGTTGTTCTTACCCTGAAGTTTAATCATGGATCTAAGTAATTCCATCAATATTATGAATTTTAATGCTCGCTCTTTAAAAGCGAAAGAAAATGAATTTTTCAACTTTTACGAGTTCATAACGTGCATGTTGCTGTTATAACCGAAACATTTTTAAAAACTGGCACTTATTTGAAAAGTGATCCAGATTATAAAGTTATAACTAATAACCGAATGAATCGAAATGGCGGTGGAGTTGCAATAGTTATCCACCGTAGTATGACTTATAGCACGTTACGTGACTTTAAGTTAAAAGTTATTGAAAGTTTGGGCATTGAACTTGAAACTTCTTTTGGGAAAATTATGATTGCAGCTGCATATTTGCCATTCCAATGCACTGGAGAAAATAAAAATTATTTCAAAGGGGATTTGAATAAACTTACTCGGCATAGATCTCGATTTTTGATCATCGGTGATTTTAATGCCAAACACCAATCTTGGAATAATTCAAAAGTAAATTCCAATGGTAAAATTCTGTTCAGAGATTGCACTTCTGGTCTTTATTCGGTTTTATACCCGAATGGGCCAACTTGCTTTTCTTCTGTTAGAAATCCATCAACAATTGATTTGGTGTTGACAAATCAAAGTCAGTATTGTGGTCCTTTAGTGACTCATGCTGATTTTGATTCTGATCATCTTCCAGTAACTTTTTCACTTTCTCATGAAGCAGTTACCAGACCCAATAGTTCTGTGTTTAATTACCACAAAGCTAATTGGGACAGGTATCAGCATCATATTGAGAATAATTTAAATCATGATTTTGTTTTAGAAACCAAAGCTGATATTGATTCAGCCTTGGAATCTTTAACTAATGCAATTTTGGATGCTAGGAATATTGCTATTCCTAAAGTCCAAGTCAAATTTGATTCTCCCATTATTGATGACGATCTTCAGCTTCTGATTCGTCTGAAAAATGTTCGCCGAAGACAGTATCAACGTTCTCGTGATCCTGCACTGAAGCGAATTCAAAAGATTTGCAAAAGGTTATTGACCACAGATTCACTCTCCTGCGAAATGAAAAGTTCGCAAGAGATGTCGAACAAATTAAACCTTATTCCAAACCTTTTTGAAACTTTCAAAGGTTCTTAAGAAACCTCAAAACCCATCCCTTCTTTAAAAGATGGTGATAATATTCTATTAACTAATGGGGAAAAGCTCAAAAACTTGCTCAGCAGTTTGAGAGTGCTCATAATTTCAACTTGAATGTTTTGAGTCCTATTGAAAATCAAATTTCAATAGAATTTCAGAATATTGTTGAACAAGAATTTTCATCAGATGAAGTTTTTAATACGGATCTGAATGAAATAAAATCTATTATCAAAAAATTTAAAAATATGAAAGCCCCTGGTGAGGATGGCATTTTTACATTTTAATTAAAAATTACCAGAAGCAACTTTAAGTTGCTTGGTCAAAATTTTCAACAAATGTTTTGATTTGGCATATTTTCCCAGTAGTTGGAAAAATGCCAAAGTAATTCCGATTTTGAAACCGGATAAAAATCCTGCTGAAGCCTCAAGCTATCGGCCCATTAGTTTGCTTTCATCTATTAGTAAATTATTCGAAAGAATAATTCTTAATAGAATGATGACGCACATTAATGAAAATTCAATTTTCGCTGATGAGCAGTTTGGATTTCGCCTTGGGCATTCAACTACTCATCAGTTGTTGAGAGTTTCAAATTTAATTCGAAGCAACAAATCTGAGGGCTATTCTACTGGCGCTGCTCTTCTAGACATAGAAAAGGCATTTGACAGTGTTTGGCATAAAGGTTTGATTGCGAAATTGAAAAGGTTTAATTTTCCGATTTATATCGTGAAAATTATTCAAAATTATTTGACGGATCGTACTCTGCAGGTATGTTATCAGAATAGCAAATCTGATCAACTACCTGTACGTGCTGGCGTCCCTCAAGGAAGCATTTTGGGTCCAATTTTATACAATATTTTTACTTCTGACTTGCCTGATTTGCCCCCAGGATGTCAGAAATCACTTTTTGCTGATGACACAAGCATCTCCGCCAAAGGCAGAAGCCTTCGTGTCATCACAAGAAGATTACAAAAAAGCTTGGATATTTTCAATTCTTATTTGAAAGAATGGAAAATTACTCCAAATGCTGCAAAACTCAACTTATTATTTTCCCTCACAAACCAAGGGCTGATTTTCTTAAACCAAAAGTCATCACATTATAAAGATGAATGAGGTAAATTTAAAGTGGGAGGATCAAGTGAAATATCTTGGACTTGGTTTTGACAAAAACCTTACTTACAAGGATCACATTGAAAGTATCCAGGTTAAATGTAACAAATATATTAAATGTTTGTATCCACTTATAAACAGGAATTCTAGACTTTGTCTCAAGAATAAACTGTTAATTTATAAACAAATTTTCAGACCTGCCATGCTTTATGCTGTGCCGATCTGGACAAGCTGTTGCTTAACCAGGAAGAAAAAACTTCAGAGGATTCAGAACAAAATTCTGAAAATGATTCTGAAACTTCCTCCTGGTTCAGCACCAGTGAACTTCATCAATTAGCCGAAGTTGACACTTTGGATGTTATGTCCAATAAGATAATTGATGCATTTCGACAAAAATCATTGCAGTCTTCAGCTGCATTGATCCGCTCTTTATATAGTTTATAAGTTAGTTTTAAGGTATCCCTTTTCCCTTTTGTACATGTAGGACCTCCTACATTTGAAATCACTGAATAGCGAAAGCTACAATATTTCATGAATAAATGAAAGTTGCTAGTATTTAAAATTGAGGTGAAAAGTCATCGTTTGTGATTGGACACTCAATAATATTTTAACTGAATGAATGTACATGGAAAAGAAATTTGAATAAATATAAATTAAAAAAAAAAAAAAAAAAAAAAACGTAAAACCTAACAGACATTTAAACACATTTAGGGGAACTATACCCTTTCTCAGCCTATTTCTATTATCGGCCTATCAGCACTTTGATCATGAATTACAGCTTTCATAAAGTGTTTTGACGGTTCCAAAGCAATAAATAGCTCAAACAAAAGTGAGCAAGCAACTCTCCATTGTTGATACATCTGAAAATGTTGATTTTATAGCGGAAAACGGCAAAAGTGATGAGAATTGGTCGAACGGCTTAGAGTGATTAAAATGGGCATATTTCCCCTATTTCGGAAAAAGATCAAAGAAAACGTTTCAAAAACAACTGTAAACATTAAAAAGATTAAAAAAAGTAATTTTGATGCACATTTTTCCATATACATTACATAAATAAACAGTTCGACGGTAACATTTCAAAAGACATCATGTACATTTTAACACTTTCTGGGTTATTGCATATTCTGAAAGTACTCCTAATAAGCTACCTCTCCACCAAAAAATGAGCAAAAGTTACTTCAGTAAAGTCTGTTTAATCATGATTTTAAATAAAGTAACATAAACAAAATCTCTGCCATCAGCAGTCCCTGTTTATATAGCCCTGTCAACCTGTCAAACAAAAGGCTACATGAACCTCGCGACGAAAAAAAAGCAACATGAAAAAAGCTACATGTACATTCGGCGAAGAAAAGCGAATCATAACAAAGCGCCCCCCTCAGTGACAGCAGGGTGATATCGATGTTGGTGTGTGTGTGTGTGTGTGTGCAACAACCAAACGGGACCACGCGGCCACTTCTTACAAATTGAGTTGTTTCCATGTATTTTTAGATCTTCATTCTATACATGCAAATAACTCGCATAGGCATTTGGAAGGTGTTAGCTCTGCCGAGCTTCGGTGACCCATTTCTACGCTGGCTAGCCGAGCGCGAGGTTCCTCAGCTTTTTTCGACAAGCCCGCCCTGAAGAACGTTTGCACCAATCGGGTTCAAACGTTATTTAGAACTTCCGAACCCTTGTCAAATGGACAAGGACCCAGCGCGTATATAGTCGATAGTAACAGTATTCCTAATTCCAGTCTTAGCTCACCAAGCCGTGATGGCGTAGTGGTTAGCATTTTTGCTTACCAATCCAAAGGACGGGGGATCGAACCCCGACTCGAGCGACTTTGATTTTTCGTTCATATTCAGTATTTGAAGTATTTCTAAGTCTTAAACTTTATCGTTGGGAGCAGATGGGCATCGAACCCAGGACCATTCGCTTACAAAGCGAACACCGTAACCAGTCAGCCACGGCCGCTCTCCAGCAGGGTGATATCGATGTTGGTGATTTCAAAAGAAGTTATGTTTGTTTTTCTCAAATAAAATTTCGGAAATAATGTTTTATTGAATTTGGATGATCAAGTATCAATAAAAGCAACATTTTTCATCGTTTGTTATCATTAGAACATCTTATTTTGCTTTTATATTAAAATGGGAATTGAAAATGGATGCTCAACATTCAAATGCGTTTTTCTCAAAACGCATGGTTTGTACATGATGCTTTTTGAAATGTTGGCGTCGAGTTGACCAAAACAAAAGAATATAATTGTTTACAGCTGCTGATAAAACTACGCACTTCACTACGCATATTTATTTAAAAAAAATATTTTGTTATTGATTAATTATTATAAAATATCATTTAAAACTTTGATTATGATGCTTCAGTTAAGTACCATTAACTATAGTTTTTTATTAATTATAAATTCTTACGGCTTCAGCATTTATGATACTTTTAACATGAAAACAGTCATATTTATACTCATAATTGA
Organism: Culex quinquefasciatus; assembly: GCF_015732765.1. NCBI lineage: Eukaryota > Metazoa > Arthropoda > Insecta > Diptera > Culicidae > Culex > Culex quinquefasciatus. The sequence continues at coordinate 106,230,148 of NC_051861.1, forward strand.
AAAAATATGCAATTTGGTTGATTACAACAATCATTTATTGTATGTTTAGGAGAAACTTTTGCTTAAATACACAGTTTTCTTCATTTTTGAAGGTTAAATTAACAGGGGTCAACTTTTGGAAAAGTTAGGATTTTCGTTGTCCTGTATTGGACCCCCCTAATTTTTGCTTGAAAATGAGCAGTTCTTCGCTTTATTTTAGTATAGTTAATTAAACTTACATTATTTCGACTTACTGAAGTTAAATAACCAGTCAAAAATGGTTGGATAGTTAATTCAATTATAAAATATAAATGCAGTTTTGTTGTGAAACTGCTAATGGCCATGGCTGATTTCAGAAGTCGAACGTAAAGCTCTTATTTTGGCAAAAAGGACAATTCAATGTCAGTCAAAATTGTTTTAAATGAGGCTGAACATGCCAAATAATAGATTTGCAGGCAAAAACACTCTTGAAATTGGGATTTTATTGATTTTTTCATCAAAAACCCTTCAGAGGGTCCACAATAGGAAAAGGGTCCACTAATGGATAACGTAACCTATTCTAAGACAACTTTGTTGCAACCACATTTTTGAAAATGTTGAAAAACAGTTGTCGTGGCCATTTTTGGTGGTTTTTAATATTTTTTACTTACTTGATTCTTCAGTCTTGAAAATATTGATAACGGTAAGATCGTCAATTTTCGCGTAATGTTGTCTTCGACCGCCTTTCTGTCTTTTCTGTTTTGGGAAGCTCAAGTGAATGAACATTCGGATTACTCGGACACTCGGTTGTCTTCAAGCGTTAACTTGAAAATATAAAACAAATCTGCATAAACAAAATTTTAAATCTTTGCTTTCTGAGTGTAGGGTAGCGTGGATCACGGATATAATAGGAAAAATAAAAAAGTGTTTGATTCCGAGTGCTTCAACCCAAATTTTCAAGAATCATTACCCCAGAAGCTAGCCTGAAAATTTGAGCGCATTTGGTTAAGGTTTTGTTGTTCCACCCTTGGCCTAAAGATATAATGGAACTACAATTTGAAAAAATCTCTTTTTAACTTTTCTTCGAGAAAGTTTTCCTACACTTAATGACATTTTCACAAATTAGAGCTTCTTATAGGTAAATATTTTTTGGAGTATGGAAAAAAATATAACGTGCTCTAAAAAATTACCTATATCCTAGCGCTTTGCTATGTTTTACAAAATTGTTCTCCGAATCAAAATCTATAAAAAAAAAACTCAAGAATAGGAAAAATAATAGCGTTTTGTGAAACTTTCTCTAAGCAGAGTTAAAAAGTGATAAATACTGATAGTAAATTTTTAAAAGTTCCATATTAACTTTGCTTATTGGTTCTTTATAAAACTCCAGAAATCACAAAAAATAAATGCTTTGAGGTTGTTGAGTCAGAATTTACTTTATTTATACATGATTAAATTTTCAAGATACAATTTTTATTAAATATTACAAACCAAACCGGAATACTCTTCTTGTAAGCTCTCTGCTGCCCGTCCTTCTTCACAGACTCTTTTTGGTTTCCCCATCAGCTGATGTTTCTGCCACGGCTGCTGCCGCCGCAGCTGGAACTTCTTCTCCTGTCGTACCTCCTTCCTGCTGACCCTTGTTGCTCTTGCCGGGGAACGGACAAACACCGCCCTTGCACTGGAACGGGAACTCCGGCCCGGCCTTGATTACGTTTCCGTCCTTGTCCTTTTTCTCCCACGGGTTCCAGTACCGCAGAACAATCGGCTGGATAAACTTGTGCCACAGGTACAGCAGCACCGGAATGATGAAGCAAGGCACGCAAACCATGGCGGAGGAAGTTAAGTTACGACGATTGTGGTTTCGGGGGTTGCGAACTCGAAACTACTCTTCCTTATCCGATTTAGTTGAATGTATTCCCTCAATGATTAGTGACTGTGTTTTTCTCGATAGTTCAAGGTTCTTCTGACTTCTGACGTTTTCTTCCGTATTCATTCACAAACTTCACAACAGTCACCAACGTCACGCGCGCAGGTTCGATGCGTAGGGGAAGCATGGGACGATGTGGACGATGCACGTGGGTCGATATTAGATTTATTATTTTACTTTACTTTTTTTTATGTTCAATTTGAGCCCAACACAGGAATTTTGTTTGGATGGGTATTCTGAAAAAAAAAAAAAATACACCAAAAATAAGAAAATTCAAGCCACTTCTATGAGATTTTTCGATTTAAAAATAAAAATGTGAGGATTGCTTAAGATGTTGCAAAAAGCCTCACGAAACATGCAGGATGGTGTTCTTAACAGTGGTACATAATCGAAAATCTCCATATTGACCATTGTCCTAAGTTCAATCTTTGTGATTTCATTTGTTCAACTTATTGTGAATTGGGTCCTAGAACCAGAACGATAAAGTTTATTTTACGGAACACCTTTGTACGACCGCAAAGGATTTAAAATGGATTTTTAAATCAATTTTGAAAATTTAACTTAGCGGCCCTTTGTAGAGTCCCAACCGGGACTCCTTGAGACACGACGTTCCGGACGCAGCACCAACGCTGCCGATCATTAACCTCCCAACCACCCACTGACCTCATGTCCGCTTCCGTCGTGTCCTGCTCCGGATTCCTCCAACCGGTTCCAGCACAATTCAATCACACTCACACTTCCGCGCCAAACGTTCACACTCAACTGTCCACAGCGTAAGCACAAACATGCGCTGTCAAAACCAAGTACACGCTTCAGTAAGTTCAGTAAGGAATAGTCTGTTTCGGGTTATTATTACCCGGTCAATATATTTATATAAGGCTTTCTAGACCCAGTGAAAAAAATATAATTTAACTCAAAAATGATGAACTCCTCGTCACAGTGCCCTGATGCAAACAATGATCGAGCTGTAGCTGTCACAACCCTGCGAAGTATGCTGGATGGCATATCGGGCGGTCAGTCAAAAAAACCAGCTAGAAGTCGCATGACAAAAAACTTTTGCTAGAAAGAGATAGGAAACCTGATGCAAACAAACGTCCAGCTGTCATGTAAACATACTTTAAATGTGTTGGTAAATTTCTGACTAGAAAGCCTTATTGTTTACATCATTTTGATGGACGACAACCCTACACCCTTCTTGACAGAAAAGGTCCTAATTGACAGCTCGTTTCGAGGGGACCATATTTGATCCATCGAAAAAATTGTTGAAAAGTGATCAGAAATTATTTGGTGGTTGGTGGTTTAATCGTTACATCAAAATTTACATAGGGCTTAAGGACCCTATTTTCAGAATTGTCTGCTGAAATTAAAATTATTATACATTATTTTAGGTTGAATTGCTCATAGAAGGAATTACTCAAATTCCTCGTCCAACCAGATTTTAAACCTACCAAAATGAAACCTTTTTTTTAGCTGTGTGAAATGAAAAAAAAAAAAAAAAATATTTTTGTCATTTTTGTCATGTTCGTCATTTTTGTCATTTTTGTCATTTTTGTCATTTTTGTCATTTTTGTCATTTTTGTCTTTTTTGTCTTTTTTGTCATTTTTGTCATTTTTGTCATTTTTGTCATTTTTGTAATTTTTGTAATTTTTGTCATTTTGTCATTTTGTCATTTTGTCATTTTTGTCATTTTTGTCATTTTGTCATTTTTGTCATTTTTGTCATTTTTGTCATTTTTGTCATTTTTGTCATTTTTGTCATTTTTGTCATTTTTGTCATTTTTGTCATTTTTGTCATTTTTGTCATTTTTGTCATTTTTGTCATTTTTGTCATTTTTGTCATTTTTGTCATTTTTGTATTTTTGTCATTTTTATCATTTTTGTCTTTTTTGTCATTTTTATAATTTTTATAATTTTTATCATTTTTGTCATTTTGGTCATTTTTGTAATTTTTGTAATTTTTGTCATTTTTGTCATTTTTGTCATTTTTGTCATTTCAAAAATACAAAAATGACAAAAATGACAAAAATTACAAAAATTACAAAAATGACCAAAATGACAAAAATGATAAAAATTATAAAAATTACAAAAATGACAAAAAAGACAAAAATGATAAAAATGACAAAAATGACAAAAATGACAAAAATGACAAAATGACAAAAATAACAAAATGACAAAATGACAAAAATGACAAAAATGACAAAAATGACAAAAATGACAAAAACAAAAATGACAAAAATGACAAAATGACAAAATGACAAAAATGACAAAATGACAAAATGACAAAAATGACAAAAATGACAAAAATGACAAAATGACAAAATGACAAAAATGACAAAATGATGACAAAATGACAAAAATGACAAAAATGACAAAAAACAAAAATGACAAAATGACAAAAATGACAAAAATGACAAAAATTACAAAAATGACAAAAATTACAAAAATTACAAAAATTACAAAAATGACAAAAATGACAAAAATGACAAAAATGACAAAAATGACAAAAATGACAAAAATGACAAAAATGACAAAAATGACAAAAATGACAAAAATGACAAAAAATGACAAAAATGACAAAAATGACAAAAATGACAAACATGACAAAATTGACAAAAATGACAAACATGACAAAAATGACAAACATGACAAACATGACAAAAATGACAAAAATGACAAAAAATGACAAAAAATGACAAAAATGCCAAAAAAAGCAACCAAAAGTAGATACTCAAGATAAAATTGTTTTGAGATTTTTTTTTCTGTTGTTGCGTTTTTGATTTTTTTTTGTTGTGGGCAAAAATTGACTTCATTGTAGGAGTTGGTCATCCGAATTGAAATTTTAAAAACAATGTTTTGTAGGACTATAAGTATGTACGTTTTATTCATTAATAGATGTTTTACGTTTTAGTACACGTCGTTACAGTAAAAGTATTGTATCACATCAATTCATACTTATCAAAGGTCTTCATAAATATTTGTTTGTGAGTATAGTGTAGGAGTTTTTCGATAGTACACTTTATTTATAATTTTTCAATAATATTGTGTTACACTAGCTCACATCATTTTCGCAGAAAACTGGGAAAACCTTTCCATTTTGAAGTCCACCATCACATGTTTGTTGCAGCATTGTTTCTCGCCAAACTTTTATTTTATTTTATTATAGGTTTGTCACATTTAAATACTTATTTATAAATTGTATGTGTATTCTTTTCCTAAAATTGAAAAAAAAAATAATAAATTTTTTCCCACCACATGTCATGTGTTCTCATTCCCTCGAGTTTTGTCGACTTCACCCTTTAATTATTCGTTCGTTTTCTTTTTTTTAAATTAGTTAAGTTTATAAATAGTTAATTGCATTTAATCTCACTGTTAAACAGGCTGCTCGCCCACCATACGAGTCAATCGTGTGTATTTTGGTTAAACTTACAATTTCATCTATTCCTTGCTCTAATCACGATTTAAGCTTGTTTTTTTGTTTTGTTTTGGTTAGCACATTCACATTGATTATGTCGAAAGCAGCTACTGTTTGGAATATTCGCAAATTTGGGCCTTTAAAATGTTACTGCTTAACGCTCAAGAGAATGAACTATCGCGGGTTAAAAATATCGTATGAAGTCTGCGTTCTAATCATGCTCTTGCGCCCAACGTCACACCAGGATAGATCGATCGCAATCCACTCCCATAATATTGTTCTATTTGCTAGGAAGTATGCTAGACAGCAGCGCCGCGGGTTCTCTCGATTAGCTTTTGATATGTGTGTTTAAAGTTAGTCGATTTGTTGTTGCTCGTGGCTTGTGTTTAAAGGTAAAAATGGCAACTTTTGCTCGTATAGAAACGCTACACGCCTAAATAGCTTGTTAGTTTGTTTGTTTGCTTATTTGCTTTTTTTTTGTTTGTTGTTGTTGTGTGTGCTAATCTTAGTAATGCTTGTTGGTAACACGTATTTGGTCCAGCGCACCAATAAGAATTCTACTTAGTCTCATTTTTGTTTGGTTTACTTCACACACACACACACATCACATCACCCACAGTTTGCTCTAGCCAGTAGACACGTACTAAATCGTTGCTCTTGTGTTTGTATTTATTTTTGCTGTGCTATATGTTACTATTTGTTTTATTAGAGTGGTTGAGAGGAAGAGAAGCAGATATTTTCAAAAACAAAATGGTGTTCAAGGCTAAAAAAACACTATTTGAAAAATTAAAAACTGATTCAAAACCATATCTGCAAATAAAAGGTAAAATTTGACAATACAATACTCAACAAATTATGATTCATTGCTTTGAAGATAAGATTTCCATTTCCAGTTTTTTTTTTCCTTTCGAGCTCTTTTGACCATGTACTCGCAATAAACTTAATTTTGTGTCAAAACCTAGAAGAAAAAAAGTTCACTCAAGCACAACAAAAATGTCATGCTAGTGCTTGAACAGCCTCCTTTTAGGCTAGTACGGAGCTCGGAAAAAACGAATACTCCATAAAAAACGCCCAAACAATGCATTGTAATGGACAACATTTGAATGAAAACAGTCGTTTATGCAACAAGTTGCAAAACAAAAAGTTTTTCAGCACAAATCGTGCATTTATGAATAAATACGTCGAGAGCTAAAAAAAAAACAAGTTTTGCAACGAGTTCCATACAATTTTTTTTTGCGATTCCGAAATTTGTGAAACAAGTAGTAGAACGTTTCAGCATTTGTTTTAAAAGGGGTTTCTATTCGATTTTGTTGTTTTTGCAACAAGTTGAAAAAAGAAGATTTTTTCAGCAGGAGTCGTACATTTATTCAACGAGGTTTACCGAGTTGGATAAATACGACGAGTGCTGAAAAAATCAAGTTTCCGAAAAACGCTTCTTGAACGGAATTTCAAAACAAAACAAAAAATATTGAAAAATGTTACTTTTCGATACTAGAGCAATTCTCTACGAGATCGGTCTTTTTTCTTCAATTTTAATTTTTGTATTTTTTAATCCGACTGAAACTTTTTTGGTGCCTTCGGTATGCCCAAAAAAGCCATTTTGCATCATTAGTTTGTCCATATAATTTTCCATACAAATTTCGCAGCTGTCCATACAAAAATGATGTATGAAAATTCAAAAATCTGTATCTTTTAAAGGAATTTTTTGATCGATTTGGTGTCTTCGGCAAAGTTGTAGGTATGGATACGGACTACAATGGAAAAAAATGATACACCGTAAAAAAAAATTGGTGATTTTTTTATTTAACTTTTTATCACTAAAATTTGATTTGCAAAAAAACCCTATTTTTAATTTTTTTTATTTTTTATATGTTTTAGAGGACATCAAATGCCAACTTTTCAGAAATTTCCAGGTTGTGCAAAAAATCATTGACCGAGTTATGAATTTTTTAATCAATACTGATTTAAAAAAAAATCGAAATATTGGTCGCAAAATTTTTTCAACTTCATTTTTTGATGTAAAATCGAATTTGCAATCAAAAAGTACTTTAGTAAAATTTTGATAAAGTGCACCGTTTTTAAATTAAATCCATATTAAGGTGACTTTTTTGAAAATAGTCGCAGTTTTCAATTTTTTTTTAATTAGTGCACATGTTTGCACACTTTTGAAAAAAATATTTTTGAAAAGTTGAGAAAATTCTCTATATTTTGCTTTTTTGGACTTTGTTGATACGACCCTTAGTTGCTGAGATATTGCAATGCAAAGGTTTAAAAACAGGAAAATTGATGTCTTCTAAGTCTCACCCAAACAGCCCACCATTTTTTAATGTCGATATCTCAGCAACTAATGGTCCGATTTTCAATGTTAATGTATGAAACATTTGTGAAATTTTCAGATCTTTTCAAAAACAATATTTTCAAATTTTTTAAATCAAGACTAAAATTTTAAAAGGGCGTAATATTGAATGTTTGGCCCTTTTGAAATGCAATCGCACAACCTGGAAATTTCTGAAAAATTGGCATTTGATGTCCTCTAAAACATATCAAAAAAGAAATAAAAATAGTGTTTTTTTGCAAATCAAATTTTAGTAATAAAAAGTTAAATAAAAAAAATCATCAAATTTTTTTTTCCGTGCATCATTTTTTTCCAGTGTAGTCCGTATCCATACCTACAACTTTGCCGAAGACACCAAATCGATCAAAAATTCCTTCAAAAAATACAGATTTTTGAATTATCATACATCATTTTTGTATGGACAGCTGCGAAATTTGTATGGAAAATTATATGGACAAACTAATGATGCAAAATGGCTTCTTTGGGCATACAGAAGGCACCAAAAAAGTTTCAGTCGGATTAAAAAATACAAAAAAAAACGAATGACCGAAATCCTAGAGAACTGCTCACTAGTGTTGAAAAGTTCAACTTTTCGGCACCCATTTTTGAAATTTATTGAAAGGTTTTAATTTTCCATACGGTTTGAGTGTCTTGAAAATATCGAAGTATAAACGAAAAAAAGCGAAAAAATTATTATACTACACTGGTAATCTATTAAAAAGATTTCACAAAAATTCAAAATATTTTTTTCAACTAGTTCAAACATATTAAAAATAATGACGCTGGAAAATAAATTTGAGACTGTTTTCAGTGAATTATTTTTTTAAACATCAATTTTGCCCCCTGATTTTTCGGGACGATTTTGGAGAGCGACATAAACTTTGAAAAATAATTGCACTGGCCAGAAATTTAAATACAAATACAGTAGTTGTTCGGTAACTGGGCGTTGTTTAACTGGGCTGCTTTTTAACTGGGCGCTCGATAACTGGGCCGTAACCCAGTTAAAAAGCAGACAAACGTCAAAAAACCAAAATGACCGAGGGGTTAATGGATGCAAAAATCATATTCAATAAATAAAAAAACTTTTTTCAAACTTTTGTTAAATTTCAAGTTACAATTAAAGAAATATGAAAAATAAGCATTGTAAATAAATTTGAGTAACTTTTATTTTTATATTTCATCTGGAAAATATTATAAATCGGTGGTCCCCTCGTTATTTTATGTTCAGCCCAGTTAACGAGCAACATTCGGTGACTGGATTACGTTCTCAGCCCAGTTACCGAACAACAATTAATTGAAGATTTAAGAAATTCATAAGTTTATGAATCCAAAAATTAAAAAAAAATCGACAATTTCAAAATTAAAAAATCTGAAATTTCTAAATTAAATTAGTCATGAATTCAAAAATTTCGAAAAATAAAATTCAAAAATTAAAAAACAGACTTCCAAAATTAAAAATTTAAAAATAAAAAAAAAGCCAAAAATCAAAGCAATATCAAGAATACTGAAATATGATTAAAAAAAAATTAGAGATCTAGACTAATTAATACATATCGTACACGATTTACCGAAGTCCTCGCCAAAATTGCTCTCCGGATAATCAAATCACGTAATTTTCATTTTTCTCAAATTTTGGGTCCTGAAATATGACTCCAAAAATGCTCCGAAGTTATTTGATTTTGTGTAATTAAAGATTACGGCAAAAATTCAATTGATTTAAAAAAACTTATAATCTGGAATATAAAAGTTTAATAAATCAGAAGTTTAAATATCCGGGGATTCGAAACTTTAAATGCTGTTCGTACTTGATTTTCTGAAGTCCGTGACAAAATTTCACTCCGGGTCAACCATTCACGGAAATGTTTTTACTCCAAAATGCTCCAAAGTTATTTGAATTTCTGTAATTTATTGGCGGCAAATATTGAGGCATTTAAGAATCTAAAAATTTTAGAATTTTGTAAGTTTTTTGTAAAACTTTTCTTATTTTTGTTAGTGCCTTCGTTAAAGAAATAATTGTCCCAAAATGGATTATGATGCAACACACAGCAAAAATTTGTTATGAACTGCAAAAAAACTTGTATCTTGGCCAGCGATGGAATAATCATCATCAAAAGAAAATCTTTTGACGTTCATCAAGAGAAAAAATCCAAAAGGAGCATGGCTCTCCTCTCTCGCGCACAAAAGATCGGTAAAAGGAATCTAAAAAAATCATCATCTTGATTATTCGGCGGAACATCTTTTTCACTACTACACTTGCATGTGGTACGTCACAGGTCGAAAAATAAACTGTCACTTTTTGTAGTTGGGCAATTAGTGTAAACAAAGCGAAATAAATAATTTTAAGTGATGCTAACAAGGGAAATCACAAAAAATCATCCACAGAATGATTTTTCGGAGAAGTTCGGGAGCAATTTTCTTTTGCGTGATTTGCCTCCTCTCTCTTTCGCGGGTGAAGAAATGATTTTTTTGCGATTATTCCATCCCTGATCTTGACTATTCACCAATAAAACCGAATTGAAATTGAAAATTTAAGAGTTAAAGCAAGTTTTGAAACTCAATCATAATTTTTTAAATTTCCTAAAAAAAATTTTTTGTACATGAGGCTTTCTAGTCAGAAATTTACCAACACATTCAAAGTATGTTTACATGGCAGCTGGAGGTTTGTTTGCGTCAGGTGTCATATCTCTTTCAAGCAAAAGTTTTTTTGTCAGGCGACTTCTAGTTGGATTCTTTGACTGACCGCTCGATATGTCAGCCAACATACTTCGCAGGGGCGTTCCTTCCGAGCTCCATACTGAGCTTCTTTTCTATGGAAACAAACTGGGAACCATCGAACCGTTGTAAAATCATCCGTGAAGATGGTGACGTGGTGAAACAAATTTCAGCGAATCCGGTACAGTTTTGTGATGGTTTTTTTTAAATAAAATTTTTGATTTAAACCGATTTTTTTTTGGGAAATCACAACCAAAAAATCATTTTGTTATGAATAACACCCCAATTTCGCTGAAACTTTAACCAGGGCCATATTTTAACCCCCAAAATCACCTCCTTTGATGAAAAATTGAAATCCCAGAAAAAATCATCGAGGCAAATATTTTGTCTCGTCGGGATTTTTTTTTCTACAACTGTCAATATCAAAGGGACAATCGCGGGTGTTTACAGAACGATGCAAATTGAAAAATAAATTCAAAATATTTATTTGTCTGACCTGCAGCTATGGGAGAGAATCATGGCAACGATCAGAGAACAAATCAAATGATTGACAAACTCCTTCCAAAAGCTTCAAAAAATGTCCAGGCAAGCCATGAGAAAGAGAAAATATTGACAAATGGAGAGACATCAGGAGGGAGGGATTCAACGAGCTAGGAATAATTTCGAGGCGGGAAGAGCATGAAAGTATGCAACTTGAAGGGACTGGAAGAAACCATCGAACCAGACCAGACAGGACACTCAATAATAGAAGTATTTAATTAACGAGAAAAAGGATATATTTTTGAAAAAGGTACAAAAACTGCAATAATAACTTTTAATGGTTTAATATTGTCGCCGCGGCACTAAACCGAATTGAGCAAGTTTAACTCTCGCGACGATTTTCTGTCGCGAAATATCTGTCAAGCATGTTTAAGTGATTTTGAATCAGTGTGTTTGCTTTTTTTGTTTTGACGGCTTTTGATGATGAGAAAAACGTGGCTGATCTTTTCTGGTCTGCGAAGGAAATGGAATGCTTTAGATTAAATTATTGTTTAAAATCTTGGTTTTTAGTTCTACTACCACTAGAACTGTTTCATTTGGGGTAATTTATGAAGTTCAGTCAGTTTCCAGCTCCAGGAAAAGACGCAAAAGGGAAAAAGTCTTGGTTAAGTTGCTGATTACGGATCGATTACCGTCTGAATAAAACAAAAATAAGTGGCCTCATTGTCGAGGGACCTCAATCCGGTCCGTTGTGTCCCAAGGGGTTGGAAACTCTTAGAGCTATAATTATTATGTCAACCAGTATATCAAAATATATGTTAGTATACTTATTATTTCCTTTACATATCGCCAGTATACTTACCAATATACTGAGAGTATCTTAATATACTAACAGTTTATTGCTTTTCGGTTAGTATACTAACAAGTATACTGGAATATCGTTAATATACTCAGTATTTTAAAGAAATATTAGAGTTTCCAGCCCCCTGTTGTGTCCTCTCACCGGGAGAGTTTTGCCGATGCGGGATGTTGCGGGTGTCGATTGAATAAGCTCTATAGCGTCAAAATGGGAAGACCCAGCCACCAATTTGAAAATCAAAAGCGCCGTAATTGTACTCTCCAAGCTAGACATCATAAAATGGTCCATCCGGATGATCGAATCCACGCTCACAGAACGATTTCCGGTAGATTTTCGTGATCGATTCCATGATCCGTGTAAGACGCGGCGCGAGTCTTATCGCAACTCAACTGGCGACATTTCAGTTTGGTGCCGCGGCGAAATTTTGTTTTGGTTTCGCGTGTGACATTTGAGGTACACTCAGAAAAGAAACAACAGAAAATTGCTTCGCGAGATGAAAAACACTCGCGCTGTTATTTCGATTTATTTCAAAAACCACAATAACAGATTACTGCACTAGTAGTACACACTACCAAGTAATATTACAGCAGTATGGTTTTGTATGTATAACTTTTTGACACTTTTTCAAGATATAAAAATAAAAATGTTTGCAGTTTGATTCTGTTTATTCGTTGTAGTGCTCATGTTTTCATGTAAAGACGGCTTTCTCAAAAACTTTATTTTATTGTTATTTCAAAAAAGTGGAAATATTATAGAAGAAACAAAATTGAAAAAGAACAGGAAAATTAGACCTAGAAGGAAACTAAGGAGAAGAAAGGGAAATTTCTGATATGAAATAAAGAAAAACCATAAAACTGAGAATAGAGTAATACGCTTGAAATGAAATTTATTTAGATTCTTTGACAGTTCCGTCGGACTGTGAATAAGTTGTATGTGTTGCTTTTGCTATCTTCTATTATTGTTTGATATTTTGGTTATTTCACTTGCTTGCTTGTTTTTTTCCTAACTTAAAACACGTATTTTTTGCTTGTTTAATTTATGTACAATTTGCATTGAAATTCAACTTGCAGAAGTTGTATCTTTCGTTATAAATAAAGCAATCACCACCGCTCCTCTCGATGCAAAAGTGTGCTAACATTTTACGCCGCTAAAAAATAAATTTAATAACACAGCTCAACGGCTCTCTAATCTCGGTAAAATGTAATTTTTTGATATTTTGCTTGCTAAAATAAAACACATTTGCCACAGTTGAGAATTTCGTTCTCCATTTCACGCCAAATTCAGAAAGCAAAGTCAACCAACAAATTGTCCCTCTCGCAAAGAGGAAGAAATGAGGGGGGAAACAGAAAAAAAATGTAACTAAAAACAATCTAACTTAACTGTGATAAAAGAATTTTTGGTATTTGAGTGTGATACCTCAGCGGCAGTGCGTCCTCCGTCTACTGCTGCTGACTTCTCTTTTGCTGCTCCAGCTGCTGAAGCATCACCTGCTCGTGCTCGTCGCTGCCCTTGAGACAGTTCAGCTTATACTAATTGCTGGTGACGTTCGGTTTGCGACCGCCCCGCGGCTTTATGCTCTCCGAAATCTGCCACATGGCGTCCTCGTCCAGGTAGTTTTCAAAGTTGTCGAAAAAGCCGATGATTTTCTCGTTCTTCTTGAACTGGTACGACCTGTGAGGGGGAGGGGAAAATTTACTAAAATGTTTCTACTCTGATTCTAAGCAAAAAAAAAAAAACTTACCCCTTCTTGAAACGCTTCATGTTTACCACGATGTGGTACTGCTGCCAGCGTTTGGAGAAGTTTATCGAGCCGTCCTGCAGCGTGTCCGGGTTGCCAATGTGGACAAACGTGAGATCCTGCAGCACCAGGCCACTGTTGCAACGAAAAAGTTGAGGAAAATTAGTTTTTTTTTTATTTCAAAATGAATTTTAGAACTTTTTATCAGAAATTATAACACACCTTCCCAAAAAAAACCATCCAAATACGAGCGAAATCAACTTGGAGATATCGGGGAGAATTTCCCTTATCCCCTGAAAAAAGCGAAGTATCAACTGTTTCCGGCTTCCAAATCCAAACCTGGTTTTTTTGTAAGAGTAATTTTCAAATCACAATTGATTGATCAGATGGGGCACTTTTATAAATTAAGTATATTGGACAAATGATCGCATTCAGAAGTAACACTTTCGGACAAATATTGGTAAGCAAATGGCATGCAATGTGTGTAAAGGACAAACGATGTCATGCTTCGAATTTCGGGTCGCTTCCAAATCCAGACATCTTATATTGTTTTATCAATTATTTGAACATAATTTCATATAATTATTCTTCCAAGAAATAGCATTTAATTTATTTTCTCAAATTGACTATTTTTTACTTAAAAAATACAATAAACTATTCAAAATCGTTTCCGAATTTTTTGAGCTTAATGTATCTCCAGCAAAATGATTTGTATTGATGTTATAATACAAGATGGTAACTAAATTTGCATTGTAGTTAGTCTATTAATTTCCTTTGTAATTAATTATTTTTTTAATGTCAGCAAAAGTTTAACAATAAATAATTTATGATACTTTCCAATACTAAATAAATATAGCATAATTTTTAAAAGATCCACAAATATAAAAATAAATTCCTCATTTCATATTGTATACCAAACTTTTTTATTGAAAAGATCAGAAACTTTCACAAAAGTCAGTAATTTTTTACATTGAAAACCGAAACAATAGCTTTCGAGATAACGTCCGTTGAAAATTTAAGGCTGATTGGGTGACACTTAAGAAGGTATTTAACTATGATCATACACACCAATTTCTCATTACTGAATTCAGTTAAATTTACTGAAATCTGCACTACTGAATTTTTCAGTAAATGAAAACTTGCTGAAATTTCAGCAAACTTTGACAGCTCCATATAAATTTGTCCATTTGTTTGTCAAACGCGCAAACTTGTTTGCGGCAAAAAATGCAAGATTGTTTGTTTGTTTCCCATAGTCTAATACCTCCTTTAGAAAACTCATTTTCATAGAAAGAATTTGATTTAGTTTCGAATTTATTGACTACAGTTTCGATAGTTTAAAAAAATCATATCCCTGCAACGCTTTTTGCACCATCATACACTATGGCTTAAAGTATTTCGTTTTGAGTTCCATAAAAAATTGTTAAAAACATGTATTTTGGAAATCTAAGCTTTACTGGAAAAAAGTTAAATCATGAAATGGGTATGAATCACATTCCCGACATTTTCTCGGTTTAGAAGATTTTTTCTCAGCCCCCTAACACTAGAATTATTTAAAGTTTTACTAGTATTATTCCATTTGTTGTCACTTCTTGTTTTTTTTTAATTTTCAAAAAATAATGCAAGCTTTTCTAGTCATGTCACATACAAAAATATATAGGAGAAAAATATTTATAAAAGACTTATTAAACTTGAATCACATTGGGTAAAAAGTTGTAGTTCATTTAAAATCCAAAGCACAACAAAGAACAACAAAAATCCATTTTAATTTCTAGTAAGTTATTTAACAACTGTCGTCCTTGATTTAGCATAGCATAGCATAGCATAGCATTGGTGTCTACCCGTAGCTGCTACTTCGTTATTGACCAGGACCCCCAAACATTGCTCCGTGAACCACAGATGAAAAGAAGGAACCAATCATCACCCTTTCGCAATTTTCAAAGGTCCCCATCGTGCTGATCAATACCGACGCCGGCCACGACCAGAGGTAAGACACGGGGAAGTGGATGGGAATGTTAGCCGATACTTGAGTGATGGGACCGCTAAATCGGCTGCGTCTCCGACAAAGTATCACATGAGTTTTGAGGGGTTAGTAAGATGGGCTTCATTTATTAAAATGATTTTATATCAAAGGCCTTAAAACATATTCGACGGCGTGCCTTTCGATCATCGATGATATGGAATGGACTTGATCCAGCAAAACGACTTGCTAGTCTAAAAAAAATAGGTACGTTTTTATAGAAACTATAAAAAGAGAACAACACAAAAAAAACTCATCGGCCAACGAACGCGGAAAAAAAACAATGAAATAAGAAGAAGGTAAAAAAACAGGACTGCGCGTCCCCACAGGCACCGCACTACTGATCTATTAAGTTAATACTATGATTTAACTTTCAAAAACATAACAAAAATAATGAAAAGATAGATTTTATACCTGTTTGAACATTTTCCCGGGATTCCAAAATAAAAAAAAATCCCGGGAAATTCAAAACCCGGGAAAATTGGACGCCCTAGATGTAAACAATCACATGGCACCAATACTATAACATCAGCTACAGCTCGATCATTGTTTGCATCAGGACACTGTGACGAGGAGTTCGTCATTTTTGAGTTAAATTATATTTTTTTCACTGGGCCTAGAAAGCCTTATAGGACGTATTAAAACAAACTCTAGATTTGTGAGTAATGACCAGAGTTGCCAAGTTGCCAGACAAATCTGGAAATCCCAGATTTTTTAAAGTTTCAGCCAGATTAAAACTCTCAAAGGCATCATTCCCGATCGGCCATTTGGCGGCCATGTTTGTTTTAGAAAAACATTAAAATCTTGCTTTAGATTTATTTTTTCATTTCAATTTACTATTTCTGGACCCCGAATTCAGAACCATCATTGACAGTCATATTTTAACAAATTTTGCCAGATTTTTCATTTTCTACCAGTTCAGAAAAAATATGATTAAAATGAACGATTATAATCGAATGTAGTTTTTTTGCCACCAATTGAGCTCGGTGCACCGTTTCCTGTTGGAAACCTGTTCAGATGTTCCGAAGGTCTGGACCATGCCTATTATTTTTGCAGGATGATGTATCAGGATGATTCCTTGAAGTTTTGTAACATTTCCGACATTGTTTTCAATGATGACAGATGCACAGATTTGTCTGTGTTTCACAGACATTTGAGCGTGTGTCAGACATTTTTTGACATGCCCAGACTTTTAACAAACGTCATTAAATAATTATTTTGTAAAAATATCTATCGAAACATACCTTGTTAGTCTTCAAATGCTTAAAACGCAATTTCTGATGGATTTCTTCTTCTGTAAATTGATATATTTGAATTTCAGACAAATGCACAGACATAGACAGACTTTTTTACAGACATTTTAAAAAATCAAGTGGCATCGAACATTTTTTGTTATATTGACCAAATGCCCATATTGGGTGGCCGACGGAATCCGGAATGTCTACGGTAAAAATGGGCCATATTTGTCACCCATCTGACAGTTGAACAAATAGACAAATCTGGATCTTTTGCAACCGGAAGCATCTAATTTGGTTTATTCTACCCAAAGTTATAACATTTTTTAAAGAAAAATAATAGGGGTCAAATGACATCCCGAGCGTTTGAGTGTCAAATAACAATTTGCGTTATTAAACCGAAATAACAATTGTTTGTCATTCTGGTCATGACTGTAACATAACCAGTGTTGGTTTTTTCGCGCTCTCGCGAGAAAAATTCCTCTCTCTTTCTCGCCACGAGTCTCGAGCTGCCGAGAGAAACTCACCGATTGCCCGTGCTCTCCTCCTCTCGCGAACGGGCTTTCTCGCGAGCCAGAATTTCCCGTTCGCGAGACGTTGAACGTGTTAGAAACGAACAAAAAACAACACAGCGATTGAAGTTACACCTCTATACCATCGCCTGGTTCGCATTAATAAGCCTAATAAACAAGTTGCTAGCTTGGGACGAACGGCTAGCACGAGGCGCAAACGAAAATGCGAGCGCGAGAGAGAAGAAAAAAGTAGAGGAAATATGTCCATTTTAAGCCTAATAATCTGGAGTGTTCCTTGAAATTTACTAAACCAAGTACACCAACGAGTAGAGCAAGTTTTTGTGAACATTTCTGTTTTTTTTTTTAACTTTCAATAATAGTTATGCTATTCCTATGACAAGCATTTTAAAAACATATTTCCAGAATGCATTCTAATCAGTCGAGTGCATTGGGCAACGCCCATTTTTCTATTTTCAGCTTAATTCTTTTTTTTCTTCCAGCGCTCTTTTGGGACTGCTTAGTGTTGCCAAAATTGATGAAATTGTAAGCGAACACTCACGAAAAGTAGCATTTATAGAGAAAGTTTCCTGACAACACTGGCAACTTAATCAGGCGCTGCTGGTGGTGTTGGTGTCCACCCTTTGTTCTTGATTTGCCTTCGCTTCTCGCTCGGTTTTCTTCAGCCTTCGATTGGAATGGAGCACGAGGCGCTCGCAGCGAGAGCGAGAACGCGAACGAAAATGCGAGCGCGAGAGAGAAGAAAAAAGTAGGGGAAATATGCCCATTTTAAGCCTAATAAGCGGTCGTGTTTAAATAATGCTGGATAATCTGGAGTGTTCCTTGAAATTTACTAAACCAAGTACACCAACGAGTAGAGCAAGTTTTTGTGAACATTTCTGTTTTTTTTCACTTTCAATAATAGTTATGCTATTCCTATAAGGCTTTCTAGTCACAAATTTACCAACACATTCAAAGTATGTTTACATGACAGCTGGACGTTTGTTTGCATCAGGTTTCCTATCTCTTTCTAGCAAAAGTTTTTTGTCAGGCGACTTCTAGCTGGGTTTTTTGACTGGCTGCCCGATATGTCAGACAACATACTCGCAGGGCTGTGACAGCTACAGCTCGATCATAGAGCTTTATGACGTTTCGCGTACACACACTAGCGCACCATTTGATTTTGCTGGCCGGACAAAATTTAACCTCACTTTTTTTCGTGTATGTATACGCAATACATGCGCACGTAAATAACTCTATTGTTTGCATCAGGACACTGTGACGAGGAGTTCGTCATTTTTGAGTTAAATTATTTTTTTTCACTGGGCCTAGAAAGCCTTATTACAAGCATTTTAAAAACATATTTCCAAAATACATTCTAATCAGTCGAGTGCATTGGGCAACGCCCATTTTTCTATTTTCAGCTTAGTTCTTTTTTTCTTCCAGCGCTCTTTTGGGACTGCTTAGTGTTGCCAAAATTGATGAAATTGTAAGCGAACACTCACGAAAAGTAGCATTTATAGAGAAAGTTTCCTGGCAACACTGGCAACTTAATCAGGCGCTGCTGCTGGTGGTGTTGGTGGCCACCCTTTGTTCTTGATTTGCCTTCGCTTCTCGTTCGGTTTTCTTCAGCCTTCGATTGGAATGGGTAGTCAAAATTGAAACGTCAAAAGACTTAACGCGTTTGTTTTTTTGATGGCGCTTGCTAATTATTTACCTGTTTCGGGATTATTTTTTTTAGTAAGTGACTAACTAATGTCCAAAAGAGCACGTTGCCGGTAGTTGGAAGCAATTGCATATCTTAAGCGCTTAGAAAACGTTAGCACAAGTGAAAAGATATTGATGGCGACTTCTCATCTTGCCCTGGACCTTAAAAAACTATGATTTACTCACATGTACGGTATGCACGGCGGATTCGTTTCGCCCAGTGCCTGCCGGTACGCCCGGAAGCTGGAGCTGGAGTCAATGAGTGCGCAGTACTCCTTCAACCCCTCGGTTATCGTCCGGTGCCATTCGAGCCTGTTGACAGAAACATATTAATTTTCTCAGCTTCAAGAAGTTTTAGAGATTAATCTTACCTCCTAATCGGTGCGGAATCCAGCGCCGACAACAGTGCCAGATACGAGTTGTAGTTGTTGATCTTCCGTAAATGCTTCATTATCTTAATAAATTTGATCACATGCTTTTCCCTATCTTTGGCATCCTCTTGTCTTAAAATTTGCGATCGAGCCCTGTCGGAAAAAAACCAAACTTTAGGATTCTAGTTTGAAGTTCAGAAAAATAAGTCCTCTCACCAGTACGACATCTTGTTGAAATGCTCGGTGAAGGTCGTCAGATTGGGCGAGCGCTCCTCGTTCTGTTCCTGGGCCCAGATCAGCACCTCGGGGATCTCGATCTTGTGGAACAGCTCGGCGTCCAGCAGCGTCATCTGTTCGGCGATCTCCGCCGACTTGAGGTCCAGCAGCGTGGGGAGCGACGTCATGACGGCCCGCGACGACAGCGTCACCAGGCTGGGCTCCTTCAGGTGTTTCGCCTTGTACAGGCGCACCTTCTCGATGTACTTTACGCGCAGCAGCTTGGCCATCGTGAGGTGGCCGGCGCAGACCAGCTGGTACACAAAGTTCATCAGGATTTCGAGCAGCCGGAGCGACAGGTCGGGACTCCTGCGAAGGTTCACGGTAGGATTAGGTTCGGTAACCTCGAGAAAATGGAACTGGTACTTACGTCAGATCGTTGACCACGCGTACCAGCAGCGAGAAGGACTCCTTCGCGGCCTTTTGCTTGGCGTCGATCATCTGACAGTGGAACAGCGAGTACCGGTGGGTCAGCTTCTGGATCAGCTCCAGCGGCGAGATGAACGTGCGGAACGTCGTGATGAAAGCCTCTCCGTATGCTGGGTGTGTTACGTTGATTATTTTTGTTGAGTTGGTTATTTATGGAAAGTAGTAAAATGAGAATGATTATTAAAATGCAAAGGTTATCCCTGAATATTTTTTATAACTAACACCATTTATTTTAGGAGCGTGCAGAGTTTTGAAACGAAGCGTAAAAATTTTAGCGTTTTTACCGTCAAAAATACGAATTCATCGAAAAATAGTTCATGCTTAACTGTTGCGGCGTAATGTGTCGATGAAAATAAAATTATCTAAGCTACCAAAGCTCAAAAAATCAAAATAAATTTTTACCATTTGTAACAAAAATAATGAAAAAATATTGAATCAGAAACGTGTTAGGCGCTCTCTTTACAAATCTCTCTTTAATTTTCTTTACATAAGATTACGGCGAGAGAGTAAAACCAAAAAAAGAAGGAGAACGAGAGAGTTTTCTCAAAAGAGAGTTTAAAACAGAACCGAAGAGTACAGGAGAGCAATTCTGATGAAGAGAATTATCGTTATTTGCCGCAAAAGCAATCGCCGAAAAACAATTGAAATGAATAATTATTTAGCTTATATTAGTGGCAAAGCTTACTCATAAAGTTAACAATTGCAATAAAAAGCAAAAAAAAAAACAAATTGTCAAAGGCGATAGTTTGCAAATTAAATATGTTCAAAGCAAATTCAAACCTAACTTCAACAAAAAATAAACATTTTTAAGCTTAACTAAAAACCATGATTAAATGAAAACTGAAACATTCTACAATATGATCAACACTATCGATTTCAGTGAAAATTGCACTGGCATTTTTCTTCTTCTGAAAACAACGACACTGACTGATGTTAATCGTGGAGCTCTTACCATCTTCTAAAAACTCATCAGTTACTGTTTTATTTATTTTTATTACAGAATGTGCCGATTTTTTTTTTAAATTTAAAAACATTTAAAAGTGCGCCAAGTGGTGTTAAATTTTTGTATTTTGGGTGGTGATGGTGGTGGTGGTGTTCGCGTTAAGGTTTTGGTGACATTAACGAGGTGTGAGCGACAAAACAACGGGGAGAAACGAGAGAGAAAAGGGAAAAAACAATCATGTGGAATCCAATTAGATTTGAAAAAAAGGTGAAAATAAAACGATTGCATTGGGGGTTTCGTGAAGATTTGCGTTTCGCACTGACAAAAAAAGTATTATTTTTTAAGCGACGAATTCAGGACAGAAACACACACATTCTAAGCATGACCCCATTAAAAAAAAATACGCCACTTCTATGATTTTTATAGGTATCATTTAAAGGTGATGCCACGATTTTCTGTTTTTCATTTTTTGTGTGAAAATAGCCATAGCCTCACGAAAAATGCAGGATGGAATGTCTCACAAAAAATACAAAAATCACTTATCAAAACGTTTTTTTTAAAGCTGTCATGAACATGAATCTGATGTGTTCTATCAAGGGTTAAAAGCCGAAGCCGAATGCCGATGTCAGAGCCGAACTACCTGAGGGTTCGAGCTTGTTACGATATAATAAAACGTCTCTTTCGAGTTTAAGCCGTCACATTGAACGGAGCCAAACCAACGTCTTTTAATTTAATATCCGGATAGTCTTATTACCTAAGTGATTAAAACATAATAACTGGCGACGAGGAAAAGGAGCTCAGACGGATTTTATTGTCCAGCGTGAGCAAAACCGTAAATAAAAAAAAAAAAAAAAGAGATTCCTTGATAAGCAAAGAATCTTGGTAGATCAAAAATTTTTTTTTTTTTTTGATTGATAGTGATTAACTTGGGCCTGAGATAAGGTAGAGTAATCGCAGGTGAAAAAAAAAAACAAGGTTGTGCAAAAATACAAAAAGAAACCCATTTTGGCGTAAAAGTATATAAAAAAAGAGTCTTTTGTTAAGTACTTTGTAAGCGGTATTCACACCATTTTGTTTTATTCGACAGGCCTTTTGTTCTACATCTGCTGCAGCTTCTTTTTCTCGACGGTGCAGCTCTTATTTGGAAGCATCTCATCTTGGTGAAAAGCCGGTGCCGGGGCGATAAACTAGCCGTAATTTCTTCAAAACGACGCCAGCGTGGTTCAGCACGTGGAAGACCCAGACGAACGCTAGTTCGTTGAAGGGAATTGAGCTGGTGAGCTGATTGCGCGGCGAGGTCGCGTTTGCACGTGAGAAGTGAGATCCTTTGGTGAGCTTCGATTAGGACCGAGGTGAGAAGTGCCGTTCTGGGTGATATATTGAAGCAGCGTACGTGAGTAGTTTTAACTCTTCTATTGTTCGACGATGTCGACCCCTGGAATGATTGGAACAATAGACCATTACCACGCGGGTAAATCTTTCGCTAATTATATTAAACGCTTTGAGATTCTTTGCAAACTCAATAAGGTTACTGAGGATACGAAGAAAGATTTATTCATTTCGCTGTGTGGGGATGCGGTGTTTGACGAAATCATGTTGCTATTTCCCAACCAAGACGTGGACAAACTAAAATATGAGGATATTGTGGCTAAATTAAAATTGCGTTTTGATAGAACCGAGCCTATCTTGATGCATCGTTACAAATTTTATAAGAGATCGCAAGGGCCTAATGAAACGGGCGAAAATTTTGTGCTTGCTATAAATTTATTGGCTGAAAGCTGTAATTTCAAAACGTTCAAAGACGAGGCGATAAGAGATCATTTGATTTTCGGTTTATATGACCAGACGCTAAAGAAAAAGATTCTTTTGGAGGATGATATTTCGTTGGAAGAACTACAGAAACTAATAATCAACACAGAATTAGCTGGAGAAAGGGTCAGATTTTTAGTGGGTGAAGTGCCAAATAATGGTGAAGTGCTTTCGATTAAACATCGTTTGGGAGAACGTAGCAGTCGTGTGGTTAACAGAGGGGGAGGCCAATTTAATCGGTATAGATCTAGAAGTAGAAGTCGCGAGTGGGAAAGGCGCGGTAGACGTGAAAACTACAATGGCGGACAAGATCGTAGCATGCACAGTACCGCCATTTGTAATTACTGCAAGCGTGTTGGTCACATACGTAGGGAATGTTGGTTCTTAAATAATACAAGATCGGTTAAGTTTGTTAAGCTTGAGCAGGAAGAAGAAGATCAAAATGAGCGACCAGTGAGTAAATTTGATAGACTGAGAATTAACGATTCCAAGGATGAGTCTGATGTTGAATGCATGATGATTTCAAGCTTATCAAATTTAAACAACATAAGTGAACCTTGTTTTGTTGAGGCAATCGTACAAAGTAGAGAATTATCAATGGAAATCGATACAGGATCAGCAGTTTCTGTTATAAGTGAGATGCTTTACAATAACCTTTTTCGTCACGTTCCTGTTTTAACTTGTAATAAGAGATTGATGGTTGTTAATGGTGATAAACTCTCCGTAGCTGGTAGAATTTCTGTTGAGGTTCTTTTGAATGGGTTCAAAAGGAAAGTGGACTTGATAGTGTTGAAGACAGGTCAGGATTTCATACCATTAATTGGGCGCAATTGGTTGGAATTCTTTTTCCCGGATTGGAAAAACAATTTTGCTAACAAACACGAGATAAATAATTTGGCCGTTGATGTTGTGCCTAGTGACATAGTAAGTCAAATGAAAAACAAGTACAGTAAGATATTTAGCAAAGACTTTTCTGAACCAATTTTAGGCTACGAAGCTGATTTAGTTTTCAAACCGGAACAACCCATATTCAAGCGTCCATATCAGATACCGTATAAATTGAAGGAAAAGTTTGTGGAGCATTTAGACATGTTGGAAAAGCAAGGAGTCATTACACCTGTGAAAGCGAGTGAATGGGCTTCCCCAGTGATTGCAGTGGTAAAGAAGGATGATGAAATTAGAATGGTAATAGACTGTAAGGTTTCATTGAACAAAATTTTAATACCGAACACTTATCCTCTTCCACTTGCGCAAGACATATTTGCTTCTTTGTCTGGTTGTAAATTTTTCTGTTCACTTGATTTGGCTGGTGCATACACTCAGCTATTACTTTCAAAACGTTCTAGAAAATACGTTGTGATAAACACATTAAAAGGGTTGTTTATTTACAACAGGTTGCCGCAAGGTGCATCATCTAGTGCTGCTGTGTTTCAGCAAATTATGGAGCAAATTCTTGGAGGTTTGGACAGGGTTTGTTGTTATTTAGATGATGTCTTAATTGCGGGAGAGACATACGAGGAATGTTTGTGCAAATTAGAAATGGTGCTAGAAAAATTGACAATTGCTAATGTTAGAGTAAATTTTAAAAAGTGCAAATTTTTTGTTTCTTCCTTACAATATTTGGGACATGTTATTACCCAAGATGGTTTACTACCAGCACCAGAAAAGCTTTCCACAATTAATAATGCTAAAGTACCTAAAAACGTAAGTGAGTTAAAAGCTTTTCTTGGGCTTATAAACTATTACAACAAATTCATCCCAAGTTTATCTACAAAATTACGTTGTTTATATGGTTTGTTGAAGAAAAATGTTCGTTTTGACTGGACTGATGAGTGCAATGAAGCTTTTATTAATAGCAAAAATTGTTTATTGAATGCTAACATTTTAACATATTATGATCCCAAGAAACCCTTAGTAGTAGTTACAGATGCTTCATCTTATGGATTGGGAGGTGTTCTAACACAAGTAGAGAATGATGTGGAAAAGCCAGTGTGTTTCACATCGTTTTCATTAAATTCAGCACAAAGGAAATATCCCATTTTACATTTGGAGGCGCTGGCACTAGTTTGTGTTATTAAAAAATTTCACAAATTTTTATTTGGACAGAAATTTAAAGTCTTTACAGATCACAAGCCACTCTTGGGTATTTTTGGAAAGGAAGGCAGAAATTCTATTTATGTAACTAGATTACAGCGTTATGTATTGGAACTTTCAATATATGATTTTGATATTGAATATCGTCCAGCATCTAAGCTTGGAAATGCGGATTTTGCAGTCGTTTTCCAATTGAACAAAAGGTGCCAAGCAAGTTTGATTACGAATGTGTAAACAGTTTGAATTATTCAGATGAATTGCCGCTGGATTTCAACATTATTTCTACAGAAACAAAAACTGATAACATTTTGATCGAAATTATTCATTTTTTAGATAAAGGTTGGCCTAGTAATATTCCAAAACAGTTTAAAAATTTGTACTCACAAAAAGAATCGCTGCAATTTGTTGAAGGAGTTTTATTACTAGAAAACCGGGTTATTATTCCAGATAAACTAAGAAAGGCAGTTTTGAAACTTCTTCATATTAATCACAGTGGTATGGTAAAAATGAAACAGTTGGCTAGGAAAACGGTTTACTGGGAAGGTATGAATAAGCAAATAGAGGATTACGTTAAAAGTTGTAACTCTTGTGCACAAATGGAAATAATAAAAAGCCAGAGAATTTGGGTAGTTGGCTGCCTACAAATCGACCCTTCAGTAGATTGCATGCTGATTTTTTTTATTTTGAGGGAAAAACTTTTCTTTTGATTGTTGATAGTTTTTCTAAATGGTTAGAAATAGAATATATGCGTTTTGGTACTACTGCAAAGTTAGTTAACAGAAAGTTTGCAACAACGTTTGCACGTTTTGGGCTGCCCGATGTAGTAGTTGCTGATGGCGGACCGCCCTTCAATTCAAATGAATTTATCACATTTTTGAAATCTCACGGTATAAATGTTATGAAAAGTCCGCCATACAATCCGGCGAGTAATGGGCAAGCAGAAAGAATGGTTAGAGTTGTGAAGGAGGTTTTCAAAAAGTTTTTACTTGACGATCAGACAAAATCCCTGGAAATAGAGGATCGCTTAAATTTATTTCTTATTAATTATAGGAATAGTTGTCTTAGTGCTGAAGGAATGTATCCATCGGAAAGGATTTTTGCTTATCAACCTAAAATGCTTTTGGATTTGATTAATCCAAATAAAAGTTATAAAAATTTCATTGACAAAACTCCTGAAAGGATAGTTATACCAGACAAAGGTGAAAGTTTTGAGCCAGATTTATTTGACAAGTTAGTGACAGGGGATAAACTGTTCTATAAAAATAATAAATTAAAGCATGATTTTCCGAATTGGTTAGAAGCTATATTTATCAAAAAACTTTCTACCAATGTTTTTCAGATTTCCCTGAGAGGTCATGTTTTGACCGCACATCGTCATCAGCTAAAAATGGTGCATGTGCCGCAGCATAAGTCGAAGGTGATGTTTACCTTTGGCAGCAACAAACGAAAACGAGACTCGTTAGACGAAGAGGATGAGTTTCGCGGGTTCGCAGAGCAGCAGATTTTACCTGATACGAGCCATCAACATGTTAAAAAGGCGCGTTCCGAAAGTTTTAAACGAACTATAGTTACAAGATCAATGAGAAGAAATTGTCTGGATACAGAAAAGAATTGAATTATATAAAGAGTAATGAATAAGCATTCCTAGTGCAATCGATTATGTTTGTGTTCTAAATTTAATCATATGTTGTGTATTTTTGAATTAATAATTCTCTAAAGAATTAGCTTTAGGAAGGAGAACTGATGTGTTCTATCAAGGGTTAAAAGCCGAAGCCGAATGCCGATGTCAGAGCCGAACTACCTGAGGGTTCGAGCTTGTTACGATATAATAAAACGTCTCTTTCGAGTTTAAGCCGTCACATTGAACGGAGCCAAACCAACGTCTTTTAATTTAATATCCGGATAGTCTTATTACCTAAGTGATTAAAACATAATAGAATCTATTATAGAAAAATCACCCTTACATTTTACCTTAAAAAATCTAAAAATCTTATAGAAATGGCGTGTTATTTTCGTTCAGTGTATTTTTCAGAAAGTTCGTCAAATTTCCTACACGTTTGTCTTGACCGATTTTTGTTTTGTTTTTACAGAAAGATTTGCAATAGGATTAGAAAAAATGCCAAATTGCCCTTGGTCAAAAATGTAAACAGAAAAACAAAAAAAAAAATATTCAGTTTAGACATTTACTAGTTATTTTAAACATTTACAGATTTTTTAAAACGTTGATTTGTTTTTTAAGATGATATTTGTTTTACAAAATTATGTATTTCTTCCAAAATTGTTTTTTTTCCACGATTTTTTCAAACACCCATTTAACAAAATAAAAAAAAAATAATATGAGTGTCAACTGTGGAAAATTTCACATAAATATGTTAAGGGGTTACATACATGTAAATCGGCAAAAATGTCAGAGGTTGGTTTGAGCACACAATAAAACTTTTTTCAAAATCTGTTTTCAGGGCATTTTGTACATTTTCATCTATTGACAAAACAAATTTGAAGACATTTGGTTGTATCATTGCCGAGCTATAGCTATTTGAAATTAGCAGTTTAACAAAACGAGTGCCACGATTTCTCAACATTGCTTTGACCAAATCGGCTCAAAATTATGGTGAGGACTCGTTAAACCGGTCCCGTATGCATGACGGAGGCGAATTTTCAAAAAGTTTATTTAAAAAAAAGACAAAAATATTTTTCTGTTTTTCATATAAAAAACGGCAGTTTTTTTTTTAAATTTTTGTATTTTTTTTTAAATTTCAAATTTCAAAATCGGGCTTCGTTATTCACACGGGATATGTCTTGGTAGTCTTCATCCAAAATTTGGTCAACGCCAATTTGGTCTGTCCCATCTCGAGATATTATTGTAAATCAACTTGGTGATCAGAGAAAAACGCTCAGAAAGTTAGACAGTTTGCTTTGCGCAAAATTCTGAGCTTAAATCGTCTCTAACTCAGTTAAATCATGAAATATCTTCATGAAACTTTCAGGAGTGGTTGAAAATCATCTTTTAAGTGGATTTAATAAATTTTCTGTAATATGAAACTTTGTGATTTTCTACATGTATGTAACCCCTTAAACAGTGATGTTTTTTTACGAAGTAGTCTTATTTTCTGAAAATACCATATTTTATAGATTTTTTTTTTTTTAATTTGGGTGTCAACAAATCCTGATTTGCATAAATTTGTTTACTATAATTTTTTTGTGCAAGGTTTTTAGATTTACTATATTTTTTAAAAAGTACTCAAATTAAAAAAAAAACAATTTTTTTTGTTGTTTATTATATGGAATTCAACGAAGCCAAAGAATGCATGAATTTATTCAACAATGAAGTTTTCTTTACCAAAGCACTCTAATTTAAAAAAAAAATTTCAATGGAAAATACTTAAATTTATGGTATTTGCAATTTGGATTTCAAATAAAGTCTAAAATTACATGAATTGTTGCAACGCTGATGTAAATATTTTTTATTTTTTCACTATATTATGTTTTTTTTTTTTTTTTTACAAAATTATGTGTTTTTACAAAATTATGTACTTTCACAAGATTTTGTTTTCTCAAAACAAGCCCATGAATTTTAACAACGGTAATGTTATTTTTTAAGATACTTTTTTAATATTTTGTTATTTTTCACAAAATGTATGTATTTTTACCAAATTATGTATTTTTTTTATAAAATAGTGTATTTAAAAAAAAAAACAATTATAAGGGGTTTAAAATGGAGCCTAATGTTGCATTAATTGTTGCAATGGTGATGTAATTTGATAAAAAATTTGCATTATGTTTTTTATCCCAAAATTATATACTTTCACAAAATTTTGTTTTCACAATAAAAAAAAAGTAAAGCCCATGAATTTTGACAACGACTTTTACAAAGGTAATGTCATGTTTTTTTTAAATAAAATGCTTAACTTTTTACAAAAAAAGTGTTTTCTTCGAGTTTACGAATTACCTAATTAAAAAAAAGCTTGAACTGTTCAACTTTTAAATGCTTCTTAATGAAATTTGGTTTGATTCAGAGAAAACACCACATAAGTGTCGAGAGGTCGAGATGGCTATTACGACGTATTGTAAACTTAAGGAGGTATTAGACTATGACAAAAAAAATCGCAAACTTGTTAGCGGCAAACTCGCAAACAAAACTAAAAAAGATTTTTTTTCGCAAAAATAACAGATTTGATCAAGTTGCGTTCTGCAAAATTCTGGAATCATCCAGACAGCCTTACAATTCACTCGAAAAAAAAATGTCCCGATTGGTATAGTTGTGGCCGAGAACCAGCGAGTTGAAGTTACACAGCAAAAAAAAGTTGATTTTCACATCAATTCACATGACTTTAAAGCTTTTTTCTCTGTAAGTACGAAATTCAAAGCTTCACGAAACTCCCCCAAAACTGTCAGTGGATATTGAACGCTATGCGCAACTCAGAAACGAGCCAAAGGGTTATTCGTTTGCGAACGTGTGTGAGACGTAAAACAAAAACATATTTTTATACAATTGTGGAGTGGAAAAAAAAAACAAAAGATAACTCCCCTCAAGCCAACTTACCGTCTGAAATCTTCTGCACGCGGGTGGCGTGAATGATGAGCGCGTCCGTGTGGCCCCCCTTGACGTCCGGCCCGTCCTCGTTTTCCTTCTTGAGTACCAGAAAGCTGCCCACGTCCAGCTCCTCCATCAGGTTGATCGACTGCTGCTGCTCGAGGGCGGTGATGCCGTTCTGATGTTTTTTTAAGAATACATTTTGAGGTTAGAATTTTGCTTAAGGTGTTGAAATAGAAGTAATTGGAACACAAACGCGTTTTTTTAAACATGCATGGAAAAAGTTAAGAAATCTGTTAGAACATGCATGCAAGCACAAGCAATCGAGTGGTTTCATGAAAAAATAGTAGTGAAACATCAGGCGTCTCCACCGCAAACACTGTGTCTCCGTGGAGACGCGTGATGTTTAACTCATTTTTTTCAAGAAACCACTCAAAGAAACCTCAACCAATTGCTAGTAAAACACCCTTCAAACTGTGTTAGAGATCAACGCTAAACGTTAAGCACCTTATTATTGCGCCTAAGAACCACTTCAACCTCGTCGTCGTCCGATATCCGGCTGGAAGCGTTCGGTCCGGCTTTCGATCCGCTACTGTTATTGCTGTTGTTGTTGTTGTTGACTAGAACATTATTAATACTAGGACTATTGAGATTCGTCGTCGTCGTCGGAGCTCCCACGTCCGAGGGAGTCCGCGAATGCTGCTTTTGGCCATCGCTGCCCAAGATCGTCGTCGTCGTCGTGGCGTCACACAGGTGCAGGTAGTCCTCGTCGGAGGGCCTCTCCTGCTCGAGATTATTGTTGTTAGCGCTACTACTGTTGAAACTGTTGTTAAACTGCGTGTTGTGGTGATGCGGAGAGTTGGGAGAAGTAGTAGAGGCGTTCAGGGAAGTACTAGAGTTAGACGCTAGAAGGTGGTGGTGGTTCCGCTCATCTCCGGCCACGGGCGATACCTTGATTTTGGTGGTCGTCGCGGTCGCCAACCCTGCTTCGGCCGCCGAGTGGGGGTGATTCTTTGGTGGGGGCGTCGCAAGTAACGTTCCGACCGAGGACGTCGACGACGGGGAGGGGGACGAACAGCTGTGGTGCTGGACCGGCGACGGTGAAGACGGCAGCTGTGGGTCACCGTTGTTGCCAAACACTTTGGGGCTGGCGGGCGGTGTCGATGTGATGCTCGGGGTTTTGCTGTTGATGCGTTGGCGCTTCGGGGGGAGCGCCGGTGGTTTCACGCTGAGACCCGGTGAGCTCGGGGGTGACACCGGGAGGGGCGTGATGCGCGAGGGAGATAGGCTGGAAGGAGATTTGGGGCGATAAATGGTTAGGAATTGATCAAATTTAAATAGTAGTTAATGCAACAAGTTGGAAGAGGTTTTTTTTCGGCATGAGTCATACATTTATCAAACGAGGTTCACCGAGTTGGATAAATACGACGAGTGATGAAAAAATCAAGTTTTGCAACGAGTTCCATACAACGTTTTTGCAATTCCGAAAAAACACCCTTTGAACAGGATGATTAGACAAATGCCCATGCATTGATTCAAAAAAAAATGTTGAAAAGTATAACTTTTCGTAACAAGTGCTGAAAAGTCCAACTTTTCGTAACAAGTGCTGAAAAGTTCAACTTTTCGTAACAAGTGCTGAAAAGTTCAACTTTTCAGCATCCATTTCAGTGTTGAAAAGTAGAACATTTGTTTTGAAAAGCGTTACTATTCGATTCTGTGATTTTTGGTACAGAAAAGTAGGCTGTTTCGTCGTTCAAGAATGACATATTTGTTCCTCTCGGTGAAGATGCGTAAAAATACTTCAATAATATATTATAATATTTTTATAATTAAAACAAAAAGTGTCCAAAAAAATCTCAAAAATTTCAGTTTCTTAATATTTCTGAAATTCCATAATTTCCAAAAAATCTGAATTATTTAGGTTTTTAAAATTCCTACAATATCTAAAATTCTTTAAACTTTTAAAATTCCTTGAATTTAAAAAAAGGTAAAGCTTCTAGTTATTTATAAATCCTAAAAATTTCTTAAATGAAACCCAATACCAAAAACAAAAAAAAAAATGAAATTCTAAAATAACAGAAATTATTTTAATTCCTTAACCTATTCAAATACCTATATTAAGAAATAGGTGAAATTCTTCATATTTCTTAAATGTCTAGATTTCCTAAAATTCCTAGAACTCCAAAAACTCCAGAAATTCCTCAAATTCTCAAACTAATACAAAAAATCCTGAAATTGAATTAAACTCTTATAATTATGATATTCCAAAAATAATCAAAATGTTAAAATACCTGATATTTAAAAAAAACTATGATTTCCAGAAATACCTTAAAAAACTGGGATTCGAGATTTTTTTTGAAAACTTCTGGAATTTTGAAAATTTTAGAAAGAAATCTGGAGTTTTTTTTAAAGGTCCAATAAACCAAATTTCCAGTTTATGCTTTTTGGGTGTTTTTGAAACCGCCTTGAGTCAGGGGTATTAAAAAACACCCAAAAAGCAAAAACTGAAAATTTGGTTTATTGGACCATTCAAAAAAAAAAAAAACTCCAGAAATGTTAAAAAATTCTGTAATTTTAGAATGTTTGTACTTAAGTACTTTGCTAAATATCTTTGCGGTATTTTTTTAATTTTATTTTTTTTTTCAAGAATTTAAACCTTTTGGAAATTTCAATGGTTTTTTGGATTTGTTTTTATATTTAAAAAATCTGTGATTTAAAGAAATTGGAATTTCAAATATTTAAAGAATTACAGATTTTCAAATTTTAAAAGTTTAAGGTATTTTTGTAAATTTAGAAATTTTTGGAATTTAATGAATTTCTGAAATTTGATTATTTTGGGAATTTCTGGAATTTTAAAATTTTGGCGATTTCTGAAATCCTCAAATTCTAAAAATTATTATATTCCAGGAATTAAAACAAAAATCCTAAAATTTCATGAATTCTTAAAGTTTTTAAAATAACAAAAAATCCTTAAATATTTTGAAATTTCTAATGCTTTTAAAATTTCTGAAATCCCGGATTTTTAAAGTTCTTTAATTGAAGAATTAAAAAAAAATCAAAAGAAAAACAAATTTTCATAAAAATATGAATTTCCACTGTTAAAATTCAATAAAAGTCTAAATTTACAGAAATTCCTCAGATTCTAAAATTTGTCAATTACCTTTATTTTCTTTAAATACCAATCAATAGAAAATCATTTTCTTTTAAAATTCTATAATACTTATTTTTTTATTTTATTATTTTAAGAATATTTGAAGAACTTCACTGCCGTTCTACGCATAATTGTCCCATGTTCAAAAAAGTGGAACTGATAAAAACGCGATTGAAATTTTTCGATCGATTTCTGTCTTTCTACGCATAATTGTCCCGTGGGTTCCTATTCGCCCTATGTGTCCCTAATTGCCCCAGTTAGCAATTTATCACCCTTATTTGAGATTATCTTGCTATACAACTGGTAAACAAGACATAATGCTTAGTAAAACTGATGATTCCGTGTTAGAAAATACTTGGTGGGATAACTATGCGTAGAAGTTTAACGATGGGACAAACAGACTTGGTGTTGTTTTTAATGAGTTTGCGAACAAAGTACCAGATTTTATGTGTTTTTCTTAAAGTACACATCAAACTAAACATAGAAATGTAATAAAGTCAAATTCGTCCAAAACTGACATGGGACAATTATGCGTAGAACGGCAGTTCAGGTTTATGGAATTTAAGAGTCTCTAAAATTCATGGATTTTAATATTATTTTGTGGATTTTTCATAGTTTATGAAATTTGAAAGATTTTAGGGTATTGGAAATTTAGAAATTCATGGAAATTGAGAATCTGGAATCTGGAAAAAAATCTGGAATTTTTAAAATTTAGAAATTTCTGTAATTTTAAAAACTATTACATAGAGCCATTCCACCTCAAATCAGGAATTTTTCTGGTACTGTTGTGCTTTGCATATATGGAGCCAATTGTACTCGATAATGACATTTGAGAAGAGCGTAAGTTATTTAAATATTTTTGTATTTTGTAATTTAAAATTACTGTATCTCGAAGCCGTTGCATCGTATAAACAAGTGGTCAAAGGCAAACTTGTAGGAAATTGGACGGACTTTCTGAAAAAATACACTGATAGAAAAATACGGGCCACTTCCATGTGATTTTTCAATTTTTAAGCTTAAAGCTTTTTTGTGAAAAAAGCCTAAATGCACGAAAAATGCAGGATGGAGCAACTCTCCTACAAAGAATACAAAAATCATTTACTAAAACTATTTTATTGAAAAGTGGTCTAAGCGTCAAAATTTTCAAAAACCGATAGTGGGAATCGAATCCCCAGACAATTTTACATAAAAGTCTCCATATTGACCATTGTCCTATGTCCAATTCTTTTGAAGATACAGCGGTTTAAAAAAAAATGCTGAAAAAATAGGTTTTTTGATGTTTTTTTGTTTTTTGCAATTTCTAAATGACAGACTTGTTTTTCAGTATCGAAAATATTTTTACTAGAAAGCTCATCCAATTGCCTAAAAGAAATTTGAAACTATTGGATTTTGTTGAATTATTAGAATAAATTAAATTTTATGAAAAGGAACAAAAAATTAAAGAATTTTACTTTGGAATGTTTTAACTTAAAATTCTTTTAATGCTGAAACACCAGAAATTCCTTTAATTCATATTTTCAAAAATTCATAACATATAAAAAATCTCTGAAATTTCATGTTTCAACATGTTAAATTAGTTTGGAAGTTTGAAACAGTTTAATAATTAATATACAAAAAATGCTTCGATACAATCTGCCTCAACATTAGACAAAAAAAAACTTACTGATTTCAATTTGTTTTTTTTTTTCTATTCAACTCTGTTTGGGAAAAAGATATGTATGTAACAGTGTTGTAACATGTCAGAATTTTTAGTAGCAGAAATGAGCATTTTTTCATTTTTTTAAGTTTTTTGACATTCAATTGATTAATTTAATTTTTTTTTAATATTAGGGTTTGACATTTGTAATCCCGAATCTGACCCGCCGCCTATTACGACGGTCGTTGGGCGGTGATCCAGTAAAGAACTGACCGTACAACAAAAAAAAACTATAACAATCATTAAGAGCATCACCACCGCAAGGTGCAAACCTGGTGTCTAAAAATGCCACCATGCCGTTTAAACCGCAGTTTCCATTGAATGTGTTATTTCGAGGGGAACTGAATCTTACCTCATCGTTTGACTGTGGCTGATGCTGTGATTGCTGGACCCACTCGTCATGGACATCGTCGTATGCTGCTGCTGCTGCTGCTGCTGATGGTGGTGATGGAGCGTCTGCTGCGACAGGTGCTGCTCCCCGCCGCTGCTGTGATGTGACAGGTTGTACGTGTGCACCGAGTGGCGCATAAACTCCTGGTGGTTCTGGGTGGCACTGCCGAAGATCTCCATGTAAGCCATAACTGTGGGAGGGAAAGAAGGATCGAGATTTTTTGAGTATTTTTTTTTTAATTAGAGAGTTGGGGATAGTATCGGATCTAGATACGGTAGAAGGATTTCAAACAGGTTTTGTGACGCAACCTCGAACGAATAAACAGGAAGGAAGAGAGAAGAGTTGGTCACAAAACGCAAAATAGCAGCGCGAGGAGGGTCGGAAGCGGTCCAAAAGCAACGCAACGGAGTTTGGTAGGTTTTGGTAGCAGAGAGATACAGAGAGAGAGAGAGAGTTAGAGGAACACGGAAAGAATACACAGTCGAGGAGGAGAACTAAAACATTTATGATTGTGGTAGGTACTTTTTGTTTAGATCGATAAGTTTTTTTTAAGGGGTAAGTGTGGCCGAATTGTTTGTTGTTGTTTGTTCAGACAGGCATCTCTATAGATTGTATCAGTTCGTTCACAGATTAGCATCCTACGAGTAAAACAAGTTTCTTCTAGTGTATGTGCACATGGTTTGTATCTGTGTTGTTTGTTGTTCAGTATAAGTTTGTAACTGTGATGAGCATATGGTATTCGTGTGGAACCCCCAAGAATGAAGAAAAAAGAAGATTATCCCTCGTTTATAGATCAGCAAAAAAAAAAAATAGACAAAACTATTACACCAGCCAGAAAAAAGAGTAAAACAACACAGATTCAAGACACTCGGCTTTGCACACACACACACGCAGACACTCTCTTGCCTTTACCAGGACTGATACACGCGGCGACTTACCTGAATAGGCCACACTTTGAAACACTAAAGTGTGTAACAACACATACAAAAGTGGATTAGATACTGAGTGTGAGGGATGTCGGCTTTTGCGGGATGATTATTACAATTTATTTTTTAATCAGATGTTTTAGATTTACGAAGGAATGATGAGCCAAGGAGTGGGGATCCAAAAATGGGAAATTAGAACACACGTGACGGAAAATATGTTGGAGAAACCCAAAACAATTGGACACGTAGTTACAAAGAAACAGTAAATAGTATTATTTTCCGTTGTTTAAACGTTAAGGATAAGGATTATTTAGTTAAATTGTTCATCAAAAAGACGAAACCCGATAAAAATTGCCAACAACTGAAATATATTGAACATAAATCGAGTTTTGGTCAATGATATTAGGGCATCTCCACCACAAAGTTCTAAACTTATAATCTAGTAAAGTGTTTGTTTTCAATCAAATATGCGCTGACCGGCAGCGAAATTATGGGAAAGTATAATTTGTATCAGACTTCGTTTTTGCTTATCTCCGTTCCTTAACTGTGTTTACTTAGTAAATAAATATTTTAGCAAAGTTTAAATACACCTCAAATGAAAGACTAATTCGTTTATAGATAAATTTATACTTAATCAAAAATCTAATATAAGGTTAAATAAACAAATTCGAATTTCAAAACTTTTTCGCAAAAAAATACTTTTTTCGTTGAAATATTGAAACCATGGCTCGTTATTTCATTTGTTAACTTTTTACTGGATTTCGTCATATATAAACTATGATTGTTCGATCTAGGTTGCTTAGAAATTGATTAGGCCGTTGCAAATATTTTTGAAAATTTTTGTCCCTCGGCTCTGGGCGGGACATTGTTATTGAAATAATTGTTGATTGTTCGATCTAGGTTGCTTAGAAATTGATTAGGCCGTTGCAAATATTTTTGAAAATTTTTGTCCCTCGGCTCTGGGCGGGACATTGTTATTGAAATAACAAGCCATAGTTTTAGCATTTGCATGGAAAAAGTGTTTTTACACTAGTTCAGTTGTTTTGCAATCATCAATTTTCAAAAAAATGAAAGATTTGACAAAAACAAAAATTTAAGCCAAAAACAAATTTAAACATCGAAAAGTTTCATGAAATTTTAAAGTTTTTTGAAAAAATATTTTTTTGCCTCCTTAATTTTTTGGGCCAATTTTGAAAGGGGGGGGGAGAGAGACAAAAACTTTATATAAAATTTGTACCAGCCTTTAAAGGAACTACCAGGACAGGACATTATTAAAAAAATATATTGAAAAGGTAGCGAAATCAAATTAAGCAAACTTAAAATAATTATCAAATTACATCCAAATACTCATTTCAAACAAAAAAAAAAACATTGAAAAGGAATTATTAAAAAATAAAAAATAAGAATAAACTGGGATTGTGAAACAAGCATTTTGCAATTAAAATTAAAAATAATGCTTTATTAGTTGCATAGGAAATTATTATTTTAAATCCAAGGTGATTGATAAGTCTTTGTGTTTCTTAAAGAAAATCAGATCACAAATTGGTAAGGTTGCTTTATGTGTATAAATCTCAATTTAATGTTTGTTTAACTCAGGTTAGTAATATTTTCAGTATAATCAGTATTCAGTATAATTTTTAGTGAATTTTACAAAATTACCAAAAAAAAACTCAAGCTAAAAAATCATTAGAAATCCATTTTTTATATCTGTTGTCAGCAAACCAATCTTCAATAGAAATGGTTTGACATTTACATATAAATTTGTTGGACTAAATTTTTTTTTATTTGTTTCAAGTACCTAATAAGGACCATTGAGAAAAGAAATGGTAGACGATGAATCTCAATTTAATGTTTGTTTAACTTAGGTTAGTAATATTTTCAGTATATTCAGTATTCAGTATAATTTTTAGTGAATTTTACAAAATTACCAAAAAAAAACTTAAGCTAAAAAATCATTAGAAACCCATTTTTTATATCTGTTGTCAGCAAACCAAACTTCAATAGAAATGGTTTGACATTTACATATAAATTTGTTCGACTAAAATTTTTTTTATTTGTTTCAAGTACCTAATAAGGACCATTGAGAAAAGAAATGGTAGACGCCAATTTGTAACAAAAATTTAAATTCTCGAAATATTTTTTTTTTTGAATTTTTGTTTTCTTTTATATGTTTTAGGGGACAAATTACCGCAACTTCTGAGCCATAGAAAAGTATGGACACACATTTTGCCGCAGAGTTATGATTTAAAAAAAAATGGAAATTTGACTCAAATGTTTTTGGTGCATGCGGTGTTGTATACAAAATTAAATTTACAATCGAAAAGTACTTTAAGACCCTTAAAGTTTAATTTAACTGAAAATTCAGTATTATTTTTTTATAAAAAAAGTGTCCAGGATTGTCCATTCTTGAAAATATTTTTTTATCGAAAAGTTCCAATAAAATTGCCCAAGAGTTGCTAAAATACAGTGAATAAAAAAAGGAAATAAGAAAATTTTAACATTTGTAGTATTTTTTCCAAGCAACCTCCTTTTCTTTAATTGAAAAATTAATGGTTCTATTTTCAATATAAAAAAAATTATCATTTTTGGCATTTTCTGATCCTTTCGAAAAAAATATTTTTAAAATTGTGGAATCAAGATAAACATTTCAAAATGATCAAATATTAAATTCCGTACAACTTTCTAGAACATAGCATATTTTTTCATCCAACAAGCATTTAGGAAGAAAAAAAATCACGTGCTGGCGAAAATTATCTAGCTTTGGCTCTCAGCTTAGGTCCGTGCGGTGGAGATGCCCTTACATTGGCATGATAGCAAACTTTTCAATCTTTGATCAAGGAATAACGTTAGAAGAAAATACGACAACGGGGAATGGGAACCGGGATATTTATTTCTAGGATCCGCTCTAAGCTGGTTATACAAGAATGGTAATTACGACCAAATGTGGTGATGTCAAGGTACAAGTTGAACTTAAGGGATGTGCAAATGACCAATCCGTTTCCATAATTTTCAAGTTACGGGAGCAAATGATACCACAAATTCGGAGGAATCTCGGGTGGACGAGGTGATGGCGGGGGTTAACCAAACAATACCGAAGGGGGGGCGGGGAGGAACTCTGTCATTTGGAAGCTGTGTAGTACTTACTGTGCTTTTTCTTCATCGGCAGAGGCGGCGGCTCCTCGCTAAAGTGGTTCATGTGGCGGGGCTCGATCAAGCTGATGTGTTTGCTGGGTAGATTGTTGATCATCTGCTGCCGGCTCTGGTAGCCCGTCTGATGGAGCGCGCAGTTGAACGTGTCCTGGGAGCTAAAAAGAGTTATGCAAACGGTATTAGAGAGGGGGATATTGCGGGTGATGCTGAATAAAGTCTTACCCGCGCTCCAGTTCCGCGTCGTCCACGTTGTCATACTGAGACGGGTGCCGTTCCCGTCTAATACTGTGCGATCGCGTCTTCACCGGAAGCGCCGGCGGTTTGTCGTTCAACTCTATGCCGCTAAACACCTCGTCGTTCGCTTCGATGCTACCGTACTGTATCACTTTGGACAGGCTGGCCTTTTGTACCCGCGACGAGCACACCTCGGTGGTCGCCGTCGTCAGCACAATGTCCCCGCTTTCGCCGCTGGCCTGCGTCACGAAGGTATCGATCTTTTGGTGTTGTTGCTGCTGCTGTTGGAGATGTTGCTGCCCGGTCGTGATCATCGAGATGAGCTTGCCACCGCCCCCCAACGATCCCATGGCATCCAGGATAGATTCTGACTTGTGGAGTTGGGAGTTGGTCGTGCTGCTGCTGCTGTACGTGTTTGACGACTTGTACGACGTGCTGCTGCTGGTTTGGTGGTCCCGGCTGATGCGCAGCGAGTACATCGACTCGAAGCCGGACTCGTTCGAGTTGCGGTTGTTCAGGGCGGCGATGTCGGTCGGGATGGGCCCGCCACCGCTCAGCAGCTGCATGCCGCTGCAGTCCGCTTCGTCCCAAATCTTGAAAAGGCGAGA
This sequence comes from Culex quinquefasciatus, assembly GCF_015732765.1. Taxonomy (NCBI): domain Eukaryota; kingdom Metazoa; phylum Arthropoda; class Insecta; order Diptera; family Culicidae; genus Culex; species Culex quinquefasciatus. Next base: position 106,269,649 of record NC_051861.1, read on the forward strand.
AGGAGAATAGAGAAAAATGTTTAGCTAGGGTTTTTGTTCTGGATGGAATTAACCGTTAGTTTTTTAGCCCAACAACTTCCTAGAAGACAAGAAAAAATCCCAAAAATATTCTTGAAAGGTTAGATTTTGAAAATCACCCTAATCGTGAACCACCCTAATTTTCAACCAAACCAAAAGTTGCTAACTCTTCTGAAGACACCCAAGCTCCAAAAATCTACAATTTTTCGGAAAATCTATACTCTAAATTTTGCGATTTGGACCACTGTGCAGTGGCTCTACCTCTGGTCGTAGCCGGCGCCGGTATTGATCAGCATGATACGAGGCCTTTGAAAAGGTGCGAAACAAGGGAAGATGTAACTTTTAGAGGTCCTGGTCAATAACCGAGTAGCAACTGCAGGTGGGCACTTTTGCTTAATGGGGTCCTTTTAGATCCCAAACATTAAAAAATCGCCAAAAACTGTTTGGCCAAATCCGGTTCACTTGTTCTCAAATCCCGAAAATCTCTGGACGTAATATTTCAACAAACCCTATGAATAACAAATGATCGGATTTTTCATACATTTCGAATGTAATAACACCTTTTTTGAAAAATACTCAAAATTTTGACAAAACTACGTATTTTAGAAAAAAAAAACAATAAAAATTTCAGTTGGGTAAAAGATGATCGTATTTTTTTTTCAAACATTTCGAATTTAGTAAATTTTGAGTATTTTTCAGAAAAAACGTAGTTTTTTGAAAACTTTGAGTATTAAAAAAAATGTTGTAGCTTTCGAAATTTATTAAAATATCTGCGATTATTGTGAAAAAAAACTGAAATTTTGAGCATTTTTTCAAAAAAACGTAGTGTGTGAAAAAATTAAGTATTTAAAAAAATGTGATGCAACTTTCTAAATGTTTGAAAAAAATCCCGATAGTTTGATATCTAAATTTAAAAAAACTGAAATTTTTGAGTGTTTTTTATCGAAAATATGTAGTTTCTAGAAAATTTTAGTACTTCAAAAAAAAAAAAATATTCGAAATGTATGAAAAAATCTCAATCATAACTTTGAGTATATTTTTCGAAAATACGTAGTTTTGAGATTTTTTTGAATCTTCAAATAATTTGTTGTTTATTCGAAATGTATAAAAAAAAATATTGTGAAAAAATGAAATTTTGAGTATTTTTCAAAAATATTTGTATTTGTATCTTTATTTCAAAAATATACATAAGGGCAAGCCTTTTATCGTATACAGAGACATCATTAAGTTCGAATATGATAAAACTACAAACAAAAAAACTTAAAACTAACTACAAATTAGGTTAGAGTACATCAAATGATCATTGTATAAATAAAGATAATACGTAGTTTTGTGAAAATTTTAGTACTTTCTAAAATGTTTGTAATAACATTCGAAATGTATGAAAAACTTCCGATCGTTTGATACTCATATTGTTGAAAACTAAAATTTGGAGTATTTTTTTCAAAAAATGCGTAGGTTTGTGAAATTTTCTAGTATTTTCAAAAAACAATATTACATTCGAATTGTATGAAAAATCCCGATTTTTTGAAACCCATATTGCAATAACAATAATTTTGAGTGTTTTTTTCCAGAAACATTGCATTTTCAAAATACAGGAAAAATACGTATTTATGTGAAAATGTTCATGTAATTATAAGTGCAATCGATAGCTGACATCATCCCGATTCCAAAACACTATAATTTTTTGATGTTGGTAGATTTATCATTCGATTACAGCCAATGCCTCCCATATAGCCAAAATCCCATAAGCTCTGTGCTTCAGTTAAGCGAATCAAAACCGGGGCAGTGCAAAACCGGGCATGACTGTAGATAGATATGACAATCTATGGTCAGACTAATGTTCTTTGAATCTTCTTGAGAAGATGTTACATATTGAGGTCAGTTCGTTACTCAAGAACCGGTTTTTGGTGGCCAAAAACAAGAAACGTTCAGAATAAAGAGTAAAAATCATCGTGATCGTGCTATCTTGTCGCCAGTCGATTTTGGGCCAAATTGAGTTCATGACGATATTTAGTGCAGCTCTCAATGCCTCACTTTTTGACCTTCACAGATCCCTAAAATGAGATTTCAATCCTGAGATATTCAACAAAACCCTGAAAAGTGCTGCAGGTGCGACATATTGACCAAAGGGATTTTAGTCAGAACGCGTTTGACACACGTACATGCCCGACTGCTGTAAGCATTTTGAATACTAGCTCGTTACTCCGGCAACCAAATTCAACCAAACCTCGGAACAATGCACAGAACGGTCAGCCAAACAAAACGTGTTTGTTATTGTTTACATTTCGTGATCGAATTTTTGGTTTCTTCAATGGTGAAAATAAACGGGTTTCGTGCGCATGATTTCCGGAGTTAAAATTTTGGGAAAATCGGCTGCCATCATCGCGAAGATCACTCCATCTGTAATCCTGCTACCGCGTGCTTCAACGATAGCTGGTTGCCACTACTGATAGCAGCACACGCATACGCATACAACGACAGGAAGATGGTCGTTTAGTCATTCACGAGGATCTACATCGAGATCTACATGTATTTGCTTCTCTCTCAACGTCTCAACGGTACTCTAGTGTCGACCGACTTTGGTGAGTCGGTGTTGGTGAAACAAGGTTTGTGGTGCTAGGTAAGTCCGTTCCTGCTTTTGCAGGTGTTCGACTACATCAAAAGGTAAGCTAAGATATACTTCATTCATTAAAAAACAGAGAACATAAAAATTCAGAGTGGGGTTAAATGGGTTGCCAATATTACTCATGTTTTTATTTGTTATAAATTACCCATATATTTTTCTATTCACAGGAAGCGAGTTGTGGCGCTATAACCACGGCAAGTAGTGTCCAGGGCATTTGTGGAAATACAGTGTCCCATCCCTAGAGGGTCCCGGAGCACCAAAACTTCTTAGCATGGTGGCTCCCAACGAATTGCCTAAACAAACAGGAACGTGAGCGGGGGATCCCCACGTTTCTTCCTCCCCTGTAGATTCAGAAATGTGTTGTTGTTTGAACATTCGTGCTCAAACTCAATCCAATTCAACGAATCATCTTTGCGGTAAACTTTACGCAGTTGGCCTGGCCGCTTTAACGTTTGTGATGTTTCAAAGCAATTTATTGCATTGGGCACTGCAATTGTTAATAATGACAAGAGGATGCTAGGCGTTAATCAACCTAAGGCATTTTCCAGGATGCCCTCGAAAGACTGGCTGCGCTAGGGTTAGATTAGATTAGATTAGATTAGAAATTTGGCAGCTTTTTAATGATCTTGCTTTAAAATTAGCTAATTCTATAAAAAAGTCCGAAACCTGCCAGGGTGACTTTTTTTTATTCGGTTGTTGCTTTGTCCGAAACGGGAGCTAAGATTCCAGTTACATATTCTTCGGGCTGAGAAAATAGCGGAATTTGGCGGCGCCCTTCGTCAAACCAGTACAAAGTTGATGATCCGGAATAGCTCCGGGAAAAGATCCGGCAGCATATTTGGAGAGCCGAAAAGATTGGCAACGTCCCTGTTCATTCTGGAATGGAAGCAGGGCAAGAGCTAACACCCAAATACCTCTACGTTCTACTCACATTGCTGTTGTTCCTGCAGGCCGGCCCGAGCCCGAGCAGCGACGCCTTGTCATGGATGGTGGCGGTGGTGATGGCGCTGGAGCTGGTGTTGGTGAGCGCCCGGAGTTCGTCCTCCTCGCGCGAGTGGTTCAGGGCCGAGTCCAGCGAACCCGCGCTGGCACTCAGCAGACTAGAGTTATCTTCGGGCGACCGGGACCGGAGCGACATCCGGTCCAGGGCCCCGCCGCAGCCACCGCCCAGAAAGGTCGAGTCCGCGTCGGACGTTTCGTGGAACGAGTGGTTCTTCGAGTGTTGACTTTTCCGTTTTGGGGGGAGCGGGGGCGGATCCTGGGCCCGGTCCGGGAGTGGGGGCTTCGGGGGAGGACTAGAGTCGCGGAGAATACTTTCGGTACTGTGCGAGGCTCGCACCGTTTTGAGGGACGTCTGCTCGAGGATGTCCCGTTCGCGGGGTGTGAGCGGAATATCTGGGAGGGAGGTTCGCTGGCCGGCGATGTCCACCGCGGGTCGCTGCAGGGTGTTTGAAGAGTGGTGATTGCCCGAACCGCTGCCCGCAGCTTTGTCGGAAATCTTTTCGTTCGCCAGGTTGACCAGATTGTTGACGGCGTTCTCGACCAGCTCGACGATCTCCTTGACGTTCTCCTTGCTCAGCGAGGGACAGTTTTCGTTGTCGGCGGTCAGCAGGACCTCGTCGCACAGCTTCAGCAGGTTCCCGAGCGACATGTACACGTGGTTGGTGGCGTTGATCAGGGCGCTGCTGTTTTCGTTCAACGTGTACGACTGGAGAGCTGCAAAAACGGAAGGAAAAACACAACCACATTTTATCTACTGTATCAAAGTACTCCTCAAATACCCCTCTCACCTGTGTGCACATTGGCGACCAGCTCCAGCACGACCGTCCCGTTGCCCGGCAGCATCTCCAGCTTGTTCTTCAGTATCACATCCTTAAAGTGCGTGAGCGCGTTCTTGACCTGGCGCACGTGATAGTTCAGGTCCTGCACCGGCTTGCTCGAGGCCAGCAGATCATCGGACTTGCGATTGCCGCCGACGCCGCCGCCTGCGCCCCCACCTCCGGCGCTGCCACTCCGGGGACTGTTTGGCGAGTGTGACCTGCGGATGCGTTGGGATTTGCACCGTCGTCCGGAGGATGTCAGCGATTTGGGCCGTTTGGAAAGAAAATTGTACATAGTTTAGCAAAAAGATAGAAAAAAAAAAGTTCTTCTTCGTCGGACGATACGACGGCGATGACTAAGTCTTGTTGTGTGGCGGGCGAGCGCGAGAGTTCAGTTTCTTGCTCGCACACACATCGCGATATTTGTCAATCTACCTTGTGTCGCGGTAAGTCTCTATAGGTAAGCGAACTTGGAAGAGCGCCCCCCGATATGTGTGAGAACAAATTAAGACGACATGTGTGTGTCGTCGTTGTGAGCAATTTTATCATCATCATCATCAACGTGCTGCTGCACATCTTCCCCACGCCGTTTGATTGAATAAACTTGGCGGAGCAAAGTGGAAGTGTTGCAGATCTTCAGAACAAACTCAAAATGCACTCTCTATTAACATTATTGATTGCAGAAAGAGGAAGAAATTTTGAACAGTTCAAGGTATCCAAGCTCAAACCCACAACAAGACATAGACAGTATTCTTTTATCTTATCAAATCATTGCAGCGGAACGGGTTGTTATCAGTAATGTTATGGGCGGTGTGAATGCTTGGTCAAGTTTACAGTACGCCCTTGGGCTCTACACAGCAATACCGCATAAAACAGCAGGATCTATTTCTTCGAAGATTTCAGGAGATCATTTTGAGCAACTCTTGTTCTACGAAAAGCTTTGCTTGTCTTGTTTCATGTTTTCTTGTTCCATTTTAAGTATTTTAATTTGCATTTATCTTATTAAGTTGTTGTTTGATTCTGATAGTATCTGGCTTATTCTAACACCTCCTATCATTATCTTTTACCTTTCTTGTTGTTTCATGTTTTTACTGTAACTTAATCATTTTTTTGCTTATTTTGCTTATTGCTTTTATTCGACTATAAAAAATGCTTAAAGGCATAGTTTGGTACATTAAAAAAAACACTGCCAAAGTTGATCCCAGATTTTTTTTAACATTAGCAAAGTCACTTAAAACAAATCAAGCCATGACCCTAGAATTTTCTTAAATTTGATGAGTTCTTTTTTCCAATACACAAAGATCAAAAATTGGGTATAAAAAAATAATGAAACGCTTCCGCCTCGTAAACGGCTGATCGAGTTCAAATCCCAGCTGGATCCGCTTTGTAAATTACGTTCCCGACACTCTTCACGGGTCTTCCCCTCAGGAACAGGGAAAGATTTACTTTACGAGTATCGAAATATTTTTTAAGTGCATAAATTTGGAACTGGTAATATCATTTAAATTTTTAAATAATATTTAAATTTTTCAGGATAGCTTGAAAAAGGTCGTACACTAGTTGTAAATGAATCCGTTTTTGTTAGAGTTTTAATGCAAAGTCCAAATCGATGAAGCTTGAGATTTTTCATCTTTATGCCATAAAATTTTTCCACATTAAAAATCAATAAAACTGTGTTGTTTTCGAATGTTTTTGAAATTATTTCCAATCTAAATAATTATTCATTAACAATTAAAACCAGGACAAAACAATACCAAAAAAGCCGTTTGCATCCTTAGTCTTTCCATACAAACTTGTACGTCATTTTGGAAGCCGTCCTTAAAAAATGCTTCAAAAAATCAAAAGTCGATACAATTTTTTCTGATTTTAATTCAATTCAATTCAATTCGGTTTTATTGGTGAATAATCAAGATACAATGAGTTATTTTGAAGTGCATAACAGAGTTTTGGAGTTCCTTACAGCTGTGTGTTGCATCAAAATCCATTTAGGAACAATTATTTCTTTAACTAAGGCACTAGCAAGAGTAAGAAAAAACTATAAAAAAAACTTACAATAAAAAAAACTTACATAAAAAAAACTTACAGTAAAAAAAACTTACATGACCGATTTTATATCTTAGGAAAAAAGTTAAAAAAGAAGCAATCATAAAAAAACATCCAGCATTATACATTTTTTCACATTTAACTTTAAATGTGCAAAATAATCATATTTTTGATATTTTCAGTTACAAACCATTTTTGCCTTCCTCAAAAAATGCATACAATCTCCGGAATGGCCGAACCGATTTGGACCGAGTACTTCAAAAGTTATCCTAAAAAAACGATTTAAGCAAAAGTCCGGAAGATTGTAAAAAGGGTGGTTTTTGTAAGAAAACCCGTCATGTTATGGATTTTTAGAAAGGTTTTTAAAAGACCTTTCCAACGAGCCTAACCTATCTGATAACTCTATCAAAAGTTATAAGCACTTAAGTGGTATTTATACGCTTTTCAAAGGCCGGATCTCAAATATTTAGATTAAAATGATGTCCGGATCCATCACGCAACCTATCATCAGTTTGATGATTGAAACACCTTTCAAATGAGCATAAAACATCGATGATCTGATAACCCTATCAAATGTTATGACCACTTAAGTGTTATTTATACACTTTTTAGAGGCCGGTTCTCAGATATTTTGATAAAATCGCTGTCCGGATCTATCATGCGACCCATCGATAGATGGGTAATCAAAAGACCATTCCAATGCGTCCAAAAAATTGAAGATATGACAACGCTATCAAAAGTTATGAGCACTTAAGTGTAATTAAAACACTTATCAGAGTCCGGATCTATCATACGAACTATCGTTGGATAGGTTATCAAAAGACCTTACCGATGAGCCAAAAAGATTGAAGATCTGAAAACCCTATCGAAAGAAATGATGTTAAGGGAGAATGATGCAATTCTGAATTAAGATATTCACTATATGAATGTTAGGAAGGCACCAACCACCTAAAGGTGGATTAAGCAATGTTTTAACCTAATTTTCATTTTCCTTTCATGATGTACCAACCGAAAAGGTATAGTTTTTATAAAAAGTGACTTTTTTACCTGTAGAACTTATGATCATGCTTGACCAACTTCAAAAATAGATTTATTGAAAATAAAAAAAGTCCTGAAAATTTTTAATGAAATTTTAAAGTACTATCAACTGGAGACATTTTTTTATTAGGATTATTTTTCATATTTTTTACATAAAAAAATCAAAATACTAAACACTTTTAGAACGTATTTTTTTTTTTTGAAAATTCCTAAAATAACTATTTCAAATACCAAATAATTGAGACATTTAAAAAGTAAAACAAACTTAAATGTGATTGATTTTCAAAATAAAATATTCGTAAAAAATTGTTTCATCAATTAAGGATTATCTAAAAACTACAGATAATTTCATGGCAATTTCTACTAAATAGTAAGAAATGTTAAAAAATAACTGATTTTTCATTTTAAGTTAATTTTTTTTGTCGCCCTGGTTAAAATGCATTACCTATTTCAAGTTTATATTTATAATGTTTAAGTTTTAAATAATGACTGGACCTAAAATCAAAGGAATTTTTAATTACAATACAAAATGAAAATCCCAAAAACTTTTTACAATAGAACTTCTAATTTCTAACAAGACAAAAACCACAAATATTATTTTATTCAAAATTTGTTTTGAAATGCTTAATGTTCAAAGAATGCTGCTTCTCTTGGAAATTATTTGCACAAGCAGATTTTTTTGAACTGTCCTTATTCAAAATAAAAGAAAAGAAAATATATTCCGAATTTACAATATACAATCGATTATCCGATGTACTCGAAAAAAAAACCACTAAGAGTAATCAAATTACATAAAATAAAGGTTTTTTTTCGTTAACTTGTTTCCTGTCGTTAATGAGCCCAAATATTACCTTAAGTAACTTGAGCAGTTCTCTACGAAATCGGTCTTTTTTCTTTAATTTTAATTTTTGTATTTTTTAATCCGACTGAAACTTTTTTGGTGCCTTCGGTATGCCCAAAGAAGCCATTTTGCATCAGAGCAATTCTCTACCAAAACCGGAAATGGATTTTATTTGTATTTTTGGATTTGGCTCAAACTTTGTGGGGGCCTTCCCTATACCCAAATATGCTATTTTGTGTAATTGGTTCACCCATACAAGTCTCCATACAATTTTGGCAGCTGTCCATACAAAAATGGTATGTAAATATTCAAACAGCTGTAACTTTTGAGTGAATTTTTTGATCAATTTGGTGTCTTCGGCAAAGTTGTAGGTATTGTTGAGGACTTTTGAGAAAAAAATAGGTACACGGAAAAAAAATTCGAGGATTTTTTTATCAACTTTTTTTTTTACTAAAACTCAATTTCCCAAAATACGTATTTTTTGATTTTCGAGATGTTTTGATATGTTTTAGGGGACAAAAATCCGCAACTTTTGAGCCATAGAGAAACATGGTCAAAAAATCTGCCGCCGAGTTATGAATTTGCAATCGAAAAGTACTTTACATATTTTTTGATAAAGGGCTCCGTTTTCTAAATATAGCCACCGAACGTTTGATTTTAGCGAAATATTTGCAGTTTTTTAATTTTTAAAAATAGTGACCATGAGTGACCATTTCTAAAAATATTTTTTTTTGAAAAGTTCAGAAAATTTGCTATAAAATTGTCTAAGAGACATTGAAGATTGGACCTCTGGTTGCTGAGATACAGCGGCTTAAAGAAAAAGAAACACGAAAATTGAAGTTTTCTAAGTCTCACCCAAACAGCCCACCATTTTCTAATGACGATATCTCAGCAATTAATGGTCCGATTTTCAATGTTAATACATGAAACAATCGTGAAATTTTCCGATCTCTTCGAAAAAAATATTTTGAAAATTTTAAAATCAAGACTAACATTTTAAAAGGGCCAAACATTGATTATTACGCCCATTTAAAATGGGCCCCACAAAGTTTGAGTCAAATCAAAAAATACAAAAAATAAAAATGGTCGAAATCGGCCGATTTCGTAGAGAGTTGCTCATCATTAGTTTGTCCATATAATTTTCCATACAAATTTGGCAGCTGGCCATAGAAAAATGATGTATGAAAATTCAAAAATCTGTATCTTTTGAAGGATTTTTTTGATCGATTTGGTGTCTTGGGCAAAGTTGTAGGTATGGATATGGACTACACTGGAAAAAAATTATACACGGTTTAAAAAATTTGGTGATTTTTTATTTAACTTTTTGCAATTCCGTCGTGAAACTACTTACTTTTCCTGTCATTCTTGAACGACGAAATAGCCTACTTTTCTGTACCAAAAATAACAGAATCTAATAGCAACACTTTTCAAAATAAATGCTGAAAAGTTCTACTTTTCAGCACTCAAATGTGTGCTGAAAAGTTGAACTTATTAGCACTTGTTTCGAAAAGTAAAACTTTTCAACATTTTTTTATAATTTAAACGATTTATTGACAAAATACTAATTTGACATAAAATTTCACTCAGTGTGTGTTTTTTGGAATTGCAAAAAATGTTGTATGGAACTCGTTGCAAAACTTGAATTTTTCAGCACTCTTCGTATTTATCCAACTTGGTGAACCTAGTTGGATAAATGTACGACTCGTTCTGAAAAAATCCTCTATTTGCAACTTGTTGCATAATAGTAGTTTATGCAACAAGTTGCAAAAAGAAGTTTTTTTCAGCACGAGTTGTACATTTATCCAACGAGGTTTACCGAGTTGGATAAATACGACGAGAGTTGAAAAAATCAAGTTTCGCAACGAGTTGCTTACAAATTTGTTTTGCAATTCCGTCGTGAAACTACTTACTTTTCCTGTCATTCTGGAACGACGAAATAGCCTACTTTTCTGTACCAAAAATAACAGAATCGAATAGCAACACTTTTCAAAATAAATGCTGAAAAGTTCTACTTTTCAGCACTGAAATGGGTGCTGAAAAGTTGAACTTTTCAGCACTTGTTTCGAAAAGTAACACTTTTCAACATTTTTTTTATTCAAGCGATTTATTGACAAAAACATGAAAATTTGACATAAAATTTCACTCAATGGGTGTTTTTCGGAATTGCAAAAAATGTTGTATGGAACTCGTTGCAAAACTTGATTTTTTCAGCACTCTTCGTATTTATCCAACTCGGTGAACCTCGTTGGATAAATGTACGACTCGTGCTGAAAAAATCCTCTTTTTGCAACTTGTTGCATAAACTACTATTTGCAATTCCGAAAAACGCTTATTTAATGGAATTTTATGTCAAACATTCATGTGTTTAGTAAATTCATCGTTCAAAACAAAACAATATTGAAAAATGTTACTTTTCGATACCCAAGTTCTACTTTTCAGCACTGTTATTGAAAGGTATTAATTTTCCATTCTGTTATTTTTGCTAGGGAAAAGCAGGCCGTTTCGTTTCTCCAGAAGGGCAGGAAAAGTTGACAGTTTCACAGTGGAATTGCAAAAACTACTATTTTCAAAAGTGGGCAAACATGTGCACTAATTTTAAAAAAAAAAAAACTTCGACTATTTTCTAAAAAGGCACCTAATAATGGATTTAACTTGAAAACGGTGCACTTTATCAAAATTTCACTTAAGTACTTTTTGATTCCAAATTTGATTTTACATCAAAAAATAAAGTTGAAAAAATTTTGCGACCAATTTTTCGATTTTTTGAAAAAAAATCAGTATTGATCAAAAATTCATAACTCGCTCAAAGATTTTTTGCACAACCTGAAAATTTCTGAAAAGTTGGCATTTGATGTCCTCTAAAACATATCAAAAAATAAAAAAAATAAAAATAGTGTTTTTTGCAAATCAAGTTTAAGTGACAAAAAGTTAAATAAAAAATCACCAAATTTTTTTTACCGTGTATAATTTTTTTTCAGTGTAGTCCATATCCATACCTACAACTTTGCCGAAGACACCAAATCGATCAAAAAAATCCTTCAAAAGATACAGATTTTTGAATTTTCATACATCATTTTTGTATGGCCAGCTGCCAAATTTGTATGGAAAATTAATGGACAAACTAATGATGCAAATTGGTTCTTTGGGCATACCGAAGGCACCAAAAAAGTTTCATTCGGATTAAAAAATACAAAAGAAATCGAATGACTGAAATTTGAGAGAATTGCTCAGCTATAACAAAAAATATATGCTACTAAGTGTCCGGATTTCGAATCATGACGTTACGACAACTTTCAAGTGAAATAAAGTATATCAAAACAAGTAGTTTGCGACATTGAAACGAAAAGAAATTGAAATAAAATCTAAGAGTGTAATAACTCTAAAATTTTAGCGATGTCTTATTCTTTTTTTTTTTTATTCAATATATAACAACAAACAAGTTCATATTTCTGGGATATTTAAAAAAAATCCTTTGCGAAACAGATAGTTGACATCTAACTCACCTCGTCATCGTGCTGGTGGGCGTCCGAATCTGGGAGATCTTCTCCAGGAAGTCGTCCTTGAAGGAGCGCGCCCGCCGGGCCAGCTTATTCCCGCGGATGCTGCCCTTGTGGCCGGACGATCCGGGCGCCCCGGGTGTCACCTGGGACTTGTCACCGCCCCCGTTCTCGGTGGGTCCTCCGGCCGGTGAGTTGTTGGGGGTGGCCGCCGCCGCGGTACAATTTCCGCCAGTATTGCTCGTTATGCTGGACGCACTGTTCCGGGGTGTGGTGTGGGTGGACGTTGAAATGGTGACGCTCGAGCCGGACGTGGCACTGTCGCAATCTGGAAGGTTGAGAAGGGAGGGGAAGGTTCGGTTAGTGATGTTGATCGATCAATCATTGGAGAAGTTTAATAGAGCTGGAAGAAGACATCTGGTAGACTGCTAGTGCTTACTCATGCATTCCATTCTACCACTACCGGAGAACTAGGAATTCTTTTCCCATCAGCCCATCCACCGAAGAACAATGACGAATCGTGAGGAGGGAGGTGGCAAAACACCTGTGAGAATCGGTTTGTATCACTTTAATTGCTTCATACCGCAAACGCTGCTGCTGGCAATTCGATCTATCCGATCGATCGCTTAATGACTCGAGGTCGTGGTTTTATGTTTTATTGTGTTTTGTAGAATGCTAGACGGACGAAGTATACTCAGGGACACTAAGAAGTTATTTGATGCTTCACTTTTTTAAGGGGATAAGGGAAAATCTCCATGATATCCTCAACTAAGTTTTGCTTGGATTGCAAAAATAAAAAAAAGATTTTGAATTTAAATAAAGCCCTGGAATCAACTTCCAAAGCTTCAAACCAGCACGGATTTGATTCAAAAACTGTCGCACAACTGCCCGCTGGAGCATGAATTTTTGCCGTGCCAAATCCGCCGATCCGCACGGCGTTGTGGCCATTGCTCTACGCGCGTCGTTCCACATGATTGAGCATCTTCGTGGAGTTAAAATTTGCAGCTGCAAATGGTTCAACTTCATCGGGTTTCCAGTCACCTGGGCTGGTTCAAATTGTAATCGTGCAGTGATTGGTTTCGAGTGACGACGGGCTACTGAGGTATTTGGTCGCCAGCTGATGAATGTTGACAACCGTCGCTAAATGATGGCAAATAGATCAATTATACGCAACGCAGGAATGTGTACGTACACGAAGCATTGGGGTTTGGCCGAGGAATGTTAGAGATTGGTTAAACTCATTCGACGAATGCTTCTGGAATTGACAGCGAATTTTCCACTCTACTAGTTGAGGAATTTTGATTTTGTCAAATGAATAACTCTATGCGTTTTTGATCTCTTTGGTTTTTTGTAGTATTTTAAATTTGGATGTCTCTAGATGGGCTTCGATTTTTAAAAAAAAATCACCAAAAATCCATTTTTCAACCAATTTTTGATCTTTAAAAAGCAAGGCAAATAAGAACTTTTAAAATTTTGGAAAATTTTAGGGGGGAAGTTTGACTTGTTTTATGTGACTCTTTCAATATTTTCAAAAATGTCATGTTTTAGGGTTCAACTTTGGCTGTGTTTTTTACTAACTTTTCCTTTAATATAAGTAAAAAAAAACTATGCCTCTACGCTTTTTAAATAATTTAAATTCAATTCAATTCATTTTATTTACCGAAATAACAATTTTACAACTTGTGTGAATGGCTGGTTCATAGAGATTTGCTGTTCCTTGCAACTATTTCCTTTTCATTAACCACTTGGTAACAGAAGGTTCTTCAAATGCAATTAAGCCAAAACTAGGGAAAATTTGGCTAAAAACCCTAGCGAGTTCGAAAAAATAATTTAAATGAAATTACTGTAAAAACATGACAAAATTAGAAAGGCAAAATGTAATGATAGGAGGTGGTAGAAAAGGCCAAATACTACCAAAAACAAACATAAACAAAACAAGACAAATGCAAATTAAAATACAAAAAAAAAAAAAACAAACTAAAACATAAAACAAGAGAAGTCAAAATTTGCCCAAAATGACCACCTAAACACGGAAAAATTTAAAAATTTCGCAAAATAATTTGGGCAGTAGAGGGTTTTTTTTTTTTTTTTTTGAATTAAATATACTCTATTGAATCTTTCTTATAATAATTACATTTGGTTTACATAATAAGTGTTCAGCTGTGGCTCTTCAGCTTTAGTTTGCTTTTCGTGATTTAAACACTGTTCATATTCATAACTTTAAAAGTATATGATTTATCATTTTTGTAACACTAGGTACAATGAAGAGAAAAAAAAAAATTATAAAGAAAACATAACCTAACCTAAAACTAACTTAATCTTACCATAAACTAAACCAATCCTTGAATCAAGGGGTATTCAGATATAGCACATTTTTCCCTGAATTTCAAACATTTTTCTTGAATCTTCTGATCCAACATTTTTACTTCTGCTAATTCATGAACCTCACTTGATCTAGTCCAGCCAGGAACATTCAAAACCATTTTGAGTACCTTGTTTTGGACACGCTGGAGCTTCAATTTATGAGTTCTAGCGCAACACTCCCAAACAGGTACTGCATACTCAATAACGGGGTAAATTATTTGTTTGTAAACTGCTAGCTTATTTTTCAAAGATAACTTTGATTTTCTGTTAATTAAAGGATACAAACACCTGATGAGAATGCTGCACTTGTTCAATATTTTATCTACATGCTGTCGAAACAATAGTTTCGAGTCAAGTATGAGACCTAAATATACAACTTCCTTTGACCAGGGTATTGAAACATCATTCATTTTAATCAAAACATCATCCTTTGGGACAAATCGGGCCGATTTGGAAAGTGGAAAAATGATGGTTTGAGTTTTGGCTGCATTTATGCGAATTTTCCAGTCGCCAAAGTATTCGGAAAGAACGTCAAGACCCTTCTGAAGACGGCCGACTAAATATCTGGTTATTTTACCCTTATAAATAACGGCAGTGTCATCAGCAAAAGTGACAACACACCATTACCAGGAAGAGTAGGCAAATCAGATGTAAAAATATTGTACAGAAGTGGGCCAAGAATACTTCCTTGGGAACACCAGCATCAATGTTGAATAATCCAGAAGCAATCCCATTCAGAAAAACCCTGAACGATCTCTCCGAAAGATAGTGCTGGATAATTTTGATAAGATACATTGGAAAACCGTATAAATACAGTTTATGTATCAAACCATCATGCCAAACATTGTCAAAAGCCTTCTCAACATCCAACAAAGCCATAGCAGTTGATTTAGACTCAAGCTTGTTCTGCTTGATGATTTTAGTTACTCTCGTAAGCTGATGAGCAGTATTATGCCCCTTTCGGAAGCCAAACTGCTCATTCAAAATTATATTATTATCGTTGGTAAAATCCAAAAGCCTTGAATAGATGACCTTCTCAAAGAGTTTGGACAGACTACTCAAAAGACTAATGGGACGATAACTTGTTGGCGATGTTGGATCTTTTGAGGCTTCAAAATTGGTATGACTTTGCCCAGCTTCCAATTGGTGGGGAAGTAACCAAGTTGCAAACATTTATTGAAAATATTGGCTAGATGTTGAAAGAACTGATCACTCTGTTTTTCAACACTAGATTAAAATGTTATCAAAGCCAGGAGCTTTCATATTTTCATTTGTTTAACTGCAACTTTGACTTCCTCACCAGAAACATGGGAATCTGCAGGAAATTCAAAGGTAGAGTCATTGATTGTTGAAATACTATTGGCAACTGATGTTTCTTTACGGCTGGTCATGGAAGCGCCAAGATTATGTGAACTAACAAAATGAAGCCCAAGTGCATTTGCCTTTTCCTCGGATGTAATCAAAGGAGAATCCTCAACAATAAGAGGAGGAATAGGCTTTGGTTTGTTTTTAAGAACTTTTGAAAGTTTCCAAAATGGTTTTGAATAATTCCCAAGCTGGCTTACATGTTTTGAAAATTCTTGATTTCTAATATTGTCAAGTCGGTCTTGTATGATTTTGTTCAAATTGTTAACTGAAATCTTTTGTCATAGTCCCCAGTCCGTTGATATTGTCTCCTATAAACATTCCTAAGTCTAATCAAGTGTTTAGTATCTACGTCAATATCAGTTACCTTAAAATTAACAGGAACCTCCCGAACGTTGGCAGCCTCTGCTTGGTTGATAGCCTGCTGGATCACCTCCAGCGAACGATCAATATCAGCAGAAGTTTCCGGGTGTTGATCATAGTCGATGTTGCTGTCTACCACTTGCTGAAACTGCTGCCAGTCAACGTTGTGGTAATCTTTCCGGGTTGGTTGCCGCTGCGGAGTAACGGAAGCTCCAACCTCCACAACCACCGGATAGTGATCAGAACTCAACTCTTCAAACACCTCAGGATGAGCCACGTTCTCAGCCATATTGGTAATGAAGAAATCGATGATTGAGTGATTCCCAGACCGAGCCACCCTCGTTGGACGATCCGGACTCACAACGTTGTAGTATCCGTTTTGCAGATCGTTGTGCAGAATCACTCCGTTCCGATTCCTCCTGCTGTTGCCCCAAACTTCATGCTTCGCGTTGAGGTCACCAGCGATGATGTACTTTGCGCTCCGCCGTGTCAGCTTCTGGATATCGCCCTTCAGTTTTGCTGCTGAACCATCTCTGGCATTCACCTGACGTGGGCAGTATGCAGCAATGAAGAGTACTGGGCCAACCGAAGTGGGAATTTCCACTCCAACGGCCTCGATGATGTCCAGCTTAAAGTGTGGCAGCCGGCGTGGCTTGAGATCACGATGAACAGCGACAAGCACACCTCCTCCTCCAGACGTGGTCCTGTCGAGCTGCGTCGCAATCTTGTAGTTTTGCAGATAAACTTTTTCACCGGGCTTCAGATGAGTTTCCGTGATGGCAGCTACGTCGATCTCCTTCTCGCGAAGAAAATCCACCAGCTCTAAGTTCTTCCTCCTAATGGAGCAAGCGTTCCAATTCAGCAGCTTGAGGGACCTACGATCCATACTGGATGACGAACGAGGTCAGCACTTCAATCTGCTGGGTCTTGGTTTTGCATCCACGCAGTGCAGCGGACATCTGTTTGAAAATATTGAGGAGTTCGGTTGAGGTGTAAAGATCATTACCATTTTCCTCAACTGCTGGTTCTTGGGTTGGTCTTGGCTCCTGGCTGAAGCCCGGTGGTGGCGGTCTCGGCTCCTGGCTGGAACCCGGCCGTGGATGATTCATCTCAGCTCTCTTCCTGGGATCCAACGGCAACGGTGCCAAGTTCGGGACCTGGCGTCGCGGTTGAAGAGGTGGAAAATTTTGCTCCACCAGGGCTGGAGGAGTTCTACGACGCTGAGGCTGATTCTTCGTCGATGCTTGCTGCCGAATTTTCACGAACTCAGCTCTCTTGGGGCACTTTCGGTCGGTTGACGAGTGCTCACCGTTGCAGTTGAGGCACTTCACCAGCGAATCTTGGATGCACTGGGACGTGATGTGCGCATCAGTACCACATTTGGCGCAACGACGCTTCAGGTGGCAGTTCTTACCTCCGTGCCCGAAGCCCAGGCAGTTGAAGCATTGTGTGACGTCACGATGCACTGGTCGGTATCGCTCCCACGACACGATAATGTTGAAAACCGCTCGGATTGCCTTCAGCTCAGGAAGCGTCGTCGATCCCTTAGCCAAATGCAGCAGGTAGAGCTGGTCACGGTACTTGATGTCTTTGTTGCGTCGGCTCATTTTGTGCACGGCCAACACATCCAGTTTCAAAACTTTTAGCTCGGCAGCTAATTCCTCCACTGGCATGTCGTACAGACCTCTGACGACGATTTTGTACGGCTTATCCATGACGACATCATGGGTAAAGTACTCCGCCTCGTTTTCGGTCAAGTAATCCTTGACCAGTTGATAGTGCTGCCTGGATTGCACCAGCACCTTAAATCCGTCCTGACACAGACGAATGTTGCCTTGGACTTTCCCAGACTTGATGAGTTCAACAAGCCCCGCACGAAAGTCGATCGTTGCTGCTGATTGCCTCACATAAAAGGAGGCAGTTTCTCCTTTCGCTGTTTCACTTCATTCTCCTTTGCTTCCGCTACCTGGTCCTCGTCAGGCAGTCCAGCGAACTTGTTGTTCTTCAAAAGCTGCTCCTCGTGCGATGAAGAGTTCTCCTCCTCCTCATCCATCGGTACAGTACCGTCGCTCTTTTTCGTCTTTTTGCTGTTCGATGTCACTTCCAAAAGCACCTTCCTTTTGGAAATTCCCGGTTTTTGGCCATCAGTTGAGGCCTCAACCTTCCTTTTGGAAATTCCCAATTTTTTGCCTGCTTGAGCCGCAGGTAGGGCAATATTGCCGGCGTTTTGCGCCGGGACGCGACGAGTCATGTTGATTCAGACAACCTTCACCAACGAATGCTCGGATAACAATGGGGCAGTAGAGGGTTAAATCTAAACTGATCAAGGTTCTTTGTCCTAAATTTTGAAGCGATTAATTTACAAATGTTGAAATCGATAAACATGACATGTTTAGAATTTACCAGGAGAATTATTGTGCCATCTAGCTCCTGTTAAAAGATAGAGCGTCCTCTAAACTGACCTAAAATCTAAAAATTTGCTCGCGCATCGCGTTTCAAATCACACTGGTTTGAAAAATATATTCGAAAACCAAATTTAGAAACATAAATTGTGTTTGCCAAATTTCAATAACAAAATAAAATGGAATTCGAATTGCCCTGAAAAGATCACCATATTTAGGCATCTTTATGAACAGTCTGTTTTTTAGGATTTTTGTCAAATATTTTTCAGACGGTTTTTTTTATTTTGAAGAAAAAAATACTTAAGTTTCTTAAGAATACTTAAGTTTCTTAAGAATGACAGGAAGTACCAAGTTTTAATGATTTTTTTAGGTTTTTAGATTATATCAACAATTTCTGGTGATTATACTTTGCCTTGAGTTTTTTTTTAACGAAAGTTGTTGTTGTATATTTTATTAACGTGACTTTAATCTAGAAAGGTCATTTGCTTTGGGGCCAATCATAAACCACGTGAACACATAAAGAGAGGACGGAGGGGAGGGGGGGGGGGGGGTTTGAATTTCCCAAAAAGTGTCCACGTGGCTTAATTTGAATTAATATATTGAACAGTTTTCCAGGAAATTGGCCGATTATTTAGAAAAATTTATTGAATTTTGCAAAAAAATATGTTGTTATGCTTGTCACAACATTTTTAATGTAAAGTCAAATTTGAAATCGAAAAGTTCTGTAAACATTTCAAAAAACTGCGCAGTTTTCGGATTTAGCCACCTTCACAAAAAAAAGTCCACAATTTAAAAATAGTGTGCCTATGAGTGTCAAATTAAAAAAAGAATCTAATAAACCTGAGAAAACTTTCAAAAAATATGTCTAAGAAACATTTAGATAGGTCTTTTTCTTCCTGAAATACAGCCACTTGAATGAAATAAATAATAAAATTAAATTTGTTTATGTGTTACAAACTACACTTAATTTCCGTCATTTTTTGATACCAAAAAATAATCATTCGTTAAATTACGTTAAATCATTTAAAAATTATAAACTCAAGACTAACTTTTTAAATGGCCCTAGTATTGCATTTTCGGTCCATTTTAAATTTCGCCTTTGTCATTCCCAAACACATCTCCACAATTATTTTTAAAATAATCTTCGATGAGACCTGACAGGGTTCCTAGAATGGTTGATTATTGACGGCTCATTGAATGGGTTAAAAAAAACTTATTTCGTTTATTTACTTAACAGACAGTGTTTCCAGATCATTTTTATACTTTTGTTTTTTTTTTTTTTTTTTTTTTAATTTGAACTGATGAAATTTGGATTACGAGTCTGACTGACAAAATGTATACTAATTTATTAAAATTAAAGAAATAATAGTTGAACAATATTATTCTAAAATAAATAAAGGTCACCGCTATCAAACAATAAAAAAAACTAAAAAATTTCATCAAAAACTCAACTGCAAAACATTTTTTTTTAATTCATGACATTTGTCAAAAAAAAAAACAGCTTCAATCGCAAAAATTAAAACTACTATTCCACCATGACCAAAGCGAGCGAAAAATGTGTTACAAACCCATTTTTCAACCCGATTTTTTTGGTTAGGTTTTTTTTATTGAGTTTCAACCAGTTAATTCGAGCTTATAAAACTGTTGAAAATTTTTAATTTTCTTTGCTGTAAATTTCTATATTCTAATATTTGAAGGATGTAAATGTCCAACAAATATTGGAATTTCAAAAAACATCAGCAGTCTAGTCTGTCTAGTTTAGTGGTCTAGTCTCACAGATGAAAATTGTGGTATTTCATTTTTGTTTAAATAATTTTCCGCAAGCTTATGCGAGCCTCAAATTTAGCCCACCAATAAAAAAATATTAAGCGCAGAAACCTTTTGCAACGATTATTAAAAATACATTATCATTATCTTTACATTACATTATCAAGTCTTAAAAATCATTAAATGAAATGAAAAATTAAATTAAAGCGCAGGAACCTTTTGAAACGGTTGATTGATGATTTTAAAAATGATGATTAAAGATGAAGATTATTTTAGTACAATTATCTAATGATGTAGTATGCATAACATTGTTCTGGGAGTTATTAAATTGTACAACATCCAACCTTGAAGTTAATATTGACTCCAGTGAAGCGCTCATAACAGTAAACAGGGTTGCCAGATCTTAAGTCTAATTTCGTGCAAATGTGTGCCTGTTCAAGAACACAACTCGGTGGAGGTTACTGAGGCACTTTTGCAGTCCAATTAGTAAGAAAACAGACACGACTCCGCACGACATAAATTGACAGACAAGAACAACTATCACACGCAATGTATAGCGACATCATAAACAAGGTTTGAAGTCACGATGAATGACGCCAGGACGCTTTTGCGCGATTTGATTCGAAGCAACAAGGTAACAAGTTGTCAAAGTTGTGTTTTATAAATTGCAAAGCCTACCTCGCCAGACGCATTGGGTTCTGTGTGCTAATCGTTGTTTATTGTAACTCGGTGCTATGATTTTTATAAATATTTATGATTGCTCAACCCTTGCTTACTGACGGGTCGGTAGATCCTATGTCGGTCAATCCGAGTCATTACTAAATGGGAATCGACTAGCAACTCTTTGGAAGTTATTCCTGCTCGAGTTCTATGCTCGCACCAGCAATTCCATAATGAGTTTTCTATGTTTATATGTGCCGGTCGGGGTAGCATACGTTTTATCTTAACTCGCGTCCAGCAGCATTTAATTACGCGGAATTTATAAATAACAACATTTTTACGTTCTCGGAATCACGTGTGTATGTGTGCGGTCAGAATTGGTGTTTAGTTTAAACCCATGCACCGGAACCTACTTCCAGCAGCAGCTGCTTGGCTTGGTTCTCGCTTTGATCGTAAATTACCGACCGGGTTAGGAAGATTTGGAATGTTTAATTAGCGTATTTCATTCGGGGTGAAGTTTATCTCTCGGTTGACCCAAATATTCTGTGAGATTTTTAGTAAGATTTTCTGAATTCACTGAAGAAAACAAAAACTTAGTTCACAATCATTTCAGGGAATTCTCCACAAACATTGTTACTCATAACTGTTTAACAACGGCAAACACGGCTGTGCACGAATTTCCCCAACATTGAACCACTTCTGCGCAAAACCCTACACGCAAGTCACACAAACAGCACACCCCTTCTTTGGCACATGAGGTCAACTGTGTACTCAACCTTCACTTATCAGCACCAGCACACACTACACAACACTTCACACAGCTCAATTGAAATGACGCCAAAGTACGTCTCCGAAAGTGCTCAGAACACACACGTTTCTTCCCGTCCACGACGAATTCCTTCGGCGAACACACGAGAAATACCTCACCGATTCGTCATCCAGCCATCCAGCTAGGGAGTTCGCACAAAGATTCCGGCTCACCACCTTCTCTTCACTATTCTTCTCTCAACAAATCTGCCTCTCAGCTGTTCGTGCAGCTTCTTCTTGTTCTGTTTTGGGTGTGTTTACACTCAGTTGCGTTGAAAAGTTAAGATTTTTGCATCTAAACTTAAATTTTGAGGAAATTATCACTAATCACTCACTCAGCGCTGATCGAATCATCTGAATTGTCAACAAATCGTGAGCGATTTCCTCTGTCTTGATCGTCATTACACAGCGAACATCAGTGAACGCACACGAAGTTGCAACGAACGGAACCCGAGCTCAAGCACTCAAGCAGCCACCCGACACGAAGCCGCATGCTTTTTCTCTTTCTCTCTTTTTTTCGCTTTTTGCGTATCGCGCGGTGCGATGCTCATTCGTTTGTGAACGAAAAGCAGAATATCGAAATCAGGTTTTCATATTGAAAGCAAACGAAGCGCTCTGTCACCAATCACAAAAAAAATGTAGAATGGTCGTGTCATAAGCCCTGGACTAGGCAGAATAAAAAAAAACAAATCAAATGGAAACGTAGTTTGTTATAGGTTTAACAGGTTTTAAAATTTTCTTATTTTGATGAAATTGTTTCAAATGCTTTTCACACCTGTCCGGTTTTTTTTGCAATCATATATTTTTAAAATACCCAAATATTAGCAAAATCTAAACTCTAAATATTAACAAAATAAAAAAGTGTGTTACTTTACTTTGGAACTTTAGAAATTTCCAATAAATTTTGAACACGTCCATGCATCCTAAATATTATTATTCACGCAGGAGAAAGCATTTCAAACAGTTTACAGTTTATTAGACTTGCATTTTCATTATAATTTAGAAGTTTTTTTTTTTAAATACACTTTTTGCCCCTAATGTGAAACGTTAAAAACTTGATGGTTGAGTTTTACATATTTTTCCATGTGAATTAAATTCAAGTTATTTGGAATATGCGAAAGTTCATGTAAAAGTTGTTAATTAACCATCTACAACCAAACCCCGCCTTTAGGCGGGCTTCAATCTAAAAAATCGAATTTTTAAACCAATTTTTAATCTTTAAAAAGAATTGCAAAGAAGAACTCTTAAAATTTTTTAAAATTTATGGGTTGGAAGTTTAACTTGTTTTATGTGACTTTGCCAATGTTTTTTTAATATGCCATTTTTTTAGGGGTCAACTTTGGCTGTGTTTTTTTTCTAATATTTCCTATATTTTCAGTAAAAAGAAGTATGCAGTAATTTTTGTAGTGTCCCAGACTATGTCTCTACGCATTTTTTTACAATTGAATTGATGATGGTGCCATTCTGAAGCAGAAAATCTTAAAAACAAGCAAAAAATTGAAAAGTGACTGTAAAAGCGTGAACAAATTAGAAAGGCAAAATGTAATTATAATAGGTGGTAAATAATCTAAATACAGTCATCCCACATATTCGGAACGGTTTCCAGATCGGTCAATGTTCAAAAAATCATAGCAAATCGATAATTGAACTTAATGATTCGCTTTTATCTTCATTTGAAAGATTTTCTTGCGATCTTTCGAATGCTGTATCGAACATCTGCCAATTTTAACTTTTATATGAAGTTTTTGAAGAATTACTTTGACCCTTGAAATCCACAAATTCGGAACACTTTTTTCTTACGAATGTAAACAAACTTTGGATCTCTCCAGGAGTACATATTTATTACCAAATAATGACTTGACACACTGAAACCAATGAAACTCAAGCTTAGTGATGTTTTATACATGGTTTGATTTTTTTTTTTGTGAAAATATCAGTTAAATTCAGGTGTTCCACAATTGTGGGAGGCACAATAACATCCCACAATTATGAAACAGGCCATTTGGAGGCAGTGTTTTGCTGCTCTGGACAAAATAGTCTTGGAATGAAGTTTTTTGTTCAAAAAGTACTACTTTTACTAGTGAAATAGCAAGATAATGTCCAAATGAAGGTTCTAAAAATAGTAAGGTCGACAGAAAAGCTACTTTTGGCATGCTATTGACAAATTATTATAAAAGTGTTCCGAATTTGTGGGTGTTCCGAATATGTGGGATGACTGTACTACCAAATACAAACTAAATTAGATAAATGCAAATTAAAATACTCATAAATAAAACAAGAAAAACATAAAACAAGACAAGTAAAGTTTTTCGTAGAACAAAAGTTGCTCAAAATGACCTCCTGAACACGGGAAAAATTAAAAGTTTCGAAAAAAAATTGGGCAGAAAAAAAATTGACTTTAGAATCAATATTAGGCTTAACTTTTAACACATCCCGCCCGTGTGGATCAATCGGACCGCGCACTGGACTCACAATCCAGAGGTCGCCGGTTCGAATCCCGCGGCGGGCGCTCTAAAATTCTTTGTGTAAATATGGGTATTCGGCGCCGTCGCTCCGTGCCATACTTTCATACACTTAGAAGCCCAGGGCGGCGAAGTCCTTGTAGATAAAAGGAAGACACTAGTGGTTGGTACTAGCAATGGTGGCCGACAGCTATAAAGTCAACTTCGTTTTTTTAACACAAATCACAAAACAATAAAGGTTTTTTTAATTTTTATTTATTTTATGTTTTTTAAGGAAACTTTGAATAGAGGAAAAACTAAAACTTTTGATATATTTGTATTTGTCCAATAATCCGAAAAAAAAACTGAATTTAAAAAATAATTCTTAAAAGTAAAAAAAAAACACTCTGGGAAAGTGCACTTTATTCATGACAGAAAATATTTTAGTTTACCTCTAACAATGTGAAAATTAATCTCTTTTCCAGTATAGAGCAACAGTATCTAACTCCACCGTGCCTCTAATGTTGTCAATAAAAGCTGAAAAGTATAACTTGAGCAACCCCTTTATTAAAAATAGATCTATAAAAAATAGTGAAAACTTAAAAAAATCCTTTTAAAGATTTATTTTAACAGTAAAAATTGCTATATTTGGAAAAGGTTAAATCTTTTATTTCTCGTTTAATTTTTCAAAAGGTCCTATGTAAATAGGAAACCCATGGCGCATTGGTGGTTTTGAAAAAGTAATCTAGATTTAAGAAAAATGTGTAATTTCACAAAAAAGTGTAAATTTATGCATGTTTACAAACACATAAAAACAACAAAAAAACACATGACATTTTGAAATTACTTCAGCTTATCCCCATAAACATTTTTAGACCAACTAGTTTTATTAAGGTTTTATGGCAGCATCTTGATTGCTTAGAAGTTTTATGTTGGCATTCACAGCAGCCATTAAGCGAGGGCTGATTTAAAGGTTCTAAGAACCCAGTGCCAATAAAAGCCAAATGGTTTGCTATAAGGTTTTTGTGAAAGTTTTAAGAGGGTCTTGAAAACCCGATGGCAATTTCATGCCAAATATAAACCCATTTGGTATGCTTCTTTTAAACCAGGGGTGTTGTAGCTGTCAAGTGCCATTAGGCATGAAAAAAGCTTGCTTAAAACCATAATCTCCTAAAGAAGCATTAAGAGTGGCCAAATAGCAATGCAGAAATATGGCACTAAACGCGTGGTCTGATTGGATGTGATTGACCGTCATCTTGGTAGAAAAAAAAATAACTATAGTATAATCATTGAATTTCAAAAATATGGTGAAATTAAACCACCAACAGCGAGAAATATTCTTTCAAATTATTTTAATCACTTCCAATACAAATTACATGTATGTATTTCATCATCGCCTTTTTTGCAAACCATCTCAATTGTATCATTTGGCAAGACGAAGACTTATTTGTTGCCAGAATAAAACCTATTTGGCGTAAGACGTATGAAGACGTATGAAACGTCATTTTTCCATAATTCCTGACTGGGTTTTAACAAAGGTTTTATTAAAGATTTGAGGAGGTTGTTAGGATTCAATTGTGAAGCCTTGAACTCCTAAGAAGGTTTTACAAATAGGCCGTGACAAACTTTTGGGGAGGTCCTTATGGGTTTTAAGAGAGGTTTATCGGGGTTCTGGGGAGGCTGTTACTACTAAGTGGTATTAATGTTGGTTTTGACTGATAGGTTTTATAGCGGTTGTGACAGCTTTGATAAAGCTTAAAATTTTACTTGAGTAGTTGTTACAGTAAATTAAGCATTTTGTGATACTTATTGTTAAAAAATAAAAATCGGGCATTAAATTTGTTTTTTTAAGCTTAAAAATGTCTTAATACAAAGAATCTTGCAGTTGGTAATTAAAAATATGTGAAAATCATCAAAGATCTTTTCATCGATGGTGAAGTGCTTGGAAGCTGCTGAAGTGAGCCGAAAATTAGTCATCAGAATCTTCTCAGAGCATGAATTATCGTTTGTCCAAATTCTACTGACTGTTTTCTTCGATTTCACCTCACCTATCCAACTGAGTGTAGAAAAGCCGCCTCGCAGAACAAATCCTCCTCATCCGCTGAACACGTTTGCTTCGTTAGACGGCGAAGGGGCACTACAATTTTCGCTGCCCGATCTTAATTAAAAGTGATCTCATTTGATCTCGCCCTCTTGATCGACAACTTCCAGCCAGCCTTCTAAACTTCTACGCGACGCTGAATCACACCGAGGCGTTGATGTCGTCGTCGTCGCCTTCAGTGAGGGGAAAGACCCCACCGCCGCCGCCGGAGCGAATCTTTCACAGTTTTTCTTCCAAATTTGGGGGAAGTCCAAAAATAGCGCACCCACGACGCCCTTTCGCCTCCTCGCGTTGAGAATCGAATTCAGACACGCTTCTTGCCCCGTGAACTCCGAGAAAAAACCGACCGAAGAATTTCTGGAGATTTGTTGTTCCCACAGCCGGAAGATTCTCACCGTAAGATCGACCGCTAAGGTCGTACCACTTCCGGGTGTAATTTGCACAGCAAAAAAAAAACCTCAAACACTGCGATCGTGAGATCAAGTTTCAACGGCCCAAAAAAAACACAAACTTGGCGCGTTCTATCCAGTTCAGTTCGCAACTTCACACAACTTTACGGCGAGACCGAGCAACAGTGACTAGTTCGGCTCAGGCTCTCCGCGGGTCTTGCGGGTATTGACGGACCAACGAGATGAGGGCAGGAGGAGTTGAGGCGGCGAAAAACCGCGACCATATAGAACGAATCGTATACCGGGGCGAGAGGAAGAAACGAACTTGGCACTCACAAGTCGAGTCTACCAAGGAAGGCGCGATCGCGACGACGATGACGCGACGCCGAAGAATGACGTAGTGAGCGGTACTAACGAAGGGGTGATTGGGGTAACGAGGACGCACTGATTGGATTTAAATAGCAAAATTTGATAGATCTTTCTGTAACAACTTAGCTTGGGTGGCACGTCGACGGTTTGCTAGGTTAAACAATTTTTTGAACTCCTTGATCTTTCTTCAATTTCTTGAATTTCTTGAAAATCTTAAATATCTTGAACTTCATGATTTTTTTAATTTCATGATTTTTTTGAAATTCTTGAAATTCTTGATTTTTTTATTTTTTTGAATTCCTTGAATTTATTGAATTTCTTAAATTTCTTGAATTTCTTGATTTTCTCGAATTTCTAGAATTTCTCGAATTTCTTAATTTTCTTGAATTTCTTGAATTTCTTGAATTTCTTGAATTTCTTAAATTTCTTGAATTTCTTGATATTTTTAAATTTCTTAAATTTCTTGCATTTTATAAATTTCTTAAATTTCTCGAATTTCTTGAATTTCTCAAATTTCTTGAATTTCTCAAATTTCTTGATTTTCTTAAATTTCTTAAATTTCTTAAATTTCTTAAATTTCTTAAATTTCTTAAATTTCTTAAATTTCTTAAATTTCTTAAATTTCTTAAATTTCTTAAATTTCTTAAATTTCTTAAATTTCTTAAATTTCTTAAATTTCTTAAATTTCTTAAATTTCTTAAATTTCTTAAATTTCTTAAATTTCTTAAATTTCTTAAATTTTTAAATTTCTTAAATTTCTTAAATTTCTTAAGTTTCTTAAATTTCTTAAATTTCTTAAATTTCTTAAATTTCTTAAATTTCTTAAATTTCTTAAATTTCTTAAATTTCTTAAATTTCTTAAATTTCTTAAATTTCTTATATTTCTTAAATTTTTTTAATTTTTTTCAATTTTTTTAAATTTTTTGATATTTTTAAATTTTTTATTTTTTTTAAATTTTTTAAATTTTTGAAATTCCTAAAATGTCTTAATTTTTTTGAATTTTTTGAATTTCTTGAATTTTTTGAAATTCTGGTTTTTTATAATTTAATTATAATTTCTTAAATTTCTTAAATTTCTTAAATTTTTTAAATTTCTTAAATTTCTTAAATTTCTTAAGTTTCTTAAATTTCTTAAATTTCTTAAATTTCTTAAATTTCTTAAATTTCTTATATTTCTTAAATTTCTTGAATTTCTTGAATTTCTTAAATTTCTTAAATTTCTTAAATTTCTTAAATTTCTTAAATTTCTTAAATTTCTTAAATTTCTTAAATTTCTTAAATTTCTTAAATTTCTTAAATTTCTTATATTTCTTAAATTTTTTTAATTTTTTTCAATTTTTTTAAATTTTTTGATATTTTTAAATTTTTTATTTTTTTTAAATTTTTTAAATTTTTGAAATTCCTAAAATGTCTTAATTTTTTTGAATTTTTTGAATTTCTTGAATTTTTTGAAATTCTGGTTTTTTATAATTTAATTATAATTTCTTTAATTTTTGAAATTTCTTAAATTAAAAAAAATTAATATTGTTTTTTAATTTTTTCAGATTTCTTAAATTATTTTAATTTTGGATTTTTTTCAAATTTCTTGATTTTTTTTTTCGATTTCTTAAATTTTTTAAATTTGTAAAATTTCTTAAATGTATAAAAAAATATTTTTGCTTAAATTGCATGAACTTCTTGAATATATTGATTTTTTTAATTGTCAAGAATTTTTAAATCCTTAAACTTTTATTTTCAAATATCTTTTTTTGTTTTTATTTTGTCATTTGAATTTGAATACAAGTAGTAAATTTTGTTTCAAATTTTGTGAGTCGTCTTTATATTGAAAATTGTATGCCAATTTTCTTTGACTGTGTTGAAATAATCATTTTAAACGCCGAGCTTTGAACGTTGAAAAAAAAAGCTGAAAATTGAAATTACAGACCATGGTGTCAACATTTGAATAAAAAAGTATTTTAAAATGCATCATACACTTGTCCAGTTGTTTTGCAATCATTGATTTCCAATATTTCTAAATACTGAGGAAAATTTTATTTTTGCGAGAAAAAAAGGTTTTTGCAGTGCTGTACATTGTAACTTCATAAAAGTTCAAAATATTTTTAAACGAGTCCAAACATGTTAAATATGATTATCAATGCAGAAAGAGGCATTGAAGATTGTTCTCAGTTGATTAAACTTCTAATTCCATTGAAATTTTGATATTTTTTTGAAAATTTTTCGGACCAATTTAGAAGGGGGGGGGGGGGCGACAAAACTTTGAAAAATATTTGCAACGGCCTAATATTGAAATAAAAATGCACATGAAAAAAAGTTTTGTAAAAAATTGTAAAAAATATTTTTCTGCGTGTCATCTCGAGACCTAGGTTTTTTTAAATTTTTATTATTAAGAGCAGAAAATTTCTTAAAAGTCCAACGTTTAACATTGAATATAAAATCAATAGTTTTCGTGATATTGCAAACTGAAAAATGAGAGTTAGTTAGATGACACTTAGAAAAAAATTTAGGTAATTTCCTTCATGAAATAAATTTCCTAATAGGTTAAAAACGATGCACTTAATCAACAAAATGATTAAGGTAATTTTCAATTTCAAATTTGATTTATTATCTAAAAATGATTTATGAAATTTTGTTTTACAACATTTTAACTAAAAAGAAAATTCATAGCTCCGATCCCAATTTTGCAAAATTCTTCTCAGAAAATAAAGTAGTAATCAAACTGCGTGTAAAAGACCAATTATAAAATAAATTTTGCATTATTTTATGACATTTTATGTAATATTACACCCAGAAATATGTAGGTATGGGAAACCTACTTGACCGAAATGTCAAGCTCGAAATGTGTGTTTATCCTTTCCATTTTTCATCGGTCTGATAGCCGAGCGGGCTAAGGCGCCAGTCTTTATTGTTGGTGCTGAGTTTAAACCTTATCGGTTGAAACTTTTTTTTTTCTGTGATTACAAAAATTGTACATCAATGTTATCAATCATCAAATTTCTTTAACAATAAATTAGAAAAAATAACTCGATGCAGATCTTCTCTAAATTCCCATCCCACCCCACATTCCCCCCTCCCGCTCTCTCTCTCACATGTGCGTAGTTGTTTACGTTTGCTCGTATGTATGCGGCTGGTCGTCCCCAACCAAAGTCGCGTGCTTTTTTTTCGCGTCCATCCATTCCAATGTGCAAGCAAGTCTGAGTCTGGGTGATTGAGGGAAACAAAAAAAAAAAAGAATTCTATAAATGGAATACAAGAAACTTGAATCATACTGCGAGACGAGTCGCTCTTCCATGGCTTTTCCGCTTATTTTTTTTCTCTTCAACTCTCGTCGCCTTCGTCTAATTTGAGGCTAGAGCGAAATTTGAGAGTATGATTATTTTTATCTGATTTGCTTTGAGTATTATTAGCTTGATTAATTGTTTGAACAGTTATCTCGAATAATGAGGCAAAAGTTGTCTTACTAAGTTGCTTTTCAAAGTCAATTCGCAATACAATTGAAAATATAGAAAATACATTTTGGAATTTCAAGTGTCGATTGACATCCTGAGATGAAGATGTCACAGAGCATATTTTCACAGTTTTGTCTGTGAGGTGACGAATGATTTGAAGAAAGAAACTAGTCAACACTCTGTTTTGATTCCTATTGACGGGTTTATCGAGGGGAGGACCTGTAGGCCTTAGCCTACGCCATTCTCTGGCGCCAATGCACTTTGCGGAGTAAAACCGGTATTGCACTCAAGTTGCAGTCGTTGCTGCTGTGATATTTTATTAAAATTGACAGATTTTTGTGATTAATTCCATGATTTTTCTCAATTGAAGATAACTTCAGTAATTAAACATTCAAAAGTATACAAAAAACGTTACACCCAACTTGTAACTTCATGGAATTGATGTAATTTTGCATGATTTTGTCGTTCTTACTCAATGCAATGAGTTTTATGCGTTTTTTCTGCAACTCTGAAGCGAACAAATTTACCCGTTGAAGGTAATTTCTGTAATCAAACATTAAAAAGTTTAAAAAAAACGCTGCACCCAACTGGAAACTTCATGGAGTCGATGTAATTTTACATGCTTTTGTCGTCTTTCATCAATGTAATTAATTTTATGCGTTTTTCTGCAACTCTGATGCAACCAAATTTACCCGTTACCGACTTGAAGATAATATCAGCAAATCAACAATAAAAAGTAAAAAACGCTGCACCCAACTGGAAACTTCATGAAATTGATGTAATTTTACATGATTTTTTAGTCTTTCCTCAATGCAATCAGTTTTATGCGTTTTTCTACAACTCTGAAGTCAACAAGTTTACCCGTTACCGACTTTTGCAAAGGGTGTGACATAATATCATTATGTCCACCATTTAAATGAAACCAATTGGGTACTAAAGCCCTGTGTCAATTTTTATGTACAACGGTAAAAAACACGATTAAAAAACCATTTCTGATCTTTTTTTTTTCATTTTAATTCAAAAAAAAATTTGACAAGACAACATTTTTTCGATGGATCAACTATGGTCCCCTTGGAACGAGCTGTCAAGTAGGAGCTTTTCTGTCAAGAAGGACCGCGAGATTAATTTTTCAAAATTGATTTAAAAATCCATTTTAAACTCTTTGTGGTCGTACAAAGGGTCATTGAACTCAGAAAAATAAGCTTTATCGCTGTAAACAACAATATCAGCAATCTAAGCTTCATTTTAGGACCCAATTGTAGAAACAAAGTTTTGCTTGTCATTGTTTACATCATCATCGCTAAAAATCGTACCTTTATTTACTAACCCCGCCATTTCAAAACTCTGTCCACCGTCAATCGGGGAATGCACACACATGGGACGGGGAATCGCCGTATAGGACAAACAATATACTTTGACGACCAAAGCGACATTCGCCAGCGTTGATTGCATGCAAGACAAAACGACTCTCCGGCGCACTTTGAATGGCCAAGGAAACGTGATCAAAATAAAGATAAGATCTCCATCAGGATCGGGGGAAAAGTGATTGAAGACCTTTTAGCGATGTTCGGGTTCGTCGTCATTCGACAATCACCTCATACGTGAATGCATGGAAACGTCAATTTGACAACATCAAAATGGAGGGTGAGGAACTGTCAAACTTTGAACGAACAACAATTGTTGTCAATCTATCGAGGTTGTACTGTACAATCATGCGGAACCGAAAGGGCTTTACTCTCTCAACTGTCAACAGTGTCACCTTGCCGAGGTTAATGAACGTCCCTTGCACGCGCTTTTTACAACACTTTTGACGCATTCGTGAAGAGGTTATCACGTGCAGATGGCAGCACTGGCAGTATCGTAGAAGGCGCTGTTGTGCAATTTGCAGATTGCCAGGGGGTCGTCTTTGCACAGCAGGAAAAAAAAACTTGCTTGCCTACTAGGACGCCGCCGTGTGTGTTTACATGTGTTTCACTGAACATTTAGGCAAACAAGGCCGGTTAGGCGTTACACGGTGGGTTGATGTGACGAGACAATCATCTTCTGGGTGCGACGTGACCATCAGAGCGCAAAGACGACATCGCAATCCAGTGGCGGGACGGCGTTCCATGGCAAATGACGAAAAAAAAAATGCAGGTGGTTATGTTACAGGCATGACCAGCGTGACAAAGAACATTGTTGAAAGAGTCATGGAATCGCCTACTCTGATTGGCATACGGTGACGTAAAGTGTGTGCGCGCGCGCTTTTGGCGACAAAAGTGTCAACCGCGCGATGCCAATTGCGCCAAGGTTGTACAATTTCTCCGCAGAAACAGGGGAAGGAGGAGCGCGAAACAAAACACAAAGACCCCCCCCCCCCTAATAATAGCTGAATGGTTTGAGTAGGAAAACGGAAAGGAAAGGAAAAGGAAAAGTACGTCAAAATGAAGTAATGGCCGGCAATGGCCAACAATGAGTGGCAATAAAGTGCGCGCGAGAAATTGATCTGTCACCTTGCGGGGCACGCTCCGACGCGAATCTGTGGGCTTTGTTTGGAACTGTTTTATGCGGTTTTGATCGACCGGTAGAAATGTGATTAACCGGGGGCCCACCGTGATCGAAAATCTGTACGATTGCGACACGCCGAGAAATGCAATCGCGTAACTATACAAAATGCGATTACGTCTGGTTTAACTCAGAGTGAGATCAGTCTTTCAAAATTATGTTATAAGATCTTAACTTGATAAATTAAACCAAATTAAGAGCACAGGTCACCAAATTTGCAGTCCTCACTTTACTGCAACCATAAACATATAAAATGGCTAAATTTGTCCACAGAAACCGTCCACCATGATCCTGGAGAAAGTTTCGTGCGCGAACACAACCCCTCTAATAGCCGCGTATGTGGTTTGCGAACCAAATGTCACGTTTTATGCAGATATTAAAATGAGCACGACACACCGAGGTTTGAAATTTTTGCTCTTCTGGTTGCGAATTTATGTGTGAGGCTGAGACTGCTGCTTGTTAAGTCAAACGAGCGGAACACGTTTGAACTGGTGAGTAAACACCAGTGACATTGTTTTTGGCCCCAAGGCAGACGAGGAGATCATCAAGAGGGACCACGTAATTTCGACACTGTGTGGATAAATGTGCGATTTTGTGAACTTTTGCAGAAAATAGGTCAAACCTTAAGAAGATTTTTTTTTTCAAAAAACAAAAATCCAAGATTAAACTGTCAAACCAAAGAGTAAAAAAATAAACAAACCTGTTTTGAAAAACGTGCCATGAAATTTTAACACTTTGTTCGTTGTTCCGAATATCATGAAAGCTTGTTCGCGATTTTGGGAACTCGTTTTTCTCCGTGTACACGTATGAATCCGAGAAAACGTGAGTATCACGATTTTTAAATTATTGAGCTATAATTTTTAGGAATGAATACTCCAACAGTCTAGAACATTTTTTTGTGTGTACACTCAAACCCCGATGGTAATACAAATTTCTGAGGTATGCCCAGCAAAGGCAAAACATATTTGGCAGTGTTGCCATTTAACAAAAAAATCATTAATCTTGGAATACTACAACCGAAAAAAAAATCACTTTTGCAAGAATTTAATTAGGAGTCGATTAAGTTTAGGATGGTGTAAAATCTGGTGTCGATGCCATGTTTTTTTTATGTAAAATACTGTCAAACAAAATTTCAAAATACTTTAGGGTAATTCTCCACCAACTAACACGAAATCAGAAAATGTTGCCCCCCGACCTCTACTTCGATTTGCGTGAAACTTTGCTCTAAGGGGTTATTTTGATTCCTGATCACGAATCCGAGGTCCATTTTTCGATATTTCGTGACGGTGGGGCGGTACGACCCCTTTCATTTTTCTGTTTTTTTACTAAGACACGTTTTTCAGTGATTTGTAGCTCGCAACCGTGAATTGATAGATATTTGGTGTCAAAGGGACTTTTGTGTAAAATTAGGCGCCCGATTTGATAGCGTACTCAAAATTCCGAAAAAACGTATTTTTGATCAAAAAAAGTTAAAAAATAGTTTTAAATTCACTGCCATTTCCCGTTACTCAACTATAAAAAATCCTGAGACATGTCATTTTATGTATTTTTCGAATGTCATATAACCCAGAAGGGTCATTTTTTCATTTAGAAAGCAATTTTTTATTTTATAATTACGTGTTTTTTCTAACTTTGCTGGGTTACATTTTAGAGTGTAACAATGTTCCACAAAATTGTAGAGCAGACAAAAACAAAAATTTTGATATATCGACATAAGGGGTTTGCATGTATTCTTCGCGAGTTATCAGAATTTTACAAAAAAGTTTTTTTTTAAGTTATGATTTTGACCATTTTTGACCAGTTTTTCGATTTAACCCCAAAAACTCGGAATGTTCAGCTAATTTTGCATAAGAATGACCCCTTGGACGATTGTTGTGGCTTGTGCACTGCTTTTATGTGGGATTTTTTCTAAAATAAAAAAACAAACACTCACTCATCACAAAAATATTTTTTTTGAAAAAAAAATCTGATTCTCGCAATGCACGGGTCACAACAATCATCAAAGGGGTCATTCTTATGCAGAATTTGCTGAACTTTTCGAAAAAAAATACATGCAAAAGCACACGATTGATTTTTTGGGGTTGAAAAATTCGAAAAACTGGTCAAAAATGGTCAAAATGATAACTTTTTCAATTTTTTTTTTTGTAAAATTCTGATAACTTGTGAAGAATATATGCAAACCCCTTATGTCTATTTATCCAAATTTTTGTTTTTGTCTGCTCTACAACTTTGTAGAACATTGTTAACTCTAAAATGTAACCCTGCAAAGTTAGAAAAAAACACGTAATTTTAAAATGAAAATTTGTGTTCTAAATGAAAAAATGACCCTTCTGGGTTATTTCAGATTTGAAAAGTACATTAAATTTCCCATAAAATGACATGTCTCACGATTTCTGACAGTTGAGTAACGGGAAATGGCAGCGATTTTAAAACTGTTTTCTAACTTTTTGTTGATGAAAAATACGTTTTTTTCGGAATTTTGAGTACGCCATCAAATCGGGCGTCTAATATTACACAAAAGTCCCTTTGACACCAAATTTCTATCTCTTCACGGTTGCGAGCTACAAATCACTGAAAAACGTGTCTTAGTAAAAAACCAGAAAAATTAAAGGGGTCGTACCACCCCACCGTCACGAAATATCGAAAAATGGACCTCGGATTCGTGATCAGGAACCAAAATAACCCCTTAGAGCAAAGTTTCACGCAAATCGAAGAGGGGTCGGGGGGCAACTGCTGTGTGAGTTGGCGGAGGATGACCCTTTTCAGGTTCAAAACATAAATTTGCCTCTTAAAATAACTTTACACATTTTTTGATAAAGTTCACTGCTTTCAAGTTATTTTTAGAAAAAAAATGCTTAGTTTTTTTGCAGTTAAAAATTACTTTTCGAAGGAAAAACACCAAGGTTTTTTGTCAAAAAGCGGCGGGATTTTCCCCTTTTTCTGATTTTGTTGATTTTAACTTTGTTACAATGAAAAAACTATCAAATTTTGTTTTATTGAGATTTTGTACATCGAAAAATTACTAAAATTCTATCAATCTTAGAACTAACTCCAACATGCTTAAAAATGTTTCTAAATGCAAGGGAATGCATTTTAATTTGATTTCAGTGGATTGCACTTCAATTTCCATTTAAAAAAATCGTTTTGCCCCCCTTATATTTCAGGCCGACCTTGATGGGAGCGTGACAAAAACTGTAATAAAATTTGTACCAGGATAAAAAAAACGAAAAAAAAATCGCTTCGCGAAAGTTGAGAATTACTCAGTTTATATAGCCTCAAAAATCCAATAGAAATAGAAATGAAACAAACTTAAATCAATTAAAAATAAATTTCTCTATTTTCAAATTTTAAAAAGTGGGATCTGGTATTGAATTTTTTCTTTATTTTTATTTAATTTAAATTTGATAGTGTTTTTCTTATTTTTAAATTAATTGAAAATTTTCATTGGGATAGTCATGAATATACATAAATTATTACAATTTTGACGATCTGGCTTAATTCGGATTAGGGGAAATATACCCATTTTAAGCCTAATAAGCGGTCGTGTTCAAATCATGCCGGATTCTGGATTGATTCTGGAGTGTTCTTTGAAAATTACTAAAATCAAGTACACCAACGAGTAGAGCAGCTTTTTGTGAACATTTCTGTTTATTTTCACTTTTACATTTAAAAAATCTCAAATGTATTCTAATCAGACGAGACTGCATTGGGCCACGCTCATTTTTCTATTTTCAGCTTAGTTCTTTTTTCTCCCAGCGCTCTTTTGGGTCTGCTTAGTGCTGCCAATTGTGTTGTTTTTCAAGCGTACACTCACGAAAAGTAGCATTTATAGAGAAAGTTTCCTGGCATCACTGGCTCACTCCAACAGGCGCTGCTGGTGGTGTTGGTGGCCATCCTTTGTTCTTTATTTGCCTTCGCTTCTCGCTCGGTTTGCTTCAGCCTTCGATTGGAATGGGTCGCCAAAAGTCAAACGTCAAAAGACTTGGCGCGTTTGTTTTTTTGATGGCGCATGCTAATTATTTACATGTTTCGGGAATATTTTTCAAGTGAGTGACTAACTAATGTTCTACAGAACATGTTGCCGGTAGTTGGAAGCAATTTCATATCTTAAGCGCTTTGAAAACGTTAGCGCAAGTGAAAAGATGTTGATGGCGACTTTCGTTGAGCAGTTAAGCTTGCGTGTGGATGTGTGTACCAACAAAATGATGAGAAGTGGTCTCGCAAAATAGAAATTATGATCAAAAGTGCCTTAAATTTGATCTTTTCGGCCAGTAAGTGGCATACACTTGCGTGCCTACTCGAGGCGGTGCTGTTGCTGGTAAGTTTATAGCCTAAATAGTATTTTTGGAGCTTTAAACGAGCATCAAACTCTCCATATGACGAAGATAGGTGTTTGATTAGAAACGGTATATTTCCCCAACATGAAAAATAATAAAGTATTTAATTTTTTTTTTTTTAACTAGCCTGAATTGAAAGTAAAAGACTACGGAAATCAAGTTGACAATACATAAAAACAAACCGTAATATCAGTGCAATAACCCAAACTTATCACAACCAACGACCAGATCCATTTCGAGCCAACCTCCTTATTTTTTCTATCCATTCAACTTTCCCACAAGGTAAGCCGCCAAGGTTGTCGCGCGCACACCTCAGAGTAGATCAACACCAAACAGGCCATGTTTTGAATTTGAAATCCACAACCTAGGACCACTTTCAATAACCGAGAGTGGTGGCAATAGTTTATTAGCCCCTCTGTCGTGATTCAACTCAACGAACGCTTATGGACCTAATGTTGGTTTAGGCCCCAAACAGGTGGCAATATTTAACTTTCCCATGGCGTCACGACCGATCGATGGCGATCGCGATCGCGGCATTATAACCTTCTAGTGTACAAATGTTACTTTTTTATACTTTTTGTCTACGAATTCATTATTTTTAAGCTGTTAAGGGTTAAAACTAGAAACTGGTCCCGCGGATCAACGCACAAACGTGACTCCCCCTCCCGGGTCCAAGGGAGAGTCGTGTTTCGTTACACGAGGTGTTAATAAGTTTTCCATGTTTGCATATAGATATTGCCAGATGTGGCCAACTACGGTTGATGGTGAGCTACTTACATCCTCCTCCTTCAACTCCTCCAAAAAACGATGGCAACACTGCCGGCGAAGGCGGCGCCGAACTGCAGCTGTACGAGTGCCGCTTGAAGTTGTACCCGAGGATCCGCTCGCGGATGGGACTTACGCCACCGTACAGCGAGTTGACCACCCCGGTTCGTTGGTTCTGCAGATAGTCACGTTTCTTCACGACCGGCGGATCGGCGATGGGCCGCAGGCCACCCCCAATAACCTCGCCCTCTTCAAGGTAGTTGTTGTTGTTGTTGTTGACATTCGGGCTAAAGCTGCCAACACTTTTCAGCACTATGCTGCTGGGCCTCAAGCTGATGTTGTAGGACTTCCACTTTTTCCGCTCAAATTTGGCACAATCAAACAGGAACGTATCGTCGAACTCCGGCATCGTGGATCACCGCACCGAAATCACTTGTATCACAGCCAAGCAGTTCACTTGAAATCCATCTTCTCTCGGGAGATTGTAGAAATCGCGATGAAATCGTGCCCGCCAAGATATTATCCCCACTCACTTCTTCAGCAAGGCTCTGCGAAAGGTCTGTCCTAACAACCTTGGGGCTCTCT
Source organism: Culex quinquefasciatus (assembly GCF_015732765.1). Classification (NCBI taxonomy): domain Eukaryota; kingdom Metazoa; phylum Arthropoda; class Insecta; order Diptera; family Culicidae; genus Culex; species Culex quinquefasciatus. The sequence continues at coordinate 106,308,240 of NC_051861.1, forward strand.
GCAATCAACGGCGACGCGACAAGCCATTAGAATTAGAAATACACAGTTGTTTTTTCCCCCTTTTTTCATTTCAAGCACTGCAAGTAAATCATGATCAATTACAGATACAAAAAGGTACCCACTTAACCCCACTCGGTTTTTCCTACAGTGTCCACGAGGTGCAGAGCAAGTGCAGTTTGCACATTCCACCTATTCCACTCGAATGCTGCACTTGCACCTGGCTGGCCAACAAGTTACACTCAACACTGGTTGTTACTTGGAGAGTGGCGGTGGTGGTAGATCTGGCCAGGAATGTTGAGACTTATGCACCTCTCACTCTTCTGTTTGGACTAGGGGCGGCTAGCGACCAGTTTGAACGATTTTCCCTTTTGGTGACATTTGTGCAAGGGTCCAATGACCGAGTTTGATTTGTTGATTATGTTTTTTTAATGATTTAAACTTGTCATTTGCTGTTTTTTTTTTGGTTTAACAGCAAGTCTTAAAAAAATGTTATTAATACAATACACATTGATTTTTTTTAAAGGTTTTCGAATTTTACAAAGTTCAAATTTAATCAAACGCGTTACCAAATTGTTTTAAACTTCGATATAGGTTTTATCTTAAAATTCGATTTGTAGTCATCACGAGAATAAATTTCGTAACTTTGTGCACCAATTTGTCAAATCAAAAATAAATAAATAAAAAACATTTGAACAGAGGCAGCCTAATTCTGGCCTGCGGTTTCATTTTGAAGGTTAATATGAATTTGCCCTTTGGCCCCACCACACCAAAGTCCACTGCAATTCCGTGAAGGCAGAGGTCTTCTGTGATTGAATTACGAAATCATCTACTTTCCGCTTCGAACAAGGGGAACACTGGCATTTAATTTTTGGTCCCCATTCGCGATTCATCACAGGTAACGTCATGATTCGAAATCCGGACACTTAGTAGCATATCATTTTTGTTATAGCTGGCAAAAAATCATGTTATAAGTTGGAAATGTAGAAATATCATCAGGACGTAGTATGAACAGTCAGTTTCAAGAAAATGCATGCAAAATATGTCTTTTCTAACAATTTTTCATCAGAATTTTAAAATTAAAATGACTTGTTGTGCTTCGAATCCCGGACACTGATAAAAACTGATTCGAAATCCGGATACTTTTGCTTCGAATTCCGGACACTCGATTTTACTTATGAATCGCTAAAAGTTGGACTGAAATGTTAGTGAATGGCATTCTTTAGGTCTCAAATGAGCTGTTAACATTAAAGCAATCGATAGTTTATATAAAAAAAATGCTAGAATTAAAGAAAATCGAAACCATAAATTTCTGCTTTGCCTTCCCGGTGCTTCGAACGCCTTTGAAATATTTCAAGTGAAATATTTCACATTTTTGGTAAACTTATAATTTTATTATATTTAATTGTTTTAGCATTAACTACAGCGTTTAAACAAACTTTAAATGAAAGTTGATGTTGGAATTCTTCAAATAGAACAGTTTTGATATTCATAATGCGAACTTATATTCAAATAATTGATAAAACAAGATGAAGTGTCCGGGTTTCGAAACGTCCGGGAATTCGAATCTGGACGTTACAGACCGAATTCGTAATTCGAACGTGTTTGAAAACAATAGCGTCTAAACTAAACGTCAAAACAAGTTGTCAAACTGATGTTGACATTTAAACCCCATTGTTCGATGATTTTCACACACGTGGTTTGAAATTTTTGACATCTATCAGAAAGCAAAAAAATAATCAAATAAGCTAAATTTCTTATTTAATGTCTAATTTTCAAAAAAAAAATGGCGATAAGTATCACCCGGGTGCAGAATAGTTGTCCGCAAAGCGGCCTCAATTTGGAACTGGCAAAGCGGAACCAATTTACTGTTTTAAAAATGATGCCAAGAATTGGCAAGTATTGTAATCGATCTGGGTAATTCTCCGCCAACTCACACAGCAGATGCCCCGACCCCTCTTCGATTTGCGAGAAACTTTGTCCTGAAGGGTAACTTTTGTCCCTGATCACGAATCCGAGGTCCATTTTTTGATATCTCGTGACGGAGGGGCGGTACGACCCCTTCCATTTTTGAACATGCGAAAAAAGAGGTGTTTTCAATAATTTGCAGTCTGCAACGGTGATGAGATAGTAATTTGGTGTCAAAGGGACTTTCATGAAAAATTAGACGCCCGATTTGATGGCGTACTCAGAATTCCGAAAAAACGTATTTTTCATCGAAAAAAAACAATAAAAAAGTTTTAAAAATTCTCCCATTTTCCGTTACTTGACTATAAAATTTTTTGGAACACGTCATTTTATCTGAAATTTAATGTACTTTTCGAATCTACATTGACCCAGAAGGGTCATTTTTTCATTTAGAACAAAAATTTTCATTTTAAAATTTCGTGTTTTTTTCTAACTTTGCAGGATAAATTTTTAGAGTATATAACAATGTTCTACAAAGTTGTAGAGCAGACAATTAAAAAAAATCGATGTATAGACATAAGGGGTTTGCCTATAAACATCACGAGTTACAGCGATTTTATGAAAAAAAAAGTTTTGAAAAAGTTGGTCATCATCGTTCATAGTCACCCGCGACAGACATGGACGACGAAACTAAGAGAAACGCAAAAAGTAACTTTTTCAAAACTTTTTTTCGTAAACTCGTGATGTTTATAAGCAAACCCCTTATGTCTATATATCAAAATTTTTGTAATTGTCTTCTCTACAACTTTGTAGAACATTGTTACACTCTAAAAAATAACCCTGCAAAGTTAGAAAAAACACGAAATTTTAAAATGATTTTTTTTTCTAAATGAAAAAATTACCCTTCTGGGTCAATGTAGATTCAAGAAGTACATCAAATTTCCCATAAAATGACATATTCCAAAAAATTTTACAGTCAAGTAACGGAAAATGGAAGAATTTTTTAAACTTTTTAGTGTTTTTTTCGATGAAAAATACGTTTTTTCGGAATTCTGAGCACGCCATAAAAGTCTCTTTGACACCAAATTTCTATCTCATCACCGTTTCAGGCTGCAAATTATTAAAAAAAACACCTCTTTTTTCGCATGTTCAAAAATGGAAGGGGTCGTACCGCCCCTCCGCCACGAGATATCAAAAAACGGACCTCGGATTCGTGATCAGGGACAAAAGTTACCCCTTAGGACAAAGTTTCACGCAAATCGAAGAGGGGTCGGGGCAACTTTTCCCGATTTCGTGTGAGTTGGTAGAGAATTACCCATCTATAATTTATTTTGTCAGAAATAAAAAAGTCGAGGGCGTCGAGCTTTTGAGTCAGTCTTAAGAAAAGGGATAAAATCGAGATTGTCTTAATTCGTTGCCAACATTTCCATAAGCGCTATGTCTCACTCAAAACCTATGTTTACAAATTGTTTAAAATGAATTATCAGTAACTGTGAATTGCACCTGCCAAATAACATTGTATAATCTAACTCCTGTATTATCACTACGCTTCAAAGACGCAATATTTCATCACGTTAAAAACAAAGGACTCTTTTAACCGCCCATCGTTTAGTCTACGAACAAAAAAAGCACGAAGAACTTAATTTTTCAGCGAAAACTTCAATATGATCCTCCAAAATGTTTCAAAACGAGTCACTTCAGCAGCAAAAAATATGTCACGCTTGAGCTTGAACAAAGCCTTCTATTTTGTTTATGTTTACAGCTGTAGTGCAGTTGTATTAGTGAAGAGCAGTGGAGATCATTCGGAATTCACGTTACGCATTCTGTCTTTTCAGCACCCAAAGTATCACAAAAAGCTTTCTACGCAGAAAAAATGTTGAATTTTGAAAGGTTGAAAATTTGGTTGGTTGAATATTATCTCTTTTTTGAGTAATTTTGCCTAAAAAATGTGCAAAAATGTAAACCTAATGAAATTTCAACAGAAACTGATGAAAATTTACCAGTTCTTGATATGATATTACACAATTATTTTGACATAAAATTTGTCATCATTTCCTGATGAATATTACCATAAATTTTTTTCTGTGTACATCATTACATTTAGCTACTAACAAAAATTAGAAAAAATATCAATGAATTAATGATTAATCGATTACGATCGATTTTACAATTAGCTGAGGCATATAGATGCGGGGGGGGGGATATAAACGTGAAATAAATTTTTCAATGGCCTCAGGAAATTAGAAAATTCAGAGTAATTCTCCCAAAAAATAAGCAAATTCATTGGAAATATTTCTTTAATTATTGGGATGAAACTTTGTATGGCCTTTGACCACTAAAAAAAAAAATCATCAGATGTTCGTCTATACAAATCTCAACTCAAATTTGAGCCACTCTATCCATACATAAAGGCTATTAAAATATTAAAAAAAAACGTTACTTAATCCACCTAGGTGAATGGGGGCTTCCTCTTCTCGGTTCATACACAAATAAATGTATTGAGAATGTACATGTATATATAGAGGCGATTCGTTGATTGAGTTCTAAAATTCAACTAAATTGGTAATATTATTGTTCACAATGATAAAGCTTAATTTTCTGGGTACAATGACCCTTTGTACGACCGCAAAGGATTTAAAATGGATTTTTAAAACAATTTAAAATAATAACTTTGCGATCCTTTTTGACTGAAAGCAGAATACTTAGTATATAGTCTAGAGACTTACTAAATCGAATGCTATTCAATCCGAGTAGAAGTAAAATACGCCCATGTTCGTCGACGAAAATCCATGTAAGCAATGCACGCGAGTTTTTACACCGTGACGGCATAGGGGGATGGCGTCACTATTTTTAGACCACGTTTTCCACTTTTTCTTATCGAAACCGACTACTTTATCGACTTCATTTTGCTGGGCGAGATAGGACGCCGTCTATTTTTAGACGATGACTCAGCACTTTTGCACTTAAAAAAACCAGATGGCAGCACGATGTAACGCCACGTCCCTATGCAGTGCTCGAACGAGTCAAAATTTCCGTAAACTCTCTCCTTCTCTCGCCTTGCATTCCGCTCTCACCTTCTACAGCTAAAGCGAAAATTTAAGAAAGGGTAAAAAGTGTATCGCTAACGGAGTCGATCGATGGCTCATGGATAGGTATCTAAGAACACATTACATATTGTCATTTCCCGAAATGACTTGACTTGTCTTGGCTTGGCGAAGACGTTTTGAGGCTATTCTGGTCCTGATTTAGGGACGACAGAATCTTAGCATGCTGGACGCGATTCACAAAGGGAATTTTATTTCCTAAAATGACATTCGAAGCACGATGAAAAATGCTTTCGAGTGAAGTATAATAGTTCTGGGTTTTTAGCCGGATGGGCGAACCAGCATGTGATAATGCATTGGTATCGTCAAAAATAGCAGTTTAGTGCAGATATTAGCGACTAAGCCTAATAATTCGTCGAGATATGTATCTCATTGGATTGGGTTTTGAAAAAGCTTTACAAAAATGTGCAACATGCCGAAATTTTGGTTAATTTTGGCCACGTTTTAGTCGATTTGGAGGCGGCTGAATGCAAACAGTTTTCTTAAAGTGGCTGTAACTTTGGCTAATTTCAATGGATTTTTGTCCCGTTTCAGCCGTGGATGGAGGACATTCCAGACTACCTAGTTGTGCAAAAATGAAGCAATTTTGAAAATTTTTCATCGTTTTTGTTTTTCCATTTTAGTTTTGCAAATCGTTTTTCGTAAATATCTTTTGACAGGAAAGGGCTACGGGGAAGATTTTCAATAGCGACTTATCGGAAGCTAAGAGGGATCGAATGCAACCGGAAGTGTCCAAATCCGTTCAGCCATTTCCGAGAAATCGAAGTGCAATTTTTTGGCCAATTTTCAAGTGATTTTATATGGCATTCCTCGGAGAGGAAGCCAAAAATCTGTATCTTGAAAACGGATTTTCTGATTGATTTGGTGTCTTCGGCAAAGTTGTAGGTATTGCTCAGGATTCCTTAGCAATAAAAAAAAACAGTCTTATAAAAAACATCTACTCTATTTTTAATTCGACTGTTCACAAAATGGGGTCCTTAAATTAAGCTGGCGCAAAGTTAAGGTGATCTTCATACCTAAGGCCGGCAGAAGTGACCCCACGATGCCAAAAGCCTTCAGACCCATAAGTCTGACAGTGACGCTGCTCAAGCTTATGGAGAAAATCACGGATAACCACATCCGGGCGGAGTTCTTGAAGGACTTCCCTTTGCATAAACACCAATATGCATACCAAGCGGGCAAATCGACCGAAACTGCCCTACACGCGTTAGTGTCACGTATCGAGAACGCACTGAAATATAAAGAATCTGCACTTTGTGCTTTTCTTGATATTCAGGGTGCCTTCGATAACACTTCGTACACAGCCATCAACGAAGCGCTCCGGTCGAGGAACGTCGATGGAACAACTGCGAGCTGGATTCATGCTATGCTTACGAGCAGAGAGATTTCAGCATCGCTAGGAGACACATCTATCACAATAACAGCAGCCAAAGGCTGTCCGCAAGGGGGAGTACTCTCTCCTTTGCTTTGGCTGCTGGTGGTAGATAGTCTTCTAAGAAAACTTACACTACTCGGCTACGAAGTCATTGGATATGCTGACGACGTAGTCTTAATCATCCGGGGGAAGTATGACGGAACGTTATCGGACCGTCTACAGTCAGCTCTAAACTGCACCATGTCGTGGTGTGAGCAGGAAGGGCTGACAATAAACCCCAACAAAACCGTGATAATCCCGTTTACTAACAGGAGGAAACACGACCTTAGGCCGCCTACCTTGAAAGGAACCCAACTGACCTTCAGTTCTGAGGTCAAATATTTAGGAGTAATCCTTGACAAAAAGCTGAACTGGAATGCACATCTGGACTATGCGGTAAAGAAGGCAACTACTGCTATCTGGGCGTGCAACAAAATGCTCGGCAAAACCTGGGGCCTTAAACCGAAACTTGCATTCTGGTCTTACACCACCATCGCCCGACCTAGGGTAACCTATGCGTCGACCGTTTGGTGGCCGAAGACTGAACAGAAGACATGTCAGTCGAAGCTGACCAAGCTCCAACGACTGGCATGTCTCTCTGTAACGAGTGCAATGAAAACAACCCCCACCGCGGCCATGGAAGCCATGCTATGCATTCTGCCTTTACATTTACATGTGAAGCAGGAGGCAGCGCTTGGCGCTCTACGACTACAACGGTGTAACAACTGGGTGGAAGGAGATGGAACGGGTCACTCGCGGATCGTGAAGGCTTTTGACATTTCCCCTTGCAACTTCAGTCTCGGACTGCATGGAGGTGAGGCTCAACATGGACATTCCATATGAGGTGATTGAAACAAATCGCCAAATGTGGAGTAATGGAGGACCTACACTTCCAGAAGGAACTATTCGTTTCTTTACGGATGGTTCAAAAATGGGCACTTCTACTGGAGCTGGAGTCTTCGGTCCTCGAACCAGGGAAACCATATCTATGGGAAAGTGGCCTACCGTTTTTCAAGCAGAAGTGTATGCCATACACATCTGTGCGAGGACGTGTATTATGAGAAATTATAGACACGCAAAAATCGGTATTTTCTCGGATAGCCAAGCTGCACTATTGGCATTAAAATCCTCTAAATGCGAATCCAAACTTGTTTGGGAGTGCGTCGCTTCCCTCAGGGAACTTGCTTCTCGGCATAACAGAGTCATGTTGTTTTGGGTCCCAGGGCACTGCGGCATTGAAGGCAACGAAATGGCTGATGAACTTGCTAGACAAGGCTCATCAAACATCTTCGTGGGTCCCGAGCCGTTCCTTGGAATCTCAAAAGTGCCGTGAAGCAAGAAATAACTAATTGGGGACAATTGCAAATCGCTTCAATCTGGGGCGAGATGCGAGGATTGAGACAAGCTAAAACTTTTATCACTCCAAGTCCTTCAATTGCCAGGAAACTTCTTGGCTTAAACCGTAGGAAACTACGAATACTCGCAGGGCTTCTAACAGGACATTGTCCTGCCAGATATCACCTGCACAAAATCGGCAGGTGGCCTAACAACCTCTGTCGTTTTTGTTTAACTGAGCTGGAAAGCTCGGCACATTTACTCTGCTTCTGCGGAGCACTTGTGTCTCGAAGGCTGCGGTTCTTTGGATCGCACCTTCTTACGCCGTACGATGTATGGCACCACACCCATCCCAAGAAGGTCATACAGTTTATCGACTGTATTGCGCCGAATTGGGATAAACCATGTCTGCAAAATAACCCCTCGTCTTCCGATCCAATGGATACGAGTAATTTGTAGTATGGACAGTAACCAGGGTACATCACAAAAGATAGCCTTCTCAGGTGGTCGCAGTGAACTTAACCCAATGCCCATTGGGCAACAAAAAAAAAAAAAATCTAATAAACACGCATATTTCAAACAAAACAACATAGTTAGGTGACCTCAAATTAGTTACATTCGGATGGTTGATTACATGATGCATTACCAAATTAATTTTCTCAATACACTCAACCCCTCCTGGTTGGTTACTTTTTCGTTTGACACCTTTCCTAGTATGTACCCCGTTGGTTGGTCAAACTAAAAAGTGGAGAACTGTCACTTTTTACACGGCGCTCACGCACACTATCAAAACAAACGTTTTATAGTGTGTGTAAACTCCGTGTAAAAGGGGTGTCAAACTAAAAAGTGACCCCGTTCGTTTGACAACAGTTGTTGTCAAACCATCGGGGTTTGAGTGTGCTCAACCACCGCCATATTGCGCGCCATCTTAGTAGATATATACTATACATGTTCTCAAATCACTTTGTTTATTGTCGAATTACTGTCAAGTTGTTCCAAACTGGCATAAACAGGTACAACCAGAACTCCACATCACAACACAACACCTTTCGACAATCTGTTTAGACGTGCTACGGCAGTGTCTATTTAAAAAACAATCCGTACCGGTCCATATATTTCGCTGTTTTTCCAATACGCCACGTACAGTTGCTTCATTGTTTGCGCACACCAGATCCACACAAACAGACAGGAAATTATTCAATTAAATATCTGCATCCCGTCGTGCTTCGCGCCCCCCGACCGCAGAATAACAGAAACAAAACATTTGCGCGGAAAATGGCGACGTGGAAAACAAGCGAAGACGAAATATAGTTCAAGTTAAAAAAAAGTGGGAAAATTGCACCCCGTGAGTAGAGATTGTTATTTTTACGACACGGGCCATATTTTCATCACCTGTGCGCGGCTTGACTTGACTAAGAACAATTTCGGTTCCGGCACTGGAACCAAGAGCTTCCCGGAAGAAGAAACGAACAGGTGACCCGTGACCACGCGCTGCTAAATTTGCAGAACATCTACAGGAAAGCACTAGAGCAAAGCCGCGTGACTTTGCGGAGATTCGTCAAGATTTAGCACGAACCATTTTTACAGTTGCTACACCCAAACGGAGGAGCTCTGACATTCAGTGTGATCTCGAAATCGTAACCGCTTATTCTTGCAGTTGAGTACAAAGGCGCAGTAGGCTGATAGCTGGATAAACCATGAGAGACAAGATGAGAGAGCCAAAATGAAGAGCATATATGAGTTTTGCCTCTCTCCTACTATCAATATCTTGTGGTGTATTGGACTGAATATTCTGACATTCAAAGTCAGAAGTACTGACAAACTTTCCTCGTTTGAGTGTAAGTCGGTACCGTTGGTGGTGCTGCTGCATCTGTTGCATGCTGCGACCATTGCCAGAGAGTGCAACAGCTCCAAGGTTCGTTGCCGATTAACCCAGATTAACCCGTTCCCAGTTTGACCCAAATCCAGCGCAACGAAATAGAAAACAGCCAACAGGACAAACCCGTCGTCGTCGGCACTAAGGCTTGCCAGATGTTGGTGGATTTAGTTTTCCTCTGCCGGAATGCTTAGAATGCGAAAGACGATGCGATATGTTGCATTCAGCGAAACCGGGCAAGGAGAAAGCATTGCAATGAATCATGACTTCAACAGCTTATCAAAATGGTCTCGGTATATTGGATCCAGGAACGAGTAATTGAAATTAATCTGAACCGTTTCTATCCATAACCCGGTAGGTAGGGTAGGGTAGTCATCAATGAGACACTTTTGGTTTTCAACTTTCAAAGATTTTTCTCATTTTTTCATCAGCATGTTTTAATGAGCTTTTTGTTGCATTATCTTTCTTTTAATGTGTTCTAACATTCACCAAAATATGAGATCGATCCGACATCTACAACCAGAGTTATTCAACTGTCTCATTGTAGACGCACTTGGCAGGAACAATGAGACAGCTGGGGAACAATGAGACACTCTACGAAAATCAAGATTTTTCTAGTAAAACATCATGTTTTTGTATTGTTCCATTGCAGGTAACTTGCCTTGAACATTTTAGAGCAATTTTGCCAACATGAAACTTTAATTAACAAAAGTTATACTAAAAAGTATTTAAATTTTGTAAAATCCGTATATTTATACCAAAAACTTTGTATTTTTGGTTAAATGAAGTTAAAACTTTATAAATATGCAAAAAATCACTTTTAATTCATGTTTTGAAAGATTTCCATAGATTTTGAAAAGTTTAATGAAGAAAAATCAAAGTGTCCCATTGTTACCCATGGGCCGAAAAGAGTGGGGTACAATGAGACAGCCCTGGATTCTGGGTATATTTTAAATTTTGGTCAAACCTAACAAAAGGACATTGTAGCCCAACTAAATCTCTATAGAACGTCGAAAGAAATTTGAAGAAATATTAGTTTTGGTGTTAATGGCAGCCTACGAGCGAAAAAGTAATTTTTGTCCATAATTTACTTTTACACCCCAGAATCAAACATTTATGAATAACTTTTCAAGGGAGCGTCCATAACCAAAGCCACTATAATGGCAGACGTGTATCCAGTAGACACACCTTTCCCCCAAATATGAGCCTGATTGGTTGAAACTACGACTTGTGAGAGCCATTTTATCATTGTTCCCCGTGTCTCATTGATGACTACTCTACCCTAAAACTGAAAAAAAAAACAAATTTCAGTTCGTTGTACATTTCACTTCAAAGTGTTCGTCATTTTTGTTCAAGCAAACTAGTAAATACTGACTAATAACGTAACACTCAGCACCAGGGATGCCAGGTACACAGATTTGTCTGTGTTTCACAAACTTTTGAAGTTGTGTCCAGACATTTGGTCATGCACAGACAAACACAGACTTTTTTTTTTAAATTGGACACAGATATACACAGATTTTCCTAAAACGGAGTGAAAATTCAATTTTTAAAGTCAGGATGGTTTTGACAAAAAAAAAATTAAATATTAATATATTGAAACATGGATATAATTGTCGGTCAAGTTTTTTTCAGTCACATCCTATAAAAATGGAAGTATGAAAACTTTTTTAAAAATTCAGCTTTGCAACGTGAACGCCTAATAACTGCATGACGCCTTTTAGAGATGCTAATTTTGACTTTTCAACAATTTTTTTACAAATGTTTCGTAAAAACTAATTTTATTGAAGTTTTTACTGAGTAAATCATGCTTATGTTGAAGCACTAAGGCCAACAGCATCTAACTCCATCGTGCCTTTAATGTTGCCATATCAGCACTTTGACGTTCAATGACATCTCATTAAAAAGCGTTTTCAACTGAAATCGAGTGACAAGTAGCTCAATAGGAAGTAAGCAAGAAAGCTTCTATCAACAGTTTTACAAAATAAGTTGTTTAAATAGTAAAAATCAGAAAGTGGACAAATTTTCAGAATGTTTTATTTTTAATTTTAAAAATAATGGGAAAAGCTCCTAAATATTTTTTTTTTGCTGAGAAAAACTACAAAATCGATAAGTAAATAATGTATTGATTGCTTTCCTTCAAAAGAATGCTTTTTGCACTCAAAAATCTATTCAAAATTTATTTTCTTTAAGCTTTTAACGCATGTTTAATACAATGCAAATTACCACAGATAAAATATTCCCAAAGAATCATGTTTTAACAACGAAATAATTTAAAAAAAAATCTTGTTGGAAATAATGATAAAAATCATCATTAATCAATCTGTCAACGTTTTGAAAAAAAGGAAATTCCTGAAACTTAGATTCCAAAGCACTGCTCGTGTTTGAAAAAAAACCAAACATCACAGTTATTAATAAAAAAAAATACTGTTTGAAAAATGTAGATGTGTGGCAGTTTTTACACTTTCAATTCCAAAAAAGTAGGTTATGATAAGAACTTTACGGCAAAATCTGAGTTTTTTTTATTTAACTTTTTCTCACTTATTTATTTTTTTTTTCGATATTTTTTTCTTCAGGGTACTATAAAAGACACCTTCTGAGCCATAGTGCGTGGTGGTGCAAAATATGGTTTGGGAGATATTTTTTTAGAATTAAGAATAAAAAGTCATTGAAATTTTTAAAATATTTTTATGAATTGAAAGTCGAACCAATAGCTTCCTAGATATCATCAGATAAAAATAAAAGGCTAATTATGTGACACTTAGAAAAAATCTAGAGATTTTTTTTTCAATAACGTCATGATTCGAATTCCCGGACGCTTCGAAACCCGGACACCTCATCTTGTTTTATCAATTATTTGGATATAAGTTCGTATTATGAATGTCAAAACTGTGTTATTTGATGAATTCTAACATCAACTTTCATTTAAAGTTTGTTCGAACGCTGTAGTAAATGTCAAAACAATTAAATAAAATAAAATTTTAAGATGACCAAAAATGCGAAACATTTCACGTGAAATATTTCATAGGCGTTCGAAGCACCGGGAAGGCAAAGCAAAAACTCATGGGTTCGATTTCCTTAAATTCTAGCAATTTTTTATATAAAATATCTATTGTTTTGATGTTAACAGCTTATTTGAGACCTAAAGAATGCCATTCACTAACATTTCAGTCCTAATTTGTGCGATTCATTAGCAAAAACGAGTGTCCGGAATTCGAAACAAAAGTGTCCGGATTTCGAATCAGCTTTTATCAGTGTCCGGGATTCGAAGCACAACAAGCCATTTTAATTTGAAAATTCTGATGAAAAATTGTTAGAAAAGACATATTTTGCATGCATTCTCTTAAAACTGACTTTTAATACTACATCCTGATGATATTTCTTCATTTCCAACTTATTACATGTTTTTTTGTCAGCTATAACGAAAATGATATGCTACTAAGTGTCCGGATTTCGAATCATGACGTTAGGTTCTATAGACATTTTAAACACAATAGCTGATAGGACCTTTCAAAAAAAAACTCTCAGAAACTTATTGCCCGATTTTCAAAGAGTAGGAAATTATCTAAACTTCTCTTAATTTTTTTTTTCAGGTGTGCTTATCTTTCAAGAAATATTTTTAGAATGTAAAAAAAACGAAAAGAAATGGAAAATGTATACCTGGAAGTAGCAATAAATTGCGGTACATTTAATAAAAAAAATATTTAAAGTACTTTTCGATGGCAAGTTTTTTTTTTTCAAAAAATCGTAAATCATAAATCAGATTTTGCACAATTACACACTATGGCTCAAAAGATCCTTAAAAATATGAAAAAAGCGAAAACTTAAAAAACATATTTTGAGAATTTAACTTTTCGTGATAAATACTTTTTATTAAAAAGTTAAATAATAAATCGGATTTCTTTGTGTGTACCTATTTTTCCCGAAAAGTCCTAATCATAACCTGATACCTTGCCGAAGACACCAAACTAACCCAAAAACTATTTCTCAGAATGTACATTTATATACCCACTCTGTAATTGTATGAATACTTGTATGAAAGAATTAATGATGCAAAATTGTTTTTTTACATAGGTACATGATTTATCCTTATCAAAAAATAAAATTGAAAAAATCGTGATAAAAAATTGCGAAATTGTAGAGAACTGCTCTCTTGTTGAAAAAAAAATACAAATTTACCGACCAAAGTCGAGAGGGGGGCAAAAAAATAAAAAAGTATAAAAATTTAAATTACGAGTCATGGTTTCAACGTTTTAATGAAAAAAGTGTTTTAAAATGCATCATACGCCTGTCCAGTTGTTTTGCCATCATTAGTTTCCAAAATATCTAAGTATTGACGAAAATTTTTTTTTGCGAAAAATATGTTTTTTTGCGGTGCTGTACATTGGATTTTCATAAAAATGCAAAACATTTTTAAACAAGTCCAAACATGCTAAATATGACTATTAGGCTTAGTGATTTTTCACGTTTAAAAATAGCAAATTTCACGGGGACCTCAATTTCAAAACAAAAAAATTTCACGCAAATTTCGCGGAACGTGAGAAATGTTAAAAGAACTCTGAAAATCTTTTGTTTAAATCATAGAAACTACTTTTTATGCTTTATTATATATTATTCCTAAATAAACTTAAAAAAAATCTTCACTAAATTTGAAAAGACACAAAAAAATCTCTTAATTTTCAAAAAAGTTTCCACCTGGTTTATGGATGGACTCTATTTATATTTTGAAATAAAATGTAGGGCAAGCGTATTCTAATTTATTGAACTGCTTTTTTAAATGTTCGACTAATTAAGCTAAAAAGTTTTCGCTGATTTGCTTCTGTTTTATCACTCTACATTTTATTCAAGTTCATATCAATTCATCTCTCTTTTCAAAAACTAAATTTAAAATCAATAGACAACAATAATATAATTTAATAACGAAATCGAAATTTTTATTCGAAATAAAAAAAAAAAACAAAAAAAGGTGGTATTTTTTTAAACTTTCACGGGAATCATCCACCCAAACTCCACTTAAATATCAAATACTTTTTCTGGAATCATTTACCCAAATAATCAAATATCGTTAAAATTAAACTGGACTCAGAAAAAAATCTGAAATACTCTTCATTTTGTTTTGAATAAAACAAAGCTTGATTCTTTCAATTTCTTTTGAAATTATACCTATCAAATAAAAATTAAATAAAAGTTTTGTTACAGCGACTGAAAATATTACTAAATTTAGTTGATTTCTAAAAAACTACAAAATCTGAACAATTCTTTAAATGGTTCATATCAATATCAATCAACTTTTCAATTGAAAACTAATAAAATTTACTTAAATAGTCTTTATGGTAAAAATATTTATTATGATCTTATTTGAAAACAAAAGATGTTTAGAGAAAATTGATAAATTTCAAGAATTTCACACCGTCCACGAAATCAAAATTTACTAACCCTATATTTGTAATTAAACGAGTTTATTTACTCGCTTAATTCTACAGTAGTTCCTAAGAATATTTGTATTCCTATTTGAGTATGATAAAATAATTTGGAGAAAAATTGTTACTGTTTCACACAAACAAAAATTTCACGGGATTTCACGGAAAACGCAAAATTTCACGGATTTCACGCTGTCCGCGAAATCGTGAAATTTCACTATTCCTAATGATTATCAATGCAGAAAAATGCACTTTAGATTGTTTTCAGTTGATTTGACTTCTATTTTCATGGAAATTTTGAAGTTTTTTGGAACATTTTTTTTTTGTCTCATCATGTTTAAAATAATATGAAACTTATATTATTGAAAAAATGCAAAAGAAAGAGATTTTTATGAGCCAATCTATTTATTTAATACTGAAAATAATGAAAAAAAAATCATCTTTCAAATACAGGTCAGACTCCATTATCCGAATCATTGATTATCCGATGTTTCGATTATCTGAATTTCGATTATGAGAAGGTTTGAATGGGACTTTCGAATAATCGAATCATGACCAAATAAATATTGATTGTTCTAACAAAAGCACCGTCCATGTTTACAGAAATGTCGCATATGAAAAAAAAAACAGTTCGCTGAGAAAAAAAGGCTAGGCAAGTTTGTCTCACACATATAGCTACACAGTAAAAAATTGTGCAAATTTGGAAGGTTGAATATTACATCTTTTGTTATGTAATTTTACCTCAATTAAGACTACCATCAAACTACCCAAACCCCAACCGGCCTACCCGTCCCCGAAACAGATGTGCCCGCACCCGCTCAGCATGGCAGCTGGCTGGCCTTCTGGCCCCGCGACCGGACGTAACCAGCAGAGGTCAAAATCGTTGTTTACGTCGCCGTCGATTTGGCGCGGGATGAAAGACCGAAATCCAAACAAACAAACAAAAACTACCGGATGATGACGACGACGTGGATGCTCGCTCGCACATCTGCGTGATCTCTAATTGAGCGCAAATTATTTGCTGGTTAATTTTAGCCAACTTCAAGACAGGTTCTAGAGCTTCTGCCCCAGTGACGACTAGGAAGACGGCTTGGGAAGATTGCGCTGCCGACCTTAGTTCCGGAACGCGCGCAGTGATGCTTGGAATCCGCTACGCTAGAAGATATTTTTTGCAGAAATAATTTTTCTTTATATGGTTATTCGACACAGAGCGTTAAGTTTTTATGACCCCCCCTCCACCTCCAAAGGAACGGGGACGGCGAGATTCTGTGTGCGCCGGGCAAACCGTGGGAAATCTTAATTTTGAGTCAGGTATAACTGTTTCAGCGCGCGCTCCTATACGACTTTAATGACCACACACACGGTGGGGTGCAGCGAATCTATTGTGGACTGATGACAAGCTGCTTTATGAAGGTTTTTAGTACTGCTAATTTTCACTGGAGCGCGCACTCACATTAGGCTTTAATGGGGTTTGTCTTCCTTTTTAAAGTTCAGCTGTCCGGGGGTTTTCTTCTCCTATAATGGGATAGAGGAGATAGTTCTAATGATGGAATGGTTAGAAGAAGTTGCAAGTAATTGAAAACTAAAGCAACTGAGATATTGCAAAATTCCATGAACTGAAGAAAGATAAACTGAAGGGCTATGGTACATTAAACATTGTGTGATTGTTTTGGTCTAACCCCAAGCTCAGCAGTGATTTCGCAGAAATTGTCGTCATCCGGAGAGTGTCGGGTTCAAACAACCGCGAGCGATCTCATCAAAGGAGATCCCGTTTACGCGAAACGGTTTGAAGGGGTTGTGTCAGTACACTCAGTGGCATCAAATGCCAAATTTAGTTCGTTTGAAAGGATTGAATACTTTGGCTGAAGTTATAATAATGATTCCGAAATAATGTGCAAAAACCGGCAATGTTACGCCCTTCTGAAAGATTAATGTCGAATTTTTATTAATTTCGGATGAAATTTATTAATATCAACGCCATGTTGATGATTTCGAATTTAAAGTCTGTCAAAATATTTTTTTGTTGTTAACAGATTCGCAATTCGCAATTCGCAATTTTCAGTGTAAGAACGGGCCTTGACCGATCTTATGCACTAGGTTCCCGACGAACACGCACTGCCCTTACACCTACATCTCACCCTTGCTCTGAGTCAGTACGAGCAGCACGCTAGAACACGCTTTGAGTGTTCGTGCCAGGCATGCACACCTTCTTTTCCGGTTACGCATTTTAACTCGGCCGGGGGTGGTACATTACGTAGGGTTTGATGTAAGTATAAGCGCCTAACCATTTAAAGTGTGCCTATCAACTTTCTTTAAAGCAAAAACTGTTTTATTTTTAGTTTGAATTCAAAAACTAGTTGTTATTTTACTGTGTATTGTTTTCTCCTGAAATCTTCCCTATTGTTGAGTCGTGTTTATCTGTTGCTATTTCTTTTGTCGCGGTGTTTTGTTACAATATTTTGGTCCTAAGCATCTTAGAAAAGTTTTTCAAAAGTACAATAGTAATATTTGTGTTAATCCTTTAATCATTCCATAAATTGAGCAAGGGCTCGAACCTCACTTGTTTGAAAAAAAGGGTGCAGATTGAAAACAATTGACAGTAAAAGAGAATTTATTTTATAAAAATAAGTATCAAATACAATAGTAAGAGAATGATGAGCGTATTTTGAAGAATAAAAATGAGAAGCTTTATTATTATTATATTAGATGTAAAATTAGACAATAGTTAATAAATAGAGATACAAAACAAGCTTAGATTATAGTAATGATAATTTATAGGACAGATGAAGAATTATTCAAATAAATAAATTCGCAATAAAATCAAAAAAGATTAGGCCAATGCACAGTGGTCCAGATCGCAAAATTAAGTGGAAAATGGATTTTCCGAAAAATGGTGACGTTTTGGAGCTTTGGTGTCTTCAGAAGATATGTTGCAAATGGAAAGGGGCAACTTTTGGTTTGGTTGAAAATTAGGGTGGTTCACGATTAGGGTGATTTTGAAAATCTAACTTTTCAGGAATATTTTGGGAATTTTATGTCTTCTAAAAGTTGGGCTGGCCAATTCAAGCAACTTTGTCGAAGACACAAAATTTTATCTCGTAATCTACGCCTTCTATGACCAAATTTATAGAAAGCATCTGAGCAAACCTTCAAAAATCAGTTTTGAACGTGGCAATTCAGGGTTAACTTTTAGAAAGAGATATTCGAGCACTTTTAGAGCTCTACAAAACGAACATTTTCATTTTTGACATGTCAATTTGGACTTAAGGGTCAAAAGTTACAGCCATTTTAAGGTAAAGATGCAAATTTAAAACTTAAATATCTCAAAATGGCGCAAGCCAAATTTTAAGCACTAGGTTGCATTTGAAAGAGGAGATCTAGCACTACAAACGCTGAAAAAATCTCAGGATGTTTTCTTTAAACTTGAGATATCTTCATTTGAAAAAGTCTAATTATCAAGGGAAAACCATATGGGACCACCTAACGAAATTCTAAAATTGTCCAAATATATGTTTTCCATGTAATTTTGCCCGCTGAATCTGAATCTGCCCTCAGAATTGAGCCAAAATGTCAACAAATCGATTTTGGTCATATTTTGGGTTTAAATGATAATTTTACATGGAAACCCAAAATATGACCAAAATCGATTTGTTGACATTTTAGCTCAATTCTGAGGGCAGATTCAGATTTAGCGGGCAAAATTACATGGAAAAATATATTTGGACAATTTTCGAATTTCGTTAGGTGGTCCCATATGGTTTTCCTTGAAAATTAGACTTTTCAAATGAAGATATCTCAAGTTTAAAGAAAACACCCTGAGATTTTTTCAGCGTTTGTAGTGCTGGATCTCCTTTCAAATGCAACCTAGTGCTTAAAATTTGGCTTGCGCCATTTTGAGATATTTAAGTTTTAAATTTGCATCTTTTTACCTTAAAATGGCTGTAACTTTGACCCTTAAGTCCAAATTGACATGTCAAAAATGAAAATGTTTGTTTTGTAGAGCTCTAAAAGTGCTCCGAATATCACTTTCTCTAAAAATTAACCCTGAATTGCCACGTTCAAAAACTGATTTTTGAAGGTTTGCTCAGATGCTTTCTATAAATTAGGTCATAGAAGGCGTAGATTACGAGATAAAATTTTGGTGTCTTCGACAAAGTTGCTTGAATTGGCCAGCCCAACAACTTTTTAGAAGACATAAAAATTCCCAAAAATATTCCTGAAAAGTTAGATTTTCAAAATCACCCTAATCGTGAACCACCCTAATTTTAAACCAAACCAAAAGTTGCCCCTTTCCATTTGCAACATATCTTCTGAAGACACCAAAGCTCCAAAACGTCACCATTTTTCGGAAAATCCATTTTCCACTTAATTTTGCGATCTGGACCACTGTGCAATGATAAATAGACTTGATATTACTAGTACATTAAGGAAAAATATATTTTTAAGGAAAAAAAAAAACAAAACAAAGTTTGTTACAGCAGTATCAATTGATAGAAAAGAGTGGAAAAGCTTTGAGAGATAAGAGAATCAAAAGTTAGTAAAATTAAAATCAAATGTTGGATATTAAATAGAAGAATCAGTGAAGAATTGGGAATCAGAAGAGCAAAATAAAAATAGGAGATAGGCGGTAGCTGAGAACGAAGAGTTGTGCGATGTTTCAGGTACATCCACAGCAGTTGACTCAACATACTGCGAATCAAAACAATACCGTCTACAATCACAAATTACTTCCCTTTCCCACATTGTCGCGCCCCTTTCTTTTAGCCGTCTCGACTCTGACCCGCGGTGGTCAAAGGTTTACGATCCGTTTCCACAGGCCACCAGCTAGGTCATCATGAAAACCAAGCCAACGTGGAGGTAAGAAAATAGGACACTCGCAAGGAACCAGAGCTATACTGTTCTGATCAAGATAATTCGGATGATCTAACAGAACTACGGATGTAGTTAGTTACGCTCCTTCCAGGATGTTCCTTACGTGGACGTCAACCGAAGAGCACGCAACAAGGTCAGTGCCATTGCATGCTCTTAGGTATCAATCCTTGGCCTGCTATTTTTTTGTTGTTAACAGATTATTCAAAAAAATACTCCTTTCTGATTGTACTTGTGAATTTGTCGAATGTTTAGCGTCTATAATCGCAAACATGTCTTGCCTGAATTTTAATATTTTTGAATTATTCTGATTTGATTGATTCATCTAACAAATTAATTCTTAATTTGGAGATCATCAAATCTCTAAAAAAATCGATTTCGAATTAAATTTTTATTTCTATAGGTACTCAAAATAAAGGCCTGAGGATAACTCTATCAAATAGAATTGAGAGAATGGTGCGCATTGTCTTGTGAACATTCTTCTCGCACGCAAACCAAAAAATTGTGTTCATTCGTTCTTTGAAACAGTTCATCGAACCTTGGTGGCCGACAGGGTTGTTAAAATATCAAAATATCAGCTCTCAGCAACTACAATTATCTCGCCTGAATATTCATGCCTCAAATACAACTGCTCTTCTCTCTTCATTGAAACTCTCAGCGCCGAACATAGCCGAACACGTTTTCGTGTTTACCCACTCGCGATTGACATTTTCCTTTTCTCTCTCATTCTCGCTTCCACGATCATCCTACCGCAACAGTGTTTAACCACAAAAGCCGCCACAAAACCAATTTTGCAAACGCAGTTTGAAGGGGCGTCATGCGTGGTCGGCTCCTAATCGCCATCTCGCGTTCTCTCATTGCAGTTTTCGGAGAGATTGAGAGACTCAGCGGTGAGAGCGCATAGTCGAGGAAAAGGGAAGGAGTGATAGAGAGAGAATGACATCACTGGGAATCACGAGACACAAGAAGAGATCTCACAAGTTATAGTGACGGTCGCTATACTCTCGGATATTTTTGGTGCAGAGATAATCTATTGATAGCTTTTCTATCACTCTTTTGCAACACTGGTGGCCGATATTTCAAAGGACTTGGGCTCGATTCTTGATATCGGCACTTATTTTTATAGGTGAGTTTTTGTTTCAATGGACATATCTGGAGTTTTTTTGAAAAGGTCCAATAAACCAAATTTTCAGTTTTTCCTTTTTGGGTGTTTTTTAATACCCCTGACTCAAGGCGGTTTCAAAAACACCCAAAAAGCAAAATCTGAAAATTTGGTTTATTGGACCTTTTCAAAAAAAAAACTCCAGATATGAGAATTACGCTCTCGGAAATGTCGAGAATTTTCCTCTCTTTATCTTTCTCTCTGAATTCCGCTGCCTTGCTGGCGTTAGGACCTATTATCATCAATTCCTTTCAAATAATCGGCATTTCTTACCCAAAAATGATTGCAAATCTGAAACCGTCTATAAAATGTCAATATTCACATCAAACATCGAAAAAAATTTCTAAATAAATTTAAAAAAAAACTTCTTGGCAATTTTACATTAATGAATAGCAAATTGTAAAAAAAGCATCCAAAGCACTCAAAATTTTGACTAAGAGAGATATCTTAAAAATCAATCTAAAAAACTAATTATTACAAAAAATAAGTTTCTTTTTTAAAAATTTCTAAACAATTAAACATCATTCATCATTCAATATCCAACCAATAAGGATAACAAACAGTTTAAAAAAAGTAAATTTTGAATTTTGTTCTAAACTTATTTTTAAATAAAAAAAGGTTGCAACATGATAATGAATATCAATGTTAATTTATTGTCAGTATATTCATGTTTTTTCATTTATATTTTTTTATCATTGCAGCAACCAGTTTAATAAGGATAGGGGCAGGGGGGCTAAGTAAAATGCGCCAAAAACCATAGAAAAACATACAAATTTCTAATTCAGTGTAGTAGCCTTATGCATTGAGATATTCCCTTCAAGGTTGTATACTTGGTTGATGATTTTTTTAGCTTAAAACTTTTTTTGATGCAATTTAAAAAAAATGTTAGACCGCTTTTACGAGAAAAGTCACTTACCAAAACATACATTTTTGAAAATAGTTTTAATATGTTGAAATAAGACACTTATTTTTTTCAAATAAGCATCAAAGCAACTAAAACATCAACTAATGTTGCATAAAACGTGATTTGTGAACCTACCAGGACTGACATAGTCCATGTAAAGAAAAAATCATAACTTTTGATTGTTTTTATAAGGCAGGAAAAGGGTGGTCCATTCTACCCCAAAAGGATTTTAATTTAACACTTCCACCACCAAGCCTCCAAATGATTTAAAGGTTCCGTTGTTGTTTGATTACCTTCGTAATAGCTCCTGGTAACATTATAAACATTTAACAAACTTTTTCTACCCCTGCCCCTACATGCTTCATCTCTCATTTTATGCGAAATTATTGAAGAAGCCAATTATATAAACATATTTGTAAAGACCTAAACGAAAAATTCTTGAATTAAATTGACATTTTTTAGGCTTATTTTTTTCAGAAAATTTAAAATTTGTCCATTTAACACTGGAACGCCCAACGCATGTCCAACTTACACGGACGCCCAAGCCTCCAAAAAAAGGTGGAACGGTAACTTCAACTCGCTGGTTCTCGGACATAACTCAACCAATCGGGACGATTCTTGTTTCGAGTGATTTGTAAGAATGTCTAGATGATTCTAAAATTTCTCAGAACTTGATTTGAACAAAACTGTAATTTCTGCGACCGAAACATCGTTCCACCTTTTTTTAAAAGACTGCCTCCGCGGAATCTTCGGCGAATTTTTTTTTACACGCGAAAAAAAAGGTGGAACGATGTTTTTGATCGCAAAAATTACAGATTTGATCAAATTAAGTTCTGCAAAGTTCTAGAATCATCTAGACATCCTAACAAATCACTGGAAAGAAGAATCATCTTGATTGGTTGAGTTATGCCCGAGAACCAGCGAGTTGAAGTCACCGTTCCAACTTTTTTGAAGCCTTGGGCGTTGGAATGTTAACAAGAAAAACTTTTGGATTTCAACTGGTACTTTAGTTTTTCGAAAAAGTGAAAATCATTCTTTATCTACATTTTTTTAAACTCGTGAAACAAGGTTACAGGAATCAAATACCTGGAAAAAATATTGGCATGCATTTGACGCAGATTGGTGTAATAATTTTTAGAAATGATTTTTTTCAAGGTGGAGTCAATTTCAAATATTTGAGCAATGTGACAAAATGAAACAGAATAACAACTTGTTGCTGTTTGAAGATTACTGATACCTTTTTATTCAAATAAACAAAGTCAAAAATAAATCTACAAAAAAAAATCATTTCTAAAAATTATAACATCCATCTGCGTCAAATGCATGCCATCAATAATATCAAAAAATGGGTTGGAAATTTAATTCCTAAAATAGCCTTTTAATTCTTAAATCGATTAAATTAGTGAAATGAGCCTTAAATTTTATGTTAGATGCTCATAACGATTTGAATGAAACTAATTCGAATAGAATGAAACAATATTTCAAAAAATTTCAATCGTTAGACAATATTTTCAAACAAGTATGCACGGAATTCCCGACTTTTCCTTACTTTTAACAAATTCCCAACTTATATTTCCGATTCTTGCGGATCTTGGCGAATTCGCGACTTCACTGACCAACCTGACATATTTCCAATGCAACTGAGTGTACCTTCTCGCTGGTTAGAAGGCGCACCTTTCACATTCCGATGATCTTTTACGCGGCATCGGCAGTGTGCGCAATTTTCAAAAGAAGGTTCCCCCGTAACGACCCACGGACGTGTCTAATCTGTGAAATCCCGAGTTCCCGGGCGCTGTGTCGAACCGGGTGGTGGCCAAACAATTCCGCACAATTGCACTCTAACTGCTGCACATCGTGGAAGATCTGACGGTTCACGATAGTCAACCAAGATATCCCGGAAGCGTAATTTTAGAAGTCATTACGAGGTCCGTTACGAGGTCGAGGAGAGTCTTCCGGGGCGAGAGGTGTTACCACTTTTTTCGGAGTATGAACAACTTGAGTTTCACCTGCGAAGCGATTAGGATTTTACGAGAAAAATTTGAATATTCATTCACATTCGCGCGGTATGTAAATGCCACCGCTGAATCAATGCATTGGTAATGAAAAGGCAAGGTGGATAAACCAAGGTAAAAGTTGTTCAATTTTAAGCCGGTTGCTGGCGCAGGTCCGGCATAATAAGCAAGGGGTCTGTTGAAATTGAAAGTACCCTTAAGAGCTGCGTGACACCAGAGCGGTATATCACCAGAAATGATGAGGATCATTATACCAATTCCGTTACGTAATGACAACATAATTCAGCAGCATCAAAGCGTTCAAAAAATCGACAGCCAGAGATTGTGAGATTTCAAATTTGTAATAATGGATTGCGTGACTCAAGTGCGCACCGAAAATAAGAAATGATCTAAACTGGGGCGGCGATTCACTCAAGAAAGCAAAAAAAAAACGCCAGCCCAGGAATATCGACACCACACATGTTCGTGACCGGATATTATTGGCCGGTACACGCGGGCAAAAACATGGCACCGGTAGGGATTTCACAGCGGCGTTGATGCCTTTGATGATCAGTAATATTTTTCAAAAAATGATATGAATATTAGTTTATTTAGCAATTTTCGAAAAGGTTTACCGAGTTGATTGCTTTAAAAATCAAATTTTGCAAACGATTTTAATATTTATTTTGCAGTTCTGGAAAACACCCTCTAAATTGAATTGTTTTTAGTGAAATGCTTGATAACGATAATCTATCGTTATCGTTATCGTTGTTTCGAAAATTCTGTCGGCGATAGTCTTAAC
Organism: Culex quinquefasciatus; assembly: GCF_015732765.1. Lineage (NCBI taxonomy): Eukaryota > Metazoa > Arthropoda > Insecta > Diptera > Culicidae > Culex > Culex quinquefasciatus. The sequence goes on from NC_051861.1 coordinate 106,333,022, forward strand.
TAATTTTTATAATCTTTCTAAACTCGACTAAATTCGACCAAATCAACTTTCAATGCTTTCACTAAGAATATAGTTTTTGAAAATGTAATAAGTTCCAATGTATAAATAATCAAAATTATTCGCAAAATACCGGATTTTTCCGAAAATATTTTTTTTTAATTTTGTATTGTTTGAGTTTTTTCGCAAATACTAAAATTTTCACAAAATACTGATTTTTTTCCGAAAAAACTAAAATTTAAAAAAAATATCAATCGAAGCGATTTTTTTATGCATTTTCACATTATTGGAGTTTTTTTTATGAAAATACTAGAATTTTCACAAAAATACCGTATTTTTTCGAAACTACTAAAATTTTCATCATTTACAATATGGGTATCAAACGAAGCAAAATTTTGCATGCATTTTTAGTTTATTTGAGTTTGTTTTTTTTTTTCTTTTTTGAAACAGTCAAATTTTTACGAGATACTCAAAAATCACTTTTCAAAAATACTAAAATTTTCTAAACTTGCAAAGAACGCGAAAAACTTGAAATAAAATTTGCACCAGCCTGCAAATATTTTTTGAAAACAGGCAAAAAAATAAAACAGCATGAAAATTGAAATTACGAGCCATGGTTTCAACGTTTTAATGAAAGAAATGTTTTAAAATGCATTCTAACTCTGTCCAGTTGTTTTGCCATCATTAGTTTCTAAGTATTGACGAAAATTTTCTTTTTTGTGATAAATAAAATTTTTGCGGTGCTGTGCATTGGAATATCATAAAAATTCAAAACATTTTTGAATCAAACCCAAACATGCTGAATATGATTATCAATGCAGAAAAATGCATTTTAGATTTTTTCAGTTGATTAGACTTCTATTTTCATGGAAATTTTGAAGTTTTTTGGAAAAAAAGTTTTTTTGCCCCCTGATTTTTCAGACCAATTTTGAGCGACATAAACTTTGCAAAATATTTAAAAAGCATATAAAAATTCGCTTCGTTTAATAACCATATTGCAAATTTAAAAAAATTAGTGCTTTCGAAAAAATACGGTATTTTGTGAAAATTTTAGTTTGTTACAAAAATATTAATAAGGTGAAAAAGCATACACAATTTCACTTCGTTTGATACCCATATTGCAAATTTTGAAAATTTATGTATTTTCGAAAAAATAAGATATTTTGTGAAAAATTTAGTCTTTTTAAAAACAAAAAAACTCAAATGAAGTGAAAAAGCATACAAAATTTAGCTTAGCTTGATAATTAATTTAGAAATTTTAGTATTTTGTTAAAAATCTTTTTTTTTGTGAAAATTTTAGCATTTTTCAAAACAAAACTTTAGTTAAGTGAAAAGGCATACAAAATTTCGCTTGCATGTAATTAAGACCGATGCAAATATTTGCCAAAATTTTTATTCCTCGGCTCTGGCCGGTGTCGAGGGGAAGGGGGAAAATATAAATATTGAAATAACAAGCTATAGTATCGACATTTGCATGGGAAAAGTGTTTTAAAATGCATTTTACACTAGTTCAGTTTTTTTTAAATCATTAGTTTTCAAAAAACGTAAGATTTGACGAAAACAAAAACTTTAGCGCAAAAATCGAATATTTTTAAAAGTCTAGAGATTTTTAAATCAACCCGAACATGCTAAACATAATTCTTAATGCAGGGAAATGCATTTTAAATTGATTTCACATGATTGCACTTAAACTTCCATTAAAATTGTAAAGTGTTTTGAAAAAATATTGTTTTTGTCCAGCGAATTTTTCGGGACAAATTTGAAAGATGGGCGGGGGGTGACAAAAAATTTGAATAACATTCGAAATAGCCTACACAGTTCCGAAATTGAATTATCGTCCAGACTCGATTATCCGAAAGCCTCGGAAAAATTTTCACATTGGATAATCGAATCACGAAATTTTGTTTATTCGCAGTCATATTTTTTATGGACGAGCTTAAGTATGACCCATAAACTACTCTAAATGATTTAGAATTTTAAAATCCAAAATGCTTCTAGACTGGAATGGAATGGACGGTTCAAATTTGACTAAAATGGGGTCGGAGAACTCGAATTTGATGTTCGAAATAAGAAAACAAAAAAAAATAGAAAAAAATGTTGTTCCTGATTCATGTATCCGAAGTCCCATACAAACCTTCGGATAATCGGACTTCGGATAATCGAGGCTTCGAATAATTGAGTCTTGACTGTGTGTGTATGTGAGTGCAACCAACCAAACGAGACCACGCGGTCACTTCTTACAAATTGAGTTGTTTCCATGTATTTTAGATTTTACATTCTATACATGCAAATAACTCCCATAGGCATTTGGCAAGTGATAGCTCTGCCGAGCTTCGGTGACCCATTTCTACGCAGGTATCTCAGCTTGAATCGACAAGCCCCACTCTAAAGAACGTTTCCGTCAATCGGATTTAAACGTTATTAAGAACTTCCGAGTCCTTGTCAAATGGACAAAGACCCAGCACGTATATAGTTTGTAGTAATAGTATTCCTAATTCTACCAATCCAAAGGACGGGGGATCGAACCCCGACTTTGATTTTTTGTTCATGTTTAGTGTTTTGAAAAATCATATTTCCTGAACTTTCTCGGTTGGAGCAGATGGGAGTCGAACCCAGGATCATTCGCTTACAAAGCGAACACCGAAACCAGTCAGCTACGGCTGCTCCACGAATAATCGAGTCTTGACTGTATACCAATATTGTTTTTGTTAATTCATTTATTTCTGGCAGCTTTAGCCTAATTGGTCTTTTGATAAAACAACAACCATACGCATTCCTGAAGTTCCGGAATGGAATTCTTAGACCCTGGAATGGTATTCTGGGGATTAGAATTCTGAGGAATGGAATAGAACCATAAATAAAATATTCCAAACTGTTTAGTTTTCATAACATTATTGTTACTGATAAATCATAAATGAGTGGGTAAACATCACCATTCGAAGCTTTTTGTTTTGACGTGTGAGCACTTTACCGTGTAGCAATATTTTAATATCTCTCTTGTTTACTGATTGTAGCTTTTTGTTTTCCTTTTCAACAGCTTGTAATCCTAGTTTTTTCCTTCAATATTGTAGAACTGACAATCACTATTCATTAACTTTTGAAAATACATATTTTTTTTCCTATATTATTAAAAACATAAGACCCACGATTACTTCTCGCAGGACAATATCACGCTCCCAAAAAACACAAAGTTTCACACGTTCCACACGAATCCTCCAATACGCAGAGCACTCCTTTCCCACGTTCAACCCAAAAAAACTACCTTCACTGGATTGCCCCCATGATCTCGTTATTTTTTCTTCCTTTTTTCTGCCACAACTGAGAAAGGGACCAACCTCCGGTGATGTAATGCACACCTTCCCCCTCCAACAAACACACACACACCCACAAGTGCACGCACAGGTTGACACTTGCCCCTTGTCAACCCCCGCGCGAAAAAAAGTTTACAAAAATTAATCACGAAAAAAGCCCGCGCGCTTTCAGCCGACTCTCGCACACGTTTGTTTACCGTCGACTAACCGTTCGCAGAGGAAAAATCAAACTGCGAGAAATAAGCCAACTACGATCGGGTCGCCCGCCAACGATGGAAGCGTCGTTGTCGTCGTCGGGAGCCGAGAGTGAAAAGGCTGCAAACTCAGCACAAAACTCAGCTGCTGACTGCTCTCGCCAGGTTTAGCTTAGCTCAGGCTCAGCTCAGCTGGTTCATGCTTTTACAGCCAGGGAGCAAGGTTGCACACAGTTGAAAAGTTACATGGTTGTGGTGTAAAAAAAGGTAAACAATAACAAAACCAACATTCTTTGAAGTCAAGCAAAACAATGTAAAAGGACCTAAGTCGAAAATCAAAACAAACGAGATTTTTCATGCAAATGATGCACTAAGTCTTCAACTATCGCTATATATCGAGAAAAGTTCAAAAAGTTGATTTTTTTTATTAATAAATCCTAATTTTACTAAGGGCCAAAGTAATTTAGATTGGGTTTGTTTTCAACATCCACATAGCCCCTTTACTATAAAGGACCAATGTGAAAACTGGAGATGTTTTGTTTTGAAATCGTGTTAGCTCAAGGGACAAACAAGATGTTGTTTATAAACAAAATTGAAATCAATTTGGCCCTTTGCTTCAAATTATGTTTTTTATATCGATTTCTGCTTCATATAAAAGAAAATCCCGGTCATTTTTACAAATCTCGTTAATTTACACGGTACGAAGCAGCTCCGACGTGATGCAACTTGCAGCGATAAAGTGGCGGAGAGCGTTCGGCGGCGGTGAGAAGTCTGCTGTAGGAACGAGCTCATTGGTACCTGTGTCGGGAGTGTCCGCTCCAGGAAAGGGAGCGGCTTGGTAAATGGCCATTCGCGGAAGAGACACTTCATACAACATAAGACGTGATAATAGTAATATTCGTCACAACTGAAATAAATGTAACCGAACAATGTTTGCAAATAGATTTTATTTATTCTGTAACTTCATTTTTCCTTCGATCGGCAGTCTTCGGATCCAATCTTCGGTTGGATAATGATAGAAACTCCATCGTGGAACATTGGCTATCGGATTTTCGATCTTTCCTGAAGCCATTTCTCACATTAGTTTGCATTCCCGTGTCTTACCGTCGCCATCTCGTTCCGATGAAACTCTCCGTTGGAACATAACACGGCAGCCACGGCAACTTCCCAACCTTATTGCAGAATAAGCAACATTTTCCACTGTAAAATTCTATTTTTCACATCACAATATCACGATTTGCCCTCAATTACTCAGAATTCTATCGAATTGGCCGCGAAAATAAAATAAAAAACCCCTTTCAAAATTAAAACAAAAGTTTGATTGAAAAGGCCCCAATACGAAAGCAGACTCTGTTTTGGTTTGGCCTGCCAGGCCAAAACAAAAGAACAACATAAACAAACCGTCATCGTGTTTGGCCTAGGGTCCAACTGGAAAACGAAACTGTCACTGTTTACAAAGGTGCTATCACGCAAAGGGCCCAGCTCGATCCCGCACTGGTAAAACTTTCGCACGAGGCCTAATTATTTTTTTCATTGATTTTCTTGGGGAAAAAAACTTTTCCCGTGAATTTGAATTTAGCGAAGCATAAGCACACTAGTTTTACGCTATTTGAGTGAATAATCATAGTAAATTGCTCATTTTTCTTAAAATAGGAATTGAATTACTAGTTGCAAATTTCATTTTCGGTTTTCTCAATGTTTTGAAAAATGACAATGGCCGTTTTACAATGTTTTGCTTGAAGTGACAAGTTTGAACAACAGCAAGCTTGAAGGTAAAACATAAACCGAAGTTTAAGTTTAATTCATTTTTTTTTTGATCTCACAAAATAACACACAATGAGATTGTTTGGATACACAGTAAAAAAAAACCATGGTAATATTACATCTGGGAAGATGTACATCTTTCATGTCAGAAAAAATGTGTAATTTTACCTCTGGAAATGTGTAATTTTATCATTTTTCTGGTGTAATGCCACTTTTTCAGTCTAAATTGAGGTAAAGTTACAATATTAAAGAGGTAATATTCATCCTTGCAAAATTACACCTTCCAAATTTACATTATTTTTTACTATATATCTTGTTTCCATATTTTAAATTTTTTTTTGCAATTTTTTGGTTGCCACAATTTACATCTAACTTAATTTTACCAACTATTTTTATGTTACATTTCTGTTTCTAATCCACACACAAAAAAAATATATATATTATATAAATATAATTTTGACTAAAAATGGAGAAAAACACTAGAATATAGCTTAATCTATTGCTAAAAACTAAATAAAACATTTGGATGGAAGAAGTAAATATTCCTAAACTATTTGTGGACTTTTTACAGCTGCCATTACGACTCTTATTAGGAGGTATTGACGTTACGCTATGAAATTATTTTGGAAACTTTGAAAAGCATTGGCAAATTAAGAATAAAACAATCTAAAATACCATCGTCAGGGGCAACATTTGGTCATACAAATTTCAGCATTTTGTAAGAGCCAATGTCACCCCTGATGGCGATACAAAAAAAAATCGAAGTTTTTTTTTACGACGCTTTTAGGAGTCTCGACTTTGGTTAAAGCAGGAATGGAATAATCGTAAAAAAAATCATTTCGCTTGCGAACTTTCTTCACCAGTGAAAAAGAGAGAAAGAAGTTACAGATCATTTTTCGACGTGTAACGTTACACCTGCAATAGATGTGCCGCCGAATAACCAAGGCGATGATTTGTTGAGCTTCCATTTACCGAGCTTTCGTGCGCGAGAGAGGAGAGCCATGTTCCCTTCCGATGTTTTCTCTTGAATGAGCGTCAAAAGATTCCATCGCTAGGTTGAAGAATTTGAAGTTTTCGTTTTTTTTTTTAATTTATGCCTCTTTATAGACCGGGTTGAGTTGTAGAAAGGTGATGAGTAACATAAACAATTATTTGAGAATGTAAACATCAGTGTAACAAACTATTTCAAATGATAAAAAATATATTTTTATAATTACTCATCAAAGAAACAGTCTCGAGTTTGAAAAAAGTTTTAAAGATTTGTAAAAAAATATGGTGTTTTTACCGCAACTTGAAAACATGTTTCAATAAATTCAAAAAAGTCAAATTTATTTTCAATTCAATTTATTTCTTTATTTGATCAACAAACACTGTTTTTTTTTTTTTTAAATCGGTTTGCTATTCCATAAAACTTTATTGCAAAATATTAATAATATTAGTCAAAACCAGGATTAGAAACAGTTTCAATAAATTTGACATTTCCCGGGAATTCCCGGGATTTCCCGGGAAATTCTTTGAAAATTTCCCGTTTCCCGGAAATTTTGTAACCCCGGAAAATTGGCCGCTCTAGTCCAGACTCGATTATCCGAAGGCCTCGGAAAAAAATCACTTCGGATAATCGAATCAAGAAAGTAATTTTTTTCGTTGTCTGATTTTTGATGGTCGTGCTATGACCCATAAACTACTCTAAAATAATTTTGAATTTTTAAATCTGAGATGGCGGCCAAAATGGCGATGAAAACATAATGAAAACAATTTTTTGGTCATGATTCGATTATCCAAAGTCCAACACAAACCTTCAGATATTCGTAGCTTCGGATAATCGAGTTTGGAGTGTGTAGGGATTATGGGTTGCAGGATTGAATATGTAATAAATTATGAAATGAGTATTTATTATAAGATTGATATAATTCATAAATAAGATTTAAGAGCGCAACAAATAGTGCGCACCTTCATGAATATTGCCTTGTTAGCAGACAGATTGCGGATTGAGTGCGAGAGCGCGCTAGCGAGCTGCGAGAGAGAACAACGAGCGAGAAAACAACGAGGTGCGCGCGGCCGGCGAAAGAGCGAATTAAGATTGTCAAATCAGTTTTTTGGTTAATTTGTGTGGAATAAGACGTGTTGTTTGTTAATTGCAAAATATCTGTGTTTTTATTATAAAAGAAAGTCCCCGATCACGACAGAGTGTATTGCGAAATCAAAATTTCAAATTTCAAACAAATCTAACTTTTTCAGCAGTGCACCATTATCAGGTCGATTGCCCCATTTGGCGGAGGAGGTGAGACCTTTGAATGTGGCTCAAAAAGAGGCGACGACGCATCGTGGTATGTGCAACGGGGAAGAGTTGAGGAGCGAGAGAGTGAAAGAGAGAGCAGCGAGATAAAGATTACAGTTTTATTTTGCGCGATTTTGCGCGCTCCTGTTTTTATTTGTGTTTTTTTTTTTCGTTCGCCTGTTTTTTTTAGTGTTGTTCTCGTGGTGTTGTTTTGAGATTCTATTCGTGGCGCGTGTAAATGCATCATCACAAAGCAAAATTAAAGCATGACGCCATGGTGCACAACACTTTGTGCGCGTGTGGCCCCCGATGACGAACCGAACGGAGATCGATAATCTTGCAGGCGTAAAAGCGTTACAGGAACAAGTTGGTTAAATGAGTTATAATTAAAATTGTCATGTTTTGAACTCACTTCATTGACTTCATCTGTGTTTAGCCTTTCTTTTTATTTGCAAGTTTGCAATATAAGCTTACCGTCTCCAATCTGAGAGAACTGCTACTAAATCATGTTAACTTACCTGAAAAAAGAAAGAAAAAAATCATTTAGTTCTATGAATTGGTCAATACAATACAGTACGTATAGATATTTATTTTGTATTTAGCTGAGCGTGGATTTAAAGTATACTTTTTGCCTTCCTCACTCGCGAAATGCATATTCTTTAAAGTGCTGAAATTGTATTGATTTTATGGATTTTCTTTGACAACATCGGGAATAACTTTTTAAAATGGCTGTTCTTCATCAGCAAACCTTCTGAAACTTGGCCCAGAGATACTTGACAGTCATATGAAGCAAAAAACAACATTATCTCGAAAAAATGCATTGAAAACATGAATAAAAACGATTCGATACTGTTATCTATGACAGTTGAACTTTCTAGAACTCAAATGAGTGCTAAAATGAACTTTCAGCATTTTTATTTTTGGTGATGAAAATTACCTAGTGTCAAAGCATTTTATTATAAATACACTGAATCGAGGAATTCCTATTCAACATATCGTCACCTGTGTGCTATCTTGTGACAAATATAAAGGATTTTTAAAAGAAATAATCAAGTCTTAAGGAGATACCGTAGACTCAGACATTCAGTTCAAAATAATGATAAATTAGATGAGTAAAGTAAACAGATATTAAAATTGATACATTTAAGGTGTAACGTGCCATCATCAAATATGGCGATTAAACATGGCTACTGAATCGTCCTGTATCACCTTATCGATGATGTTTTTTGTTCCACCTTATTCCGTAAAAAATACCAACGCTTTCTAAATATTGTCATTTTTCCACTTATGAGATTTGCAACACAAAAGAAAATTACATCATCATACAGTAAACATTCACGGGAATCTAGTAAATTAGACCAAAAGTTCGAAAATAACTTTTTTGATCATAAATTTTGCCTATTTTTCAGTACCCCGTTTTCCCCATACAAAAATGAGTCTCAGAAACAACACCTCCAAAAAGCCGTTGAGTTCACTTTACCTTAATGACCCGGTAATCATTCGACGTGCTGCAGCCAGGGGAATCCGTCGATTGCCAAGAATTATCACTAAACTTCCGAATTTGTGGAAATCGTCGTCCGAAACTTGCGAAGTGGAAATTTCCGCGAGAAATTTCGCTTTTGTTCCGACACGTATCAACACCACCAAAACGAGCTTGTGCTACATTTGTATTGGTAATCATCGAATTTGGAATCCTAGGTTGTTGCCAGAAATTTAGATGGAGCTGTTTATTCAAAATACTTTTTATTCCCTTTTTCCCTTTAGTTTATCAAAGCAAAATTATACATTGTAATAGTTTTATTTTGATTATTATTCATCAGTAAATTTTAAATAAAAAATCAATGAAAAATCAACAGTTCATTATATTGTTCATCAGTAAATTTCCAATACTTCAACAAATTTGGCAACACTTCACTTTGACAGTCAACCACGAATCTGCAGATGACAGTCATGACAGTTCTTTTTTTTTGTTTGTTTGGTTTCTGTCATTCGTCCAAATTTTTTCACTTGTGAAAAGTGTTTACGGTGAAAAAAGGATTCCAGCCCGCGGCCACTTTCGACGACGATTATCCACTTTCCTCCTGAAGACGCAGATTCTGCCGCACCAAAATCCCAGAAGAGTTTCCACAGCACGGTTGTGGAAGTTGCTAGAGTGGAGGTACGAGAGAATCAACGCCAAAATGTCCTTCAACCGTTCTAAGGCTTACCAGGAACATGCCCTAGCCGTGTCCGGAGACTCGCCTAACCAGCACGGTGCTGGCCATTTTACGGTCGGTTACGGTGGAGACCCCAGTTTACCACAACAGAAGTAAGAAGTGGCGGCAAAAACCGGCCGGGTGACGTTTGTGTGCTGCACAAATAAGCACCCATCTGGGACAAGATTGCCTTTCCCGGACCAGATGGGGTTGTCCGCATTACAAGGATGTGGGTCGGACACAAGTCGAAAAATCCGTCCAGAGCAACGCGCGATCGGCGGATCGGTGCCGACACATTTTCAAGAAGTAACGCGACATCGTGTTGGCTAGCTAGAATCGTCACTTTCCCTGAAGAGGTAAATAGTTCATAAACCTAAAATAAGTTCGCTCGTCTCATAAAAAATATTTTGTTGCAGCTCAATGCCGCAGACAATCCTCTCGATCGCTGGTCGTCTCGATATCAACCCGCTGATTAGCATGCTGACTGTTGTCGATTGCAAGAGGGTCAAGGTTAGCACTCCGGTGGCCCCAGATATTTACGAGGTGTTCCGGCTTTTAGTCCTACGGCGTTGACGATGATAATCACGACGCGAGCTCGTCTATCAATATGTCATACTCGGAACCCACTACTTGAGTCGCCGTGCCACATCCGACCAAGTCCAGACTGCCAAGAACCGACTTCAAGTTCGAAGTCATTCATTCTATTCGAATTCATTCTAACCATGGCCATATGCTGACATGTATTTTGTTAGTGGTAGTTTAGTATTGTACTTAAAAAATAATGAAAATAATAAATAATATAAAACATTCTCAAAAAGTAAACCAATTCTACAAAATCCGTTAAATAATATTCTTATCAGATGTGTGATATCTTTTGGAAAGTGTGGATTTAACAGCAAATGACAGCATTCTAGCGGCTATCTATTATTACAACCTTTTTTTTCGTGATTTTACATGTTTTTAGAGGATTCCTTTTATTGTTTAATGCATCTTAATCATCATTTAGAATAAATTTTTACTTTGTCCAAAATTTACAAATGATTTTTTTTAAGTAGACTAAAGGAAATAAAAACAAGAGTTATTTTTTATAACCATCCATGTGCTACGGATTTGAAATGAAGATAGGACCTTTTGAGAAATTACGCTTGAAATAATAATGATAGCACCACCACAAATAAACAATATCGACATGACACTAATACAAGCAAATTTCAATGATCATCATTAAACCAATACTTTTACATTGCACTAATACATTTGCACTGGAAATGATGAGGCGTTTCACCTTAAGAGTGAACTTAGAAATTAAAATCACAAAAAATAGCTAATTCAACAATCACCTCACCTACCCCCAAAGTATCATCATCACCAAACAAGTTAACCCATTTTTGGTAAGTATTTTTGCGACATCCTCGCATATATGCTAATGTAACACTCGAAATGCGCCACGCAGCCCCTCACTTGGAAGAGTATAGTTTGGAGGGGACACTCGTGACTTTTTTTGTTGTGTGGTGGACAATTTACATCAACGCACAGCACACTCTAATTTGGTTGTGTCATTCCGCCTTTTTCGGGGGGTGACACGCTAAATAAAAAGTGCTCGATTGAGTGTAGTGCAGCAGCAGCCGCTCGAGGTCTGCGTGATAGGATTGCAAAAAAAAAACTTGGAGGTAAAAGGTCCATTTTTGGTGATTCGTCTATTACGAACTCATGTTGTGATGGGGAAAAAGACAACTTTTGGATGTATTCATGGCGTCATATTGCACCCAAACAAGGTTTATGTATAGATATCATGCCGACACTAAAAAACATTTGCTTTGAGCGGGATTTAATCACTTTTTTCATTTTAATGCAAAAAATTGACTAGACAACATTTTTTCGATGCATCAACTATGGTCCCCTTGGAATAAGCTGTCAAGTAGGAGCTTTTCTGACAAGAAAGACCGCGATGTTAATTTTTCAAAATTGATTTAAAAATCCATTTTAAACTCTTTGTGATCGTACAAAGTGTCATTGTACTCAGAAAACAAAAAGCTTTATCACTGTAAACAATAATATCAGCAATCTAAGCTCCATTTTAGGACCCAATTAGTGTAGTCACATCAAATGTCAGCGATCTGTGCTATGGGTGCAGTACCCCCAAATTTATTATAAATAAGTCAAAATTCCTAACCTAAAACTATCCATCGAACCCAAAGCTTGTTAATTCGCTACACCAAACAGCTCCTTATTGAACACCTTAACTTGAATTCAAATTAAGCGCCTGATTATATGACTTATTGGAGTCCGGAACGCACAATGGCGGCCTGAGGCGTATTTACGGACGGGTCATTAAAAGGCGTAACGCACACACAACGCCCTTATCTGGAGCAGCGTATCGAAAGGGAAAACGTCCGGACGCGTTGTTGTGCAGCGCAAAAGATCGCAGCGGCGATAATCACAACGGAACGTACCAACCAACCTATCTACTAGCTAAACACATCGCACTCTGTTTTGCACAAAGATGCCGATCGATTATTCCGATAGTGCGGCGAGTGCAGCACGCGTCCATCGCGGCGTACTCACCCTTCACGCACGTGTTCTACAGTGGTGTGACGTTTAGTGCGGTTGAACAGATTTGAACTCGATCAACGCATAAGGCTTTCTAGTCAGAAATTTACCAACACATTCAAAGTATGTTTACATGACAGCTGGACGTTTGTTTGCATCAGGTTTCCTATCTCTTTCTAGCAAAAGTTTTTTTGTCAGGCGACTTCTAGCTAGTTTTTTTGACTGACTTCCCGATATGTCAGCCAACATACTTCGCAGGGCTGTGACAGCTACAGCTCGATCATTGTTTGCATCAGGACACTGTGACGAGGAGTTCGTCATTTTTGAGTTAAATTATATTTTTTTCACTGGGCCTAGAAAGCCTTATACGGCATCTGAACATAATTAGGAGCATTTCCCTCATAATTACGAATTATTCTTCTGAAACACAACACAACCCACGTAACTGACTAATACAAACAAAACTGAGAGGAAAAGGTTCTAGATCTGTTAGTAATATAGGGCACTGACTGAGGACAGGGTTGTAAAAACATCAAACTTTTAGTTCTAAGCGTGCCTGAATACTCACGCCTCAAATAGCACGGCTCTTCTTTCTGTTTTGATACACCGAGCATAGCCGACCACGTTTTTGTGTTTGAACACTCGCGTTTGACATTCTCCCTTTCGCTCTCATTGTCGCAGTCACAACCATCTTCCAAATTGCGGTTTCCGGAGAGAACGAGAGACTCAGCGCGGTGAGAGCGCGTAGTCGAAGAAAAGAGAAAGAGTGAGAGATGTCTGATACTGTCTGATATTTTAGTGCAAGAATCATCCAATGATAGCTTTTTCTTTCATTCATTTGCAACAGTGACTGAGGAGAGTTCAGGTCGCGAGCATTTTACTCTAAGGCTGGATTTTCATGGATCATGCAACGACATCGTAAGCACGAGCATCGAAATTTTTACGATGCTCTTGGATGGCGTTATGACTTAGCTATGACTCAAACCTAAATAACGGGCAGACCGCCATTTTTCCCGCAAGCGTTTCAAGAAGGAACGGTAGAAAATGGGAGAGAAACGCTTGGGGAAACGTCAACACAAAGCAACACGTGCACGGAAAAACCAAAGATAAAAATTTTAGACAAATGCAGGAGAACTTTTAATTTAGACCCATTCAAAATTTATTTCCGGATAGAACAAAATAACATTAATATTAACAATGTTTGGCAGCATTTAGAAGAGCACAACAAAAAAATTCAGAAATTCAGAAATTCAGAAATTCAGAAATTCAGAAATTCAGAAATTCAGAAATTCAGAAATTCAGAAATTCAGAAATTCAGAAATTCAGAAATTCAAAAATTCAGACATTCAGAAATTCAGAAATTTAGAAATTCAGAAATTCAGAAATTCAGAAATTCAGAAACTCAGAAACTCAGAAACTCAGAAATTCAGAAATTCAGAAATTCAGAAATTCAGAAATTCAAAAATTCTGAAATTCTGAAATTCTGAAATTCTGAAATTCTGAAATTCTGAAATTCTGAAATTCTGAAATTCTGAAATTCTGAAATTCTGAAATTATGAAATTCTGAAATTCTGAAATTCTGAAATTCTGAAATTCTGAAATTCTGAAACTCTGAAATTCTGAAATTCTGAAATTCTGAAATTCTGAAATTCTGAAATTCTGAAATTCTGAAATTCTAAAATTCTGAAATTCTGAAAATCTGAAATTCTGAAATTCTGAAATTTCTTAAATTCAGAAATTCAGAAATTCTGAATTTCTGAAATTCTGAAATTCTGAAATTCTGAAATTATGAAATTATGAAATTCTGAAATTCTGAAATTATGAAATTATGAAATTATGAAATTATGAAATTATGAAATTTTGAAATTCAGAAATTCAGAAATTCAGAAATTCAGAAATTCAGAAATTCAGAAATTCAGAAATTCAGAAATTCAGAAATTCAGAAATTCAGAAATTTAGAAATTCAGACATTCAGAAATTCAGAAATTCAGAAATTCAGAAATCCTGAAATTCTGAAATTCTGAAATACTGAAATACTGAAATTCTGAAATTCTGAATTTCTTAAATTATGAAATTAAGAAATTCTGAAAATATGAAATTAAGAAATTAAGAAATTGAGAAATTCTGAAATTCTTTCTTAATTTCGGAATTTCTGAATTTCTGAATTTCTGAATTTCTGAATTTCTGAATTTCTGAATTTCTGAATTTCTGAATTTCTGAATTTCTGAATTTCTGAATTTCTGAATTTCTGAATTTCTTAATTTCTTAATTTCTTAATTTTTTAATTTCTTAATTTCTTAATTTCTTAATTTCTTAATTTCTTAATTTCTTAATTTCTTAATTTCTTAATTTTTTAATTTCTTAATTTCTTAATTTCTTTATTTCTTTATTTCTTTATTTCTTTATTTCTTTATTTCTTTATTTCTTTATTTCTTTATTTCTTTATTTCTTTATTTCTTTATTTCTTTATTTCTTTATTTCTTTATTTCTTTATTTCTTTATTTCTTTATTTCTTTATTTCTTTATTTCTTTAATTCTTTATTTCTTTATTTCTTTATTTCTTTATTTCTTTATTTCTTTATTTCTTTATTTCTTTATTTCTTTATTTCTTTATTTCTTTATTTCTTTATTTCTTTATTTCTTTATTTCTTTATTTCTTTATTTCTTTATTTCTTTATTTCTTTATTTCTTTATTTCTTTATTTCTTTGTTTCTTAATTTCTTTATTTCTTTATTTCTTAATTTCTTAATTTCTTAATTTCTTAATTTCTTTATTTCTTAATTTCTTAATTTCTTAATTTCTTAATTTCTTAATTTCTTAATTTCTTAATTTCTTAATTTCTTAATTTCTTAATTTCTTAATTTCTTAATTTCTTAATTTCTTAATTTCTTAATTTCTTAATTTCTTTATTTCTTTATTTCATTATTTCTTTATTTCTTTATTTCTTTATTTCTTTATTTCTTTATTTCTTTATTTCTTTATTTCTTTATTTCTTTATTTCTTTATTTCTTTATTTCTTTATTTCTTTATTTCTTTATTTCTTTATTTCTTAATTTCTTAATTTCTTAATTTCTTAATTTCTTAATTTCTTAATTTCTTAATTTCTTAATTTCTTAATTTCTTAATTTCTTAATTTCTTAATTTCTTAATTTCTTAATTTCTTAATTTCTTAATTTCTTAATTTCTTAATTTCTTAATTTCTTAATTTCTTAATTTCTTAATTTCTTAATTTCTTAATTTCTTAATTTCTTAATTTCTTAATTTCTTAATTTCTTAATTTCTTAATTTCTTAATTTCTTAATTTCTTAATTTCTTAATTTCTTAATTTCTTAATTTCTTAATTTCTTAATTTCTTAATTTCTTAATTTCTTAATTTCTTAATTTCTTAATTTCTTAATTTCTTAATTTCTTGATTTCTTAATTTCTTAATTTCTTTATTTCTTTATTTCTTTATTTCTTTATTTCTTTATTTCTTTATTTCTTTATTTCTTTATTTCTTTATTTCTTTATTTCTTTATTTCTTTATTTCTTTATTTCTTTATTTCTTTATTTCTTTATTTCTTTATTTATTTATTTCTTTATTTCTTTATTTCTTTATTTCTTTAATTCTTTATTTCTTTATTTCTTTATTTCTTTGTTTCTTTATTTCTTTATTTCTTTATTTCTTCATTTCTTTATTTCTTTATTTCTTTATTTCTTTATTTCTTTATTTCTTTATTTCTTTATTTCTTTATTTCTTTATTTCTTTATTTCTTTATTTCTTAATTTCTTTATTTCTTTATTTCTTTATTTCTTTATTTCTTTATTTCTTTATTTCTTTATTTCTTTATTTTTTTATTTCTTTATTTCTTTATTTCTTTATTTCTTTATTTCTTTATTTCTTTATTGCTTTATTTCTTTATTTCTTTATTTCTTTATTTCTTTATTTCTTTATTTCTTTATTTCTTTATTTCTTTATTTCTTTATTTCTTTATTTCTTTATTTCTTTATTTCTTTATTTCTTTATTTCTTTATTTCTTTATTTCTTTATTTCTTTATTTCTTTATTTCTTTATTTCTTTATTTCTTTATTACTTTATTTCTTTATTTCTTTATTTTTTTTTCTTAACTTGCTTTTCTTCTTAATTTCTCCCTCTCTTCTAACCTTCAGCCAGAACTATGATGCAATTATCAAATATTTATTCCATAAAAATAAATATGAAAAAAATCTATTTTTTTTCCATGTTTTCAACTTTCCGTGCACACTTTGATCTAGCGTACTGTTTAAAAATGTTCTATGTTTATGGGAAACACTCGTATCATAGGTGGCAATCAACATTTTCCTTGAATGACATACATTTCATGCTGTGAAATAAAATCAAAATTCTTTCTTGTTATTTGAATACGTAAAAACCCACTTTAAAATAATTTGAGGTAGCCTATCGCCTCTTTTCAAAACTTTGTCGACATCAACATCAGCCGATTCCATTGTTGCCATTTTGGCATCGGAAAAATCTCATGTGTTTGCCACAAAACGCTTGAAACGCTTGTCTGCTTGAAATATTCACGGAAATATTTCACAGCGTTATTTGGTTTGTGTCCATGGTGTCGGGGCAGCAATATGGCTGACAGGACAGGCATCGAACTACGATGCACTGACATTTTAGCAAAGCATGGTAGTGACTATGCTTTCGATGTCGGTCATCTTACGATGCTCGTGCATCGAAAATCAAAAGTCGGAAAATCACATTTTCGGGGCTTTCCGGCAATTAGTATTTGTTTTTATTGTTCGTACTGCCATGAACAATCAATCTAAACTATTTTACCACTTAACTTGGTCGAAAAATATGAGTTTTCGACCAAATTTGACCACGAGCATCGAAAGCCGCTTTCGATGTCGGTCATCGAAAAATCCATGAAAATCCACCCTAAGATTCATAATGTGTCAATATTAGTGGATATCACTCCCATCTTTATTAACTTGAAAAAGTAACTTTTTAACCAAATATCTAAAATGAATATTATGGAGTTATGCACCGCATAACAATTTTGATGTTGGCTTTCTCTATCATTGTACGTTAAATGTAAAGAAAGCTAACGAAAGGTGTTGGGGAGAGTGGCGAGGCTTGATCCCTTTTTTGTATCGCACATAGCTCTCTCAATTTATCACAAACCCATGAACTTTTTGCATGAGTTCAAAGCTTAAACAATGAACTATGTTTGACTGATAAAGCTGAGTTTTTTAATCATGCCAGAAGTTATAAAAGAAATATTTTAAACTGGTATTTTTAAAATATTAGGGATAATTTGTTCCCCCTTTAAAATTTTGAAGAAATCTTAAGTAACATGTTTCTTATTCACCAAAATTATAGATTTCATGTAAGTTTGTGTTCGAAATAAAACAAGTAGAGGGTGACGAGCGGGAATTCCCGGGAAATTGGTCATTTTTGCAACTCTCGATTCCCGGGAAATTTGGTCGAGACTCCCGGGAATTTTTAAACTTATAAATATTGAAGTGAAAAATTCAGACAGTCAGAAACGCTAGGTGACTTATTTTCTTTACATATTATTATTGTAGTTAATTCATTTATTTCTGACTGAAGGTTAAACTTCTTGGTCATTCGCTGCCCTATTCTATAAAGAGGAAAAATATTTAGCCATTTTGATGTCCGATTGTATAAATGCTTCAGTAATTTGGTGATTCAGAAAAAGTAAAATAAAACTTGTTGAAAATCCCAATAATTGTACCCAAGAGTTTACCATATAAGATAATGTTCTAAATCTAAAGTAAATAAAGTATGTTATTAAGGCCATAAATCATTTTTACTTTACCTTGACACCTGAATTAAATACGATAAAAAAATTATATGCATTCTGTGTAAATATTTATTCACTGAAAATTTAAAGTTGACCTAGCAAAGAAAAAAACTATTTAAAATGTTGTTTCATTCGGATTAAAATCTTAGAACAAGTTTTTGTAAGCAGGACATTGACATTAACAGCAGGACATTAACATAGGACATTAACATAGGATAAATCATTTAGCAGAATACTAAAAAATAATATAGTAGAGCAATTCTCAACGAAATCCGTCCTTTTTCTTCAATTTTAATTTTTGTATTTTTTAATCCGACTGAAACTTTTTTGGTGCCTTCGGTATGCCCAAAGAAGCCATTTTGCATCATTAGTTTGTCCATATAATTTTCCATACAAATTTCGCAGCTGTCCATATAAAAATGATGTATGAAAATTCAAAAATCTGTATCTTTTGAAGGAATTTTTTGATCGACTTGGTGTCTTCGGCAAAGTTGTAGGTATGGATACGGACTACACTGGAAAAAAATGATACACGGTAAAAAAAAAATTGGTGATTTTTTTATTTAACTTTTTATCACTAAAACTTGATTTGCAAAAAACACTATTTTTATTTTTTATTTTTTTTTTTGATATGTTTTAGAGGACATAAAATGCCAACTTTTCAGAAATTTCCAGGTTGTGCAAAAAATCATCGACCGAGTTATGAATTTTTTAATCAGAACTGATTTTTTCAAAAAATTGAAAAATTGGCCGCAAAATTTTTTCAACTTCATATTTAGATGTAAAATCAAATTTGCAATCAAAAAGTACTTTAGTGAATTTTTGATAAAGTGCACCGTTTTCAAGATAAATCCATATTTAGGTGACTTTTTTGAAAATAGTCGCAGTTTTTCATTTTTTTAAATTAGTGCACATGTTTGCACACTTTTGGAAAAAATATTTTTGAAAAGGTGAGAAAATTCTCTATATTTTGCTTCTTCGGACTTTGTTGATACGACCTTTAGTTGCTGAGATATTGCAATGCAAAGGTTTAAAAACAGGAAAATTGATGTTTTCTAAGTCTCACCCAAACAGCCCACCATTTTTTAATGTCGATATCTCAGCAACTAATGGTCCGATTTTCAATGTTAATATATGAAACATTTGTGAAATTTTCCGATCTTTTCGAAAACATTATTTTCAAAATTTTCAAATCAAGACTAACATTTTAAAAGGGCGTAATATTGAATGTTGGAACAATCATCGAAATATTTTGATCAAATTTATGGTTTATTTGTGTTTCTAACATGAATGACGCAGTCATCTAAAAGTGTAATTTATTATTAGCCACCTGAATACTTATTTTTGCTCAAGGAATCGAGTCAGAGGGTATCCCTGATGTGTTTTTTTTATTGTTTTCTAGTAGAGAGCATTTAAAAGACGTGCAGATGACAATTCAATGCATTTTTAAGTTTTATAATTCGTAAATTTATCGAAAACTGATCGACTAGCACTTAGGATCTTTTTAAAACTAACCCAAGATTATTTTAAATAAATTCATACGACCTTATCAAAACCACTCTTGAGCAAAGTTGACAGCGCATGTCGCGGTGACTGCTTACGAATGAATGAACTAGGCCCTTTTGGTTTTTCAATCGTTTCCAGTTCAATTCCAGCAGGGTAGCCAGATTGCATTTTTGAAGCAAACAATTATTAATAGGTGCAGCTAAATTGGTGAAAATGAGGTTGCGAGAAAAATATATCAACATCAGTTTAAATTTTAGGCCAGATTGCAATTAGTCTTAAAAATCATCCCTATCTTTATAATTAATTTGCATTGTTATCATTAAAAAATCATATTTTCATGGTTTATGTTTATCATTTGCTTTTTAAAGCATAGTTTTATTTGAAATAATTACAGTCGGAAAAACTAGTCCAAGTTATTAAGTAAAAACTTGGCATTAAATTTCAATTAAGTATCGAAATAAACTCATAAACAAATCTGGCAACACCTAGTTATACATGTATTGGTGATAGCCTTGAATGGAGGAAAAGTAGCTCCAAAAAATGATCCAACGCGGCTGATTTGAAAATATTTTTTCAATTGAGTTTTTTTTTTAACTATAGATCAGTAATTTCAACGGTTTAGTGACTAAAAACATAAAAGTATTAAATAAATAACACTTACATTACTCGGAAACCGGCTGAAAATAGCTTAATGCTAGTGAAAAACAGAAAGTTAAACAAGGTGTTCCGAGCCAAAAGTGATAAGCAACGAGGCCGAAATTTTTGGACCTAATCGATGTGCTAGGAAAATTATAGGAAATGCGAGTGGCATTCGAAAAAGTGGCTGAAAAAGCGGAAATAATCAAAAATGTTAACATTTTTGGAAGAGGTAAGCTACAAAACGATCCTGCTTACACTTTCTGTTTGTTGGATTCAGTATATTCGTACTTAAAAAGCCTGAAATACTTCGATTAATAAAAATAGGTCCAAAATAGGTACTAGGTCCAAAATAGGGTCATATACCCTAACTGTCTGCTCAACAACTTTATAGAACATTGTTACACTCTAAAAAAAATAACCCAGCAAAGTTAGAAAAAAAACAAAATTTTAAAATGAAAAATTTTGTTCTAAATGTAAAAATGAACCTTCTGGGTCAATGTAGATTCGAAAAGAACATTAAATTTCACATAAAATGACTTGTTCCATTTTTTACTAAACTTAACTTTTTTAGTGTTTTTTTTTTTCGATAAAAAATATGTTTTTCGGAATTCTGAGTACGCAATCAAATCGGGCGTCTAATTTTAACCTAAAAGTCCCTTTGACACCAAATTTCTATCTCATCACCGTTGCAGGCTGCAAATTATTGAAAAACACCTCTTTTTCGCGTGTTCAAAAATGGAAGGGGTCGTACCGCCCCACCGTAATGAGATATCGAAAAACGTACCTCAGATTCGTGATCAGGGACAAAAGTTACCCCTTAGGACAAAGTTTCACGCAAATCTAAGAGGGGTCGAGGCAACCGCTGTGTGAGTTGGCGGAGACTCTTTCGACCTTTTGTCTTTCGATCTTTTGGCATTCAACATTTCGTCCATTCAACCTTATGTCTTTCCACTTTCGACCTTCTGTCTCAAATCTTAAAAATAGATTTTTTTCCATTTACGACCTATTCTGGTTTCGACTTTTTTAGCTTTCGACATTTAAGTGATTCGTCCTGACGATTGTCCACACTCCATGCACATTTTTTTTTGTATGGACAAATGTTCACAAGAGGAGGACGTGGTCGTGGTCTTAAAAAAGTGTTTATTGATGGTCCAACTAAAAGACTTCGTAAAAAAGGGGTTGGGTAGGAACTTAAAGGTTGGTGGCAAACCTTAGTTTTGTATGAGAATAATGTTACGAGTGCTAGGTGTATGCAGTCACCATTTACCGAAATAAAAAAATAAGTTATTTTTAAATTTTTTAGTATAAAATCGTTTGAAAAATTCGAATAATCAAAATTCTAAAAAATAAGTACAGGGAGAAAAAAAAGTTCCCAAAATCGTGAACAAGCGTTCATGAAATTGGGAACCACGAACAAAGCGTTCAAATTTCATGGTACGTTTTTCAAAATCGTACCATGAAATTTGAACACTTTGTTCGAGGTTCCCATTTTCATGAACACTTGTTCACGATTTTTGGAACACTTTTTTATCCGTGTAGATACTACATTAAGGCTGGGAGGGCGCTGGTACTGGCAAAAAGGCAGAAAATTGCTTTTCCGACTCAAATCTCAAATTCAAGCAGTTATTTAGCCAAACCGTACAACTCCAGCTCTGACTGTCTACCAACCCGCTCGGACCCTCGGGGCCTTCCGTGGACGGCACGTGGAAAAGTGAAGCTTTAGTCCCCCGCGCAAAACATGATTAGCGAACGGTGCGAGTGGCGGCGGCGACGTCGATCGGCCACCCTTCACGTGGCCAACCCGCGACGGAACGGAACAAAACGCTTTGCGTGTAATGGAGTGTTTTCTTTCTTTCTTTACTATTTCTTTCGTTTCTTTCTCCTTGAGGGAAACCAACCGAACACCAGAAGAGCAGCGCGGAATGCGTTCGAATATTTTAATTTGCACCACTTAAAAATTAATACACTTGCCCGGTTTGTTTGGTTATCATTCTGCCCCTAATGAGCGATTGACGAGGATTGGAAACGTAATCAGTGAAAATCTCAACGTATTTGAAAACATTGTACCAATCGGAGCCTGAGGACGCAGATTGGGCCAGCCCCACCACGTTTTGTGTTTACCGCGAAGAGAATTCTTTGCGTCGGATAAAAGTTGGAATTTGACCACGCAGATCAAACGGAAAGTCTTATATCTTAATCGGCGGTCCCATAAAACGTAAATGATTAACTTTCCGAAGCAAAACACCGTGTATGATTGAAGATATGTCTACGACACGAAGTATAGCGTGTGCGTCTCTTCATACGAAATGGCATTGGTAATGCACTTCTTCGATGAAGTTCTCCTCGTACCAGCTGGTAGGTGTGTATGATCGATGTACTTTAGCTTGTTCAATTTGTTAGTACTTTGCACGCATCGATTTTTATTTTTTCTGCATTGATTGCAAATCCGATTCGGTCCAGTTGTTTTCAACTGCAGCATCACCATCAAGTTATGTTTTCGCAACATCAACATCGGTAGCAGAGCATCATCACGGGCTATTGTTGCTCTATGTGATGAACAGCATGGAGCAGAGAGTTGCAACCGATACAGCACTCCCCGGGGGCAGGGCACTCCGCAGATATACAGAAATAAAAAGCGAGAGTGATTTGTTCTTTTCACTATTGAAATCACGGCAGCGTGACACAAAAACACAACCAACACAAGGAGGCAAAAAGAAACCACTCATCATCGTTTTATGATGAAATGGATGAGCATTTCACTCGTTTTGCACACGTTTTGCGAAAATGGTCTCGGCATTTGATTGATCACCCCCCTGGATGGCATATTTTAAGAGTTTATTGCATCAATTTGAGCGATGATAATATTATCCCTTGACTGCATTCCGAGCGAAGGTTTATGGCAATCGAAAGTTGATTTGAATAATTTGATGGAATAGCTGCATCCCAAATCGACGAACTCTGACTGAATGTTATAATTGCACAAAATCAACTTCTAAAAGACAATCGATGCCAAGACCACGGATCATATCGAACCTTGGTCCCCAAACCGTAGATGATACACGTGCTCCCCAGTGGCAACAAATTGAGGTTAATTCTGTTAACACCGTATTGAGGGGGAATCAACAGATGCTTGGGCTTTCATAACAGCATGAAGACGACGACAAAGGCGATCAGGACGGTAACGGTACTCGCAACGAGAAATCGAATATATTTTCTCATAGAAAAAAACCCGATTACTTAAAACTGTTGGCTTATGAAGTATGCCAAACAGTTCAACATTTCGTACTGAAGTAATGATTTTTTGATTATTTCAGACGAATATACATTTTATTTGATTGTCTTGATTGTCTTGATTGTCTTGAATGTCTTGATTGTCTTGATTGTCTTGATTGTCTTGATTGTCTTGATTGTCTTAATTGTCTTGATTGTCTTGATTGTCTTGATTGTCTTGATTGTCTTGATTGTCTTGATTGTCTTGAATGTCTTGATTGTCTTGATTGTCTTGATTGTCTTGATTGTTTTGATTATCTTGATTGTCTTGATTGTCTTGATTGTCTTGATTGTCTTGATTGTCTTGATTGTCTTGATTGTCTTGAATGTCTTGATTGTCTTGATTGTCTTGATTGTCTTGATTGTCTTGATTGTCTTGATTGCCTCGATTGTCTTGAATGTCTTGTTTGTCTAGATTGTCTTGATTGCCTTGATTGTCTTGATTGTCTTGTTTATCCTTTTTGTCTTTTTATCTTTTTTTTTTGTTGCAATTTGTTGCTTAAGAACTTTGCAAAATGAAGCAACATTTGAATAGGGCGCATAAGCATTTTAACAGCTAGGACTTTTTTTTTGCAAATTCCAAGACTACAGGTAATGATTTGACAAAATAAGATTTTTTAAACTGTAACCGTGGAGGCCAGATATTCGAGTTAAAAAAAAAAACAATTAAGGGCACAATAAACCACAATAAACCACGTGGACACGGTAGGGGGAGGGGGGCTGGCGAGTGTCCACGCTCCATATATAAAAGGTTTTATTTGTATGGAAATTGTCCACGATGGGGGGTGGAGAGGGTTGGGATTTCCAAAAAAAGTTTCCACGTTGTTTATGGATAGTCTCAAAAATGCTTATCCGCCCTTGTAGCTCCATCCGCCCGTGTTGCTCCATAACAAAAAATATAAAAAAGACGGTTTATTGTTACGATATATCGAAATCATACCCCAAAGTTAAACTAAATTTACAGAAGTAGGAGAAATATACCCATTTTAAGCCTAATAAGCGGTCGTGTTTGAATGATGCTGGACTGTTCCTTGTAATTTACTAAAACCATACACCAACGAGTAGAGCAACTTTTTGTGAACGTTTCTGATTATTTTCATTTTTACTAAAAGTTATGCTATTCCTTTTGAGCAATTCCAGCTCAAATCAGGAATTTTTCTGGTACTTTTGTACCCGACCCTCTCCGATTTCAATGAAACTTTGTAGACATGTTATCCTAGGCCTATATAAGCCAGTTTTGTGTATATGGAGCCAAAAGTACTCGTAAATAACATTTGAGAAGGGCGTAAGGGTTTTAAATATTTTTGTATTTTGTAATTTAAAAATTACTGTATCTCAAAGCCGTTGCGTCGTATCAAAAAGTGGTCAAAGACAAACTTGTAGGAAATTGGATGGGCTTTCTGAAAAAAATACACTGAAACAAAATACACGCCACATCTATGAGATTTTTTGATTTTTAAGTCTAAAACTAAAATTTAAAGGTGATGTCACGATTTTTTTTCGTTCAAAATTTTTGAGGAAATAGCCTAAAATGTTACCAAAAGACTGACGAAAAATGCAGGATGGTATGTCTCTCCTAAAAAAATACAAAAATCAATTACTAAAACATTTTTTTTGAAAAGTGGTCTAAACGTCAAAATTTTTAAAAACCGGTAATGGCAATCGATTCTTCAGACAATTTTACATAAAAGTCTCCATATTGACCATGGTCCTATGTCCAATCCTTGGGAAGATACAGCGGTTTTAATTATAAAAATGTTGAAAAACGTGTTTTTTGTGGTTTTTGGCAATTTCTATATGACAGACTTGGTTTTTAAGCTTATTTACTATCCAGCTTTCTACCACACTGAAAAAAATATTCTATTTTCAGTTATTAGCAATGTAGTTAAGCTTATATCTGTAAGCCCTTACATCCAATTGAAATGCTGTCAAAGACAAACTTATGGGAAATTGGACGAGCTTTCCGTTAAAAATATTTACGAGACTGAAAAACCAAGTCTGTCATATAGAAATTGCCAAAAACCACCAAAAAACACGTTTTTTCAACATTTTTATTATTAAAACCGCTGTTTCTTCCCAAGGATTGGACATAGGACCCTGGTCAATATGGAGACTTTTATATAAAATTGTCTGGAGAATCGATTGCCATTACCGGTTTTTAAAAATTTTGACGTTTAGACCACTTTTCAAAAAAACTGTTTTAGTAATTGATTTTTGTATTTTTTTAGGAGAGACAAACCATCCTGCATTTTTCGTCTGTCTTTTGGTAACATTTTAGGCTATTTCCTTAAAAATTTAGAAGGAAAAAAAAATGTGACATCACCTTTAAATTTAAGTTTTAGACTCAAAAATCCAAAAATTTCATAGGTGGGGCGTGTATTTTTGTTTCAGTGTATTTTTTTCAGAAAGCCCGTCAAATTTCCTACAAGTTTGTCTTTGACCACTTTTTGGATACGACGCAACGGCTTTGAGATACAGTAATTTTTAAATTACAAAATACAAAAATATTTAAAACCCTTACGCCCTTCTCAAATGTTATTTTCGAGTACTTTTGGCTCCATATTAGGATGTAACAAAATTGACTTTTTGGCGGGCATTCAGGGGTTTGTTCCGGTGGGCATACTGAGCCCAAATCCCAAATATGAGCTTGTTTGGACGTAACAGGAGCTGGCGCTCCGACCTTCAATTTTAAATGGGATTTAACCCGTAAAAAAAGATTTTTTCAAAAATGTCACTTTTTGAGGCATTTTGGCCACCAATGCGTTTACCAAAAACATCACTGGCGTGTAGGCCAGATCCTTGCGCATCTTTTGGTATATATAACATTGAAGTTTGGAGCACCCTGGAGCTCGGTACAGACCTTCAAAGTTTGACATTTTTTCGAAAAATCGGCCCCAGCAAAATCAAATGGCGTCTCGGGCGTCGCGAGGTGCGACGCATATCTTTTTTGCCGGGGACGATTTTTCGAAAAAATGCCAAACTTTGAAGGTCTGTACCGAGCTCCAGGGTGCTCCAAACTTCAATGTTATATACACCAAAAGATGCGCAAGGATCTGGCCTACACGCCAGTGATGTTTTTGGTAAACGCATTGGTGGCCAAAATGCCTCAAAAAGTGACATTTTTGAAAAAATCTTTTTTTACGGGTTAAATCCCATTTAAAATTGAAGGTCGGAGCGCCAGCTCCTGTTACGTCCAAACAAGCTCATATTTGGGATTTGGGCTCAGTATGCCCACCGGAACAAACCCCTGAATGCCCGCCAAAAAGTCAATTTTGTTACACTCTACTCCATATACACAAAAATGGCTTATATAGGCCTAGGATAACATGTCTACAAAGTTTCATTGAAATCGGAGAGGGTCGGGTACAAAAGTACCAGAAAAATTCCTGATTTGAGCTGAAATTGCTCTTTTACAAGCATAAAAATATTTCCCAAATGTATTCTAATCAAACGAGAATGCATTGGGCCACGCCCATTTTTCTATTTTCAGCAGAGTTTTTTTTTCTTCCAGCGCTCTTTTGGATTTGCTTAGTGCTGCCAATTGTGATGAAATTTTAAACAAACACTCACGAAAAGTTGCATTTATAGAAAAAGTTTCCTGGCATCTCTAGCTCACTCCAACAGGCGCTGCTGGTGGAGCTGGTGGCCACCCTTTGTTCTTTATTTGCCTTCACTTCTCGCTCGGTTTTCTACCGCCTTCGATTGGAATGGGTCGTCAAAAGTCAAACGTCAAAAGACTTGGCGCGTTTGGTTTTTTGATGGTGCTTGCTAATTATTTACATGTTTCGGGAATATTTTTCAAGTGAGTGACTAACTGAGGTTCAAAAGAACATGTTGCCGGTAGTTGGAAGCAATTTCATATCTTAAACGCTTTGAAAACGTTAGCGCAAGTGAAAAGATATTGGTGGCGACTTTCGTTAAGCAGTTAAGCTCTCATCTTGCGTGTGTATGTGTGTGCCAACAAAATGATGGAAAATGGTCTCGCAAAATGGAAATTATTATCAAAAGTGCATTATATTTGATCTTTTTGGCCAGTAAGTGGCATAAATTTTCGTACTTACTTGAGGCGGTGCTTTTGCTGGTAAGTTTATAGCCTAAAATTTAATAGTATTTTTGGAGCTTTAATCGAGCATCAAACTCTCCATATGACGAAAATAGGTGTTTGATTAGAAAGGATATATTTCCCCTATAAGGAAAAGTATTTTTTTAATAAAAATAAGTGCAAAATAATTTCAAATGATATAAACCTCAAAGAAATAAAAAAATACAGTAAAACCCAATATTTGAAAAATGTTCAAACATAAAAACCAATTCAATAAATCCAACCATTCTGGACATTCTCCAGCTACATGCAACACATTTTAACCATGTCAACGCCGCGGTGGCGGTGACGGCGGCGGCCTTATCTGTCAGCACATTGCGCTCCTACTGTTCAGTCAGTATACTTCTGTGTACTCGATTTTATTCATAGCATATAGTACACAACACAACAGACCGGATAATAGTAACAAGTCGGGGCGCATCAGCAGCCCAACAGCAGCGATGAGTAAAAATCGATGAACAACACAACAAACATTGCACCCCGCGCACCTTCGGGGCAGACCCCCTGCCCCCTCCGTCGGGGGCAAACGCGCAAATGTACGTTAGGCGGTTAAGGTGGTTCAAAACTTCTGTTTCATCTTGAACTTTGCCGGAGTACTTGCTTTTATGGGCCTCAACCAACAAATTATCTGGACGTGCTTGAGAACACACTATTTGTTTCCCAATTTGGGGTGAAAATTTATGCAATTAATTGATTTATTTTAGTTTAATAATTTGCCTTTATCTACTCTTATCTACAACAGAACTTTTAAAAAATATCATGGCTTTACCTTCATTATTTAATCTAAATAAATCATTATGAACATAGCGCTTGCAGAGGGCGTATCCTTAACAAAAAGATTTAGAATTGAGCAGGTAATCTACTTGAGTGCAGTAAAAGCTACAGGATCTGCCCTAAGCACGTGTTACGACCACTGCACAGTGGTCCAGATCTCAAAATTGAGATCATTTTGAGCACTTTGTTGTCTTTGGAAGATTATTGCAAATGAAGGATTACAACTTTTGGTTTGATTGAAAATAGGGTGTTTCACGATTAGGGTGTTTAAGAAAATCTAACTTTTGGGAACTCTTTCCTTTTCTAAAAGCAGAGGGGCTTGCCAGTCAGAGTAACTTTCCTGAAGACATCAACATTTTATCTCACAGTCTACGCCTTCTAAGACAAATTTTATCAAAAGCATTAGAACAAACCCTCAAAATGTTTTTTTTTCTACGTGGCAATTCAGTTCTGAGCACTTTTTGAGCTTTAATAAAAAAAACTCAATCCCTTTAAAATAAATCTTCAGTTTCGCTCATTCAAAATCAATTTTGTTTAAATTTAACCTTAATAAATTATTATGATCGTAGCACTTGCATAGGGCGTATCCTCAACAAGAATATATAATTATTCTTCAGATTGTGTTCTTATCTCGATACCACACGAAAATTGAGCAAGAACTCTAATTAAGTACAGTAAAAGTATCAGGAGTTATGACCATTGCACAGTGGTCCAGGTCACAAAATGGAGTGGAAGGAATATTTTTTTTCCGAAAACTTTTGCAGTTTTGGAACCATCACCAATCTTCGGAAGGGTTGTTGAAAATTTAGAAGTTCTGGTTAAGGAGCTATTAGACTGTGGCAAACAAACAAACTTACTTTTTTGTGTTTGACAGTTTGCCACACACACAAACTTATTTGTGGCAAACTCACAAACAAACCCAAATGTATGCAGGCTGACATTTCTGCTAACGAAAACATGCAAAAACACAGAGCAGGCAAACTGACAAACTGTCAAAAAATTTGTTTGTTTGTCGTAGTCTAATACGTCCTTTAGTTTCGCTAGCTGGAGCACTATGCAGTGCCTTATATTCGATTCAAATATTACGTTAATGTCAACTAATCTATCTTGTATTTATTTGTAGTTGCAATATGACATCTTCAATTTTCTTGAAGAATTTTATTTTTCGGGAAGTACAATACATTCAAATGCGAATTTTAGATTTAATTCATGATAACATTACCATTATTGGAAATAGTTAATTTAAAAAATACCATACATCTTAATTTCTATTTAATTTCATTTTAAAATATGTCAATGGTGGAAATAGTTAATTTAAAAAATACCATACATCTTAATTTCTATTTAATTTCATTTTAAAATATGTCAATGGTCATATCACTTGATTAAGGCGTATCCTTAAGGCTCTAAAAGGCATCATTCCCGTTCGGCCATTTGGCGGCCATGTTTGTTTTAGAAAAAAACATTCAAATCGTGATTCAGAATGTTTCTTTTTTTTTTTTTTTGGGAGGGTGATCCAGCCGCACATCGTTGATGTCGAAACCTCTAAACTGGGCCCTCGTCCTGTCACGTCCGTCAGTAGTCTTGTCGTACATTACAACTAGAATCAGATCTGCCAATGAATTAGTACACTTCGACCAAATAAACACTGACGCTGTATGGATCTGACTCTAGAATAAATGCACAGTTGTGTGTTATTCATAAGTCCAAAATGTTCAATTATTCATATAAGTCCAAATATTCATTTGCGGATAACTACCTAACTTGAATTGAATACAAGATTTAAAGAAACCTATCCGAAAGCTACTCTTATCTCAAATCCCCGACATTTTAATTATTAACCAAAAAAAACGTTTCTTTTAAAACCTGTCTGGCTTCTTTTAAAAAAAAAAAAAAAAAAAAAAAAATAACAGTTGATATTTTACAAGTCGTGAATTGAAAAAGAGACGACCATTTGTTCGTCAGAATTCCAGTAGATCCTCGATTCGCAACAATGGTCGATACAATCATAATCCGACAACCGTTAGTTCAACAGATCAACGAATTTAGTCCGATATCATTTCACTATTGATTGATCGAGACTCTATGAAAATTTTGACAAATTAGAATGGTTTTTATGCTACTTGAATGAAAATCACCGATTCTGATAGAATTACTACATTCGATTTTGTCCCTAAATAACTAAAGGCAAAGTATAAAAAGTTGATATTTATAGTTAAAATCCTAAATTCTACAATCACTATTTTTTTAAACCCGCATCCTAAACTGACACCCACATTAAGATAGGGAAAAATCACATATGTAGCGGTTCATTGTACAAATGTGATATTTCCACTATCAGAGAACCTCCTTGTCTCGATGACAGCTTACCGGCCATCGATTAAGCCCTGAGACTACGCCAAAGTGGGTTCTCGCAGCATGAAGTGGTGTCCATGTGTAAAAATGGAAGCTTCAGCAATATACTGAACACTTCGATTTTAATTCCACATCGAATCAAATCATACTCTTTGCCAAACAAGCATCAAACCTATGACACTCATTATGACAAAGCCCAGGGAACATTCAAATCGTGATTCAGAATGTTTCAGTAAAAAAATCGATTTCTTTGTGTTGTTTGTAGAAGCATTTTACATTTAGTGATATTTTTTTCATTTCAATTTACTTTTTCTGAAACCTGAATTCAGAACCATCATTGACAGTCATTGACCCAAAAGTGAAAGACACCGTCTATGACCTTAAAGCCAATTGAGCAAAGAAAGTGGACAGGATCTGCCCTAAGCAAATTTTACGAGCATAAAAACATCTATTCGGTGTCAACCGAAGAAACCCCACCGAATCAAGAAATGTTAACCACTTTTGATTTAAATTCAAAACTATTGTCTTCCAGTCTTCAAATTTCATAGTCTTTTTTATTTTAAAAATGCTTTACTCGAAAACTCGTCGTAGTTATTTATTATAATTTTTACTTCTTTTTAATAACACAGTTCAACAAAAAATCAAATATTTCTTGTCTATGAGACGAGAATATGTGTTCCTAGTAGAATTTTTCCTGCTGAATCCGAATCCGGGTCCAGAATTGCTCCAAATGGTCCCAATTTTGAGATACACCCGTTTGAAATGTTAGTTTAGGCCAAAATTAGCTACTTTGTCGACTATTTTACAAAGAACTATTGAATAAACAACTAAACCAATACGTGTATCTTAAAGTTCACGTTTTCCCTTTCTGAAACACCCCTGGTTTTTAAAATTTGATTGTTTTTACGCATATTTATAGCCATTTTAAAAATAAAATTTGACTTGCATGCAAGTTGGAAAAACTTGAATGAGTACCAACTGAAAATATAATTTTAAAATGGTTATAAATATGCGTAGAAACAATCAAATTTTAAAAACCAGGGGTGTTTCAGAAAGGGGAAAACGTGAACTTTAAGATACATGTATTGGTTTAGTTGTTTATTCAATAGTTCTTTTGTAAAATAGTCGACAAAGTAGCTAATTTTGGCCTAAACTAACATTTCAAACGGGTGTATCTCAAAATTGGGACCAATTGGAGCAATTCTGGACCCGGATTCGGATTTAGCAGGCAAAATTCTACTAGGAACACATATACTCGTCTCAGAGACAAAATCTTGTTGGACTGTGTAATCTGACTCTTTGGCCACACTCTAATGCCGCCTCCCCGGCTTGAAGCAGAACAACTAAATCGAACACAAAAGCGTCGTCGTCGTCGACTGACTGACAACACGGTCCCGGCACCCTCTTGCCGCTCTATACACATATCATGGGATAAATCCGTTGCAAACGACGTTGTCAAGCATATTCCGAGCATGCCTGTCTGGCCTGATCCAACTTTGTACAGTATATATACTATATAAAGGTGCTGAATGGCGCTGCTGTTCCACCGATGACGGATTTGACATGAAATCCTAATTGCGACCATTTGCCACCCACGTTTCGTTTTTCCCCTCCTACCGGAAACGGAACGTGAAAAATTGCTGACGAATGGGGAACGGCTGCAAAACGGATTTCGAAGTCCTGCATTGGAATTTTATTTCCAGAACTGAACTCACTCTACTAATTGCAACCGTGGCCAAACCAGGCGGGATGGCGATGACGCTTGTTATTCGTACAAACTTGACCTATAAAAGTGTGTCTGAACCAGCTCGGAGTGGAAGAAATGGAAGAAAATAGTCAGGCAAAAGTTACACAATGTTACCAAACCATCAGCTTAACCGACAACTTGAGCTTGATTGGAGAGGCCGCTGCTCGCCGTTGTCAATCAAATCATGAATCGTAGTGCAGGGGGCAAGTTAAGGATTTTGTTGTCGTTTTTTGACCGGTAGTAATTGGAAACGAAATGCAATTGATTTGAAGCGTTGAATTGGTTTGAGCGATTCCTGATATCTTAGATACGTTTCAAAACGAATTAAAAAAGGTTTGAAAAATATAGTCCACTGCATAACATTGTCGCTTGGGTGGCACGTCGGCGAATAACAAAAATCAATTAAAAGTGTAGCTTAAGATAAGCATGGAATGTCAAAATCCAGATGAAATCAGTTCAACAAAATAATCAAGAAACAATTCTATTCTAGTAGCAACGTGCCTCGGAAGGCACCGTCGATTATAAATCAAAATAACAATAATTAGGAAAAAGCTAATTAAAAAAAACCCTTTTCAATAAAAAAAAAGTGTAGATTGTGAAGGCTACTGCAAGCAAATTTATGTTATTGGTGTTCGTACCTTTTGTTCGTTCACTTTTCAAAGGCAATTTTCGAAACCACCACGACTCGGTGTGAAACCGCGTTTAAATCTCCCAAGCCCGTCTCGGCCGGTGTGGTGGCAACATAATTTGTTTAGTAAACAAATCGCCCATTGAGACGACTAATCGATCGCCACCGCCAGTATTGCGTTACTATTGGGAGGTATTTAGTAAGCTTTGTCAACATCGCGCCAGAGTGTGCGTCGCGTCGCGCACATGCCAACCAGCGTTTGACCGGTTGCTGCGTTTGCGATTGAAGTCGTCGTCGTCGTCGCGCGCGCATATCGGAAAGAAGGTCAACAACGTCAGTTTAGAGGTTTGGGCGCGAGAAGCTCAGATCACAACGTGTTGAAATGGTGAAAATATCGTGGGTATTTTTCGGTTGCGTTAAAATGACAGGTCGATCGTATTCGAAAAGGGGTTTGTACCGTTCAATGGCAGATTCAATGAGAGTCTTCAAAATGATAAATGCCCTCAGTGCAGCGGATTAGGAAGTTTTTTTAATGCGAAAACCGACGAAAATTACCCTTTTTTAGGACCACCCTAAAACGACGTAGGTCACCCTAATGGCCAAACATAGCGATTCTCTACGAAATCGGTATTTTTTCTTAAATTTTAATTTTTGTAATTTTTAATCCGACTGAAACTTTTTTGGTGCCTTCGATATGCCCAAAGAAGCCATTTTGCATAATAAGTTTGTCCATATAATTTTCCATACAAATTTGGCAGCTGTTCATACAAAAATGAAGAATGAAAATTCAAAAATCTGTATCTTTTGAAGGAATTTTTTGATCGATTTGGTGTCTTCGGCAAAGTTGTAGGTATGGATATGGACTATAATGAAAAAAAATGATACACGGTAAAAAAATATAGTGATTTTTTATTTAACTTTTTGTCACTAAAACTTGATTTGCAAAAAAACACTATTTTTAATTTTTTTTTATATGTTTTAGAGGACATCGAATGCCAACTTTTCAGAAATTTCCAGGTTGTGCAAAAAATCTTCGAGCGAGTTATGAATTTTTGAATCAATACTGATTTTTTCACAAAATCGAAAAATTGGTCGCAATAATTTTTCAACTTCATTTTTCGATCTTAAATCAAATTTGCAATCAAAAAGTGCTTCAGTGAAATTTTGATAAAGTGCATCGTTTTCAAGTTGAATCCATTTTTAGGTGAGTTTTTTTTTTAAATAGTCGAAGTTTGAAATTTTTTTAAATTAATGCCCATGTTTGCCCACTATTGAAAAAAATAATTTTGAAAAGCTGAGAAAATTCTCTATATTTTACTTTTTTGAACTTTGTTCATACGACCTTTAGTTGCTGAGATATTGCCATGCAAAGGTTTAAAAACAGGAAAATTGATGTTTTCTAAGTCCCACCCAAACAACACACCATTTTCTAATGTCTATATCTCAGCAACTTATGGTCCGATTTTCAATGTTAAACTATGAAACATTCGTGAAATTTTCCGATCTTTTAGAAAAAAATATTTTCAAAATTTTTAAACCAAGACTAACCATTTCAAAAAGCGTAATATTAAATGTTTGGCCCTTTTGAAATGTTAGTCTTGGTTTAAAAAATTTGAAAATATTTTTTTCGATAAGATCGGAAAATTTCACGAATGTTTCATATTTTAACATTGAAAATCGTAAGCACTAGTTTAAAAAAAATTAAAAAACTTCGACTTTTTTCAAAAAAGTCACCTAAATATGGATTTAACTTGAAAACGGTGCACTTTATCAAAATTTCACAAAATTACTTCTTGATTGCAAATTTGATTTTACATCGAAAAATAAAGTTGAAAAATGTTTGCGACCAATTTTTCAATTTTTTGAAAAAATCAGTATTGATTCAAAAATTCTTAACTCGCTCAAAGATTTTTTGCACAGCCTGGAAATTTCTGAAAAGTTGGCATTTGATGTCCTCTGAAACATATCAAAAAATTATAAAAATTAAAAATAGTGTTTTTTTGCAAATCAAGTTTTAGTGACAAAAAGTTAAATAAAAAATCACCAAATTTTTTTTTACCGTGTATCATTTTTTTTCTGTGGTCCATATCCATACCTACAATTTTGCCGAAGACACCAAATCGATCAAAAAATTCCTTCAAAAGATACAGATTTTTGAATTTTCATACTTCATTTTTGTATGAACAGCTGCCAAATTTGTATGGAAAATTATATGGACAAACTAATGATGCAAAATGGCTTCTTTGGGCATACCGAAAGCACCAAAAAAGTTTCAGTCGGATTAAATAATATAAAAAAAAATCGAATGACCGAAATTTGAGAGAACTGCTCACCCGTATTTTTGAGTCGACTTAAAATTTGAAACATAAAATCCCTTGAACCCTCTACAGCCATTTTTTTGTTGTTTTTTATTTATTTTTACCGTGAGCAAGTTTCGTTCTATGGAAAACTTTATGTTATGCACTTTTTTTTTGCATTTTAAAATTCACGACTTTTCCAGAACCTTAGGCAATTCTTATCTGAAGAATATTTTCGAATCAAAAATTGCTCATGCAATGCAATTTTATTTGTCATTTGAATTTTTTTTCTCGATAAATCGATAATTAGAAATTAATCTTAATCTCTAGTAATTGACTCATACTCAGAATTCTTTTGATGAAATCAAACATTTGTAAAATTATTTTGGCAAGGATTGAATGAATTTCATTTTAAATTCGAAAATATTTATCACAAAAAAAACACTGCCAAACTTTTGATTAAATCGGTTTATTTATCAAATATTTAATAAGCAAAGTGATAAAACATAGCAGTCATAAATAGTCATAAGTAAATGAATATCTTTGATTAGTTTTCCCGGCATTTTCCCGATCTTTCTCGTATATTGGCGAATTCCCGACTTTTTCCCGACATGAGTTGCTACCCTAACTTAGGCTGTTGCAAGTATTAGTCAAAGGCCCGAATAATGACAAAAAAAAACATATTTTTCAAAATACTTGAAAATTTTAACGAGTTTTTGAGTGCAACCAGCTAAAAACAATTTCAAATGCATTCCCATGCGTTTATTTAAATTTTCGACATGTTTAAGTTTGTTTAAAAGTATTTACAATATAAGTGAATCTAATTTTTTTTTTGCGAGATTTTTTTTTTTTTTTGTTAAAACATAGATTTTGAAAACTAATGATTGCAAACCATCTTGACACTGTAACAATAGGACGGTTAACGCCGATATACCTCCTCCACGTATCTCGTACATCGTTATGTACCGTAGGGGAAATATACCCATTTTAAGCTTTATAAGCGGTCGTGTATGAGTGATGCTGGATAATCTGGAGTGTTCCTTGATATTTACTAATACCAAGTGCACCAACGAGTAGAGCAACTTTTTGTAAACATTTCTGTTTATTTTCACTTTTACTAAAAGTTATTCTATTGCTTTCACAAGCATTTGAAAAAAAATATTTTCAAAATGCATTCTAATCAGTCGAGTGCATTGGTCCACGCCCATTTTCCTATTTTCAGCTTGATTTTTTCTTTCTTCCAGCGCTGTGACGCTGTGATGACATTTTAAACAAACACTACGAAAAGTTGCGTTTATAGCGAAAGTTTCCTGGCATCACTGGCTCACTCCAACAGGCGCTGCTGGTGGTGTTGGTGGCGCCCCTTTGTTCTTTATTTGCCTTCGCATCTCGCTCGGTTTTCTTCAGCCTTCGATTGGAATGGGTAGTCAAAAGTCAAACGTCAAAAGGCTTGGCGCGTTTGTTTTTTTTTATGGCGCTTGCTAATTATTTACATGTTTTGGGATTATTTTTCAAGTGAGTGACTAACTAATGTGCAAAAGAACATATTGTCGAAAGTTGGGGGCAGTTTTGTATTCTTAGCGTCGAGGTGGCCGTGCGAGTTGAGGCGCGGACTTGGTAAGCTGGATATGATTGTACCCAGTTTGATGTCATTTTTGAAATTGCATGTTTTTTTTTGCATTGCATATGCCAGAGGTAAATTTACTCCATATCAGAGGTAATGTTAAAGCTTTTTTTGTGACATAAAAGGTGTACTCCTTCAAACATGTACGAGTATCATTTTTTTACTGTGTAATATATAATGCATTTTTCTATCACTTTTTTTAATTAAAATTTTGAAATTTTGGCTTGAGTCAAGGAAACAAAACTATGGAAAATATTTGCATCAGCCTTTCCATTATTTGAAGACTTCAATACTTTGAGTTCTTCCGAAGATCGAAGTAGGTTGCGCGGCCGGTCGGACGCAAATTTTTCGACTCGTGTTATTTTTATGAACATTTTCGGGTTTTTTTCTTTCTATCTGTTTGAGTAAAAACATAGTAATTCGGACGGTTTGTGGATGTTGCGGAACCCGGTGCGCGCCCGTTGGAAGAGAAGAAAAGTACTTTGTCTGCGCCGGAAGGGGATTGTCTACGTTCGCGTTTAGAGCAGCTTTCTGCCGGATGCCGTTATTATGAAAAAAAAGCAATCCGAGATTTTGGGGTCTATTGATTCCTTACACCATAGCGCATCTCTGTGCAAAAAATAAAAACATTCGCTGATTTTTGTTTCGAGATATAGCCCTTTTAAGATGTTACATCCGATTTTCAATAAGAAAACCAAAACAATCAATACAATTTTAGCATTTCAAAGAATATGCATTTCGAGATAATGATGTTTTTTGCTTCATATGACTGTCAAGTATCTCTGGGCCAAGTTTCAGAAGGTTTGCTGATGAAAGTGCTGAAATTGTATTGATATTATGGATTTTCTTTGAAAAAATCGGAAATAACATTTTTAAATGGCTGTATCTCGAGAACTACATCAGCAAACCTTCTGAAACTTGGCCCAGAGATACTTGACAGTCAAATGAAGCAAAAAATATCATTATCTCGAAATGCATATTCTTTGAAATGCTAAAATTGTATTGATTGTTTTGGTTTTCTTATTGAAAATCGGATGTAACATCTTAAAAGGGCTGTATCTCAAAAACTACACCAGCGAATATTTTTATTTTTTGCACAGAGATGCGGTATGGTGTAAGGAATCGATAGACTCCAAAATTTCGGATTGCATTTTTTTTTTTCATAATAACGGTATTTTGAGCACCGTGGATAGCCATCAAGTTCTGGTCCAAGATCGTCTCGACCCTCGAGGAGGCCCAGTAGAAGCTGGCCAACTTGTACAAGTTCATGGAGCTGTCGGAACAACTCAAGAATGAAGCTTTTCAATGTTTTCCATGATCATCAAAATTGAAGATATGAAAATTTTCGGAACACTCCGTTGTTTGGTGAGACCTTTCCTTTTTAATACAGGTAACTCTTTTACTCATTCTGATATATTTACAATTCATTGAATACAAACCACGCCAATCTTATTGTATACGCGGTAGGGTGTTCCCTCGGTAGTTCGCTGTGAGTTGTGGAGTGCCTGCTTCTCTAATGAAGGTTCGACTAAGGGGGCATGCTTATTAATTTCTCGTCGCTCCATACCCTCAGTGACGTGATAGGAGCAAGGGCGTCTATGCGAAGTGTCCCTACACCCGCTACAAATTTCCGGCGCTTGGGGAGGGAAGAGGGAACCTTTTTATCTATACGCCGGTATTTGTAGTATTAAAATTCGTGCAAAAAAAACTTACGCACGTGGGTGTACAGATTACGGAGTAAAAGATAATCGAATTGTTCACCTAGCGCTCACATGTGTTCCTGGACCAAGTCGCTTGCGAAAACACAAATGAAAACTCCTCCTCTGTTATCTCCTTCAAAAGCCTTTAACAATGAAAGTGGTACCAACTGATTACAGCAGATCCCCGCTCAGCTTCAGTACGAATGAAACCGCAATCAACTGGTAACCGAATCCTCTCACCATTTATCATCCCACACACACACGCCGAGCCTCACCCTGGTGAGATACGGAGAGGTGTGCTAAACTGGTCCGATTACACGTGAATCAGTGCGTCGTCCTCGTCGTCTTCTTCTTCTCCACTGTTGGAAGTCGACCTGACCGGTCTAGTCCAGCCCAAGTACCACCAAGTCTGTTGTCATTACACACCCTAGCGGATTAAGTGCGGAGGTTGTTCAGACTGCGACGA
The DNA here is from genome assembly GCF_015732765.1 of Culex quinquefasciatus. Classification (NCBI taxonomy): domain Eukaryota; kingdom Metazoa; phylum Arthropoda; class Insecta; order Diptera; family Culicidae; genus Culex; species Culex quinquefasciatus. The sequence goes on from NC_051861.1 coordinate 106,372,214, forward strand.
TGATTCATGGTTTGAACAAGCTCCTCCCGGAGAGAGGTGTCCTGTTTCTTCGTTTCGGTCGACGACATCGAATCAGGTGTAGGGTTTCTGGTCGTTGTGTTTTCCCTGCTCCATATTGGGGCTTGTATCAGGTCCACCTATCATCCCACATGCAGTCGTCTTGTTCTGGTTAGTCACGTTTGCCATTTTTAGGGCAACTTTCCATGAATCATGCATTCATGCATTCTTAAACTCTTAAACTAACAATTTTTCGTCCAAACCAAGAAACCAACAAAGTGTTATGGGCTTAGTCTTTCATGTAACTTTGTGTGGCAGCAAGTTAACTGAACGACGACCAACAAAAAAAAGTAACCACCAGTGCGTAGCCAAAGAAAAACGTTGAAAATTGAATCAAAGCGGTGCGCATAACGCCGAACCACATTCACCGGAGCGAATTCCCGGGGGCGGCGGCTTTTTTCGTGATCCATTTTTTCTTCCTGTGTTATTTTTTTACTTTCGTTTGTTTCTTTTTGTTGTTGTTTAGAGTTATATTAGAAGGAAATGCGTTGCACTTGGTCATGTTGGGGGGTGTGTTGTGTGTTTTAATAAACAACGCTGTTTTTGCTAAATGGTACACATTATCTAATGTGACTTGTAGTTCTTACGTCAAGGTTGAACATTTACATGATCGAAGCGCCTCATAGGGCTAGCCAACAACTAACGTAGAGTCGACTTTTATTTACTTTTTTTAAGAGAATGCCCTTTTTTGTTATTGTATATTTTTGCCCGAAGCCCGACAACTACAGACTAAGTCTCGTGGCAAGGCAAGACAGTGAGCAAGAGAGCAACTCTCTTGCCTCCGTATGCTTTCTCGTTTTCTTTGCTTTGCTCCGAAGAAAGAGTAAATTGAGCTAGCGGGAACGGAGCAGAGAAAAGGGCAGAAATCACGTGGGAAAGAGAATTGCTCGTTTACTCACTGTCTTTGCACTGTTTGCAGCATAGGTATCCTTTCGCCCTACCATAGTTCCATTCCAATATCTTTGATGGTCAAATCAGCATTACTTTTTAGGGTTGCAGCATAAATTTCATTTAAAAAAAATCACACTTCAATGTTTGTTTAGCTAAGTTTTTTTTTTAATACAGTCCAGACTCGATTATCCAAAGGCCTTGGAAAAAATCACTTTACATAATCGAATCACATTTTTGTTTCTTACATATGATTGTTGAGCCCATAAACTATGCAAATTTTGAGAAAATGCAGTTTGTAATTCAAAAAAACAATCACTATTTGGCTAAAACGTGGATGCAGATCTCGAATTAAGCGTTAAAAGCAAGAAAATAAAAAAAAATCCAAAACATTTGTTTGTACAAGATTTGATTAAGTCCCATACAAATCTTCGGATAATCAAACTTGGAATAAACGAAACTTCGAATAATCGAAACTTCGGATAATCGAGTCTGGACTGTATAAGCTGAGTATGGAACTTGGAAAGAACGCGGTTTCACACTTTTTTCGTGATTCCATTCAAGAAAAGTTTTTCAAATTCTAAGTTTCTAAAACTTTAACATTCTAAAAATCTAATATTTTAATACTCCAAAATTCTTAAATTCTTAAATTATAAAATTGTTTAACTCTAAAATTTAATGATTTTCTTTTTCAAAATATTTTTTTTATAATTTTCGACTATTTGATTATTTTAAATTAAGGCACTTAAATTGTCTTATTATAAACTATTTTTTAGATAGTAAATGGTCTTAATATCCAAAAATACACCGTAAGAATACATTTATTAAGTTTGTTTTAGATACCGATGAAAATGAAAAATACTTTTTTCGTGCTATGAAAAGGCGGTCAAAATTTATATGGCCGTGTTGCTGATTTTATGAAAAAAATATATTTCTATCAAAAAAATGTAAATGGGTCAATGTCAAAGTGTAAACAAAGGGTATATTCTGCTCATTTCTAATGTAAAAATCAAATGTCGTGAGCAGGATAGACTCTTTGTTTACACTTCGACATTGGCCATCGCCATTGTCGGAAAAAAATCTGAAAAAATACTTCGCATTGACTTATTTTTTTAAGAGATTAAAATATTATTTTCGAGGAAAAGAGAATTTGATTTATGAAACTATGCTCTATGCCAAAAGAAGACATTTTGAAGAAAAATGTTATTCCATACTTTTTGTCGGACTTGTCATACAAAATGGGCACCTGTGTAATGGAAAATTGGTATCTTTAGAAGGGATCTTCTGATCGATTTGGTGTCTTCTGTAAAGTTGCAGGTTTTGACTAGAACTTTTCAGAAAAAATAGGTATACGGACAAATAAATTTTCCATTGTTTTTATATGACGTCACTGAAAGTTTAATTCCTAAAAAAAATGTTTATTTTTTTATGTGATTGTGAGTTATATCTTTTACTTTAGAGTTTTAGAAATTGAAAATCCTTGAACCAGAGATATGATTTTTTGGAAAAATTGTGTAAAAAATATTATCAGAGCAGTTCTCTAGGATTTCGGTCATTCGATTTTTTTTGTATTTTTTAATCCGACTGAAACTTTTTTGGTGCCTTCGGTATGCCCAAAGAAGCCATTTTGCATCATTAGTTTGTCCATATAATTTTCCATACAAATTCGGCAGCTGTCCATACAAAAATGATGTATGAAAATTCAAAATCTGTATCTTTTGAAGGAATTTTTGATCGATTTGGTGTCTTCGGCAAAGTTGTAGGTATGGATACGGACTACACTGGAAAAAATAATACACGGTAAAAAAATTTGGTGATTTTTTTTAACTTTTATCACTAAAACTTGATTTACAAAAAACACTATTTTTAATTTTTTTATTTGATATGTTTTAGAAGGCATAAAATGCCAACTTTTCAGAAATTTCAGGTTGTGCAAAAATCACTGACCGAGTTATGAATTTTTAATCAATACTGATTTTTCAAAAATCGAAATTTTGTCGTAAAATTTTCAACTTCATTTTTCGATGTAAAATCAAATTTGCAATCAAAAGTACTTTACTGAAATTTTGATAAAGTGCACCGTTTTCAAGTTATAGCCATATTTAAGTGACTTTTTGAAAATAGTCGCAGTTTTCATTTTTAAATTAGTGCACATGTTTGCCCAGTTTTGAAAAAATTTTTGAAAAGCTGAGAAAATTCTCTATATTTTGCTTATTTGGACATTGTTGATACGACCTTTAGTTGCTGAGATATTGCAATGCAAAGGTTTAAAAACAGGAAATTGATGTTTTCTAAGTTTCACCCAAACAACCCACCATTTTCTATCGTCAATATCTCAGCAACTAATGGTCCGATTTTCAATGTTAATATATGAAACATTTGTGAAATTTTCCGATCTCTTCGAAAAAATATTTTGGAATTTTCAAATCAAGACTAACATTTCACAAAGGCCAAACATTCAATATTACGCCCTTTTAAAATGTTTGTCTTGATTTGAAAATTCCAAAATATTTTTTCGAAAAGATCGGAAAATTTCACAATTGTTTCATATATTAACATTGAAAATCGGACCATTAGTTGCTGAGATATTGACGATAGAAAATGGTGGGTTGTTTGGGTGAAACTTAGAAAACATCAATTTTCCTGTTTTTAAACCTTTGCATTGCAATATCTCAGCAACTAAAGGTCGTATCAACATAGTCCGAATAAGCAAAATATAGAAAATTTTCTCAGCTTTTCAAAATATTTTTTCAAAACTGGGCAAACATGTGCACTAATTTAAAAATGAAAACTGCGACTATTTTCAAAAAGTCACTTAAATATGGCTATAACTTGAAAACGGTGCACTTTATCAAAATTTTAGTAAAGTACTTTTTGATTGCAAATTTGATTTTACATCGAAAATGAAGTTGAAAAATTTTACGACCAAAATTTCGATTTTTGAAAAAATCAGTATTGATTAAAAAATTCATAACTCGGTCAGTGATTTTTTGCACAACCTGGAAATTTCTGAAAAGTTGGCATTTTATGTCTTCTAAAACATATCAAAAAATAAAAAAAATTAAAAATAGTGTTTTTTTGTAAATCAAGTTTTAGTGATAAAAAGTTAAATAAAAAAATCACCTAATTTTTTTTACCGTGTATTAGTCCGTATCCATACCTACAACTTTGCCGAAGACATCAAATCGATCAAAAAATTCCTTCAAAAGATACAGATTTTTGAATTTTCATACATCATTTTTGTATGGACAGCTGCCGAATTTGTATGGAAAATTATATGGACAAACTAATGATGCAAAATGGCTTCTTTGGGCATACCGAAGGCACCAAAAAAGTTTCAGCCGGATTAAAAAATACAAAAATTAAAATTGAAGAAAAAAGACCGATTTCGTAGAGAATTGCTCATCAATCAAAATTCAAAAAGTTTTTCTAGATGCCAATTTAAATTTGTTGGGTTTTCAAATTAGCCATTTTAAGATATTTTTTCGATCTTTTTTGCAATTTTAAAACACTTTATAAAATATTTTCGAAAAACTGAGAAAATGTCCTACAATTTCAATGTAAGGCTTTGTAAATCGAACTGCTGGTTGTTTCAACTAGCGATATCTTGGAAACTGGTGTTTCGATTTACAATTTTTTTTAAATGAAACTTTAGCGAAATTTTACGCTTTTTTCAATAAAATAATTTCTAAATTATAGATTCCTGATTTTTTTTTTCAGAGAGGGGATTGACTGAGGTGGCGCACCCCATCCAGAACTTCGGTAGCACTCGCTGGAGCCAATCGTCGATCAACTCCATCTTCGCCATCCTGTGGACGTCGTCAGTCGGGTGCGAATGCGATTCAGTAATTATCACTTTTGCTGAAATTCGGCAATGAACAAAAAACATTGCTGAAAAATCAGTAACTGCATATCTGTCAAACTGAAATGTCACTTTTGACATATTGTTTGGATGCTGCTGAGAGAAGATTCTCTTTCAAATGTGTAGATTGATGAAATAAATGTATAAATAACAGTACACAGCAAATAAAGTAGTAATCCAGCTGCGTGTAAAAGGCCTGGGTGTAAAATAAAGTTTGCATTATTTTATGAAATTCTGTGTAATATTACACCCTAAAATATGTAGCCCATCAGTATGGGAAACCTACTTGATCAAAATGTCAAGCTCACATATACGTTTATCCTTTCCATTTTTCATCGGTCTGATGGCCGAGCGGACTAAGACGCCAGTCCTTACTGTAGGTGCTGGGTTTGAGTCTCATCGGTTGCAACTTTTTTTTGTGTATACAAAAATTGTACATGCAGCGTGTAATATTAAGTGTCTTTTTTGACGAAGGTGATGTGCATGCTTTTGCATGCGATTTTACCATCGGATTTTTTGCTGTGTACTGGAAACACTTTTTATGGCACGCAAAATCAAATTTTTATTACTGAAATAATAGCAGCGATTGCTGAATCCTCAGCAAAGGGTCTGTCAAAATAATTTGACGTTTCTTTTGCTGAAATTTCATTTTATTTGGATACCATTTTACTGAAATTACATTAAACTATCAGTCAATGTGGCAAATGTCAGTTAACTGAGAATTCAGTAAAATCTCAATTACTGAATCGTTTATTAAAAATGAAGTTGATGAAAATTCAGTAAAACTTTACTGAATTCAAGCGAAAAAAATTGATGTGTGGGTTGAAAACTAAATCACCAAAATCCGTAACCCCAGAACTCATCGCTGTCTAGCGCATCATAACTAAAACATATCTCAACGCGCGATAAGCTTGTTTGCCCAACACTGACCCATCAACATAAAACTCAACGTTTCACAGTAGCATAATTTCAGCACAGCCGAACTTTAGAACCTTCTCTCAAGTGGACGCGGCCCGCATCTATGTAGCAGCTGATGATTTGCCTGTAGAGATTACCAAACAACGAGTAGGGGGCGCTCTTGAGATTTTCAAAACTTATGTAGAGGATTGTAAATCACTCACCATTTAGGTTGGTGCTGCTGGGGGTGGTTCCGCCTGGTCCCGTGGTCGTCGACGCCGGAGCGCTGGACCGCTCACCCTTTGGAGTGGCCATGACGGTCGGTTTTATATCCGGTGTTGAAAGTGGTTTGCTGATTCTACGCCGATACTCGTTCTAGCTACATAGGTGTATCCGTTCCTGGATGTAGTAGAACTTTGACTTCTTCTTTTTTCTCACTTTTGGTACAAACTTCTTCACTATCACTTCCGTTGTGGAAACTCTCAGCACTCTTTTCTGCGAATCATACAACTCTCTTACACATGTCGTTCGCCATTCATTGCTTCACATCTGGGCATCGCACACCCCCGCTGACTCTGACTCGTAACTCGTTGAGGGCCCCCGGGGAAGAAGCCGCCAGCCAAGCTTCCTGCCCAAAACTCACACTCTCACAAGACTTGGACTTTTCGAGAGCTTTATTCCCGTGCAATAAATCTGCGGACGACCGTGTGACCTTTTCTGCAAAGAAAAACGGAAATCTCAGCTTCCGCCCTGGCCAACCCCTTTCGGAAGCAAGTGCACTACCCGGAGCGGTGGATATTCTAGCACTATATCTGTGTATGACTTTAAGCTGGCACAACACACACACCCTGACACACCGAGACACACTCACTCCAGACCGGAGCTCTCCGAGAAGGGCGCGCGCACACACGCACTTTTTCTCCGCCAAGGGGTTTCGGGGTCCACTTTTTTTTTGTTGGCTGGAATTCTAACCAGACAGCGATTCCCGTTCAGCATCCAACCGGGCCTATCCGGCGCGATCTCCAGTTGGTGGCACTTCCGCCCAGTCCGGCGATCATTTTGACGCACTTTTCAACCGAACGCGACCGCACTTTGGGAGGACTTTTCAACTTTTTCCTGGCGAACCGACCGAAAAATCTTGTATGTAAATTATTTTCATCTTCTCGAATACAAACTATGCCAAGAGAGGACGGGTGTTTACTCGAGGTGGGTTCTAAACGACGGATTTATCTACTTTGATAAATTACTAAGAAAGAAACATCAACGACTGAATTCCTAATAAAAACTATCCTTAAAACATGCTTGACATTACTTTTAAAGCTAAACTTAATTCAAGAACTATTATTCTTACAAAACTGTTTTATAAACACCCATTCTTACTTGTTCTGGTAGCTCGATGACGCAAAAAATCGACCAAGAGAGAGGAAAACCTACCAAATAAGGAGAGCGAGAGAAACCGGAGAAGCGACTTGTCCCTTGAAGCAACGCGAAACGTCAACAAGTTCCTAATGCAGCAATTTTGGTTAAGTATACAGAACTATTGAAACTAAATAGTAGAGGTCCCTTAACAAACCTTTCTTAGGATACGCACTACTGTTGTATTGTTACTAACAATTATTCGACATTTACCTAAAATAAAAATAAACACTCGAATTTACCCCTCAACAAGCATTATAAGTCAATCTATCAAATGCCATTTACAAACAAATCCAAATCTCTGCAAACTACTGAAAACTCGCAGCACTCCGAACACAACCTGCACAGACTTCCTATCAAAACACAACAACAGCTGTCAAACCGGCACTCCCGCAACCGAGAAAAGTAAACAAACAACGATGACCGACGGCACGCTAACGCAGGCGACCTTCGCCACCGCGGCGAAACAGTTCCTGGAGCTGTCCAACAAATACCAGGACAGCTGGGAGCTGGTTCAATCCCCCACCTGGCCCCCGTATTTGCGAAAATCGGTGCAACAGCAGCTGACGCGACTAACCGAAACGACCGACGTCGACGATGATTTCGCAGAATTCGAAGAAGTTGAACTAGAGGAAGATCCGTCTGCGGCGCAGGTGGACACCGTTACGACGGACCTGTACCGGTTCGAGTACCACGTGGTGTACAGCATAAGCTATCAGGTGCCGGTGCTGTACTTTAACGTGTTCAAGTCGGGTAATAAACGACTCGAGGTACAAATCCTAACCGAATCTAACACGCCCTAATCTTACAGACGGGACCCTGTTGCGGCTAGAGGAAGCGTGGTCCGGCTTTACGGAACTTGCCGGCGAAAGCAGTGAGCAGTTGCGCCAGACGCTCACGCAGATGGAACATCCGGCGCTGTTCAAGCCCTTCCTGGGACTGCACCCGTGCAAGACGGCCAACGTGCTGCGGGCGCTGCCCGACAGTCAGAACGCCATCGTTTCCTTTCTGTCGATTTACGGGCCGTACGTAAACCTGGAGCTGGATCCGCGATACGGGCTGACGAGCGACAAACAGAATGAATCTGGAGAGAATGAATAAAGTTTCCCTAACACCGACGTCGACTTTCAGTACCTAGTAGATTTCTGAATCTGTGTTATGCAGTAGTGCAATGAGATCTTGTTAGGTCAGGTTCACACTCGCTTCTGAATTCCACAAGATTCGACGTTGATTTCTGGATCTGTGTTGAGCAGTCATGCTATGAGTTCTTGTTAGGTTATGTCCACACTCGATTCTGAGTTCCATAATTTTTAAGGTCGTTGCAATAAGTTCTTGTAAAGGCTTCACACTGGTTCATTTTGACGCTGAATTCTGGATCTGTGTTGCTCAGTCATGCAATGAGTTCTTGTTAGGTTAGGTCCACACTCGTTTCTGAGTTCCGCAACTTTTGACGTTTCTTTCTGGATCTGTGTTGTGCAGTCATGCAATGAGTTATTGTTAGGTTAGGTTCACACTTGCTTATGAGTTCCATAACCTTTGAGGTTGCTGCAATGAGTTTTTGTAAAGGCTTCACACTGGTTCCACAACTTTCGACGCTGATTTCTGGATCTGTGTTGTGCATTCATGCAATGAATTCTTGTAAAGGCTTCACAATGGTTCATTTTAACGCTGAATTCTGGATCTGTGTTAAGCAGTCATGCAATGAGTTCTTGTTAGGTTAGGTCCACACTCGTTTCTGAGTTCCGCAACTTTTGACGTTTTTTCTGGATCTATGTTGTGCAGTCATGCAATGAGTTATTGTTAGGTTAGGTTCACACTTGCTTATGAGTTCCAGGTTGCTGCAAAGAATTCTTGTAAATGCTTCACACTGGTTCCACAACTTTCGACGTTGATTTCTGGATCTGTGTTGTGCATTCATGCAATGAATTCTTGTAAAGGCTTCACACTGGTTCCACAACTTTTGACGTTGATTTCTGGATAAGTTCTGTGAAGAGAAAATTAAATTTAATAAAAACCTAAACAGTTCAAAGTTCTCCAACAAACCTTGTCAATCCCCCGAGGGAATACCTGAAATAGAAAAGGTAAACAATTAATTGTCATTCAAAATCTGCAGAACACAATAAAAACATTAAATTAATTTTATTCTTAATATTATTATATTAACAACTAATTTCATTTGTTAGAAATCATGCAAAACCCAAAACACCGGCCGCCTAAAGGGCGCGTTCCAGCCAAAACAAACCCGCAACACAAGCGCACGGCACAAGAAATGTCAGTACAAGTTCTTCTGCTCACCAGCGAGCATCGCGTTTCGTCGGCGGCACTCCACAACACTCCAGGCGCCTGGACCCTCGACCCTCAAAGTGGCGTGGTCCCAAGTCACAGCCCCGTCGTCAGCCCCGTTACTTGCTTACCAAAAGTACATAGCCGGTCATCTTAACAGTTAAGCAAAAGTTGTTGTTGTTTTTGTTGTGATTTATTGCCTTATCCGAAAACGCTAGAAAATTTTCAACCTTCCGAAGCAGGAAACCGGTGTCTGTGATTTTGAGTTATCCGAAACAGAAGCTCTGCCAGCTACTCTTCCAGCCAATCGCCATGCAGTCCGAAAACGAGACATATCTTGGGTTTGACCTAAGTACCCAAAAGGTAAAGCGCCCTCCGACGTCACTTGCAAAGTGATTTGCAGTGAAATTTCTGTTTACGTGTTCACTTCACCGGGTTTGACTTTAATTTAACATTTGTGTTATCTCACGGCTTGCTGTGCCGTAATCTGTTTTGTTTATAAACCGAGGTTCTTATCACCGGGAATTGCCAGGCTCATAGGAGTGGCAATTGATGCTGTTCAACGGCAGAATCTTGTATAATATGTTAATAAAACCAAAGCCGGTGAAACGTAGCGGCTTCAAATTTAAAACACATTTCTAAATTGCTGCGGCAATAAACTATCGTCACGAAGAGATTCTCAACCGGAGTTTGCAGAACTCCAACACAATGGGAAGCATGAACTCTTTCTGCTAGCGAAACCTCTTCAAACCGTTCTCATTAGGAATCTACCTGTATACCATCAACGTTTCCCATTGTATTCCGCTTTTGAAGGCAGCGCCAGAGGAAGTAAATTAATGCAAAATGCTAAACAAACGACTTCTCGGCCGAACCCCTCCAGGGAAGGCAAATTTCTTTACCCCGATCGACCTGTTGGATCAATAAATGGTAGTAGGCGGGTGTTCTGCTTGACAAGTGTGGACTCTCGTTACACGGTGAAGGTGAAAGTATGATGTCATGGGTAGTTAATTGCGTGTGTGATGTGTTAAGTACTTTATTGCCCGTTCTTGATTGAAGCCATAAAATGAGATAACAAGACTTTTTTTATATTTGAAAATAGAACATAATTCAAAAACTGTTATTTATGATTTAAAAAACATAACAAACGTGAACCAAACACGCTTAAAATCATTTTTAATAACAAGATAATAACAATTTTACAAGACAATATTTTACCATGGATCCACTGTGCTTCCCTTGGAACGACCTGTCATGCAAGATACTTTCTGTCACAAAAGAGGGGTTCACAGCGATTAAGCTTATTTTTACCAGCACAGTGGCACTTTTTACATTTCGCATTCGCATTCGCATGGAGATGGTACCCTTAGCGGGTTACAGACTGGATTTCGTCATGTGTGATGGCTCGCTCTCTTCAGAGTTCGATTTCTCAAATAGACTTTTCTTTGTATGTTTTTATTTGGATGTAAAGAAGCATTTTTTTTTTTCATTATTTTTTTTCCTTCAAGTCTCCATAAAATTTTACGGGCTGGTCATAAAATATGGGTAACGGAAACCGGGGTGACTTTGATAGGTTTGAGATTTTTCCGCAAAAGGAAGAGTACAAATTAAATACGTATGGAATCATACTGACCGTGGTAGAGTTCTTGTAGAAAAAGTTATCATAAATTTTTAAAAGTTGAAAAAGTTAGTTAATCATAACTTTAAAAAAATAGATAACTAGTGTTATTTTAATATTCTCAAAGGGTCATTATTTTCTCCGTGAACATGAATTTCAATCAGAAAACGGAATGCATTTTCGGATTCTTTAGACAATTTTCCTTTAGAAGAAGATAACATAAATTTGTAAATAATAAATATTATACGTATTTGATTTTGAAACATAATTCATAAAAAAAATCCAAATTTGTAGGCATTTTCAGCAGAACAAATTTAATATAAAATGTTAAAACTTTCGATTCGTGCTTCGTATTAAGTTTAAAATGCAATATGAATCGATAATTTAAAAAAAAACTGATTTCAACGAATTTCAGACAAATTTTTTTAAACAATTTTACCTCAAATTCATATGTGGGTCATTCCAGGTCAACTGGGTACACTTTTGGACGCGACCTTCACCAATTTGGACCAAACTTGGAGGGAACGTTCATCAATCGATATTTAACAGAAATCCCAAGTTTGGTGCTGATTGGACCATCCCTCTATTTTTGGTACCGCCCTCTTTTATGGTGATTTTCTAAAAAACTTTTTTTTTCTTTTAATCATAACATTGTAACTATTTGTGCAAAACAATTTGTACAGGTTGCATTGGATAGAAAATTGTCAAAGGAATTCGATAAAAATAAAATTTAAACCCTTAAACCCTTAATTGGGTCCTAAAATTAAGCTTAAATTGGGTCCTAAAACGAAGCTTAGATTGCTGATATTATTGGTTACAGCGATAGAGGATTTGCAGCAAAGCTAAAAGACACCTGTCGTCACCTATGAACCAATAGCGTTAACATATGATTTTTTGAAAAAATGTGTTTTTCCTTTATAACCTTCATTTTTATAAAACTTATACCGGATTCGGATGAGAAAATTATTTCCAACAATTCGAAGTACAACTTTCCAATATTTGTTTGATTTTTCTATGAGAAAACTGTAAATTTAGTAAAAGATAGTAATTTTAACTATTTGGCAAGAAAGTCTGTTAAAAATCAATCAAAATGGTTGAATATACATTAACACATTTGTTATCAACTATATAACTGTTTATTTCATTGATATATACGGGGAAACTAATTTTTTCGTGTTCCAAAACATGTTTTTTAAAGAAATAGTAAACAATTTTTTGCGCGCCCAAAACTTGATGTACATTATTTTAAAGTAAAATTTTTTCCTCGTCTTTTGCAACCACTTTCATCAACATTAATGCAGGGAATCATGAGAAATAAGCGATTTTGTTCTTCAATCCGTCAGAAAGGAATATGATTTTTGGCAAGTAACCTCATTTTGGCGCCACCTACATTTGAAACACAGGCGCGCTGCAAAACCTCAATAAAGTTTATTTTTCTGAGTACAATGACCCTTTGTACGACCACAAAGAGTTTAAAATGGATTTTTAAATCAATTTTGAAAAATTAACCTCGCGGTCCTTTTTGACAGAAAAGCTCCTACTTGATAGCTCGTTCCAAGGGGACCATAGTTGATCCATCGAAAAATGTTGTCTTGCCAATATATTGTTTGCCTTAAAATGAAAAAAAGTGATCAGAAATGGTTTTTAATCGTGCTTTTTACCGTTGTACATTTAAATTGACATAAGGCTTTTGTACCCAATTTAACAAAAAAATAAACTATCACTTAAAAGTCACCTCGGAATTCTTAATAATAATTTCCAACGCAACAATTTCTTTAAGCGCAATTGGGTCCTAAAATGAAGCTTAGATTGCTGATATTATTGTTTCCAGCGATAAAGCTTATTTTTCTGAGTACACCGACCCTTTGTACGACCACAAAGAGTTTAAAATGGATTTTTAAATCAATATTGAAAAATTAACCTCGCGATCCTTCTTGACAGGAAAGCTCCTACTTGACAGTTCGTTCCAAGGGGACCATAGTTGATCCATCGAAAAAATGTTGTCTTGTCAAAAAAAATTTTGCTTTAAAATGAAAAAAAGTGATCAGAAATGGTTTTTAATCGTGTTCTTTACCGTTGTACATAAAAATTGACTTAGGGCTTTAGTACCCAATTGAAAAAACTTGTTTCAGTTCAAGTCTCTTCTTTCATCCCGTGATTGCCAGCAAGAGCATTCTCTTTCAATCACTCATTTTCTTTTCCACGTGCACATACACTCGCCGGAAGATTCTTTTGTTTTCTCAGTAAATCGCCGTTAAACTGCATTGGCAATTTTCTTTTTTGTGGCTACGCTCTGTTGAGGGGAAATGATTGTGACATCTGGTGAGAGACAAAATGAGAACGTCACGCGGGATTGTGTAAACACGAGATAGAGACCGAGAGTCCTTGATGCTGAGAATCTGGTGACGGAAAGAAGGGCAGTGAAAGTTGGGAGATGAGATTTTGGGCGGGATAGTAGTAGTCGCTGAGAGTTGAAAGTGTGATATTTTTACAACCCTGGGTACACGGAAAAAAACCCGAATTTGCTTAATTAACTTTTTATCACTAAAAGTTGCAAATAAGCAATTGAGACTTTGGAAATCGGACAGATAGTTTTTGAGAAACAACCTCACAAAGAATGTGAATCAATGAAAATGAGTTAAATTTTAAAGTTTTGAAATTATTTTTAATGAAAAGATCAAAAAAAATCACAAAGGTTTCCAAAATGTCATCAGTTGAAAATTACAGGCTAATCAATTTTTGTGAGGCCAGCAGTTTAAGAGAGAAAATTGTAGGAAATTTTCGCTGCCTTTCATAATTCTTTTTTCATGATATTTTTTCTTCAAAAAATAAAAAAAAATCTTCGGAGGCTTCAAATAATCAAGTTGGGACTGTACAATATAAAAAGGCATAAGTACAAATTATATCTAAACTCATCCAATTTGCAAATTCTGGAGAGAAAAAAATCACAATATTTCTTTTAAAAAAACATTATCATATTTTTGAAACCGTTTGTTGCATTCTAACCACTAGCGTGCCCAGCATCTTGAGGAAGGTGGGACAATTATATGGACGTTTTGCCAATTACGTCGTTTAAGAAAACCCCCTGACCAAATTAAGACCAAATTTCTGAGGATGGTGGGGCAGCTGCCCCATGTTGCCCTACCCTGTGCCCGCTAATGATTCTAACGATCCCAACGGTATATCAAAATCTAGGGACATTCTGGGAAAAAAATTGTAGGTCTCCTGATAATTCAATAATTTCACTAGAAAAAAAGTACTATCAAACTACGAAATCTAAAAACAATAAAATGATGGTGATTTTAACCTTGATTTATACAGTAATTTCTTAATAGTAATACTAAATTTTAACGCTTTTGTCTTTTATATATTTTGTAAAGATATCCGTAAAAAAAATTCCAAAATGTCGCGATTCCCCTTAAACACTATTCTCAGTGGCCAGCCCCACCTCCTTACATCTACCGCAGCGAACATTCATCGCAACAAACTAAACCCTTGCTTGTCATTTCAGCTAAAAGCCGTACTGCTCAACACCCGGCTGGAGAATGTGGCCCACGCCGAGGTCAAGTTCGACTCCGACCTGCCAGAGTTCCGCACCAGCGGCGGTGTCAACGCCGGCGCCGCCAAGAATGAGTAAGACTGGTGGTTTCTTCTGCGATATTTTGAGGTTAACATGATTTCGATCTTCCAGGTTCTACGTCCAGCCGGTGATGTGGGTGAAGGCGCTGGACATGGTGCTGGATCGGTTGGTGGTTCAGGGCGGGGACTTGAGTACGGTGATGGCGGTTAGCGGGTCGGCCCAGCAGCACGGTTCGCTGTACTGGTCACGCAGTGGACTCCAAACGTTGCGGAATCTGGACGCGGACAAGTTCCTGCACACGCAGATTGACGATTCAGCGTTTACGGTGCACCGGACGCCAATCTGGATGGACGGGACGACGGGCGAGCAGTGCGAGCAGATGGAGGAAGCTGTTGGGGGTCGGGACAAGATGGTGGAGATTACGGGATCCAAGTGTTACGAGCGGTTTACGGGACCACAGATTCGGAAGGTGTTCCAGCAGCGGCCGGATGTGTACCGGAATACGGAGCGGATTTCGCTGGTGAGCAGCTTCTTGGCGTCGATCTTTTTGGGGGATGTTGCTCCGATTGACTTTTCCGATGGGTCGGGGATGAATCTGCTGGACATTCGGCAGCGGGCGTGGTCCGATGTTTGTTTGACGGCATGTGCTCCCAATTTGGACGCCAAGCTGGGAACTCCGGTGCGGGCGGACTCGGTGATTGGATCGATCGGGCAGTTCTTCGTCCAGCGGTACAACTTCAACACGGGCTGCAAGGTTGTCGCTTTCACTGGAGATAATCTGTCCGCGCTGGCGGGAATGACCATTGGCCAGGACTGGCTAGCGTTATCGCTGGGAACCAGCGACACGCTCATGATGAAACTCAACGAACCGCCGAATCTCCAGGAAGGTCACGTTCTCGTTCATCCGACGGAGGATGGTTTCATGGGGTTGCTCTGCTTCCGGAACGGTTCCCTCGTGCGTGACATCTTCAAGCGTGCCGAAGCCAACGACAACTGGGAAAACTTCAGCGAACTGCTCGATTCAACTCCGCGTGGCAACTTCGGCAACATGGCCCTGCACTTCATCTCCAAGGAGATCATCCCGCCCGTCAAGGGATCGCTCCGCTGGAACAAAACCTCCAGTCTGGAGTCATCCGAGTCCGCTCGGGGAGTGCTCAAGTACAGCGCGCCCCAAACCGAAATCCGAGCCCTGGTCGAGGGTCAAATGTTGACCCGGAAGGCGTTCGCAACGGAAATGGGCTTCTCGTTTGGGGAAAACACCCGGATCTTGGCCACCGGTGGCGCCTCCGCCAACCGGTCGATCCTGCAGGTCTGCTCGGACGTGTTCAACGCCCCGGTCTACATCCAGCAGACGACGGAGGCGGCCCTCGTCGGGGCGGCCTACCGCGCCAAGTACGTGCTGGAGAAGTCGCGCGGCCTGCAGCGGTCGTACTACGATTACGTAACGCAGCTGCTGCCGGAGCACAGCGTGACGCGGGTTTGCGATCCGGCCCAGGACAGCAGCGACATCTACGATGGGATGCTCGAGCGGCAACGCCAGATGGTGGGATATCTGAAGGAGCACCAGGACTGAGGCTTACGGAAGGGGGTAGACTTGCAACGAACATTCCAGTTTATATTCTTTATTTTTTGTCTCTATACAGACAGGTTTAGCATTAAATACTACGGGCTTTCTTTTATTCGTAACAAACAACTTCGTAACTAGTTGTGTTTTTATTAATTGTTAGACATGTTATATTTTTGATACGATAGAATTGTGTAATAAAATGCTTTCGATACACCTAAACATTTTTTTGCTTGAATTGTGTAGGAAAATAAGTTTGGAAAATGGGATTTACCTTTTACTTCTTGCGGCCACCACGTTCCTTCAGCTGCAGATGCACGGTTGCTCCGCTCAGCAGGTTGTAATAGGCAACGGTGTTGCTGTCCTTGAAGAACATGCCCTGCAAAAAAGAACGGTGCAAATTTATAGTAAATCGATAATCGCAACAATATTTTGTTCATTAACGGCTAAAAACGTTGTTTACAAACTAGCGTATGCGGACGGATGCAAAATTGAGACTCAATTTATGTGACTGAACTTCTCGCCAAAAGCTGGAACCTTCAGCAACATTCATCCTTCTCCTGTTCTAAATGCTAACATTATTTTGCGTTATTTCTTCTGTTGATGTTTTAAAGGCTTTGGAGGAAGTGGCGTTGGACTCGCTCAGATGTCTCTTTAGCTTTACGCAACTTTGATTAAGCTCTATCGAGCGTTGCACATACACATACCAATCAGCAAAGCGCACCAGGTACGCGTGCTGTAGCAAGAAGACGCTTCCATCTTTCTCGGTCTTGGGCTGCTACTCTCCAATTTCCATGGTTACAGATTTTCCGGATATCACCATTCACTTGATCTCCCCACCTTGTGCGCAGTTTCCCTGCTCTCCTGCCTGCTCCGCCAGCTGGTTCGGCGCGGTCAAAAAGCAGTCTGACAGGCTGGCTGGCGGCTGGTGGCGATGGTCGGTTCTTCAAGAAACGCGTGCAGTTCGTGGTTCATAAGTCTTCACCACACTCCGTCAGACACGTGCACTCCACCGTAGATCGTTCTAGCACCTTCCGTTCGAAAACTCTAAGGACACGTTCGCCCTCCTGCCGCATCGTTCAGGTCTCGTGGCCATAGAGAACTACCGGTCTAACTGGTGTTTTGTACATCTTCAGCTTCGTGCGGCGTTGCACTCGATCCGATGTGAAAGTTCTCCGTCAGGTAGGTATGATTCCCAGCAAAAATACGAGTCCGGATCTCTTTGCTGGTGTCGTTTTCGGCGATTACCAGCGACCCCAATGACACGAACTCGTTCACCTCCTCCAACTCATCACCACCCACAGTTAGAGGGGTGAGACTTGGGGGGCCGACATCCTTCGAACCCACTCCTCTCATGTACTTCGTCTTCGTCGTATTTATGCCAAGTCCTACACGCCTTGCTTGTACCTTCAGTCGGGTGTAGACGTCCTTCACCGTCTCTAGGTTTCTTGCCACAATGTCGATGTCATCAGCAAAAGCAAGCAGCTGGTAAGACTTGTTCATAATCGTGCCACTCGTTTCGATGCTCGCCCTTCAAATAATGCCCTGAAGAGCGACGTTGAATAGCGCACACCATGCCGCAGCCCTCGGCGTGATCCAAAGGGTTCCGCTAATCACCCAGAAACACGCACGTGACACATCACACGATCCAAGGTAGCCTTGATCAACCTAGCCGGTTTATCTGGGAAACCGTTCTCGTGCATAATCTGCCATAGTTGCTCGAGGTCGACTGTATCATAGGCCGCCTTGAAATCGATGAAGATGTGATGTGTGGGCACGTTGTACTCACGGATTTGTCGGAGGCACAATATTTGGTCAGTGGTAGCGCGTGCTCCAGTGAAGCCCGCTTGGTAGGGCCCCACCGAACCTCCTTGCATGGGGTGACAGCCGACGGCAGAGGATCTGGGAGAGGATTTTATAAGCCGCGTTGATAAGCGTGATGTAGTTGCCGCAGTCTAGCTTATCGCCCTTTTTGTAGATGGGGCACACGACGCCATCCATCCATTCCTCCGGTAGCTTCTCCTCCTCCCAGATCTTGGAGATCACACAGTGAAGCGCCCCGCCAGTTTCTTACCTTTAAATTTAAAAAGCTCACCGGGTAACCGATCCTTGCCGGAAGCCCTGTTGTTCTTCAGCTTGCACGATAATCTTCCAAAGTTCGTTTCTTTTGACTGAATCGTACGCCGCCTTGAAATTGATTAACAGGTTGGTCATCGTTCTCAGCTTGCTCCACAGAATTTGAAAGATTACTTTGTACACTGAGTTGAAGATTGTGATGCCTCGATAGTTGGCACAATCGAGTCTGCCCTTTCTTGTAGATTGGTGTGATGAGTCCGTCTAACCAATCGGTCGGACACTGTTCTTCGCACCAAATGCGCTGTACGATTTGGTGCCGAGTCTCGATCATCCGTGCGCTCCCGTGCTTGAAAAGTTCAGCCGGAAGTCCGTCCTTTCCGGCAGATTTCCCATTCTTGAGCTAATTTAAGGCTTTAGCCACGTCCTCCAACGCAGGCGGTTCTACAGCTAATCCATCATCCTCGTCGCTTGTTTTCTTACACCGTTGACAGTCGCTTAAAACCTTCGATTATCGCTCGCTTTGTATCGTGCTTGCGCTTCGGCAGTGCCCTTTCGACGTACTTTCGTTCTTTTCGGCGGTTGGTTCGTTTCTCGACTCTTCGCAACTCACTGCATCGGTCACAGTCCTGGCCTCGGTAGCGGTTGATCAGTCTGTAGGTGAAGAATTTGCCCTTTATTCTCAACACGCAGCTTCGGTCATTGACCACCTTCCACTACGAAACCGACTCCGTACATCGCCTTTTCGCCGCCACTGTAGTAGATGTGGTACTTGAAAGAAGTGTTGACGATAGGATCCGCCGCCGTGAATTCTCGCTCTCCATGATCGAACGTTCGAACTTCCTGGATGGCGGCCACATGAATGTTCAGCTTATGCAGCTTCCGGGCAAGAAGGCCAGCACGTGCTGGATCTGTGTGGAGTTCGAACGTTCCAAGTACCGAGATTCCAATCGTTGTCCTTTTTACATCGCCTGGTCTGATGCCGATTTATCCGTCCTGAATTTCCTCTTTTGTTTTGACAATCTGAAGTTTTTGAGAGACTTGCAGTTCCACATTCCGGACTAGTACAACAGATTGAGAGACATGCAGTTCCACGTTCCGAGCTTCCAACCGTTAGACCGCTCCAAACCCCAGGCTTGAAAAATAAAAGTGCATCGATTAGCCAACAACCAACAAAACGTACCTCGTAGAAGATCTTCTGCTTCGCCGGTGGCATGCCCGTTTCCGCCTGCAGTTTGCCCTTCATCACGGTCACGCTGTCCGTTAGCTGCAGCTGCATCGAGATGGTCTGCCCGCTCAGCTTCCACTCGCTCTTCTCGGTGAGGTTGGGGCACTGCACCTGGATCGTGACGGGGCCCTTGTGGCGCTGCATGAAGACGGACTCCTCGATGAGGTGATCCTCGCGGGACTTTTTGTTTGGCGGTTCGGCGTCCAGATCGATGTTGGGCGGTTGTTGTTGCTCCGGGTGGTTCGGGTTTTGGGCCATTGATGGGTGGGGTGGCATCGGGGGGACGCCGAAGCCGACGTTGAACGGGGGTGGCATCATCGGGGGCGGGCCCATTCCCATGCCCATCTGCATCATCATCGGGACGGGGGGTTGTTGGTGGTGTTGTTGGGGTTGCTGGTGTTGGATTGGTTTTGGGGGTGGTGGAGCGTGTTGTTGGGAGGATTGTTGGTGTTGTTGCGGTTGTTGGGAGGGTGGTTTTGGTGGGGCGAGGGCCACAGTTCCGGGGATCGGTTTTGGGCCGATCTTTTCCTTTTCTTCGTCCGTGATGAGTCCCTTGCTCTTGTGGATTTGATGGATCTGCGCTTCCAGCGTGATGTTGGCGCGTGCGGCACGAGTGGCCGCTTCCACGCTGGACGTGTGCCCGTCCCAGGTGACGCGATCGTCCTTTTTGGTTTCCTCCTCGCCCAGTTTCTTACCGATGGCGGCTTCTTCGTCACCGACACCGAAGATATCGGTACGACGTTCAGCGAGCTGCTTCAAGCTAGCCTCGATTGCGGCGCCCGGAGCGTAGACGTTCTCCTGGGCGACCTTCTCGATGTGTTTGTCGCGTTGCTCGACCCAGCGTGGATCCAGCAGACCGATGCGCATATGCTCCGACACCTTCGAGGCCGGAATCTTCTCGCCGGTGATGGGCGAAATAAGATAATCGTCCCCGACTGGAGCTGGGGGTTTCTGGATCTTTTGGGCCTGCTTGGGATCGTACTTTTTGACGATGACCTTGTCGTGCGTTGGCGGCGCGATCGGCGGAGGCAACGGCGCCGGCGGAACCGCCTTGCCACGCCCAGGTCGCTCCGATTCGTCGTCATCGCTCGACGATGACGACTCGTCCATGTCCTGAACTTGGTTGTTGTCCCGTCGCGAGCCCTGCCCAATACGGTTCTCCATCTTGGACAGCTTGACGTTTCCGCTCGGGCGATCGTCGTCACTTTCCTCATCGTCACTCTCGATCTGCATCTCAATGTCGTGATCTTCCTCGTTCAGCCGTTCCTCCATCAGAACGCGCGCCCCGACCTCGTCCGGAGTCGTTGGCGGCGGGAAATTACCCGACTCGTACGGCTGATAGTCTACAACCTCAACCACGACAAAGTCGTGCCAATCAATCTGGGCGTACGCGACCCGCTCCCGCTCGACCTTCTCCTCCTCGCGACGCCGCTGCATCTCCTGGTGCTTGTTCCAATTCGCCCGGTACTTGACCTGCTCCAGGACCACGTTCATGCTGCTCCTGCCCGACGTACTCTCAATCTTCAGCTTGTTCATCAGATCCTTCGGCGGCACCAGGATCTTCGTGTACTGCTCCAGCAACTTGGTAAAGTACTGAAACAGCGAGTGCTGCGGTCTCAAAAAATCAAACTGATAGTTCCGCTGCTCCCGGTTCATCAAATTCGTCAAAAACAACCGCCCGTTCCGCGCCACAAACTGCGCCGTCAGCTTCACAATGTCCAAATCGAGCGCCGAAATCGACGGCGGATCCGCAATGAACTCAAACTCCGCCGGCGCGTCCTTCGGCACAAACTGCTCCTCCCGCACCGCCTTCAACAGCTCCTGCTGCTTCAGCTGGGCCGCCGCACTGGCCGCACTCTTCAGCTGCTGAATCCCGCTCGGAACCACCGCCGTACTAACGTCGTTCCGCCCCTCCCGAATCTCCCGCACCTTGTGCTGGTAGTACGCATGGTACGGATCCCCAGCGCTCAAAAAGTTAAACTTCGGATTGCCCAACTCGTTCTGCCGGATGCGACTCTCAAACTCGGGCCCGTTCCGCGCCACAAAACTAGCCGTTTTGTCCACGATATCTGCAAGTAAACAAACCCAAAGTAAGCCACGAACAGAACGATTGCAAACGTCGTCGCACGAAAACTCACTTCGAACCTCCGGCGGAGGGTAGATGATGCCGACGATCGGGCCCGACAGCGTCGGTGCGGAAGGATTGTCCCCGCCGGCGTCCTCCGGTTCCGGCGAAGCCTGGCTCGCGATCACGTCGGTCATGGTGCGGAAATGGGTGCGAAAGTAACTTGAAATAAATTTGTTTCCGAGGGAAAACACGAGCCGCGGATGAGAGAAACAAGACGCTTCGAGTCGATTGAAAATTAAAATTTGACAGCGGGGTCAAGGTGGAAAGGAGAGGGAAGGTAAACGCGAAATTTGTCTGTACATTGAGTGTGAATTGTCTGCAGCGAATCTAAATCAAGTACTACACGCCCGTTAAAAATTACTCAAAGTCTTTTGAATATCGAGAAATAAAAAAGAAAGATGTGAGCCGGTAACATGGAGTTAAACTTTCGCAACTGTCATGGTAAACTTCACAGAAGCTTAGATGAAAGATAAACTCCATGTTGCACTTTTAATTTCTCGATTCAGGAACAATAAAATCATAAATAAAAATAAAAAGAGATCTTGTTTAAAGTCTAGTCCGGCCTACACGCCAGTAATGTTAAAAATAAACGCTCCGGTGACCCCATTTAAATCCCATTTAAAATTCAAATGCAGAGCGCCAGCCTAGGCGCCAGCTGCTGTTGCGTTCAAAATCAAATTATAAGCTCTACAGCATTGCCTTGGCGTTCTCGATTGCGAGAATCCTACTCGAAATTAGGTGTCCGAAGGCTTGATTGTTGAGGCAATTGCAAACCTCTTTTTACACCTTAGCTTCCATCCATCTCGGGATTCGAACTGACGACCTTTGGATTTTTAGTCCAACTGCCTACCAGCGACTCCACCGAGACAGGGAGACGAATCCTACACCTGGACTGAGCTATCGACCTAACCCTCTATAGGTTAGACTGGGGCCAACATTTACTTCCCCGTCCGACGGAAGGCATGGTCAGACATATCTCGTCTCGAAAAATGCCACCGGGACCGTCTGGGAACGAATCCAGGCCGACTGGGTGAGAGGCAATCACGCCTACCCGAGATATCTCCGCAACTAATGATCCGATGTTCAATGTTAAGGGCCGGTAGAAAGAAAGGGGGAATGTTTCATGTTTTATGTAAAGGCTAGTACGGAGTTCGGAAGGAAAGGGGTCAAGAAACAGCTTTACGAACGGCAGAACAAAAGAGAGGGAACGTTTTCTTGAGGCTTTTCTTCACCCTCTCTGGCTTGCTTTCGCTACCGCTGCTGCTCATAAGGCTTTCTAGGCCCAGTGAAAAAATATAATTTAACTCAAAAATGACGAATTCCTCGTCACAGTGTCCTAATGCAAACAATGATCGAGCTGTACACTGATAATCAACATTACACACTGTTCAGTTCACCTTTACACACTTGTATGGGATTTTTCAGTTCAAGTATGATAACACACTTTCGTGTAATCATACTTGAACTGAAAAATCCCATACAAGTGTGTAAAAGTGAACTGAACCGTGGGTAATGCTGTTTACCAGTGTAGCTGTCACAGCCCTGCGAAGTATGTTGGCTGACATATTGGGCAGTCAGTCAAATAAACCAGCTAGAAGTCGCTAGACAAAAAAAATTTGCTAGAAAGAGATAGGAAACCTGATGCAAACAAACGTCCAGCTGTTATGTAAACATACTTTGAATGTGTTGGTAAATTTCTGACTAGAAAGCCTTATTTGAAATATTTTGAAAAAAATAAATCAAGACTAGTAATATTGAATGTTTGGCCCTTTGAAAATGTTAGTTTTGATTCAAAAGTTTTAAAACAATTAAAATCAAATGATTTTCCTTTCTTTTTCAAGTGAAGATTTTATGTAGCATGATATTTTTCAAAAAACAAATCTTGCACGTTTATTTGAGAGCAAGGGATTTTGGTTTTTCAAGTTTCTCCAAAAATCCTAAAACTGAACAGTGTGTAATGCTGATTCTCAGTGTACTAGCCTAACCGTGTAACCAAAATGAATTTAAATGAACACCATGATCACCAAACATCGGCCCTTTGCGAAAAACGTCTGTCAGCTCGCGGCGCATTTTCTGACAGTCGCGCTGTCAAACCGGTCCCCTCTCGCGGAACAGAAGAAGGAGGACGAAAAAAAAAGATGCTTTCGTGGTGTTCGGTCATTTTGTATTTACAATAACAGTTTTTCGCGTATTTTTCGCCGAAAAAGTTTTTAAACTGCGCTAAATTTTGTGTCGTCCATCAGCCGCAGACGTTTCGCAGGGAGATCGGTAAAAGTTCCGGTTAAAATGCGCATTCTGAGGACGCTGTAAGCAAATACAAACCAGCGACGGTGACGGTGGCGGCTTCGGCGGGTAGTGAACGGGGGTAAAAAGGAAGAAAAGGGCAAGCTCCGGAACGCGAGATGGATTCGGACGACGGAAGCACTAAAACGAAGGGCCGCGGCCGTGGGCGCGGTTCCCGGGGTGGAACGCGCGGTCGGACTCGGGGCGGGCGGGGCCGGGGTCGTGGCAAGAAGGCCGCATCGCGTGTGATTTCCTCCGACGAGGAGGAAGAGGAAGTGGGTTCGCCGGAGCCGGAACGCGAGCTGGAAGAACCGGCGGAGATTGCGTCGCCTCCGAAGGGCCAGGAGGGTGAGGGGGTTGGCGAGCCCGCTCCGGCGGACAAGGAGATGGCGGTTGATGAACCAACGGCGGCGCCGGTGGCCAGCAGTGGCCCGATCGTGATCGACATGGAGGCGGACATTTCCCAGCTTGAGGCACCGACGTTTACGACGATCACGCGCGGTCCACCGGAACCAATGTTGAGATTAAACTGGGACCACAAGGTCAACCTGATCGGCGAGAAGGTGCTCAATCCGATGATCTACATCTGTGACCAGTGCGACAAGCCGATCCTGATCTACGGCCGGATGATTCCGTGCAAGCATGTGTTCTGTCTGCGGTGCGCCCGCTCCGAAAACCTCAAGATCTGTCCGCGCTGCAAGGAGAAGGCGGTCCGCGTCGAGCAAACCGGCCTCGGAACGGTCTTCATGTGCACCCACGGTGGAACCCGCTACGGCAGCAGCGGATGTCGCCGAACGTACCTCTCCCAGCGGGACCTGCAAGCGCACATCAACCATCGTCACGTGACCGTTCCGCCGCAACCGGTTCCGCCACCGCCGCCGCAGCAGATTCCCCAGGCGTCGTCCCAGGGCGGGCCGCAGTCGCAGCAGGTGCTGGACGCGAAGAATGCGGCCGCCGTCGTCGGTTCGCCGGTGCGCAAAAACTCGTGCGAGCAGATGAACTCACCGCGGGCGACCGCCGGAGGACGGGGCGGCGTGGACCAGGGCCCGCTGCCGTTGAACTACGTTACGAGCGCGTACGGGTCGTCCAGTTCGGGTGAGTTGAAGTGGCTCAGACGTTGCATTTTTGGTTCACTGAAACATATTTATCTTTTTATATATATTAGGGTGTTTCATCCAAAACCAATAGTTCTCAAACCAGGAAAACCGAGGTTTTCTTAGTAGAGGATACCCATAGGGACTCTCATGCTAAATATCAGCCCATTTGGTTATGAATTGGCCTGTCCCCAGCGGTTTAAAGTTTACATGGAAATTACTATGGGATTTTTGTGCTTTTCGTTCAATCGTTCCTAAAGGTCTGGGGACAACATGGATTCACTCGGAATAAAGACAGGTGTGTAGGGGATGGTCCAATGAACACATTCAAGAAGGGTTTGGGGTTGTCCATTCTGTCCCCAAGGTGTGATTCTGGAGACACCGGACGTCGATCCAATGCGCACCTTGGGGACAGAATGGACAAGCCTAATTTCTTCTGGAATGTGTTCATTGGACCATCCCCTACACACCTGTCTTTATTCCGAGTGAATCCATGTTGTCCCCAGACCTGTAGGAACGATTGAACGAAAAGCACAAAAATCCCATAGTAATTTACATGTAAACTTTGAACCGCTGGGGACAGGCCAATTCTCAACCAAATGGGCTGATATTTGGCATGAGAGTCCCTATGGGTATCCTCTACTAGGGGGACTTCGGTTTGCCTGATTCTGAGAACTTTTGGTTTTGGATGAAACACCCTAATATATATATATGTATTTGAATTGTTTTTCAAGATTGTGGTTGTCGATTTGAACTGAACTATGGTTCCGGCTATAAATAATACTTAAAGGCTCACAACTTTTGATAAAGCTGTCAGATTTTCAATCTTTTAGATCTTTAAAATACCAAAACAAAATATAGAACGTAATGTGGTTTCTTCCGAAAAACACCCTTTTACAATATTGCGGACTTTGACAAAACTTTTGAAGTAGGTTCCTCCAAACGGGGTGCAGGGTGGCCACTCAAGTCGGGAAATCGGGAAAGTCGGGAAAAAGTCGGGAATTTGCCAAAATCCACCAAAAATCGGGAAAAAGTCAGGAATTTAATTTGCTCACTTTTAGGCTGACATTTATAAGAAGCACAGTGACAATCAAAGTCACCTTGGTTTTTTAAATAACAATTTTAAACGAAACTATTGTTAAAGCTCCATTGATTTTTATTTAAGACGTACATGGACATCACGCCATAGCTGGAGAAGAATACTATCGCAAATCAATTTACCTTAAAAAAATATTTGTGGAAAGGACGCTTAAGGGCTTTTTTTAAATATCCGTGACCTAGAAAATATTGAACCCAGAAATTTTTGATTTATTTTAATTTTAAAATTTTCTATGTATAAGAAGGCGCGCGATACTTCTTGAATCTTCACCTTTGGTCAAATTTGAATTGAAAGGGTTCAGGCAAAAGGATGCAGTCAAGACTCAATTGAATATTTCTGAGTACAAAACTAATACTGTCTATTATTTTTTAATTAATTTAATTTTTTATGATACTACAAATTTGGGTTAGAGAGGATTAACAGGGTATCATATAGTGATCAAAGTGAAATAACACAATAAGAGCATTCCAACCACAATAAAAATGCTCATTTTTTTTGTAATATGGCATCTAATAAATCTCCTAAATAAAAAACTTAAAAATATAAGAAGTTCTGCGAAACCTGCATTATAACAAATACTGAACAGGTAAGAAAATAATTGTTGAATTTTAGATAACTCCGACTCCGACTCCAACTCCGGGTTATCAGAAATTTCCGGCTCCGACTCCGACTCAGACTCCAGCTCATAAAATTTAGCCGACTCCGGCTCCGACTCCAGCTGTTCGAGTTTTGATAACTCCGACTCCGACTCCAGGTCCCCAAAAAGACCCGACTCCATCGACTCCGGCTCCGACTCCGACTCCGACTCCACAGCCCTGGTTTAACTAAATTCATTTAGTAATTTAAAATATTTTTTTTTCCAAATGTTGCCCTTGACCTTTTTTTGTGAGTATGGCTAAATGACCTACCATCAGTGTTGCAAAAGAGTGATAGAAAAGCTATCAAAAGATTATCTCTGCACCAAAAATATCCGAGAGTATAGCGGCCGTCACTATAGCTTGTGAGATCTCTTCTTGTGTCTCGTAATTCCCAGTGATGTCATTCTCTCTCTATCACTCCTTCCCTTTTCCTCGACTATGCGCTCTCACCGCTGAGTCTCTCAATCTCTCCGAAAACTGCAATGAGAGAACGCGAGATGGCGATTAGGAGCCGACCACGCATGACGCCCCTTCAAACTGCGTTTGCAAAATTGGTTTTGTGGCGGCTTTTGTGGTTAAACACTGTTGCGGTAGGATGATCGTGGAAGCGAGAATGAGAGAGAAAAGGAAAATGTCAATCGCGAGTGGGTAAACACGAAAACGTGTTCGGCTATGTTCGGCGCTGAGAGTTTCAATGAAGAGAGAAGAGCAGTTGTATTTGAGGCATGAATATTCAGGCGAGATAATTGTAGTTGCTGAGAGGTGATATTTTGATATTTTAACAACCCTGCCTACCATAGATAAAGCTTGTTTTTCAGTTTTCGGAAAACCTAAATATCGAATAAAATCCAAAATTGAAAAACTTTTTTACGTTTTGGAAACATAAAGAAAATATTGAAATTACAGGCCAAGGGTGCATGATACTGATGATACTCGTCGGTTGACACACCTAGGCGAGGAACATCCCGGAAGGAGCCCAACTACATCCGTAGTGCTGTTTGGACAAAACAGCATGGCTCTGGTTCATTGCAAGTGTCCTATTTTCTTACCTCCACGTTGGCTTGGTTTTCATGATGACCTAGCTGGTGGCCTGTGGAAACGGATCGTAAACCTTTGACCACCGCGGGTCAGAGTCGAGACGGCTAAAAGAAAGGGGCGCGACAATGTGGGAAAAGGAAGTAATTTGTGATTGTAGACGGTATTGTTTTGATTCGCAGTATGTTGAGTCAACTGCTGTGGATGTACCTCAAACATCGCACAACGGGGTTTCTCTTCTCTTCATTCTCAGCTACCACCTATCTTCTGTTTATTTTGTTTCACTGATTTTCTAACGCGGCTTCTGTTTACTATCCTCCATTTGATTTCGATTTTATTCATATGATTCTCTTATTTCTCAACGCTTTTCCACTCTATTTTACCAATTGATGCTGCTGCAACAAACTGTCTGCTTTCCCTTAATTTGGCAGTGATGTCAATTTTGTTTATAATGTGTCTTTTTTTTTTTATTTATCTATTTGAATAATTTCTCATCTTCCCTGTAAATTGCCCTCAATACAATCTAAGCTTGTTTGTTGCCTCTTTTTATTAACTATTGTTAATTTCTATATCTACTTCATAAATTACTATCTTCCTTTTACTATTGATTCTTTACATAGTATATTTCCTTCACTGTCCATTGTTTTAAAACTTCACCTTTTTCTTAAGCAAGGTTGAAGCCCTTACTCAATTTATGGAAAGGTTAAAGAACTAACACAAATATTACTATTGTATTTTTGGTAAACTTTTATAACATGCTTAGGGCCAAAAAATTGTAACAAAACACCGCGACAAAAGAAATAGCAACAGATAAACAGACTCAACAATAGGGAAGCTTTCAGGAGAAAACAATACACAGTAAATAACAATAAGTTTTTGAATTCAAACTAAAAATAAAACAGTTTTTGCTTTAATGAAGGCACACTTTAAATGGTTAGGCGCTTATACTTACATCAAACCCTACGTAATGTACCACCCCCGGCCGAGTTAAAATGCGTAACCGGAAAAGAAGGTGTGCATGCCTGGCACGAACACTCAAAGCGTGTTCTAGCGTGCTACTCGTACTGACTCAGAGCAAGGGTGAGATGTAGGTGTAAGGGCAGTGCGTGTTCGTCGGGAACCTAGTGCATAAGATCGGTCAAGGCCCGTTCTTACACTGAAAATTGCGAATTGCGAACTTTTAGAAGGAAAAGTCTCTTTAGAGATTCACATTTTGCCACTCTTTAAATGTTTGACAACCGCATTAGTTTTATGTTTTTCACCTACCTCTATTCAAAAAATCAATTTAATTAGCAATATTTTTTTAACAACGGTCCCTTCTTTAAGATTAGTTTTAAATAAATACAAAAAGGGAAAATTGCATAAATAACTTTATTGCAAAAAATAAAGCAACAGAGAAAAAAATTGCGAAAATGATAGAAACATTTAAAGAGAAAATTGCAGAAAAAAGTTAATTGTAAAATATTTAAAGAAAAGTAAAATCGAAATCTGCAAAACAATTAATTTCATTAATGAATTAAAACAGTAAATCTTCAACAAGGGTCATACATCGACATCTGACTACTCTTGTGTCACCAAGCTGTTATGGCCAAGGCAGTTTAGTCATTGAGTTATTCTATTAAAGGTCCCTGGTTCAATTCCCGTAGACAACACATTTTGTTTTGAAGGATGAACTTTTTTTTCATGGACTCGAGGGCACAATTCTCTCGGTCATCTAGAACTGTGTTCTCTGTATCTGTAAATCTTACCGCTACTCTCGTGTCGGACGAGTGCTGCCCAGTTCTGGGTGTTCTTTAGATTGAATTCGAAAATAAAGAAGGGAAAAATGTGGATTTATTTAGAGATTTTTCCTTTTTCGAGTTAAATAATGATCAAAACAAAAAAAAATATAACAGCTCAATTGTCGAAGATTTGAAGAGGTTTTTTCATCTTTAAGTTGAATTTCATATAAAAGAAGGGAAAATTTTATTCAAAAAGATATTATTGCTAATTATATTGAAAGGGGAAAAATGTAAAGCTAACAAGAGATATTTCTTTCTTTCAATTAAATTTTCAATAAAATATCAAAATTTCATTAAAAAGATTTCTTGTGAATTATTCAAAAAGGAAACAATTTACTATTGGGGAAAAAATATAGAGATACCCAATTTTTCGAAAAAAAATTAAATAATAATAATCTCTTAAAGTTATATAAAAAAAGTTAAATTAATAACAATACATTTTTATTCGTGAAATTGAGAAATAAATAAAACAAAAATAAAATCTAGTAACACCTATGCCCAACGTCCATTATACCAAACGTCCTTCTTGAAAACCCGTTATGCCAAATGGGGTACATCCAAATTTTAAAAATTCAAAAAGGTAAAAACAGACTGCAAATTTTTAAAAAATAATGATATTACTTTATCCACCTTTAGGCGGTTAGTGCCTTCCTCGCATTAATAAAGTGAATACACTACACAGCTTCAGAAAAGTGTATTAATGACACTTGCTTTTTCAAAATAATTGAGATCCGGCCTCAAAAAAGTGAATTAAAAACACTAAAGTACTTATAACTTTTGATAGGGTTGTCAGATGTTCAATCTTTTGAACTCTTTGGAAAAATCTTTTGATTACCCACTTAACGATAGGTCGCATGGTAGATCTGAACAACGTTTTCATCAGAATATGTGAGTCCCGGCTAGTAAAAAGTGTATAAATAACACTTAAGTGGTCATAACTTTTGATAGGGTTATCAGATCTTCAACGATTTGGGCTCGTTGAAAAGGTCTTTCAAATACCTTTCTAAAAATGTATAGCACGAAGCTATTTTTACAATCTTCCCAAGTTTAGCTAAAATTTAAGGTCTTGTGGGACCCCAAGACGGATCGAATGAGACCAGAACGGTCCAAATCGATTCAGCCAGTCCGGAGATATTCGAGTGCATTTTTTTCGGTGCACGGACTTACAGACATACGCAAGCAGAGACATTTGCTCAGAATTTGATTCTGAGTCGATAGGTATACGTGAAGGTGGGTCTACGAGGTCAAATAAAGAAGTTCAAATATTTGTAATTAAAGATTACGTAATCCTTAATAACACCTTCGTTTGTTACATTGATGTAACTCTGAATTACAAATTGAGACTTGTAATTGGCTATTACAAACAAACTTTTATTTCATTATAATGTTTCCTCAATTAACTGAATTTTTTTGCTACAAAATTTTGAAATCGCGAAGCTTTCAAGAGAAGCAATTTTGAGAGTTTTTGAATTGTTTAGTTTGTAAATGAAGTTTAATGTTATATTAACATTCAGAGATGGAAACATTAGGTTTCCTTACAATGTACAAACAAACGAAATCTAACAAAGCCACCTCCCTTTTCCTTTTCAGCCACCCAACTGATCCACAACATGTCAATCAGCCCGCAGACGGCGCACCTGTCCAGCAGCAGATCGAGCTACTCCCAGCAGCAATCGTCCCCGCAACACTCGAACTCGTCCTCAGCCGCCGGCACCTCCTCCTTGTCCTCCTCGTGGGGACAACAATCGTCGCAGTACTACCGATAAATTGTGTGTTTTTGGTAGCTCTTCGAAACAGCAAGACGACGATATTATTAAGAAAAAATTAACAGAACAAGTGCAGCAGACTTAGAGAGCGAGAGAGATCTACTAAAATCGTGGTTTTTAGTAGGAAACAACAATTGTAACAACTTCATAAATAAGACTACAATAAATTCATTTGCATACAGTTTGTAGTATTTATGTTATAAGATAAAACGAGAAGCGTGGAAAATAAATACAATTTTTAGAAAAAGTCTAACCTACCTAGCGAGAAAAAAATAGAAATCTTTTCAAATTTCAGTCTTTGAAAGAACCGCCACCTCAAATTCCTGTCCTAACTTCAAAGCAACGCTTCGATCCTCGCCAAAATTCCCTCCACATCCGCCCCTGCCTCGTTCTCCACCAGCAGATCCCACTCCGTCACGTCGTCCAGATCGCACTCGGACTGCACGTCGTCCACGCCCTGCTGGAACTTCCACCCGCGCTCGGTCCGCGTTTCCTCCCCGGCCACAATCCGTACCGTGCGCACCCGCTCGCCAAACGTTTCCCGGAAGAACCGAACGTCCGTCTTGCGGCGCACGTCACTCACGATGCAAACCTCCCGCGCAGCCACAACCCCCTCGGAACAGGCCGCCCGGCAAAAGAACCCGTAATCCTCGGCCCGCCGCCCGTCACTCCACTCGATCATCTCCCGGCGGTAGCGTTCCTTGTACGGACCATCGCCGAGAAGCTCGCCCAGGTCCAACCCCAGTTTGTCCGCCCAGCAGCGCTTGATCGGTTCCGAGATGCGCACGATCTGGGCCCGGGCCGGGGTCAGTCTGGAAAGTGTCGTCACAATCATTCTACCGTTGCCAACTCTCAATCGAAAACACCTAGGACTTACCTCTGCAGCAGCCGTTCCGTGAGGTAATCTTTGCCACATTTCCGTTTGCCCGAGAACAGCAGCACGATTCGGGGGTTGGACATGATTGTAAGGAATTTCCCCTGAATTTCTACTGTTTTGAAATGCAAATTTTCTCTGCGTGTCACAGGAGAAAGTGCGCGATGAACACATACTTGCGTGGTCATGAGTTCATCTGGTTCATCTACTCCAGAAAACAAATCCTCCACCCTAATTTCAAATTACTCAAATCTGCCCCATTTACTGTTTTCAGAGTTATTTCGGTTTAATTTTTTTAGTATTTATTTTAAT
The DNA here is from genome assembly GCF_015732765.1 of Culex quinquefasciatus. Taxonomy (NCBI): domain Eukaryota; kingdom Metazoa; phylum Arthropoda; class Insecta; order Diptera; family Culicidae; genus Culex; species Culex quinquefasciatus. Next base: position 106,404,687 of record NC_051861.1, read on the forward strand.
TTGTTTAGTATTTTATTTATGATTTTCTACTCCTTCAATAGAGTTATCTACGTGCGCATGTATTGCGTGTACGTACACAAAAAAAAGTGAGGTTAAAATTTGTACCAGCCAGCAAAACAAATGGTGTGCTAGTGTGTGTGAGATCGGGCTTAGATAGCTCTAGAGTTATCTAAGCCCGCTCTCACGCACACTAGCACCCCATTTGTTTTGCTGGCGGGTACAAAATTTAACCTCAATCTTTTTCGTGTACGTACACACAATACATGCGCACGTAGATAACTCTCTATAGGTCTATTCCCGTACTTGCAGAATTGCAGAATTTCTGCAGCTTCTGCAGAATTCTGCAGCCAGCATAAGTCACTTTTTTGCAGCACGTTCCCGTACGTTTCAATTCGCTCTCTTCATCTCTCTCTTTTGCAGAAGTTCTGCAAGGAGAGAAACTGCAAAACTTTTGCCTGGGTAGCGCGTTCCAGTACTTTTTCTGCAATATTGTACACAGTTGAGTGGATTTACTCAAATTGGGTATTAAAGTTTTTTTTTAAAATTATTTCAACATATTAAAAAAATGGTTCACAAAAAAAGTAATTAAAAGAAGTTAACCTCTAGAAATTAATATTAGAAACAACTTAAATTTTGTACATTAGGTAAACAATTTTACAAATTAGAGTGGCAGGTACGTTTAATAAATATGATTAAGAAAAGACAAACATAGGATTTATATAGAAGGGACCAAAAACACATGGTTTAATTGCAGAATGTTTGAAAGATTATTCATAATAACATAAATAAATTATGACTAGATGTCACATGAAAGAACAACGGTGACGCAGCAAAATGAACAAATTTGAAAAATGAATCAAAAACTTATTTTTTTTAAACTTAAATTAAGAAATCTGGAAATTAAGAAATCCATGATTAAAAATATAAAAAAAAACTAATATTTTCAAATTGAGAAACTTTCAAAAAACATAAATCAGATATTTGAAAAAAATTAAAATGCAAATAATTATATCAGAAAAATATAAAAAGAGCAATAAATCACAAATTCAAAGCTTAAACATTCAAATAATTGTAAACTAAATATTTCAAAATGTTTATAGTTTAAAAAGAATCTTAATTTTGAAAATTCAAGATTAAAAATAAAGGTTGAAAAATAAATTGAAATAAAAAAAACTAAAGTTTGAATATTTCTGAGTTCAGAACACCAAAAATTCAAAAGCAACAGTTAAAAATAATAAGACTGAAAATTAAAGAAATTATAATTTCAAAAATAAGTAAAACTAAAAAATTCTGTTACACAAAAATTTTAAAACTCAAACATAAATAAAATAGATACAGTCCAAATTTCCAATCTCTAGATCCTCTAAATTTAAGTTTCTAACCTAAAATATGACTCCAAAAAATGTGTGTTTTTTATGATTCAAGATTGCGAAGAATTTGAGAATTTAGGAACTTAAGAATTTAATAATTTGAGAAATTAGGAATTTAAGAATTTAAGAATTCAAGAATTTCAGAGTTTCAGAATTTTAGTTTTGACAAAATTACATCTTTTTTTTTTTTTTTTTTGTTCATTGAGAATACAAATTGGTAGCACCGTTAAAGGTACAATTAATTGTTTGCCAATTAAATTTACCTATTATTTTAACACTACTAAATATATACTAAATCAATTTAAGATCAAAAGTTATTCCTGTACAAATATTTATTTGAAATTATTAAACTCAAAAGAAATGTGTATTTTAAAAGATTTTAAAACAATTTGTTTTTATAGTGTATTTTGTCTTGTTGAAGTACTAGTCGTTTTTATCAGATAAAAAAACACTTAAAAAATCGCTTTATCATTAACATGAATGAACTAAGCCTGAAATCGTTAACATAAAAAAATGTTTTCAATAAAACCAGACATAAAAAAAACTACCCCAAAAAAATTTATTAATACAACTAATAATAAAATGCTTAATTTCACCCAACTTGCAAATTTTATGTAAGCGTGTACTCAACATCCATCACACCAAATTGCAGTAACTTTTCAACAAGAAAGAGAAAAGAGAGCTTGCAGAAAAGTACGGGAACGCTCTGCTGCCGTTTTTGTGCAGAATTGCAGAATTCTGCAGTACGGGAATAGACCTAATGTCTCATTTAACGTTATTGATTGTTTATTTCGTTTATTTATTCATTTCTCATTTTTATGACGTATTGTATAAAAATTTAATTAATAAGTATTTATAACTTATTAGTTTATTTTCAATGCTACTTTTTGTTTTAAGTTAGCGATTCCATGACAATTTCCTGATGAGCAAAGTGGCAGGTTGGTCGGATTTACATATTCCGGAGAAAAACGCGTAAGTTTACTTCAACTAGACCGGAGACTTTATCCAGGTTTTTAAGCGAAGATGGCGTTCCAATGATGAACGTCCGAAATGTCAAAATCGCGCAGTAGCACCAACATTAGAAAAACAAATGTGGCAGTCATGCCATGGCACACTTTTTTGCAATGTTGGTACCACTGCGTGATTTTGACATTTTGGGAGTTCACCATTTGAACGCCATCTTCGCTTAAAAACTTGGATTGAACCGCGTGCTTTTGTAACGGATGTCGTAACACACTTGTTGTTGTTTTGCAGCTCTGACAGCTGCGCGTGAGGTCGAAATAAGGGGTTCGGCCTAGGGGGGTGACACTTCGGTTCTGCCGGGGCTGAAACCTCGAGCTCGGAGCCAGCACCGGTCTGGAACCTTGTCTGGAACTTTGATTAAAAAGAAGTCAAATTTGTTAAATCAGTTTAGCGTGCACCGCACAGCTAGCTGTCACTGTCAATCAACGAAAACAAAACACGGGCCAACAAGTTTTTTTCTTGCGAAAATTTGCACGTGGTTTTCAACAACAGCAATAAAAGTGGTCCAGTTTCAGGCTACCGAACCGTTCGATGGCCACTCAACGGTATTCCCTCCCGATCGCGAACCGATGTACCCCCAAGTCTGTTTGCATCTCCCGTTTTCGAGCGACGGGTTGCAGCGGCAAGCCAAAAGCGCCCGCTTATTCGAAGAACCCGAAGAGCCATACCAAGTGATCACTCGCAAGGCTGCGGCATTGGGAACTCGGCGTGTGGAACTCGGTCCCGCGAGCTCATGGACCTGGACTGAGACCGAGGAATTCCGCTTGATCTACCGGACTTGAACAACCGGGGCAGGCGAAGTGGCTACAATGATGGCTCGCAGGTCTCAATCCCAGGTTTGGGAATGTTCCGGTCTCGGTGATGTTGAACCGGTAGAAGCGAAATCCGCTGGCGAAGATGGAGCAAAAACGGAAAAATGAGGCTGGTCCAGAATCCAGTACGTGAGGGCAAGGGGAAAGAGATAAGGAGAAGGTCGCGGCTTTTGGAAACCCGTAGAAGAAAACGAAGGTGATTCGAGATGAAGTGACACTTGCAGAGGTTAAACGACCGGAAATGTGCTAAGATTGACCTCGAGTTTGACCAGTGATGGAGAAGAATAGAACCTTTGTAAACTAAGTTATCAGTAATCAAAAATACGAAATTTGTAATAGTAATGGAAAGAAAATCAAACCAAAAGATGGTAGTTAGTCAAGCCAAAACACTTATACATTACTTATACAAACTTATAAACTGTTAATTCTGGATTGCAATGACTAATAATTAGTCATAAGTCTGAATAAAATGGTTGAGGATGTTGGGGATTGTTTTATTGAAATTTACAGTTATAAAAAGACGACACGAGTCGACCAACTAAACCCTTATCTAATTCGAATATAAAACGCCTTTTCTTGAGCCACATTTGTGGGACGCAATGGCTCATTTGAATCATCCCCCGCAAACGGTCATTGGCGTTAAAAAGAGGAATCCTCTAGCCGTGCAGAACATTCCGCTGGAAGCGACCACCCAGTTGCTGGCGAAGCTGCAGATCTAGACCATTAAGGCTTTATTCGAATTGTTGGCCATGATCATAATCACACCGGTGTTGATTGGCAGCGCCGAACATAGTCTTCAGCACCGGATTCTGCGGGAAATCAGTTGACGCCACCTTCTGATGAGGAGGCAATGCATTTCAGAAGCGGTAATGATCGTGATTGGCATCATCATGTCTGTAATTAGCATCGAAAGTTATGTTGTTGCAGTTGCCACGAACCCCGGCTAATCGAACAATCTGCCACCGGATCAGTGTAGGACATCGGCGGCAAAATCAACTGCTGGCCACTGGCTGCAGGAGCTGAGTAAGATATGGAGACAAATTTGTCTTCGGGTTTTGAAAAAAGGCAAGATGACATCAGATTCTGAGCGGGAAACAACTGCAGTGGAGTTTCAGTGGATAGCACAAATCCGTGGAAGTCCACTGTAGCCAGAATTACAGGATTCTTACCTTAGGGATTGTCCTCCACCGGAAACCGTTCGAGTGTTGCCCGACTTGGGACGATGGTCGCAAAAAATAATTTTCTCCAACACCATCGGTAATTCTGATGGCTCATTCCACCAAAAGAAATTTGTTCAAAAGATAAACAATCTACTTCAAGATGAGCATGACGTTTCTAAACGTCTAACGTTACACTCTCAACAAATGATACTCAAATTTGGCAGAATTGTTGGCTCGGGGTTCAAAAGTTCTGGCGCCGAGCCAGACCCGCGCCCGAAACCTGAAGTGGCACACTCTTGGGTTCGGCCGACTAAGTCGACTGCACTGTAACTGAAAATCGCACTTTGCTGAGTTCGTTTTCGCACTTTTTCATACGATTTTTTCAGTTCAACTGCGATTACACTTTTTTGTGTAATCGCAGTCGAACTGAAAAAATCGTATGAAAAAATGCGAAAAAGTGCGAAAACGAACTCAGCAAAGTGCGATTTTCAGTTACAGTGTGGATGACGACTACAGAGTTGTTCATCTCAACATTTCCGGAATTCCATTTCCCAGAATGGACGTTTTCCGGAATGGACGTTATCTGGAATGGACATTATCTGGAATCATAGAATAGAGAAAGATTCTATGATAAAACTATCCAGAAATTAAAAGTGAGAGTGTGTGCGTGCAACATGGAGTTAAACTATAAGGCTTTCTAGTCAGAAATTTACCAACACGTTAAAAGTATGTTTACATGACAGCTGGACGTTTGTTTGCATCAGGTTTCCTATCTCTTTCTAGCAAAAAATTTTTGTCAGGCGACTTCTAGCTGGTTTTTTTGACTGACTGCCCGATATGTCAGCCAACATACTTCGCAGGGCTGTGACAGCTACAGCTCGATCATTGTTTGCATCAGGACACTGTGACGAGGAGTTCGTCATTTTTGAGTTAAGTTATATTTTTTTCACTGGGCCTAGAAAGCCTTATTCAAAGTGCTATGGTATATAATCTTCACAACAACTTCACGGAAAGTTTAACTCCATGTTGGCATTGCCATGATGTTGCACACACTCTCACTTTTAATTTCTCGATAGAGTTTTATGACGTTTCGCGTACGCTCACAAGTGCATCATTTGGTTTTGCTGGCTGACAAAATTCAACCTCATTTTATTTTCGTGTACGTACACGCAATACATGCGCACGTAGATATTGCACATTGCGCACATTGCGAGATAAAATCACGTTTCTCCATCGCTGTGAATGATTATTGCCGCCTAACTACCGCAGTGTAAAAAGCAGCAAGTTGAACTGAAATTCTGTATTGATTTGGCTGTCAACTTGGTTTGTTTTGAATATTTTCCAAAAAGTCAGCTGAAAACTCAAGGCAACCTTTGACAACAGCCAGAAATTTGTTCTGCGATTGTCATGCGGCTGTCATGCGACCATTATCTTGCGGTCATACCACCGCGCGTGAACTCTAATTATTAACGCCCGCAATAATATTAATAATTTCAAGAAAAATTAGAATCCTGCGCTTCAATTAATCGCTGCAGAAAGATAACGTCGCAATGGAAAAACCTATAGGAAAGGCAAGAGAGTAGGCTTAGACAAAAAAAATTAAAAACATGTTGATTGTCAATCTGAAAAAAATCGTAGGGAATGTTGGTGCTTGCTGTCGATTTCAGTTTAGTTGATCTTCGCGGCCGGCTCAGTGGCATCCCTACCGTTGCTGGAATCTGCAAACTTCGTGATAAACTGTACCGTACCGTCGAATGGAGGGACTGCGGGCGGGCGTTGTTGGCTTTGCCGGGACGGCTCCCCCTCGTTGCAGAACCTGCTGCCCTGAGGTTAAGCCGCCTGATTTTGTTGGCACTAAAAGGCGCAAGACGACGGGGAAAATGGACCCAAACATTTACAAAAACATGGTTCCACGCCAACTACAAAAGCCAACCAGAGAACGGACCACCGGAAGATACAGATTTGTTGAATTTTCATCAAGTTTAATTTTACGAAAACTGATTCATGTACTGTGATTACAAAGAGACGAGTTGTTCCTTTTAATTCCGCTATATATTTTTAATATCTTGACAGATACGTATTTCGTCTACTACTTGCAGACTTCATCAGTGTTCTGTTCTCGACTGAAGGTTCATCGCTGGTGTATCCATATTTGTAGTTACCGTAAACTGGGGTCAATCGGGACACATGGGGCGAATTGGGACAGCAGTTTTATCCATGTTGGAGCACAATATTTTGATTTTTCTGGTTGGTTTCGGTTAGAACAGACTCATGCCAACATAATGTGTACGTCCATTTCCAAATTTAAAAGCTTTAAGTGCTCTAAAAACTGCTGTCCCTATTCAGACTGTAGTCCCGATTCACCCCAGATTACGGTACTATTTGTAGTTCATGTAATAAAAAAAAATCCGTAAGAATAGAACTTCAACACGGGTTTTAAGATCTCCGCACGGAGAAAAAAGAGTTCCCAAAATCGTGAACAAGCGTTCATGAAATTCGGAACCACGAACAAAGTGTTCAATTTCCATGGTACGATTTTGAAAAACGTACCATGAAATTTGAACACTTTGTTCGTGGTTCCGAATTTCATGAACGCTTGTTCACGATTTTGAGAACTCATTTTTCTCCGTGCGGTGGCCCTAGGGGTGAGACACATGCCCTAATCAACCAAAAATTACCAGCTAGTTGATTAAAAATTACAGCTAGTTGATTAGAATTATCGCTAATCGATTAGTGTATTCCTGCCTTTTCACTTTTATCTTGGGCTGATGAGCAAACGTCAAAACATCACAACATAGCAAAATTCATCGTGCTTGCGGCCGTTTGACAAATGTAAGGCAACCGTCCAAAGTGGCCAACCTGGTTCTGGAACCTATTGCCCACGAATTGCCAATTGGAGTACGATGGTGTTATCGAGGTGTGCAAACGACCGACGAATTTACAGGGCAGCAGATTATGCGGAATCAAACCGATCCGGCGGTAAAGTTGCGGCGTGGAAATTTTTAAAAATAGATTCTGTCGCCGTGAACAAAGGAGCTTACGCCAATTCCTGAGCATTCTGAGTAGCAGTTTATGTCGGAGGACACGTTCCAATGAAGATCCTCTCGGGGGCGTAGCTGACGCGATCCTCGACGGCGTCGATACAAGGAGACAGATTATTTGCAGCAGATGACGGTGCAGGTAGTAATCTTTCACCTCGTTTGTGAGCACCTTCACGTTCGAGCCAATCGGTGCTCCGTCCTCTACACGAATGTTCCCTCGCCCCAGCACCACATCTCTCAACAATTTGATGAAAATGCCAAAGAAAAGTTTGAGCTCCAGCTGCTCATGGATAATACAGCCAATTAGAAACCAAATCCATCAACTTGTCCAAGCTGACCTTGTAGAACGTAAGCTCATCCGCGTATCCCAACTTAAAACTCCGAATGTTTGGTGTTCGGCTGCTTCGGCTTCACTTTCTGTGGTCATATTGCCGTTCCGCGGTGTTGTGGCCAACCGGATTCCGTTTTGTCTAACGGCTAAGCCTATCGAAAATGTCATCATCAACGCAACGGAAGCATTCAGCCCCCACCCCCACCCCACCTAAGTAAAACACAACCAAAAGAACGGTTTTTATTAAATTTCATCGAGTAAAGTTTTACAGAACTATTGTGAAAAATTAAAAACAAGTGAAAATATTTAAATTCTTATAAGAAATCAGTGCGACGAACAGTCTGGTTCCCCTAGATCAATATTTCGTTAAACCGCTCCGACAGGCACATTCCACGTCAACCGCCTCATGTTCACTCACGACACCTGGAATGTTGGGCATCATAGGCCGGCTGACAGCTGGACAATTTCCTCGACCGAAACCTGCTCGGACACCACCTAGTTCAGGTAGAGCAGCTCGTTGTTAACCGTCACGAGTTTTTCGTCGCTGACCGTACACAGAGAAGAGTTTTCCGGGTCCGCCAATTTTTTTTCTGACTCACTTGCTGCCTCGGAGGAGATGTCCGATTGCGTCGATAAGGATTCACTGGCTAGGCGATAGGAACTATCTTGTAGTTTCTTCTCCGCGGCTTCCGAGGATTGTTTCGGTTCGGCTGGTGACACATCCCTAACGGACCACCACAACCTCGGTACCAGCCGCTGGCGCAGGTGAGTCGAAGTGGGCATCGTGGGTTCCCCGTCGTCCGAATCTAACAGCTAGTTTGGCTTGTCCGATTTTAGCTGATTGCTTCAACTTTTGAGGCGAAATCTTAATCACTTAGGTTTACGGACGAAGTGGTGGGACGGTGAGACGTTAGGAGAGCGCCCTTGGATGCTGCGGACAGTGGCTTGCTTTTCGTTGAATTGAACAAACATTCAGCAATAGTTCCAAGCTTGGTTCCAAGTCATCGTTGTGTCGATTTGCCGCATATTTGGGGGGCACTTTTGTCGCGGAACTGCTGCTGGTTCTACTAGTGACGACGATCTGGCCGGAGCTGCTAGCTCGAACGAGTTTTTGTCGATCGTTGCCCGGACGCAGCTGGGAGGAATCTGGAATCGTAAACATAACCTTACTGTTCTATTTATTAAATTTCAACTGTTCCACTCACCATCCGACTTTTCGATATCCAGAGGGTCCCTTCACGACAGTCTGTAGACTGGACACGAGTTCTTGGCCAGATTGACCAGTTAATGCACACAAATTTTGTCAGCGGTCATCGAGAAAACAAATCAAAACATTAAACTGACAGAACGGAGTTTGGTCACACGTCAAGATCATTTGGTACGAGGTGTGAATGCTCTGTCAAATAGCCACTAATTAATTAGCTAATCAACAACAAATCAGCGCTAATTGATTAGCGAAAAAATAATCGATTGGGTGTGTCCTGCCCCTAGGGTGGCCCTAGAAACAGTATAAACTGGTCATGCAACGTATAGAACTTCTTGAATTTGAATATAGAGTGTCTCTAGCAAGTCTAGTGCAATTTCGTCTTCTGGACAAGTTTTCCATGTTCCCCGGTGGCCACATCCGGTTTCTCAAGTGTAACAAAGTCTTCGACCCCCTAACCAAACCGGCCTCACCCCACCCCCTTACTGTGTTACATTAGGCTGGTACAAATATTTTTAAAAGTTTTTGTCACCCCCCCCTTCAAAATTGGCCCGAAAAATCAGGGGGCAAAAAAAATATTGTTACAATAAACTTCAAAATTTCAATGAAAATTCAAGTGCAACCAGCTGAAATCAAATTAAAATACATTCTTCTGCGTTTAAAATCATTTTTAGCATGTTTGGGTGCATTAAAAAATCTTAAGATTTTTTTGAAAATTTTCGATGCAAAATCTTTTTTTTCGATACAATTTTTGTTTTTGTCAGATCTTAGATTTTTTGAAAACAAATGATTGCAAAACAACTGAACTAGTGTAAAATGCATTTTAAAACACTTTTTTCCTTTAAATGTGAAGACTATGGCTTGTTATTTAAATTTTTATATTTTTTTATTTTTTTGCCCCCCCTTGACCTCGGCCAGGGCCGAGGGACAAAAACTTTTTTAAATATTTGCATCGGCCTTATAAAAGAACGCCACCGGTTGGCCGGTCTTCTAGGCTGAATGCAGCGGTTCTATGGCTTCTATGGCCTTCGCGGTGGGCTTGGTGTTTTTTTTTAGCTTCGCCCCTGGCTAGATGAACGCACTGCGTTCCTGGCTTCTTCGGGCAGATATTTTCGGAGTTGAATTGGCAGCCTTAGCATTGGGTGGTCCGGGTATGGGCTCAAATGGCGGATGCAAGTGCCGCCGATTCACCAACGAGGGACAATTCAGCCCGACAAAGCCATCACCACCCACAGTGCGTCCATCCGACCCGATACGAAGACCGAGGATCGCCATGCGGATGCCTGCCGCGAAGGCCACGGAACCGTTGCATCCGGCAAAATTTCTGAAAATAATTTTCTAAACCTTTGTAAATTGACAGCAATCGAAAATGAAAATCAACACGGTTGCTGCGATGAATTTGAAAAACGTTCGCGCTCGTATATCTTTGAGACCCCTACAAGAAAATAACCAAAAATGATTTTTTTTTCAATACGCGCAATAACTCGCTCCCAGATTTGGGCGCTCCCATTTTGAATAAACGTGCAAGATTTGTTTTTGATCGGTATCTTTTAAAAATCGTGTACACTCTTACCAAAAATCATGATTTTTTGAGTTCCAAATCCCACTTTTCATACGAATTTTTCAGTTCAACCCATATAACCATTTTTATGGTTGTAGTACCTGAACTCAAAAAATCGTATGAAAAGTGGGATTTGGAACTTAAAAAATCATGATTTTTGGTAAGGGTGTACGCCTAGGTAAATAATTCTTTGTTTACCAAATGCCAAATGTGCGTCTTTTTTTTTAATCACGTTTAATTTATGACTAAAATAAATTTCTCAACTTTTTCGAATCACTGTGGTAAGTTCTTCCAAAACTTCTTTATTCCGACAAATAATAGCACAAAACATTTTCAGAAAACCGACGCATTACTCCAAAATGCACCCGGAACGGCCCTCCTCGTCACCACCGCCCCAAAAACGCTCAAAACCCGAGGTCGCCGCGGAGGTCGAAGAGTACGAGATGCTGATCGAAGACGATTACCTGGAAGCGAAAGACTTCCCCCTGGACGTCGTTCTGAAGGTGGAACCACCCGACTCGGGCGTAACGGTGCGGCACACCAACGGCCAGGACGAGTTCGTTGCCGTGGAGGCGTTGGCCCCGTGGAAGGTCGGCCAGCTGGGCTGTTCGGCGCGGATTTTCCACGCCGACATGGAGATCGTGGTGCACAATCTGGGCTGCCTGCTGGCCATCGACGACACCTTCGTGGCCAAGGTCGGGCTGGCGGATTTGGCGGCACTGGGCCGGGCCCGGAGCTTCCGGCAGGCGAAGATGGCACTGCTGAGACAACTCTGCATCGTCCAAGTGCTGCTGGATTACGTTACGGTGGCACGCGAACGCGCTCGAACCGAGCTGCTGCAGCTGATTAATGGTTTGCGGAAGCAACCGGTCACGGTGGACACGAGCGAGATTTACGGAATTGTTCGGAAATCGTCGGAATTGGACTTTGTGGGACTTTGTCAGCAACTTGGCAAAAATGTGAGCGTGTCGGAAGAGCTGCGAGAGCAAGCGAGGAATCTGCTCCAGGTCGAGCTGGCCTGCGAGCGGCGTAACCGTTGGTTGAACAACGTCCCGACCGAGCTGGGTGAGGACGCGACGTGCAAGTTGAACTCGACGCTGCAACTGCTGTGCGCCAAGGTGTTGGAAACGCACGCGACCGCCCTGCTGGACAGGGCTCCGGAGTTTCTGCGCCTCAGGCTGAAGGACGTCCCGCAGGGAACGCTGTTCCGAGTCGATCCCGGTGCGGTGCAAATGTTTTACGACCTGGACAAGGCGCTGAGCGGGGAGATTTTCCGGCAGCCGCTGCAGGATCTGGCCGAGCGATGGACCAATCGCTTGAAGTCGATCGAGGATGATGCTGGGGTCGTCATCTCGGTCAATCCGATCTTCTTCTCGCTGTGTCGTGGGTTGGAAGAGGTGATGGTGGAACTCTTCGGCGGCTACAGCTTGCTGGAGAGCGATTCCAAGGGCTGGCATCCGGTTATAATCGCGGAAATGCTGTTGAAAACGGATCTTGCCAGGTGTCTTCACCGGGAGCATCTCTTCATCTTTCGGCTGCTGAAGCATTTTGATCCGGCGGTGGTCGAAAACGTAGAACCATTTGACTATCAACCGCGGAGGTTGCTTAAATTGCTGGGTGAAAAGCCGTCCAAAATTGCCGACGAGTTTTACGCGTGGTTTTGTCTGCTGGACGACGCCCTGCCGGCCGACTGGGACCTGACCCTGTACGAGCAAATCGTACGCAACTTTGTCCAGCTCCTGACCGGTGCAAGTCACGCCCAGCTGGAGACAATTCGAGTCATCACGCTCAACACGGCCCGCTTTATCGTGCAGACGTTTCCGCTGGTGGCCTCGGCACGTTCCGGCGAAGACGCGCAAATTCTGCAAGCTCAGCTCGAGTTCATCAACAGGACGATGCTCCGATCGACGGAGTGCACCACCTACTACCGAGATCTGATCGATGTGTTCAGCGCCTATTGGAAGAATCGCAGTCAGATCGTGGAGCGAATTTCCCCCAAGAACGAAGGTATGGAACGGATAAAGAAAGACCTGCTGAAGATCGTGATCGTGGCTTTAAGCAAGAACGTCGGCGCCGACCTGCTAGTCTCGCTGTTTCGATCGTTGAACGACTTCCTTCTCGAGTTAACCGACGTCCCGTTCGACTGGCTGATCAAGTCCGTTCCGGGGCTGGCGATGAGTGGCATGATCGAGTTCAAACTGGTCGAACCGATCGCGAACAAGTGGAGCGGAACCGCGAACCAAACGTACCGCGTTACCAACCCGCAAAAATTCCAACAAATGCTGTTCCTCATGGCGGAAGGATCGACCTGTCCGCGGCACTACACGATCGACGCGATCACAACCCTTCTCAGCTACATCTGCGCCCAGCTCGAGTGCGCCCGCTGGACCGACTCCGATCAGCTCACATCCACCGCCGCGCTCATCTCTTCCATGCGCAGTTCACTGATTTATCTACGCGAGCAGGCCGAGTACGTGTCGTTCGAGGTGTTCCTCGAGGAGAGCACCAAACCGTTCAGCAGTCTGATCGAGACCGGCGGTCAATCACTGTCCGGCTTCCTCCGACGGGTCTCCCTGATCAAGGAGTCGTTCTGCTACCTGCGCAAGCAGAACGAAATGAGCCTTCCGGAGGCGTTGCGGGCGTTTGGCAAGTTGAACGGAGGAACCACCGCGGAAGAGCCGATCCAGCGCGCCTACCAGCGGTACTGCGATCGGTTCGTGCAGTACATGGCGGAACGCAACTCGCCGCGGGACCACCCGAAGGTACGGTTACGGGATTGGTTTTAGAATTCCAAAGCATCCGAAATTTTTAAAATCCTCAAGTTATTATGATTTCTGATATTATTCCAAAAAAACTAGAAATTTCCAAAGAAAAATCCAAAGGTTCCTAAAATTTCCAAAAGTTAACAAGCTCCAAAAACAAACAAAAATCAAAAGCATCGGAAATTTTCAAAATTTCGTGAATTTAAAAAAAAATAATTTCTTCTACTTGTATTATAATTTTATATTTATTTATTTTTATAATTTCTGGAATGGAAAAATTTTAGGAATTTTTGAAATCTTTAAATTTCTAAATTCCAGAAATTCTTAAAATTTCTGAAATCTTAGACATTTCTAAAACGCATCAAATTCCTAAGTCCCGATATAAATTTAAATTAAAAAAAAAAATCCAGAACTTTCTTAAAGGTAATGTCAATAATTTCTGTATTCTTAGAATATTTCATAATCTATATATATTTTTTTTTAAATCAAAAAAATCAAATTATTCGCTCTACAGCATTGCCTTGGCGTTCTCGATTGCGAGATTCCTACTCGAAACTAGGTGTTCGAAGGCTTGATTGTTGAGGCAATTGCAAACCTCTTTTTACACCTTAGCTTCCATCTACCCCGGGATTCGAACTGACGACCTTTGGATTGTGAGTCCAACTGCCTACCAGCGACTCCACCGGGACAGGACCCAGGGAGACGACTCCTACACCTGGACTGAGCTAACGACCTAACCTTTTTAGGTAAGTCCGGGGCCAACATTTACTTCCCGTCCGACGGAAGGCGTGATCAGACAAATCTCGACTCGAAAAATGCCACCGGGACCGTCTGGGATCGAACCCAGGCAGACTGGGTGAGAGGCAATCACGCTTACCCCTACACCACGGTTTTTTTTTTAATTTTCGTTTTTTTCTAGTTTTTGGAATTTTAGAGAATTTTAGAAATTGTTTGAATTTTAAATGCTTTTGGAATTCAGAAAATTCTTGTAAGTTCTGATATTATTCCGAAAAAATCTAAAAAAATCCCCATAAAAATACAAAAGTCCTAAAATTTTAAAACATCTGAAATTCCTAAAATTTCCAAAAGTTAACAAGCTCCAAAAACAAACAAAAAATCAAAAGTAACAGAAATTTTCGAAATTCCTTGAATTTTAGAAAATATTTAAATTCTTCTACTTGTATTATAACTTTATATTTCTTTTTTTTTACAATTTCTGGAATTGCAAATTTTTAGGAATTTCTGAAATCATTAAATTCCTGAAATTTTAGACATTTCTAAAACTCCTAAAATTCCTAAAATCCCGAATTAAAAATCAAACCATCCACATTAACGACCCCCGGGTCTTTTGTGGTCTCTATTGCAAGTTTCTGCTCGAACCTAGGAGTCCGAAGGGGGAGAACACCCAAACCTCTTTTTACTCCAAGGAACCTTCCACCCCAGTGTTTGAACTGACGACCTTTGGATTGCGAGTCCAACCGCCGCCAGCGATTCCACCGGAGTAGGCTTGGTTTGGTGTGTTGTTTGTACTTATGGCATGGAGACAACTCCTACACCTGGAATGACAACCAAGGCCGGGACCGACATTTTACTTCCTCATCCGATATAAATTTAAAATAAAAAAAAAATCACACGTAGAAAAATATTTTGTAGAATCAGCCTGTACGAGGTTTGATTCAACAAATTTTTTGTTGAATATAATCAACGCCGATTTTGCGTTGAAACAAACCTTGATTTTCTCAATTCCACAAAAATCTTTTGTTGTTTTGAAAAAGTTGCTTTGACGTTTAGCGTTGTTTCAACAAAAATCTTGATTTTCAAATCAACAAACCGTTTTGTTGATTCAAATATGCCTTATTTTTCTGCGTGCAATAATTATTATATTTTAGAAATATTTTATTGTCTACATTTTTTAGTAATTTTAGTTTTTGCCTTCCTCACGTTACTGAGGAAAGGCTATAAAATCACTCGAAAAATGAACTTCTCAATTAGACCTCCTAGACCCACCTTCATGTATACCTATCGACTCAGAATCAAATTCTGAGCAAATGTCTGTGTGTGTGGTGGGATGTTGATCAAAAAATTGTCACTCGATTATCTCGACATTGGCTGAACCGATTTTGTCCGTTTTGGCGTCATTCGATCCGTCTTGAGTTCCCATAAGTCGCTATTAAAAATTATGCAGTTTAGTTAAGTACTTCAAAAGTTATGCTAAAAAAACGATTTTAGCAAAAGTCCGGAAGATTGTAAAAAGGGTGGTTTTTGAAAGAAAACCCGTCATGCTATACATTTTCAGAAAGGTATTTAAAAGACCTTTCCAACACGTCCAAGACATTGAAGATCTGACTATCCTATCAAAAGTTATAAGCACTTAAGTGTTATTTATACGCTTTTTGGAGGCCGGATCTCAGATATGTTGATAAAAACGTTGTCCGGATCTCTCATGCGACCTATCGTTGGATAGGTATTCAAAAGAGCTTTCCAATGCGTCCAAAACATTGAAAATCTGACAACCCTATCAAAAGTTATAAGCACTTAAGTGTTATTTACGCACTTTTTTCATTTTGGATAACACCCTTTAAAGGCGCCAACCACCTAAGGGTGGATTAAGTAACGTTTTTTTTTGTAGTTTTTGGAATCTTAGAGAATTTTAGAAATTGCTTGAATTTTAAATGCTTTTGGAATTCAGATTTTTTTTTGAATTTTAAAATTCCTGAATATCTTATAACTTCTGGTATTATTCCAAAAAATCTTAAAAATCCCCATAAAAATCCAAAAGTTTCTCAAATTTTTAAACATCTAAAATTCTTAAAATTTTCTAAAATTAGCATTCCTAAAATTCTATAAAATCCAAAAAAATCTCAAAAAAAAAACATTTATATAAATTTCTAAAATTACAGAAATTCTTAAAATTCCGTGAATTTAAAAAATACTTATATTTGTATAATAATTCTATATTTCTTTTTTTATGTATTTCTGGAATTTCTGGACTTTCAAAAATTTTAGGAATTTGTGAAATCTTCAAATTCTTAAATTGTAGAAATTCTTAAAATTCCTAAAATCTTATAAATTTCAGAAACTCATAAAATTTCTAAAATACTGAAATAAATTAAAAATTAAAAAAAAAAGAAATTACTTTAGGGTAATATGTCAATAATTTCTGTTTTTTCGAATTATGTATTATCGATATTTTGTATTGAAATTTTCGACTTTTTTTTCAATTTTAGGAATTGCAAGGATTTTAAAAGCTTCTGTTAGGCCGTTGCAAATATTTTTTGAAGTTTATGTCCAAACATGCTAAATATGATTATCAATGCATAAAAATACATTTTAGATTCATAAAAGTTTTTTGGAAAAATATTTTTTTCCTGATTTTTCAGACCAATAAAACATAAACTTTGAAAAATATTTGCAACGGCCTTATTTATAATTTAAATAAACGCGAACTTAAAAAGTTTTTTTTTAACTTATAGAGATTAGAAAAAATTGGGAATTGGAGAAATTTAATAAGTTTTTATGGATTGGTAATTTTAAAAATTCAGGAATTTTCATAACCTTTGGAATTTCTGAGATTTTAGGAATTTAGAAGTTTGTTCAATACAGTCCAGACATCCGAAGCCTCGATTATCCGAAGGTTTGTATGGGACTTCGGACAATCGAATGACGAACAAAACTTTTTTTTTTTGTTTTTTTTTTTTCAAATTCGAGTTCTGCGACCCCATTTTAGTTAAATTTGAAAAGTTGATCGCCTATTAAACAATAAAAAGTATTTTTTTTTTTTTCAATATTCCATCTCCACCATATTTGCCGCTGTGCGTCCGGCTCCGACGAGAAGCCCCCAGCAAAGAATGTTTGCCACGCGAGAGAGTTTGACAGATCGAAGGGCCCGCCGTCAACACCATTCTCAAAGTACGCAACGGCACTCACGGCACTCACGGTTGACAGTGGGCCGAGTACAGTAACAGCGCAATCTCATATCCCACATCCCCCTTCTGCTTTTTAAAAAATATATCCACGCTCATATGATAATGAGTTCTAAAAAGGAGTTCAAAAAAAACTTTACCGACTTCAAGGAGGCGAAACATGACCTTACCACCCAACCAAACATTCAGACCGGGACCGAAATAGACTTTTCCATGCGACGGAAGGGAATATCAAGCATTTCGTCCCAAGAAACGCTAACCATGTCGACTGAGATTGAACCCAAGCAAGAGGCAATCCCGCTTTCCACTACTGAAACTTCAAAGTATTGATTACAGACTGTCTAGAGAAAAACAGACTGATCGATGCAAATTAAATAGGCACTGGCCACGTATGTGTCGAATTTGCAACACGTTTTGCTGGGCGAAAAGGGGTGCTTGGTTTTCAGCGTGTTTGGTTTCCAGCGACATTGGCTAATCTGTCAACCTTGACAATCGGTTATGTTGAGATGTAAACATTAGGAGCCCGGTTGCAATACATGCCATTTCCCTATTGTAATATATCTACATTGGACCTTTAGAAAAAGTAAGCAAGATATGTTACATCCAAAGGCGGTCAGGCCATTGATGTAAAACTTTATAAGTCGTTTGTAGTCCCTTCACTTCACACGCTAATAAACGCAGCTCTTTTTGAGCGAGAGAACGGTTGTTGGTAAGGAATCTCGATTTCCGGTGCTAGGAGCAGTACCGGAACATCATCCTACCCAAGCTTCCGCGCGACTGCAAACTCGCCGAAACGTTCCAAACACTCAATCCATTCTCTATCCTTTTTTTGACTCTCTAATGCCAAACAGCCAGTAGCAGGAAATCTTCTAGGCGGACATCATATTGTTTGCAGCATTCAAGCTTGAAGCGCGCGGGTAGCAGTGTCCACGAGGGCTTCCTTCTGCCGCCTTCAGACAACAACACCCTCAAGCAGTCTCTTTGATTCTGATCTCACAAGGGAGGGAGAGAATCAGCCTCCGGCCAAGTCTCAGAAGATTTCCGTCAAACACGTGGCAGTAACGTCCAGCCAACCGATCAACAATCGCGTTGCTAAGCAACCATAGTTGAACTCGGCAACTCGTGGTATCCTCAGCGAAAACTGGTCCAGCCCAGTTCCAACCTCCTACGATCTAAGCCAACAAGGTAAGGTCCACTCGAAACAAATGGCGGTCAGCGAGCAAGCAATATTCTCCTACCTTAAACACATAAGAGGAGAAGAACTGCCCAACCAAGCCAACTTTCAAGCGCGGTGATGCGGTATTTGCAGTGCTCATTGTTCCAGTTCATGGCGGTGGGAAGCGGCCAATGTGATCGAGCAGACCGGCAAGCTACAACGTCTTGCTCCACGATCACCGACACTTGAACAGATCACACGTGAAACAGCTGTTACAACAGGTAGCAGACTTCAGCACATCACCACCACCGACTTCGTTCTCAATCTTACTTCCACTAACTGTTTCCCCCCCACTACAGCTGTAATAGAATGGTTTAACTAGCCGAACTGGAGTTGCAAACCCTACTGGATCATTTAAGATGGGAGATGATACATCAAGGTTGGCCTGCCTGGCCTCTGATGTAAAACTTAATACATTATTTACTATACCCGACGAAACCAATCGAGTCAAAAAGGTTTGCTTTCAGCCCACTTTTTGGAATTCAGTCGTTGCTAATCCGAACGTAACAGATGGCGACGAGGATAACTCAAGACTTACACCCTTAAAGGAGGAGTAGTGGATTTTGAAATAATACTGGAAGACTCCTTCACGGACAGCCCAAGTCAACTTCGTGGTCTCAAAGCATCCTCGTGAATATGAACTCAACAAGCTCATGGCGGACCAGTTCATCGGTGGTTTGCGCTCTTCAAAAGACGTTAACATCCGCACAAAACTCATGTTCACGCCTGAGGTCACCACTGAAGACGCATGCACTTAGGATTCACACATCACCGAAGGTCATCGTTTCCAGAATCTCAGGCATGACATAATCATGGTGGGAAACAACAAGTTGGTAAACTCAGTTCGCAGTCAAGCAGTACAGTACCGACGATGGGGAACAGCTCAACAACAGACAGTTAGCCCAACCACCATCACCCTGGTGGACTGTGGCAAAAACCATTTCGACACGACTGGACCTTGAAGGAGAAGAAGGGTATAGCCAATATGCCGCCTACCGGGTCAATTCTACTCCGAAGCTCACGTTCCTGATGCTTAGCATAGACAGACCTCATGCATTCTGACACTGGTTTGGAAATCCTCGTATCAGGCGGAATTAGTGGCGACCAATTGTATTCACCACCGCTTTTGACCACAAAGCAGATAGCCAGAGAAGCAGCAGATCCCTAGCAGCTGAAGCAGTTGTAGACAAGTTGCAGAACTTAAATAATAGGTTAACTTCTTCGAAGTACTCAGAAACCTTTTCAAGTGGCAGAAGAAGCTTCAAGTGCATCCGTGAACATCTCCGTCGCGCTACCTCATCGACAAGATCTCGACCTGGTTATATTTAACATGGCACTTCTTTCCGGAATGCTCACTCACCTCTGGGGTCTTACCTCCGGTCCGACCAAGACGGAACAGTTCCCTCCTTGACGGCATCTCCTTCCGGAATGCACACTCAAAGACTGTTTACCTTTGACGCCCCAACAAAGGTCCGTTTAATCTCGGAGCAGTTCCCTCCTTGATGGCATTCTCTTCCGGAATGCACACTCAAGGAGTGTCCACCCCTGGCGTCTCACCAGGGGTCCGTTTGATCTCGGAGCAGTTCCCTCTTTGACGGCATTCCCTTCCGGAATGCACACTCAAGGAGTGTCCACCCCTGGCGTCTCACCAGGGGTCCGTTTGGTCTCGGAGTAGTTCCCTCCTTGACGGCATTCCCTTCCGGAATGCACACTCAAGGAGTGTCCACCCCTGGCGTCTCACCAGGGGTCCGTTTGATCTCGGAGCAGTTCCCTCCTTGACGGCATTCCCTTCCGGAATGCGCACTCAAGGAGTGTCCACCCCTGGCGTCTCACCAGAGGTCCGTTTAATCTCGGAGCAGTTCCCTCCTTGACGGCATTCCCTTCCGGAATGCACACTCAAGGAGTGTCCACCCCTGGCGTCTCACCAGGGGTCCGTTTGATCTCGGAACAGTTCCCTCCTTGACGGCATTCCCTTCCGGAATGCGCACTCAAGGAGTGTCCACCCCTGGCGTCTCACCAGAGGTCCGTTTAATCTCGGAGCAGTTCCCTCTTTGACGGCATTCCCTTCCGGAATGCACACTCAAGGAGTGTCCACCCCTGGCGTCTCACCAGGGGTCCGTTTGGTCTCGGAGCAGTTCCCTCCTTGACGGCATTCCCTTCCGGAATGCACACTCAAGGAGTGTCCACCCCTGGCGTCTCACCAGGGGTCCGTTTGATCTCGGAGCAGTTCCCTCCTTGACGGCATTCCCTTCCGGAATGCGCACTCAAGGAGTGTCCACCCCTGGCGTCTCACCAGAGGTCCGTTTAATCTCGGAGCAGTTCCCTCCTTGACGGCATTCCCTTCCGGAATGCACACTCAAGGAGTGTCCACCCCTGGCGTCTCACCAGGGGTCCGTTTGATCTCGGAACAGTTCCCTCCTTGACGGCATTCCGTTCCGAATGCACACTCAAGGAGTGTCCACCCCTGGCGTCTCACCAGAGGTCCGTTTGATCTCGGAGCAGTTCCCTCCTTGACGGCATTCCCTTCCGGAATGCGCACTCAAGGAGTGTCCACCCCTGGCGTCTCACCAGAGGTCCGTTTAATCTCGGAGCAGTTCCTCCTTGACGGCATTCCTTCCGGAATGCACACTCAAGGAGTGTCCACCTGGCGTCTCACCAGGGGTCCGTTTGATCTCGGAACAGTTCCCTCCTTGACGGCATTCCGTTCCGAATGCACACTCAAGGAGTGTCCACCCCTGGCGTCTCACCAGAGGTCCGTTTAATCTCGGAGCAGTTCCCTCTTTGACGGCATTCCCTTCCGGAATGCACACTCAAGGAGTGTCCACCCCTGGCGTCTCACCAGAGGTCCGTTTAATCTCGGAGCAGTTCCCTCCTTGACGGCATTCCCTTCCGGAATGCACACTCAAGGAGTGTCCACCCCTGGCGTCTCACCAGGGGTCCGTTTGATCTCGGAACAGTTCCCTCCTTGACGGCATTCCGTTCCGAATGCACACTCAAGGAGTGTCCACCCCTGGCGTCTCACCAGAGGTCCGTTTAATCTCGGAGCAGTTCCCTCCTTGATGGCATTCCCTTCCGGAATGCACACTCAAGGAGTGTCCACCCCTGGCGTCTCACCAGAGGTCCGTTTGATCTCGGAGCAGTTCCCTCCTTGACGGCATTCCCTTCCGGAATGCGCACTCAAGGAGTGTCCACCCCTGGCGTCTCACCAGAGGTCCGTTTAATCTCGGAGCAGTTCCCTCCTTGACGGCATTCCCTTCCGGAATGCACACTCAAGGAGTGTCCACCCCTGGCGTCTCACCAGAGGTCCGTTTAATCTCGGAGCAGTTCCCTCCTTGATGGCATTCTCTTCCGGAATGCACACTCAAGGAGTGTCCACCCCTGGCGTCTCACCAGGGGTCCGTTTGATCTCGGAACAGTTCCCTCCTTGACGGCATTCCGTTCCGAATGCACACTCAAGGAGTGTCCACCCCTGGCGTCTCACCAGAGGTCCGTTTAATCTCGGAGCAGTTCCCTCTTTGACGGCATTCCCTTCCGGAATGCACACTCAAGGAGTGTCCACCCCTGGCGTCTCACCAGGGGTCCGTTTGATCTCGAAGCAGTTCCCTCCTTGACGGCATTCCCTTCCGGAATGCACACTCAAGGAGTGTCCACCCCTGGCGTCTCACCAGGGGTCCGTTTGATCTCGGAACAGTTCCCTCCTTGACGGCATTCCGTTCCGAATGCACACTCAAGGAGTGTCCACCCCTGGCGTCTCACCAGAGGTCCGTTTAATCTCGGAGCAGTTCCCTCCTTGACGGCATTCCCTTCCGGAATGCACACTCAAGGAGTGTCCACCCCTGGCGTCTCACCAGGGGTCCGTTTGATCTCGGAACAGTTCCCTCCTTGACGGCATTCCGTTCCGAATGCACACTCAAGGAGTGTCCACCCCTGGCGTCTCACCAGAGGTCCGTTTAATCTCGGAGCAGTTCCCTCCTTGATGGCATTCCCTTCCGGAATGCACACTCAAGGAGTGTCCACCCCTGGCGTCTCACCAGGGGTCCGTTTGATCTCGGAACAGTTCCCTCCTTGACGGCATTCCGTTCCGAATGCACACTCAAGGAGTGTCCACCCCTGGCGTCTCACCAGAGGTCCGTTTAATCTCGGAGCAGTTCCCTCCTTGACGGCATTCCCTTCCGGAATGCACACTCAAGGAGTGTCCACCCCTGGCGTCTCACCAGAGGTCCGTTTGATCTCGGAACAGTTCCCTCCTTGACGGCATTCCGTTCCGAATGCACACTCAAGGAGTGTCCACCTCTGGCCTCTCACCAGAGGTCCGTTTAGCACTCGAGCTATTTCACAGCTCTAAAATGCACTATCAACACTCTACTCACCATTTCCTTAATAAAAGAATAAACCTTTTTCCAGTTACCTCTCGTCAAAGGACGCTCAAAACACTTTAAACTAACACTGTTTTGTACTGTTGGGGGCTTCTCGTAGAGCAGAACCGTTTTCTTCACCTGAAGAAAAACAGGTTTTCCAAGAAAATTTATTTCCAACTGAAAACAATCAGTGAAAACCTGGCAGGATCGCCAATTGTGCGTCCGGCTCCGACGAGAAGCCCCCAGCAAAGAATGTTTGCCACGCGAGAGAGTTTGACAGATCGAAGGGCCCGCCGTCAACACCATTCTCAAAGTACGCAACGGCACTCACGGCACTCACGGTTGACAGTGGGCCGAGTACAGTAACAGCGCAATCTCATATCACACAGCCGCCATCTTGGATAAATCACTTTAGCGTAGTTTAGGGGTGATTCGATTACCCGATGTGATTTTTTTCCAAGGCCAAGTTCCAAGTTGGAAAGTATGGAATTTTATTAACAGTTAAAGTTTATAACATTTCAAAAAATCTAGAAATGCTAGGAATTTCAAAAAAATTAGAATGAAAAAAAACTGCTGGAATTTTGCAATCTAGATTTTTTTTTTTGGGATTTAAGAAATTTGAACAGTTTTAGGAATTATTGGAATTCAGAAATTCAGGGAATGTCAATTACTGTATTTTTAGATTTTTTTTCAATTCCAGTAATTTTAGATTTGCTTCAATTTTTTTTTTTAATTTGTAGAGTTTTATTAATTTTGATAATCTTGAAATCTGAAAAAAATCTGGGTTTAGTAAAGGAATATCCAGGATTCCAAAAACTAAATTTTAGAATTAAAAAAAATAAGAGTTTTTTTTTTAAATTTTTGACTTTTGTTTTTAAATTTTATGTATTTAGAAACTAAGAATTTTGTTCAATAGTTGTTAAAAAATGAAATTTTATAAATTTCGATAATTAACGAATTTTAGTTTTTTTTTAAATAAATTTTGTGAATTTTAAGAGTTTTACGAATTTTAGGAACTTAAAAATTTAATAGGCAGTTTATTTTAGGACTTTTTTTTAAATTTACGATTATTTCTGTTATTTTAGATAATTTTTTTTCAATTTTAAAAGTTTTTGGAATTATGTATTTTTCTACGAAATTATACGCCATATACGAAATTATTTATATTTTTTTATGAATTTCAAAACTTGGATTTTGAAGTTCTAAAGATTTCTTAGATTTTAGAAATTTTAAGAGTTTTTGTAACTTTATGATTTTAAAAATTAGTGGAATTATTAGAATATTAGAAAAATAAAAACAGTAACTTAAACTTAACTTTACTCAATAATCGGAAAATATAAAAGAGTTGCAGGATTTGTTGGATATTCAGGAATTTCAATTATGTCCAGTATTTCTGTATTTTTCGAATTTAATGAATTTTAAGAGTTTAAGGAACTTTAGAGATTTTAAAATTATAGGAATTTCCAGGATTTCAAAAACTGGATTTTAGATTTAAAAAAAATAAATTTTATAAACTTTAAGAGTTTTTGGAAATTTGACTTTTGTTTTTAAATTTTAAGTATTTAGAAATTTAGATTTTTTTTTTCAATAATTGTAAAATATGGAATTTCACGAGCCGGGACCGTGGTGTAGGGGTAAGCGTGATTGCCTCTCACCCAGTCGGCCTGGGTTAGATCCCAGAAGGTCCCGGTGGCAAATTTTGAGACGAGATTTGTCTGATCACGCCTTCCGTCGGACGGGAAGTAAATGTTGGCCCCGGACTAACCTAAAAAGGCGTTAGCTCAGTCCAGGTGTAGGAGTCGTCTCCCTGGGTCCTGTCCTGGTGGAGTCGCTGGTAGGCAGTTGGACTAACAATCCAAAGGTCGTCAGTTCGAATCCCGGGTGGATGGAAGCATGGGTCTTAAAAGAGGTTTGCAATTGCCTCAACAATCAAGCCTTCGGACATCAAGTTTCGAGTAGGAATCTCGCAATCGAGAACGCCAAGGCAATGCTGTAGAGCGAATAATTTGATTTTTTTTGGAATTTCACGAAAATTAAAAGCTGATAAATAAAAAATAGAAATTCAAAGAATTTCTAAAAATTTAAATTCGTAAAATTTTCTGATTCTAAAATTTAAAAAAAATTCTTGTATTTTTAAAACTTTATAAATTTCTGAATTTTTTAAATTTGAGTTTTTTGTTTTTAAGAATTTCAGAGATTTTTAGAAGTTTAGGAACTTCTGGAGGTTAGAATTTAAAAATATCAGGAATTTTAATAAATTTTAAGAGGCCTTTTTATGTACCTTAGATTATTTTTTTACTTAAAAAGTTTTAAGAATTTTACAGATTTTAATTTTCAGGAATTTAAAAACTTTTGAATTTTAAAAAAATCGGTAATTTTATAATTTTATTTTTTTTATGATTAAAATATTGGAAAATTTTAAATAATAAAAATTTCAGATTTTTTGGGCAATTTTATAATTTGAAAAAAGGTGAAATTATTAAAATATTAGAAATTATTTTTTTTAAATACTGGAAGTTAAAAGAATTTTAAAAGTTTTAGGAAAGTTCTGACCTGCCAACATTAGAGGCACGCTGGAATTGGATGCTGTTTTCCTACTTTAGAATTTAAGTTTATTTTTATTTTTTTAGGACTTTTAAGAAATTTAAAGATTTTAAGAATTTTAGAAGTTTATTATGATTTAAAAACTTTTGGATTCTAGATTTTTATTTTTTGGGAATGGTGCTAAAATTACTTTTTTTTAATTTTCAGGAATTCCTAAACATTTTTGATTTCATAAAAATCTTAAATTCCTGAAATTCTAAACATTCTAAGTTACATATGATTTGTAAAATTTCTTAAATTCCAAATACTCTTAAATTTCCAATACTTAAACAAAACATACTAAATTCATACTTATTCTTTTTTTCATCCACCCAAAGATCCTGTTCCGCGACTGGACCGTGCAGTTCAAGCAGACCGAGCTGCCCCAGATCCTCGCCCGAGTGGCGGCCGTTTGGTCGATCGCGGTCTCCACCGACGTGTCCAGCACCGGCAAGTTCTTCAAGCCGCACTGCGTCCAGATCCTGTGCGTGCTGAAGCTGCTCGGCGTGGACGCAGACGGGGTGGCGAAGGGAGTTCCGAAACACCTGGCGCAGGTTCTCACCGGCCAGGGAAAGTCGCTGATTCTGGCGTTGATCGCGGCGGTCCTTGCGCTGACTGGGCATTACGTCCAGATCGCTTGCTACAACGAATACCTGGTCAAGCGGGACGGGGGCGAGTTTGAGGAGTTTTACAAGCTCTTGGGTGTGAGCGATGCCATCAAGTACGGAACGTTCGAAGATATGGCCAACGCGGTCGTAGCGCCTGAGGTTGATGGGAAGCGGATGGAGCTTCGAACCTTCGTTCAAGAAATGATCCTGTCGGATGGCGGAGGTTCACGACCGAAGAAGCCCAAGCCACAGGTTCGCGCAAACTCGGTTCTGCTGATGGACGAAGTGGACGTCTTCTTCACCAAAGAGTACTACGGCAACGTGTACTGCCCGGCCTCCTTTCTGTACGTGCCGGGTTTGGCCGAGATTCAGGTGCGAATTTGGAACGAAGTGCACGCCCGAGACTTGCGAGACACGCACAAAGTAACGGCCGCTATTCAAAGGTTCATTGGAACGCCCCTCTTCACGGAACGAGCCAATTTCGCTGAATTCCGTAACAAAGCTACGCCCTTTGACCTGCTAATCTACGACGGTACGAAACACGTACGACGCTCGTACACCTGCAAAGAACTGTTCGACGAGCATCTGCAAACGATGGCGTCCAATGCCATCGAGGTCGAAACCAACACGGCCAACCACCGCGACTACAAGCTTAGCCCGGAAGGCGTCATCACGCACAGAGTTAAGGAAAAGTACGAGAACCGTACGTTCATCCAGTACTACTGCGTCTTCCACTATTTCCGCCTCAAGCAAGGAAGCTACACCACGTTCGTAAGTCCGAGCGGATTCAACTACGGCTACCTGAACGTCGCCTGCGGTTCGCTCTCGTACGCGATGCTGCCCAAGGCCTACCCGCTCATCCTGGGCGTCACCGGAACCCTGACCGCGTTACATCCGCACGAAAAGGCCGCCATCTCCCAACTCTACGACATCAACCGCACCTCGCTCATGCCGTCCTTCTTCGGCTGTTCCCGCCTCGCGTACGACCCATCAACCAACTTCACCAAACTGTCCACCAAGTCCCACTGGCTGGCCAAGATCTTCACGCACGTCCTGGTGGCCCTCGGCGAATCAACCTCCCGCTCCGTCCTCGTCTTCTTCCGCGACGAAGCCACGCTCGAGGAGTTTCGCGTCCAGTTCAGCGGCCAACTGGCACGCCTTCAAGTGCTCACGGAAAACAGCGCCCAGCAGGCGCAAATAACCGGTCAAGCGGGCGTTCCCGGCACGGTCACGTTGGCCACGCGAGCCATGGGACGGGGCGTCGACTTCCGGTCCAGTGTGGCGGTGGAAAAGGCCGGTGGCGTGCACGTCGTGCAGACGTTCTTCTCGCTGGACGTGAAGGAGGAGCGGCAGATCCGGGGGAGAACCGCCCGGAAGGATAACCGCGGAAGTTACGAGCTGGTGCTTTGCGAGGAGGATTTAAGGGCGAACGGGCTGGATGGGGAAACGTACGCGGAGTTGGAGGTGGCTAGGGCGGAGTTGGTGGCGCGGGAAGGTGGGAGCATTGCGAAGGGGATCGAGCAGCGTGGACAGGACCATCGGACCACGATGCAGTATCTGCAGGGGTTCTTTGAGTGAAGATGTGAAAGCCTATAAAACGATGTTATCTAAAATAGATAAAAACAAAACAAATGTTGATCATTGAATAATTTGATTTAAATAAAACAGACTAAAAACTTATTTTTATTCAAATGGTTTTTGTTTTTAAAAATTACACCAAACAAATTTGCAGGCCAAGGGCGAATGATGCTGAAGATACCTCTTCAGTTGACGCTCAGGCGAGGAACATCCTGGAAGGAGCGTCACTGACTACGTCCGTAGTCCTGTTAGATCATACTTGGTCAAGACAGTATAGCTCTGGTTCCTTGCAAGTGTCCTATTTTCTTACCTCCACGTTGGCTTGGTTTTCATGATGACCTAGCTGGTGGCCTGTGGAAACAGCTCGTAAAGCTTTGACCGCCGCGGGTCAGAATCGAGACGGCTAAAAGAAAGGGGCGCGCCAATGTGGGACAGGGAAGTAATTTGTGATCGTAGACGGTATTGTTTTGATTCGCAGTATGTTGAGTCAACTGCTGTGGATGTACCTGAGCATCGCAGAACGGGGTTTCTCTTCTTTCCGTTTTTATCTACCATCTACCATGTTTCACTGATTCTCTAACACGCCTTCTGTTTATTATCGTCCATTTGTTTTTGATTTTACTTTCATGATTCTATTATTTCTCAACGCTTTTGCACCTTATTTACTAATTGATGCTGCTGTAAGTGTAACCAACTGTCTGTTTTCCCTTAAGGGGCTACATGTAGAAACTCGTAAAATTTCATATTACAGAAAATTTATTGAATCCACTAAAAAGATGATTTTAGATCAATCCTGAAAGTTTCATGAAGATATTGAGCGTATTCCCGAAAAGGACACGCGGCATACCAGCCTCGAAACGACGCGCCGCACTTTCGGCAAATGCGCGCTGTCAAATCCCATACTGTGCGTTTTATTTTTGTTGATCTTCTTCTTCGAATTGCATGGCATTGTTGCCGGGAATCTTTTTTATTGCACCAAAAGTGCAGAAAATCGCTGGCAACAGTGTCTGCGGCACATTCTGAAATGCCGCGCGGCGTGTACCTTCCAGAGAAACGGACAATATTTCATGATTAAACAGAGTTAGAGACGAGCTCAACATTTTGCCGTGCGCAAAGCGGACTGTCAAACTTTCTGAGCGTTTTTCTCGAAACACCGATTTGATTTATGGGTGCCACGATATCTCGAGATGGGATGGACCAAATTGGCTGAAATTCAGGGTGAAGTCTCCCTAGATATATCCCGTGTGCATGACGAAGCCCGATTTAAAAATTTTGCTTTTTTAAAAAATACAAAAATCAAAAATTGACGATTTTTATATGAAAAACACGAAAATATTTTTATCTTTTTCTACAATAATCTTTTTGAAATTCGGACAGGACCGGTGTAACGAGTCTTTACCAAAATTTTGAGCTGATTTGGTCAATGCAGTGTTGAGATATCGTGGCACCCGTTTTTTGAAACTGCTAACTTCAAATACCTATATCTCGGAAATGATACAGCCAAATTTCTTCAAATTTGTTTTGATAATAGATGAAAATGCATATTTTAATGCTCTGAAAACAGATTATAAATAAAACTAAGTGTGTGCTGACACCAACCTCTGACTGTTTTTTCGATTTACATGTATGTAACCCCTTAATTTGGCAGCGATGTCAATTTTGTTTATCTTTACTTATCTATTTGAATAATTTTTCATCTGCCCTATAAATTGTACTTAACATTTACAATCTAAGCTTGTTTGTTGCCTCTATTTATTAACTAATGTTAATTTCTTTATCTACTTCATAAATTACTATCTTTCTTTTACTATTGATTCTTCAAATAGTATATTTGTTTCACTGTCCATTGTTTTCAATCTTCACCTTTTTCTTCAAACAAGTGAGGTTCGAGCCCTTACTCAATTGTTGGAATGATCAAAGAATTAACACAAATATTACTATTGTACTTTTGAAAAACTTTTATAAAATGCTTGGGACCAAAAATTGTAACAAAACCCCACGACAAAAGAAATAGCAACATATAAACACGATTCAACACTAGGAAAGATTTCAGGAGAAAACAAAACACAATAAATAACAATTAATTTTTAAATTCAAACTAAAAATAAAACAGTTTTTGCTTACATGAAAGTTGATAGGCACACTATAAATGGTTAGGCGCTTATACTTACATCAAACCCTACGTAATGTACCACCCCCGGCCGAGTTAAAATGCGTAACCGGAAAAGAAGGTGTGCATGCCTGGCACGAACACTCAAAACGTGTTCTAGCGTGTTGCTCGTACTGACTCAGAGCAAGGGTGAGATGTAGGTGTAAGGGCAGTGCGTGTTCGTCGGGAACCTGGTGCATAAGATCGGCCAAGGCCCGTTCTTAGGGCCGGTATGCTCTTCGAAAGAAAGGGGGTCAAGAAACAGCTTTACGAACGGCAGAACAAAAGAGAGGGAACGTTTTCTTGGGGCTTTTCTTCACCCTCTCTGGCTTGCTTTCGCTCCCATTGCTGCCCATTGTAGTAAACAGTCCTTTTTCTATTTTATTCAGCCATCTTGAAGATGGAAACTGAAATGTCGTCAAACGACCGAAAAAACGAAACTATTGGCACTACGCCCCCCGGGGCATGGCCTTCCTCTAACGTGGGATTTCTGCTCCATCGCCTCTGACGAGACAGGAGAAACCGGGACCGACGTTTTACTTCACCATCCGATAGAAGCTCGGTGGATAAGGCGGGAATCGAACCCGCGTCTCATAGCATCATCGGGATCGGCAGCCGAAGCCGCTACCCCTGCGCCACGAGACCCACTCGTCAAACGACCATCCACTGCAAATTTACAAACCAGACTGAAGACCTGGCTCGGCCACGATCATTCCAAGAGCGCACACACACAAGCGACTCTCTCGTGTGCATCGCAGCAATCGATGACTTTGCTTGTCGCTCTTTTTTCTCAACGACGCTTCGCGTTGCGCAGCAGACAAGCGTGAGGCACTCACACTCAAACGGTCACTCACACGTTGCTGGCCCAGTTCACTCAGCAATCAACAAGCGTCGAGTATCGACTCTAACATTTCAAACGGCCATGCTTATATGTAGCATTTATTTTGCATCGAATATTTCGTTTTATTTAGTTATTTTGCTATATTGACTATCCTCGTCTTATTCTCTACACCCATTTGAATTTTTTCTTGACCGGTTTCTTCCGAAGAGCACACCATACATTACACTGAAAATTGCGAAAAATTACAACTTTTGAGTTCTTTTTGTCGTCCGGATTATGAACCACAAGTTGTTGTGATCTGGGACTTTTCATAATAAAAACAAAAAAAAAAAAACAACACGTCTTATTCCACACAAATCAACCTAAAAACTGATTTGACATCAAATTTGACATTCTTAATTGGTGCTGCTGAAAATTCCACTGTGGCAGCCGACGATGATGCAGAATAAATATCGATTCCAGCACGAGCGATTGTGCGAATCGCGGCTAAATCGGGGGCTCATCTCGGGAGTGTGTCATTCCCCTCGATTTATCCCATAAATTACTGGCTACAAAATACTTTCGACAAAGTTTGACTAGGATTTTTGCAATCCCTTAAAATTTATTTTTCATAGAGCTTTATGACGTTTCGTATACGCACACTAGCGCACCATTGGATTTTGCTGGCCGGACAAAATTTAACCTCAATCTTGTTCGTGTACGTACACGCAATACATGCGCACGTAGAAACCTCTAATGAAAGCAAAATATACACTCAAAATCAGAAGTAATCGTCAAAAAGGGTTCATTCTACCCTTTATCTACCAACACAAGGAAAACAAGAAAACAAACCCTTTTTGAGTAGAGACCCTATTTTGAGGGGTACTTCCGATTTTGAGTGCATGCATTAAAACAGAATGAGTGTGTAACATTTTCTTTTATCGACAGCCCGCTGCACTGGTAAACAGCATTACACTTTTTTCAGTTCACTTTTACACACTTGTATCCATGGGATTTTTCAGTTCAAGTATGATTACACACTTTCGTGTAATCATACTTGAACTGAAAAATCCCATACAAGTGTGTAAAAGTGAACTGAACAGTGTGTAATGTTGATTATCAGTGTGCCAAACAACGCAACTGGCAACACAGCTGCAAAAAGTCGATACAAATCCGTTAAAGCTGTCAAAACATCGAAGAACAAAAGCAAAGCGCACAACGCGCATTATTTTGTGAGAAAAAAGTTTTGTTTGCGGTAAGTTTTGCTCTCCGTGGTCCACCACGAAATCGAAAAGAGTGTCCCCCAGTGCGCAGAAGCAATGGAAACCGAAGAGGTCACATCCCGGGTGACCCAGCTGGAGCTGAGCTACGACACGTACGAGGCGGACTGCTCCTCCTCCAGCACGGAACCACTTCCGGTGCCGGACGCCGCCAGCTGGCTGCAGTTTGGCGTCCACTCGCGGGACATGACGCGCGAGACGGCCTACTGCGACGAGCGGCTGGTGCGGGAGGTTTTCGCGCTGCGCAGCTCGCTGGACGAGCAGGACGCGCGGAAGGTTCGGACGGCGCGCAATCGGAGCAACTTTTTCGAGTTCAAGGCCGGGCAGTTTATGAACCGGGCCGCGGTCAAGATTGCGAACGTGGACGCGGCCTTCGGGTGGGAGTTGTGTAAGTTGGTTGGGGAGGAAAAGGGTGAGGAGGAGGAGGAGCTGATGTATTTTGTGGACGTTTTCGGAGGTCCCGGGGGATGTAGCGAGTACATTCTGTGGCGGAACGGCGGCTGGAAGGCGCGTGGGTTCGGATTTACCACGTACGGTGATTACGAGTTTCAGCCGGAGTACTTTCGGGCGGTTTCGCCGGAGACGTTGGATCCGTTTTACGGCGCGAATGATGATGGGAATCTGTTCGATCCGGGAAATATCCGGGGGTTCATCGATTACGTGATGGCACACACTGGGCAGGACGGGGTTCATCTGTTCGTGTGCGACGGAGGATTCCTGTTGAAGAATAATTGCCAGGAGGTCATCTCGAAGCAGCTGTACCTGGTGCTGGTCATGCTGGCCGTGACCGTGATTCGTCCCGGGGGAAATGCGATCATCAAGGTGTTCGATTTGTACACGCCGTTCAGCGTGGGTTTGATTTTCATCCTGACCCGGATGTACGCGAGGGTTTCGATTCTGAAACCGTGCACTTCCCGGCCGGCCAATTCCGAGCGTTACGTCGTGTGCCAGAAGCGCCTCAACAAGTGCCCGGACATGGGCGAGTTCCTGTTTTCGGTCAACAAGGTCATGTGGGAGAACAGCCAGGACATGTGCGAGTCCAACCAGGACTACGACATCCTGCAGCTGGTGGCGGAGGATCTCATCCAAAACGACGCGGATTTCTGTCACTTTATTCGAAACTCCAACGACAAACTGGCCAGCCGCCAGATCGACGGTCTGAAAGCGCTCATCGATGCCCTGCAGCCCGGCTACCGCCCGAAACCAATCGACCACGACTTTGTGCAGGAAACGCTGTGGCGCTTCTGGAAGTTGGACCACAAATCGGCGCTCGCTCCGACCGCGGACGCCCGGACCAAGTCGGCCCCGGAATACGCCGCCCAATTCGTGGACGCCAAAACGTTCGAACTGTTCCGCTCGTCCGGAAACATCCTGAACGGCAGTCGTCCGCTGCGGCAGACGTTCGGATCGCCCCAAGACTGGAGCTTCGTGGCGCTGGACGTGTCCGCCGACAAGGGCAAGAACATCCGCACCATGTTCGTGAGCAAGGGCAACGGAAATGTGTTCTTCTACGACAAGAAAAAGTCCGAGTGGCGTCAAATCAAGGAGTACCAGCTGATTTTGTCGCCGAGAACGGTGCTGTACGGGGAGATCGTCGAGGAGATTCAAGTCAAGGTAGTCTTATTTTCTTTGGTTTGTGTCACTGCAATGGAGGATGAAGGTGTTGGTGGGTGTCTCTGCTAAAAAAAAGGTGCAGGGTTTATGCTACAAGGAAACCATCATGACGAAGAACTTTAGATACTTGAATAGCACGTTCCGAAATAGAAGATGGGATGTATCGTCTTTCATCTTTATGAATCAAAAAGATTCCAAAACTGTTGCCTCTTTCCAAAATAATCTATAAATTACAAGAGGCGAATTAAGATACTTGAAGTTTACGTCCGTGTTAGGAAAACCCATATTAGAGATGAACTTTCCGATGCCACACCTGGTTAAAGTGATGTCTGACTAAATCGGTATGTTTGTTTGTCCTGGGGACAAACTTGTATCGAGGTTTTTAAGCGAAGATGGCGTTCGAATGGTGAACGCCCGAAATGTCAAAATCACGCAGTGGTACCAACATTACGGAAAAAGTGTGCCATGGCATGACAGCCACATTTTTTTTCTAATGTTGGTGCTACTGCGCGATTTTGACATTTCGGGCGTTCACCATTCGAAAGCCATCTTCGCTTAAAAACCTGGATACACGTGAAAATGACATATTTGCATTTCCGTTTAGGTGATAATGCAAATATTAATAATCAGTTTAAAAAATCAAATCTAGCAAAGACACCCACCAACAGGTTAATCTTAAACAAAAAGAATCCATTTCTCTCTCTTCTATTACGGACTTCAACCAAAACTTGTTCCCTCCACAGAACAACCGCGAAACACGCGTGTACGCGCTCCACATCATCGACGCCATCGTCCTCGGCGGCGTCGACGTCCGCGCCCTGCCGCTGGCCAAGCGCAGCGCCCTCTGCGCCAAGTTCGCCACCGCGCTGAACCGGCCGCTGTGCCACCTCAGCACCAACCCGGTCCGGCCGATCCCCGTCCGGGCCAAGCAGCTGTACGCGCTCGCCGAGATGGAGCACTTTTTCGCGAACGTCACAATCTACACGCTCGAAAGCGGAACCAAGGTGATCGGGTGTGCCGTCGAGCGGTTCGACCCGCGTGAAACCCACCGCTTCTACATTCCGCGCGCGCTGCTCTTCGTGCGGCACTCGCAGGAGGCGGGTCGCGTGTTGAGCTTCGAGCGCAGCTTCCGGAGCCGGCAGGTGTGGATCTGGAGCCGGACGAATCAGCTGTACTCCGCCGGACAGTACGCGGACGTCGAGCGGGAACCGGGCCTGGTGTACCGGGTGGAGTTTGAGGAGTTTATTGACGAGAGCGAGGACGCGGATTAGGGGGGATGACGAAGCGAGATCTTTTTATTTTTTTTTATCATTTTCAAACATGAGTTGAATTCTTAAGTTATCGCGATTGTACGCGATTTGTTGATTTCCGAAAGCAATATGACCAATTTTCTTTGTTGTATGACTATTAAGAACGTGAGGAATAAACGACACGTTACGCTACGTATTTTGCGTATTATTTGTAGTTTGAAACCGAAATCTAATTGTTATTTTTGATGTGTATTGTTTTCTCCTGTAATCTATTGTAGATGATCAAGCAACCTATGGATTTTTACTTGTTTGTTAATTTTAGTTTTGTTGGAATACGTCGACCGAGACCGACCGATTTTGGGAAGAAAGCAGCGCGGGACAAGTGACTGCTGCATAACACCCGTGGGAACGAGGAGTCGTACAAACAGAGGAGCACATGAGAAACAATTTGATTTTAGCAGGATAAATGTCATATGCCACAAAAGTTTTTGCATAAACGTTGGACAGTCATGCAAAAACGGACAGGGCAAAAGAAACCGAAAAGCTACGATATCTTACATGTTGAAGGAAACATCGGTAGACAAGCTACTACAAACGAGTATATCTCGAGCCACAACATATATGCGCCAGCAGTCTCGCGCCAGTATTCGAAACTCAACTTGACAACCTGGCGACGAAGCGTCGAAAATCGATGCAGTGTGATTTTTTAGCGATTTTTCCGATTAAAATTCATGCTGAATCGTCATATTTACGAAGATGTCCAGCCATAAGTACGGTATGCTGATCGGAAGGAACGCGGTCAAGAAATGTTGCGCGTTCTTTTCGTGACCCCCCCAAGAAAAGTTGACAGTTCGGTATGAGCGCGATTGACGGTGTGCGCGCTTGAGGTTGTTTCGTGGAAAAAATAAAAAGATTAAAAATATTCAAAAGTTAAAATTAAATAGATTATAAATGTTTATTCAAAAACTTTTAACAAAACTTATAAACAAAATTAAGAAATCAATAATTGAACATTTCTTAAAAAAAAAACAACATTAGAAATTCTTAAATTCTTAAACAAGAAAAACTATAATTAAAAAAGTATCTAATTATGAAATAAGGAAATTAAAAAAAAAAAAATAGGAAATCAGGGAATTAGGAAATTTGGAAATTATGATAAGTAAACAAATAGTAAAATAAAGAAAATTAGGCAATAAGGAAACAAGGAAATTAAGAAATTAGGAAATAAGAAAAATTTGAAATTAGGAAGTAAGGAAGTTAGGAAATTAAGATATAAGGAAGTTAGGAAGTTAGAAAATTGGGAAATTAGGATATCAGGAAACTAGGAAATTAGGAAGTTAAGAAGTTAAGAAATTAGGACGTAAGGAAATAAGGAAGTTAGGAAATTAGGAAACTAGGAAATTAGGAGTTTAGAAGGTTAAGGAAATTAGTAAATTTGGAAATACGGAAGTCAGGAAATTTGGAAATTATTAATTTGTACCAGATTGGGTACAAATGTTTTATTTTTTTTCCTGAATTCTTAAATTCTCGAATTCTTAAATTCTTCAACTCTTAAATTCTTAATTTTTCATTCTAGATTTTTTTAATTTTGAAAGAAATAGAGTTTTTGATTGTTATAATTTCGAGGTTTTCAAATTTTGAATCTCGATGAAAATTTGGGAGGTTGTAGAGCTCGAAAATGCAATTTTTGAGACAAATAAAAGATATGAAAATAAAAAAAAAATATGACCATATTTTCATTTGGAAACTGTGTAATTCGATGGGAAGCCTTATCACATCCGAAAACAGATTGATATTTCGAAATTTGACAGCAACTCGCCCAGGTTCAGCACACTAGCTTTCATCTGCATTCAGAAGAATCAAAATTTGGTAAAATTTTACCACACACGAACATCACTCGATCTCCACGGAATCTATTTTCTCAAAATTCGAGGGTTGGAGACAAGGTTGGAGATAGACGAGTTCTGTCAAGGTCAATCGATAAAGCGTCGAAAATCGATGCATTATGATGTTTTAGCGATTTTTTCGATTAAAATCCATGCTGAATCGTCATATTTAGGAAGATGAAAATGATGTCCGGCCATAAAGTAAAACCTATACCTTTCTTTAGTAAGAAAGGCAAAAAAACAAGTCGGGCGAAACCGTGTCTCTAAGGGCTCGCAAAGGGCAGAGCGTTTCGTTCGACGGGGACGAGTTCGAGATCGTGGAGGAGTTTGTGTACCTCGGATCGTTGTAACGTCGGATAACAGCTGCAGCAGAGAAATTCGGATCCGCATCATCACCGGTAGTCGAGCCTACTAACACAGACACTGTGCTACTGAGGACTCCACAAGACCTTAAGGTTAGACCAAGTGGAGGAAGATCTAGGAAGTGTGGGTGATCTACAGCGGAATTGAAACCGAGTTAGATGGCAACGCATCTGGAGACAGCTCATGATCCGGGGGTTGTCTGAGCAGTCAAAGTAAAGTACGTACGTACCTGAAGACAGATCACCTGTGGGACGTGATTGAACCAGCTCAAGGCACGACCGTCGACGCTAAAAAGGAGAAGCAGTGGCGTTGCGATCTACCTATTCAATAGCCTGATCGAGGTGACTCCGGAAGAAGCGTGGTCAGGTCGCAAGCCGGGCTTGTCAAACGTACCGAAGAGGAGGACACCAATGCATACCGCTTGTACGACAAGAAGACGAAGTCGGATATTAAGGTAGAGAATAATCTTGTATTCATGAAAAACTACTATTTTATTTCACAACCGTCCAAAAAATAGTACTCGTCAGCAGTTTCGAAACAAACATCCTTCGTGGTGTTTTCTATTTAATTTAAATTTTAGACATCGAATACTCCCAAACTCGGAGTACAGTCAGGTTGGGCGGCAAAAAAAAACTTAACAGGAAACTTTTCTCTAAAAAATAGTAACAGAAACAAAAAAGAAACACAGTCACTGCCCCCCTCCCGGGGACTTGGCCTCCTCGGCTTCCTGTTTGTCCCCGGGCGTTCGCACCAGCGACGGCTGGCTGGGCACTTGCATCACCTGGTAGTAGGTGCACCCGTTGATGGCGTCGTACGTGGCCGGACTGTCCGAAAGGACTTCGAGCACGCGCCGCTTCTCCGCCACGACCAGCTGCGGAGAGATGGGCAACAGGGTGGGGGAGGGGGAGGCGCAGGAAGAGGTCGCCTCGACGACCGTCGTCGCCTGCCGGTTGAACAGCACGTGGCGTCCCTTGGGCTGGAAGCCGGGCGGAATCAGTGCCGGTGAGCCGCGGACCATGCTGTCGGACAGGTCGACGCCGATTGGGAGAATGTCGCGGTTTTCGTAGTAGTGCATCCGCCGGTTGTTGATGATTTCGGTGATTTCCTCCTGTTCGGGGCCTTCGGTGGTCATCGTCACGATGGCGCCCGGTTGGCCGCCCCGGGTGCGCGCAATGTGGCAGAGGAATTCCAGGGGGTGATCGGTGATGTTGAACAGCACGACCAGATCGGTGTGGCCCAGCTCGATGGACGGTTCGATCTCGACCGGGACGACCAGCACGTTCAGTTCGCCGGTGCGGAACTGGTCCACGTAGCTGGCGTAGTTGCTGTCTGGAAGGTGTGAGTAATCAGTTTA
This sequence comes from Culex quinquefasciatus, assembly GCF_015732765.1. NCBI lineage: Eukaryota > Metazoa > Arthropoda > Insecta > Diptera > Culicidae > Culex > Culex quinquefasciatus. The sequence continues at coordinate 106,442,933 of NC_051861.1, forward strand.
CTGTAGTAGGCCATGCCAACTACCAGCACCCAACAAGTCGGACGTAATAAACAGTCTCTTTCTCTGTAGCCTAGCAACACTTACCAATCAGGCAGCGGTGCTTCGATTCCGGAATGTTCTTGAGGATGCGGTTCACGAGCAGGACCGCGTCGGTGCGTTCGACCACGATCAGGATTCGGAGGGCCGCCGCCACCACAGACGTGCGTTGCTGTTGTGAAAACGATTGAGAGCAAGAACATTAGAAAGTCTCATGGGGCCACCACAAACCCATACCTGGAAGAACTCCCGCAAAAAGTTGTCCAACGTGGTAAACTTGGGATGCGGCGCGGTGTAGACGCCCTGCCGGACCTTGTGCAGGAACGCCGTCAGCTCGCTGTCCGCCTGACCGAGCGCATCGTTCTGCAGGTGAAAGTAGTCCATCAGCGCAACGACACCGTCCCGGGCCAAGATCCGGTGGGCCAGCACCAGCTTCTCGGCCATGTGGAAGTTGCGCATGACTTCGAAGTGATTCTTCCGCACCACCCCGGTCAGCACGGACAGCTCGTAGCGGGTTCGTTCCTGCCGGATGTGGTCCGCCGTGATGGTCTCGAAGAGGCTCGTGTTGGCGATCTGCTTGCAGGCGTGCAGGTTGGCCAGGTACCGCTGGGTCAGCAGCTGCAGTTCGGCCAGCAAACCGTCCATCACAGTCCCGAGCACCGTCACAATGTTGCTGATCTCCTTCTTGTTCATGAGCCACTCGTCAGGCTTCTCCTGCGGATTGCCCCACTGCAGTTCAATGTTCGAAATGTGCCACTGCTTTAGCTGAGCCGGTTCCACCGTTTTCCCGTGCGTAGTCGTCACGCAAAGCACCCGGAAGTTAGCCCCCATCTCCGTCAGCTTCTGAATGATCGCCGAGTGCGCTCGCACGTCCAGCTGCGGGTCCTCAATCACAACCAGCTTAATCTTCCGCATGGCAACCCGTTCCGCCTCCTGGCGGGCCATCTCCCCGGCCATCGTGTGCGACGTTATAAAAAACGCCCTCTTCGTGGCCCAGTTCCGAACCCGTTCATGCGGCTTCAGCGCCATGTCCACCACATCCGACGGCACGAACTTCATCAACCGATCGCAGGCCGCCCGCTGGTCCTGGGTGGCCTTCCGGTTCGAACAGATAAACACGACCTTCCCGAACGGGTACCAGCGGTAAACGTTGTGCATTACGACCGCCGCCACGAACGAAACCTCGAACCGGTTCGGCAGGATCACCAGCGAGTTGTGGTACAGCGTCTTCTCCACGATCAGCGGCAGATAGTCCGGCGTCACAAAGTCCACCGGAAACAGCCAGCTCTGGCCCGAGTGCGGATCGAAGCCGGCGTGAATGTTGGCAGGCGGAACTGGTTGTTGTTGCGGCGCTGGGGGCTGCTTGTCCAGTGATTGTTCCGGCGATGGATTCGAGCTCATGTTTACTCTCGGTAGTTGATTTCACAAACGGAACAAAATGCAACGCAATCGGCTGTTTTAATTTCTCAGACCGCGGGCGGACACGTGCCGGAATTTCAGTTTTGTTTTGATTTTGTTTTGACAGATGGATGGCGCGCGCAAAAAAAAAACGTCGAAATATCGATCCGTTATCGAAAATATCGAACTCAAAATGCATACACATGCGTATACGTGTATACACTGAAAATCAGAATTACAACAAAGAGAGTTCAACCATTTTGGCACAATTAATCGGCTCCCCTCCCACATCCTTACCAAAAATCATGACTTTTTAAGTTCCAAATCCCACTTTTCATACGATTTTTTCAGTTCAACCCATATGACGATTTTTATGGTTGTAGTACCTGAACTCAAAAAATCGTATGAAAAGTTTAACCTAAAAACCCTTCGTGTACAAACACGCAATAAATGCGCAAGTAGATAACTCTAGACCAAGGCTATATATCATAGGTACTCGCGATCTCGCTTTGCATTAGTGTGAGTGCATGGCTCCGTGCCACTAAAACCAAAACAATAACAAACGAACAATGGACCGTGCCAGGAAAACCAAAACATAAACAATGTCAGTGTCAGTGGAGTGAGAGAGTCAGAGATAACGATTTTGACAACCGCACTACTACACACTCAATCGCGAGTACCTTAGGTAGAAAGCCATGACTCTAGACGTGCACAAGACCAAAAATTTTGTATCCCACCTGCACGTTCAAAATCATTCAGTTTTCGTCAAAACCGAATCTTCTCAGAAATGAGTAAATAGGGCATCTGTCAGATTTTAGTGCATTTCACGCAAAATTGGGTGAATAGAGCTTTATGACGTTTCGCGTACACACACTAGCGCACCATTTGATTCTGCTGGCCGGACAAAATTTAACCGCACTTTCTTTTCGTGACACTTTTTTAGTTTGTACCCTGCTGATTGGTCAAAGTCAAACTAAAATGTGACGAACTGTCACTTTTTACACGGCGCTCACGCACACTATCAAAACAAACGTTTGGTAGTGTGTGTGAACTCCGTGTAAAAGAGGTGTCAAACTAAAAAGTGACCCCGTTCGTTTGACAACCATCGGGGTTTGAGTGTACGCAATACATGCGCACGTAGATGGCTCTATTAATAATCAATATATTTTATTTTCAATGGCAATTAAATTTTAAGGGATTGCAAAAATAGTCAAACCTAGTCAAACTTTGTCGTAAATATTTTGTAGCCAGTAATTTATGGGAAAAATCGAGGGGAATGATACTCCCGAGATGAGCCCACGATTTAGCCGCGATTGGCAAAATCGCTCGTGCTGGAATCGATAATTCAGTAACAACTTTTCAAAAGTGCGAAACCCTTAGATGTAAACAAACTGAGTTTTCATCAGAATCATATCTAGCAAAACAATGTAAATGGGCCAATGTCGAAGTGTAAACAAAGAGTCTATCCTGCTCGTTTCTAATGTAAACATCAGCTGACGTGAGCAGGATAGACTCTTTGTTTACACTTCGACATTGGCCCATTTACATTGTTTTGCTTGATATGTAAAGCGAACAAAACTGTTAAAACACCCTTCAACATCTCAAATTTCCTTAACTACGTTGTTTTTTACAAGCAAAAAACAAAAGGGCTAAACAATAACATCAATCAAAACAAACCAAATTGAGAATCTGCCGGACTTGTACTATTAAGTTTGACAGAAAATGCGGAAAGAAAAAGTGGTTGCAGAGTGACAAAAAGTTTTTTTTCAGTGACGTTTAACCTCACGTTCAACACAAAAAGTCGTTGCACCTAGCGTTGCACTCAGAAATAGAGTTGACTCGAGAGTTGATATGTTTGCGAAGCGTAGTGTCAGATAAGTCATCGCGAAAATTTGATTTATTTCCGAAACCACAATATGAATTTTTAGCATTTCTACGAGCATTTCTAGCTTCTAGATTCTTAGACATGAATCAACGCATACCCCGTAAAAAATTTGACAGTTCTCGACCTGACGAAACACCCTACGAAATTGGGTAAACAAAAACAACCAACCAGTTGCCGATTTAGTCGGAATGCGTCAGGAGTAAGATTTTTAGTTGCCGTACGAATAGACCGACTAAATTGGGTTGAGCCAGATTTTCTTTTTTTCACAGACTAAATCGGTATAAATCGGTTGTTTTTATAACCGATTCCGTCGGCCGATTTCGACAACCGATTTTCCACCAGACGCTTATGTAAAGATTACACAGAAGTCTGTTGCCCGGTCGGCCGATTCGATGGCCAACGAATCGGCCGAAACCACCCGACTAGACCCGACTAAGTTATGCGAATTGTCGGATTTTTTTTACGGGGTAATTCGACGGTAACATTTCAAAAGGCATCATGTACATTTTGACACTTTCTGAGTTATTGCATATTCTGAAAGTACTCCTAATAAGCTACCTCTCCACCACCAAAAATGAGCAAAAGTTACTTCAGTAAAGTCCGTTTAATCATGATTTTAAATAAAGTAACATAAACAAAATCTCTGCCATCAGCTTTCCCTGTTTATATAGCCCTGTCAACCTGTCAAACAAAAGACTACATGAACCTCGTGACGAAAAAAAAAGCAACATGAACAAAGCGCCATGTACATTCGGCGAAGAAAAACGAATCATAACAAAGCGCCCCCCTCAATGACAGCAGGGTGATATCGACGTTGGTGATTTCAAAAGAAGTTATGTTTGTTTTTCTCAAACAAAATTACGGAAATAATGTTGTGGAGTCTCGGCGCACGGAGGCAGCTCGATAGCTGCCGGTCATCCTCCCAACCGCCCTCCGACCTGGTGTCCGTTGTCGATCCACGTTTTTCATCGCCATTCCAGTTTGACAGCTCGCCCAGAGCAAACGTGTGTCCTTTGATTGGAGCTTAGCGCGTTTTTGACGGTGTTTTTTCTAACTTTCGCCGACGGCCATGGCGGCGGCCGCGACGGCGGAGAGTGAGTGGACGGAGCACAGGACCGAGGATGGAAGGCCGTTCTACTGGAACGCGGCCATGAAGAAAAGTGTGTGGGAGAAACCGGACGGGTTCCAACCCAAAACGCAGGCGGCGACGGGCATGGAGGTGGAAGACTCCGAAGGAGGAGGAGAGGACGGGGGCGAATTTCGTCCCGTGATCAAGGTTCGGCGCAGGAAGGCTAAGGAGGAGATCAACGACGGCAATGGCCAGGAAGTGGAGAAACTGCTCAGCAACAACAAGTTCAGCCCGCTAGCGGAGAAGAGCAACAACAACAACAATGCGAACCCAGCAGCAGAAAAAACCACCCCCGTGGTACCAGCACCCGGCAAGTCGGCCGGGGAGAAGAAGCAGCCGCCGCTGGTGGTGAAAGAAACGAGCTTCGCCCGCCTTGCGAAGGTGATGTCGACATGTGATGTCCAGCCGGAACACAAACTGACGCGGTACGGCACAAAAATTACGTGCTTCTCGAGCGACGACTTCGACACGGTGCAAGCCCACCTGGTGAAGAACAAGGTGCAGTTCTACACGCACGGAAAGCGCAGTGCGAGACCGCACCGGGTAGTAATGCGAGGTCTCCCGAACGCGGAACCGGATTACGTCAAGGAGCTGCTCAAGACGGAACATCAGCTGGACGTCTTGGCAGTACACGCCATCAGGCGGAAGCAGCAGCTTCCCGCCATCGATGAGACGCCTTTCATCGTGCTCTTCCCAAAGGGTCACACCAGTCTGAAGGAGTTGAGTAGCAAGGTAAAGAAAGTGGGACCAGTCGTCGTCCGGTGGGTGGCCTACCGGAGCAAAGAACCGCACGTGACCCAGTGCAAGAACTGCTTGCAGTTCGGTCACGGAACCAGTAACTGCCATCTCAAGCCCAGGTGCAGCAGCTGTGGGGTGCCCACAGCACGGAAAAGTGCAAAGCAGAAGAAACGGAAGCCAAGAAGTGTGTCAACTGCTCTGGATCTCACGAGGGTCTGGACCGCAGCTGTCCCAAACGTGCGCAGTTCATCCAGTCGAGGCAGCAGGCGTCCAAGCCGAAGCCGCCAGCATGGAAGAAGGAGAAACAGACTCCGGCTGTAGCCGCGTTCAACGCGGCGGATTTTCCTCCGCTACCTGGAGCGGTGCCGTCCATCGGGACGGAAGAAAAGCATCCTCGTCCCGCAGGAAGAAGTCGAGAAAATACTGGCGCCGGCGCCGGTGCAACCCCGAAGGACCAACCAGGCGAACGGAAGCTGTACAGCGAGTCCGAGCTGTGGACCATTTATCGAGATTATAGAGTTCGCTTGAGGCAGTGCAAGACACCCGAGGAACAGATTGATGTGATCGCACACTTGTTGACACATGGAGCAGGAAAATGATCATCTTCTTTTTATTATTTTTTGTTTTATCGTTCCTCGGTCCTAACCTGGTCACAGCACCTAAAAGGACCTAATAAAAATAAGTAAAAAAAAAAAAAAAAAAAAAAAAACGTTTTTCATCGTTTGTTATCATTAGAACATCTTATTTTGCTTTTATATAAAAATGGGAATTGAAAATGGATGCTCAACTTTCAAATGCGTTTTTCTCAAAACGCATGGTTTGTACATGATGCTTTTTGAAATGTTGGCGTCGATTTTCTTTATTTTACTAATTTGCTAATAAATATCATAATTTCCAAATTTCCTTATTCCCTAATTTCCTAATTTCTTAGGTATAGCATTTCTAGCTTTTCCCAGTCACGAAATATTCGAGCAGAGCTGGTTCTGTCAGAATCCTGCTAGAACCATAGAACGTTTCTGCTAGAATGCTGTTAGAATATCCACCTCTGTTAGAACTCTGCTAGAATCCTGCTAGAACGCCGTGGCTGGGTTAGATTTCTAGGCATGAATCAACGCATAATTATTGATTTTGAAGGTAAACGAGGACAAAAAACGGAAACGTGACGGAAACCCATATTTGTCCCCCGCGGAGGACTTGTTTCGTTGGCAAATTTGCTACCCTAGCGGTGGGAATGACCGAGTTTTTTTTAAAATGGCGTAGATATCTCTATTCCCAAGCAGACTGAAATTTCAAAATATTTGCAAAAAACATCTCACAAAAATAAAACTTGCGGTCACCCTATCGAACCGTCACACTTTTGTTTTACTCACATCTTGAGCCCCTTCCCTCGACCGTGTAGGACTGTTTGTTTTGTTTTCCGACCGGCGACCGCCGCGGCTGTCATCCCTCGCGAGGAAGAAAACGATCAAAACAACACACGCACACGCGAGACTCAAGAGTTTGCATCCATTTTCTTCAGCATTCGCGTTTTATCTAAAATAGTTCAGTTTTTAGTGGTGAAATTTTCAATTATTTCAAAGCGGAACTTTGTGAGCAAGCTGTAACCCCGGTGAATGCATCAGTAACACACCCACGATGGCCAGCAAACGCAAAGCGGACGGGCAGGTTCCGGCGGAGGAGAATGACCTACTTCTGATCCGGCCACTGTAAGTTGGAACCGGGTTTCCTGGTTTTTTGGGAGTTTTGATTGTGTGATTTATTTTTTTCGCAGGGGTGCCGGCCAGGAGGTGGGCCGCTCCTGCATCATGCTCGAGTTCAAGGGCAAAAAGATCATGCTGGACTGCGGCATCCATCCGGGGCTGTCTGGGATGGACGCGCTGCCGTTTGTGGATCTGATCGAGGCGGACGAGGTCGATTTGCTGTTTATATCGCACTTTCATCTGGACCACTGCGGGGCGCTGCCGTGGTTCTTGCAGAAAACGAGCTTCAAGGGTCGCTGCTTTATGACCCACGCCACGAAGGCCATTTACCGGTGGATGTTGTCGGATTACATCAAGGTGAGCAACATCAGCACGGAGCAGATGCTGTACACGGAGGCGGACCTGGAGGCGAGCATGGAGAAGATCGAGACGATCAACTTCCACGAGGAGCGGGACGTGATGGGGGTGCGGTTCTGGGCGTACAACGCAGGGCACGTGCTGGGAGCGGCCATGTTCATGATTGAGATAGCCGGGGTGAAGATTCTTTACACGGGGGACTTTTCCCGCCAGGAGGATCGTCACTTGATGGCGGCGGAGATTCCGACGATGAAGCCGGACGTGCTGATCACGGAGTCAACGTACGGGACGCACATCCACGAGAAGCGCGAGGATCGCGAGAGTCGGTTCACCTCGCTGGTGCAGAAGATCGTCCAGCAGGGTGGCCGCTGTCTCATTCCGGTGTTTGCCCTGGGGCGAGCCCAAGAGCTGCTGCTCATTCTGGACGAGTACTGGAGCCAGAACCCCGAACTGCAGGAGATCCCCATCTACTACGCTTCTTCCCTCGCGAAGAAGTGCATGGCCGTCTACCAGACCTACATCAACGCCATGAACGACAAAATCCGCCGCCAGATCGCCGTCAACAACCCGTTCGTGTTCCGGCACATTTCCAACCTCAAAGGAATCGACCACTTCGAGGACATCGGCCCCTGCGTCGTAATGGCCTCCCCCGGTATGATGCAGAGTGGCCTCTCCCGGGAACTGTTCGAAACCTGGTGTTCCGACCCGAAAAACGGCGTCATCATCGCCGGTTACTGCGTCGAAGGAACCCTCGCCAAAACCGTCCTCTCCGAGCCCGAGGAAATCACCAGCATGTCCGGCCAAAAGCTCCGGCTCAACATGTCCGTCGACTACATCTCCTTCTCCGCCCACACCGACTACCAGCAAACGAGCGAGTTCATCCGCCTCCTGAAACCAACCCACGTCGTCCTCGTCCACGGCGAGCAGAACGAAATGAACCGCCTGAAGTCAGCGCTCCAACGCGAGTACGAGAACGACCCGAACGCGAACATTACGCTGCACAATCCGCGCAACACGCACGCCGTCGAGCTGTACTTCCGCGGTGAGAAGACGGCCAAGGTGATGGGCAATCTCGCAGTCAAGAGTCCCGAAGAGGGCCAGAAGCTGTCCGGGGTGCTGGTGAAGCGGGACTTTAAGTACCACCTGCTGGCGGCGTCCGATTTGTCGAGTGAGTAGTCATTTTTGTAATATTCTATTTGAGCTTAGTACGGACCTTCCCAGAAATCGCAACAATTTTTTTTTGTCCAGAAACGAAAAAAAAACAAGACGAAGTTTGACGGGTTTAGCTTGGAATCCATAAAAATAATGATAATTATCAAGATATTAAATTAATCCAATGTATAGTCTACATTTCGAGTTTGATCTTTCCTCTTCAAAAATCTGCCCAAAAACTTCCAAAACTTTAAAAAATCAACTCAAGCATCACAAAATTAAAAACTGCGAAAAAAAATCTTAATCCTTTATTTAAAACTTCATAAATTTAAAAATCTACAGCATTCAAATTAAATAATTCGAAAATTTGATTCATCAAACATAAAAAAAAAACATAAACGTCAAGATTCAAAATCTAAAATCTAAATCTCCTCCAAAATCCAAAAAATCTTTTAGTTTAAAATGTTCCTTGAAGCTTTTTTTTATTTATTTTATTATTTTTTGATGTATTAGATGTAAATTATTTAATCCCCTTCCCCTTGAAAAATTATTAAAAGAAAGTTAGTTAATAAAATAAAATCAAACAATAATTTGGAATTCTGAATTTTATAATAAAACAATAATTCTAACATTCTAAAATTTGGAAATTCAGCAATCCGAAGTTTCGTTTAAAATTTAAAAGTTTAGCTTTAAAAATCTAGAAATTTAGAATTTGAAAACTTTTCAATTTTATAATTTTGCAATTAAAGTTTTTTTTTAAATTGGAGTTTCAAATGAAATACAAAATGTTCAAAGTTTACAATTGGGTTCTAAAATTAGGCATAAATTTGTCATATTATTGTTCACAACGATAAAGCTTGTTTTTCTGGGTACAATGACCCTTTGTACGACCGTAAAGGATTTAAAATGGATTCTTGTCAATTTATTTTTTTTGCGTTACAATGAAAAAAGTGATCTGAAATAGTTTTTAGTCATGATTTTTACCGTTGTACATAAAAAATTACATTGAAAAAAATAGAGCATTAGGACCAAATTAGGACCCTTTTTACGAAATTTCAAAATTATTTTTTTTCCAAATTAAGAATTAGAATTTTAGGATTTTAGAAATTTGCAATTAATTCATTTTTAGTTTCAGAATTTTACAAGTTTATGATTTCAAATAGTTTCGAAATTAACAATTTCGCAATTTTAAAAATTTTATTTATTTTTGAAATTATAAACTTGTAAAATTTTTAAATTCAAAAATTGAAAAAACTTAAATTGCAAAGCCCAAATGTTCACAAATTCTAGAATTCTAAAAGTTTAAAAATCCTATAATTCAAAATGATTAATTTGGAAATTTTTGAAATTGTCCACATTGTGATATACAAAAACCCAAAAAAAAAAATTGTGATTGCAAAATTTAAAAATTCGAAAGTTCTTGAGTAATCTAATCTAATTTAAGACAAACGCAGCCAGTCCGATGAAAGCATGCTGGAAAGTCTTGCACTTTTTTTGTCATTATTAATAATTGCAGCACATCCGAGGGCACCCGAAAATGCATTACACAAACTAAAGCGGCCAGCCCTACTGCGTTGTGTTTACCGCAGAGAGGATTCTATGAACGGATAACATTTCACAGAATCTGCAGGGGAGTAAGGATGCGTAGACATACCGTACCAAACGCTCAGGTTCGAAAGTTAAACAATTCTTGAATTCAAAAACCAAAAAAAAAACTTAAATTGCAAAGATTAAACATCCTAAAATTCATAATTCATAGTTAAAAAAAAAAAATACAAACTCCAAAATAAAAAAAAAACTTTGATTGATGAATTCGAAAATTTGTAAGTTTACAAATTCTAAAATTCTAGGTTTCTAAAACATAAACAATCTAAAAAAAAATACAAAATTGTAGAAAATTATTGATTTCTGAATTTCAGAAAATTAGAATTATTCTTTTATTCTGAAATTCAGAATTTCAATTTTTGTTTACTAATCGAAGAATCTAAAAAAAAATTGACAGCGGAGAAGAATTTTACTGCACCATGAAAATATAATAAAAATTTATTGAAGTTTTAAATAGCAATTAAAAAAGTACAATTTTACACATTAATTTTGGAATTTTGAATTTATCAATTCGATGCCCGTGTTCTCTCTTGTTCTATCTAGATAGGAATCCCAGCAAGCTTAGTACAAAAGAGCACACCGGCATCGAATTATTGAACTTTCGAATTTTGCAATGCATGATTTTTAAAATTTGGGATTATTAGAATTTTAGAATTAAAAAATGTTGGAAGTTGATACTTTTACAAATTTATAAATTTAATAAAAGTATCAATTTTTTTTTAGGATTTAAGATTTTTTATTTTTTTAAATTTTTGTTTTTTTACCTTTTTTATTTTTTTTTAATTTTCGGAATTTTAGAATTTTAGAGATTTTAAAGATTTTGGAGATTTCAGAGATTTTAGAGATGATTTTTAAAATTTGTGATTGTTAGAATTTTAGAATTAAAAAATGTTAGAAGTTAATAACTTTTGAAATTCATTAATTTAAAATTTTCGAAAACAATAGCTTTTTTTTAATTTAGGTTTTTAGGATTTTAGAATATTTTAATTTTAGATTTTAGAAGAGCAAACTCTTTTTAACTTTCTGATTTTTTTTTAAATTTTCATAAATTTAGAATTTTAGGATTTTAGAATAATAGAGATTTTAAAGATTTTGGAGATTTCAGAGATTTTAGAGATGATTTTCAAAATTTGAGGGTGTTAGAATTTTAGAATTAAAAAATGTTAGAAGTTAATAACTTTTGAAATTCATTAAATTAAAATTTTCGAAAACTATAGTTTTTTTTAATTTAGGTTTTTAGGATTTTAGAATATTTTAATTTTAGATTTTTGCTCTTTTTAATTTTCTGATTTTTTTTAAATTTTTATAAATTCAGAATTTTGGAATTTTTGGATTTTAGAATTTTAGAGATTTTAAAGATTTTGGAGATTTTAGAGATTTTAGAGATGATTTTTAAAATTTGAGATTGTTAGAATTTCAGAATTAAAAAATGTTTGAATTTTATACTCTTACAAATTTATAGAATTAATTTTTTCGAAATTTACAGATTTTTGCCTTTCTTACTAAAGAAAGGTATAGGTTTTACTTTAAGCCAGGACGTCATTTCCAGCTTCGTAAATATGTCGATTCAGCATGAATTTTAAACCGAAAAATCGCTAAAAAATCACACTGCATCGATTTTCGACGCTTCGTCGCCAAGTCGCCAAGTCGTCAAGTTGAGCTTCGAATACTGGCGCGAGAATGCTGGCGCATATGTTTCGGCTCGACTTATACTCGTTCGTAGTAGCTTGTCTACCGATGTTTCCTTCAACATGTAAGATATCGTAGCTTTTCGGTTTCTTTTGCTCTGTCCGTTTTTGCATAACTGTCCAATGTTTATGCAAAAACTTTTTTGACATAGGACATTCAACCGGGTACAATCAATTTGTTTCCCGTGTGCTCCTAAAATCGCCTTTAAGTAGGCTTCATTTGTCGTGTCGTTTTATTAAACAGAGTTCATTGGATTCCAATAGGAGCATTCGAAGCTTCTAAGCTTTATATCGTTTTCAATGTTTTCAATGCTCGCGACGCCAATGGCTATCTACCTAAGGTATTGCGATTGAGTGTGTAGTGGTGCGGTTGTAAAAATATCTATCTCTGACTCTCTCACTTTCGTAGACGCTGAATGGCAAGCTTTCCACTGTTCGGTTAACTCGGTTTTGCTTTGCGCCTGCTTTGTTCGGTTTTTGGGCTCGTACCAAAACTAGAAAACCAAAACCGCGGTGTGTGTCGTCACTTGCGCATTGGAAGCTAAGAATTTGTACGATTAAAAATATTCGATAGGTGAAAATTGTGTTTTCAATTTCTTTTAGAAAACACATCATTAATAATACCTTGCTTTAATCATAAGATTTTTTGTATCAAGTCGATGTTGTGAATTGAGAGAAGTTATATTCTTTAGTAAGAAAGGCTCTATCTCACCCCTGGTGGGATTAAATCGGGTTTTTTATTTAGATTTTTAGGATTTAAGAATTTTTATTTTTTTAGATTTTTGTTATATTTAACTTTTTGATTTTTTTTTATTTTCAGAATTTTAGAAATTTTAAAGATTTTAAAGATTTTAGAGAGTTTAGAGATTTAAAAATGATTTTTTAAATTTGGGATTATAGAATTTCTAACTGTTAGAAGTTGATAATTTTTGAAATGCATAAATTTAAAATTTCTGAAATTTAGAGGTTTTTCATTAAGATTTTTAAGATTTTAAAATATTTTATTTTTAGATGGTTGTTATTTTTAACTTTCAGGTTTTTGAATTTTTTATAGTCTTTAGATTTTAGAATTTCAGAATTTTGGAGATTTTGAAGATTTTAGAGATTGTGGAGAGTTTAGAGATTTTAGAAATTTAAAAAAAAACTAAGAGATTTTAAAATATTTAGAACTAATGAAATTTTGAAATTCTGAAATTCAGCTCTAGAATTTTTCAAATTTTAGAATTTAAAAGTTAAAAATTAATTTAGCTTAAAAAATCACAGAATTAAGATTTTTAAAATTTTTGAATTTTGGCATTATAAAATTTGTGCATAAGGCTTTCTAGCGTGTACATATTCGAAAGAAAGTGAGGTTAAATTTTGTCCGGCCAGCAAAATTAAATGGTGCGCTAGTGTGTGTACGCGAAACGTCATAAAACTCTCTTGGTCCAGTGAAAAAAAAACAACAGTCACAGTGTCCTGATGCAAACAATGAAATATCGGGCGGTCAGTTAAAAAACAGCTAGAAGTTGCATGACCAAAACCTTAGCTAGAAAGAGATAGCAGATCTGATGCAAACAAAATCACAGCTGCCATGTAATCATTCTTTGAATGTGTTAGTAAATTTCTGACTGGAAAGCCTTAACAAGAAATTAAAAGTGTGAATGTGTGCGTGCAACATGGAGTTAAACTTTCTGTGAAGTTTTCCATGGCACTTCGAAAAGTTTGACTCCATGTTGCATGCACACACTCAGACTTTTAATTTCTCGATACTTATAATTTATTTTTTTCAATATGAACCTAACCTCAAAACATCCCTGGGCTTTGTCATAATGAGTGTCATAGGTTTGATGCTTGTTTGGCAAAGAGTATGATTTGATTCGATGTGGAATTAAAATCGAAGTGTTCAGTATATTACTGAAGCTTCCATTTTTACACATGGACACCACTTCATGCTGCGAGAACCCACTTTGGCGTAGTCTCAGGGCTTAATCGATGGCCGGTAAGCTGTCATTGAGACAAGGAGGTTCTCTGATAGTGGAAATATCACATTTGTACAATGAACCGCTACATATGTGATTTTTCCCTATCTTAATGTGGGTGTCAGGTTAGGATGCGGGTTTAAAAAAATAGTGTTTGTAGAATTTAGGATTTTAACCTAGTTTATAGTATAAATATCAACTTTTTTTATACTTTGCCTTTAGTTATTTAGGGACAAAATTAATAACAGTGAATTTAGTAATTCTATCAGAATCGGTGATTTTCATTCAAGTAGCATAAAAACCATTCTGATTTGTCAAAATTTCCATAGAGTCTCGATCAATCAATAGTGAAATGATATCGGACTAAATTCGTTGATCTGTAGAACTAACGGTTGTCGGATTATGATTGTATCGACCATTGTTGCGAATCGAGGATCTACTGGAATTCTGACGAACAAATGGTCGTCTCTTTTTCAATTCACGACTTGTAAAATATCAACTGTTATTATTTTTTTTTTTGTTTTAAAGAAGCCAGACAGGTTTTAAAACAAACGTTTTTTTTGGTTAATAATTAAAATGTCGGGGATTTGAGATAAGAGTAGCTTTCGGATAGGTTGCTTTAAATCTTGTATTCAATTCAAGTTAGGTAGTAATCTGCAAATGAATATTTGGACTTATATGAATAATTGAACATTTTGGACTTATGAATAACACACAACTGTGCATTTATTCTAGAGTCAGATCCATACAGCGTCAGTGTTTATTTGGTCGAAGTGTACTAATTCATTGGCAGATCTGGTTCTAGTTGTAATGTACGACAAGACTACTGACGGACGTGACAGGACGAGGGCCCAGTTTAGAGGTTTCGACATCAACGATGTGCGGCTGGATCACCCTCCCAAAAAAAAAAAAAAAAAATATGAACCTAACCTCAAAACATCATAGGGCTTTTGTTAATTTGATTTGGTTAACCGCGGTGGATTTTCTTGAAATAATTCGAACTGTCAAAAATCCACCACAGCATCTACCGGTGGATACTTTTCTACCACAGATTTTTGTGGTTCGAATGGTGGATTTTTGACAGTTCGAATTATTTCAAGAAAATCCACCGCGGTTAACCAAAATCAAATTATTAACAAAAGCCCTCATGACTTTTTTTTCAAGAATTAATATTTATTTTCCTGAAATGTTTCTTCATACAGTCCAGATTCGATTATCCGAAGGCCTTGGCGAAATTTCACTTCGGATAATCGAAACTCACATTTAAATATATAATAACAGCGAATGCTTTTTTACTGAAACGTGTTGTGAAGTTTTCATTTTTGGTTATTCAAAAAAAAATGGGTTTTTATATTTATAACCTACAACTTTTCCCAAAATACCAAATCGATTAGAAATATTCGTTCCCGGCTCACTTTGCAGAGACTTTTTCTCTACAAAATCGTGACTCCTCTTGTTTGATGTTTATCTTGTTTAGCATGTTTGAAGGATTTTCAAAATCTATTATTTTGTGTTGTTTTTTTGTTTTTTAATGGTCAACATTGCTGCTTTGTAGGCGAAAGGAAGAATACAAAAATAATCAAACGCTTGATTATTCAAGTCCTTTTGATAGCATTACTGCTTGGAAGGCATCGACAAGTGTCAAATTTAAATTACTACCCGCAATAAAGATCTAGCTTGATTGTATTGTAATTAAAAAAAGTATCGTTTCATGAACCTGACCTCAATCTCTCTCCCCCTCAGAATACACCGACATGAGCATGTCGGTGGTGACGCAGCGGCAGAGCATCCACTGGCAGGGTTCGATCGCGAGCCTGCGCATGCTGCTGGACCGGGTCGGCGGACCGGGAACCGTCGCCACGGACGCCCCCGATGCCGGCGAGAAGCGCTTCCGGGTGTTTGACTGCGTGGACGTGTCGTTCGACGGCAAGATCGTCATCATGGAGTGGCAGGCGACGCCCGTCAACGACATGTACGCGGACACGGTGCTGGCCAGTCTGCTGCAGTCGGAGCTGAGCGGCAGCATGGTAAAGGGGGCGACGGCCAGCAAGCCCGACCGGATGCACTTTAAGGAGTGCCTCATCGAGACGCTGCAGGACATGTTCGGGGCGAACTCGGTGCCGAAGCTGTTCAAGGGGGACAGTTTGAGCGTGACCGTGCACGGCAAGCAGGTGGACATCAATTTGACCACACTGGTAAGAATCTTTTCGTGATGTTTGGCGTGATTTGTACTGAAAAGTATTTCAATTTGCAGGAAGTAACGTGCGATCAGGACGAGGGGCTCTACCAGACGGTGAAAACAACGGTCAACAAGCTGCACCAGAACTTAGTACAAGTATCCTAAAAGGATCGGGCGCAAATTTGCCTCTTGAGGAATATCCGAGTTACACCATTCTTACACAACACTACACATTATTCAATAAACAATAAAATGAGACTTTGTTCTTTAAATATGTGTGGATTGTTTCTTTATTACTCCGAATGGTCCCTCTGCGTATAGAATTGAAATGTTATGTAAATACATGATCCTTTGACCAGAGAACATCACAGTCGAAATAGGGAAGGAGCGTGCCAATGTGGAATGAGAATTAAATTCTGACTGTAGAAGGTATTGTTTTGATTCGCTGTAGTCGTATCTGATAATATTCGCTTCGCTTGGAGACGGGGATTTTAGCGGATTGCAGACTGGATTTTGCCATGTTAAAAAAAAACCTAAAAAGTCTAAATATCCACAGTGGATGAAAAAATAAATTAAACAAATAAAAATTAATTTCTAAGTTTTCCTGACAGCCGTCCATTGCCGGTCGTTTCCATCTCTACCGCGCACCAGGGACAAGGAAAAGGATTTGAAAGACGAGAAGTGTTGAAGCTCCACTTTTTTTTAAAGGGACAAGGGAGAATCTCCACGGTTTCCCCAAATAAATTTCTGATGCTGCCGACCAGGGTTGCCATACACTTAGATTTTTTTTACCGTACTTCATTGATGACCTGGCTGTTCCCGTTTGAGTAATGTGAAATCAGTTATTTTAACGAAGTGAAATATAATTCTCAAGGTATGCTGCTGTTGTCGAGACAATTTTTGATTTGTTATTTTTATATAATTTCAATTAAATGAGATATTTTTTTTTCTAATTTTTAGTCCAACATAGCTGTTGTCGAGAAAAGAGTCTTATTTAACTTTAGTTGAATTAAAAACGATTCATTCTTAGGCAGCAGGCTGTGGAAAGATTGAAATCTCAGTTTCAGAATGGCTTAAAATGCAAAAAAAAAACATTTTTTTTATACTGCCCACAATTAAAACAAAAAGCTGTTATCCACATTTGGCAAAATCGAGCTAAACGATTGTTTCGACTATGTCCTTTACGTTTTCCAAAGATCTAAATTTTGCCTTTACTGAGCGCTGCGCTGGAAGAATCTTCATCAAAAGAAAAATCTTGATGTGTATCAACATCAAGAGAAAAAATCAACTCTCGCACATGAAAGGATGGCAGAAGAAAACCAAAAACTCATCACCTGGATTATTGTAACGTCACTTGTCGAAAAATTACTAAATACATAGGGACGTGGCGTTACATCGTGCTGCCACCTGGTTTTTTTAAGCGCAAGAGTGTAAAAGTGCTGAGTCATCGTCTAAAAATAGACGGCGTCCTATCTCGCCCAGCAAAATGAAGTCGATAAAGTAGTCGGTTTCGATGAGAAAAAGTGGAAAATGTGGTCTAAAAATAGCGACGCCATCCCCCTATTAATTTCAGTGGTGCTGGACAAAGAGATTCTCAAAAAATCTTGTACTGATTGATTGAAAAGTTCAGGAGCGATTTTCTTTTGCTCTTTTGCTTTTGTTGCTCCTCCTCTCTCTTTCGCGGGTGAAGAAGGTGTGCAAGCGGAAAAGTTTTTTTTGCGATTATTCCATCTGAATTATTGCTCAAAATGAGGTTTTTTTTGGTCCATAGTTTGGTCGTTGGGGACCATCCATAAACCACGTGGACACTTTTTAGGGAATCTCAAACCCCCCCCCCCTTCGTGGACAATTGTCCATACAAAAAAAACTTTTTTGTATGGAGCGTGGACAATCGCCATACCCCCTAAAGTGTCCACGTGGTTTATGGATGGTCACTTGCAAATACAGTCAAACCCAAGGGGTAGGACAGAGAGTAACTGAGTGACTCAATTTCTCACAATGACTCAATGTTACTCAAAGTTACTCAATTTTCCTCTAGAACGATTTTCAGACAGGTTACGGAATATTTGAATGTGTATAGATTGACAGATGAGCGTGACAATTAGGTTGAAGAAAAATTTTCTGGTTACGGTGCCGCAGAATGTTACCCGTGCGAACACAATCTCAGGCTGCGAGACTGCTGCACGAATAAAACGGTTCCATCGGATGACTCTTCTAACCAACTCTTTATAAATACCACTGTCGCTGCCGTCGGAACGGTCCCAGCTGAAAAATTGTGTGGTTTAAACAAAATAGTTTAAACTTCGGAGCCAGCGGCCAGCGGAGATTTTGGCCACGTTGACGTCCATGGCGCTGGAATCTGACACGAAATCTTAAATGTTTGACACAGGGTCCGATTTTCTGCAATAAAGTAAATCCAACTTTCATATTCCTTCTCATCAATACCAATTTCCCCGTTTCCTCCTTCGTTCCAACGATTCTCCTAATGTGGCAACCGGAACCCTCCTCCCGAAAAAGCCTGCCTTAGCATCCGTCGAAGCAAACGGATTATAAAGAGAAAAAGAACTTATATTGATGACCATCGCATCGAAGACCAGCCGACCGTTCAACACCGTCCTTTGCGCGCCTCCTCAAAATCCATCGGTTGCTTCGCCCTACAATCCGATGGTCTGGGTTTCGCATCGTTCCTGTCATTGGCCGAGATCATCTGCGTGGTGGTGGCACCGATGACGGCCGGCACGGCAGCAACAGCCGCAGGCAGACCGGCTTCCACCCGCCTGAATGGCCGGAATCGGCTAGTCGGTGTTTCCTTGGTGTTCTCAAGCAGAACAGACTAATCCTTCTCCGAGTCATGGTAGAAAAATAGATTGAGCATCAGAACCAGAATTTTTCAGTCGCTTATTTGTCTCGTTTACTTATTTAGTACTTTTTCCGCCGATTATTTTTTTGCATCTGTCAACGGCGATCGTCATCGCTGTCAAATGTCAGTGTCAAAATCCGTTACGTCGTTCGTGAAGATTAGGAAATTCTGAGTAACTCGAGTGGCTCAATTTTACTCAAAATTATTCAATATTTCTCAAACTCACTCACTGTCCTACCCCTTGGTCAAACCTCTTTTTACGCGAATTTTGGTTCTCGCGTAAAAAAAGTTCGCGCTATTTTGAATTTTTCGCGTAAAAAGAGTTTTCAGTATTTTTTAGTTTTATAAAGTATTATATTTTTTTAATAGTAATAATGTAATTCCAGGTTATTCAAAATAGCTTCAGTGACCTGCGCTGTATATTCTACAGCAGGTTGGGATGTTCTGGGTTATGCAAGAACTTCCGGCACTAATGAATTGAACATCTATCTGTTCAACAAGGGTCTGTACCAGTGTATCCACCATCGTAATAATTGCAGGTAGCTTCCGTGACCTACGATGGTTACCTTGTGATTTGTTAGAATGTACTAGGCAGGGTTGTTACGGAGAAGTCGAAAAAAAATCCGCGCCAAATCCGCGCCGTCCCAAAATCCCAATCCGCGCGAAATCCGCGCCATAATAAGAAAAATAATTTTGCGCGACAAATATACAACAGAGTTTCACAACAATTTAATTTTTATGAATGTATTTGAGAACAAAAATTTAAATCGTTTTATGATTAAGGGTTCCGTCGGAAGGAACGCAAAAACCACAAACGTTAAAATTATGTTGTATTCAATAAATAGAATTTAAAATCCAGAATAGCTTTATCTTAATCTCAAGACCCAGAATGTTGAAACGCTGAAAATTATATGATCAAATTTATTTTTGCTAGGATGAATTAAACCAGAGAGAAAAGCCATAACAATAAATTTAGCAAAAAAGAAATTCAAATAGGGATTTGAAAATTTAAATTTAAAAAATCAATAAATTGAATAAAATTAAAGATTTGAAAATTCATAAATCTAAGGATTAGATAAATAACATGAAGTTCGTGCTCGACACGAAATTTGTATTATATTCTTCTAAAAAATTCTCAATCCTAAAATATTACTTAAAAAATGCTCCAAAGTTATCAGACTTTCTGTAATCTATGATGGTGACAAAAATTGTAGCATTTAAGAATTCTGCGGTTCTTTTATTAAGATCCAGAGTTTGAGAATTTAAGAATTTAAGAATTCAAGAATTCAAGAATTTAAGAATTTAAGAATTTAAGAATTTAAGAATTTAAGAATTTAAGAATTTAAGAATTTAAGAATTTAAGAATTTAAGAATTTAAGAATTTAAGAATTTAAGAATTTAAGAATTTAAGAATTTAAGAATTTAAGAATTTAAGAATTAAAGAATTAAAGAATTAAAGAATTAAAGAATTTAAGAATTTAAGAATTTAAGAATTTAAGAATTTAAGAATTTAAGAATTTAAGAATTTAAGAATTTAAGAATTTAAGAATTTAAGAATTTAAGAATTTAAGAATTTAAGAATTTAAGAATTAAGAATTTAAGAATTTAAGAATTTAAGAATTTAAGAATTTAAGAATTTAAGAATTTAAGAATTTAAGAATTTAAGAATTTAAGAATTTAAGAATTTAAGAATTTAAGAATTAAGAATTTAAGAATTTAAGAATTTAAATTTAAGAATTTAAGAATTTAAGAATTTAAGAATTTAAGAATTTAAGAATTTAAGAATTTAAGAATTTAAGAATTTAAGAATTTAAGAATTTAAGAATTTAAGAATTTAAGAATTTAAGAATTTAAGAATTTAAATTTAAGAATTTAAGAATTTAAGAATTTAAGAATTTAAGAATTTAAGAATTTAAGAATTTAAGAATTTAAGAATTTAAGAATTTAAGAATTTAAGAATTTAAGAATTTAAGAATTTAAGAATTTAAGAATTTAAGAATTTAAGAATTTAAGAATTTAAGAATTTAAGAATTTAACAATTTAACCCTCTAACGCCCAGAGCTGTTTGCTTATCGTAAAAATAGTAAATGGCTTAATTTTGGTACAATAATGCAGGAAATACTTTACTTTGACCCACAAACATCGAATTGGGGCAAAAAAGTAGAATTTGAAGTGGTGCACCAGAGCACCATCAGGAAGATGAGCAACTTTTTTTTAAACCACAAAATCTCGTTTTCTTCAAATCTATTGGTTCATTTGTTTGAAAACGCTTCGAAATGTGTTAACATTCTTTGCTGTAAGACCATATTTCTGAAGTATTAACTACAAATTCTAAAATCTCTGCATTTTCAGGTTTCTTTGATTGGCTCATTCAAAACCCACAAACAACCATTTTCATGAAAAATGAGGAAAATAATAAAACTATCGGTCTAATAACAATGTTTTGTCTTGTTTGTGAATAGTCAAAACGATTATAAACTTTTGTTTTGATAAAAAAAGCTTTTTCTGTAATTTAGAAAAAAGTGCTCCTGAATATTTAGTTGCTCATATGCCTAGGTGGTGCTCTGGTGCACCAAATGAAAAAGGTTGAAAAACACTTAAAACCGGTCCAAACTCACAATGTTATTCACAGGGGTTCTTGTCCAAGGTTCAAATTAGAGCAAAACATTTTTTGTTTCATAAAATTTTGTGTTTTGTAATTTTTACGGACTTTTGAAAACAGGTCTTTTTTATTTCCCTAAAATTGGCCCATTTTTGTTTACATTTCACATTGTAACTTTGCTTGTGCTTAACCAAATTTGATGAAATTTGGGGAGATGTTAGAATACATTCTACATGAACACCTGCAACTTAAAGCACCATGAAAAGTTGTGTCAGTTCCGAGATATTTGAGTTCAAAGTTTTGGTGCTCTGGAGTAACCATGGGCGGGAGAGGGTTAAGAATTTAAGAACTTTATTTAAGAATTTATAAGTTTTTGTTCCATTGATTGTTTTTATTATCAATTTTAAAAATTTGTAAATTTGGAGAATTTATTCTTGATTTTTAAATATTTTGAATTCCTGATTTTTTGGATTTTTTTTTTTATTTAGAAATTTTGATTTTTTTATTGTTGGCTATTTAAAATTCAGAATTTTTCAATTTTTGGATTAAACAACTATAAAAATAGAATTTTAGAACTTCTGAACTTTTAATTTTGAATGTTGGAGCTTTCATATTTGAACATTTAGATCTTTTTATTTTTTCACCAAAAATATGTAAATTAAAAAAAAACCTTTCTACGGGTTAAATCCTAACTAAAATCAAAGGCGGAAAGCCAGCTTCTGTTCCGTCCAATATTGCTCATATTTGGGATTTGACCACAATACGTCCACCAGAGCACCCCCAATATTTTTTTTTGTGTAATCCGAATATCTATAGAAAAGCTTGAAATATGGTTCAAAAGAATCAAATCAAAATGTATCCAGTATAAAATAAACAATACATATTGTTAATAAAACATAACCTGAAACTCATAAGAGATGGAATATTTAGAACCCGTATCAGATGTTAATAATGAGTTGAGTGTAAGAATAAATTTATTTAAAAAATCTTTAACAAAAATTATCTCTTCTTGTAGATTATTTCGACGTTTCTTATTAAAAAATTACAAACAAACATTTCCGGAAAAAATCAATTTTGTTTCAGTAACAACTTCTAAGAAATTGAAGTTTTTGCACATAAAAAAATTACAGTAATTCCTGATATTAATTTTCTTTATAACTTGAAAGTTAATTATTTTATTTATCAAAATTGTCATCCGCGCGAAATCCGCGCCTGAGCAAATTAAGCCAGCAAATCCGCGCCAAATCCGCGCTATCCGCGCGAAACGCGCCATCCGCGCGATCCGCGCCGTCCGTAACAACCCTGGTACTAGGTCATCCAAGAACTCCCGGAAGTTATGGCCTGGATATCTACCTGATCAACGGGGGTCAATATAACTATATTATCCATCGGTATAGCTTCAGGTAGCTTCAGTGGACCACGATGGACATTCTGTGGCATATTGGATTGTTTTGGGTCATCCAGGAACTCTCGGAAGTCATGGCCAGGATATCTACCGGATCAACGGGGGTCTATATGGGTGAATTAACCATCGGTACAGCTTCAGGTAGCTTCAGTGAGCCACGATGGACTCTCTGCGATCTGTTAGAATGTACGAGGTCATCCAGGATCTCCCAGAAGGCATGGCTGGATATTTTCCTGATCAGCGCATAAATGTTCCATTAGAATTAGCATTCGCATTTGAGGACGAGTTCCTGGATGTCTCAACACAATCTAACATGTCACAAATTTTCCATCGAGGGCCACTGAAGCTACCTGCAGGTATACCGATGGATAATATAGCCATATATACTACCTTGGATCAGTTAGATATCCAGGCCAGGACTTCCGGGAGTTCCTGGATGGCCCCAAAACAATCCAACATGCCGCAGAGTGTCCATCGTGGTCCACTGAAGCTACCTAAAGCTATACCGTTGGTTAATATAGCCATACAGAACCCCGTTGATCCGGTAGATATCCAGGCCATGACATCCGGGAGTTCCTGTATGACCTCGTACATTCTAACAGATCGCAGTGAGTCCATCGTGGCTCACTGAAGCTACCTGAAGCTATACCGATGGTTAATATAGACATACATACCCCCGTTGATCAGGTAGATATCCTGGCCATGACTTCCGGGAGTTCCTGGATGACCTAAAACAATCCAACATGCCGCAGAGTGTCCATCGTGGTCCACTGAAGCTATCTGAAGCTACACCGATGGTTGATATAACCATACAGACCCCCGTTGATCAGGTAGATATCAAGGCCATGACTTCCGGGAGTTCCTGGATGACCCAAAACAATCCAACATGCCGCAGAGTGTCCATCGTGGTCCACTGAAGCTACCTGAAGCTATACCGATGGTTAATATAGCCATACAGACCCCCGTTGATCAGGTAGATATCAAGGCCATGACTTCCGGGAGTTCCTGGATGACCCAAAACAATCCAACATGCCGCAGAGTGTCCATCGTGGTCCACTGAAGCTACCTGAAGCTATACCGATGGTTAATATAGCCATACAGACCCCCGTTGATCCGGTAGATATCCAGGTCATGACATCCGGGAGTTCCTGGATGACCTCGTACATTCTAACAGATCGCAGAGAGTATACCGAAGCTACTGATGGTAAAAACCCTGATTGTGGTCCCCGTTGAACAGGAAGATATGACCATAATGGTTAAGACTTCCGACAGTTTAAAATCGGACCGCGTTATTTTGAATTTTTCGCGTAAATTGAGTTCGCGTTATTTTGAATTCTTCGCGTAAAAAAAAACCGCGTAAAAAAAAAATTCGCGCAAAAAGTGGTCGCGTAAAAAGAGGTTTGACTGTATTTTTAAAAAGCCCCTTCAAAAATGGTCCGAAAAATTAGGGGGCAAAACAAATACTTTAAAAAACAAATAAAATTTTTAATGAAAAAAAAGGTCAAATCAACTGAAAAAACCGAAAAAACAAATCTAAAACGCATCTTTCTGCATTGATCATATTTAGCATGTTTGGATAGGATTAAAAATACCTTGTGTAAAAACATTCAACGGTTTTATCGAGAATGGCATGCCGTTTGTGGCGCTGTCGTCGCAGAGGAGATTTGACAACTCTCCCGCGCTGTTCTCAAGTATAAACATCAGAGAGTTTTTATTTAAATTTATTTAAAAAAAATAGCTTCATCAAAATCAAGTTGGTGAGAATCAGAATGCAGCTCCTGCAAAAGCTGTGATGCACTGCAGTCTACATTCAGGCTTATTCTTGTTAGTGGCAATAGACTACGAGATGGCGTTAGTGTATCAGCCGCCACTTTTTTTCACACGACTTTCAAAATATTTTGTTCTAGCTGCTGTCTGTGATTGAACTATTTGCAATACCGGAAAGGCCTTTGGGTTTACCCGCGTTTTTCTCCGTAAAACTGTATCAAATTAATTGATTCGGGAATTGCCTGCCTCGTGGGTGTGACTCAAACTTCTTTGAACTGCATTACCAATGCCTAATTAATACAGTTTAAAAACAATTAGTCAATTGTTCTTTCTTTATAATATTGAACCTTGATAGTACTTTTCTAAGTTGTAAATCTTTTATTTTTAGTCCAAATAACCTCAGGGTAGGTTATTTGCCGAAAAATTCCATCCCCACGTCAACATCCTGTCCATCAGAGTTTGGTTTTACGCACTCACTTAAGCTGGTATACTTAAGCTGTAGTACAACAACAACAAGAAAACTTCCGCCGTTTATTTTCGACCACAGTGTGTGGGGGCTCGTTAACATCTTATCACCTTATCGATCGGACAGCAAAGAAAGAGGGAAGGAGTTTGGTAATTTTTCCTCACATGACCATGGTTCAAAAAAAAAAAAAAAAAGTTCGCCAAAACTCAATCATGCTACTGCGGAAAAAAGCGCGCGGTAAACAAGAGTTCTAGGACGTCGGGACCGACCGACGTGGCGTGTCGTCGTGACACGCGTCAGCCAGAGCTGAGACAATCGCGTGACACCTTCGCAAGAAGTTGACTTCATTTTTTGCGCCACTTACGCTGCCGCTGGATGATAAATTTGTTTATCTTGATTGGAAATTTGGGCATTTTGTTTACGCTATCGAAGATTTTTCCTGGTTTGCAATTTGAAAGATACGCAAATCCACGTGATATTTTGGGTAACGTCTTATCGTATTTTATTGCTGCGAAATTAACGCGGTCCAAATGTTCACGATGTTCGATGTGATTAACGGATTTATGTTTCAAATTTTGGTCAAAATAAGATTGAGATGATGCGTACATTAGATGATAAACAAGAAAACAATAATTCTCGAGAAATTTGCAAGTTTTCAAGATTTTTTATTTTGTCCTCTTCCAAATGTGTTGTTTTTTTTATTTTGTATTGTGATCTTTAGAAACACAGGTAAGAAAAATGTGAAAAACAAATGCCATTAAGCTAACAACCTGTTTTTTAGGTTTGTAGGTACGATTGATGAAATCGATGTACAGTATGTAAAAAAAGTATTTACACCCCTTGGGCACTATGCACATTTTGTGATGAAACATGTAAACAATTCAATGTTGACATAAACCTAGTACTACGTTTTGTTTAGAAACTCATGCCAAACATTTTGCTACAAAAAGCTCATGAAAAGATGATTTCTATAAAAAGTTATATAACAAATACTATTACGAAAATAAAAAAGGTGCAAAAAAAGTTTGTACACCTTTCGAAAAATTAACATGAATAAAGTTATTTGTTGACAAATCACCATAAATCCAGTCTCCCAACTCCAAATAGGCATCCTTGACTGATTAAAAAATAATTTGGATTGAATATAAAGTTTACTAATTACTTAGTATAAAAGTTTATATAACTCTGGAAATTCTATATAAAACTTATCTGAACTTAATTTTGCAAACTTTCAATTTAACTAAATGTCAATATATTGCCATAGATATGCTAAATAAACATTTTGGAGTGGGTATAACACCGTTTTGGGGGTCTTTGTATCGCTAGAATAGATTTTTCGTTGGAATTTCGTACCAACCCGGAATTACGTCGTCGAAAAATCCGCCGGCATCCGAACCGGTCCACAATTCACAAGTTAACCTATGTGGCATCGGAAAGGGCATAAAATTTCCGATCTTTTGATACCCAGACATCTAGGTTTTCTATAAAACCCACGTTTTTAAATACCTAGGCAAAAACGTTGTTATGGTTTCGTTTGAGCAATCTGCCAAAAATGTATGGAATTTCGTAATTTTTGTTCTCGTGGATCAAACTTACTTTTTGCCCAGGTATTTAAAAACGTAGGTTTTATAGAAAACCTAGATGTCTGGGTATCAAAAGATCGGAAATTTTATGCCCTTTCCGATGCCACATAGGTTAACTTGTGAATTGTGGACCGGTTCGATGCCGGCGGATTTTTCGACGACGTAATTCCGGGTTGGTACGAAATTCCAACGAAAAATCTATTCTAGCGATACAAAGACCCCCAAAACGGTGTTATACCCACTCCAAAATGTTTATTTAGCAATTCTATGGTAATATATTGACATTTAGTTAAATTGAAAGTTTGCAAAATTAAGTTTTATATAGAATTTCCAGAGTTATATAAACTTTTATACTAAGTAATTAGTAAGCTTTATATTCAATCCAAATTATTTTTTTAATCAGTCAAGGATGCATATTTGGAGTTGGGAGACTGAATTTATGGTGATTTGTCAACAAATAACTTTATTTATGTTAATTTTTCGAAAGGTGTACAAACTTTTTTTGCACCTTTTTTATTTTTGTAATAGTATTTGTTATATAACTTTTTATAGAAAACATCTTTTCATGAGCTTTTTGCAGCAAAATGTTCGGCATGAGTTTCTGAACAAAACGTAGTACTAGGTTTATGTCAACATTGAATTGTTTACATGTTTCATCACAAAATGTGCATAGTGCCCAAGGGGTGTAAATACTTTTTTTACATACTGTATAAATAACAGTATTGGAAACATTTTCAATGACAAGCAAGATCAAATCATCGCCGTCGTGCTAACTTTTCGTACGTGCATTTTGGGCCAAATTGAGTTAAGAACGCCATTTTGTGCAGCTCACAATGCCTCACCTTTTGACCTTCACAGATTCCCAAAATTCGATTTCAATCCTGAGATATGCAATAAAAACCAAAAAAGCTTCGCGGATTTTTGTCACTTTTCATATAAAAGTAGTTTCAATCTTGTCGTGCTATCTTGTCACTCCCTGAAAATTGATGTAAGTGCGAAAAAAGGCCAAAGGGATTTCAGGTCAGGATGCGTTTGACGCACGTACAATGCGTTTTTTCTCGGAACGTCGAAATGGCAGGTGCGACATGATAGCACGAAAGCGTCGAAATTTTGAAAGCTGAAATACCAGCAACCATTGCTGAATCTTCAGCAAATGTTCTGTCAAACTGCCACAAGAAAATTACAGAATTTTCAGCAAAATAATTTTTGAAAACAAAATTTGTAAAAAATTAAAATCAAGACTAACATTTCAATAGGGCTAAACATTCAGTATTACGCCCTTTTGAAATATTAGTCTTGATTTTAATTTTTTGAAAATTTTGTTTTCGAAAAGATCGGAAATTTTTACGTTTGTTTATGTTTTAACATTATAAATCGGACCATTATTTGCTGAGAATATAAAATGGTCGGTTGTTTGGATGAGACTTAGAAAACATCAATTTTCCTGTTTTTAAACCTTTGCATGGCAATATCTCAGCAACTAATGGTCGTATCTTCTCAGCTCTTCAAAAATATTTTTTCAAAGTTGTGCAAACATGGGCACTATTTTCAAAAGATCAATAACTTCGACTATTTTCAAAAAAGTTACCTAAAAATGGCTGTTACTTGAAAACGGTGCTCTTTATCAAACAATCACTTATGTACTTTTTGATTGCAAATTCGATTTTACATCGAAACATGAAGTTGAAATTTTTTTGCGACCAATATTTCGATTTTTTGAAAAAATCTGTATTGATTTAAAAAATCGTAACTCGGTCAAAGATTTTTTGCCCATTCTGGAAATTTCTGAAAAGTTGGCATTTGATGTCTTCTAAAACATATAATTTTTTTTAAATACTATAAATAGTGTTTTTTTGCAAATCAAATTTAAGTGACAAAAAGTGAAATTAAAAATCACCAATTTTTGTTTACCGTGTATCATTTTTTTTCAGTGTAGTCCATATCCATACCTACAATTTTGTCGATGACACCAAATCGATCAAACAATTTTTGAATTTTCACTTATCATTTTTGTATGGACAGCTGCCAAATTTTTATGGAAAATTATATGAACGAACTAATGATGCAAAATGGCTTCTTTGGGCATACCGAAGGCACCAAAAAAGTTTCAGCCGGATTGTAAAATACAAAAAAAATCGAATGACCGAAATCTCAGAGAATTGCTCATCTGTCAAAGTGACAAATATTAATTACACGCAGAAAAATAAGGCATATTTGAATCAACAAAATGTTTTGTTGATATGAAAATCAATATTTTTGTAGAATCAACGCTAAACGTCAATGCAACTTTTTCAAAACAACAAAATATTTTTGTGGAATTAAGAAAATCAAGGTTTGTTTCAACGCAAAATCGGCGTTGATTATATTCAACAAAAATTTTGTTGATTCAAACCTCGTACAGGCTGATTTTACAAAATATTTTTCTGCGTGTAACTGAGTATTCAGTAAAATCTTAATTACTGACTCGTTTACTGAAATTTCAGTGGAAGAAAATTCAGTAAAACTTTACTGAATTTCATCAAAAAAAAAAATTGGTGTGTATTTTTCTGCACAAAAGCAAATAATAGATGAAACAATAGAGTTATCTACGTGCACATGTATTGCGTGTACCTACGTACACAAAAATTAAGTGAGGTTAAATTTTGTCAGCCAGCAAAATCAAATGGTGCGTACGTGGTGTACGCGAAACGTCAGAAATGTTCAAAAAGCTTCACATTTAACTGTTTTGTACAAAGGGTTATGAAATAGTGCTTGAAATATTGAAAAATTGTGAAAAATGCTTGACGGCTCTACTATAGTACCCTAAACTGGGGTCAATCGGGACACATGGGGCGAATTGGTACAGCCGTTTTTACCATGTTGGAGCACAATATTTTGATTTTTCTGGTTGGTTTCGATTAGAAAAGACTCAGGCCAACAAAATGTGTACATCCATTTCCAAATTTAAAAGCTTTAAGTGCTCTAAAACTGCTGTCCCTATTCAGACTGTAGTCTCGATTCACCCCAGATTACGGTACTCTACTATAGGGGGTCCACTAATGGTAAAAATACGTCTAGAGACCCTAAATACCCTATTTGGGATCTCTAGAAACGTCAACATACCGTAGATTTTGAAAACCCCTACACGGACCAACGACTTTGGCATTTGGGGGCAAAAATGTCTAAAAAAAATGTGTCCACGTGGTTTATGAATGGCCTCATACAAAATTTAAGACGAAAAGGGTGACGGTCGGTCTCGCGAAACTAGAATCAGATGTTGCGTTAGAAAATGTTGCTCTGCTGAGAGGCACGTGCCCTCAGGTCGTTCGAATCCGAATTCGAGTGGTTCGTCGGAAGGCGCGGTGGCTGTTGGTAAACAACCGCGCGAGAGTCAAACACGCGGTCAGCCCGGTTAATCTGGTTCGGTTGTTTTTGCTCGCGTAAATTTGCCGCCTGATGCAGTCAGTGGATGAGGTGCGATCAAGAATGGCAAATGTGACCTTTAAAAGATTAATTTCAATTATTTTATTTTAAAAAATACATACGGAAATAGATTTATTAACTTTTAAGTTGAAATAGCCCCCATTTTAGGTGATCCAAACAAATCGTCAACATGTCTCAAAAATTCTACCTCTGATTTTTTGTCTTAACATAAGCTCCAACGGACAACCATGCGATCATGACACAATGTATAGTGAAAGTGTTTCGAGTCGATCTTTAGTAGTTCAAGTTCGAGCAGACCCGTACGTCTGAAGAATGATGCAAATTGGACAGCTGGTTGCAAGTTCACGGGTTGGGAATTCTGGCCGCGACTAGACTAAACTTGCCTAATCAGATGACGAAAACCTTTACACGCTGTTGGAAAATAAAGTTGTTTTGTTTCGTGCACTGAGGAGCCCATAAAGGTAAATGTGACATCAAAATATTTCTGAAATTAAATTGCCATTTTTTTCTTTGACAGAAATCGAGTTTTCATTTATGCAAGTAATCATGTTATGTAAAAATAAGCGCAAACTATATTACAGACGTAAATATTTACGTATAAGTCGTTATCCTTGCGCTTGGGAAAAACAAAGCGATGGAATCAGTAATCTGAAAAAATAAACATGTTTGATAGTGGAAGAAACAAGATTAAAGCAAATAAATATCAACAAGCTATATCAAATGGCGCGACAGGAAGTATTGTTTCCGTAAGCGACAAAATGCATAATATTTTCAGCTTTGTTTTCAGTGTGACATTTCGATTCATTCAAATTTCAGGAACTTTAAAAAACATGCCGCGATTAGTACTAATTTTCATATCCTAATTTCTTTTTTCTTTTGTTTCAAGAAAGCAAGCGTAAAAAACGTAACGAAATTGTTTTACTTAAGAAAACCTTGTACAATTGAATGTATACAATTTAAAAAAGCATTTTAAAACCTTTATTAATTCTTTATTTATTTCATATGAAATACTTTGATGTTGTTTTTTTTCTAATTTTGAACATTGAGACCACATACACTTGAACCTCGCTGATTTGCCACCCTAGTTGCCAAACCGTCGGGGTGCTTTGTTTACTTTCACCAAGGTATGTAGATTAGGTAAGGTAAAGTGGGTTTTCCAACTGTTAAAAATAAACAGTTTTATTTAGCGATTTTTAGAAAAGTGAAAATTTGAGCATTTTCCGGACAAATGTTTACCATTCTATGTTTCCAAGATTTGTTTTTTTTTGAAAAATTACGAATTTCGCAATATTTTTTTCCCCGTTTGGAAGGTGTAAAATTTGTAGGTGTATCGATTGCATCATCTTTTATGATGTAAGATTACCTCACGTGGCTGTAAACGGTTACAAACAATTTATTCCGTTTACACTCGCGATTTTTAACTGGGAGTGTGCCGAGATGAGACCGTTTTAATCGTGGTTTTAATACATTTTAACATCTGTTTAATTCTAGAGTACTGTTTTTGATTATATTCAATATTTGATTTTTGATTAAATAAATCGACTTGTGATGGCGGCCTAGTTGTCAATTGTCAAAGTAGTTTACATTTAGCTTAAAACTGTTGATAAATGAATCTAATTCTAGATCTAATTACATTCTCATGTTTGCCTATCGTAAAAATAATTACTCGTACTCGATTATACAAATTTTGATGATCCGAAGTTCGATTATTCAAAGTCTCTTAGATCCAAAGCCCTCGGTAGAACAAATAAGACAACGAAAAAAATGACTTTTAAGTTGCCTTATTTGATGGCGGATCCGTGAAATAATGAAAAAATATCGAAAATGTAATAACACGGATTTTGGGAATTATTAAAATTTTACTGCAAAAAACTCAGTTTAAAAGTTGAGGCAGACACAATGAGAGTGTAAGACACAATTTACAATTTGCTCGAAGACATTGAATCGATCAGAAATTTCCTTCCTAAGGTACACTCAAACCCCGATGGTTTGACACCAACTGTTGTCAAACGAACGGGGTCACGTTTTATGGCCTATCTACAATCACTTAGCTTAGAACATCTAAGTAAAGTAGTTACTTATGAAAGTCTGCAACTTACGTTCGTCATCCACAATCAACTTAGAAAACTTGCTGGGCTGATATACGTTGCTATGCAGTTGTTTGTTTACCTTTGATATGGAAACGTCAACTTACCGTAGATTTTGAAATTTTCCAAACCAAACGTCAGTTTCTAATTTGATTACTTTTCCATTGTAGAAACTCAGATTCATTTCCATTGATTCAAATTCCTAAGCTAAGTGAAATTTTCTAAGCTAAGTGATTGTAGATAGGCCATTAGTTTGACACCCCATTTACACGGAGTTCACACACATTATCAAACGTTTGTTTTGATGGTGTGCGTGAGCGCCGTGTAAAAAGTGGCAGTTCGTCACTTTTTGGTTTGACTTTGACCAACCAACGGGATGTCAAACGAAAAAGTGACCAACCACCCGGGTTGAGTGTACATATTTTCGAACATATACAGTCCAGACTCGATTATCCGGCGTTTCTATTATCAGAAGGTTTGTATGGGACTTCGAATAGTCGAATCATGAGTCATGACCAAAAATATTTTTTTGCATGTACATATTTTTTTTTTAATTTTAACATCAAATTCGAGTTCTGCAACCCCATTTTAGTCAAATTTGAAAATTTGATTTCCCTTAAAAAATAAAAAGCATTTTGCCATATTTCAGCATCGCAATTTTGGTCGCAATCTTGGATTTAAAAATTCTTAATCATTCTAGATTGGGTGATGAGTAGAGAGAATGCGTAACGTGATTTTCGAATGATCCCACTTTGTTTACATCTACAAAGTAGGAAGCTGTTCAAGCACAAGCATGACTTTTTTCTTACTGGGAAATGAGCTGTTTTTTAATCGTTAAAAAGCAAAGCAATCCACTTTAATTACCCCGGGGTCTTTTGTGGCCTCTGTTACAAGATTCTGCTCATTTCTAGGCGTCCGAAGTCACCCAAAACCTTTTTACGTAAACGTTTCATAATCGTATGTGATTTATTTTGCCTACCACTATTCAGCCCTAGTAACATTTTAGGTTTTAAGTAGGCCATAAAAGCCCATATAGGCCGTATGAAGGTTTCCAGAACCATGATAAAACCTGTAAGTTTAAAAATGTTACTAGGGAGCACCCAGATTCTAGAGATGTTTATGGGTCATACTTAAGATCGACAATTCAAAATTAACAACGAAAAAAATATTTTTTTCGTGATTCTATTATCTGAAGATTCGATTATCCGAAGAGAAATTGCTCCGAGGCCTTCGGATAATCGAGTCTGTACAAAGTACAAAATTATTGTATGTATAGCTACCAAATGTGTATTAAGTTTTGTATGGGCACATGAATAATCTTCTTAGCATAAAATACAAAATTTGTTATCTCATGAAATCAGTGTATTTCATAAAGAATTGCTCAGCTGTCTTTTTTATCAATGTGCATCTTTATTTAATTAACTGTCAAAGTAATGCTATATATGGGTCATTTCACCACAATCGCACACAGAAAGTGCAAAATTGAAACCAACCATTTTTTTCTAAACCAATTCATGGGGTAGTGAAACCAACAAATAAGCAATAAAATTGTCTTACATCAAAATCGGATTACCCCCTATCTTTTGGCAACACTCTAAAATTTTTCTTTTTTTTTGTAATTTTTGCATAAACCCTTTGTTTTCGAACTGTGATATCTTGGGAACCATTAGAAAAATAAGGTCAAACCAGTAAACTACTAAAATAAAAGGAAGACATTATTTTCAGACTGATCATTATTTTTGCAATCCAGGGGCTCGAACCATTTCATTTACCAAATTTTCCACCAAACCAAACTGAGTAAACAACACGATTGGGACTATTTGCAACGATTTGTCATGGAATGTTTTTCTGTTCAGCTTCAGTTTGGCGTCACAAAATTTCACGCAAGCGGCGAAATGCTCCCAATCTTATCATACGAAGTGGAAAAAAAAAGTGTGGAAGTTCCAATCGAACGTCAGCGACTGGCTTTGGCGCGGTTTTTTGCCACCACACATGGTATGACGTCCGCTGTTGTCTCTGCCCCTGTTGTAAATGGCAATGAGGCTTCTTTTCAACATGAATGTACTGCATTGTTGTTATTTTGTTCTTACGAGGAAAACAGTTCGGCCTTTTTGACGTTTTAGTTCTAAATATGAAAATTTTAATTTTCTTGTTCATAAATTACCAACAACTTAGATCTACCTTGTCTATGCTACAAGTAGGCCAAGCCCCCGAAAAATTTCCGCGAAAAACAGCCTGTTGTTGACAACAAAGTATGCCCTGACCGTGTCGTCCTTCAAGTTCAATTCATTTATCTACTGCGCAGTATGCTCAGCCCAGTTTAGCTCGGCGATCTCGGGCGAGAGCATAAACTTCAGCCCCAGCCCAATCAACCTCTCGAATGTTCTTCGCGCAGATCGCTGACCCACAACGATGCGAGCCTCTCTGAGTTGATAACTGGGGTGAGTTTTGAAGAAGGTCGAGTTTTTTTTAATTCCCTACGTTTATAGGACCTTTTCAAATTAAAGTTAAGATTAAAACATCGTTTTTTTTAAAGTCCACATACGACCTTTTGAAATCACCCTCAAGGAATATGTTTACTCCTTTTTGCATGACGATCACGAGAGGCGACAACAAATTGAAGCCTACTTCGTCGCCAGCCAAGTGATTCGTCATGTTCATACGACGAACGCTAAAGTTGTTCGACCTGCGACGTTGAGGTTGTTGGTGTTGTTGTTTACCACGTAATTATATGGTAAATCATCCAGTAGGCCGAGAGGACGTAATTTGTGAGATTGGTCGTCCCCAAACAGGTTTGCTGTGACGGAGAATTCTTATGATAAGAGCTTGAGAATATTGAGTCATCGGACTTCAAAATTTAAAAAAAAAACAGTACATTTTTAATTAAAATTAGCAATCAACTGAAACAAAATTCATGATAAAATGACTTAATTATAATAGCATACAAACTTTATTCAATAAAAAAAATTAAAAAATAGTTTTAATTTGAAACCAAAATATGGGTCTCATTTAAAATATCACTCGCCAAACTTTTCGTCGTTGTCGTGCCTTACCTTTTGAACTTCACAGATCCTCAAAATTCAATTCCAATCCTGAGATATTCAACAAAAATCTGAAAAACTACGTGCATTATTGTCTCTTGTCATATGAAAGAGGTTTCAATCTTGTCGTGCTATCTTGACACACACAGAAAATTGATGTAAGTGCCACAACTGGCCAAAGGGATTTCAGGTTAGAACGCGTTTGACACACGTGCATGTCCGACTAGCGTAAACATTTGTAGTTATAACTCAGGACTCCGGGAACCAAATTCAACCAAACTTCGGGACAATGCACAGAATGGTCAACCAAACAAAACGTGTTTGTTGTTAGGATAATCGAATTTCCGGATATTCGAATCTTTGGATAATCGAATGTTTCGAAAGCTGCAAACTAAAATTGAAGAAGACATTCCACCCAAATGTCGACCAAAATCATTCGATTCAATTTAGACAACGTCGAGATGTTCAGCTGAACAATTTGCAAACGAACGTGCCCACGTATCCAAAAACTTGTTTTGACAGACATTCGTCGTTTCCAGATAAAAAAAACTTCTCTACGTTATGTGCTTGAAAAAAACCTTATCACCATACAACTTGTGTTTGTATGGGTGAACAAAATGTTGTTTATATACTTTCAAATTGCCGAATATTTTCTTTTGCTGGTTAAATTTAAACTAACCGAAAGGAAGAATTCTGCACGATTGGTAAGGTAACGTTCACGACAATGTTAAACTTTGAAACAGTTTTTGAATTTTTATTGTAGATTTTACTACAAAGAAAAAATCAAAATTGATAAAAAATCAAATCAAAATTAGTTTTCCACCAATAGATCACTCCACCCTACCCGTCCATATCTTTCGACTTGCCCAAAAATTGATTGCGAACCTTTTGTCGGGTTCCACGCACACTGCGATCTTTTGACACGCGAGACACACGCGGTTTTTTTTGCCACGCCACTTCTTCGTATACGCTGCTTATTTTTCGCCAACAAACAACCAAGTCGGCGGCGATGACGTGTCAGCACACACACACACAAGGCCGCGGCGCCGACATCAGCCGATCTGCGACGCGAAAAACCGGTTCTGCGCCACGAGAAAGATCTGCGACGGCGACGAGCCCAATTCCTCGACCAATCAGAGATCAGCGGGCCCGCGAATTGTACTGACCATCGACCAACACGTGTGCGCGCGCTCGGTTCA
This sequence comes from Culex quinquefasciatus, assembly GCF_015732765.1. Lineage (NCBI taxonomy): Eukaryota > Metazoa > Arthropoda > Insecta > Diptera > Culicidae > Culex > Culex quinquefasciatus. The sequence goes on from NC_051861.1 coordinate 106,479,194, forward strand.
GGGGGCTCGATCTGGTTGTGTATTTGAGAGAGAAAAAAAAACTGGTTTTCAGAACTAACACGCGATCATGTGACGCATTTGCACAGTAGTTTGAGTTTTTTTTTGTTGCAATTATTAATTTTATTATTTTTTCATAAGTCTCACAGTTCTGTGTACTTAAATCATGTATACAAATAAAACAAAAAAATAATCATAAAATAAATTAACTATCCAACTACATATTTAGTATCAATGTGAAAATGTTCATCACAAGGCGTACAACGATTCAACAAGACTTGCCGAGTTGAATGAACAAAAAGGATGCTGGAAAGATCGATTTTTGCACGTAGCATTCAAGAGTAGGCGTCATCCATAAAGTATGTCACGCAAAAATCGGCCAAAATTAACCCCCCCCCCTCCCCCCTATGTCACACAAGGTTGAACCCCCCCTCAAAAAGAACGTCACATTTTGCCAGACCCCCCCCCCCTTGTTTTCGATGGGATTTTTTATATTTTTAAACTCTCATAATTTTGGTATTTTTAGCAATTTTAACATGAAAAAATAAGTTTAATTATTCTAATTATTCATTTTTTAGAATAAACATTAATCTACCTATGTGGTTGGAGCCTTCTTCACTCATTACCAACAGTAGCTGTACACAAATTTCATTTATTTTTTAAATCCGGAATAAAAAAGTATATAAATATCACTTAAGTGACCATATCTCGAGACAGGGTTGCCAGATCTTCAATGTTTTGGACTCGTTGGAAAGGTCTTTTGATAACCTAACTAACGATAGGTCGGATGGTGGCTCCAGACATAGTTTACATACATTTAAGTGAGATCACATAACTTTTGAACTACTTATCGAAGCTTCAATCGGTATAAAACTCGATCTATGGGACCCTAAACCAAGTCAAATGCAACAGGTTCGAGTCAAATCGGTTCAGCCAGTGCCGAGAAACATGAGCTAGTTTGTTGGTCACATACATACATACACACACACATACACTCATACATTTGTTCACTTTTCGATTCTGAGTCGATATGTATACATGACGTTCTACGACGTTTTCATACAAAGTTCATTTTTAGAGCAGGGTTATAGCCTTACCTCAGTGAGGAAGGCAAAACAGTTTTGTTTCTTTTAAAAATTAGAAGACCTGGCATAACATTCGAGTATTAAAAAATCTTGAAAACTGTTTTTCACAGCTTTGTATCTAATAAGTTCAAACCATTTATAGCAGTTTTCTTATGAACGCCCTGTTATCAAAGGCATTTATTTTTATCAAGCAAGAATTTGCAAAATATTGAAGTTCCATCTGAAAAAAATGTGACCATACACAGCAAAAAATCCGATGGTAAAATCGCATGCAAAAGCATGCACATCACCTTCGTCAAAATAAACACTTAATATTACACACTGCATGTACATTTTTTGAAAACACAAAAAAAAGTTGCAACCAACGGGATTCAAACCCAGCACCAACAGTAAGGACTGGCGCCTTAGCCCACTCGGCCATCAGACCGATGTAAAGTTGAAAGGATAAACGCATATATGGGCTTGACATTTCGGTCAAGTAGGTTTCCCATACTGATGGGCTACATATTTCAGGGTGTAAAATTACATAAAATTGCATAAAATAATGCAATATTTATTTTACACCCAGGCCTTTTACACGCAGCTGGATTACTATTTTTTTAGCTGTGTATAATAAATTATAATGTGATACCGTCATCAGGGGTGACATTGGGTCTGGGGGGTGAGTTTGGGTCATACAAAAATGCAGAAATTTGTATGACCCAATCTCACCCCCCAGACCCAATGTCACCCCTGATGACGGTGCTTCTAAATAATAGTAAGCAAATAATTTTAGAAAAGAGGATTTAATTTAATTGTGTACATTGCAAATTAATATTATGCAATCATAAAAAAATCTAGCGTGACGTCACAATCTCGCAAACCCCCCTCCCCCCTTGCCACATCTTGTCACACCTTCCACCTCCCCCTCCCACTCCTCCCATAAGAGCGTACGTACTTTATGGATGACGCCGTACCTGTAATTTCTAAAAGCTTTTTGTATTACTTTCTGAGTAATATTTCTTTTTTTGTATATTCATTTAAATTGTTAAGGGTAAATCGATTGTAAATCGACAAAAATTTCAGAGGTTTGTGTGAGTACACACTTAATTTTATTTAAAATCTGTTTTCAGGGTATTAAAATATACATTTTTATCTATTATCAAAAAAAAAAAAAAAATTGAAGACATTTGGTTATTTGAAGTTGGAAGTTACAAAAAACGGGTGCCACGATATCTCAACACTGCCTTGACCAAATTGGCTCAAAATTTTGGTGAAGACTCGTTAAACCAGTCCTGTGTGCATGACGAAGGCCGATTTTCAAAAACCTTATTTTAAAAAAAGATAAAAATATTTTTCTGTTTTTCATATAAAAAATCGTCAGTTTTTGATTTTTGTATTTTTTTAAAAAAGTAAAATTTCAAAATCGGGCTTCGTCATGCACACGAGATATGTCTTGGGAGTCTTTACGCCAAATTTCAGCCAATTTGGTTCATCCCATCTCGAGATATCGTGGCATCCGTAAATCAACTCGGTGTTTCGAGAAAAACACTCAGAAAGTTTGACAGTCCGCTTTGCGCACGGCAAAATGTTTTGCCTAAAATCGTCTCTAACTCAGTTTAATCATGAAATTATCTTCATGAATGTTTCAGAAGTGATTGAAAATCATCTTTTTAATGGATTCAATAAATTTTCTGTAATATGAAATTTTGTGATTTTCTACGTGTATGTAACCCCTTAAGTAGTTTTACAAAAGGACGTAACCTTGGGCGATTTAAAGCAAAGTTGCTTTGTTATTTTTTATTTAAAAAACTCAGAATTAAAGTTTTGTTAGAACTCAAATGTTGCAAACTTTGCTCCAAAATCACAAAAAACATGGATGGTACCGTTGGCGACGAATGACCACATTTTGGTTCAAGTCACCTTGACCCTCTAACGCAAAAAAGTCCCGTGTTTAGAATGTCATTTTAAAATAAATTTTAAATTAAGTTTTTTTTTTACTTTTTGTATTTTTTTTTCTTTTTCAGTTAGGCTGGTACACATTTTATTTAAAGTTTTTGTCACCCCCTTCAAAGTCGGCCCAAAAAATCAGGGGGCAAAAAAATCGATAAACTTCCAAATTTCAATGGAAATTTAAGCGCAATCAGCTGAAATTAATTTAAAGTGCATTCTCCTGCGTTTAGAATCATTTTCAGCATGTTTGGGTGGCTTTTGAACTTTGAGAATGTTGCATCACAAAAAGTTTTTGATAGAAACTCCAAAAATGAATTGGGCAAGTCAAAGGTTAAGTTTTGATAAAAAATAAACAAATCGAAATTAAACGAACTGGTTTTAACATTTCAATTTCAAACTTTTTTTAAATTTCCTTAAGGATATTCAAAAACAATCAAAAAGCAAAACATCACCGAGAAAAACTCATTATTCACAAAATTTTAACTTTAAGAGGCTGTAAATAAGCAATCAACAAAGTTCAATAATGAAAATTGTAGTAAAATCTTCCAGCTATTCGAACATATTTTTTGCGCAGGTAATTTTTCTTTATGAAGCATTTTCAAATTGCTCAAAAAAACTTAAAATTTTTTGCAAAACTTATCATAAAATGCCTAAAGCTTGAAAACTGCACTTTATCAAAAAGTCATTATTGATTGCAAATTCGATTTTGCAACTAAAATGATTTTTGATATTTTGTTTAGCAATATTTCAGATTTATTTTCCCAAACAATTTTTTTTTTCAAAAATCTTATCTTTGGTACCAGATTTTGCACCATTCTAAGCTCTAGCGCAAAAGATGAATAATTTAGTGCTCTAAAACAAATCAAAATATTTCGAAAATAAAAAAAAGATTTTGGTAACTCAACTTTTGGTGGTAAAAAGCAACTTTTTTAAGCAGGGAAATTTTTTTTCCGTGTACATATTTTTTTCTTAAAATTCCTAATCATGACCTACAACTTTGCCCAAGACGCCAAACCGATCAGAATACTCCTTCTCAAGATACAGATTTTCAAACATTCAAAAGCTCGATGAAAAGAGTGCCATTTCATCATTTTAGAAAAAAAATAATGATAATATTACATGTTAAGAGCCAAGTTAAGAGCGAGTTTTTCACCGATGTGAAACAGGTCGTATCGAGGTGCTCCGATTTGGATGAAACTTTCAGCGTTTGTTTGTCTATGCATGAGATGAACTCATGCCAAATATGAGCCCTCTACGACAAATGGAAGTGGGGTAAAACGGGCATTGAAGTTTGAGATAGATCTTATTTACCCTATGATCAATACGTCAAATGCTGTATCAAGTAGGCGAAAACTTGTTTACCCCTAATCTGACAAAATTCTAAATAATATTTTAATTAATTCTAAATGGCATTTTTCCAATCAAATTCAAAATTCCAACACCAATCTAATGTAAAATTTTCTGAGGATTCCGAATATGTCAAAATTGAGACCAAAAAGTGCCGTCTTCTTGGCCTACAGGGCAAAAACTAACGTTGTAAAATGTTTGTTCTAGAAAAATCGAAAAACTATGAGAAAAACTGCGATTGGCCAAAAAGTTAATACCGTAGGCTTATAGTCCATGAAATTCCCTAACTTTTGACCTATGGGAGTATGGGTGTTGGAGGCTGTTGCCAAAAGTTATTAAGGTTTTAAAAAAAAATCAATTTTTAACAGTAATTTGCAAAAGCTATGAGAAAAAGTCAAACCAATCCTGGATGTCTATAGCACATTTTGAAGGGCTTTAAAAGACCTTTCGAATGCATCTAAGAGAGTTGGAATTGATGAAGTTTTACGGAAATGCGAGCAATTTTAAGAATTTTCATGTGTTTTGGACCTCAAACTTCAATGCCCGTTTTACCCCACTTCCCTTTGTCGTAGAGGGCTCATATTTGGCATGAGTTCATCTCATGCATAGACAAACAAACGCTGAAAGTTTCATCCAAATCTGAGCAACTCGATACGACCTCTAGAACAAACCGAGCAGAATCTACAAATACTGCCTCTTAATGTTGACAGATTTGTTTGTGTCAGAAAATTTTTTTTTACTTATTTTATTTGTATTTTTTGATTTGGTTCAAACTTTGTGGGGGCCTTCCTTATGACCAAAGAAGCTATTTAGTGTCATTGGTTCACCCATACAAGTCTCCATACAATTTTGGCAGCTGTCCATACAAAAATGGTATGTAAATATTCATACAGTATCTTTTGAGTGAATTTTCTGATCAATTTGGTGTCTTCGGCAAAGCTGTAGGTATTAAGCCGCTTTATCTCAGCAACCAGAGGTCCAATCTTCAATGTCTCTTAAACAATTGTTTAATGAATTTTCTGAATATTTAAAAAAAAAATTTTTTGAGATGGTCACTTATGGTTACTATTTAAAAAATCGAAAAACTGCAAATATTTCACTAAAATCAAATTTTTGGTGGCTAGAGTAGTCATCAATGAGACACGGGGAACAATGATAAAATGGCTCTCACAAGTTGTAGTTTCAACCAATCAGGCTCAGATTTGGGGGAAAGGTGTGTCTACTGGATACACATCTGCCATTATAATGGCTTTGGTTATGGACGCTCCCTTAAAAAGTTATGCATAAATGTTTGATTCTCGGATGTAAAAGTAAATTATGGACAAAAATTACTTTTCCGCTCGTAGGCTGCCATTAACACCAAAACTAATATTTCTTCAAATTTCTTTCCACGATCCATAGGGATTGAGTTGGGCTACAATGTCCTTTCATTGGGTTTGAACAAAATTTAGAATATACCCAGAATCCAGGGCTGTCTCATTGTTCCCCACTCATTTTAGCCCATGGGTAACAATGAGACACTTTGATTTTTCTTCATTACACTTTTCAAAATCTATGGAAATCTTTCAAAACATGAATTAAAAGTGATTTTTGGCATATTTATAGAGTTTTAACTTCATTTAACCAAAAATACAAAGTTATTTGGTATAAATATACGGATTTCACAAAATTTAAATACTTTTTAGTATAACTTTTGTTAATTAAAGTTTTTTTGTTTGCAAAATTGCTCTAAAATGTTCAAGGCAAGTTACCTGCAATGGAACAATACAAAAACATGATGTTTTACTAGAAAAATCTTGATTTTCGTAGTGTGTCTCATTGTTCCCCAGCTGTCTCATTGTTCCTGCCAAGTGCGTCTACAATGAGACAGTTGAATAACTCTGGCTGTAGATGTCGGATCGATCTCATATTTTGGTCAATGTTAGAACACATTAAAAGAAAGATAATGCAACAAAAAGCTCATTAAAACATGCTGATGAAAATATGAGAAAAATCTTTGAAAGTTGAAAACCAAAAGTATCTCATTGATGACTACCCTACCCTATATCTTGAAAACGAAGCCCTTTATCAAAAAAATCTGTAAAGTACTTTTCGATCTTCGATCTTTCGATCTTGCAAATTCAATTTTTCATTAAAAAATTAGGCCTAAATTTATTTTTGCATAAAACTCGGCGGCAGAATTTTTGACCATACTTCTCTATGGCTAAAAAGTTGCGGATTTTTGTCCCCTAAAACATATAAAGAAATCTAGAAAATAAAAAAAAATACGTATTTTAGGAAATTAAGTTTTTATAAAAAAAAGTTAAAAAATCTGCATTTTTGCTACATTTTTGTATGCTGAAAGGCAATCAACAACTTAAATTTGACTAAAATGGATTCGTAGAATGTTAAAAGTAATGAAATAAAAAAATACGACAAACAATTTTTTTGATGATTACATATTCGTAGTTTCATACAAACCTTCGGATAATCGAACTCCGGATAGTCGAAGCTTCGGATAATCAAGTCTGGGCTATTTGACTCAATCCTTAGTCCAAGTAGAAGTTGAATAAAAAAATTAGTAATTCAAATATTGAAGAAGACATTTTTGTTACAAATAATATTGTGTGAACGATTCAACAATCGTAGTACTAATCCCATATTGCTATCAATCCAGAAAAAAAACCTTTAATTCTGTTTGCCAGATTCTTCCACGCCACGACCAAGTCTTATCACATGCCGTCGTCATCAATCGCGTTCGCGCCTCTTCGGCGTTCGGCGTCAATATTCGCCGATAGTGACGACTTAAGTCGGGAGCTCAAAACTCACAACCACAATCACAGTTTTCTCTCTCTCGTGTTGCGCGCGTGGTTCTCCTGTCCTATGTACTGCGATCGGGCCCAAGTTCGGGACGTTTATAATTTGGAGTGCGATCGCCGCCAGGCATTCAGTGTTAATTTGGTTCTCGAAGAGTCAACATCATCCCCTGGGAAGCAACGGAGTGAGTTTGCGAGAAACGCCCGAAATAAAAGAGAAGAGAAAAAAAACAGAGTGAGTGATAATAGAAGACATAAAGTGAAGGTCTTTAAGTAAGCAAAGAGAGAAAGAAGAATAAGCAAAAAGGATCCTGTTTAAGGAAGAGGAAAACGAAAGTGAGGAACAAAAAAGTCGAAGATTGTTTAAAAGAGAAACAAGTGAAGTGATAAATTTTCATAGACAAGGAAACGACGAAAAAAAAAAAAAAACGATCACTGATCAAGTGGAATAACCAGATAATACCAGAAAAAGCTTGACTCTTTAGTCAAAAAGTTCGTTGGTAGGTCGCACCGGGTCGAAACGCAAAAGTTGCAAAAATGGTACTTCGAAGCAAGGTAAGCAAGGTTTAGTCCAGCTTTTAACTTGTAGGTATTGTTGTTGACTCTTTTTTTTGCGGACTATCTTCGACGGCGACGACGGGTTTTGGCATAAAATTAACTTTATATAAATAATGGTCACACTTTGGAGAAACTCACAAAAAACTGCTTACTTATTCAAGGAATACAATTTAATCGGAGCCGTTTAAGCGGTAGAGCGACCAAACTGACTTAGTAGAGAGTACATAAGCAACGACTAAATTGGGAGGCCTAAATTCGTCGTTTGACGAATTTACCATGTGGTTTTGGCTGCGCTGATGGAAGTAAAGTGCCAAAAGAGAAGAACCCCAAAAATGGGACTCGGACTTGAGCCGGTCGTACAGATGTGGAAGTGTGAACTTGAGGTAGATTAGAACACACTCGAAAACGAAGAGAACTGACAGCAGGTAGAAAGGAGGAAAAAGTCTGGACCAGTGAACTTCAGTTCTAGGGTTTTTAAAAGGTCCTAAACGCTATTATCTTTCATATGTTTTTGGACCTTTAAAAAAATCGGTAAAGTTGAGATCGGTAAACCATCTGTCAAAATGAACAGAATGTTTACGAAGTCGGTAAATTTTAATTTACCGATTGCTTCATATTTGAGAAATCGGTAATTTTTTCACAGATTTTGGTAAAACATTTTGAAGATTATAAAATTTAATTTACATTGGTGAATACTGAATACAAATTTTCAGAGATTATAGAATACAGATTTTTGTTAGCTTCTTTTTATTTTGGTGAAGTAATTTGTTTACACACTTAGATTTGTTTTACCGAATTTGGTTGTTGGAAAAATCGGTAAACCATCTGTCAAAATATTTTTTTATGCGGAAATCGGTAGATTTTAGATTACGGAGAAATCGGTAAAAAATATTTTGCTCAAATGTTTAATTTACAAAAAACTCCACTTTTGAAAACTCTCAGTTTCACCGGAAGTGTCCCAACCTGCCGAGTCATCCAACGACCTTGCACCATAAAAATTCTCGGCTTCTTTGCGCAAAGCTCTTACATAACAATCGTGTAAATATATAAACACGCGCGCGCGCCCGCTTAGGGTTTGCACCTTCACTGCGTGTTTATCCCCTTATTTTTATCCCCGTACTAACTAAAGTCGGGGTTGGGACAGGTTGAGTCTTGTTGTTGTTGTCTAGTTTGTATTTTATCTCGTGCAAGCACGATACCAAGTATCGTGACCATCACGTGCGAAAAATGCTTGATTTTTATGGACTTTACCTTATGTCTAGGGGAGAGTTACGTTTATTACTTTAAACTTATTCAAATTCAGTCAGATTTCATCACAAAATGTTTGAAATTGGTGAATTTACTCAAATTTTATTGCATTTAAAAGAAAATTAATCAAAATCTGACATTTGTCTCATTTACTCAATTTTGAGTAAGTTCGGTTTTGACGAAATCTGAGGAAACTTTTCGGAGGGAATGTAAACAAATGTTTTATCATGTTCGCTTTAGTAAATGTCAACTAAGTGTGAGCAGGATGAGATGCTTGTTTTCTTCCATGGTCCCGCCCTGTTGAAATTTGACTGCAAAAATGTCAGTAAATTGTGCGTGCAGATATCAAACTTCAATTTTTTTGTTTTCCGATTTGGAGTTCCATAAATATAAATCTGACAAATTGCACGCTCATACAAAACAACCACAACTTCACTGTTATTTAAATTGACTATAATCAACAAGGATGTTTTTGACGCATCTCTCAACTAGTTCAACAAGCGTTTTCGATGCAACAACAATAAAACTCACTACAGCTTCCCTACAGTTCCCATGGAAACCGAAAGTGTCACGCGCTCGAGATGTTTACCAAGGAAGCGTTCATTAGCATAATTGACAATTGCTGGACGGAATCTTTCGCGACCGCTCTGAAAAGCTCAAATGTCCGCGAAGGTCTTGCGCGACAAACAGAAAAATTAGCCACTGCCCTGCAACGCTGCACTTGTTGTTGCAACGTTGCATGTAAAAAGATAGCCGGTTGTTGTTGTCATGGACTTAAGTGGGTGGGCACCTTGTCGACAATTTGTCTCAATCAGAGCAGGCCTGCGCAACGCGCCGGGATCGAGTAGTTTCCATGCGACGAGCGGGTCAATGTCATCTTGATGTTGTACAAGTGTTGCACAGGGGGTTCAACCTTGAAAGCAGCTGTCAAAATGTCACATTCGCGCTCTGACGTCACAAGAACAAACTTCCCATGGCCTACTGATAACTTGTTCCAGATTTCGATGCCGCAGTTCAAAAAACTTCCTATCAGCGGTAGACGCTCTCTCGATTGACAGGCCCGGTAGGATTAAAATGGAACAATCTACTTTTTTCCCGAAACAGCGTTGCGATGCAACGTGTTCATGTTATCAATTTTGCCCATGGCAACAGATGATTTTTTGAGTTGGTTACGGCCGTCGCACACGCCTACTTTGATAAGCTTATCGCTTGTAGGTTGGAATTGACGAAAATTGGCGAATTGTTTTTGTTGAAATTTGATTTTTCACTGGCCATCGGCGTGCGATAAGGAAATGGGACTTCAATGTCCGCCTTTTTGGTTGATAAGACTAGCGTCATGCAATTTTGGAGGTTTGGCCGCTCGCGTGATGTCACGACGCGACTTTTTGCGCGTCCATTTTTGACGTGACTTGCAAAATGTGACAGATATGGATAGTTACTCAATTTGAGTTGTGTAACTCTTTTACAACGACTTAACTACAATTCTCTGACACCGTATGACTCCACCGACCCGTGACACCTGTCAGATTATGTTCACTAACCTCGAATCTCTTCTCTCGCACAGCACTTTGCCCGCCACATCTTCCAGCACCAGCACAAGCTGATCCAGCAGCTGCTGCAGAACCAGATCCGGCTGTGCAGCGGCGGCTCCCAGCAGGTCAAGCAGGCCCTCCGCCTGGACGAAGATGACATCAATAACATCAACATCCGCACGGTCGCCCCACCCGCGACACCCTTCCCGATGACGCTGGAGCACGCGGCCGACGTGGGCGAACAGTTTAAGGTGAGGATTCGCTGTCAAATTCGCCAAGATCGCGCGGTAGTGCCGATGCACGCTAAACTGGGTTCAGTCAAAGCACGTTGCACCTCGCGCCAAACAGTTCAGCAGGGCAAGTGACGCCGCTCCAGGTTCTTTGCGATGCAAATTTATGCCTGTCACTGGTTTAGTTCTACGAAAGTGCATTTACACGAAAGATAGACGAGTCGTCATAACTCGATCAACGACGCCAACGTGTTGACCCTGAACTTGGCTGGTGCAATGACTGCGGCTCGTTGCGTTTATCGTGTGACGTAACGGTTTCGCGAAGAGGTCACCTAACGGTTGATCTGACAGTTAGAGTTGAGGTTATGTTTCCGGTTTCTTGGCGACAAATCTAACTGCTGAACAAGAGCACTAACCGAGCCTCTTCCCTTCCAGTATTCCGACCTGTCCGTCCGGCTGGCGGCGCCGCACCAGCTGCACCCGAAGCCCGACGCGGACGATCTGTCGTTCGGCAAGTACTTCACCGACCACATGCTGCGGATCGCGTACCACCGGCGGCTCGGCGGCTGGCAGAAGCCGGAAATCACCCCCATGGAGAACCTGAACTTGCATCCGGCGGCCAAGGTGTTCCACTACGCGGTTGAGGTGAGTGCGAGATCAGGAAGTTTGTGAGCTGGTTTGGGCTAGATCGCGTCATTGGGATGAAAAGAAGCAGGTAGTAACCATTACCATTACAATTAGCGTGTGGTGATTAGCAACCGATCGTCGCGAAGATCGCGTGCCGCAACGGTTGTTGACGGGTCGTAATCCGCGGTAAACAACCTGCGAAAACATGTGCTTGGCATCCGATTATGCTCGCGTCTTATCGCCGTCAACAACGCGGCAAAGACGGCGGCTCTGTTTTGGGTTTGCTAATCTCGCTGGATCACCGGGGTCAACCCCTGGGTTGGCAATCACTGACGTTGCACCGCTGACAACAGCTGATTCGCTGCGCGAAAACAATCGCGCGCTGTTTTCTTCGTACCGTTGTTTTCCACTGCGCGGTTATCAGCGCCTACCGGCTGGGAACTAGTTCAGCCGAAGGTCCCGATCATCACAATGACACGATCGAGCCTCTCTCCTGGAATCACAGCGCACTAACGATGTTGTTTTTGTTGATTTGCAGCTGTTCGAGGGCATGAAGGCGTACCGTGGCGTCGATGGACGAATCCGGTTATTCAGACCGGAGATGAACATGGCCCGTATGAACGTTACCGCGCACCGCTCCGGATTGCCGACCTTTGACGGCGAAGCCCTGATCAAAGCCATGTGCCGACTGATCCTGATCGATTCCGAGTGGGTGCCGCACACCGAGTCGTCCAGCTTGTACATTCGACCCACGCTGATCGGAATTGAGGTTAGCTTTTCAAAAATCCACCCCTCGATGAACCTCAAGTAACCCAACCCTCTTCCCCAACAGCCAACCCTCGGAGTCGCCTCGTCGGATTCGGCCCTCCTCTACACGATCCTCTCCCCAGTTGGTGCCTACTTCAAGCCTGGTGCCGGCGGTCTCAAGCTGTACGCCGACCCGAAGTACACCCGGTCCTGGTACGGCGGTGTCGGCGACCGCAAGGTCGGCTCCAACTACGGACCAACGATCCACGTGCAGAAGGAAGCGCTCAAGCAGGGTTGCCACCAGGTGTTGTGGCTGTACGGCGACGACCACGAGCTGACCGAGGTCGGCGTCATGAACGTGTTCATGCTGTACATCAACGACAATGGAGGTAAGAGCCGTTTGCTACACGCGTCACGAAAACCCGAATGTTCTAACCGCAATCACTTCAATAGAAAAGGAAATGCTCACCCCACCCCTGGACGGGCTAATTCTGCCCGGAATCACCCGTGACTCGATCATCCGGTTGTGCCGCGAGTGGGGAGAGTTCACCATCAAGGAGCAGAAGTTCACCATGCCCTGGATCCGCCAGCTGGCCAAGAAAGGACGGGTGAGTTTCTTTTGACAGACGCAGTTTTTGTTTACAATCGGCGAGTTTCGGTGAAATCTTTTCCGACAGCAAAATTGTTACGGTTTGACGTTTGTTGGGGTGGTCAACACAGTTGCTTGCATGCGTCAACAAATTGGTTTTGAACAACTTTGTTAAAAACATTCACAATTTACAATTTGCTTACAACTTCGGTGGTTTTTCACAGCTGCCGATTTACTTACAACTTCGGTGCTTTTCACAGCTGCTTGTTTACTTACAACTTCGGTGCTTTTCACAGTTGAAACGTTTTTTGTTCCTTTGCTTCCACTTGCTTCTCATTGTTTACACCACCTGTCAAAGTAACACACACTCCCATCCAAGGTTACACAGATTTCGTCTAACCCAAACTTACTCAAAATTGAGTAGTGAGGCAAATGTCAAATTTTGGTAAATATTTGCACCGCGGTTTGAAGTTTGATGGCAAAGTTGTGTGACATTTGGCATTCAAACAAAATGAAACTCTCTGACGTGCCTCCCGAGCCGCAATGCCGAACGGTGGGGCTTGCAAAAACAACAAAATTACTAAACCATTATTTTTATTTTCCAAAATAGTTGCTGGAGATGTTTGGCGCGGGCACGGCCGCCGTCGTCAGCCCGATCGAGCGCATCGCGTACGAGGGCGAGGAGATCTACGTGCCGACGGACGCCCAGGACTCGCCGGTGTACCGGCGGTTGTACGACACGCTCACCGGCATCCAGTACGGCAAGATTGACCACCCGTGGGCCACGGTGATAGATTAAAAGGTGCGGAAAGAGTTTGTGTAGTATCGAATATCGCCTCGGAAAATCATCCGCCGGCTTCCCGGAAGTTTGTGGAGAGTCGTGGAGAGGGAAAAGACACCCTAACCGCAATGTTTTTGGGTTAGGGTCACTAGGCTAGGCGCGATTGTGTAAATAGTGCGGAGATTTCCTTGTTTATTTTTATTTTGAGTAAGATTCAACAGCTGTTTCTTGTTTTGAATAGATGTGCCAAATTTTGCATGCAAAGAGCCCACTTATGACCGGTTTTGGTCACAAGTGGCTGTCATATCTATTTGAATTTTAAGAAGATTGTGATTTTCATCTATTTTGTTTTCAACCAGAATCATTTTTTCTAAACTATACTTTGTAGATCTACTTACTCTTGCTGAAAGAGGAACGAAATCGAAATTGCATGAAGCATTTATTAGTTTTTAGGTAGGACCGCTTTAATCCTTTTAATTTCAACTTCCCTCTGAGTGATAGATGATGGATTACTGTTTAAAACGGGGTGAGCTTTCTCGCAGGACCACGCAGGGCAAGTCGTGTGATACAGTTAGTTTGAATTATTTTGTTGCTAGTGGAGTTAAGAATGGTTCCCCTTGCCGGACATGTGATAAGGTAAACAAAACTCAGGAAATTGGGAAACAATTTCAGTGGTCTTCCTCGCAGTCGAAACTGGGGCGCAACATTACCCTTCCCCCCACAAAATTGGCAAAGAAAATAATTGGAACAGCAAAACTCTGGGCCCGCTTCGCGCGGATGATGTTTGAAGTCTAACAGAACCAAATTAACACACAAAACAAAGAAAAAATCCGTAAAAAAACCATCAAAATTCAAACGAATCGGCTGCAAACAGAAAAATTTGCGAGGACGACGCAGCAAGCATGGTTTGAAATATTTCACTGAAATGTTTCCCGCAGCAAGCGAACCGAAGCTTGCCCGTTGAGATAAAAGCTCGCGCGAGTGTGAGTGTGGGTGCGCAAAAGTTGGTAGTATTTAAGGATTTTTGAATTTATTTTTATCTCTCTTTTTAACGAAAAAAAAAAAACAAAAACAAAAACATAAACAAAAAATAAACCCCTAGTGGCTTAAGAGAACACTGCGTTGTAAATTATATCAAACCGCTCCAACGGAAGTAGTTTGTCGTACAAAACGAAAAAAAGTGCATTTCCAGTTGTAAATAGTGTTAGGGTATTTGAATTTCAAGCGTAGCTCGTAGACAAAGGCAGTGAGCAGGGACTTACGGGTCGCAGCTGTGTCAAGAGTGTTTCTTTTTTTATAAAAAAAATATGTCGTAGAGTGTAATAAATACTAGTTGACAGTAGGAGCGCAAACGATTTGTTTTGCCATAGCTCGATAAGGTTCGCTTTTTGAATGTATTACCGTTGGAGGAAATGACAATAAAGAATGGTAGTACTGTGCTAATTTTGAACAACACTTATTATATTGATTTAAAGAAATATCACATTTCCTCAAATTATTTTTCCATCTTATGTCAATATCAATGTTTACGTTTGTGTATTGAACCTTATCAAACAATTTTCAGATTTCTTTTAAGAGTTATATTTTTTTTAATTTTGTTTCTTAATTTGTTGAAATTATGTGAGTACTTTATCATGGATCAAAAAGCAATTTTGCCCCAATCGCCCATTCAAACCTTCAATTAATTTTGGCAGCAGGAATGCTATAAAAACATTAGTGAAATTGTAGGTAAAAACTGTCGTTGAGAATTTTGGAAAGAAAAGTTACGGTTATAAAAAAGAGGGTTTTTTTATTAAATTAATCACAAATTCGTTTGGATCTGCTGCGATTTCCTTTGACTAATTGTATTTTCCCCAAATCGTTTAAATTGCAGTTAAGTCGTTTTATATCCTAATTTGTATATTTAACAGAAAAATGTTTGCAAACGTGATTTAA
Source organism: Culex quinquefasciatus (assembly GCF_015732765.1). Lineage (NCBI taxonomy): Eukaryota > Metazoa > Arthropoda > Insecta > Diptera > Culicidae > Culex > Culex quinquefasciatus. The sequence goes on from NC_051861.1 coordinate 106,494,597, forward strand.
TTTATGATGCTTATGAAAATTGAAGCAAAATAATTCGACAATATCGTCACCATCGTGTTAACTTGTCGTACGTGCATTTTGAGCCAAATTGAGTTAAGATCGCCATTTAGTGCAGCTCACAATGCCTTACCTTTTGACCTTCACAAATCCCCAAAATTCGATTTCAATCCTGAGATATTCAATGAAATCCGAAAAAACTCCGCGCATTTTAGTCACTTTACACATGAAAGTAGTTTCAATCTTGTCGTGCTACCTTATCACTCCCTGAAAATTGATGTAAGTGCGACAACTGGCCAAAGGGATTGCAGGTCAGAACGCGTTTGACGCACGTACAAGTTAGACTACCGTAAACATTTGTAACTATAACTCGGGACTCCAGCAACCAACTTTAACCAAACTGTAGGGACAATGCACAGAATGGTCAGCCTAACAAAACGTGTTTGTTATTGTTTACATTGCGTGCTTTCACTTTTGTTTATTCAAGGTTCAAGATTAAAATGCGTTTTTCTCGAAACGTCGAAATGGCGGGTGCGACAAGATAGCACGAAACGTTATATAGAATTCTTGGTATTTTTTTACAGTCCTAACTCGATTATCCGAAGGCCTTGGCAAATATTCACTTCAGATAATCGAATCACGAAATTTTTTTTTTGATTGTTGAGCTTATGAATGACACTTAAGTGATTTAGAATTTTTGAATGGCGGTGATGAAATATTTGAGTAAAATGGGATCGCAGAACTCCAGTTTTAATGTTAAAAGTAAGAAGATTAAAAATACGTTTTTTTGTGTTCGTGATTCGATTATCCGAAGTCCCATACAAACCTTCGGATATCAAAACTTCGGATAATCAAAACTGTATCAATTTGCCAATTCCGCCAATTTACAAAGAGTAAAATAATTTTGTAAAAATGCCAATAAGGCGTCATCCATAAAGTATGTCACGCTAAAATCGCCAAAATTTCCCCCCCCCTCCCTTTGTCACGCTGGCTCTGACTCGCCTCCGCCATCTTGATTTTTTAAATACAATTTTATTTTAAAAGTTGAGAAAGTTTATAATTTTTAAAGGTTGTGTTTAGTTTTTATTTTATTTTGTTGAATGTTGTAGTAATACAAATCACAATATTTTTTTTTGCAAATCTGATTGTTTAATCATATTAAATCTATTGTTAAAAGCTTTATTTCTTTAAACCTTATAGGGGAGTGTGGGGTGATTTGGACATCCTGAGGAAATGGCTCTGGCACGGGATGTGCAAATATATTAGATGAATGTGGATGGCACCAGAGGGTACTAGAGATCATATTCGATGAAAAATGTCATTCATTTCGATAAATTTTGATTGAAAATTCATTTTTATCGCAAAAATCAAAAGGTGTCCAAATTACCCTTCACATTTGTTGATGGGGGTAATATGGACACCAAAAATAAAATAAAAAATCAAATTATTCGCTCTACAGCATTGCCTTGGCGTTCTCGATTGTGAGATTCCTACTCGAAACTAGGTGTCCGAAGGCTTGTTTGTTGAGGCAATTTCAAACCTCTTTTTACACCCAAGCTTCCATCCACCCCGGGATTCGAACTGACGACCTTTGGATTGTTAGTCCATCTGCTTACCAGCGACTCCTCCGAGGCAGGACCCAGGGAGACGACTCCTACACCTGGATTGAGCTAACGACCTAACCTCTGGGTTAGATCGGGGCCAACATTTACTTCCCCATCCGACGGAAGGCGTGGTCAGACAAATCTCGTCTCGAAAAATGCCACCGGGACCGTTTGGGATCGAACCCAAGCCGACTGGGTGAGAGGCACTCACGCTTACCCCATACGCCACTTTTTCCAGCTATCATCTGAGAACCGATCTCATCAAATAGACCATGAAAACATGGGAAATTGTAGTTTTGACGATCTAAGTTTGCAAATTGAGTTAAAAAGGTGTAAGTTAAATAATGAAACATAAAAAATACTAAGAAATAATCTAGCGTGATGTCACGGTCACACGAAAAAGAACGCCGTTTCGTCGCTCGCATTTCAAAAAATTACATAAAACCATATGTAATAATTTACAGGTTCACTGTCTAAGGTGTGCTCGAATTGTAACAGTGTTTAACACTGTGGACATGCCCCAACACACAATAATCTCCCAAGAAGATGCAGTAAAAACGAATATTGTAAGAGCATAGAAACAACCTTCCAGGGGGTAAATTGAGCGAACAACGAACGAACCCGATAAGGGAAGCATAGCCCATATAGCCAATGGGGTGTAAAAAGTATCATTACATCCCCCGCGTGCGACACCCGACATTGAATTGTTTGGTTTTGCTTGCGTCTTATGGAACTGAATAACACAGGATTTGGGCGATGTGGGGCAAATAATTTGAAAAAAACAAGAGGTATTTTTACATAAAAACATTATGTAAAATTACATGTAAACATTACGTAAAATTACATGTAATTTACAATAACATCATTTAGCCAAAAAGCGTCAACTAATCCAACTTCCCATATGAGCAATAACGTTTGTGACTTTATTGACTTTTATCAGGGCTGCTGTTCATGTGGACTGACACGGGGCGGTGGGACGAGAGGTGTGTTCAGAAGGGTTAAATAAAGTGATAAAACATCTTCATCTTCGAAGTGGGGAAGATTTATTCGAAAGACGTCAGCCGGCGGCGGTGGCCGTAATCTTATCTCGTTGTGAATTTTACCAGCCGTATATAGACAATAACTGTCGGTGGGCCTTCGAAAGTGGCTTTGTTTGCTTGTTTGCTCTTTTGATTCCATTTCCATCATTTGAGAGGCTTGGAGATGTGAAATATGAATTGATGAGAAGGCGATAAAGGGTGACTTGATATGAGCAGAAAAGCAAAAAAGCAAAAAAGCAAAAAAGCAAAAAAGGAAAAAAGCAAAAAAGCAAAAAAGCAAAAAAGCAAAAAAGCAAAAAAGCAAAAAAGCAAAAAAGCAAAAAAGCAAAAAAGCAAAAAAGCAAAAAAGCAAAAAAGCAAAAAAGCAAAAAAGCAAAAAAGCAAAAAGCAAAAAGCAAAAAAAAAAGCAAAAGCAAAAAGCAAAAGCAAAAAAGCAAAAAGCAAAAGCAAAGCAAAAAGCAAAAAGCAAAAAAGCAAAAGCAAAAAGCAAAAAGCAAAAAGCAAAAAGCAAAAAAGCAAAAAAAAAGCAAAGCAAAAAGCAAAAAAGCAAAAGCAAAAGCAAAAAGCAAAAAGCAAAAAGCAAAAGCAAAAAGCAAAAAAGCAAAAAAGCAAAAAAGCAAAAAAGCAAAAAAGCAAAAAAGCAAAAAAGCAAAAAAAAAAAAACGAAAAAGCAAAAAAGCAAAAAAGCATAAAAGCAAAAATGATAAAAATGACAAAAATGACAAAAATGACAAAAATGACAAAAATGACAAAAATGACAAAAATGACAAAAATGACAAAAATGACAAAAATGACAAAAATGACAAAAATGACAAAAATGACAAAAATGACAAAAATGACAAAAATGACAAAAATGACAAAAATGACAAAAATGACAAAAATGACAAAAATGACAAAAATGACAAAAATGACAAAATTACAAAAATTACAAAAATTACAAAAATGACAAAAATGACAAAAATGACAAGAATGACAAAAAAGCAAAAAATGACAAAAAAGCAAAAAAGCAAAAAATGACAAAAAAGCAAAAAATGACAAAAATGACAAAAATGACAAAAATGACAAAAATGACAAAAATGACAAAAATGACAAAAATGACAAAAATGACAAAAATGACAAAAATGACAAAAATGACAAAAATGACAAAAATGACAAAAATGACAAAAATGACAAAAATGACAAAAATGACAAAAATGACAAAATGACAAAAATGACAAAATGACAAAAATGACAAAAATGACAAAAATGACAAAAATGACAAAAATGACAAAATGACAAAAATGACAAAAATGACAAAAATGACAAAAATGACAAAATGACAAAAATGACAAAATGACAAAAATGACAAAATGACAAAATGACAAGAATGACAAAAAGCAAAAATGACAAAAAAGCAAAAAGCAAAAATGACAAAAAGCAAAAATGACAAAAATGACAAAATGACAAAAATGACAAAAATGACAAAATGACAAAAATGACAAAAATGACAAAAATGACAAAAATGACAAAAATGACAAAAATGACAAAAATGACAAAAATGACAAAAATGACAAAAATGACAAAAATGACAAAAATGACAAAAATGACAAAAATGACAAAAATGACAAAAATGACAAAAAGGATAAAAAGGCAAAATTTCAAGCATTTCTCCTTCAGTTATTTTTTAAATTGTTTTTGGACGTGACCTTGAGCACGAAGAATCATAAAAAATACGATGCCGGAAGCCAATAAACCTTAATCTCATTCATTATTTCAATCGCCCTGTGCTTTCATTCATAATCCTCAACCACCTCCTAGAAACCCCTTCCAAGGAAGTAAATTCCTTTTCAACCATTTCCCTCGCACACAATCACAACACCTCTTAACAAAAAAAAAAAAAATAGAAACCCACAACACAACCCCACCGTTGTCGTCGTCTTCGTTGCTGTTTTGTCCGCCATCGATCTCAGAGAGGGTGGTGGCCGGCCAGCCAGCCCTATATCGTTGACCAGCGTTGACCATTCTCTAGCAGCTAGAGAGCTCGCCTTCAGTTCCACGCTGAAGCTTTGCCGTCGCGGTCACTTTGCGGTCTTCGTCCTCACGCTTTGTAGGTGACCTCCAACGGAAAGGTCCCCGAAACGGAAACAACCACCCAACTGGGTCACTGGAACACATCGACCTGCCCGAGCAATCCCTGAAGAACTTGAGGTTGATGGTGTGCCTTCGGAACGAAGTTGAGCCATTTTACGAGGATCTGTTGAAAATTGGTCAACTCGGTCAGCTGGAACCTCGGAGTGGTGGCATGGTCGCCGTAGTTGCCGTTGGCCAGCAGCAGGGTGAAGAACCACTTGGGCAGTCCATTTGACCGTCGTCGTCCTCCTGATCGTCGTCGAACCGGCATCAACCGCCAGCAGCTACTACCATGAAGAACACCAGGAAACGATACCTTATCGGGGTCTCGGCCCTGCTCATCATCGCCGTCGGCTGCGGAGTGGCCTTGGGAAGGTAAGGCAATTATGAGTTATGCTCTCGCACGCCACGAGGTAGAGCATAGAAATTGAAGACCTGGCCAAGCAAATGCACGGTACTTCTTTTTGGGTTGTGGACGTGAAACGAATCTTGAAATGTGCATGATTCAATTGGGCCCATATGTAAATTACCTTCAATTACTATGGCGTGGAGCAGCATACTGCAGTGAGTAGCAAGCAATAACAAACCGGTGAATTCGATTGTAGGTAGTAGTAGCTCTACTTGACTTGTGTACTGAGAAGTGGCACGCACACGGAAAAAGATGCAGTGCAGTTGTAAACAGTTTCATTAGGAAGTGCACTACAAAGTTGATGGTTTATTGGACCTAATGATTTGATGGTAGGTACCTGCCAGTTAAAACATGGAAATGTTTGTAAGCTTCTCAAAAGCGAATAAATAGCTTGATAGGAAGTGAGCAAGCAAGTTTTAATCAAAACATTTGCAAAAAAAATGTTCGAATTGTGAAAATTTGCAAATTGGACGAAGAGAATTTCCCTTATAGGGGCACCCCCTAAGGGAAAACTGTGATTTCTCATCCATTAAAGCATTACTGTGGAAGAATTTTGTTCTATGATCTAAACCAACTATTATTCTTCGTCATCTAGGTGAAAAAAGTCTTTTAAAACCTCAAAATTGTTCGAAAACATCAAATTTCTAAAAACATTTCTGATTCATTTCAAACAACCATGCGGGGCAATATGCACCGCAACATTGGGCAAAATGCACAGGGTAAAAGTAGTTTTCACTAGTCACCACTAGATGACACCGCTGTTTTTACAAAAGAGCTTCACAGCGGTGCATTTAGCCCCGACTACGCTTTTGTAGAAAATTTACTTAAAAATGCATTTTTTGATGTTGTTGGACTCAGCTGTCTATAGAATAATGAAGATTATGGCTAAAACTATCTACCTCAAAACATACAATATCAATAAATGCTTTTTATTTTGTCCAAAAATCATAATGAAAGTTCAATGAAAATTAGATGAAAACACAACATTTTAATGTTTTGCAAATAACTTAAGCTGATTTTATACTACGAAGCTCAAATTTTTCCAGTATGGTTTAGCAATAATAAGCTTTCTATGAATTTTTCCCGAACAATTCTTCCAAATACCGAGAAAAGCAGGGGGTGCATTTTGCCGCAAGGGTGCATATTACCCCCTCTCCCCCTACAAAAATTTAAATGACAAGCCATGGTTGAGACACGAAAGCGTGACTCTCTACAATTTTTATTTTGCATCGGAAAATCAATCCATGGATTTCATCAACCAATTTTTTCGATGCATTTTTAATGTGTTAGCATAAAAAATCAAATGCATATTTCTGAACATCAATTTTGGAGATTTTTTTTTAAATTTGAACAGAAAAAATTAAAATCTTTCCGCAAAAAGGTGACACACAAAAATTTACCCTAAACATGGTGAAATTTTATATAACTTTACCTAAAATTCCTAGCATTGGGTACTATAATTTAGCTTAAATTGCTAATTTAATCTTATCATCGATAAAGCTTATTTCATTTAAGAGCACGTTGACACGTGACACGTAGAGCAACCAATTTTGAAAAATAAACATTGCGGCCTTTCTTGATACAGTCGACGCTCTGGTTGTCAATATCCAAGGGACCGTCGAGGAAGAGAATCATCAGTTTACAGAACAATGCAAAATGAAGACTCGATTGAAAATATTTTTTTTCTTGATACCCAGCTATGGGAGAGAATCATGGCAACGTCCATCAAACAAAAACAAACTAATGTCACATAGGTGGAACTTAATTTCAAAAAGAGAGAATCGTACGGTCCTGCCTCTGGCGGTGGAGAGCTGCAACAAATAGACAAGATTTTCTGCCAGATGGGATCGAGGGGTTTCAAAACTGTGTAAAACATTAATATTTCAAAATCTATACCTCTCGTATATTGCTGCCCGGTGAAACTCTGGTTTAAACCTGTCAAAACACAATCAAAGTAATCCATGGATGAAACTGGGACAGTCAATCAAAACGATTTACAAAATAAATAAAAAATGGTTGGAAATGGAATAATCCGTAAGATTCTTTAGATATAATGCCGTTTAAATCATTTAAGTTTATTAAACCTACTTATAAGTTTTCCATATTGGTTTCACGCAAGTATAAATCCAACAAAATTTGTGGAGTTGCTGCTAATGTTTTTGGTGATTGGTCATTGGACATGTACTACAGACAGTCGTGTTTCTTCAAGCAGCTTGACGGGGTCAACAACTTTTCCTATGTGCTTAAAGGAAGCTTCTACAGTAAGATTTCAGTAATATTACTTGCTGAAATGTTTTAGTTGAAAATACCTCTCAGCTGCGATTAAATAATACAATTTTTCGCATCCGTAAGCAGAGCTTGATTGTTTACGTTTGGTTTCTGTCTATCTGGTATAGTGAAATTTCTTTGGTCAAAGGATGCCATGACAATGTCATGGACAAAATCCTTATTATACCACTAGACAAATCTTTCCGGGCATACTTTTTGAGAGAGAATTTGTACGGAGTTCCACGTATGTGCTAATGTCAAACACCCTTCAAAGCTTCGTTTCGCCAAGAAAAATGTCTATGCAAGCCATGAGAAAGTGAAATTATTGACAACCGGAAGAGATTTTTAAAGCAAAATGAATCCAAGGGACCGTCGAGGAAGAGATCTTTCATGCTAGGGAAAATATCGAGGAATGAAGATAATTGAAGTATGCAGATTGAAGGGACTGAGGAATTCATCGATAGATGGAGAATTATTGATATCGAGAAGATCGACAGCCAGAGAGTCGACTGTATAGGTGAATTCCTCGTATTTTTGTCAGGTTAAGCAATCTCTCATAACTATATCCAGTTTGCTTATTTTCTCTTTTACAAAAAACTTATTTTGTAAAACTGTCAACACTTACATTTCAAAAGAGCAAAGATTCAATATTACGCTCATTTAAAATGTTAGTCTTGATTTCACATTTTTAAAATGTATTTTTCGAAAAGATCATAAAATTTTCCAAATGTTTAATTTCTCAACATTGAAAATTGGGGCCAATTGGCATTGATATTAGCATTTGAAAATGTGGGAATGTTTGTATGAGACTTTAAAAAATAATTTTTATTGTTTCTTTTTCATTTATTCGCTGTATTTCAGCTACCAACAGTCCAATTTTTAATGATTCTTGTGCAATTTTATAAATTTTCTGAACATTTGAAAAAAAAAAATCAGGAATGGGCAATCATGGACACTTTTTTTTAAAAGCGAAACACGGGAATTTTTCGTAAAGTAAATTTTTCCTATGACCCATAAAGAGTATCGGAGCCGCGTTTACAAGCAGATTTAGTGGCTATTTCTTAACTTGATGTTAACATGTTAAGGTAAATGTTACCATAGGTTGCCTTCCCTAAGGTGTCGTGATAAGGTCCAGCTTGTGATGATACACCACCTTCCCTTTGCTAAGCATTCGAATCTAGAAAAAAAAAGATTATAATCAGTTGTGTTGGTTCGAGCCTGGATTTGAACCCATCAATACCTACAACTTTGTCGAAGACACCAAATCAATCAGAAAATTCCTTCTAAAGTTACAAATTTTCGAATATTACGTAGCGTTCTTGGATGTACACTGTACAGTTGCCGAATATGTATGGAGACTTGTACGGGTGAACCAATGCACAGTGGTCCAGCTGTTAAAATTAAATGGATTGAAATGGAATTTTCCGAAAAATGGTGGAGTTTTGGACCATTCGTGGCAACTTTTGGTTTGGCTCAAAATTAGGCGCCTTCTACGACCAAATTTAGAGAAAGCATCTGGGCAACTTTCGAAGATCAGTTTTTTGAACGTAGTAATTCAGGGTTAAGTTTTAGTGAAAAGGGATGTTCGAGGCACTTTTAGAGGACTAAAACCGAACATTTTTAATTATTGACAAGTCAATTTGGACTTGAAGGTAAAAAGTTACAGCTATTTTAAGGTAAAAATAATGCAGATTTAAAACTCAAATATCTCGAAAAGGCGCAGGCCAAATTTTAATCGCCAGGTTGCATTTGAAAGAGCACTATAAACGATAAAAATTCCCAGGGATATTATTCTTTAAACTCGAGATATCTTCGTTTGAAATTGCCAAATTTTCAAGGGAAAGATGAATGGGACCACCGTAACGAAATTCAACAAACTATCCAACTATATGTTTTTCCATGTAATTTTGCCCGCTGAATCTGCTCTCAAAATTGACTCGATGTGCGCAAAAATCGATTTTTGGTCACATTTTGTGTTTCAAAATGGCTTATTTGGTCAATGGGAAGGCCCCCACAAAGTTTGAGCCAAATAAAAAAAAAAAAAACCATAAAATTAGAAAAGGTCAAAATCAATTGATTTCGTAGATAATTGATCATAGGGCTTTACTACTGTACATTAATTGTTATTGTCTATATTTGTGGGTTACATTGGGTCAAATAGAACTGAAACGGTGTCTCTCAAACAACATGTTCAAACTCATCAAACAACAAGTACAATTCTGGAGTTTTTTCATAAGGTCCAATAAACCAAATGTTCAGTTTTTGCTTTTGGGTGGTTTTTAAGGGGTTGCATACATGTAAAAAATCACAAACTTTCATATTAATCTAATCTAATCTAATCTAACACAAACGCAGGCAGTCCGATGAAAGCAGTGTTGAGATATCGTGGCACCCGTTTTTTTAAATCTGCAAACTTCAAATAGCTGTATCTCGACGTAGACACAACCAAATGTGTTCAAATTCATTTCATTGGTAGATGAAAATGTATATTTCAATGCCCTGAAAACAGATTTGAAAAAAGTTTAAGCGTGTGCTCAAACCAATCTCTGAAATGTATGCCGATTTACATGTATGTAACCCCTTAATACCCCTGACTTAAGGTGGTTTTGAAAACACTTAAAAAGCAAAAAATGGAAATTTGGTTTATAGCAAAAAACCCCCGAATTGTAAAAGGAAATCAGTTTAAAATTATTTTTTAGACGCATTTTGCGTGAAACAACTCAAATGCACAAAATCCTCCCACGTGTTCCGATTCGCTTCAGATGACGGCAGCTCAATTTTAAATAGCTATTAAATTGCTATTTTTCTTTATTTTATGGGCTCAGAAATTGTTTTTTCAAGCAAACTTTGTTGAACACGAAGACATTAAATTTAATTTATTAGATTCTGAGTTATTGCAAAAACCTTGATGACGGTACCTCAACTTCAAATCGGCGTTGTCGTGATATCTTGTCGCACGTGCATTTTGGGACAAACTTTCAGCAGCTCACAATGCTTCACCTCTTTGACCTTCACAGGTCCTCGAAATTCAATTTCAATCATGAGATATTCAATGAAAACCGAAAAAACTGCATTGTAATCTTGACACATCTTGAAAATTGCTGTAAGTGCGACAATTGGCCAAAAGGATTTCAGGTCAGAACGCGGTTGACACACGTACATACCCGATTATCGTAAACATTTGTTACTATAACCCGGGACTCCTCCTAAAAAAAAGTGTATGTTATTGTTTACTTTGCGTGGGCTATTTTTGGTTTGTTCAAGTTCAAACATTAGAACGCATTTTTCTTGGAACGTCAAAAAGCGACGAGCGACAAGATAGCACGACAGCGTCGATTTTTGAATTTTGAGGGAAAAATGCTATTAGATTTTTTTCGTACTGTGTTTTTAATTTTTTTTATTAGTATGGAACATTTTACCATTTTTGTGGCATTTTTTCTTGGAAAAATTGTCCAAATATGTTGTTTAAACTAGTTTCATTCAGGAAATCTATCATCGAGATCTGCTTTCTTTTCTCATTTTTAATAACTTTAATCGTATTTTTTACGAAAAGCTATTCTGTTTTGAACAGTCAGGATATGGGACTATTTGGGCTACATTTAAACAATTAACCATTCTGTTTTTTTGCTGAGGTTTATTTTAAAATGGATTACGAAACATAAAATAAAATGGCTTCAACTTCACAATAAACCATCGGCGAACCGTAACACCCACTTGTCATGACCATTAATGCACCACTTGACAAATGACCCCAGTCCCTCTCTCACCCCGCGTCATTCGGCGTAAATGATTTTGCATCAATCATTTATTTTCGGCACAGAGCTTAAAACAACAATCGCGAGACCGAGTTGAGAGTAATAAATGGTGTACACACGGCCCATTAAGCCCGTATCAACAAGCATCCAATATTCATTATAATGAGCAGCGGTTGATGGATTCCTGGAGGGTGCTTAAATTCGGTTTTTAATCTGGGACGGTTTTTCTGCTTGACTTTTTTTTAATAGCGGATATAAATTTTAACTACCAGAATCGCGCGCGGGCTTGATGGGCTATCAATTCTGGAGAGTCCAAGGGAAATGAGGGTTGTATTGTTTGGAGGTTCTTATCAGCGATACAAATGCCACTTAGTCGTCAATTTTTGACGAAATATCGATTGTCTAAATTTAAATTTACTGAAATTCGTCTTTCCTGATTCTTTCAGAGCACTGAACGGCGATGACGACTCCATGTTTGATGACACTCCAAAGTCTATGGAGGAGATTCTCACCGAGATTCGAAGTCTTATGCAGGACTACTCCGTAACGGCGTACATCGTACCCTCGGTTGATGCTCATAACGTAATACCAGTCTAAATGAAGCAAAACAACATCTAAATAACGCAACTCCCTAAATTTTTAGTCCGAATACCTCTCCCTGCACGATCGCCGCCTCCAGTACGTGACCAACTTTACCGGATCGGCCGGAACGGCCATCATAACCCTGGAGGGCGCAGCCCTGTGGACCGATTCCCGGTACCACCTGCAGGCGGAAGCCCAGCTCGACTCCGCGCACTGGACGCTGATGAAGGAGGGCGTTCCGGGAGTTCCGTCGCGGGATCAGTGGTTGCTCGAGCACCTTCCAGCGGGCTCGCAGGTCGGAACGGATCCATTTTTGATCTCCTCCACGGAATTTGACCGCCTGGCGAGGGCACTAGCGACCGGCGGAAACCGGTTGATCACGCTGGAGCGGAACTTGGTGGATATCGTTTGGAACAACCGACCGGCGCAAACCGCGGGACCGCTGATTCCGCTGGAGATTAAGTATTCGGGTAAGAGACTCGATGACTACTGAAAACTATTTTTATCCAGACAACAGAATGTTATCTATTTTTTTCAGGCAAACGATCGTCCGAGAAGATCGCCGACCTGAGAGTAGAACTCGCTTCCAACAAAGCTGCGGCCATCGTTGTCAACGGTCTCGATGAAATAGCCTGTATGTAAGCAACCAAGAACCCGACTCACGCGCGATTACTCAAACAAACTTTCTTCCAGGGCTTCTGAACCTCCGCGGGTCGGACATCCGCTACAATCCCGTCTTCTTTGCGTACGTAATCGTCTCCCCGAGCCAGATAATGCTGTTCACGAATCCGGACCGGATCAACGAAACCATTCGGGACCACTTCAAATCGGAGGGCATCACGGTGAACGTTAGAGATTACGGCGAGATCCTGGCCGGGATAGAAGACTACGTGGAGGACGGTGGCAAGCTGATCATCGCGTCCTCCTGCAGTCAAGCCATCTACGCGCACATTCCGGCGGATCAGCGGGTTCAGCTGTACAGCATCATCGCCAGCAAAAAAGCGGTCAAGAACTCCGTAGAGGCGGAAGGAATGCGCAAAGCGCACGTACGGGACGGAGCCGCTGTCGTGCGGTACCTCCACTGGCTGGAGGAGACCGTTGATTCCGCCAACGTCACGGAACTGTCCGGAGCGGCCAAGCTGCGCGAGTTCCGCAGCGTTCAGGAAAACTTTGTAGATCTTAGCTTCACTGCCATCAGCGCGTTCGGCTCCAACGGAGCCATCGTCCACTACAGCCCAACCGAAGAGACGGACGCGCTGATCACTCGGGACAACATCTACCTCATCGATTCCGGTGGTCAGTACTGGGACGGCACGACGGACATCACCCGATCCATCCACATGGGAACACCAACCGCGTTCCAGAAGGAAACGTTCACGCGGGTCCTCAAAGGATTCCTCAGCCTCGTCACGGCGATCTTCCCAAACAAAACGTCCGGAACGTTCTTCGACGCGATGGCACGACGCGCCCTCTGGGACGTTGGCCTGGACTACGGTCACGGAACCGGCCACGGCATCGGATCGTTCCTGGGTGTCCACGAATATCCGCCGTCGATCGTGAGCTCCACAACGCCGAGCAACCAAGGTCTGCAGGAAAACATGTTCACCTCGAACGAGCCCGGATATTACGAGGCGAGCCAGTTCGGCATCCGGATCGAGGACATCGTACAGGTCGTCAAGGCGAACGCACCTCACGACTTTGGCGGACGGGGAGCGCTGACGTTCCACACCAATACGGTGGTGCCGCTGCAAACGAAGCTGATGGATGTGGCGTTGATGAGCGAACGCGAGGTGGAAATCGTGAACAAGTACCACGAACGGGTGCTGCGCGAAGTGGGACCGTTGCTGCTGGAACAGGAAGCCAACGATGCGTACGTGTGGCTGGGGAAGCAAACGCAACCGATAGGGAAATCGTAGGGAAGTAAAAGATTGTTGACGGAAACTGCATTTTGATATGTTTGATGACGTTGATTACGAATCCGACTTGTCGTGATTTGCTGATCTTGACTTCGACAGGGACTCCAGCTCTTTGAAAGACCTAATTCCACCGACCAGACGCATCACCATCGCTGCAGAGCTGTCACTTTTTACACGGCGCTCACGCACACTATCAAAACAAACGTTTGGTAGTGTTTGTGAACTCCGTGTAAAAAGAGTGTCAAAAGTGACCCCGTTCGTTTGACAACAGTTGGTGTCAAACCATTGGTGTTTTAGTGTTTATTCGAATCGTATACGAATTCCGTTTCAAACGCAACAGACGTTTCTGTGTTCGAATCTGTTGTTGCGTCTGCCACGGAATTCGTATACGATGCGAATTGAATTTGAGGGCCTCGTGGCGCGGTGGTTAGAGGCTTCGGCTGCCGCTCACTTAGTAGCTATGGGGCGCGGGTTCGATTCCCGCCTTATCCTCCTGGCCTTCTATCGGATGGGAAAGTATAACGTCGGTCCATTTGCGTAAAAGACCCTCAGCGGATCTCTCCCGGAAAAGATCCGGCAGCAATTTTGTATGGTTTGACGTTTGCTACGGGTGTCGAGAAAAGGTAAACAAATCACTTCGTGCATAGCCAATACCCAGTTAACTCAATCGGAATTCTTAAACGGAATTTAATTCGAATCGAATCGTTCACGAATTCCGTTTCAAAATTCCGATTGAGTTGACTGGGAAACAGCTGCCACTTCCAAAAAATTCCAGGTTTTTTACCCTTTTGTTGACTTAATGTCAGGCTAAGTTGTACTAATGGTCGATTTGTTATTGTGGATTTAGCTCGTAGCTGGATTTTCTGGCATCTTCTCACGGTCATTGGAAACGGTCGTGGATAGACCTAGGGGTTCCCAGTTGGAGTGAAAAAATTCAATTTATAGAAAAATTATGGATTAAAATTTTGCTTTTTTATCACTTCTCCGACATCCGGAATAATTGTTTGAACATGCTCGCAATTTTTTTACTCGGTCGGAAAAATATTATTTTTCTTAAAAAACTTTCATTTTTAATCACATGATCACCCCTAATTCTGGCTCGATGCCGCCATCATGCGACCGCGTGCTCCGTTTGTTTGTCAACAAAGCTGCAGCTGAACGGTGAGACGAAGTGAGGGGGGAAGAGATTTTGACATTTTTATGCCCGCATCTGGCCCGCCGCCTATTTCATCGGTCACTGAGTCGCCGGTCGTTTCCAGTGACCGAGTCCAGCTAACATCTTACAATAACTTGTCACCATAATTGAACTGTTCAAAATATTTATGCGGGAGTAGGTTTAAATCACTAACCCATACAAAGCTGTGTGGAAAACAACGAACGTATTTGTATTAAAAAGCATTCAATCGTCAAGTTAGTTGTCAAACTGTTGTTGACGTTTTAACACCATGGTTGGACAATTGGGTACTAATGCCCTATGTAAATTTTTATGTACAACGGTAAAAAACACGATTAAAAACCATTTCTGATCACTTTTTTTTCATTTCAAAAAAAAAAAAAAATGACAAGACAACATTTTTTCGATGGATCAACTATGGTCCCCTTGGAACGAGCTGTCAAGTAGGAGTTTTTTCTGTCCAGAAAGACCGCGAGGTTATTTTTTCAAAATTGATTTTAAAATCCATTTTAAACTCTTTGTGGTCGTACAAAGGGTCATTGTACTCAGAAAAATAAGCTTTATCGCTGTAAACAATAATATCAGCAAGCTGAGCTTCATTTTAGGACCCAATTTCTGAACACGTGATTTCAATCTTTTGACAGCTGTCAGGCGTTCCAATTAGCGAATGCAGATCCATTCGAATTATCGGATCCGCTGTGAGTATGGCAATTTTCTTGATTGCTCTATCGGGGTTGTTCCAGGGCATAAAAGGGCTCCCTAAAGTTGGGGCCCACCACCGTAAAAACTTTAGAATATATCGGGTTCAATATTTAAGATATTTTGTTATAGGCTAATACTCTACCACCCACACGAAATCGGGAAAAGTGGCCCCGACCCCTCTTCGATTTGCGTGAAACTTTGTCCTAAGAGGTAACTTTTGGCCCTGATCACGAATCCGAGGTCCGTACATTAAATTTCCCATAAAATGACTCGTTCCAAAATTTCTTACAATCGAGTAACGGAAAATGGCAGAGTTTTTAAAACTTTTTGTGTGAGTTGGCCAATTTGTGTGAGTTACCCTATATTCTACGTCGTTTGGGGACGAGGGGCGCGACATTGGCCTTAATGAATTAATTTTAGCAGTTAATATATTAAGGAATTAAATACCTCACGTCATTTGACATCTGACAGCGCCACACCTGCATTCTAAACATTGGTTTTGTTTGTTTCTCTTTCGCGCGCTCAACTGTCAAGTTTGTTTGGATTCCGTGAAGCGTTGGAAAAAAAGTGGTGATGGATAAAGTGAAATTTACGGAGAATGCAGAAAAGATGTGATCCGCTGGTAGAGTAGATGCTGCCGGAGGAAGAGATTATTTTGCATTCATCATTTGCATCATTATTTTGCTTCCAGAACGATGGCTTTGCTGAGGGGAACGGAGAATTATTCTTTAAGCATGCACCCAACCTGTTCCGCGCTCGGATCGCACACAATCTACGCCAAAATCCTGTGTCCCCGCTGGACGGTGCCCATCAGCCGGCTGCTGACCGAGATGACCGGCCTAGAGCGAGTGCCAGCCGCACTGCTGGCCTCCCGGTATCTGGTCACACAGCAAACGAATAACGGTTCCGCTAAAAAGGACCTGGACGGTCCCATTGAACCGGTTGTGATAAAGCCGGCGGTGAAACGACCGGAAATGAACGACGTTTGCCAGTGGATGATGACGGCGGGCCGGATGGGCGGGCGGTGCCCTTTCAGAAGAACCTGGACAGGCAGCAGCTGATGCAGACGTGTTGCTTAATGGGAATGGGTGGACGCAGCAGCAGCGAAGCAAGAAGCAGAACAATTTGGACGAGGAACGGCTCCAGATGGACGAAGCGGAGATTTTTTCTTTAAGCATGAACCCCACACGGCAGAGTTGTTGCGGATGATTACGGTGGAACCTATGCTGAGGATTCTGAACCGGGCATGGTGATGTACCTGACAAAATGGCGATGAGCAGCTGGAGAACAAAACGGTGCTGCTTCCCGAAGGATTGAAAGGGCAAACCGAAGTTTCTTCTTTCTTAGGACTAGACAAAATCAAAATAAAGCGGAATAATATTCTTTAGTGTTGTGTGGATATTACGTTGCGTGGTGAAAATGCATTTTTATTAGCACAAATAAAAATATGATTTGGTTGTTGTTTTTTTTGTGTTCGCTTTTTATTACCCAAATAATTTTACCGAAAACTCTGCTCTCGCAGGCATCTTCCGTCCTAACCACTTCTCTGGAACCAAGTCTGGAACAGTTACGTAATTTTACATCGTTACATAATTCGCCACAATTGGCTCTTGGTCCTGGCCCATCCTCATATTCCGGGTCTTCCGGTTACAAAACGTACGTCCGCTGGATCGTCTTCGATGGCTTCTTCGTTGATGTTCAGGTGCAGGCGCTCTTCCAAGACGAAATCCATGAAATCGGTGCTGTAAATGTTGGGAAGGCAGGGTTGGAGGCCAGTTTGCACTCGAAAACAGACACGGCGATTTGTCGAAGCCCCGTGAATTCATTTGCGATCATCCAGTGGGGACGAGTCAGCTAATTTTCCAGAGTTAATCATGTCGATGGAAATGATGTAGGACGTTGTCTGCCTGGATCCGGTTGACCACGTTCAGGAGGCAGGTTAGGATCTGGAACGCCACAGTTCCAAGTGAACTGGCATTATTGTACTTTCCGATGCAGTAAAAGCGATGTACATCTGGCAGGAGTTCAACCAGTTGGCTTGTTGGAGCAGATTCCTGGCGAGCAATGCCCTTTGTTTGGTTAACGCAAATACGCAATCAAAACAAAACAAAATTTGACCAAACACAACAACAAATATCCCGCGCAATGTCAAGCTGCCAAATCAATGTGGTGTGAAAAGAGGTGGCGTTGTTTTGGTCGTAAACAAAAGTTAATTTTGCCTTAATTTGTTAATTTTGACCGTTAATTAATTAAAATATTTAATTTCTTACTATTGTCCCGCCCCTCGTTTGGGGAAGTCCGGGTTCAAAATTCAACTACGGTGGACGCATGGACTAAGCTACAAAACCTTTCAAAGTGGGCAAGTCAAATCATGAAATTTGTGAGAGTTTTATAGTTGTGCCCAAAATAGGGACATCTGTCAAACGGCTCGTTTATTACCAAGAATTCCCAGCAGCAATCTCAGATAAATGCAGTGCTTCTGGGGACGCGCAGTCCTGTTTTTTCGTGATAATTTTCGTCTCTTTTGTGTGGCTGTTTGTGTGCATGGGGTGATTGTTCTTCGTTTTCTTCTTATTATTATTTTTTTTTTAAGTTCGCGCGTTCGTTGGCCGATGAGTTTTTCTGTTCTCTTTATATAGTTTTCAATAAAAACGATCCGAGTTCGTTAGGTTTATCGCGTAACAACATTATTTTGATTCATCAAGAACGTCGTGTTGTACGCGAGTCTTTTTGTGTTGAAAAGACCTTCCCATGGCTCCGTAGCTCGGAGGGCTCGACGTCGGTTGTTTGTGTGTTAAGCCCTCTCCATAGCATCGTAGCTCGAGAGGCAACGAAAATCAATACCTTATCTAGCAAACAGAAAGAAGATCGAAAGGCTTTTGATGGTTGAGTTCGTAGCGTCTATTCCGTAACAAAATTATGAATTAAATGGTTATATAATTAAAAAACAGACTACGCTATCATTGCAGCATTGCGTTTAACACCTCATTATATAAATAAACATTATTTGGCATTATCTTTCCACAGCCGGTTGTCTAAGATAAAACCATTTCATTTAAAATTTAACAACAGTTAAACGGGAAATGTCTCATCCGCAGCATCCGATTGTTTACCTTGAGAATAAAATATAATGCCTTTCAACAAACACTATGACTTTGGGTCGCATCATCATCTTCTATGATGAATCCTGACCAAACACCCTATCCTACTAACAAGTTTTCAGGTTCCTGGCGCTCGTGGGGTGTAAGCACAGAGTAAATCAGCTGCCCTAGTAGCAACCTGCGCTAACTAACATTCCCGTCCCTTAAAATCGAGATCTACAAACTGACATGGCGGGCGCCGTTGGTGGCCAATGACTGTTACCTATTCGGAACTGATCTAGCTTTAGCAATCATGGTGTTTTATCTTTTCAGCGCATTCATACATGCTGTTGATAAGGGAGACATCACTAGATCGTCGAAGCCTATGATAAGTAGTGCTGAAAGGATATTACGGTTCTGTTCAGCAACGGAGGGGCAACCATGGGTGATCTCTCATGCTCATGCTCATGCTCATGCTCAAGAATTCCCAGCAGCAATCTCAGCTGAACTTGTACCATAATTAGTCCTTGTCACCCCCAAAGTACCCACAAATTAGTTTCCTCCTGCTTGAGCCAGCCCAATCACCAGGCAACATCTGAATTGCATTGTGGCGACGCGACCACAATTTAATGTTCTCATTTTCATTCAAATTACATCCGAAACACTCGAGGCACTGGCCTCAACCCATTGTGGCGGTGAACAATGTGTAGCGGGAAATCGGGCCAAGTTCTGCTTTTCGTCGAGCTGGAAAATCGATCGCTTTTCAATCTGCCAGGCCCCCTGATGAATGGCGTCGATTTTGGTATGTAATTTGCATTGATTAGATCGTGCGGGGGAGGCCTCGGTTCGTCTTGCTGACTTTGAGGTCGTGAGACGCCTGGAAATCGTATAATTTAGCAGCAGTATTATTCAAATTGCAAATTTTGTGCTGTTGTTGTTGTGTGCGAGTGTGAATGTTCGTCATTGACGGCGGAACTTCGCCGTTGTGGCCAGATTGTCTCACCACGTGGCTTCTGTTTCGTGGTCAAAATTGACCGGAACGTGGATTGTGTCCTTTATTTGAGCTAATTTTTTTTGGTTCATACGGACTTAAAATGACGATGAAAATTTACAACAATAGCTCAACTTTTAACCAAATTTTACTTAGGCCAAAATAGGCCACACCTACCCTAGACGTCCAGTTGCCAAGGGCGATGCGTAGGGCCAAACTTTGTCGTTTCGCTTTGTTTTCTGTTTTGTGACTTTATTATGATTACAGGAAAACATCACAGCTACGACGACACAACAACAACTACTTCAGGAAGTTCCAAATTAGCCTTGTAATGAAAAGCTACGGGGCCACTCAAGCTGGAATGTTCTTAAGATTATGAAATGGATAGGGACATTTTCTTCCCCAGAGTGACGTCTCAATTTAAGCGTAATTTTATCTGAAAATTCAACACAAGTTAAATTATAAATATTAAGAACAATTCACATTCTCACGACTTTTTTTGCGCTCTGCTGCGAATCTCAATGGACTAATTAGCGTAAAAGTGCTCGTTTCCAGATTTCGTTAAACCGCAAAAAAGTGTGCCCAGCAAAACGACTCAATTGCTGTAAAAAAAGTTAAAAAAAAACCCAGAATGCACAAGAAATATGCAAACGAAACCGAAAAAAAGCTTATTTTTAAAGTGGATATTTTGCTTTAAAAAATTAAACTTTCCCTCACCGAATCTTCTAGTGGAAGAAAACATCCAATAAAAGGACCGATATTAGCAGTCGTTTCTTTTTCTCCCTCTTGTTTTTTTTTCTGTTGAGGGGGGAGGAGCGGTAGTGCCACCCTTAATGGTTCTGCTCAGATTCGTGGAAAAGCCAAACTGGCCATCAGGGCAGAGTGGCTCGTCTAAAATCAATTTCCCGGAATTTCGTTGACCAGTCGTATACCGCAGCCGTAGACACCGATATGGACTAAGGTAAGGGTACCTATTTTTTGGTGTTTTTTTTTTGTTTTTTTTTGACTGATTTTCAATATACCCTCAAATTTACACTTTGAATCTTACAGACAATTTTTTAATACTTTCTGGTCAAGAATTTCTATTGCTACCCTATGAACAGAGTAGACGGCCGTCCATTTTCATTATGCCATTGCGTATATGGGAGAGCCACTTTGGGCTCATTTCTCGATCGTTCTATTGTGATCCGTGGATCTATTCTGGGTGGTACCTTGCTGTAGGGGGAGACCCTATTTTCGTCAATTGAACCATTTTTTTGTTTTAATTGATTTCAACTCTCAAAATTATATTTTCTCCAGATTCAAAAAATCAAAACGTTTAAAAAATCGATGATTCGGTTTCATCCCCTTGTCGATTAAATGAAACAATCGAAAATCGTAGAATTTCATCTATTGGGAAGGACGGGCCCAACCATTTGAGTTTTGAACCCTCATTATTCAATTTTGAATTGCTCTGCTGCCAGCACACTTGGGGAAGAAGAGCAATTCTCTGAGATTTCGGTCATTCGTTTTTTTGTATTTTTTAATCCGGCTGAAACTTTTTTGGTGCCTTGGGTATGCACATAGAAGCCATTTTGCATCATTTATTTGTCCATATAATTTTCCTTACAAATTTGGCAGCTGTCCATACAAAAATGATATATGAAAATTCAAAAATCTGTATTTTTTGAAGGATTTTTTGATCGATTTGGACTACATCGAAAAAAAAATGATACAAGGTTTTTTTTTGTGATTTTTAATTTCATTTTTTGTCACCAAAGCTTGATTTGCAAAAAAAAAACTTTTTCTATTTTTTTTTATTTTTTTTATATGTTTTTGGGGACATTAAATGCCAACTTTTCAGAAATTTCCAGAATAGCCAAAAAATCTTTGACCGAGTTATGAATTTTCGAATCATTACCAATTTAAAAAAAAATCGAAATACCGGTCGCAAAAAATTTTCAACTTCATTTTTCGATGTGAAATCCCATTTGCAATCAAAAAGTACCTTAGAGCAATTCCAGCTCAAATCAGGATTTTTTCTGGTACTTTTGTACCCAACCCTCTCCGATTTCAATGAAACTTTGTAGACTTGTTATCCTGGACCTATATAAGCCATTTTTGTGTACATGGAGCCAATAGTTCTCGAAAATAACATTTGAGAAGGGCGTAAGGTATTTAAATATTTTTGTATTTTGCAATTTAAAAATTACTGTATCTCGAAGCCGTTGCGTCGTTTCAAAAAGTGGTCAAAGACAAACTTGCAGGAAATTGGACGAGCTTTCTGAAAAAATACACTGAAACAAAAATACACGCCACTTATTTGAGATTTTTTGATTTTTAAGTCTAAAACTTAAATTTGAAGGTGATGTCACGATTTTTTTTCGTTCAAAATTTTTGAGGAAATAGCCTAAGATGTTTCCAAAAGATTGACGAAAAATGCAGGATGGTATGTCTCTCCTAAAAAAAATACAAAAATCATTTACTAAAACTGTTTTTTGAAAAGTGGTCTAAACGTCGAAATTTTCAAAAACCGGTAGTGGGAATCGATTCCTCGGACAATTTTACATAAAAGTCTCCATATTAACCATTGTCCTATGTCCGATCCTTGGGAAGATACAGCGGTTTTAAAAATAAAACTGTTGAAAAAAAGGGTTTTTTGGTGGTTTTTTGGCAATTTCTATATGACAGACTTGGTTTTTCAGTCTCGTAAATATTTTTACCAGAAAGCTCGTCCCGGGCTATCAAACCCCAGTTTACGGTACCAGAAAAATTCCCGATTTGAGCTGGAATTGCTCCTTAGTAAAATTTTTAAAAAAGTGCACCGTTTTCAAGTTTAGGTCATTTTAAGGTAACTTTTTTAAAATAGTCGAAGTTATTTATTTTTTAAATAAGTGCCCATGTTTGCCCACTCCTGAAAAAAATATTTTTAAAAGTTGAAAAAAATATCTATATTTTGCCTCCTTGAAATTTGGTGATACGACCCTTAGTTGCTGAGATATTGGCATGCAAAGATTTAAAAACAGGAAAATTGATGTTTTCTAAGTCTCACCCAAACAACCCACCATTTTCTAACGTCGATATCTCAGCAACTAAAGGTCTGATTTACAATGTTAAAATTTGAAACATTTGTAAAATTTTCCGATCTCTTCGAAAATAAAATTTTCAAAAAGTTTAAAGCAAGACTAACATTTCAAAAGGGCGTACTATTAAACATTCCCCTTTTAAATTGTTAGTCTTGATTTGAGAGTATTGTTTTCAAAAAGATCGGAAAATTTCACGAATGTTTCATATTTTAACATTGTAAATCGGAGCATTAGTTGCTGAGATATCGACATTAGAAAATGGTTGGTTGTTTGGGTGAGACTTAAAAACATAAATTTTTCTGTTCATAAACCTTTGCATGGCAAAATTCCAGCAACTTAGGGTCGTATCAACAAAGTCAAAAAAGGAAAATATAGAGAATTTTTTCAGCTTTTCAAAAATATTTTTTGCAAAAGTGGGCAAACATGGGCACTTATTTAGAAAAATTAATAATTGAGACTTTTTAAAAATACCTAAAAATGGCAATAACTTAAAAACGGTGCCCTTTATCAAAATTGCACTAAAATACTTTTTGATTGCAAATTTGATTTTATATCGAAAAAATGAAATTAAAAAGTTTTGCAACCAGCATTTCGATTTTTTTGTGAAAAAATCGGTATTGATTAAAACATTCATAACTCGATCGAAGATTTTTTGCATAACCTGGAAATTTCTGAAAAGTTGGCATTTGATGTCCTCTAAAACATATATAAAAAAAGTGTTTTTTAGCAAATCACGTTTTTGTGACAAAAAGTTAAATAAAAAATCACCAAAATTTATTTTTACCGCGTATAATTTTTTTTCAGTGTAGTCCTTATTTATACTTACAACTTTGCCGAAGACACCAAATCGATCAAAAAATTCCTTCAAAAGATACAGATTTTTGAATTTTCATTTATCATTTTTGTATGGACAGTTGCCAAATTTGTATGGAAAACTATATGGACAAACTAATGATGCAAAATGGCTTCTTTGGGCATACCGAAGGCACCAAAAAAGTTACAGCTGGATTAAAAAATACAAAAGCTAAAATTAAGAAAAAAAAGACCGATTCCGTAGAGAATTAATCGGCTTGGATTGACTGCCCGGAGGGTCTTTCTAGCAAGAACCAATTGAAATTGTGAAATGAGTCGCACGAAAGCTCTTCGATGCAAATTTTGATTTTTTTTTATTGCGTTTTGCCAAACGTTTGCATTTGTTTGAAATATTGTTTTTTTTTAATTATTTTGGGAGTACTGTCAATTAGTGTTATTATTATTTTTTAGTGCGTTGGATTTGGCAATTATACAATTGTAGAATTTGTTTTAAAGAGGTTCTTTAAACATATGAAAGACAATAGACCTTCTAAAAAATCTTGAATTACGAATTATTTTTCATTAAATTTTTCACATTTTAGGCTGGCAGCGAAATTATGGGAAAGTATGATTTGTTTTAGACTTTGGATATGCGGATTAGTATAGGCTTGGGGGCCCAACAAAATTAATGCTGGTTTTTTTGCAATTACGAATTTTATTTCAAGTTTTTGCCCACCCATAAAAAAGACACAAATTAAAAATTTTAATTGAAAAGTTATGGAAAAAAAACTTGCAAAATTCATTTGAGAAAATCACAGGCTTTTTATGATTTTTTGACCAAGCATTCAACGTCGATGAAACAAAAAATAATTAACAAATTAAAAATGTCCTTCAAAATTGGCAAAAAATCAGGGGGGCAAAAAAAATTGAGCAAGTTTTACGCAAGGTTATCGGTCTGATGGCCGAGCGGGCTAAGGCGCCAGTCCTTACTGTTGGTGCTGGGTTTGAAACCCGTCGATTGCAATGTTTTTTTTGACAAAGAACTTTGTCCTAAGGGCACTGTCTACGGGTGTCAATCCAAAATTTCGCGAAGCGAAAGTGTAACGAAATTGTGTAGTCTTTTAAATGCTTATATCTTCCACCCCATTCAAGCAATCTGTATGTTCTACCTACCAAACGAAAGGGGATGTCTTAAAGTACAAATTGACTACCTCATAAAGTTGATAAAACTTTGTTAAAGTACTCAAAAGTTAAGATGAAAAATAAAAATTCAGGCCGGGAAAATCCCGGTCGCTGATTGGTTGAGCGCAACCTTTCCCGAACACATTAATCAGATTCAAGTATCTAGCACTTAGCAAATTTTGCTCTCGGCCACGCTTCGAAAACGTCGAGCCGTCACAGCCAAGCGAGGTTATAAAAGAGCGCCGTGCCGCCGGTTGAAGCTCAAACGAGTCCGAATCTTTGCACGAGGAGGATCGAGAAGCAGCAGCAGCACAGCAGAGCCACCGAGAGGAAGGAGAGAATTGAAAAATTGGAAAGAGAGGCAGAGCAGGCGCGGGAGGGAAAATTGCCGGCAACTTGGAGTGTCATCATCGCATGGTTTTATCATCGTCATAGGACGTTAAAATGACCCTTTTCAGGGCCAATTCACACGAATGAGTATTCTTTAAAAATCTGGTTGGGTACGGTAGTGAGTGTTTGTGTGTGCGGAGGGGAAATCGAGTGGCAAGTTTGGGGCTTGAAAGAGCACCAAATTATCAACGCATACACACAAACGGGCTGGGGAGCTTCATTTGTGTGCGCCTGGTTTCTGCCGTGCAACTACCCTTCACGAGTTTGCTCATCCGATCGATCTTGGGGAAAATCGATTTTCGATATTAGTGTGGTTCCGCGAACACAATTTTAGTGTGGTTTACTACACACACACGAGCAAATCCACAGTCGATGGCGCTTTCTTGCTACAAATACACTTGCAACGCACTGTTTGGTGCTCTAGGTGGTGTGTAGTATGTGTAAAGAGAATGAATAAAAAGATCGGAAGCCAAATTTTTGCGAAGCGAAATCGTTACGTGGCGATTTCCCCTCTTCGCAGACTTCCCCTCCTTTTCCTTCACGCTGATTGGTTGAACAAACCTTTCCCGATCATCCTCTCCGAGAGACGTGAGATTGATGTATCTAAAATCATCTCCACTCAAGCTCATAATTTTCTGACAGCCGAGGAGTCAACATCGAGTGGCAGTTGCAGAATCAGAAGGGACAGCAGAAATTTCCCCCGGTCAACGACGTGGAGAGGTTGCCGAAATGGCTCGGGCCGTCGCAGGAACGGGACGGATTGTCGCTGCAGGCCATCAAGGAAGAACGTTAGGGACCGATGTGGTCAAGCTGCTGATCTTCACCCGGAAGGCTCCGGTTAACGGCATCAAGAAGGGGTCTCCGTGTTGATCGAGAAACAGTTCCCTGTGGGTCAAGTTGGTTGTGGTTGCGATAAAGTTTATGGTTTTTGATACTGGACATGAAATTTAACATTTCGGCAGTTGTGACCACAATCCGGAGTGGCCGGAGGCCCCGCGGATGTTCCGATGGGGGACATTTGCCGAACCAATATGGCAATATGGGAATCAAAAATCATGAATTCTGATATTGGACATGAAATTTAAAATTTCGGCAGGAGTGGGCACAATCCGGAGGCCCCGGGGATGTTCCGGTGGGGGGACATTTGCCGAATCATAAGAGTTGAGGCAATATGGGTATCAAACTTTATGGTTTTTGATGGTGGACATGAAATTTGAAATTTCGGCAGTAGTGGCCACAATCCGGAATGGTCGAAGGTCCCGCGGATGTTCCGATGGGGGACATTTGCCGAACCGTAAGAGTTGAGGCAATATGGGAATCAAAAATCATGAATTCTGATATTGGACATGAAATTTAAAATTTCGGCAGGAGTGGGCACAATCCGGAGGCCTCGGGGATGTTCCGGTGGGGGGACATTTGCCGAATCATAAGAGTTGAGGCAATATGGGTATCAAACTTTATGGTTTTTGATACTGAACATGAAATTTGACATTTCAGCAGTAGTGACCACAATCTGGAGGCCCCGGGGATGTTCCGGTGGGGGACATTTGCCGAACCATAAGAGTTAGGGCAATATGGGTATCAATCTTTATGGTTTTTGATACTGGGCATGCATCTGACCATTATCTGAACTTAAGCAGTTAAAATAAATCGCTCATTTTAGGCAGGAAGTAATAAATAAATTACTGCGATTGCCTTTTTATTGTGCCACGGCGAAAATCTGTTTCTGAAAATGTAGAATAACTATTTCGTATTCAATTAGAGACCTTGAAAGGGCAGTTTTAATGTTTGCTGTTGAAATTTACTTTGCTGCCGCCAATTGCTAGCAAAAGCCTTGCAAAAACATTTCCGCATCTTGATAATCTTGATTTCCGCATCTTGATAACTTTCGAGATTTCACCTTGATTTCTATTGCAGCTCCATTTGCAATTTCCGTCCCCTTAGTTCGATAGGACGTTGATATTATGTCTTAAAACTATTCACAAAAGAGTTGTCTTGTGTAATTATAGGGAATCATGGGGAAATTTGGACCGGACATTCTAATCGAAAATTTCAACAATCATCTTGCAAAGTGCTTTGTCATACTGGTCATGTGTAACATAACCACCTGCACCTTTTTGTTTTCAATAATTGTACATGTAAAATTAAGTATATTTTTATTTACAAAGGTGATGTGCTTGCGATTTTATTTTCGGATTTTTTGCTGCATACAGAGAATCAAATTAAGTTGTATGAAATCAGCACCGCTAGCCTAATTAAATCAGTAAAGCTGTTTCTTCACGTCCACAAGATAAAGAGGTGCCAAAGCCAGCTCATCGCCGCTGTTTCACTTTCGATAAAGAAATTTCCACCCACACGCACATTAAGTTCTACTTAGCTGCCATTTTTCCTCATGAGAGGGCAAAGACAAGCGATTGACGGTAATTAAGCGCCGGTGGATTAATTAATTAGCAGCTCATTTTTCTCGCTACTTTCGGTGGTGGTCGAACGGAGTGGAAAAAGTTTTGCGTGTGCTATCAACGGCCGAAAAAAAAGTCCTGCAAAAAGATGGAAAAGATACCCAAAAGTTTTCCTCTGACCACCCAAAAGAGAAAAAAAAATAGCCCCTGGAAATAATTCCCGGTTGGATGGATTTCGGTTCGGGGGAAGGGGGGAAAGGAAGACTTTGAAGGGAGCATATTGTAACACAAGTTTCTGTATCACTAGAGAAGCCTGGGGTCGAAAAAGAGAAAAAGTTTGCAAAAGTTTTGTCAAGTTTCCCAACGATGATTTTTTTAATTAATCTTGATCCTTTTCTGCACTAATGAAAAAGGTCCCTAATTGTATTTGAGCAGCGAAAAAAAAAAATTAAATGACCGATGGAATCTCTCGTATTTTTTCATCAAGCTGAAATTGAAATTAGCTCCATCAACAACTGGAAAAAGGAGCCAAAGTTATTTCCCCAAAAACCACGAGTCGTGTAAATGAGGGTCCATTGTGGCAAACTTTTCCCGCCGTAAAGTGCAGAGTGCACTTTCCCGGAACCGGACATGATTAATTTCGATTGCTTGCCGCACACTTATTTGGAAAACCCTTTTTTTCCCCTGCCAGACTTCGAGTATCGAGTTTGCGAGAGTGCTGAACACAGAACAATGTTATTTATGGTTCCCGTAACCGACGCGTGTTGTGCTGCTGCTGTTTCTGGATGCAATTTTCGCAGAACTTAATTTTAATTGCAAAAGTTTTGCGCAACCGTTGTATGGCCCTTTTGTTGGGTATTCAGAGAAATTGTGTATTTCGATGTTTTTGTTATGATAAAGTGAACACTGGGATTGATTTCCCGCTTCCGGTAAGAATAGAACACAAAAATAAACGTAATAAGCTCCAGATTCTCTAGCATTTGCTCTAAAAATCTCTAATCAATTGAATAACTTTTTTCAATGAAAATTACAAATTTAAGCAAAACATTATATTTTCCCTATGATTTAAATTAACAAAACAGTAGCAAAAAAACAAAATAGTTAAAAAAATTAATTGTAAAGCCACGGTTTCAACATTTCAACGAAAAAAGTGTACAAAAATGAATTATACAACCGACAACTGTCCAGTTGTTTTGCAATCATAAGTTTCCAAAATATCTAAAAAGATATTGCCGAAAATTTTGTTTTGCGAGATTTTTTTGCGGCAAAAATTCATAATATTTTTAAATGTGCCCAAACATACTAAAGCATGAGCATGAGCATGAGCATGGTTGACTGCCAATGTGCTGCTACTCCGTTATTGACAGATCAGCTGAAGTTAAACAATGAATCAAAAATGATCAGTGGGAGCCAACCATCCGTTCACTGTTTAACCCCTGAAGACCCCGACTTTATTAGTCAATACCGGCGCCCTCCCAAGAAGCCTGCAGTTCAACGAAAGGGAGGAATGTTAGTCCGATAGTTGAAGTTGCAGACTCATCAAGCACATAGTTTTTCGCTATATACTTGTTGATACCGCTTGAGACCGTTGAATCCACAGCATCTCCTTCAAGCATCACGTGATTATTATTTTTTTGGGTTAGTAGGATAAGGTATTGGCTTTTCGATGCCTCCCGAGCTACGATGCTATGGGGAGGACTTTCATAACAGACCCGTCGGCGAGCCTTCCGAGCAACGATGCTATGGGAAGGTCTTTCTAATTAGCACACCAAAACACTCGCGCACAGGTATTTAAATACTGAATAAATGTAATTTTTCATCACGATTACCCAGACGACATTGATGATATAGGAAGGTCTTTTTTACATTCATTTACAGTAATACTTAAACTTATTTTAATGCAACAATTCACACGACGTCGTGCCTCCCGATCAACGATGATGTAGGAAGGACTTGAGCAAGCCAATCAGGATGAAACACGAAATAAAATTCTTTTCTTTTCACACACAATGCTACATAATTGACCGCGCGTCACCACCCAACAAATTGAACTGATTTTCTTCTGCTTGTGGGCAAGCCAACCAGGATGAAACACGAAATAAAATTCTTTTCTTTTCACACACAATGCCACATAATTGACCGCGCGTCACCATCCAACAAATTGAACTGATTTTTTTTCTGCTTGTGGGCAAGCCAACCAGGATGAAACACGAAATAAAATTCTCTTCTTTTCACACACAATGCCACATAATTGACCGCGCGTCACCACCCAACTCTTTAAATGTGCCCAAACATACTAAAAAAAAAGAAAGTAGTGAATTCTCCCGATTTCATGGACAGCATGAAATTCTGTGAAATTCACAAAATCAAATATTGTACGATCAGTACCTTGCTGGACTCGGTCGTTGGAAACGACCGTCGGCTCAACGACCGACGAAATAGGCGGCGGGCCAGATGCTGGAAAAAAAAGTGTCAAAACCTCTCCGCCCCTCAATTCGTCTCACCATCCAGCTGCAGCTTTGTTGACAAACAAACGGAGCACGATGTCGCATGATGGCGGCATCGAGCCAGAATTAGAATTTGTTTTCAAGGAAAGTAATATTTATCCGACTGAATAACAATATTGCGAGCATGTTCAAACAATTATTCCTTATGTCGGAGAAGTGATTAAAACTAAAAATTTTAATCCAAACTTTTTCTATAAATTGAACTTTTTCACTCCAATTGGGAACTCTTAGATCTATCCACGCCCGTTTCCAATGACCGTGAGAAGTTGCCAGAAAATCCAGCTACCAGCTAAATCCACAATAACAAACATTATCCACAAAGATTTTTTATGTAAATTTAATTTGTTTTCAGTCGATGAACGTGATCTTTTTTGAAGTTACAGTGATTTTAAAAATAATTTTTTTGAAAAAATAGGTTTTTTTAAAGGTTATTCGCAATTTCTATATGACAGACTTGATTTTTCAGTCTCGAA
The DNA here is from genome assembly GCF_015732765.1 of Culex quinquefasciatus. Taxonomy (NCBI): domain Eukaryota; kingdom Metazoa; phylum Arthropoda; class Insecta; order Diptera; family Culicidae; genus Culex; species Culex quinquefasciatus. The sequence continues at coordinate 106,525,032 of NC_051861.1, forward strand.
AATATTTTTATCGGAAAGCTCGTCTAATTTCCCATAAGTTTGCCTTTGACCACATTTCAATTGGATGTATGGGCTTGCAGATATAAGTTTATTACATTGCTCATAACTGAAAACATATTTTTTTTTCAGTGTAGTATAGTAACCTGGTTAGTAAATTAGCTTATATCAACAAGCCCATACATCCAATTGAAATGTGGTCAAAGGCAAACTTATGGGAAATTAGACGAGCTTTCCGATAAAAATATTTTCGAGACTGAAAAATCAAGTCTGTCATATAGAAATTGCGAAAAACCATCAAAAAACCTATTTTTTCAAAAAATTTATTTTTAAAATCACTGTAACTTCACAAGGATTGGACTTAGGACAATGGTCAATATGGAGACTTTTATGTAAAATTGTCTAGAAAATCGACTCTCGTGTTCGGATTTTGAAAATTTTGATGTTTAGAGCACTTTTGAAAAAAAAAAAACAGTTTCAGTAAATGATTTTTTTTATTTTTTAGGTGCGTTGCTCCATCCTGCATTTTTCGTGAGTCTTTTTGTAACATTTTCACAAAAATTTTGAACGAAAAAAAATCGTGGGCTCACCCACAAATTTGACTTTTAAACTTTAAAATCGAAAAATCCCATAAAAGTGGAGTGTTTTTTTCTTTCAGTGTATTTTTTTCGGAAAGCCCGTCAAATTTCCTATAAGTTTGTCTTTGACCACTTTTTGATACGATGCAACGGCTTTGAGATACAGCAATATTTAAATTACGAAATACAAAAATATTGAAAACACTTACGCCCTTCTCAAATGTCATTATCGAGTGTAACTGGCTTCATATACACAAAAATGGCTTATATAAGCGTAGGATAACATGTCTACAAAGTTTCATTGAAATCGGAGAAGGTCGACAAAAAAGTACCAAAAAAGTTCCTGTTTTGGGCTGGAATTGTTCTGTTATGACAAAAGTAACTTATTTTTGATTTAAAAAGTTGCTAAAATTTGCTCGAGGGAAAGTTTTTTTCTTGTGTTCAAAATGAAAACTTTGATTGGTAATTTTTTTTCAAATCTCTTTACTAACTGATTTCAAAGTCTTAACTCTTAATACGACTGTATAATTTCTTTCATTTTGACGTTCTCGTGTAACCGAGTACGCCTAAGTTCCAAATGTAAACAAACACTTTGGTGGGTACGGTGCACCGCGGTGGTGCTGATGAGTCTAGGACGCAAAGCAAAGCTGACGCGGAAACCTTTGTGAACCAAACAGCAGCAGCGGAACGCCATCGACAGACATGTTATTATGTAAAAGATTCTTGAAATGTTTTTTTTTTCAAAATTCCAATATTAAACTCATATGAAATTTAACTTTGACTATATGTCATTTGGGTAATTATCCGCCAACTCACACAGCAGTTGCCCCGACCCCTCTTCGATTTGCGTGAAATTTTGTCCTAAGGGGTAACTTTTGTCCCTAATCACGAACCCGAGGTCAATTTTTGGATATCTCGTGACGAAGGGGCGGTACGACCCCTTCAATTTTTGAACATGTGAAAAAAGTGGTGTTTTTCAAGAATTGGCAGTCTGAAACGGTGATGAGATAGAAATTTGATGCCAAACGGATTTTTATGTAAAATTAGACGCCCGATTTAATGGCGTACTCAGAATTCCGAAAAACGTATTTTTCATCGAAAAAAACACTATTTTTTTAAAGAATTCTCCCATTTTCCGTTAATTGACTGTAACATTTTTTGGAACATTTCATTTTAAGGGAAATTTCATGTACTTTTCAAATCTACATTGAGCCGGAAGGGTATTTTTTTCATTTAGAACTAAATTTTTCATTTTAAAATATCGTGTTTTTTCTTACTTTGCAGGGTTATTTTTTTAGAGTGTAACAATGTTCTACAGAGTTGTAAAGCAGACAATCACAACAATTTTGATATATAAATATAAGGGGTTTGCTTATAAACATCACGAGTTAACGCGATTTTACGAAAATAAGTTTTATGTATATCCGTGTGCGTGCGTAATAACGCGGTGTTGTACTTCGGCCGGTCCGTCGAATTTACTCGCGAATCCGTGGTTATCCGGTTTACCGCGACGTGAAGTTCCCGTCAGCAGGTGTTGGAACCTGTAGTGAAGCGGTGTAAAACAAAATCCGCGTCCAGCGATCGCGAAATCGCCAATATTTCGCACGAAAAAATTGGTCGATCTTGCGGTTCAGATCTGGCCAAACAAGTGAACAATAAAGTGCTCCCCGGCAACAAGCAACTCGTCGTCGTCGTCGTCGTCTTCGTTCTTTCGCATCGCGGTAGTGCACTATGGGGTTTCAGGCGGCCATAAATCGAAAAACCGACATACTCTAATTATTTTTTTGGTATTTTTTTTCGAAAATAAACATTCTAACTAAGAAAAATCCGGAGTTTGAAAGTTGTAGGTTCAATATTCACTGAATTGTAGAACTTCAAAGGCGAAAATGGTAAGAAAAAACATGTTTTTTTGACAAAAAAATGATTATTTTTCATAGTTGTACTGTGTAGCTGTTTATGTATTTTTTCCTGCATCATTATAAATATTCAGAAAGGTAATTGATTCAACTTTTCAATAACATTTTACAAAACACACTTTTATGGGCTAAAAAAAATAATAAAAATCAAAAAAGATGGATTTTTATTCAAAATTTAGTTTTTTTCAACTTTGTTAATGGAGTACTTTTTTTGTGTGCATTTGTGCGATATGAAAATTTTGCAGCTTAAAATTTGAACCATGTCCTAACTTGTCTCCAAATTTCAAAGTGCACTTATGTGCACTTTTTGAGTTATGCCATTTTGAACATTTTGATTCATGCAAGAAAATTAATGATTTCGCGTATACGCTTGGTTAAAATCACATTATTTACCTGCGGAGGCAGAAATTACGTACCTGCTATGTATGTTTGATATTTGATATTCATGACTTTGTTGGTACTTAGGTACGTTTAATAAAATTAGAAATTCCCATTCTAAGTATTTTACAGAAACGATTCGTCGAATATTCATATCAGTTCGTTGTTGTGTTCTTTTGAAAGTATGGATAATAATACCGCAGTGTCCCTGTACGATATAACGAAGCACTATTCTGAAAACGTTAGAACTGCTTTCGAGTATATTTGTAAGAATTACAACATTGCAGAACCATCACATGATCATCTCAGGAAAAACCCACAGAGCAGGGATGCCAGATGATTTTTTAAAATGTCTGTGAAAAAGTCTGTGTATGTCTGTGTCTTTGTCTAAAATTCAAATAAATCAATTTACAGTCATAGAAATCTATCAAAAATTGTGTTTTTAAGCATTTGAAGACTAACGAAATAAGTTTCGATTGATATTTTAACAAAATAACAATTTAATGAAGTTTTTAAAAAGTCTGTGTACCTCAAAAAATGTCTGACACGAGCTCAAATGTCTGTGAAACACAGAAAAATCTGTGTATCTGGCATCCCTGCCACAGAGGAAAAACTACGCATGCTGTTCTGTAGCTTCAAAACGAGGTATACAAAAGCCCATAGAAGAAGTTCATATTTTAAGTAATCTAACGACAATCGGTTACATAGTGATTTTGATTTAGAAGAATTTATCGTGGAAAACGTAAATTTTGCAAGTGGATCAACCAAAAACGTGGACGAGAATCCATACAATGTTCCATAAAATGAACCGTCTAAAATTCTAAAACACCGCAAAAATCAAATTTTAATTGGAGGGGATGGGGGTCTTCAAAGAGAGGTGGATTTAAACTCAAGAAAAAGAGGAGGGAGATTGAACTTAAATCAGAAACTTTAACATAGCATAAACCGCCATTCCGTGCATCAAATAGACAGAGCAAGAATATTAAAATTCACCACTTTAATGCATGTGGCCTCAAATATATGAAAAAAACGAAAATTAAACTTTTTTTTGGAAAAATATCAAAATTCATTTGTTTTCATTATACCAAGTACAAACAACACAAAAAAAGTCACAAAAAAGCAAAAAAAATATTTTTGGCCGCTCGCTTATATGGAAATACCCCATAGTGGATTATCAACCGATCCAGCCAGTTCATCTGCTATGCCGACGACATGGACATTGTCGGCAGAACGTTCGAGGAGGTGGCCAGGCGGTACACCGAATTGAAGCGGGAAGCGGATAAGGTTGGATTGAAGGTGAATGTTGCGAAGACGAAGTATCTGCTGGCAGGAGGAACCGAGTCCCTTAGGACTCGCATAGGACCGAGCGTGACGATCGACGGCGACGAGTTCGAGGTTGTGGAGGAGTTTGTGTACCTCGGATCGTTGGTTACGTCGGACAACAACTGCAGCAGAGAAATTCGGAGGCGCATCATCACCGGTAGTCGTGCCTACTACGGACTCCACAAGACCTTACGGTCTGGTCACCTTTCCCGGCGTACAAAGTGTACCATGTACGAAACGCTGATAAGACCCGTCGTCCTCTACGGGCACGAGACGTGGACGATGCTCGAGGAGGACCTGCAAGCGCTTGAAGTTTTGAGCGACGAGTGCTTAGGACGATCTTTGGCGGCGTGCGTGAGAACACTGTATGGAGGAGAAGGATGAACCACGAGCTGGCGCAACTCTACGGCAAGCCAAGTATTCGGAAGGTCGCCAAGGCTGGCCGAATCCGGTGGGCCGGACACGTCGCAAGAATGCCGGACGCGCTGGATGCGCGCCAACCGAACCAGACTATCAATCCGGTGAAGTTGGTGTTTAATTCGGAGCCGGCTGGAACGCGGCGGAGGGGGGCGCAACGTGCACGTTGGTTGAACCAAGTGGAGGAAGATCTGGAAAGTGTGGGTGTTCCGCAGCGGAATTGGAGAGTAGCAGCCCAGGACCGAGTCCAGTGGCAGCGCATCTGGAGACAGCTCATGACCCGGAGGTTGTACGAGCAGTAAAAGTAAAAGTAAAGTAATCTGTATATTAACTCGGTAAAATTGGACACCCTAGTTCACGTCGCGTTTGTATTGTATTGAGTAGGTCTTTAGTTTTTTCTCAAATCGGTTACATTTTTCTCAAGTCATTTGTCTCGATCATGTCGATCCTCCGCATTTCACATCGTCTGTTTGTCTGTGGTGGCAAAACTGTACAAAGTGGCATCGATCCCCAAACTGGAACAATCACACGAGACAGGGCAAAAATTCTTTCCAACCACCCGATGTGGAAAAATCGCTGAAAAACGAACCGGGAAAAGACGCGAGCAAAGTTGTAATTAATGAGATTTTCCTCGCGTGGCAGAGTAATTTATTGGGTTGAGAGCGCCGGCAAAACGGTTGGCGAGCGAATTTCAGAAATTTTCGCTTCATTAGCTAAGTATCTGTGGGCTTAAACATTTTTGGGAGACTCGGAGTTGTCGCCCGTTTCGTGCTTGAGGCAGAGAGCGTGACTAAACTGATTAGGCCAGTTTGGGTCGAGTTGGGTCGTGGGTAGGGGTGATGGGCTGCAAAAGGAACAAAAATTCGTTTATAAAGTTCAACGGAATTGACGTTTTAATCTCTTCATCTGTCGTAAATTTTAATTTATCGTTCTTTGCTGGGCTCATTCGGGGAAGATAAGTGCTGCTCATCAAGGAGATTGAATTTTTAATAAGCTTCGTTTGTCATTTTAAATCTACTCTAGGAGTAAGCCTTGAGCGGTAAACACGTTGAGTGAACCATTTCTGAGAACTTTTTTGAATTTCATGCAAAATATCGAAACTTTTTACCTTCAAAAAACCATTCAACTCCAAGCGAAACTCATTTGGAGAATTTCCCTTGTCCCCTTAAAAAGGTGAAGCATCAACGTTTCCCGTCTCGCAAATCCTTTTTCTTACCCTCGGTGCGCGGTGAAGATGGGAGCGGCCGGCAAAGGATGGAGTTGAAAACAGTTGTAATTTCTTCAAAACAAATTTATTTTTATAAAGACAGAGTATAAACCAAAGGACTTCATGACGTCCAATTCCCAACTCGTTTTGAAAACCATCTTTTTCACCCATAATAACTGCTGCTACCTGATGTGATGTGGCCCCAACGACGACAGTTCCTCTGTTGCTTTCAGCAGGTGATGGGCCCATAAAACAGCAATGAAACAGGAACAGAAACTCATTTCCGCTGTCAAAACATTTTCATTTAAGGGGGGGTTCCGGTGCTCGCCCAGGAAGGTTCCTTCGTGATGAAGGATCCTTTTTGAAGAAGGTTTTTTTTTCATGGAAATTTAGAGGTGGTTATTTGATTGAGAGATTGTTTTTTATGATGAACCATTTAAATCTGGGAAAAGGTAATTCAAATTTAATTTTCGATAATTTGCTTCCAATCATGATTTATTCCATAACATTTACCAGAATTTGAAGCAAAAGAAATCTGCTTGTAATGACCCCAATAAATCACGCGCTCGCCAGAACCACACAAAACAATTTGCTTGGGGGTGGAAAAATCATCCATCATTTCGCACCTTCAATTTGTCAATTAAATCACAATATTCATGGCACCTTCTTCTTGCCACCCCTCATAAATAATTCCCCATAAATCCACACACAAATACGCTGTGCTGGCACGATACCGTCCAGTTAATCGAGCCAAAAAGATCAATTGCCACATCTGTCCACGGCCGAGAATCGATGCTGGTGTTTGGATCGGATTTATTTACGGCTAATTAATTCCGAAATGCTCCCACACCATCGCATCGGCATCGTTGGATAAGTCGGTAGGCCTTAACGTTGTGCTCTCTTGACTTAACTCTTCTGAAATTTTGAAATAAATTGCAGAAACTTGTTTTTTTTGTATGATAAGTGGCAATATTGCAAATTTCAGAATAGTTGTATGCCATGTGGCAAATTGCGCATTTCTTGGTTTCCATTAGATTCTCCAGGAATTCACAGTTTGCCAAATGTCATACAAACAATTGAAGAGATGTACTTGCCACTTATCATACAAAAAGTACACACTTATGTGTGACAATGTTTCTAAATTTGTAGGACAAGTGTCAACCTGATTTTCTAGAGACACTAAAACAAATCAAGAAAGGCACAATTGCCACATACATTGCATTCCAAAAGTTTAATTCATGTTTCTTTTGCTCAAATTGTCAAAATGTCAATGTGACAACTTAGCACTACTGCACTCCCAGTTCCAAGGTGTTCCGGTTGGCCCGGCTGTTCTGGAAGCAGAATCGTCCTCCATTCCCACTGGGGAATCATGCACAAGACGTCGTTCTAGAGCGTCGTGACGCGCGGTCCTAGTTGCGAGGCGTCAGATCTTGTTTGTCCTTTTTGTCGTTGTACTCCTGATTTTTCTTCTTCCTTTTCGCTTTCGTTTTATGCGCCCTGCCGGCACAATCCGTCGAGATTCGATAAGCCATAATCATTATCACATAATGCTACAGACACACACACACACAGACAGGGCTCATGAATATGGAGGAGATGTGATTTGGAAGCGCATTATCGGGATCGCTTTTCGATTGACTTGGGTGTGACAACGGGGGAGGACTCAACAAGGGACATATTGATTTTGAAGCTTTTGGAGCTATTTTCAGGCAGAAAAGCTGTTGAATTTCGGATTTATTTTAGAGCTGAGAGCAATTGAAGGAAATGCAATCAAACACCCGAACAAACAGTGCTGACATTGATTTGCAGCTATTGCAGGGTGTGTCAAGAAAGCACGATCAGATCGAAAATTCTTTCATTATTTACAGTTTTTGTTGAATAGCGCTGGTTTGACGTGATTTTGGGGATCTGTCAAGGTCAAAAGGTGAGGTATTCCAAGCAGGACAAAGTGGCGCCCTTAACTCAATTTGGTCCAGAATCGACGTGTGACAAGCTAGCACAATCACGACGAACTGTCAAAGGCGTATAAATGAGATGTGGTGAATATTATATTGCCGTGGTAAGTTTCTGATTATTCAAATTGACCGTTAATAGAGTTCTAAAGCCCTATGTCAATTTTTACGCACAACGGTAAAAAACATGCTTAAAAACACAATTTCTGATTCTTTTTAAATTAAATGCAAATAAATATTGAAAGGTCAACATTTTACGATGAATGTACTATGGTCCTCTTGATAAAAGCTGTCAAGTAGGACCTTTTCTGTCAAGAAGGACTGATTTTTTATTGATTTAAAAATCCATTTTAAACCATTTGTGGTCGGACAACAGGTCATAGTACTAAAAAAAACAAGCTTTGTAGTTGTGGACAATAATACACTCAACCCCCGGTGGTTGTTCAAAGTCCACCTAAAAAGTGACGAACTGTCACTTTTTACACAGCGCTCACGCACACTATCACAACAATCGTTTGGTAGTGTGTGTGTGAACTCCGTGTAAAAGGGGTGTCAAACTAAAAAGTGACCCCGTTCGTTTGACAACAGTTGACGTCAAACCATCGGGGTTTGAGTTTATCAGCAATTTAAGCTTAACTTTAAGATCCAGTTCTTGATTGATGGATTTTATGTCAGATTTATAGTTTTCGTGTAAAATGCAATAAGTTGATAATATAAATAGCTTTTTTTCTGTTACCAAACTAGAAATCGATTGCCAACGATCGCAAATAAATCCCAATAATGAACCTTCTTTCATCTAAGAAAAACGAATCGATTGCTCTGGTGAAGCTCACCACGGAGAAACCCGCGCTAGTTTTGCCAGCCACCCCAGAGAAAATCCTCGCTCGGTGGGAAAATGATGCGATCAAACGAACTGTGGAAACGGTGCGGCAGAAAGTGTACGCGATGGAAAAGCGATGAAAATGGGGAGGATTTTTTCCCCAATTGCTTGCTTCCACCAACGACTGATGATGATAGTACGTCTCTCACTCTCTTGGGGAATCGATTCAGATGAGGGGCTTCATCCGGTGCACCAACGAGCGAACGGAATTAATATTCTCCACCGGGGAAGATGAATCATTTCTGCTGGGATGTTCTCGGCAGAAGTTGCTGCCCCATGCGGTGCAATCAGAAATCTGTTGCCGATTTTTATCGTGGTAGAGAGCGATCGACTTTCAGACAGATAGTTGCTGTCTTGAAAAAATAAAAAAATACGAGATAGAATTTTCGAAGTGCTATCATCGTTTCAAAGGTAGAAGAAAGTTGTGAAATCCATTTATCCATCTTAAATAGTATCAAATTGAATTTCATAAATCATCCAAAAATCAATTTTTTTTGACCAACCAACGGGGTACAAACTCAAAAAAGTGTCGAACGAAAAAGTGACCAACCACCGGGGGTTGAGTGTATATTGATTCGATTTTGAATTTTGAAAAATAAAGCATCAGTGATGTTATTGCTCTTTTCTATCAAAATAATTTCAAACGTTTAGAATGAATAGTTACATTTTAAAAGGGCTAAAACAATTATTAAAGATTTTGTTTCTACACTCAGACATTATTTTTAAACAAAAGAGCAGACAATTTCACTGAAGTTTCAATTTTCAGCATTTAAAATCGAACCAATAGTTTTCGAGATATCGTGACGGGCAAATAAGATGACACTGAGAAAAACACATTTTTCACAAAATTTAAACTTCATAGACTCTCAGCAACCAGCAGTCAGATGAATTAATTAAAAAAAAAAAAAAAAGAATGGCGTAAGAAATTTTCTCAACTTTTCAACAGTGGATCGTTTCCTTAGTAGGGAAATTGTTAAAAAAACGCATGCGCATTTTTCATATAATTTCAGTTTACAATGACTTTAACTTGAAAACGTTGCACTTTATAAAAAAAACTGTAAAGCCATTTTGATTTCTGAAATTTTGTTTGAGAATATTTAAAATGCATAAAAAAATATGTATAAATTTTTCAAAATTCGTATTTCATGTGAACGTAATATTGAATGATTCCAAAATTTTCAAAATATCTACGGGATGGTACTTTTCGATTGCCAATTTGATTTTACATTAAAAATTGAGCAGTTCTCTACGGAATCGGTCTTTTTTCTTTAATTTTAATTTTTGTATTTTTTAATCCGGCTGAAACTTTTTTGGTGCCTTCGGTATGCCCAAAGAAGCCATTTTGCATCATTAGTTTGTCCATATAATTTTCCATACAAATTTGGCAGCTGTCCATACAAAAATGATATGTGAAAATTCAAAAATCTGTATCTTTTGAAGGAATTTTTTGATCGATTTGGTGTCTTCGGCAAAGTTGTAGGTATGGATATGGACTACACTAAAAAAATGATACACGGTAAAAAAATTGGTGATTTTTAATTTAACTTTTTGTCACTAAAACTTGATTTGCAAAAAAACACTATTTTAAATTTTTTTTATTTTTTGATATGTTTTAGAGGACATAAAATGCCAACTTTTCAGAAATTTCCAGAATGGGCAAAAAATCTTTGACCGAGTTATGATTTTTTGAATCAATACAGATTTTTTCAAAAAATCGAAATATTGGTCGCAAAAATTTTTCAACTTCATTTTCGATGTAAAATCGAATTTGCAATCAAAAGTACTTTAGTGAATTTTGTTAAAGTGCACCGTTTTCAAGTTATAACAATTTTAGGTAACTTTTTGAAAATAGTCGCAGTTTTCATTTTTAAATTAGTGCCCATGTTTGCCTATCTTTGAAAAAATATTTTGAAAAGCTGAGAAAATTCTCTATATTTTGCTTTATTGAACTTTGTCGATACGACCCATAGTTGCTGAGATATTGCCATGCAAGGTTAAAAACAGGAAAATTTATGTTTTCTAAGTCTCACCCAAACAACCCACCATTTTCTAATGTCGATATCTCAGCAACTATAGGTCCGATTTACAATGTTAAAACATGAAACATTCGTGAAATTTTCCGATCTTTTCGAAAAAAATATTTAAAAAAAATTAAAATCAAGACTAACATTTCAAACGGGCCAAACATTCAATATTACGCCCATTTGAAATGTTAGTCTTGATTTTAAATTTTTGAAAATATTTTTTTCGAAAAGATCGGAAAATTTCACGAATGTTTCATGTTTTAACATTGTAAATCGGACCTATAGTTGCTGAGATATCGACATTATAAAATGGTGGGTTATTTGGGTGAGACTTAGAAAACATAAATTTTCCTGTTTTTTAACCTTTGCATGGCAATATCTCAGCAACTATGGGTCGTATCGACAAAGTTCAATAAAGCAAAATATAGAGAATTTTCTCAGCTTTTCAAAACTATTTTTTTCAAAGATGGGCAAACATGGGCACTAATTTAAAAAAATGAAAAACTGCGACTATTTTCAAAAAGTTACCTAAAAATGGTTATAACTTGAAAACGGTGAACTTTATCAAAAATTCACTAAAATTCGATTTTACATCGAAAATGAAGTTGAAACCAATATTTCGATTTTTGAAAAATCTGTATTGATTCAAAAATCATAACTCGGTCAAAGATTTTGCCCATTCTGGAAATTTCTGAAAAGTTGGCATTTTATGTCCTCTAAAACATATCAAAAAATAAAAAAAATTAAAAATAGTGTTTTTTTGCAAATCAAGTTTTAGTGACAAAAAGTTAAATTAAAAATCACCAAAATTTTTTTTACCGTGTATCATTTTTTTTCAGTGTAGTCCATATCCATACCTACAACTTTGCCGAAGACACCAAATCGATCAAAAAATTCCTTCAAAAGATACAGATTTTTGAATTTTTACATATCATTTTTGTATGGACAGCTGCCAAATTTTTATGGTAAATTATATGGACAAACTAATGATGCAAAATGGCTTCTTTGGGCATACCGAAGGCACCAAAAAAGTTTCAGCCGGATTAAAAAATACAGAAAAAATCGAATGACCGAAATCTCAGAGAATTGCTCAATTCAAGTCATACATTTATTTGACTAAATTTCGTAACATGAAAAAATGTGTTTTTTCCAAGATTTCTATTACCAAAATAGTGCGGGACCCAAAAATTGCTATTTTTGACCCTGTTTGACCCAGTGACCCACCGGAATATCTCCGGCCACCGGAACATTTCCGGGTTCTGCGGGTCATTTTCGGAAAATAGACATTCTTACGAGTCCAACTTATAAAGAAGTATGCAAATTGGTTGAGTTTTCGCTGAGTTATGGCCATTTTAGTGATTCCAATTTCACCCAGGCCTATACGGGTTAAAATATCATACCCAGCGTCATTTTTTTTGCATTTTTCTCTATGGCTCAAAAGTTGCGGTTATTTGTCCTCTAAAACATATCAATATAAATAAAGTATGGAATATGGAAAATATAATTTCTGTGAAAAAGAGTTAAATTTATTAATCGGCAACATACATTTGTTTGTGTACCTGTAGTAGTCTTCATCAGGCCTGCGTACACATGAAGCAAACCAAAATGTCAGTTCACTGCTAGCCTACTGTGTCTATTCAACCACTGCCGCCTGACTTGTGCCGGTCGGCTGCTGGAGAATGAGAGACGTGAAAAAATGAGCTACACTCACTCAATTCGTGCCATATGACTGACTCGTAAAATCTTTAAATACTATTTTGACTATTTTCAAACAATTGAATGGTTGCAGACTGTGCAAAACACTTAAAACAACCATAACTTATTTTCAAAATTACATTTCCACTCATAAATAAGAACGTTTTGTGTAAAAACTTGTTTCTTTATGTGTGTGCGTGCAACGTCGAATGAGCGTTGGTCGACTACTGCTACACAGTGCAGCTGCTCAGTGAGCTAGGGCACTCACGACTGCGCCGGGTTTGTATATGTCACGATTTTGCGGTTCAAAAAAACTATATTTTGATAGTACCCGTCATTTTGAAGATACTAAAAAGTCTGTGTGCAAAAGTTCTGGTTGACGTGCACCGTTAAAAGTAACAGATTTTTGAATATTTAGGGGAACTTTACCCTTTCTAATCAAACACCTTTCTTCGCCATATGGAGAGTTTGATGCTCGATTAAAGCTCCAAAAATACTGTTTAGGCTATAAACTTACCAGCAACAGCACCGCCTCGAGTAAGCACGCAAATGTATGCCACTTTCTGGCCAAAAAGAACAAGTTTAATGCACTTTTGATCATAATTTCTATTTTGCGAGACCATTTCTCATCATTTTGTTGGCACACACATTCACACGCAAGATGAGAGCTCAACTGCTTAACGAAAGTCGCTCTTTTCACTTGCGCTAACGATTTCAAAGCGCTTAAGATATGAAATTGCTTCCAACTACCGGCAACATGTTCTTTTGAACATTAGTTAGTCACTCACTTGAAAAATAATCCCGAAACATGTAATTAATTAGCAAGCGCCATCCAAAAAACAAACGCATCAAGTCTTTTGACGTTTGACTTCTGACAACTCATTCCGTTTCAATTCTTTTCCCTACAAACCATTTTTGTATAGACATCTACCAAAATTGTTTGGAGTCTTGCATAGGTGACCCAATGACAAAAATGGCTTCCCGCAATGTTTGAGCTAAATGAAAAATTACATAAAATAAATATGGTCGAAATCAGCCGATTCTATACCATCTTATATTGTACGATCAGTACCTTGCTGGACTCGGTCATTGGAAACGGCCGTCGGCTCAAAGATCGACGAAATAGGCGGCGGGCCATATGCGGGCATAAAAATGTCAAAACCTCTCCCCCTCTAACTTCGTCTCACCATCCAGCTGCAGCTTTATTGACAAACAAATGGAGCACGCGGATGCATCGAGCCTGAATTGGGGGTGATCATGTGGTTAAAAATGAACATTTTTTCAAGAAAAATAGTATTTTTACGACTGAACAAAAAATTTGAAAGCATGTTCCAACAATTATTCCTGATGCTGGAGAAGTAAGAAGTAATCAAAATTTTTATCCATAATTTTTCTATAACTTGAACTTTTTCACTCAAATTGAAAACCCCTAGGTCTATCTACGACCGTTTCCAATGGCCGTGAGAAGATGCCAGAAAATTCAGCTACCAACTAAATGCACAATATTGCTGGATTTCTTGCATCTTATCCTAGGGGTTCCCAATTGGTTCAAGTTATAGAAAAAAAACGTGTATTAAAATTTTTATTTTTAATCATTTTTCCGACATCAGGAATAATTGTTTGAACATGCTCGCAATTTTTTTTATTCAGTCGGAAAAATATTATTTTTCTTGAAAAAAGTTTCATTTTTAACCACATGATCACCCCTTATTCTGGCTCGATGCCGCCATCATTCAATAGCATGCTCCGTTTGTTTGTCAACAAAGCTGCAGCTGGCTGGTGAGACGAAGTGAAAGGGGGAGAGGTTTTGACATTTTTATGCCCGCATTGGGCCCGCCGCCTATTTTGTCGGTCGTTGAGCCGACTGTCGTTTCGAACGACCAAGTCCAGCAAGGTACAGATCGTACATTATAATTCGCTTTGAATATTTCCGCTTATTTATTTCGTCATATTTACAATTTCATTTTGATTGCAATTGTGCAATCCCTGCTAGGAAATGTTTTATATTTGGAGCGCTTGGTATGGAATGTCCACGCATCGCTACTCCCCTGTAGGGATGCGATTTTTGCTTCAGTAATAAAACTGGAAATTTCAATGCAGGTAAACTCAGTTATTATGCATGACTTTTAATCGTATGATTTAATTTGAGCTATAACTGCCTCAACAGTTATCAATTTTCCGATCCGGTTGTCGTCCATCGGTAATAGGCTTATTTCGCTGCATTGAATTGAAACCACAACACAATCCCCATGTGTATGAATATCCAATTAGCATTCCTTAATCCTCCAATTTTCTGTGACAAACACCCCACTCGCATAAATGTTTCCCAGCCAACCAAACCAAACACCCGGTCGTCAGCAAGGTAGATTTTATGAAACAACTTAATCCGGTGCCACTTCCGGGTGGGGCATTATAAGCTCAATAACCGTAATCCAACGCAATTAAAATAAACATCTACATGGGTCCCCCGTCATTTGTGTGTTTGTATGTGTGTGGGACCACTTTAAAATCCCCCCAAAAACCACACCCGAAAAAAAACATAACGACATCCTCTTAATTCCACCACACCATCCACAAGTTCCCATAAGGATTAAACCCGACCTGCGACAACACTACTAACTGCTACTCCAAGAAAGGGTAGGGTGCGGGCAGGGGTGCAAGCTGTCACTTTCCAGCATCAAAACTGGAGGTTACCGGGAAACGCCAATTGTTTGGCTTCTCGTAGTTTGACACAACGTCAACTGTCACTTTTCAGTGCGTTCTCGCAAACGCTAATTTTCTTGCAAACATGTTGCATAGTTCAACCGTTGTTCAACTGAAGCGAGGTTGAACAATGTATAACTGCAACCGCTGTCCAACATGTGTCACTTTTTTTTATTTTCAAATAACATGATTTCCGCGTTTTACAACTTTCGGCTGCCAAACCATCGAAGCTGCACCGTACCCAGTAAGTGGAACACTGTTCCCAGTTGGGTATTATGATCCAATTTACCACACTAATGGCAGTGGTTTTGACGTTGGTTGACCTCAAAATGGTGTTGCCGAATGCGCTGTCATGGATATATGTGACGAGGAGATATGCTGAGATTTCCACCTCCCTGACACCCCCTACTTGTGTTCTCTTCCTGGTGTGGAAAATACATATGACCTACATCCATCATATTTCGGACACGATCTCGGGCGAGGAAAGTCCCAAAGCGGGAAAGTCTTCTTGGGAGAGGAAGCAAAATGGATAACGACCCTCACTTTGCTTTCTTGCTTTGGCCTAAGACGAGACTACAAAGAAGAAATCGTTTGCACAATTTTGTACATTTTTCCAATCTTCTTTCTTAAAAAATGTTCATCTTTTGACTAAATTGACAAGATTTAAAAAAAATTAAGAAAAGAAACGTTTGAAGGAAAAATCACTTTTCAATTGAACCGTTTCTCAACTGATCTTAAGCTTTCACAAGTGATTTTCCCTTAAGTGAACCTCCTCTCAAGAAAACGCACTTGAAAGCAAACCCGTATAATGGACATTTATCCTCCTTGATGTGTTGGGGAAGCTTTCAATTGAATCAGAGCATTCGCAAGCGTTTTTTTTTATTGCTGAGAAGTAAGTTTTCTCAAGGAAAGCGTTTGAATCTCGGTAGTGTTTTGTTAGATATAAACGGGACGAAAAAACTACGTCGAAATCGTCTGAATGCCATGGAAACGGTTTTTCTTGGTTCTTTTTTTTATTTTGCTGCTTACGTCCACTCAAGTGCTGAACAGTGCATTTAACTCAATCGAATCAATAGATATCCACATCCAGTTGAGGGTTGAACAAGTTTATAAGTACGAGTATATTTAAACTTTGGCTTACTTACATAAAAGTCCCTTCGACACCAAATTTCCATCTCATCACCGTTTCAGGCTGCAAATCATTGAAAAACACCTCTTTTTTGGACCTCGGAATCGTGATCAGGGACAAAAGTTGCCTCTCAGGACAAAGTTTCACGCAAATCGATGAGAGGTCGGGGCCAACTTTTCCCGATTTTGTGTGAGTTGGTAGATAATTACCCAGTTGTATACGTATTTTTTACTTTTCGAAAAGTAATCATTCAATATTAGATGGTTAAAAATAGTTTGAATTTGTAAAATGGAAAATGCAGGGTTGTTACGGACGGCGCGGATCGCGCGGATGGCGCGTTTCGCGCGGATCTGGCGCGGATTTGCTGGCTAATTTTGCTCAGGCGCGGATTTCGCGCGGATGGCAATTTTGAAAATGTTTGTATTTTCTTAGTACGAAACGTCGAAAAATGAAGATAAAGATTATGTAAAAATTATTTTTTATATGTTTCTTGTCATTTCTTAACATCCTCAGCTCTGAATATTTAATTTTTTTTTTAAGTTTTTAGTAATGATTTTTAACCTTATTTATTTTAAATTTAACACTGGATTTATTCAATTTTTATTTTGTAAATCAAAAATTAGAAACTTTTCCCTAAGATATAGACATTAAAATGTATAACAAAAACTATTATTGTGGCTTGTTCTGGTGGGCGCCAAATATGAGCTTGATTGGACGTAACAGAAGCTGGCCTCTACTTTCGAATTTTGGAATGAATTTAATCGGTAGAAATATTTTTTTTTCTAAATTTAAACATTCTTGGCGAAAATAAAAAGATCAGAACATTCCAATTTCTAAGCCTCAGAAATTAAAAAAATCGAAAAAAATTGTTTAAATAGTTTTTGTAATAACAAAAAAATCAAAATACAAATGATTTTTTTTTTCGAAATTTCTAAAATCATAATTTAAAAAATCTGAAATTTTGAAATTCAAAATTTTAGCAATCTGAAATTCAAAATAAAAAAAAATGGGTAATCGAAAATTTGAAAATTAAAAAAAACTAAATTAAAAAGTCAAAATTTTTAAACTAAGAAATATCAAATTCAAAACAATATAGAAAACAATTTCTCAAATCTAAAATGATTTCAGTATCCTTAAGCTTATAAATTCTAAAATTCTAAAATCCTAAATTCTTTAATTCTTAAATTCTAAAATCCTAAATTTTTAACTCTAAAATTCTAAAATTCTAAAATTCTAAGATTCTGAAATTTTAAAATTCTAAAATTCTAAAATTCTAAAATTCTAAAATTCTGAAATTCTAAAATTCTAAAATTCTAAAATTCTAAAATTCTAAAATTCTAAAATTCAAAAATTCAAAAATTCTAAAATTCTAAAATTCTAAAATTCTAAAATTCTAAAATTCTAAAATTCTAAAATTTTAAATTTTAAAATTCTAAAATTCTAAAATTTAAAATTCTAAAATTCTAAAATTCTAAATTCTAAATTCTAAAATTCTAAAATTCTAAAATTCTAAAATTCTAAATTCTAAAATTCTAAAATTCTAAAATTCTAAATTCTAAAATTCTAAAATTCTAAAATTCTAAAATTCTAAAATTCTAAAATTCTAAAATTCTAAAATTCTAAAATTCTAAAATTCTAAAATTCTAAAATTCTAAAATTCTAAAATTCTAAAATTCTAAAATTCTAAAATTCTAAAATTCTAAAATTCAAAATTCTAAGATTCTAAAGGTTCTAAGGTTCTAAAATTCTAAAATTCTAAATTCTAAAATTCTAAAATTCTAAAGTTCTAGTTCTAAGGTTCAAAAGTTCTAAAATTCTAAGGTTCTAAGGTTCTAAAGGTTCTGGGTTCTAAAATCTAAGGTTCTAAAGTTCTAAAATTCTAAAGATTCTAAATTTCTAAAGGTTCTAAAATTCTAAAATTCTAAAATTCTAAAATTCTAAAATTCTAAGGATTCTAAAATTCTAAGTTCTAAGATTCTAAAATTCAAAATTCTAAGGTTCTAAAATTCTAAAATTCTAAAATTCTAAAATTCAAAATTCTAAAGTTCTAAAATTCTAAAATTCTAAAATTCTAAAATTCTAAAATTCTAAATTCTAAAATTCTAAAATTCTAAAATTCTATAAAGGTTCTAAGGTTCTAAAATTCTAAAATTCTAAAATTCTAAAATTCTAAATTCAAAATTCTAAAATTCTAAAATTCTAAAGTTCAAGATTCTAAAATTCTAAAGGTTAAAATTCTAAAGTTCACAATTCTAAAATTCTAAAATTCAAAATTCTAAGATTCTAAAGATTCTAAAATTCTAAGATTCTAAAATTCTAAAATTCTAAAATTCTAAAGTTCTAAGATTCTAAAATTCAAAATTCTAAAATTCTAAAACAAAATTCTAAGATTCTAAAGTTCAAAGTTCTAAGGTTCTAAATTCTAAAATTCTAAAGTTCTAAAATTCTAAAGTTCTAAGTTCTAAGGTTCTAAAGTTCTAAGGTTCTAAAGATTCTGGAGTTAAAGGTTCTAAGGTTCTGGGTTCAAAATTCTAAGGATTCTAAAATTCACAAGTTCTAGGAGTTCTAAGATTCTAAGTTCTAAGTTCTAAAGTTCTAAGGTTCTAAGGATTCTAAGGTTCTAAAGTTCTAAAGTTCTAGGTTCTAAATTCTAAGGTTCAAAAATTCTAAGATTCTAAAATTCTAAGATTCTAAGTTCTAAGATTCTAAGATTCAAAGGTTCAAAGATTCTAAAATTCTAAAATTCTAAGGTTCTAAAGTTCTGGATTCTAAAATTCTAAAATTCAAAGATTCTAAGGTTCTAAAGGTTCTGGAGTTAAAGTTCTAAAGTTCTAAAG
Organism: Culex quinquefasciatus; assembly: GCF_015732765.1. NCBI lineage: Eukaryota > Metazoa > Arthropoda > Insecta > Diptera > Culicidae > Culex > Culex quinquefasciatus. The sequence continues at coordinate 106,544,068 of NC_051861.1, forward strand.
ATTCTAAATTCTAAAATTCTAAAATTCTAAAATTCTAAAATTCTAAATTCTAAAATTCTAAATTCTAAAATTCTAAAGTTCTAAAATTCAAAATTCTAAATTCTAAAATTCTAAAATTCTAAAATTCAAATTCTAAAATTCTAAAATTCTAAATTCTAAAATTCTAAAATTCAAATTCTAAAATTCTAAAATTCTAAAATTCTAAAATTCTAAAATTCTAAATTCTAAAATTCTAAAATTCTAAAATTCTAAATTCTAAAATTCTAAAATTCTAAAATTCTAAATTCTAAAATTCTAAATTCTAAAATTCTAAAATTCTAAAATTCTAAAATTCTAAAATTCTAAAATTCTAAAATTCTAAAATTCTAAAATTCTAAAATTCTAAAATTCTAAAATTCAAAATTCTAAAATTCTAAATTCTAAAATTCTAAATTCTAAAATTCTAAAATTCTAAAATTCTAAAATTCTAAAATTCTAAATTCTAAAATTCTAAATTCTAAAATTCTAAAATTCTAAAATTCTAAAATTCTAAATTCTAAAATTCTAAAATTCTAAAATTCTAAAATTCTAAAATTCTAAATTCTAAAATTCTAAAGTTCTAAAGTTCTAAAATTCTAAGGTTCTAAGATTCTAAAATTCTAAAGGTTCTAAAGATTCTAAGTTCTAAAATTAAGGAGTTCTAAGGTTCTAAAGGTTCTGGAGTTCTGGAGTTACAAGGTTCTAAGATTCTAAGGTTCTAAGGTTCAAAGGTTCTAAGGTTCTGGGTTCAAGGATTCTAAGTTCTAAGTTCTAAGGTTCTGGGTTCTAGATTCTAAGTTCTAAAAGTTCTAGGTTCTGGGTTAAAGGTTCAAAGGTTCAAGGGTTCTAAAATTCTAAAATTCAAATTCTAAAATTCTAAAGTTCTAAAATTCTAAAATTCTAAAATTCTAAAATTCTAAAATTCTAAAATTCTAAAGGTTCTAAGGTTCTAAAGTTCAAAATTCAAAAGTTCTAAAATTCTAAAATTCTAAGTTCTAGTTCTAAAATTAAAATTTAAAATTCTAAGGTTCTAAGTTCTAAAATTCTAAAATTCTAAAATTCTAAGTTCTAAAATTCTAAAATTTAAAGGTTCTAAAATTCTAAAATTCTAAAATTCTAAAATTCAAAATTCTAAAATTCTAAGATTCTAAATTCTAAAATTCTAAAATTCTAAGGTTCTAAAATTCAAAAGGTTCTAAAATTCTAAATTCTAAGTTCTAAGTTCAAAATTCTAAAATTCTGGGTTCTAAAATTCTAAAATTCTAAAGGTTCAAATTCTAAAGGTTCTAAAATTCTAAAATTCTAAAGTTCTAAAATTCTAAAATTCTAAAATTCTAAAATTCTAAAATTCTAAGGTTCTAAAATTCTAAGGTTCACAAGGTTCTAAAATTCTGGGTTAAAGGTTCTAAAATTCTAAAATTCTAAAATTCTAAAATTCTAAAATTCTAAAGTTCTAAAATTCTAAGTTCTAAAATTCTAAGTTCTAAGTTCTAAAATTCTAAAATTCTAAGGTTCTAAAATTACAAGGTTCTAAAATTCTAAAATTCTGGGTTCTAAGGTTCTAAGTTCTAAAATTCTAAAATTCTAAAATTCTAAATTCTAAGGTTCTAAAATTCTAAAATTCTAAAATTCTAAAATTCTAAAATTCTAAGTTCTAAAATTCTAAAATTCTAAAAGTTCAAAGGTTCTAAAATCTGGGTTAAGGTTCTAAAATTCTAAAATTCTAAAATTCTAAAATTCTAAAATTCTAAAATTCTAAAATTCTAAAATTCTAAAATTCAAAATTCTAAAATTCTAAAATTCAAAATTCTAAAATTCTAAAATTCTCAAATTCTAAAATTCTAAATTCTAAAATTCTAAAATTCTAAAATTCTAAAATTCTAAAATTCTAAAATTCAAAATTCTAAAATTCTAAATTCTAAAATTATAAAATTATAAAATTATAAAATTCTAAAATTCTAAAATTCTAAAATTCTAAAATTCTAAAATTCTAAAATTCTAAAATTCTAAAATTCTAAAATTCTAAAATTCTAAAATTCTAAAATTCTAAAATTCTAAAATTCTAAAATTCTAAAATTCTAAAATTCTAAAATTCTAAAATTCTAAAATTCTCAAATTCTCAAATTCTCAAATTCTCAAATTCTAAAATTCTAAAATTCTAAAATTCTAAAATTCTAAAATTCTAAAATTCTTAAATTCTAAAATTCTAAAATTCTAAAATTCTAAAATTCTAAAATTCTCAAATTCTCAAATTCTTCATTTCCTAAATTCTAAAATTCGTAAATTCTTAAATGTTTTTATTTTGAAATTCTTAGTTCTTAAATTCTTGAATTCCACAATTTTTGAAGTCCAATTTTATGTAAGAGATTTTGAAATTATGCAAAGACATTATTTTAAATATCAGAAATTAATTTTTTTTCGGAGTGAAATTTTAGCGAGGATTTTGGATTACAAACTGTATAAAAAATCTTAGATTTTGAATATTTAGACTTTCGAAATTTAAAATTTTATCATATTATAATTTTAGATTTCGATTTAATTTTGAGGTTATATTGTTGAAGTTAAATTTTTAAGTTTTTTAATATTGTATTTTCTATTTTGAAGATTTTTTTTTCATGACCCTTGCCTTGACCATCTTTTGAGGATATTTTAATTGTATTTATTGCTTTTATTCTTTTGGAGCCTTTAACCATAAAACAAGTTTTTTATCAAATACTTTCTGAATTAGTTTTTGTTCATAAAAAAATAAAATTTCTTAAATGTTGGTCGCAATATTTTTTTATATGGGGTAGATTTTGCGCGGTTTTGGATTTTAGGTCGGCGCGGATTTGGCGCGGATTTTTTTTTCGACTCTCCCGTAACAACCCTGAAAATGTACGGATTTTGACCGTATCAGTCTCATTTGATCCGTCTTGGGGTCCCATAGGTCTCTATGTAAAATCAGCAAGTTTAGTTAAGCACTTCAAAATTTATGCTAAAAAACGATTTTGGCGTATGTCGGGAAGATTGTAAAAGGGTGGTTTTTGCAAGAAAACCTATCATAAACATTTTCAGAAAGGTATTAAAAAGACCTTTCCAATGTGCCCAAAACATTGAAGATCTGACAACCCTATCAAAAGTTATTAGCACTTAAGTGTTATTTATACATGAGCCAGAAATATTAAAGGTCTGCGAACCCTATCAAAAGAAATGTTTAATAAAATTGATTTGTTAAACATGTTAAGGGGGAATGTTGCTATTTTTACTGAATGTATTGACTTTATGAATGTGACGAAGGCACCAACCACCTAAAGGTGTTTTTTTTTTAAATATAATATGTTAAAAGCAATTCTCTTCAAAATCAGTTGATTTCTTGAAATGTCAATTTTAAAATATTTCTTGATTTGGTCGAAACTATTTGCGGGGCTTTTTTATGATCAAAAAAGACATTTTACAGTCTTGCAAAAATGGTATTTACATATCTGAAAATATGTACCTCGGGAAGGGATTATCTGATGTAATATTCAGGAATGTTTTAGCTTATAATGCGAACAATTTAGAAAATAAACACAATTCCTAAAGAAACCCATTTTTTTTAATTACCTTAATTATTACTTAAAAGTGAAATTCGTGAAAACAGTATTTTGATTTATTTTTTTATGTTTTAGTTTATAGGACCAATAAAACTACTTTTTAACCACAGAAAAAATTGATAGTTTTTACCACAGAGGTATTTTTTTTTTGTGAAAAAAAACATGATTTCAAGTCATATTCATTTGATGGTATAATCCATGTCAAAAAAAGATTTTTTTTTAATTTTTTATAAAATTAACCAGGTATTGTCTAATGAACCTATCTAGATTTTTTTGATTTGGTCCTATAAACATATGAAACACACTATAGATTATAGGAAAACTCTAGATATTTATTTTCAAATAGCTGAGAAAATTGTCTTCATTTTTTCTTTTTACAAAAAAAAAAAAGAAAATCAGACAAATAGTTGTCAATAAAGCAGTGTGATTCAATTGTTCACAAAAAAAAAAATTGCTAGGTGTTTTCCATTTTTAATCCTTGATATAATAATATCTGACGATGTGTCGGCAATTATTGTAATTTTACAAAATTTTGAATTTCGATGTTTCCAAAATTTTAAATCTAGTCCAACATTTTCATACGACCTAAATTTATGATTTTGGCAATGGTCCACTCCAATCAGTGTTACCAGGTCTGAACAGAAAAAAAACGGCAAAAAATTGGAAAAATCTAACAAGCCACTTTTTTTAAAGTATTGAGTATTAAATCAATTTAACTTAATTGGATGAAATAGATTATTATTTTTCAAATTGTCACTCAAAAAATCTTTCAATGCCAAATTTATCTGGCAACCCTGAATCCAGTATGAATTTGTTTTCGTATGAACAATTTTCCAGTAGGGGGAGGGGGTGGAGAGACTCTCTCGTGGTTTATGGATGGCCAGCGATGGAAGAATCATCATCAAAAGAAAATGTTTGACCGTTCATCAAGAGAAAAAATCCGAAGGGAACATGGCTCTTTTCTCTCGCGCACGAATAATCGGTAAAAGGAATCTAAAAAAAAACATCATCTTGATTATTCGGCGGAACATCTTTTTCATTGCGGCTGAGGACAAAACGCAAAGGCCAGAAGAGCCAACCAAGACCCCTACACAATCCCCCTTCCCTTCCCACGCCCTGTCTTTAACATCAATCCCTTCCCTACTAACCCCGAGTAGGCCGCGGGTAATCGGCTCCCCTCCCACTAACATTTACACACAAGATCCTCTGTAATTAATAAGTCAAATGTAATTACAAAAGCCGACTCGGTCCTAACCAGGTCCCAGTACCGAAAAGGACCTAATAAAAATAATTTTATGAAAAAAAACATCTTTTTCACTACTACACTTGCAAGTGTAACGTCACACCTCGAAAAATGACCTGTCACTATTTGTAGATGGACAATGTGTGTAAACAAAGTGAAATAAATAATTTCATGTGGTGCTAACAAGGAAATTCACAAAAAATCATCAACAGAATGATTTTTTAGCGCAATTCGGTAGCGATTTTATTTTGCTTGATTTGCCTCCTCTCTCTTTCGCGGGTGAAGAAAGCTGATTTTTTTGCGATTATTCCATCCCTGCACTAGATGTTGAAATATCTTGATAAACATTTCAAAAATGACAGAAAGACAAGTTCTGGAGTTTTTTTTATTGAAAGGGTTCTATTTACATTTTTTTTTCTATTTTTAGCTTTTTGGTTGTTTTTAAATATCTTAATTGACATAAATTGACAATTTTGTGTATATACCCAGAACTGGGTATTGGTATACGAGAGGATAAAGAGCATTGTTCGGTAGTAAAATGGCACTGTGAACGGACCGAAATTACCGGGAGTACTTTACTCGTCCAAAAAAATCACCCTTCAAAAAAATGTGTCGATAACGAGACTCGAACCCGAGATGTTCGGCATATTGAACCCACGCCTTTGCCGTGTCGGCCACCATGGATAGGTGACTAAGCGGTGGTCATTTGTCCATATAAGCCACTCAATGGGAGGAACTTGAAACAATGAACGAATGAACACAATATGATGATGTTCTAAGCGCAAGAGGTCTATACTACCTTCCTCTCGTTTCTTTTCGAAATGACTATCCGCTTGGTCTTTAACTTTGGGTGCATGATTGATTTAACAGTATTTAAAAAAAAGATTAAATAGTAACACAAACGAAATAGTGTATACAAGTTACCAATTGTGAATTCATCTTATTTTTGACATCAACTCTCTCCAGAGAAAGTAAAGCTCTACGCGGTCATTCGAGAAAACTTGTTCTGGCGAATGAAAATAAATTGAAAATAAACGGAAACTATTGGTGAAAGAGGAAACCCCATTCCGACAAATGGAGCAGCTTAATTGACTGATGACGACGTGCATCGATTGGAGGCACGTTTCAGTTTTCCTCTTTTTTGCCTCCTATGAAATTCATTAGTGGCATCTCTCTCTCTGTCTCTTTTTTGTATGACGTTGGGGGTTGGCAATTTACACGCAGCAATGCACAGTGGTCCAGGTCGCAAAATTAAGTGGAAAATTGATTTGACGCTTTGGCGTCTTCTGAAAAGTTAAAAATTAAGGTGTTTCACGATAAAAGATTGTTTTTAAACATCTTTCTTTTAATGAATATTTTTTTCTATTTTTTATTCTTGTAGAAAGTTGTTGGGCTTGTCAATCCACCTCGCTTAAACCTTCAAAAATCTGTTTTTGGAACATAGCAATTCAGGGTTAAGTTGAACCACTGTGTAATGTCCAATGGTCTTTCCCGGGAATCTCCTCAGACTTTTCAACGTAGATGGTTTTAGTTTTCCGTCCAGCTTGGAACCGCTCGCCCAACATAGCTGTCACAAACAGCATCAGCTTTGTTGAGGTTTGTGCGGTGTGCATCTCGGGATCTCGAATGGATGAGGTGAGGAAGCCATTTAGGAAGGAAAACCAAGGATCTATTTCCGACCACGAACCACACACCGGTCATGTCCTGATGCAATCTGAATACGAATAGGATTGATGGGATTTGATTGTTAACGTTCGGAAGGCTTCGGCACTACTTGTTATCTCATTTCTGTCCCATGGTATGGAAAAGAGCATCAGAAAGGACGTTTGAGGAAGTTTCTATTTTGAAATTTATTAATGCACGCAAAAGTGTCTTACGGCGTTTGGTACGGTATGTCCACGCAACCAACCTCCCCTGATGATTTTGTGAAATGTGATTCGTTATCAGAATCCTACCTGCGGTAAACAAAACGCAATAGGGCTGGCTACCTTTTTTCGAGTGTTTTTGGATAGCTGCAAGAAGAGAAGAGAAGAGAAGAGAAGAGAAGAGAAGAGAAGAGAAGAGAAGAGAAGAGAAGAGAAGAGAAGAGAAGAGAAGAGAAGAGAAGAGAAGAGAAGAGAAGAGAAGAGAAGAGAAGAGAAGAGAAGAGAGAGAAGAAGAGAAGAGAGAGAGAGAAGAGAAGAGAAGAGAAGAGAAGAGAAGAGAAGAGAAGAGAAGAGAAGAGAAGAGAAGAGAAGAGAAGAGAAGAGAAGAGAAGAGAAGAGAAGAGAAGAGAAGAGAAGAGAAGAGAAGAGAAGTAAATCAGAACAGAAAAGTAAACAATCGAATTCCAATTGCTCCCTCACAGGACAAACTGTGCAAGGATGGCTAGACAAATGGAACGATTCCTGCATCCCGGAAGCAGCAGAAATCCGGTTGATAATTGGAATTAATGAGTCATGTCTCCCCAGATGAGGACTGGCCAGCCAGTCGAGCTTCTGGATCCTGTGTTGTCCCGAGTGTGGTCCTCATCCTACTCCTCCTGGGCAAACCCGAGAGTGGTTGTTTGCATTCATTGGCTTTTAATGATTTACAAAATAACTCGTATCTGTTTGAAGAGCGGGGCACTTGAGGGTTGTGTGCTGTGTTTGATGTAGTATTATAGCTGATATGGGATTTATGTTGGGATTTACCGGTTAATCTGGGTTTGATTGAAATGTTTGCTGGAATATCCTGTAATTGCAAGTGCTCTTAACTTTAGTCAGTGTTGCCAGATGTTCAATATTCCTTCTATATTCGTTTTTGAAGAAGAAAATTGAATTTTAATTAAATTTTAATTTTCCACGGTCTGTTTCTCCGAAAAATTTCCCGCCCGTCAAACGAGCACTGGGAAAAATGTCGTCTCATTCCGGAATTGTATCACGAAATCACGAGACAGAATTTATCATCAAGTTATTTTTCGAGAAAAAGAAAAACTTTTTCTGCTGGACTTTAATTTGCTGTGTTTCTGTTTGTTTTCCCCGTTTTTTTCCTCTTTCAACAAATGATTCTTGCTTTCAATATTTATACAAACCGTCACTTGCTCGTTATTGTGTGGGTGTGGTAATTTTTCAGGCCCCGGTTGGTTAGTTGCAAAATGGGAAGAGAGAGCTTTTGGTGCGATGAAAAGTTCGCTTTGTGCTGACAGCAGAAGAAAACCATGAAAAATGAGTTCAAAGGAAAGGGAAAGCACAAAAGCTCCCTCGCGACGAGGACAAGACGATGTCGTCTCTCTAATGATCGCCTTTCCCGTTACTTTTTTTGCTGCTTCTTTTGGAAAGCATACATTTTGATGTTGGCAAGAGACAACGCCGTGGGACGCCCGGGCGGCTCCAGGAATTTGTAGCACGTGTGAACGTGATTCCATTAAAATTTATTTTGCACCTCTGCCACTTTTGCAATTTTTTGTGAGTGGAGAGAGTTGGGATGTAACGTCAGCTTCGACGAGAAAAAGGTATTTATATGGAGAAAATGCTGAAGTAAATGGAACTATAATAATGGCTTAAATTGAATTTGCCTAAAAATAATCCTAGAAATTTAAATCACCATCATAGTGTTCTATTCAATTCTTTATTTTTTTTCATTATTTCGCTTTAATGTTTTAAACTTGAATGCAATTTAATTTTTACAAAAAACTGAATACAATTTAAAGAACAAAAGAACAAAAGAACAAAAGAACAAAAGAACAAAAGAACAAAAGAACAAAAGAACAAAAGAACAAAAGAACAAAAGAACAAAAGAACAAAAGAACAAAAGAACAAAAGAACAAAAGAACAAAAGAACAAAAGAACAAAAGAACAAAAGAACAAAAGAACAAAAGAACAAAAGAACAAAAGAACAAAAGAACAAAAGAACAAAAGAACAAAAGAACAAAAGAACAAAAGAACAAAAGAACAAAAGAACAAAAGAACAAAAGAACAAAAGAACAAAAGAAAAAACAAAGAACAGAACAAAAGAACAAAAGAACAAAAGAACAAAAGAACAAAAGAACAAAAGAACAAAAGAACAAAAGAACAAAAGAACAAAAGAACAAAAGAACAAAAGAACAAAAGAACAAAAGAACAAAAGAACAAAAGAACAAAAGAACAAAAGAACAAAAGAACAAAAGAACAAAAGAACAAAAGAACAAAAGAACAAAAGAACAAAAGAACAAAAGAACAAAAGAACAAAAGAACAAAAGAACAAAAGAACAAAAGAACAAAAGAACAAAAGAACAAAAGAACAAAAGAACAAAAGAACAAAAGAACAAAAGAACAAAAGAACAAAAGAACAAAAGAACAAAAGAACAAAAGAACAAAAGAACAAAAGAACAAAAGAACAAAAGAACAAAAGAACAAAAGAACAAAAGAACAAAGAACAAAAGAACAAAAGAACAAAAGAACAAAAGAACAAAAGAACAAAAGAACAAAAGAACAAAAGAACAAAAGAACAAAAGAACAAAAGAACAAAAGAACAAAAGAACAAAAGAACAAAAGAACAAAAGAACAAAAGAACAAAAGAACAAAAGAACAAAAGAACAAAAGAACAAAAGAACAAAAGAACAAAAGAACAAAAGAACAAAAGAACAAAAGAACAAAAGAACAAAAGAACAAAAGAACAAAAGAACAAAAGAACAAAAGAACAAAAGAACAAAAGAACAAAAGAACAAAAGAACAAAAGAACAAAAGAACAAAAGAACAAAAGAACAAAAGAACAAAAGAACAAAAGAACAAAAGAACAAAAGAACAAAAGAACAAAAGAACAAAAGAACAAAAGAACAAAAGAACAAAAGAACAAAAGAACAAAAGAACAAAAGAACAAAAGAACAAAAGAACAAAAGAACAAAAGAACAAAAGAACAAAAGAACAAAAGAACAAAAGAACAAAAGAACAAAAGAACAAAAGAACAAAAGAACAAAAGAACAAAAGAACAAAAGAACAAAAGAACAAAAGAACAAAAGAACAAAAGAACAAAAGAACAAAAGAACAAAAGAACAAAAGAACAAAAGAACAAAAGAACAAAAGAACAAAAGAACAAAAGAACAAAAGAACAAAAGAACAAAAGAACAAAAGAACAAAAGAACAAAAGAACAAAAGAACAAAAGAACAAAAGAACAAAAGAACAAAAGAACAAAAGAACAAAAGAACAAAAGAACAAAAGAACAAAAGAACAAAAGAACAAAAGAACAAAAGAACAAAAGAACAAAAGAACAAAAGAACAAAAGAACAAAAGAACAAAAGAACAAAAGAACAAAAGAACAAAAGAACAAAAGAACAAAAGAACAAAAGAACAAAAGAACAAAAGAACAAAAGAACAAAAGAACAAAAGAACAAAAGAACAAAAGAACAAAAGAACAAAAGAACAAAAGAACAAAAGAACAAAAGAACAAAAGAACAAAAGAACAAAAGAACAAAAGAACAAAAGAACAAAAGAACAAAAGAACAAAAGAACAAAAGAACAAAAGAACAAAAGAACAAAAGAACAAAAGAACAAAAGAACAAAAGAACAAAAGAACAAAAGAACAAAAGAACAAAAGAACAAAAGAACAAAAGAACAAAAGAACAAAAGAACAAAAGAACAAAAGAACAAAAGAACAAAAGAACAAAAGAACAAAAGAACAAAAGAACAAAAGAACAAAAGAACAAAAGAACAAAAGAACAAAAGAACAAAAGAACAAAAGAACAAAAGAACAAAAGAACAAAAGAACAAAAGAACAAAAGAACAAAAGAACAAAAGAACAAAAGAACAAAAGAACAAAAGAACAAAAGAACAAAAGAACAAAAGAACAAAAGAACAAAAGAACAAAAGAACAAAAGAACAAAAGAACAAAAGAACAAAAGAACAAAAGAACAAAAGAACAAAAGAACAAAAGAACAAAAGAACAAAAGAACAAAAGAACAAAAGAACAAAAGAACAAAAGAACAAAAGAACAAAAGAACAAAAGAACAAAAGAACAAAAGAACAAAAGAACAAAAGAACAAAAGAACAAAAGAACAAAAGAACAAAAGAACAAAAGAACAAAAGAACAAAAGAACAAAAGAACAAAAGAACAAAAGAACAAAAGAACAAAAGAACAAAAGAACAAAAGAACAAAAGAACAAAAGAACAAAAGAACAAAAGAACAAAAGAACAAAAGAACAAAAGAACAAAAGAACAAAAGAACAAAAGAACAAAAGAACAAAAGAACAAAAGAACAAAAGAACAAAAGAACAAAAGAACAAAAGAACAAAAGAACAAAAGAACGAAAGAACGAAAGAACAAAAGGACAAAAGAACAAAATTTAATTGGATTGTGAAATTTTAATTCATAGTTTTATTTTTGAATGATTTTTTTGAAAAATAAACTTCTATAGTTAATTGATTATTTTATGTTTTTTTCGATTTGAATACTTTTTGCTCTGATCTGAAACTTATTGAAAATTATTTTTTTTATTTCATGTCATATAATTTAATTTTAATAATTGGATTATGAAATTTTTGTTCATTGTTTTATTTTAGAATAATTTTTCAAAAATAAACTTGAAAAGTTAATTGATTATTTTATTTCTTTTTTCTATTTGAATACTTTTTGCTCTGATCTTAAACTTATTGAAAATATATTTTTTTAATTTCATTTTATTTAATTTTTAAATGTTCAAACAAAAGTATGAGAAATCAGATCTTTTTTTTAGATTTCTGATAATTAGAAATCCTTTTTTTTACTTCAATTTGCAATCTTTAAAATTATTGCAATGTTTAATTAAATTGCATACTTTTTTTATGTGTGAAAATATTGCCTCATAATTGATGTTGTCTTTGCTTCGGGTAATATTTACAAGAAATAATAGAAACAAGAAACAAGAAACAAGAAACAAGAAACAAGAAACAAGAAACAAGAAACAAGAAACAAGAAACAAGAAACAAGAAACAAGAAACAAGAAACAAGAAACAAGAAACAAGAAACAAGAAACAAGAAACAAGAAACAAGAAACAAGAAACAAGAAACAAGAAACAAGAAACAAGAAACAAGAAACAAGAAACAAGAAACAAGAAACAAGAAACAAGAAACAAGAAACAAGAAACAAGAAACAAGAAACAAGAAACAAGAAACAAGAAACAAGAAACAAGAAACAAGAAACAAGAAACAAGAAACAAGAAACAAGAAACAAGAAACAAGAAACAAGAAACAAGAAACAAGAAACAAGAAACAAGAAACAAGAAACAAGAAACAAGAAACAAGAAACAAGAAACAAGAAACAAGAAACAAGAAACAAGAAACAAGAAACAAGAAACAAGAAACAAGAAACAAGAAACAAGAAACAAGAAACAAGAAACAAGAAACAAGAAACAAGAAACAAGAAACAAGAAACAAGAAACAAGAAACAAGAAACAAGAAACAAGAAACAAGAAACAAGAAACAAGAAACAAGAAACAAGAAACAAGAAACAAGAAACAAGAAACAAGAAACAAGAAACAAGAAACAAGAAACAAGAAACAAGAAACAAGAAACAAGAAACAAGAAACAAGAAACAAGAAACAAGAAACAAGAAACAAGAAACAAGAAACAAGAAACAAGAAACATACAAATGGTAATTCTAAAAAATTAACGGTTAGGTTAGGTTATCAGCCGTTTGCGTTTTTCTTTCAATCCCTCCACAATTAGGTTATGCATATAAGAACTATTGTTTCGGTCCAAGAACAATACCCACTCACAATTAATTTATTAGCACATACACCCAAACAAAACAAAAGCACCCCAAATTTCACTTCAAACGAGTTTCGAATGACTCGTTAAAAGCTCACCCCATTTCTTGTTGTTATGAGGGGTGGGAAAAAAACGCCCTATAAAAGCTTTAAGCTTGCAGAAAGTCCAAAAAGAAGGCATAGAAATTGTCTGCTGCTTTATTGCTGTGGTTGTTTTTTCACAAAGGGGTATCATTAGCATGGGCTTTGTTGGGAAGGAATGCTGAGGTGGGGGGGGGGGGGGGGTGTTTTGGTAGACATTTTTGAAAGCATCATTAAAACTAGAGACTTCTTTTTTCCCTCAGACAATGCTGTCGAAGAACTGCTCATTAGGGATTTTCAGGGATGATGTGCAGATTATGTTTGCAAGTGTAGTGCTTTCTTGTGCAGAGGATTGTCTCAGAAAATCTTTCTCAAGAGACTTTTGCTTGTTGAAAAAAGTAATATTAAAATTTCCGACCTGCTTTCAAAACTTTTCATGACACAAGTCAGTTTAAAGCCAGTCCTTGGCGCCATAAAACGTCAAGCAACTCCCCTAAAAGTGTCGTCGTTTGTAACATCAATAAAGCAACCCTCTGGAGGTGGGTCCCGCAACGATATGTCGTCGCATTATGGCTCAGAAGAGCACAGTAAATTTCGATCCCCGTCCCGCTTCCAGCCAAGCCTGCGTTCTACCGCACTTTCTAATAAGGATTATTATTTTATGACACTTGATGGTTGGCTGCTCTGGCGCCTTGGAGAGTTTGGGGTATTTTTTTTTCCTTTTGCTTTGTTGTGGCCGAGCTGAACATTTTCCAAAGGGGTTGGGTTGGGTTAATGTCCCCGCAGACGACACAATTTTCATCATTCAAATTGTGTGGCATTTTCACGTCCGTTGGGGTTGCCAAATTTGAACAAAAAGTTTGGTGAATTCTTTAGGTGTTATTGCAAAGACCTTTATTTGAAATTCGTCTTGCTTAAATTTTATGTGGAAGTAGAACAAAGGTATTGGTTTAAACACGACCTTTTGTTCGGAGAAGCATGGTAGTTCAAGTTTGTATAAAATACCCATAATAGACTAATTATTTTCAAAAGAATCATATCTTTGAGTTGTTACTAATTTTTGGGACATTTTTCGTAGAACATTCTGATGCATTCGAGCATTCGAGCATTCGAATAAAAATGTTTCGGCGAAAGGCTCGCTAAGTAACGTTAAGATAAAAAATCAAGCTAGAATCCCAAATTTCAGCAAAATTTGCCCACCCCTTCTTTTTTGGCAGAATTTGATTCTGAGCCGATATGTATACGTGAAGGTGTGTCTGTATTTTTATTATCGAGTGATTTTTTATAGCCTTCTGGTGAGTAAGGCAAAAATGTGATTCTTGGTTAAAATCTAAAGAACTTCCCAACACAAGTTTCTAGATATAAAATCAAATTTGCAATTGAACACAACATTAATATATTTTTGTGATAAATGGAACCGTATTAAAGAAACTGGTATTGTAAGGTTAAATTTTTCTAAAATGTTTCAGTTTTTTTTTTGCAATTTTAAAATATTTCATGAAGAAAAAGCACTGTTGCAAAATATATTTTTAAAAAGCTAAGAAAATTTTCTGCATATAATTTAGTTGATCGGCCTCTTTGAGGTTAAATTTTGTGAAAAATTAGTTTTTCACAGCATATTTTTCATCTCGCGATTTCTAGGAAGTTATTAGTGCAATTTTAAATGCACACTACGAAAAAAACGTGTAATTTTCGGTTATATTAGATGCACATAACTGGAGCATCAAATCAGACCTAATGTCGCGTTGAATAAGACGTAAAATTACACGACCATAAATCATCCAAGGTCGTGTAAAATTACATTTAACGTGACTCCGGTAGGTCGCTTTTCGAATAGGAATCTTAAAATTCTTATTGGAATAAAAAAGCCTGTTAATACTGTCCAAAACAAAAATGTATTTATTGTACCACATCATAATTTTACGACACAACTTAAATCACTGCTCAAAATAGTTTTTCTTCTTCAATTTTCCGCTGGATTTTCACCCTTGGCATTTGTTCCACTTGAAATCTCTCGGCTTGCGATTTGCAATCAGTCGAACACCCCGCGGGAGAAGGCATCAAGGTGGCAAAACTGCAGAGAACTCACTTCTTGCGCACTACGTTTTAATCCTCTCCGGGAACTTCCACATGGAAAGAAAGTGTTCAGCCAAGAACAAGAAGCGGCTTGCCGGAACAGTTCATCATGGGTGCCTGCCGCAACCTGCCATAAATAAGACGACAAAAAACATCAGCGATCTGTTTCACCACTTAAACATTAATAAACTTACCTTTATCTTGAACGGTAGCAGGTTCTGGCCAGTAAAGGTTCAAAATTGAAGATTGTTTCGCCCGAAAATGACTGCTGCAACAAAATTCTTAGCGACGTCGAGCATGGCGAATGTTTTGACAGTTCACCAATCGGACGAAAATGTAACGGCTGAAGCGCGTGTAATCGGGTTTCATTTGATGTAGAATTACATCTTATTTGATGCTCCAGTTATGTGCATCAAATAAAGCGTAATATTGGGTTATTTGACCTGTAATTTTAGGTTTTATATAATGTAGAGGAGTACCAATGGGAATTTCATCAATTTACGTCATAATATACATAATTTTACATCGAAACTACGTTTACACGATTCAATAATAGGCCAATTCAACGATTACGTCAAATGTAATATTCCAAATTTTTTAGTGTGTGTCTAAACATGAATTTTATGTGATTTTTTTGCTTTTTCTTTTTTAGAATCAAGAGTAAACTTTTGAAATGGCTAAACACTATTATTTGGGACATTTTTAAATGTTGGGTCAGATTTATATGTTTTGAAATACTTTTTAATAGAAATGAGCGGAAAATTCTACTAAACTTTAATGTTTTAACACCGATTTAAACGATCCTTTAGTTTCCAAGATTATCGCGAGTTGAAAAATGAGTGCTGAGAAACCCCATTTCTTTACAAAATTTAAACCTTAGGAGGCTGTATCTAGGCCACAATCAAAGAAGTCAAAAGAAAAAACAAATGAAGGAAAATGTTTTCGACCAAAAATGCCATTCTATCGAAAAAAATTTGAAGTCATTTTCGATTGCATTTTTGATTTTGCATCAAATATGGGTTTTAAAAATTTGTTTTACAAAATTTTCGACATTTTTCCACAACTTTTCCAAAAAATCATGTCTTTGATTTTGCACCGTCTAAAAATTTAGCGTAAATCAAAATGAAAATATATTTTTTTGCAATTCCGTCGTGAAACTACTCACTTTTCCTGTTATTCTTGAACGACGAAATAGCCTAATTTTCTGTACCAAAAATAACAGAATCAAATAGCAACACTTTTCAAAATAAATGCACTCAAATGGGTGCTGAAAAGTTGAACTTTTCAGCACTTATTTCGAAAAGTAACACTTTTTAACATTTTTTTGATTTAAACGATTTATTGACAAAATACATGAAAATTTGACATAAAATGTCACTCAGTGTGTATGTAGGACTCGTGCTGAAAAAATCCTCTTTTTGCAACTTGTTGCATACACTAATATTTCGAAAAGCTGAAAAAACTTACTGCTACTGATGGCTAAGATACTGCCTCTTAAAGTTTAAATTTGGTGTAAAATATGTTTTTTCACAGTGCAATTTTCAATGTTAGAAAATGAAACTTTGGTGAAATTGTCTGCCTTTTGATCTATTGATATTAAAAGTTTCGAAATTTTAGAATCAAGATTATCTTTTTGAAAGGGCTTAATATATTTATTTGGAACATTTTAAATTTTTTTTTCAAATTATTCATAAATAGAAAATAGCAAAAAAAATCTTACAAGTTTAATTCTTTATCACAGTTAGTTTCTGAGATTATCGCAAGTTGAAAAACGAGAGCTGAGAAAAACTCTTTTTGCAAAATGTTAACTTCAACAAGCTGTACCTTAGCCTTAATCAACAGAGTCTAAAAAGGTTAAGGTAAGCTGGAAAATGTTTTCTATCGAACAATTTCTACCAAAAATGCCACTCTATCGAAAAATGTGTGAAGTCATTTTTGATTTTGCTTAATTTTTTTTCGACTTTTTTTTCCAGAAAGTCATGCCTTTGATACCAGATTTTGCACTGTTTTAAACTTTTGCGAAGAAATTTCTTTATTTCTTTGTTTCTTATATTTTTATATATCTTTTTATGTAATAAAACGTCAAATACAAAAAAAACTGGTAATCTTTTTACATGTTCCTCTTTTTTAAAGTCCTAATCATAACCTCAAACTTTGATGAATACACCAAATCGATCAGAAGATCCCTAATCTAGATTCAGATTTTCGAATGTTCATGTGTCCATTTGGTTTAACCAGCCCACAATATCGTATGCCCGAGAAGACGGAAATAACTTTGCAATAACATTTTTTGTTATTGGAAAATACTAGGCCAATAACATTTTTTGTTATTCATAACACGTTTCGTTATTCGCCGTTATGATTTTTTTGTTACTGGATTGTTATTGAAATAACAAACTAATAACATTTTTAGCCTTGTATGGAATAAAAAAGGATGCAAATCCCGAGCAGACGGTAATAACAAATTTCATGTCATTTTAATAACAACCCAAGTAACATTTTTTCCAGGAATTCTTCAAGAGCTCTTCAAGATAGCTACAGCATAGCAGTTTCTACCGCGGTAGGATAAAACTCTCTTGAAGTATTCTTCCAAACTCCTGAAGAAGTTTTGAAGAAAATTTTATCCTACCGCGGTCCAAACTGCTATGCTGTAGCTATCTTAAAGAGCTCTTGTAGAACTCCTGGAAAAAAATGTTACTTGGGAAATACTGTTAAAATAACAAAAAGTGTTATGGAATATTCTTGAAAGATCCGTTTTTGCATAAGAGTTGAATAACAGTTTATGTTATCATAACAAAAATTGTTATTGAGGAGCGGCCGTGGCTGACTGGTTACGGTGTTCGCTTTATAAGCGAACGGTTCTGGGTTCGATGCCCATCTGCTCCCAACGAGAAAGATTAGAACACAGAAATTAGTAATGATAAATATGAACGAAAAATCAAAGTCGTTCGAGGCGGGGTTCGAACCCCCGTCCTTTGGATTGGTAAGCAAAAATGCTAACCACTAGGCCATGACGACTTGGTGAACTTGGACTGGAATTAGGAATACTGTTACAGAGAGCGAGTTGTGGCGCTATAACCACGGCAAATAGTGTCCTGGGCATTCGTGGAAATACAATGTCCCATCCCAGAGGGTCCCGGAGTACCAAACCTTCTTAGCATGGTGCTCCCAACGAATACAACCAAAAATCTCGGAGCGTATGGTGGTGTGTCCCCACGCTTCTTCCTCCCCTGTCGATTCAGAATTGTGTTGTTGTTCGAACACTCATTGCTCAAACTCAACCCAATTACGAGTCATCTCTGCGATACGGCTTTACGCAGTAGGCCTGGCCGCTTTAACGCTTGTGATGTTTCAATGCATTCCGATGCAATGGCACACTACAAATGTTAATAAATGACAAGAAGAGTGCTAGGCGTCATCTAACCTAAGGCACTCTCCAGGATCCCTTCGAAAGATTGGCTGCGCTAGGGTCTGATTAGATTAGATTAGATTTAGATAACAAAAATTGTTATTGGTCTGATATTGATTGACAGCAAAAACAACTTGAGAATAACATTTTTTGTTATGGAAGAATAACTCCAAACGTTATTAGGATGATCGGATTAGTTGTTAAAATAACAAAAAATAATAATAAAGATTTGTTCGAAGAATAACTAAAAATGTTATTAGTTTGTTATTTCAATAACAATCCAATAACAAAAAAAATCATAACGGCGAATAACGAAACGTGTTATAAATAACAAAAAAATGTTATTGGCCTAGTATTTTCCAATAACAAAAAATGTTATTCCAAAGTTATTTCCGTCTGCTCGGGTTGGGAATAACATTTTTTAATATTTGAAAATACTAGGCCAATAACATTTTGTGTTATTAACAAGATATGTTATTCGTCGTTATGATTTTTTTGTTATTGGATTGTTATTGTAATAACAGACTAATAACATTTTTAGTTATTCTTCGAACAAATCTTTGTTATTATTTTTTGTTATTTTAACAACTAATCCGATCATCCCAATAACAGTTGGAGGTATTCTTCCATAACAAAAAATGTTATTTCCAAATTGTTTGGACTTGCAACCAATATCAGACCAATAACAAATTTGGTTATGATAACATAAACTGTTATTAGGCTATTATGCAAAAATGGATTTTTCAAGAAGATTCCATAGCACTTTCTGTTATTTTAACAGTATTTGTTAATAAAATGGCAAGAATTTTGTTATTACCGTCTGCCCGGGATGGCTTTCTTTTGACGTAGGGAAATTCCCTACTAGGCAAATTCCCTACCCGCAAAATCCGATTGAAGCATCTTTAAAATTGGAACACAATTGATTACCGAAATCCCTTGATCCGCATCCAAGGTCAGCGTCTATTCCAATTTTGTTAAAAAAGAAAAATCAAAGGCAGCACGTGACAGAACAGGTTCTATTTTGGATCGAACGTTCAAAAATTGACGTTTTTCGTCGCCGGCCCACTTGAAATTGCACTTCTCATCCCTAAAGTTCGACACGCTCCAAAGGTCCCCCAAGAAGCCTGCCAGCCAGAATAAAAGATTAGCGTGTCTCAGGCCAGGCAGGCAAATTGTTTTGGTCAGGTCCGGGATGTGAACGTGACAGGGGATTCCGGATTATGTTGGCCCCGGCCCAAGTCGTTATTTTTCCTTTCCCCTCCTCCAATCTCTTTTCATTTGCTGGGGAGCAGATTTTTCGCTTCAAACTCCTGAAAATCGGTGGCAAAGTGGGATTAAGAGGGGTGGTCTGCACAATTTCAACATTTTTCTTGATTTTTTATTAATATTTATCACTGCTTGTGTGAAACCACATTTTATCATGTTCTAAATTTTTCACCAAAACGGGACTCATCTTGCCTCAACGAGCCCGCAGGCCGTCGATCTTTGCTGCAAAGGAAAAGGCAAACTGCTGCTGCTGTTCAAATTTGGCCACATCGTCAATCTTCATTTTGATCGGCAGGGCCGAGAGAGGTTCCGTAAGGCCACCCGGGGAAATGGCCCTGCCAATGTCGTTCATTTTGATGGAGTGTGGTGCCGTTCGGCGGGTTAGAAGAGCGCTCGGGATGTAGTCGAAAATGGTGCTGGAACTTCCGGGGGAAGTGAATCGGTTTTAAAAAGGATTTTACACAGCTACATATTTTTAAATAATTTTAATCTTCAGTGTTTATTGCTTGACGGAATAGTTGAGTGATGGATGGGAATGTATATCACATTGATAAAAAAGATAAATTTAATCCCTGTATCGTAAATTGGCACCATAAAAATCAATCCCCTGTTATTTGAATGTAATTGAGTGTAAATAATATGCACAAGAATCACACCCGCAGGGATGATTCCCCGAAAAAATATTGCGATGTTAACGTTTACTGATATCCAAAAGCCCAAAAAAGGCTCCATAAATAACAGCAAACGCCACCAGCATTCCATCGATATGCAAACCCAGTTGAATGATGCCCATCAATTGAATTCACTTGCAGGCCCCCGCACACATTCCGTAAGGGATCGCCCATAAATACCGGACTTGTAAGAGCAACAAATCACTTCCCGGATCGCGCCAATTTCGGGGACGTGCAAATCCGGCGTTTGTCCATGGACCAGCCGCACAAACTCACCATTCATCAATTCGGAAGAGGGGAGCCTACCAGCTTTGGGAATTTCCTAATGGTCCATTCAAATGGAAGGATGGACACGATGAATTTTCCGGGAAAATATAGCACCATTCGGTTGGGTGGCTAATATGTCCCAATTAGGGTGTGTGGATTAAAAATGAAACAAAGCTGCTCTGTTCTGCCGATCGGAAACAGAAGCTGACCTAAAATAGACAACATGTTTTCGGGGTGAAGGCATATTTAGTACAATGCTTTTTTAAACTATTCACGGCAGCTTTTGAGCATTATTTCGAGCGATAATATTAATAGAGCGTTAACTTGTCCCGGAAATGGGATTTTCAACTGAAATCACTAAAAATTTCGGAAATTTTCAGAGCGAACCCTAGGCTTAAAGATTGGAAATCACTGCCAATCAAGATCCGGGTAGACAGTAATAACAAAATTCATGCCATTTCAATAAGAAATACTGTTAAAATAACAGAAAGTGTTATGGAATCTTCTTGAAAAATCAATTTTTGCATAAGGGTTTAAGAACAGTTTATGTTATCATAACAAAATTTGTTATTGGTCTGATATTGGTTGATGGCCAAAATAACTTGGGAATAAAATTTTTAGTTATTGAAGAATACCGCCAACTGTTATTGGAATGATCGGATTAGTTGTTAAAATAACAAAAAATAATAACAAAGATTTGTTCGAAGAATAAATTAAAATATTATTAGTCTGTTATTACAATAAAAATTCAATAACAAATAAATCATGCAGAGCTCGTTTGGTTAAATTCTACCAAAGTACCAATCACCTTCCCCACGACTGCATTCAAATGATTGCTGTCACCGCACGCAACATCGCTCAAGCAAAAAGAGAGAAAAAAAAAACAAAGAGAAAGAGCATATGCCGTCGTATCTTGGGGCTGCTTGAGTGTCGAGCTCGGCATTCTTTCGCTTAAACTTCATGTTCGTTTACTGACGGACTCTTTGAAATGACGATCATCAATCCTTTTGAGCATTGATCGCAAACAAATCGCAAACGATAAAAAAGGGACATGAAAAGATTTTTCTTAAACGGTACGCAGCTGAAAAGAAACGGAAAGTGATGACTTTTCTCCGCGCGGTGTTTGTTTGCAATATGTTCTGATGTAAGAAATCAAATACAGCCCAGTCTCGATTATCTGAAGGCCTCGGAAAAATTTCTCTTAGGATAATCGAATCACGAAAAAAATTTTTTTTCTTTGTCTAATAAAAAAAATAATAAAATACTTTCTCGCACCCCCTAGTTGATTTACTGAAAAAATCCCTTTTTTTGAACAAATTTTCTAAATCGCTTGGAATCAATACAAAAACTGTTTCGATCAGGTGTGTATTATCTTCAAACGATAGGTTTTTGTCCATAGATTAAGATGCACTATCAATATTGGACCAAAATTTAAGTTTTTGGACTCTCCCAGGCGGATTTGTGTCGAAAAAATCGGATTTTTTCGAAACTTTTTTCAGAAATGTTCATTTAATTTAGGGTACCGTAAAACGGGGTGACTTTGATAGACGGGGTGACTTTGATAGGTTTGAGAAAAATGAAGTGTACAACTAAAATACGTACGGAATGGTATTGAATCATACTGACCGTGGTAGAGAAGTGTTCAAGTACCTTAAGAAAAACTTTTCATAAAATTTTGAAAAGTTTAAAAAGTTAGTTAACTATAATTAAGAAAATGTTGATGAAAAACATTATTTAAATCTTCTCAAAGTGTCATGTTTTTCTCAACGAACATAACTTTGAATCGGAAAACGGAATGCATTTTCGGATTCTTTGGACAATTTTCCACTAGGAGAAGGTTGAATAAGTTTGTAAATAATAAATATTATGTGTTTTTGAAACATAAATAAATAAAAACCTCTTGTTTCATAGGCATTTTCAGTTGAACAAATTTCATATAAAATGTGAAAACTTTTGATTTTTGCTTCTAATTCAGTTTTAAATGCAATATTAATCGATAATTTTATAAACATATCAAGTTTTAACGAATTTCAGGCAAAATTCTGACTTTTGAACAATTTTACCTGAAATCTATATGTATTTTGTTAAAAAGCTTATAAACTTAGTTAACTAAATATAAACATTGATTTTTTCCTAGAAAACTAAATTAGCAACCTTAGTAATGTTACATTTGACGTAAAAATAAAGTTTGAACACCTTGAATCTGATTTTAACAAGAAAAACTATGACTTTCAAAGTCACCCCGGAATTCATATGGGGGTCATTCCATCTGAAGCGGAACAGCATTTGAAAATTATCCTCTCCGATCCTGCTCAAATTTGGCACAGCTGTTGATACTGTCAAAACATGCAAGAATCCCGAGTTTCATCCAAATCGGACCACCCCCTCCATTTTTGTACCTCGCCAAAAAATCGACTTTTTGGCGATTTTTGACCAAACCTCCTAGTTTCAAACGGCGATAGCTCAGGAACCACAAATCTTAGAAGGTCGGTCTTAGACTCAATTTTGAAGGAAATTGGACGTAGAATTCATTTCCGTGATCAAAATGTTGATTTATTTATTTTTTCTACCTGTATTGCGCAATTAAAAACTTTAAACGACTGTATCTCAAAACACCCCAACTTATTTTTTTTATTTGACCTCACCATCGTGTTCCCCGGCCAATTTTACATAAGAATCACTTATTGACAGAAATGAATATGTTTCGTTCCAGAGATATCGAATTTTAAAATTTTGTGTTTTCGAGATTACCTACATCAGCTTCATTCGCCGCATCTGCTAGAAGCACACAGGCGGGCTGATCAATAGCTGCTACCTGGTCATTTATTGAAATAATATTTCATCAAAAATAATCTTTATCAAATTGGGCAAAATTAACTGTATAACACTGTAGGAAACTGCAATTTAATCGCGAATGTTTATCTGCTCAAAAAAATGAATGAAGTGGATTTCTGTGCTAACCCACAGGACAGAGCAATAACGGCTCAAAGTAAAGGGTAGAATTGGATTCCGACGGTGCGAGCAGGAAAATGTAACTAATCTTGTTAGTAACACTGAACAATAAGTGCACGATACATTATTGAGTAAAAAATATGAATTAAAATGAATAATATTTGTTGATACGTTGTACTCTAGTGAAGGACGATCACAAGGAGTAGGAAAAGGATTCCTGGAAATTATAAAACTGAAAAATGTAAGAAAATCACAAAGTTTGATCTGCTGCAAAGCGGCTAATTCCCCTGATTTAGTTGCGATGATTTCGACATCGTCCGAACAACAGTTTTTTTTCTTCTTTCATTCTTGGATTCTTGAAACACAATACGGCTGCTGTCTTCACGTATAAGGATTTTTTTTGATTAAATGTAACTTGACCAAAATCATCTTTTAATCAAATGGAGCTGGCTCACAATATAAAAATTGATTTAAATAATATGATCAATCTTTTAAACCATAAATCAGATTTGCCAAATTATGGCAATGTGTCAATAATAAACTATAACAATAATCCAGATTTTTAAGCGAAAATGGCGTTCGTATGGTGAACGTCCGAAATGTCAAAATCACGCAGTGGTACCAACATTACGAAAAATGTGTGCCGTGGCATGACAGCCACATTTTTTTCTAATGTTGGTGATACTGCGCGATTTTGACATTTCGGACGTTCACCATTCGAACGCCATCTTCGCTTAAAAACCTGGATAATAATAAAGCAGGTTTGGGGTTTTTGCTGGATGGCATTATTTTGCTACCGCCCATGATAAAGGCCCTGGTCATGGCCTCGGAGGTACTCTAAAACGGTTAGCAACACGTAAAAAAACGGTGCATTCAAAATAACCCAATAAATATTCCTTTCACAAAAATAGATTGATCAAGGTAGGAGAACAGCATCTAATCCCAGCGTTCCTCTAATGTTGCCATATCAGCGCTTTGGCCTTCAATTACAGCTGATTAAAAGCGTTTTCAACTGAAATCGAGTGATAAATAGCTCAATGAGAAGTGAACAAGCATGTTTATATCAAAAGGTTTGTTGTCAAAAGTGTGTTGTTTAAATAGTGAAAATGAGCAAATTGGACGAAACTAGGAGCGAGGACATAACCTGCCAAACATACGAGGATTTCCCCTATTAGCCATTTGATATTTGCGTAAAATTATAAAAATATAAATTAAATTAATCATCTCCCAGAACACCAGGTAGCAGTTATTGATCAGCCCGCCTGTGTGCTTCTAGCAGATGCGGCAAATGAAGCTGATGTAGGTAATCTCGAAAACACAAAACTTTAAAATTCGATATCTCTGGAACGAAACATATTCATTTCTGTCGATAAGTGATTCTTATGTACAATTGGCCGGGAAACACGATGGTGAGGTCAAATAAAAAAAATAAGTTGGGGTGTTTTGAGATACAGCCGTTTAAAGTTTTTAATTGCGCAATACAGGTAGAAAAAATAAATAAATCAACATTTTGATCACGGAAATGGATTCTACGTCCAATTTCCTTCAAAATTGAGTCTAAGACCGACCTTCTAAGATTTGTGGTTCCTGAGCTATCGCCGTTTGAAACTAGGAGGTTTGGTCAAAAATCGCCAAAAAGTCGATTTTTTGGGGAGGTACAAAAATGGAGGGGGTGGTCCGATTTGGATGAAACTCGGGATTCTTGCATGTTTCGGAAGTATTAACAGCTCTGCTAAATTTGAGCAGGATCGGAGAGGGTAATTTTCAAATTTGCACTTTTTCGTGCACAGTTTACATGGAATGACCCATATGGACTATATGTGGGCTACCCCAGTACATGTTTTAAAAATAATAATCTCAAGACAAGCCTTACCAGTTGGAAAATATTCCAAAAATAAATTGAAATCCTATCAAAGTCACCCCGGTTTACGGTAGCCTATTTTTCCTAGTGAAACCAATACATGCAGCTTGTAGGAAATTTCATGTCGAACATTTTTCCCTCTGAGAAAATGCAATTTCGGCACTCCAGAGCCGAGATATTTGAGTTTTAGTGAGAAAAAAAGTGCCAATTTTCAAAATTTCTCAGAATTCAGAAGCAAGGCCTACTAATTAGACGATGTAGCAAGCATATGTCTCAAAGGTCAGGGTATGCTTTTTTATCAATACTGATTTTTTCAAAAAATCGAAAAAAAAATTTCAACTTCATTTTTCGATGTTAAATCAAATTTTGAGTTGTGCTTAGTTTTCAAGCTAAATTCATTTTTAGGTGACTTTTTTGAAAATAGTCGCAGTTTTTAATTTTTTTTGAATTAGTGCACATGTTTGCCATTTTCTAATGTCGATATCTCAGCAATTAATGGTCCGATTTTCAATGTTAAAATATGAATCATTCGTGAAATTTTGAGATCTTTTCGAAAAAAATATTTTCAAAATTTTTCAACCAAGACTAACATTTTAAAAGGTTGTAATATTGAATGTTTGGTAAAAAAACTCCAAAGTTCACAGAATTAAAAATTAAAAATCTGAAAATCTAAAAAAGTAAAATTCAAAAATAAAAAAAAAGTAAAAATGAGTCAAAATTCAAAATGTTATGTTCCAAAATATAAAAATTTGATATCAAAATTATTCAAAATTAAAAAAAAAAACAAATATTAAAAAT
Source organism: Culex quinquefasciatus (assembly GCF_015732765.1). Taxonomy (NCBI): domain Eukaryota; kingdom Metazoa; phylum Arthropoda; class Insecta; order Diptera; family Culicidae; genus Culex; species Culex quinquefasciatus. The sequence continues at coordinate 106,569,961 of NC_051861.1, forward strand.
TCAAAAAATCTGAAATGAAGGAATAAGACGATTAAAAATCCGAAAATTTCAAATTTGAAGAGTTCAGAACAATTTAGTTAAAAAATGAATATTTTAATTTAATTCATTTTAAATGTTTTTATGGAAGGTTATGGCTCCCAAAATATATGACTTTTGCAGTGAAATTCAAGAATTTAGCAACTCAAAAATTTAAGAATTCAAGAGTTTAAGAATTTAAGAATTTAGGAATTTAGGGTCACTAAAAGAATGCGCAACATTTTTTGACAGCGTTCCTTCCGATCTCCATACTTAGCTTCAAAAGGGAGTAGCTCAACATTTGGACCAAATCTGGAAGAGGATTCGGATTCATTAGAAATAAATCAACTACTCGTTATTATTAAAATATTTCTTTTGATTACTGTTTTGTTTTGAGACAGTGTCTCTTTTTTCATTTCATTTAATTTATTTCGTTGTTTAAGCATTACATATGGCAAGATCAGAAATCACTCACTCATCACCGAACGAATCTTCGCCGACCGCTCCGCGCAACCATTCGCGAGCGAACATGACAGGCTGGCAACCAGCGGCTCGCGCAATCGCTTCACTCAGCGAAACAAAAACATCGTGAGTTTCTTTTCCTACTTCTTCCGTCAACCCGAGTTATACACGAATATGCTCAGAGAGGAGAGGGCCAAATAAAATACTAGCGAGGCGCTCACTTGGCCTGCATTACAACAGTGCCGTCAATTATAATTCTATCTATAGAATTTGACATGGTGGAAATTGCTACCAATGTTGTGTAAACAACAAAAAATGCAAAATATTATTGTTATCATTGATTTTAAGCAATTTCTTAAATGGTCAAAGCAAAACCGATCGCAAACTATTCTCAGCTTTGAGCGACTTAACGAAATCGGTCTCTCTGAACCGTTCGCTGTACTACTCGATTGGAGTGAGAGGGAGAGCAAAGAGAGAGAGAGAGTGTTCAGTAGCGATTGGCATGGAAGAGGCAAACGGTAGGAATACATCAGAGCAATTTTTCGACGCTCTAGATTTGTGCTCGCGAGTGACTGAGTCTTTTTGAAGCAATCAGGACCTTTGGTCTGGAGTTACTATCCTAAGCTGAGATGTGGACTACCTTTCAACATCTGATGAATTCAAAGTTGAGAACAGAGTTTGCGGGTGCTTAAGGAATCGAGTAAATCTACTGAAGGAAAAAAGTTACAATATAACCTTCGAAATAGCTAATAGATACTTAGAGGAAAATAAGCTTTCCGGTATTGGGAAAGGGATCTAACAAAACTCTGACAAAAACTTACTCAATATTTCTGCCTGAAATAGAACATTATCGGTGATGACATCTGTCGCACGTAAAGCGTACCCGACAGATAGCTAAATAATCGAATCCGGATTCCACCGAGAGAAAAACAAGAACAGCAAAAAACAACAACGAAATGAGGAAGGCGTTATAAAAAAGAAAGAAATAGAAATCATTTCTCATTAATCAATCGTGTGCCTTATGGATTGATAAATCGGCATCGAAATCAATGATTCAGCCTGGCCAGACATTAGTCAACAAGCGCGCTGACAACGCAATGAAAGAGGATAAACGATAGGGTGGAAGCCTCCACTGGGGGGGATTGGGTGGATTCCTATGGTCCTCGTGGGAGTGATTGTCTTCCGTTGAGTTCCATTGGGTGTGAAAGCTGTATATTTGCTGCTTTGTTTTTTTTTTTTTTGGAGGTGGACGTGTGGGACACATTATTCTTGAAAAATTAAGCATCATTGGTTCGTTGGAAGAGCTCTAATTATGTTCAAAATAATCTAGGAAAATTACAAACAAAACATTTTAGTAAAAAACAACTAACAATAAAGTTGAAAAGTGTTTCCCTTACTCCCTTTCACAACAAGTGAATACACCAATAAATCTCACCCCAGGACAGAAGTAGAAAATGAAAAATCAAACACATCCGAACGATTCATGACTCTAGCATGTTGTGGTGGCCTGCTTTTTCCTGTCCTATTTTCCTCTCCAATCTACTTTATGTTTTCCGTGAGCTTTAGAAAGAAAAAAAAAACCCCTCGAGTCCATTGCCAGATGGTGCCCCGGACACTGCACTGCTGACCCAGAAGAGCTCTGATATTTCATCTGAAAGGGTGAAAAAAGTGCTGAGCACTATAAAGTTGACGCAATTGACATTCTTGTGTGAAACTTTATATGTCGAGTGGACGTTCATGGTCGTTCGTTCAAGGGTCAGTATCGATCATTGACACTTCAGGGTGAGTAGTTTGTAGCGACAGTTTGGTGTTTAAAAAACATGATGTTTGTTTTCAATGAAGTCATGGATGGAAATCTTGATACAAATAGTATTGAAGAGGGTAAATTCATGACTATTTTTGAATTTAAAACTGATTGCTATTCCATGATTTTAGTTATCCCGGGCAGACAGACGGTAATAACAAAATTAATAATATTTCATATTTATTTGTGCGATTTATGGTAATTTTATTTCTAAGTCAGAATACCAAACGAATAACAAATCTTGTTATTAGGAGAGTTTTTGAAATGTATAACATTTCCTCTTATTAGCGTGTTATTAAACATTTTCAGTAAAATATCACTTCAATACGAAATCTTGTTATTTTATCAGAAACTGTTATTATTTTTTTCTTGAAGTTGAAGTTCAGGATAAAATAATAACAAACGCACAAATCCTGTTAATATAACAAAAAGTGTTATTATTTTATCCTGAACTTCAACTCCAAGAAAAAAAATAATAACATTTTCTGATAAAAAAACAAGATTTGGTATTGAAATGATATTATACGGGTAATTCTCCGCCAACTCACACAGCAGTTGCCCCGACCCCTCTTCGATTTGCGTGAAACTTTGTCCTAAGGGGTAACTTTTGTCCCTGATCACGAATCCGAGGTCCGTTTTTTGATATCTCGTGACGGAGGGGCGGTACGACCCCTTCCATTTTTGAACATGCGAAAAAAGAGGTGTTTTCAATAATTTGCAGCCTGAAACGGTGATGAGATAGAAATTTGGTGTCAAAGGGACTTTTATGTAAAATTAGACGCCCGATTTGATGGCGTACTCAGAATTCGAAAAACGTATTTTCATCGAAAAAACACTAAAAAGTTTTAAAATTCTCCCATTTTCCGTTACTCGACTGTAAAAATTTTGGAACATGTCATTTTATGGGAAATTTAATGTACTTTTCGAATCTACATTGTCCCAGAAGGGTCATTTTTCATTTAGAACAAAATTTTTCATTTTAAAATTTCGTGTTTTTCTAACTTTGCAGGGTTATTTTTAGAGTGTAACAATGTTCTACAAAGTTGTAGAGCAGACAATTACAAAATTTTTGATATATATACATAAGGGGTTTGCTTATAAACATCACAAGTTATCACGATTTTACGAAAAAAAGTTTTAAAAAAGTTGGTCGTCATCGATCATGGCCGTTCATGGTCACCCGCGACAGACACGGACGACGAAACAAAGAGAAACGCAAAAGTAACTTTTTCAAAACTTTTTTCGTAAAATCGCGATAACTTGTGATGTTTATAAGCAAACCCCTTATGTCTATATATCAAAATTTTGTAATTGTCTGCTCTACAACTTTGTACAACATTGTTACACTCTAAAAACAACCCTGCAAAGTTAGAAAAACACGAAATTTTAAAATAAAAAATTTTGTTCTAAATGAAAAAACCCTTCTGGGACAATGTAGATTCGAAAAGTACATTAAATTTCCCATAAAATGACATGTTCCAAAATTTTTACAGTCGAGTAACGGAAAATGGGAGAATTTTTAAAACTTTTTAGTGTTTTTCGATGAAAATACGTTTTTTCGGAATTCTGAGTACGCCATCAAATCGGGCGTCTAATTTTACATAAAAGTCCCTTTGACACCAAATTTCTATCTCATCACCGTTTCAGGCTGCAAATTATTGAAAAACACCTCATTTTCGCATGTTCAAAAATGGAAGGGGTCGTACCGCCCCTCCGTCACGAGATATCAAAAAACGGACCTCGAATTCGTGATCAGGGACAAAAGTTACCCCTTAGGACAAAGTTTCACGCAAATCGAAGAGGGGTCGGGGCAACTTTTCCCGATTTCGTGTGAGTTGGTAGAGAATTACCCATACTGAAAATGTTATACATTTCAAAAACACTCCTAATAACAAGATTTGTTATTCGTTTGGTATTCTGACTTAGAAATAAAATTTCCATAAATCGCACAAATGGAAAAGTTTTTAAGTGTCCATAACACAATCTGTTATTATGGGGTCCTTGAGCTAAAATGATTCCAAAAAGTTGAAATTTTGAGAGTTGATTTTTTTTAAATTATTTTCTATACTCCCTAAGGGACTTTGTTTAAAATGTCTAATACTATGTGTTAATTTTGACCAATTTCGTCAGGGTTATTAATTTTACTATGAAGTGAGGTCCTTCCCCGGCAGACGGTAATAACAAAATTCATGCCATTTCAATAACAATAAATACTGTTAAAATAACAAAAAATGTTATGGATTCTTCTTAAAAAATCCATTTTTGCATAAGGATTTAATAACAGTTAATGTTATCATAACAAAATTTGTTATTGGCCTGATATTGGTAGACAGCCAAAACAACTTTGCAATAACATTTTTTGTTATGGAAGAATACCTCCAACTGTTATTGAGATGATCGGATTAGTTGTTTAAATAACAAAAAATAATAACAAAGATTTGTTCGAAAAATAACTAAAAATGTGATTAGTCTGTTATTACAATAAAAATCCAATAACAAAAAAATCATAACGACGAATAACAAATCTTGTTATAAATAACATAAAATGTTATTGGCTTAGTATTCTCAAATATCAGAAAATGTTATTCCCAAGTTATTACCGTCTGCTCGGGTTAAGCTAAAATTATTCTAAAAAGTTGAAAATTTGAAAGTTGATTTTTTTTTTAATTATTCGATATATCCCCTAAAGGACTTTGCTAAAATTGGCTAGAACTATGGGATATTTTTGTCCAATTTCGTTGGGGTCATTATTTTGGCCATGAAATGGGGTCCTTAAGCTAAAATGATTCTAAAAAGTTGAAGTTTTTAAAGTTGTTTTTTTTTAAATTATCGAATGTACACCCTAAGTGACTTTACTAAAATTGGCTAGAACTATTGAATAATTTTGACCAATTTACTCTTGGTCATTTATTTGACCATGAAATGGGGTCCTTAAGCTTAAATTAATGTGATAAAACTAACTTTGGAAAGCTTTTTTTTTGTAAAGTTTGTTATAGTTTGGGAATTGATTTATATATTGAGAATTTGTGTTATTCCTTCATGATTCCTTCTGTGTTATTGCAATAACAACATAATAACAGTTTAAGTTATTCTTCGAACAAATCTTTGTTATTGATTTTTGTTATTTTAACAACTAATCCGATCATCCCAATAACATATTTCGATCTTCTCACAATATCAAAAACTGACCTTCCCAAGTTATTTCCGTCTGCTCGGGTATTCCAAACCCGAGCAGACGGAAATAACTTGGGAATATCATTTTTTGATCTTCAAAAATTCCAAGTCAATAACATTTTGTGTTAATTATAACAAGATTTGTTATTCTTCACTATATTTTTTTGTTATTGGATTGTTATTGTTATAACAGACTAATAACATTTTTAGTTATTCTTCGAACACATCTTTGTTATTGTTTTTTGTTATTTTAACAACTAATCCAATCATCCCAATAACAGTTGGAGGTATTCTTCCATAACAAAACATGTTATTCCCAAGTTGTTTTGGCTTTCAACCAATATCAGACCAATAACAAATTTTGTTATGATAACATAAACTGTTATGAAACTCTTTTGCAAACATAGATTTTTCAAGAAGACTCCATAACACTTTTTGTTATTTTAGCAGAACTTTTTATTGAAATGGCATGAATTTTGTTATTACCGTCTGCCCGGGAATAATCAATTTCAACAACTTTCAGGAAATTTCTGCTCGAAATGCAAATAAACAACGAACAAAATGCAATTAATTTCCGGTGGAGCAATTTTTGAATTGCAAAAATTCTCCCAAAGTTACTTCCTCAATCAGTTCAAGTTCTCCAGTTCAAAACTCGCATAAAACGGTAATACACAGAGTGAATCCAGTGTCGAAAGAAAAAAAAAATACTACAGGAGCACTAGTGCAAAACTTTTCACTCCGCGGAAAACATTTTTCAGACGCGGCGCGAAAAGTTGTTCCGCACACCGAAATATCTCAAGGAAGGTCGAACGGGGCACGTTCGTCCGAAACCGGGGCCATAATTGAATGTAAATATATTCCGGAACCCGGCCACCAAGCAGCGGGGGGAAATAATAATAAATCAATCAGCTGTTTTGTTAGCAAGGTCGTTAAAATTATTCCGATGTTTTTAAACAACATTGCGCGCCACGTGTCAGTCGCTCACCTCAAATCGAGCCTAAATTTGCTCATATTTTTTGAGAATTTTCTGAACACTTCAAAATCAAAATTTCGTCAAGTCGTCAAGTCGCCAAGTCGTCAAATCGTCAAGTCGTCAAGACGTCAAGTCGATCAAGTCGTCAAGTCGTCAAGTCGTCAAGTCGTCATGTCGTGAAGTCGTCAAGTCGTCAAGTCGTCAAGTTGCAAGTCGTCAAGTCGTCAAGTCGTCAAGTCGTCAAGTCGTCAAGTCGTCAAGTTGTCAAGTTGCAAGTCGTCAAGTCGTCAAGTCGTCAAGTCGTCAAGTCGTCAAGTCGTCAAGTCGTCAAGTCGTCAAGTCGTCAAGTAGTTCTACACCTATAGATCCCTTTAACCTTTTCAAACCTCCTGTTACCATTCATCTAAGCATCATTATGCAGTTTAAAGTGCGCTTCGCTGAATTGAAACGTCCCCGCCATTATTCCATTCAATCTGCTCGTCATCACATGTGTTATGGGGGCTTCTGGCGCTAGTGTTGGTGGTTTCCCATGAATACTAATGAGGACTAAAATTTAAATCGAGGTCGCGCGCGTGCCATAGTTTTCGCGAGACGAGAGAGGAAAAGTTTCTTCAAACGGCGCGTCGTGAATTAATTCAACGTTAGGAGGCAGGGATCAGTCGCGATAGCGATAAGGACTAAGGACAAGCAATTCCATTAGTGTTACGGTGCGCGCTGCTGAGATGGGCTGGCTGGGATGCGGGCCGGAAGTGATGAAAAATGGCAGTAATATGGCCGGAATGACATCTCTTCATGACACTCATATTTCACACATTGCGACGGGGCGGCTGCTGATGCCGCTTTGATGGAGAGCAGTTGTGGACGAGATGGGTGGTGATGGGAATGCATCATCCGAGGTTGGATCTGTGCGGATTTCCTGTAGGATTTTTTTTCCACTTTAAAATAACTTTAATTCTATAGAAAACCATATATAAACTATGTACGGATCTATCAACTGACCCATCTGTCCAAAACATTGATGATCTGGCAACCCTGTCTTAAGTTATGGCCACTTTAGTGATATTTTTTATTCCGGATCTAAAAAAATAGATGAAATTTGTGTTCAAATGTATGTGTCCCATCATGTCACACACTGTTTGTAAAGAGTGAAAAAGGCACCAACCACATAGGTGGATTAAGTTAGTTTTTTCGTTTGATATTGTCACATTGATATTCTTTGTTTTTTCTAATAGCTTATAGGACCTTTTAAAAAATCTAGATTCAGTAAAAAAAGAAATTTTCGGTTCTAGCAAATAAATAACAAATATTAATAAAATACATTCACATACTTATTCGTAAATCTAAATTTTGGCAAGCCATTTGGGTAATTCTCTACCAACTCACACGAAATCGGGAAAAGTTGCCCCGACCTCTCTTCGATTTGCGTGAAACTTTGTCCTTAGGGGTAACTTTTGTCCCTGATCACGAATCCGAGGTCCATTTTTTGATATCTCGTGACGGAGGGGCGGTACGACCCCTTCCATTTTTGAACATGCGAAAAAAGAGGTGTTTTTCAATAATTTGCAGCCTAAAACGGTGATGAGATAGAAATTTGGTGTCAAAGGGGACTTTTATGTAAAATTAGACGCCCAATTTGATGGCGTACTCAGAATTCCGAAAAAAACGTATTTTTCATCGAAAAAACACTAAAAAAAGTTTAGAAAATTCTCCCATTTTCCGTTACTCGACTGTAAAAAATTTGGAACATGTCTTTTTATGGGAAATTTAATGTTTTTTTCGAATCTACATTGACCCAGAAGGGTCATTTTTTCATTTAGAACAAATTTTTTCATTTTAAAATTTCATGTTTTTTCTAACTTTGCAGGGTTATTTTTTAGAGTGTAACGATGTTCTACAAAGTTGTAGAACAGACAATTACAAAAATTTTGATATATAGACATAAGGCGTTTGCTTATAAACATCACGAGTTATCGCGATTTTACGAAAAAAAGTTTTGAAATAGTTACTTTTTGCGTTTCTCTTTGTTTCGTCGTCCGTGTCTGTCGCGGGTGACCATGAACGGCCATGATCGATGACGACCAACTTTTTCAAAACTTTTTCTCGTAAAATCGCGATAACTCGTGATGTTTATAAGCAAACCCCTTATGTCTATATATCAAAATTTTTGTAATTGTCTTCACTACAAATTTGTAGAACATTGTTACACTCTAAAAAATATCCCTGCAAAGTTAGAAAAAAGACGAAATTTTAAAATGAAAAATTTTGTTCTAAATTAAAAAATGACCCTTCTGGGTCAATGTAGATTCGAAAAGAACATTAAATTTTCTATAAAATGACATGTTCCAAAATTTTTTACAGTCGAGTAACGGAAAATGGGAGAATTTTCTAAACTTTTTTAGTGTTTTTTCGATGAAAAATACGTTTTTTTTTTTCGGAATTCTGAGTACGCCATCAAATCGGGCGTCTAATTTTACATAAAAGTCCCTTTGACACTAAATTTCTATCTCATGACCGTTTCAGGCTGCAAATTATTGAAAAACACCTCTTTTTTCGCATGTTCAAAAATGGAAGGGGTCGTACCGCCCCTCCGTCACGAGATATCAAAAAACGGACCTCGGATTCGTGATCAGGGACAAAAGTTACCCCTTAGGACAAAGTTTCACGCAAATCGAAGAGGCGTCGGGGCAACTGCTGTGTGAGTTGGCGGAGAATTACCCATTTCCGTCTTCGAAAAAGTTGCAAGTTGAAAAATCATCAGTCCTCAGATATTAGTTTAAAGTTAAGAAATCTCCCTCTCAATGCTATTTTACAATCAAGCATTGACGAACCAAAAAAAAAAACAGTGATTTTAAATTATTTAAATTATTATTTTTTTAGAAGAAGGAAACGAACATGATTTTGAAGCCAGTATGTCGGGCAATAATATGTTTCGTCAGTTAAATTATACTTTTTTGATAATGAAATTTTTCGCGATTATTGAAATCTTACCCATATAAATTTGTTTTCACTTGAAAATTCTCATTAGTAAACCAGAAGTGCTCTTAGTTTTTTTTGATATTTTTTTATAAAGAATTATTCTTTTGTTACAAACTTTAGAATTAAAAAAAAAAACAGTTTCCTGATGTTTTTTTATAATTTAAAATGAATTAATACTTTTTTTTCTACAACAGTGTATTCTTATTTTTGACAACACGTTGCTGTTAGAATTTCCTTTTTTTTAAACACGAAAAAAACGTTTTCTTTATTTTTTTGATAAATTGTTTCGAAATATGTTACAAACATCAATGTTCTTTGTGAAATACAGACGATTATGAACTTTTTTTTTGATGAAAATAAGGTTTGTTTTCCTGTGAATTAGAGAAAAAAGAAATGCCCCTAAATGTTTAGTTCAGATGTTGCTCCGATGCGCTTATTAAAGAAAGTCCAAAATCTGACAGAAATAACCGTTCTAAAGTCAACCTGATAATTGAGAAATTCTCTTAGATTTCGGTCATTCGATTTTTTTTTGTATTTTTCAATTCGGCTGAAACTTTGTTGGTGCCTTTGGTAAGCCCATAGAAGCCATTTTGCATCATTAGTTTGTTCATGTATACTTTTGCATACAAATTTGGCAGCTGTCCATACAAAAATGACTTATGAAACTTCAAAAATCTGTATCTTTTGGAGGAATTATTTGATCGATTTGGTGTCTTCGGCAAAGTTGTAGATATGGATAAGGACTGCACTAAAAAAATGATACACGGTATAAAACATTTTTAGTGGTTTTTTTTATTTTACTTTTTGTCACTAAAACTTAACTTGCAAAAAAACATTTTTTGAATTTTTTTTTTCTGATATGTTTAGGGGACATCAAACGCCAACTCTTCAGAAATTTCCAGAATGGGCAAAAAATCTGTGACCGAGTTATGAATTTTTGAATCAAAACTGATTTTTTTTTAAATCAAAATACTGGTCTCAAAATTTTTTCAATTTTTTTGCAATCAAAAAGTACATTTTTGATAAAGTGCACAGTTTTCAAGTTATAGCCTTTTTCAGGTAACTTTTTTGAAAATAGTCGCAGTCCTTCATGTTTTAAAATAAGTGCTCATGTTTGCCCACCCTTAAAAAAAATATATTTTTAAAAGGCTGAGAATTTATTGGCATGCAAAGATTAAAAAAAAACAGGAAAATTTATGTTATCTAAGTCTTACCCAAAAAATCATCATTTTCTAATGTTGATATCTCAGCAACTAATGGTCCGATTTCCAATGTTAAAATATGAAACATTCGTGAAATTTTCTGATCTTTTCGAAAAAAAACCTTTTTCAATTTCTTTGAATTAAGGCTAACATTTCAAAAGGGCCAAACATTCAATATTATACCTTTTTGATTTGTTGGTCTTGATTGAAAAAAATGATTCAATAAAATTGTTGGAAATATTTTTCAGCGTTTCAAAACTATTTTTTTTCAAAGGTGGGCAAACACGGGCACTTATTTTAAAAAATAAATAACTTCGACTATTTAAAAAAAAAATACCAAAAATGGATATAACATGAAAACGGTACTCTTTATCAAAATTTCACTAAAGTACTTTTTGATTGCAAAATGAAAATTTTTTGTGACCAGTATTTCGATTTTTTGAAAAAAATCGGTATTGATTCAAAAAATCATACTCGGTCAAAGATTTTTTGCCCATTCTGGAAATTTCTGAAAGTTGGAAATAGTGTTTTTTTTTGCAAATCAAGTTTTAGTGACAAAAAGTGGAATTAAAAATCACCAACATTGTTTTTACCGTGTACAATTTTACCGCAGACACCAAATCGATCAAAAAATTCCTCCAAAAGATACAGATTTTTGAATTTTCATAAGTCATTTTTGTATGGACAGCTGCCAAAGTTGTATGGAAAATTAAAGGAACTTATGGTGCAAAATGGCTCCTTTGGACATAACGAAAGCACCAAAAAAGTTTTATTCGGATTGAAAAATACAAAAAATAAAATAAAGAAAAAATACTGATTTCGTAGAGACTGGCTCAATTGGTAATTTTTACGAGCTTTCAAAGACAAGTTCTTTTTAGTTCCCAAAATTTTCCCATTTTTGGATACATTTCTCCTTATTTTTTGCGCATATTTTTGTGCATCATAACAATTATTAATGTTATGAATTAGAGTAATTAATGTTTCTCTTTAAATATAAGAGCAACGTAATGTTATTATTTTAATAGTAGAACTAACCTAGCTTTCCGATTTAATTTACTCTTCCAATATTTAGTAATACATTATAAGTAAAGGAAGGAGCAAGCATTCCCAACGAGTAATTCTGAATTACAGTCCAGACTCGATTATCTGAAGTTTCGATTATCCGCGAGGTGGTTGATTGTAAATAAAATTTAAAAAAATACATTTTCTAACATTTAATCAACGCCATTTTGGCCGCCATCTTGTATTCAAAAAATCAAAATCACTTTAGATTAGTATTGGGGTCATATTAGGGCTCGACACTAAAAAAATGATAGCGAAAAAAATAAATAAAAAAAAGTTCGATTATCCAAAAATTCGATTATCCGATGCGAACTTTTTCCAAGACCTTCGGATAATCGAGTCTGGTGAAACCGAAAATTGGTAAATTTGATGAAAACAAGTGCCAAATCTTCAATTTACAAAATAAAAAAATTATAATACGTTCATCACTTGATGACTTCGTCACGCTTATCGGCAACTGCAGTACACTTGATGAAATTTAAAAGCATCCCTTAATACAAATTCACGCCAATTGAATAAAAAGTGCACTCTTAATGACTGCGTGGCGTGGCGCGGATACTTAAAAATTTCCACATTAAAAAAAAAGTATCCATCATCCTTAACAAGTTGAATGATGGACCAAAACCGCTTTTCCTCGATTCTCGCCACCATTTTTTTTTCTCGCGGACTGCCAAGTGTACCCTGGTCACGTTGGGGGACGTGACTGCCACCCCCCCTCTTTTTTTACTGCTACTCATTTGTTTTTATTTCATTTGCCTTTTTTCCGCCAAAATGGAGGGAAAAAATGGTGCAGGTAATTTCGGAGTTTTTTTGTTTGTTATTTTTACGTCGCCCAAGCGAGTGTTTAATTTTTTATGCGTACCATTTAGGAAGATGTTTCGGCTGGTTGATGGTGATGCCTTCCCTTTTTGGGGTTTCTGACGATTCAGTCAAGCCCGAAATGAAAGGGGTTCAGGTTTCGTTTATTACTGGATTCAACGGAAGGTTGGCGCAAGCGATGGTTACGATAATGAGATTTAAATTGGTAATAACAGAATTAACCTGTTTGGATGGTTTTTGATTGATTCTTCGTTTAATTATTATGTGCTTTTAAATATCAATTTGAAACAAATTTTAAATTCCTCATGAATGATATCATGAATTCATCAGAATGTTCATCCACTCTAGATATAAATAGAATTCCATAAATATCAGCGAAACCGCACATTTTGCTCCCCCACGAATTAATTTACAATTTCGGTGTTTGTCGCCCACCACAGTCGTGGGCTGATAATAGTAAACTCCCAACACACGTGGGGACCACCCGGTGAGCAAACACACACGTGGTGGTGGTGTTCATTTCCCAGTGTGAACCCGAAAACTGTAATTTTAATACGATTAAAGGCACCGCCGCGTACGCAAGCACACACATTGCCACATCCACGTGCAAACATCAACACAACAACAACAACACATGCTCACCAGGGGAGATGATGCGTTGCGGGTCCAGTCAGTGTAATTTTCACTTTCCTGGGAAATGCGACGGAGTGAACACGGGTTTTCCCTAGAAATGAGGTACAAAGTGATGAGTTTTCACGGCGCAACTGTTTTCAACTACGGGATGAGAGATTAGGGTGTTATTTTTCGAACGTTTTAAGAATTTTAAAATTGTTTTGAAAATTTAATCAACATATTTGAATGATCTGCGATGAAAATTATTATCATGATCAATCATGTACCAATTGATATTATATTAAATCAAGTAAATGTTGAAGCAAGTTGAATGGAAATTTACATCAAATTATATGAAACATAACATTGAATTCAAAACAACTTTACATGAGCTAAATTAACGATTCTTTTGACTGTTTCATGTCGTGAAAAAAAAAACTTTTTTTTTTCTGTGTAGATCCATATGAAAGTTACCTTTTTTATTTGCGTTTTTTCATAACATTTATTTTTAAAGATTTATTATTTAAATATTCAGTTTTGTTGTTTGCACGTATAATAATGTAAGAATGTTGGTTCTTTGCAAGGTTGTTAACGATAAAATTATCGAGGTTCGATAACGATAGATCGTCTTGTTCCAATCTACAATTAGCTTCAAAAAGATAGCAAAAACATTGTGTCATTTTAGAGTTATCGAAGAAATAAAAAGCGGAACGCCTGCACACCAGGCGAGGACTCAAATTTTCACAAAATATCGTATTTTTCGAAAATACTCAAATTTTTCTAATTTGCTATATGGGCATCATTTGAAATTTTGCATGTATTTTAACTATTTTAGAGTTTTTTTTAAATTAAATGCTCAAATTTTCACAAAATACCGTATTTTTTCGAAAAAACTAAATCCTATAATTCGCAGTATGGGTATCAAAAGATTCGAAATTTTGCTTGTTTTTAACTGTTAAAGCAAAAGCAGGTAAAATTTCGCTTCGTTTGATACCCATATTGCAAATCGTGAAAATTTGAGTACAGTCCAGACTCGATTATCCGAAGCCTCAATTATCCGAAGTTCGATTATCCGAAGGTTTGTATGGGATAATCGAATCACGAACAAAAAAATATTATTTTTTTCCTATTTTATTTTCGAACTCTACGACCCCATAAAAAATGCTTTTTTCAAGATTTCGTTGCCGCCATTATGACCGCCATCTTGGATTTAAAAAAATCTAAGTCACTTTGGAGTAGTTTAGGGATCATATTTAAGCTCAACAATCAAAAATAAGACAACGAAAACATTTTTTTCCTGATTCGATTATCCGAAGTGAAATTTTGCCAAGGCCTTCGGATAATCGAGTCTGGACTGTACTTTCAAAAAATAGGTTTTTTTTCAAAATTTTAGTATTTCATTCAAAAAACTCTAAAACAGTTAAAATGCATGCAAATTTTCGAATTGTTTGATACCCATATTGCGAATTATAAAGAAATAGTTTTTTCGAGAAAATATGGTATTTTGTGAAAATTTAAGTGAAAATTTAATTTAAATTTAATGCAAAAAAAATATTGACAAGACAACATTTTTTCGATTGATCAACTATGGTCCCCTTGGAACGAGCTGTCAAGTAGGAGCTTTTCTGTCAAGAAGGACCGCGAGGATAATTTTTCAAAATTGATTTAAAAATCAATTTTAAACTCTTTGTGGTCGTACAAAGGATCATTGTACTCAGAAAAATAAGCTTTACCGCTGTAATCAATAATATCAGCAATCTAAGCTTCATTTTAGGACCCAATTATCTTTTTTATTGAAGAATTGTTTAATATGTCATAAAAAAATCTCATGTTTTTTATGATCTTATGTTTGATTAACTTTTTTAAAGTATTTAAGTTTACTGGTATAATACGTTGTGTGTAAGAGTTGGTATGAATGAGCTTGATATATATTAATCAATTTATTTTCTAGGTTTTTCAGGTTAAGTTCATAACTAGGGATAAAAAATACGCGCGCCAAATCGAACAAATTCTTCGTAAAATTTTGTTAAATCAATTGCGTCATTTATTTATTAAGATTACATTGATTGTTTTGTGATTTTGAAAGCCCTTCCTATATCAGCGTTGATCAGAAGGTACGTCGTCGGGTAAATTGTGCAATTATTTTTCAAATAATGTGTTAAATTTTCACGGTGAGAAACTCATTTCTATAGAATCGTTTATCGAAAGACACGCTGACATTTAGGATAGACAATTAGCGCGCGTTTGTGTTTTTTTTTAATTTTTTTGATTCGATTGTGAGTAGCGGGACTTCGCGGTTACTCTGCAACGCGTTTTTCGGAGCCTTTTATTCGATATTTTACTTTTCTTAAGTCCTTATTTCATCATCGTTGATTGAAAGGTACGCCGCCGGGTTTGTTCGTTGAAGTTATTGTTTTCATTTCATTACAATCGGTTACGTGGTGTCCTTTTTTTTCTTTTCGTTTATATTCGTTGATCGTAATAATTTATTCCAACTGGCAGTTTTAGTATTAACTCATCAAACTGTCGATTTTATGAAGCGTAAGCGTCTTTTATTTACCATTTTTGAAATTTGCTCACGTTATCTAAATTAAACAAACAGTAAAAATATATTGATAAGTCCAGCCCATAGCACTACTGCTCGGTTGGCACGCGTTCCATTAAAAAAAACTTTTTAAATAATCAATTATGTATCTTTCCGCAGCCGGCTGCCTAAGATTGAAAATTTTCAACCGATAAACAAAATGCTCATGGTCACATCACTGCCACTCGTGAATCCTGACCTCATACCCATCTACTAACCCCTCAAAACTCATGTGATACTTTGTCGGAGAAGCAGTCGATTGGGCGGTCTCTATCACTCAAGTATCGGACTAACATTCCCATCCACTTCCCCGTGACCCTACCACTGGTCGTGGCCGGCGCCGGTATTGATCAGCATGATAGGGGCCTTTGAGAAGTTGCGAAGCGAGGAAAGATAGCACCCACTCATCTTCCACGGCTCGTGGATGTAACTTCTGGAGGTCCTGGTCAATAACGGAGTAGCAACTGCGGGTGGGCACCTATGCTTATGCTTATGCTTATTTAAGTGAAAATTTAATTTAAACTCAAAAATAGTTAAAAAAACATGCAAACTTTCGAAACGTTTGATACCCGTATTGCGAATCATAAAAATTTGAGTATTTTCGAGAAAATACGGTATTTTGTGAAAATTTTAGCATTTTATTCAAAAAACTCTAAAACAGTGAATACAAAATTTCGAATCGTTTGATACAGTCATCCTACATATTCGGAACACTTTTGTGATAATTTGTCAATAGCATGCCAAATACATCTTTTCTGGCGACCCTTCTATTTTTAGGACCTTTATTTGGACATTCTCTTGCTATTGCACTAGTAAAAGTAGTTCTTTTTGAACAAAAAACTGCATTTCGAGACTATTTTATTCAGAGCAGCAAAACACTGCCTCCGAATTGCCTGTTCCATGATTGTGGGATGTTATTGTGCCTCCCACAATTGTGGAACACCTGAATTTAATTGATATTTTCACAAAAAAAAGTTATCAAACTATGTATAAAACATCACTAAGCTTTAGTTTCATTGGTTTCAGTATGTGAAGTCATTATTTGGTAATAAATAAGTACTCCTGGAGAGATCCAAAGTTTGTTTACATTCGTAAGAAAAAAGTGTTCCGAATTTGTGGATTTCAAGGGTCAAAGTAATTCTTCAAAAACTTCATATAAAAGTTAAAATTTGCAGATGTTCGATACAGCATTCGAAAGATCGCAAGAAAAGCTTTCAAATGAAGGTAAAAGCGAATCATTAAGTTCGATTATCGATTTGCTATGATTTTTTGAACATTGGCCGATCTAGAAACCGTTCCGAATATGTGGGATGACTGTACAATTTGCAAATTATATAAAAATTTGTATTTTCAAAAAGTTCGTAAATCCAAAAAAATATGTACAGTATGTAAAAAAAGTATTTACACCCCTTGGGCACAATGCACATTTTGTGATGAAACATGTTAACAATTTAAAGTTTGACAGAAACCTAGTACTACGTTTTGTTCAGAAACTCATGCCGAACATTTTGCTACAAAAAGCTTATGAAAAGATTATTTCTATAAAAAGTTATATAACAAATACTATAACAAAAATAAAAAAAGTGCAAAAAAAGTTTGTGCACCTTTCGAAAAATTAACATAAATAAAATTATTTGTTGACAAATCACCATATATCCAGTCTCCCAACTCCAAATAGGCATCCTTGATTGATTAAAAAAATAATTTGGATTGAATATAAAGTTTACTAACTGCTTAGTATAAAAGTTTATAAAACTCTGGAAATTCTATATAAAACTTATCCAAACTGAATTTTGCAAACTTTTAATTTAACTAAATGTCAGCTAGGTTTCTGTCAAACCTTAAATTGTAAACATGTTTCATCACAAAATGTGTATTGTGCCCAAGGGGTGTAAATACTTTTTTTACATACTGTATACTCAGATTGTTTCTTTAAATATAAGCGAATTTTGCTACTTAAATGATTGATTTTTCCGTCTTCAAATCTTCAAATCTTCAAATCTTCAAATCTTCAAATCTTCAAATCTTCAAATCTTCAAATCTTCAAATCTTCAAATCTTCAAATCTTCAAATCTTCAAATCTTTAAATCTTCAAATCTTCAAATCCTCAAATCGCATTTTAGTTGCCTTGTAAGATCTCAATGAATATATATGGCATTATTGTTTCTAGTGTTTTATTCAAAACTTCTTGTAAATCGAATAAAAAACCCATCATCCTAACAATGACCAGTCCTAAACAAATATGTTTCCAAAGCATGTTCTTGCTTCGATAGGGTTGATCCATCTTGAAAAAAAATCCAAAGTTTTCAAGGATTTTTCATATATATTGTTTAAGCTTTAAAAGCAATTAAAAATCGAATCCAACTTTATGTATATATTCTAAAAAAAATTCACTTAGGACCACCATAAGTTCCGGACCACTCTTGATTATCACCTGCAGGGACCACGACCAAGGATGGGGCAACCACGGCTACCCGCGCAGCTGTGTACACACACACACGGGGAGCCGCTAGTGTCCACACACCGGCTATCTGGTGATCCCGGATGGAAATTGAGGCCATTGGACGCGGATCGCTCCAGTTACAAAATGTATTCAATTAATTCAAACCACGGCTGGGGTGGGTGGAAACCATCGAATCAGATGTTCCCAGCAGTTTCCTTTGAACTGGCAGGTGGGATGGTCACGGCTGTTGAGGTCTGATTTATTTGATTGAAGACTGCGCTTTTGGTTGATTGGCACTGAACTAGAGCAAATAATTTGTGTGGATTTGCTGGCTATGGGTTAGTTCCCCAAAAAAGAACTAAATATGAAAATAATAAATGTCCAAACAGTCGCTGACTTCCCAAGCTTGATTTCCTCAATACCAAATGATTGTCTTTTTACGATGCCTCATTTTACCTCTAATAGGATTCCTCCGTACAAACCATTTCCCACTATCTTCCGTGTGCCCCCTGACAAACTTCCGGAAACGGAAGGGGAGCCCATCCGGTACGGAGAAATGGGACGCAGTTCCCGAGGGAGAGAAGCCGCCTCATCATTATATCACCTGGCACCGAAAACCTCTGTGGTCCACCCTCTCAACTCTCCTCACCAAGACGAACAAAAAAAAAAGCTTAAGCGGAAACATCAGTCAGCCAAAGTAACGGACCGGAAGAAACTAGAGCAATCCAATTACCCTGGAAAGCGGTTTGTCCTCGGTCCTCGGTGTACACTGACTTCAACGCCACTTTCGTTGCAGGACAGGAAGTGGCAACGAGAGGAGGAACAAGTGAGGGTTTGATGCTGGTGCTGTGAGAGAGGTGAAACATTTCGTCGCATTTTACCGCATATTCCTCACCACCTTGGATGGGACGCCTGAGTGGGTCCTTTGGGTTAGGAAGATTTCAAATGAAGCCGCAGTAGGTACCGTATATTGGTGGTGAGTATTGTGTTTCAAAAAAACGAACTTACTTGTTTTCACATGTTGTCTTTTTCAACCTATTCAATAACATCACAGCTTGGATGGCACGTCGACGAATTGAAAAAAAAAATTAAAGGTAACATAACTCTACTGACCTGTAAACCCCACAGTAAAGTGTGTTTCTTTGCTCAATTTTATTGTAAAACGACTAGTTTCGACGCCACTGAAAACACACAGCAAAAGGAAGTAACAATGCTGTGCTGGTGGGAGTCCCATTTCTACATTGTTTTACGACATCGTTGGAAAACGGTAACGGGCGCACACACGATTGTAGAAACAAGTGTCAGCATTTTGCTACCTTGTCGCAATTACGTTTTTCTATGTATTCAAGAAAAGCACTTTTGACAAGTGACAAATTGAATCCTTCAAATGTCTTAGATTTAGACTGTTCAAAATCAACTTGCGGCAAGGTATCACAACGTCAACGATCATATACGTGTGCGAAACCCGCACACCTCACCTCAAACGTCATCGGCGTAAGTGTCAAAGATTGAAGTGAGCTGCGATGCCAACCAAACAGCGTTACATACGGTGGGAAAAGTAACAGCAGGAAATGGAAATTGTGGTGCGGATTTCGGTTGCAGACGCCGCCTCCCTGGATGGCTGCTCAATTCTGTGACACTTTACCTTTTATTTGTATTATTGCCGCGGTGTGACGCAATTCCGCGAGAGTAGAATTGTGTGCCTTTTCAAGGGTTTCCAGAAGCGTTTATTACTTGCCAGTCTGCCAATTAATTACTCAAATTACTGGTCCAAAATGGTTAATTACATCAATTACTTAATTACTTTTCACTGCGATAAAAAAAACATTTAATTTAAATTTAAGTATTCATTTCTACGGTTCTAAACTAAATTATTTATAAATAGCTCATTCGATAGCTCTTTCAAAAATTATGCTGTTTATTTTTTTGTACCAATCTGGATATTGAAAAAAGCTATAGGCGATCAAACGTCAAAAATGCCCCCCCACTAGAGGGGGCTAAAACTTTGGGTGATGTTTAAATAATATCCTACAGCGAGTTAATTGGTTTGAAATTTGGAATTTATTTATTTTATTATAAAATTGACATATGTTTTTAATTTTACCATTTTCAGGTAAAAAAATAAGTAGCTCAATTGATATGAACAATAATATTTGATTTATATCCAATTTAACCTGTTCATCATCTGATTCGAAATTCCATTATGTTTCACGTTTCAATCAACCGAACCCTTATCAATCAATTGCAAAAGAAGATTATTTAAGTTGACTAAGGTTTTTGAAGTCGTGTTTGCAATAAAAGCAAAAAAAAAAAAATACTGTACTGTTTTACTTGAATATATGAATTTTAATATAATTAATTAACAATTTAAAATTGTTTTCAGTTTATTGCAAGTCGAATGCCATTAAAATATAGAAGTTATTTGAAAAACGGCCCCCGATTTTTCGAGCCAAACAAAGACTTTGACAAATATTTTCAGCAGCTCTTCATGAAAATTGTGAAATTCATCGAAATAACGTTAAGTTTTAAAATGTTTGAAACATTGGTTTGACATAACCTTGCATGTTTTTTTTTCAAGCAAATTAAAAAAATCCATTGCTGGAAATACGGATAATGTGACATTCACATAGGATTTAATTTCTGCATCTGAATATTATTCGATTTTAATTTCACTGAGTTTGGTTTTTAACAATGAAACATTCGTCTCAGAAATATTTGGAAATTTATAGGGAAAATAGCTTAGCTCTTAATAGAGAGATATTACAGGACTGCCAATTTCTGCAGGCTATAAAAAAAACATATTTTTATTTTTATTGGTTTTTAAATGGCTATCACTTGAAAACTTTGTTTTTATCAATAATAATTAAGTACATTTTATTTTAAATATTTGATCCACATAAACTTCAAATAATTTTGACTGCCTATTAGAAGGAAAAAAATAATCAATTCTAATGTAGGTCTTACAAAGAAAACGTATTTTTATAATTACTTCATAAAAATGAATAGATTTCGTAATCACAAAATATTTTTCACTGGGTAATATATCATGGCGTTGCCTTTTGTTGTTAATCAGCTTCGATAAACAACATGATAAAAAATTAGGGTTGTTTTAAGAGAGAACTGTGGTAAATAAGGCCTTCTACGTACAAAGAAAAAAAAACATGGTAATATTACATCTGGGAAGGGGTACATCTTTTATGTCAGAGAAAAGGTGTTATTTTACCTCTGGAAATGTGTAATTTTACCACTTTTCTGGTGTAATGTCACTTTTTCAGTCTCAATTTAGGTAAAATTACATCATATTATAGGTAATATTCAACCTTCCAAAATTACAGCTCCCAAATTTACATTATTTTTTACTGTGTATAGAACCAGTCTTTTAATCTTTGTGTTTCACTCTGGTTTGAAATTAATAAAATACTGTTATAAAAGATTATATATGAAAAATAAATAGTTTCGTTGAAGAAGTACAATTTAAAAAAATCAATTACTTTAATTACTCAAAATTACTTTAATTATCAATTAATTACTTTAAATTACTCTAATTACAATGAATTACTAAGTAATTGAAGAATTACCTAATTACCAGCTAAAAATCAAAGTAATTATTAATTACTTGCCAGTCTGAGGCCTTGCTGGAAACCCTTGTGCCTTTTCAAAGTTAGTTGCCAAAGAGTAACAAAATATAGTAAAATATTTAGTTTAAAATCTTTAAACCCGTATCGATATTTTTAATATATTTTTTTTCTGTGTGGATTCTAAGGATTATTATTATTAGCATGTTTGATTTGGCTGCAATTTGGTAAGTTGCTGATTTGCAACATTAGTTCGTCCATATAAATCTTCAAACAAGCTTGACAGCTGTCCATTAGAATGACAAGAAAAAAATGAAAATTTTGGATAATCAACGATCCCTAAACCTTAACCGATTTAACTTTAATCTATTTTGAGAAATGGTTTTCTGAACAGTATGTTATTTCCGCCTATTCGTTTTTTTTTTGAAAAAATGTTAGAACCAAACATGGCTGCGGAGTCGGGTCGTATTTCAAGCGACTCCGACTCCGACTCCGACTTTCAGATCCAACCGACTCCGACAAAAGAAAGCTGGCCTATATGATTGATTTCGCAAATTGAATTAGCTCACTTTTAAGTTGACATTTATAAGAAGCACAGTGACTATCATAGTCACCTTGTATTCAAACAACAAACAAACAACAATTTTATACGAAACTTTTTTTTAAAGCTCCATTGACATTTTTAAGAAGTACATGGACATCACGCCATGGCTGAAGAAGTTTATTATTACAAATCAATGTATCTAAAAAAATCTTCGTGGTAAGAACGCTTAAGGGGTCCTTTTCAAATATCCGTGACCTAGAAAAAATTTTACCTCGGAATTTTGGATTTATTTGATTTTTTAATTTTTTTATATATTTAAAAGGAGACGCGCGATACTTCTTGCATCTTCACCTAAAACAAAGCTGTATTATGGTCGTGCGCCTTATGAAAATATATGAAAAAACTTAGAATTGGATAAAAAATAAAAATCCACAGGATAAATATTTTCTAGGTCACGGATATTTTTTTATCTCGAAATCCTGTCCTATCCTGAAATCTTGAGATTTGTTCAACGATATTTTTTTATTTTTTCGATTTTCATAAATAGTGATTATTATTTATATTTTTTGATGTAGCTCTTAACTTTTTTCATGAACATTGATTTACTTAAAACCACCAAGACATTCGCTATCGGGGTATAAGATGACTGTGTGTGTACTTTTTTCAGAAAGAACTAGATTAAATTTGGTCAAGTTTTGTAAATTAATCTGTTTTATAGCAAATACTAAAAATTAAAAAAATAAACATATTTTTTGTTGAATTTAAGATAACTCCGATTAATCAGAAATTTTCGGCTCCGACTCCGACTCCAGCTAATAAAATTTAGCCGACTCCGGCTCCGACTCCGACTCCAGCTGTTGGAGTTTTTACGACTCCGACTCCAGGCTTCCTAAAAAGACCCGACTCCACCGAGTCCGGCTCCGACTCCGACTCCGACTCCACAGCCCTGGAACCAAATAATTTTGCTTGAAGTCATCATTGCACAGTGGTCCAGTTCGAAAAAGATCTAGATTAAAATATGGATTTTCCTAAAAATGGTGATGTTTTATAGCTTTGATGTCTTGAATAGAGTTGTAGCTTATGGAAAGGGGCAACTTTTGGTATGGTTGAATATTAGAGTGGTTCACGACTAGGGTGATTTTCAAAATCTAACTTTTCAGGATTTTTTTTTTGCATTTTTTCTGTCTTCTAGAAAGTTGTTGAGCTAGCCAATCCAAGCAACTTTGGCGAAGACATCATAATTTCAACTCACAATCTACGACTTCTACGATCAAATTATGAGAAGGCATCTAAGAGAAAATAAGTTTAATTACGTCGCAATTCAGAGTAAAATTCTAAAGAAAAGTGATGTCAGGTGCACTTTTAGAGCTCAACACAGTTTTTTTTTTTAAATTATTTGACATGCCAATTTGGACTTCAGGGTCAAAAGTTACAGCCATTTTGAGGTAAAAAAGATGCAAATTTAAAGCATAAATATCTCGAAAAGCGCAGGCCAAATTTTAAGCGCCACAATCTCCAAATTTGGTCGTAGAAGCCGTAGATTGCGAGATATTTTTTTTAAAGTCTTCGACCAAGTTGCTTGGATTGGCAAGCCCAACAACTTTCTAGAAAACAGAAAAAATCCCATAAATATTCTTGAAAAGTTTTATTTTGAAAATCACCCTAATTGTGAACCGTGAACCGTGAAAATGGTTATATTTATTTTATTATTTTTGAAAAATTTGATTAAAAAATTGTATCCTTCAAAGTTTGAAAAATAATTAAATTGGCGTGATTCACTTTAAGTATATCCAGAAGTCTGCAACAAATCCGAGCCAATTTAAATGCAATCTGTTTCACGAATCCATCACCAAATTTGTTCGATTTTGTGGGAGATATCACCCAATAAATCAAATCAGCACCGACATTTTTGTCACCAGAAAAGCCAGTTATTATCGGAATCATCCACATATATATTGTGTTGGTATCACGGTCATCCAATTCGGCAAACCTGTCAATCAGTGATTTATTGTCGCTTTATTCAGTTCGTCAGCTTGTCGCTGTCCTGACCTAATAAGTCTATCGTGTTGGGGTCACATATTGTGAAATTCAAACTTGAATGATGTTGGAAAATGGGTGCAACCCCTTAAACAACGATGAAATAAATATCATCAAAATGACTGATTTATAATACGTGCGTTTCGTAGAAACGTAATATTTCGATTCTGCTTCGAGTGTTTTTTTTGCAGCGCTCCAATACGAATTTATGAATAAATCAAGGCTCAAAAGTGCAGAAATTAAACGAAAAAAAAAGTTCTTTTTTCCAGCCTGGAACTGCAAACGAACCGGCGGCAATTGACGAGCGAGAACACAGCTTGAAAATGATTTTGGCTAATTTGGAGAAAATTAAATTAAACGAATGAAGCGAATTTGCCATCCGCTCGCGTCGGGAGATTAATGGCGCAGCCTGGCTCGACGAATTTTCCACGTTATTTCACTTTTTCGCGCTTTGGAAAGCGGTTTATTGCTCTCTCTCTCTCGTAATGTTTAGCTTTATGACAAAGACAAAGGGCTGGCTGGGCTGGTTTTGCTGTGGATGGCCAACATAATAAGGTGAAGCTACTTGGAGCTGCCAACGAGAGGGTGATATGGACGTTTAAGCTAATTAGTGTTTCTTTCATAAAACGAAACGAGTCTTGGTTCTCAGACAAATAATTAGAGTCTGTTTTAATCGGGGCTTTTATGAAAGTTCATAACATTGAATTTGAAGAAAAGAATGGACGAGAACGGGGTTCGTCAAATTATCTGCGATGATAAATTTTAAAATATTAGTAATCATGACGGTTTGTTCAAATTATTACCATCCAAATTATTATTATTGGGCGCCAACTCACACAGCAGTTGCCCCGACCCCTCTTCGATTTGCGTGGAACTTTGTCATAAGGTGTAACTTTTGTCCCTGATCACGAATCCGAGGTCCGTATTTTGATATCTCGTGACGGAGGGGCGGTACGACCCCTTCAATTTTTGAAGATGCGAAAAAAGAGGTGTTTTTCAATAATTTGCAGCCTGAAACGGTGGTGAGATAGAAATTTGGAACGTTTATGTACACAGCAAAAAATCCGATGGTAAAATCGCATGCAAAAGCATGCACATCACCTTCGTCAAAATAAACACTTAATATTACACGCTGCATGTACAATTTTTGTAAACACAAAACAAAGTTGCAACCGACGGGATTCAAACCCAGCACCTACAGTAAGGACTGGCGCCTTAGCCCGCTCGGCCATCAGACCGATGAAAAACGTAAAGGATAAACGTATATGTGAGCTCCACATTTCGGTCAAGTAGGTTTCCCATACTCATGGGCTACATATTTCAGGATGTAATATTGCACAGATTTTCATAGAATAATGCAAAATTTATTTTACACTCAGGCCTTTTACACGCAGCTCGATTACTACTTTATTTGCTGTGTAAAACTGGACGCCCGATGTTGGCTTACTCAAAATTCCGAAAAAACGTATTTTTCATCGAAAAAACATTTAAAAAGTTTTAATACTTTGTCATTTTCCGTTACTCAACTGTAAAAAAATTTGGAACATGTCATTTTATGAGAAATTTAATATACTTTTCGAATCTATATCAACCCAGAAGGGTCATTTTTTCATTTAGAACAAGATTTCTCATTTTAAAATTTCGTGTTTTTTCTATCCTTGCAGGGTTATTTTTTAAGAGTGTAACAATGTTCTACAAAATTAAAGAGCAGACAATTGCAAAAAAATTGATGCTATGAAAAAGTTGATCGTTTATCATGGTCGTTCAGTTGTCGTGACAGACTCGGACGACAAAATAAAGAAAAACGAAAAAAGTAACTTTTTCAAAAAAAAAAATTTTTCGTGGAATCGCGATAACTTGTGATGTTTATAAACAAACCCCTTATGTTTATAAATATTTATTTTGTAATTGTCTACTATACAACTTTCTAGAACATTGTTACACTCTAAAAAAACCCCGCATTGTAAGAAAAAAGACGAAATTTTAAAATGAAAAAACGACCCTTCAAGGTCAATGTGGCCGCAAATTATTGAAAAAAAAAAACCCTCTTTTTGCATGTTCAAAAATGAAAGGAGTCTTACCGCCCCTCCGTCACGAGATATCAAAAATGGACCTCGAATTCGTGATCAGGGACAAAAATTACATCTTAGGACAAAGTTCCACGCAAAGTTCCACGATTTCGTGTGAGTTGGTAGGGAATTACCCTAAATCGCAATGGGTTGTCAATGCAGTTGTCAATATTTTCCCAATCAAAATTACTCTAACGCAGGGGTGTCCTACCTTTTGGAAGTGATATTTGATAAAAGTTGAACAAGTATTTTTTTAAATTTTTTTTCATGATTGGGTTCTTTAAAAGTCCATTAATAAAAAAACTTGTGTTGCAAATAAGATTTATATATTAAAAAATATCACAAGGTAAAATTAAAGATAACTTGCAAAAATGTGTTTATTTGACTCATTGTAATTTGGGTTTGCTTAAAATTGTATCCAGGTTTTTAAGTGAAGATGGCGTTTGAATGGTGAACGTCCGAATTTTCAAAATCACGCAGTGGTACCAATATTACGAAAAAAGTGTGCCAAGGCATGACAGCCACATTTGTTTTCTAATGTTGATGCTACAGCGCGATTTTGACATTTCGGATGTTCGCCATTCGAACGCCATCTTCGCTTAAAAACCTGGATAAAAATTGGTTTTGACAATTGCAATTACATGCTTTAATATACTTTTTTTATGAAAAATAAAACATTAAAATTTCAATGATCGTTGCATTTTTTTATCTTTAATTTCCACAACACTGCAATATAAATAAAATCAATGAGATATGATAAATTTTATTCAAACGAAATGTGGATTCGAATATCCTTACAAAAAAACTGTTTGTGTTGTTGTGCACCTTTATTCAAATATTTAAAAAAGGTTTTAAAAACAAACAAAATTTAAAAAGTGTAAAAAATTATCAACGTTATTCTTCGAAATTCAAAGTTTATGAAAAAAAAAATTATATTTTGTTCCCTTATTTCATAAATTATTTTGGGACATTAATCTTCTATCTTTATGGAAATTTTGAAGTTTAGATTTTTTTGCCCCCTGAATTTTTTGATCGGTTTGGTGCTCTCACCAAAGTTGCAGCTATTGACGCGGACTGTTTGGAAAAAACACGGAAAATATTGTTTAACTAAGGGAAATATCCCCTATCTAATCAAACACCTATCTTCGTCATACGAAGAGTTTAATGCTCGATTAAAGCTCCAAAAATACTATTTAGGCTATAAACTTACCAGTAACAGCACCGCCTCAAGTAAGCACGCAAATTCATGCCATTTACTGGCCAAAAAGATCAAATTTAATGCACTTTTGATCATAATTTCTATTTTGCGAGACCATTTCTCATCATTTTGGTGGCACACATATCCACACGCAAGATGAGAGGTTAACTGCTTAAGGGGTTACATACATGTAAATCGACAAAAATGTCAGAGGTTTGTGTGAGTACACACTTAATTTTATTTAAAATCTGTTTTCAGGGTATTAAAATATACATTTTTGTCTATTATCAAAACAAATTTGAAGACATTTGGTTGTATCATTGCCGAGATATAGCTATTTGAAGTTGGAAGTTTCAAAAAACGGGTGCCACGATATCTCAACACTGCCTTGACGAAGGCCGATTTTCAAAAAACTTATTTTAAAAAAAGATAAAAATATTTTTCTGTTTTTCATATAAAAAATCGTCAGTTTTTGATTTTTGTATTTTTTTAAAAAGTAAAATTTCAAAATCGGGCTTCGTCATGCACACGAGATATGTCTTGGAAGTCTTTACCCCAAATTTCAGCCAATTTGGTTCATCCCATCTCGAGATATCGTGGCACCCGTGAATCAACTCGGTGTTTCGAGAAAAACACTCAGAAAGTTTGACAGTCCGCTTTGCGCACGGCAAAATGTTGAGCCTAAAATCGTCTCTAACTCAGTTTAATCATGGAATATCTTCATGAATGTTTCAGAAGTGATTGAAAATCATCTTTTTAATGGTTTCAATAAATTTTCTGTAATATGAAATTTTGTGATTTTCTACATGTATGTAACCCCTTAACGAAAGTCGCCAACAATATCTTTTCACTTGCGCCAACGATTTAAAAGCGCTTAAGACATTAGATTGCTTCCAACTACCGGCATCATTGTCTTTTGCACATTAGTTAGTCACTCACTGAAAAAATAATCCAGAAACATGTAAATAATTAGCAAGCGCCATCAAAAAAACAAACGCGCCTGGTCTTTTGACGTTTGACTTTTAACGACCCATTCCAATCGAAAACAGAAGAAAACCGAGCGAGAAGCGAAGGCAAATAAAGAACAAAGGATGGCCACCAACACCACCAGCAGCGCCTGTTGGAGTGAGCCAGTGATGCCAGGAAACTTGCTCTATAAATGCTACTTTTCGTGAGTGTTCGCTTAAAATTTTATGGTAATTGGCAGCACTAAGCAGATTCAAAAGAGCGCTGGAAGAAAAAAGAACTAAGCTGAAAATATTAAAATGGCCGAGGCCCAATGCAATCGACTGATTAGAATGCATTTTGGAAATATTTTTTTAAATGCTTGTAATACACCCAAAGTTAAAGAACGAGGGGAAAGTCCTCACGAAAAGAAACGTGAGGAAAGTGCTATTTTGCGAGAGTATAGTCCTCTCGCGTGTTCATTTGTTCATTGGAACAGTTCATCCTATTGAGTGGCTTATATGGACAAATGAACGCCACTTAGTCATCGAATCATGGTGGCCCATATGGCAAAGGCACGATTTAATATGCCGAAGGACTTGGGTTCGACTCTCGGTACCGGTGCATTTTTTTTTATAGATGAACTTTTTTTGAAGATGAACCCATGAGTAAAGTACTCTCGGTAATTTCGGGATTTATCCTCTCAGTCCGCACACAGTACCATTTTACTACCGAATTGTGCTCTTTATCCTCTCGTATGCCGATGTCCAGTTCTGGGTGTAGATGGCATTTTCAAGCTATAGCCATTTTAAGATTAATTTTATCTGAAAAATAGTGTCCATGATGTTTAGATTTTCAAAAAAATCCACATCCATGTCCATACTTCTATGTGGCTCAAAAGTTGCGGTTTTTGCCTGAAAAACATATTTATCAAAAATGCTCGAAAATTTAAAAAAAAATACGGATTTTGGGAAATAGATTTTTTTTGAAAAAATGTACTACAAAAATAGGCAAAAAATTTCGGTTGTACTATTTTTTCTGAATGGTCCTCACCAATACCTACAACTTTGCCGAAGACATCAAATCGATCAAGACATTCCTTCAAACATTACAAATTTGACACAAAAAGGGTGGATTTTTTTTATATCATGCTTTTTTTATATGCATGCTGCATGAATTCAGGCACAATCAAATGCAAAAAGGAAACTGTTGCAAGTGCTTTTTTGAGAAAGGCATCAATCATTGAGGTACACTAAATCCCCCATATGCGCTCTTTTTGGGGGGGCGCACACCGGGGGAGAGCGCAATTCGGGGGAGCGTTATTTCGGGGTTTGAGCGCAAACGGGGGGAGCGTTATTTCGGGGTTTGAGCGCAAATCGGGGGAGCGTTATTGCGGGGTTTTGGCGTAAAATGGGGTTTTCTTTTTAAATGTACTTTTTTTACATATAAATGAAACATTTGTATAAGGGGTCATCCACAAAACACGGATAAGGGGCCATCCACAAATCTGGGTATACAAGAACTCCCGGAAGTCATGCCTTAGATATCTACTTGATCAACGGGGGTCTATATGGGTGAACTAACCATCGGTATAGCTTCAGGTTGCTTCAGTGAACCACGATGGATATTCTGAGGTACGTTGGATTGTTATGGGTCCTCCAGGAACTCCCGGAAGTTATGATCTGATGATCTACCTGACCAACGGGGGTCTATATGGGTGTATTAACTATCGGTATAGCTTCAGGTAGCTTCAGTGAACCACGATGGATATCCTTCGCTATGTTGGATTGTTATGGGTCCTCCAAGAACTCCCGGGAGTTATGACCTGATGATCTACCTGATCAACGGGGGTCTATATGG
Organism: Culex quinquefasciatus; assembly: GCF_015732765.1. Taxonomy (NCBI): domain Eukaryota; kingdom Metazoa; phylum Arthropoda; class Insecta; order Diptera; family Culicidae; genus Culex; species Culex quinquefasciatus. Next base: position 106,600,315 of record NC_051861.1, read on the forward strand.
GTGTATTAACCATCGGTATAGCTTCAGGTAGCTTCAGTGAACCACGATGAATACCCTTCGCCATGTTGGATTGTTATGGGTCCTCCAGGAACTCCCGGGAGCTATGACCTGATGATCTACCTGATCAACGGGGGTCTATATAGGTATATTAACCATCGGTATAGCTTCAGGTAGCTTCAGTGAACCACGATGGATATTCTGGGTTACGTTGGATTGTTATGGGTCCTCCAGGAACTCCCGGAAGTTATGACCTGATGATCTACCTGATCAACGGGGGTCTATATTGGTATATTAACCATCGGTATAGCTTCAGGTAGTTTCAGTGAATCACGATGGATACCCTTCACCATGTTGGATTGTTATGGGTCCTACAGGAACTCCCGGAAGTTATGATCTGATGATCTACCTGACCAACGGGGGTCTATATGGGTGTATTAACTATCGGTATAGCTTCAGGTAGCTTCAGTGAACCACGATGGATATCCTTCGCTATGTTGGATTGTTATGGGTCCTCCAAGAACTCCCGGAGTTATGATGACCTGATGATCTACCTGATCAACGGGGGTCTATATGGGTGTATTAACCATCGGTATAGCTTCAGGTAGCTTCAGTGAACCACGATGAATACCCTTCGCCATGTTGGATTGTTATGGGTCCTCCAGGAACTCCCGGGAGCTATGACCTGATGATCTACCTGATCAACGGGGGTCTATATAGGTATATTAACCATCGGTATAGCTTCAGGTTACTGCAGTGAACCACGATGGATATTCTGGGGTACGTTGGATTGTTATGGGTCCTCCAGGAACTCTTCACTGAAGTTACCTGAGCTATACCGATGATTAATTCATCCATATAAACCTCCGTTGATCTGGCAGATATCCAGGTCATGACTTCCAATAGTTCCTGGACCACCTATAACAATCCAACGTACCTCAGAGTATCCTTCGTGGTTCAGTGAAGCTACCTGAAGCTATACCGATGGTTAACACACCCATATAGACTCCCGTTGATCAGGTAGATCATCAGGTCATAACTCCCGGAAGTTCCTGGAGGACCCATAACAATCCAATGTAATCCAGAATATATCCATCGTGGTTCACTGAAGCTACCTGAAGCTTTACCGATGGTTAATACACCCATATAGACCCCGTTGATCAGGTAGATCATCAGGTCATAACTCCCGGGAATTCTTGGAGGAACCATAACAATCCAACATAGCGAAGGATATCCATCGTGGTTCACTGAAGGTACCGGCAGCTATACCGATGGTTAATATACCCATATAGACCCGCGTTGATCAGGTAGATCATCAGGTCATAACTCCCGGGAGTTCTTGGAGGACCCATAACAATCCAACATAGCGAAGGATATCCATCGTGGTTCACTGAAGCTACCTGAAGCTATACCGATAGTTAATACACCCATATAGACCCCCGTTGGTCAGGTAGATCATCAGATCATAACTTCCGGGAGTTCCTGTAGGACCCATAACAATCCAACATGGTGAAGGGTATCCATCGTGATTCACTGAAACTACCTGAAGCTATACCGATGGTTAATATACCAATATAGACCCCCGTTGATCAGGTAGATCATCAGGTCATAACTTCCGGGAGTTCCTGGAGGACCCATAACAATCCAACATGGCGAAGGGTATCCATCGTGATTCACTGAAGCTACCTGAAGCTATACCGATGGTTAACACACCCATATAGACCCGCGTTGATCAGGTAGATCATCAGATCATAACTTCCGGGAGTTCCTGTAGGACCCATAACAATCCAACATGGTGAAGGGTATCCATCGTGATTCACTGAAACTACCTGAAGCTATACCGATGGTTAATATACCAATATAGACCCCCGTTGATCAGGTAGATCATCAGGTCATAACTCCCGGGAGTTCTTGGAGGACCCATAACAATCCAACGTACCCCAGAATATCCATCGTGGTTCACTGAAGCTACCTGAAGCTATACCGATGGTTAGTTCACCCATATAGACCCCCGTTGATCAAGTAGATATCTAGGGCATGACTTCCGGGAGTTCTTGGATACCCAGATTTGTGGATGGCCCCTTATCCGTGTTTTGTGTATGACCCCTTATACAAATGTTTCATTTATATGTAAATAAAGTACATTTAAAAAGAAAACCCCATTTTACGCTAAAACCCCGCAATAACGCTCCCCCGATTTGCGCCCATTAGAGCGTTATTTGGGGGGAGCGTTATTTCGGGGTTTGAGCGCAATTCGGGGGGCGCAAAACGGGGGAGGCGCAATCGGGGGGAGCGTATTTAGGGGATTTAGTGTAGTTTAAATATGCTCATTGAAATATTGATGATCGTGTTTGGATTAGTAAAGTTTTATATTTTTTAATTTTTTGTTAGCGAATCGTTCTGGCATTGATCCCATATCCCAACGAGATAGTTCTGGACTTATTAAAATTCCAAAATTATTGCAAACCCATTAACTCTAAGTTAAACTTACTTCAGGATACCGAGGGGAAATTCCCTTATCCTTTTTAAAAAGAGAAGCATCAACAATTCTCGTTTTCCAAGTCCCCTATCCTTATCCCCTGGTGTATGGTGGAAAAGGGAGCGGCCTGCAATGGACGGTTGTCATTGTGTTGAGAAGCTGGTTCATTCTTCAAGACTGAATATGAAAATATTAATATTTTACAAATAATATAGTTATGAAAAAAATAAAATAAAAAAACGTTGCAATCTTTTTTCTAATTGAGAATAGACACAACCCAAAACAAGAGAAATTAATTATCTAACCAAACTAACCTTCAAATGCCTCCCTCCCGCAAGTCAAGTGGAAGCCCCTTCCCGGCTGCAGAAGCAGTGGCTCGCGCAAAATTAATTTACCACCTGCCAAGCCAAGTGACGGGGGTGGTGTTGACTGCGCGAGTTTTCGCTACAAGTCCAAGCTATTTCGCTCCACTCTAATGAACTTTGGACAAGCCAGCCAGCCAGCGAGCAAGCAATATTGCGAATGACTGCTGCTGAGCTGGTTGGGCTTAGAACTTCCCGGAAACTTTGCTCGCTCAATTTCATTACTACTCACCTTTTGCTAGTAACTGTTTCCGGCATAACCCGGTGAGGGAGAGGGACGGGAGGAGACTTTCCGGTGAAATAATCTGTTTACTGAAAGAACGTTCATCTTCTTCCGGGGGGGATGATAAGTAAAGTCCTGGTTGGTGTCGTAGTTCGCAGAAGTAAAATAATGCTGTTATTCGAAGCTGTTACGTTTACGGCATCTCCTGGGAAGGAGAAATGCATAACTTAAGGATGAAGCAACTCATGCATTCGAAATGCACGCAGTAGAGCGGAAAATATGCATCGATTTATGTGCATTTTCTACGAAGCAAGGCTTTCTTTCAAATCGTTCATTCAACCGTGCCAAGTTCTTTCTCTGACGGGATTTATTTTGAACCAGGTTTTCTTTTCATCGCAAAAATTGACAGCATTCTTCTTTTTTTTTGTGTGTGTTTTTGGAATATTATATCTTTCCACTTTTGTGCTACATTATTTTACAGCTAGTTCTATGTATTTTCACTGCACTACGTGATCTCACTATTGATTTTATGACCTATTTTAATGTAGTTTCAAATAATTTCAGTATACCTAAAGTGATTCTAAATGTCTAGCATGCTGACTTTGCTGAGGCGGTGGTGGTGCTAATCGCTTTCTTTTTCTAAAGGGTGCTTTCCAGCAGATGATTGTTTTAATGGTACATTGTTGAACCTTTTCTGTTAAGCTGGTTTGTTTGCCAGTGGAAATTTAGTTCAATTGTGCGGTGGTAATGCTGAATTTTATTTAGAAAAGCATAGAAGAGAGCTTTCCGGAAATTAGGTGGAATATTTTGCCTACACGTTTTTTTTATACTTGTGAAGCCATCAGTCTAGATTACATAAATACTTTAATGGAATAACATATGGTAATGCTCTTGTTTTTTTTTTCAAATAATTCATTTATATAACAATTTCATTTTTATTTTTACTTAATATACAAATCATGTCAACAATTTCAGAACAAATTTTCTTAATTAAGATAATTGTAAATTCTCAAACAAATAAATTCATCAAAATTTAGTTTTTGAACTTTTCGTATTGATTTAGCATCAATCTCAATAAGTGTGTATTAAAACATTGTTTGCAAATGCGATGTAAAACAAATTACTTTTCATTTAGTTCACGAATGTTTAATGTTTAATGTTTAATGTTTAATGTTTAATGTTTAATGTTTAATGTTTAATGTTTAATGTTTAATGTTTAATGTTTAATGTTTAATGTTTAATGTTTAATGTTTAATGTTTAATGTTTAATGTTTAATGTTTAATGTTTAATGTTTAATGTTTAATGTTTAATGTTTAATGTTTAATGTTTAATGTTTAATGTTTAATGTTTAATGTTTAATGTTTAATGTTTAATGTTTAATGTTTAATGTTTAATGTTTAATGTTTAATGTTTAATGTTTAATGTTTAATGTTTAATGTTTAATGTTTAATGTTTAATGTTTAATGTTTAATGTTTAATGTTTAATGTTTAATGTTTAATGTTTAATGTTTAATGTTTAATGTTTAATGTTTAATGTTTAATGTTTAATGTTTAATGTTTAATGTTTAATGTTTAATGTTTAATGTTTAATGTTTAATGTTTAATGTTTAATGTTTAATGTTTAATGTTTAATGTTTAATGTTTAATGTTTAATGTTTAATGTTTAATGTTTAATGTTTAATGTTTAATGTTTAATGTTTAATGTTTAATGTTTAATGTTTAATGTTTAATGTTTAATGTTTAATGTTTAATGTTTAATGTTTAATGTTTAATGTTTAATGTATAATGTTTAATGTTTAATGTTTAATGTTTAATGTTTAATGTTTAATGTTTAATGTTTAATGTTTAATGTTTAATGTTTAATGTTTAATGTTTAATGTTTAATGTTTAATGTTTAATGTTTAATGTTTAATGTTTAATGTTTAATGTTTAATGTTTAATGTTTAATGTTTAATGTTTAATGTTTAATGTTTAATGTTTAATGTTTAATGTTTAATGTTTAATGTTTAATGTTTAATGTTTAGGCCGCCCCCCCCCCTTTAAAATTGGTTTGAAAAATCAGGGGATCAAAATATTTTTTCAAAAAAATATCAAAATTTCAATGGAAATAGAAGTCTAATCAACTGAGAACAATCTTAAATGCCTTTCTGCATTGATAATCATATTTAACATGTTTGGTCTCGTTTGAAAATATTTTGAACTTTTATGAAATTACATTGTGCAGCACCGCAAAAACTTTTTTATTCGCAAAAATAAAATTAAAAATTTTAAGTTATGCATGTTTAATGTTCGGTGTGTTTAACAAATTTTAAGATTTTAGAATTTTAGATTTTTAGATTTTTAGATTTATAGATTTATAGATTTTTAGATTTTAAGATTTTTAGATTTTTAGATATTTAGCTGTCAGATTTTTAGATTTTTAGATTTTTAGATTTTTAGATTTTTAGATTTTTAGATCTTTAGATTTTTAGATTTTTAGATTTTTAGATTTTTAGATTTTTAGATTTTTAGATTTTTAGATTTTTAGATTTTTAGAATTTTAGATTTTTAGATTTATAGATTTATAGATTTTTAGATTTTTAGATTTTTAGATTTTTAGATTTTTAGATTTTTAGATTTTTAGATTTTTAGATTTTTAGATTTTTAGATTTTTAGATTTTTAGATTTTTAGATTTTTAGATTTTTAGATTTTTAGATTTTTAGATTTTTAGATTTTTAGATTTTTAGATTTTTAGATTTTTAGATTTTTAGATTTTTAGATCTTTAGATTTTTAGATTTTCAGATTCTTGGATTTTTAGATTTTTAGATTTATAGATTTATAGATTTTTAGATTTTTAGATTTTTAAATTTTAGGACTTATAAAAAAATGAAAAAATGTATTCCAGAATGAATATGATTCTTTACCTTAAAGTCTAGAAGGAAAACAAAAGTTGAATTTCAGTTTAAGCTGAAATTGTTTTATCTTATGTCATCAAATCATATTTAAAATGTCATACCGTAAGGAACACTATGACTAGAGAAAAGACATCGCAATCCAAAAATACCAATTGACGCAGGAAAGCTATCAAACGGTGCACATCCTGGAAAAATCGTTTGACTGCTTTCCTCTCCATCAAAGTAAACTCTTCTCTAATTTATCACAATTCGCTTCCTCACACGCGCGAACAACAACTACTTCTACGATGACGTCACACTACAATAACACCACGACTACTAGATGCTCGGTTTGGGCGAAGGCGTCCGATCGATGTAGTCCAAGCTGTCCTGCTGGGCCTGCTGCGATGGTGACTTGGCCCGCCCATTCGCTTCCCCGCTGCTACTGTCGCCATTCGGTGTCTTGGCCGCCCCATTCGTGTCCTGCGGCAGCTGCTCCACCGGTGGCGCCCCCTCGCTGATCGTGGCCAACCGTGCCCCGTTGGACTCGGACCGCGACACCACCTCCGAGCTGGCCATCGCCTCGTCCAGCTCCTGCTGCCAGTCCGATTCCTTCTTCTCCATGGCTTTTCGCTTCTGCTCCTTGAAGCGGTTGTACACGAGGAACTGCTTCAGCAGCTGGGCGTCCAGCTGGCTGAGCTGGTCCTGGTTGGAGTTGTCCCGGTGGATCGAGCGCTGCTTGGCGAGCCGTTTCTTCTTTTTGTGCAGCGGCTTCGTCTCGATGATCATCTCTTCCAGCTCCAGGCTGGGGTCGCAGTTGAGGTGATCCTTGGAGGGTTTGAACGGCGGGTTGGTCTTTTTGGCCAGCACGTGCTCGAAGCTCATCGAGCGCAGAAACTTGGTCTGCTGGAGCTCGCGCTGGCTGCTGATGCGGGCCCCAGGGTGGACGCTGAGGAGCTGTTGCGGGAGGGAAAGGGAAAAGGATTATTTTTTAAAAAGTTTGTAACATTTTTAACATCAATTCGAGCCATGATTATTCTTATAAGCCAAATTTGAGTGGTTGACTGCCTGTTTAATCAACGAGGTATTAGACTGTGACAAACAAACAAACTCGCACTTTTCGTGTTTGACAGTTTGTAAACTGCCAAACAGTAAGAAAGAGCGAGTTTGTTTTTTTGTTTGTCTTAATCTAATATCTTCTTCACCAAACGAACATTATCAATCTTTAGGGTCATATTTGCCGGATAAGATATTTCCAGAACTTTTAAAAGCATTTTTGACGTCATTATTTGAGGTCATCGACAAAAAAAAAATGTGAAAATCGTCGAAAGACGCAGCTTTTTTGACCACTCTAAATCGGCTAAGACACCCCTAATCGTAAATAAAAATACAGGCAATTTTAGCCAGGGTTTCAGTTTCACTTAGAACAACACATCCCGATCAGACGGAAATAACCTGGGATTTTTGGATTGGATTGTTATTGTAAAACGTCTTTGTTATTTTAACAACTAATTCAATCATCCCAATAACAGTTGGAGGTATTCTTCCATAACAAAAAATGTTATTCCAAAGTTGTTTTGGCTTTCAACCAATATCAGACCAATAACACATTTTGTTATGATAACATAAACTGCTATTAATCCTTTATGAGCAGTTCTCTACGGAATCGGTCTTTTTTCTTTAATTTTAATTTTTATTTTTAATTCGGCTTAAACTTTTTAGGTGCCTTCGGTATGCCCAAAGAAGCCATTTTGCATCATTAGTTTGTCCATTTAATTTTCCATACAAATTTGGCAGCTGTCCATACAAAAATTTGAAGGAATTCCTTTTGAATGGAATTTTTTGATCGATTTGGTGTCTTCGGCAAAGTTGTAGGTATGGATATGGACTACACTGAAAAAAATGATACAAGGTAAAAAAAAATTGGTGATTTTTTATTTAATTTTTTGTCACTAAAACTTGATTTACAAAAAAAACTTTATTTTTTATTTTTTGACATGTTTTAGAGGACATCAAATGCCAACTTTTAAGAAATTTCCATTATGGGCAAAAAATCTTTTACCGAATTATGATTTTTTGAATCAATACAATTTTTTTCAAAAAAACCAAATATTGGTCGCAAAATTTTTTTAATTTCATTTTTTGATGTAAAATTGAATTTGTTATCAAAAAAAAAAGTGAAATTTTGATAAAGTGCACCGTTTTCAAGTTATAGCCCAGGGGTGACCAAAGTATGGCCCGCAAGGTGATTTTTTATGGCCCGCGGACCCATTATGAATGATCATGTAAAATGGCCCTTTGACCATTCGTTAAGTGTTTCTTTTTAAATTTAGTTTAAGTTTTTAAGTTTAAGTTTTTTTTAAACTTTTCTGTCAAGTTTTCATTTTTTTTAATACAAAACTATTGATCAATTCATAAATAATATAAAATATTTTGGTCCCCATAATACGACATAAATATTTATTTCCAAAAATCAATCTAATCTTAATTATTTAAGACATTTTAATGTGAATGAAAATTGTAAATTTCATTAAATTTTCCATTAAATATTTTATTAAACGTTCAAATTTGACTAAGATAGAAAACTATAATAGCAAAAATATATGTATTCCATATTATTTCTCAAACTTACATTGAACTTAAATACCTTCAATCTCAGGATTAGAACTCATGACAGTTGGATAACGAATATAATTGACTACCAACTTATTCAGAAAAAATATGTTTAATTCGGGTAAAACAAGGATGTCGCAAATATTTTTTCAATTTTTAACATCCTCCGCCACCTGCCTCCTTTAAAAATTATATGCAAAAAAAGTGTTTATAAAAAACATCAAAATTTCAATGAAAATTTTAGTGCAATCAGCTGGTCTCATTTTGAGCATGTTTTATTTATTCAAAATTAATTTAAATTCTGGAAAAAAATCTTAAAATATTTGCATCGACTGAATTATTGGAAAATAATTTCGCTACGATTTTTAATTTGTAACACTTAATTTAAAGATAGCCGTTATATATTTTTTCATGTTACAAATTTCAAAGAATAGACAAGGACTATGGTTTTCAAATACCTAAAACAATAAAGGCAATAGAAATATTGAAATCTATAATTTTCTGTTTTCTATTATATTTTTGTTTACCATAATAATGTAAAAAAAACATAAATAAAAAAAAAACTTTAGATGATTTTCCATTGTTTTTTGTCTTTTAAATTAATATAAAGCAATATCATTTTAATAAATACACTGTTGTTCATTTGTCCCGCAAGCTTATTTGAGCTTCAAATTTGGCCCGACATCCTTAAACTTTAAGCACCCCTGTATAGCCATTTTTATGTAACTTTTTTCAAAATAGTCGCAGTTATTGATTTTTTTTTAAATATTGCCCATGTTTGCGCACTTTTGAAAAAAATATTTTTGAAAAGCTTAGAAAATTTTCTATACTTTCCTTTTTTAACTTTGTTGATACGACCCTGAGTTGCTGGGATTTTGCCATGCAAAGGTTTAAAAACAGAAAAATTGATGTTTTCTAAGTCTCACCCAGACATCCCACCATTTTCTTATGTCGATATATCAGCAACAAATGGTCTGATTTACAATGTTAAAATTTGAAACATTCGTGAAATTTTCTGATCTTTTCGAAAAAAATATTTCTAAAAAATTTAAATCAAGACTAACATTTCCAAAAGACCAAACATTCAATATTACGCCCTATTAAAACTAGTCCTGATTAAAAAAATCCCTATTTAAACTAGTCCTGATTTAAATTTTTGAACATAAAATTTTTTTTTTAATTTTTTTAGCAATGATTTGTTATACTTGATATTTTTTGTATTTTCTTTTGTTGAAATTCTTCCATGAATGAGCATATTTCTTGAATAATTATGTTTTGTATTTTATGATATGGATTAAACTTTTTGTGTGAACTTTTTCGATGGCCATAGAAGTCATTTGGCTTCAGAGCAATTTTTATGAAATGGGTCTTTTTAAAAATTTTAATTTTTATATTTTTTTAATCTGGCTGAAATTTTTATTATGCTTTTGGGAATCTATGACATTTCCCCGAAACCCATATTACCGAAGGGACATTTCCCCGAATGCCACTTCCCCGAAAAGACACTTCCCCTAATAGTCATTTCCCCGAATTCCATTTACCCGAATTTCCCATTTCTCCTAATCGTCCACATCCCCGAATGCCATTTTCCCGAATGAGCCACAATCCCGAATGCCACTTACCCGATTAGTCATATCCCTGAATAGTCATTTCCCTGAATGCCATTTATTTGAATGCCATTTCCCTGAATGCCATTTCCCCGAACGCGGTCAAGCGGAAATGCCCGGTGCCCCGGAAGAAAAAAAATGATGAAGAAAAAAAATGTTGACATTTTTTATCACATCAAACAACATATTTAAAGGTTCGTATTGGCCTTGAATGATCAACTTTCTTTTTGGCTTCATTCAGAACAGACGTAGCATTTTAGGGGGGATTCAACACAAAATCAAATACAATGAATATTGTTACAGACCTTTTTTTTATACATATATTTTCAAAACAAATACTTTTTTCTTATAGACATGATAATAATAATGCAATAGAAGTTTTGTTATTTTTTATGATTCAAAAAACATACCCTGCGATTTTCGTAGTACAGAACCCCGTACACACTTATCATTTTATTCACATTGCTGGTTTGGGATTTGGCGAAAAGTATAATCAACAAAAACTTTAAATAAAATTTGAACCAGCCTTATGTACCTATTTGTCTGATTTTTGGGTTCTTTGACAAAATTCGAAAAAAGACAAATTTCCTTGCAAATTTCTCAAAAAACAACATCTAATTATGCGGTTGAATAGAAATGTTAATTGAACAAAAAAAAATCTAGTACAGTCCAGACTTGATTATCCGAAGGCTTCGGAAAAATTTCACTTCGGATAATCGAATCACGAAAAAAAAAAATAAAAAAATTTATGCCTATTTTTTATTGTCGAGCGTATGTCCCCTAAACTACGTTAAAGTGATTTAGAACTTTTATATCCAAGGCCAATATGGCGGTGTTGAAATATTGAAAAAAAAAACCCTTTTATTATTCAATAGGCAATCAACTATTCAAATTTGACAAGAAAAAGAAGAAAAAAACGAAAACAAAATTTTGTTTTTAATTCGATTATTCGAAGTCCCATACAAACCTTCGGATAATCGAACTTCGGATAATCGAAACTTCGGATAATCGAGTCTGGACTGTAATTGGGTCCTAAAATTAAGCTTAAGAGCGAGTTTTTCACCAATGTGTAACAGGTCGTATCGAGGTGCTCCGATTTGGATGAAACTTTCAGCGTTTGTTTGTCTATGCATGAGATGAACTCATGCCAAATATGAGCCCTCTACGACAAAGGGAAGTGGGGTAAAACGGGCTTTGAAGTTTGAGGTCAAAAAAACATAAAAAATCTTAAAATTGCTCGCATTTCCGTAGAACTTCATCAATTTAAACTCTCTTAGACGCATTCGAATGGTCTTTTGAAGCCCTTCAAAATGTGCTATAGACATCCAGGATTGGTTTGACTTTTTCTCTTAGTTTTTGCAAATTACTGTCAAAAATGGATTTTTTTAAAACCTTAATATCTTTTTCCAACAGCCTCCAACACCCATACTCCTATAGGTCAAAAGATAGGCAATTTCATGGACTATAAGCCTATGGTATTAACTTTTTGGCCAATCACAGTTTTTCTCATAGTTTTTCAATTTTTCTAGAACAAACAATTTACAACGTTAGTTTTTGCCCTGTAGGCTTCCATAGCGGCACTTTTTGGTCTCAATTTTGTCATATTCGGAATTCCTGGACAATTTCACGTAAATTAGAAGTATTGGAGTTGTAATATGAAAATTTAAATTTAAATAAACGGCAATTGGCGTAAGTGTCACTTCGGGGAAATGGCATTCGGGAAAATGGCCGATTAGGGGAAATGATATTCGGGGAAACGGCATTCGGGAATGTAGCTGATTAGGGGAAGTGGTATTTGGGGATGTGGCCATTTAGGGGAAATGATTTTCGGGGAAATGGCATTCGGGGAAATGAGCTAGACCCCCTTATCCAGAACCTACAAGTTTGCTGAAAAGACCAAATCGATAAAAAAAATCCTTCAAAATTAACTGATTTTTTTTTTCATAAATCGTTTTTGCTGCCAAATTGGCCAAAAAAAAGTTTCAGCCGGATTAAAAAACACAAAAAATCGAATGAACAAAATCGCAGAAAATTTCTCAACAATTTCATTGTTACCAATTTTCAGAACTTAGATCTTTATTAAATTTGGAAAAAAGTTCCCGAAGACACCATTTTTTTTAGGACTTTTTGCAAAAAATTTGAAGAAAAAAAAATCAATTACTCAAATTTTTTATTGTGTTCATGAATTTTCCGTGACCACCCTAGCCCACATTCATCACAATTAAATTCCAACTTTTAACCCCAGCAAACGAAACCCGCACTGCCAGCAAAGTTAATCAAAAGTAGCTCACGGCCGGGAGGCAACTTCACTCTTAACCCTAAACAAATCGCGCTTACGACTCTTTGCCATGCAAAAGTTGCAAAAAAAAACTCCACGGGATTTATCGCGTGCCAGCTGCTCGCAATTTTACACTACATTGTATGAGTCGGAAACGCCATGCCCCAGAACCCAACTTACGTCAGGCTGGATGAAAAATGGGATTCTCATTTTAATCGCCCCACGCCAGCAATTAGATTATGCCTGACCCCAAACACACACCACCCACATTGTACCCCCACCGGAAGTGAAATCAACGGGAGCCCTTTTGAAACAAATGAGAAAGTTTAAAAATCAGGTGTAGCCAGGGCCAAACAGGCGATCCTTTTGTTATGGTGAATTGACCTTTTTTTGGGATATCGATAAAATTTAAGAAATTTCGTCAAAATTTCTTTAAAAATCGTTTTTTTTGTTCTTTTAGAAAGAGACAAAAAATTACACTAAATTTCAGCATCAAGAAATGAGTTCAACCTTGAGAACCCACACCCTTTCACAATTTGCCCGGCGAGCCGTGTGTGCTAATGGGTGATTGTTTCGGTTGTTACCGGTTTTGCCACGCGGTGTTGGCGAGGGTGGAAGAAAGGTGAGCACGGAAATTAAAAATAATTGCAGATAATTGCATTCTGATGCAACAAGCCGGTACACGGTATCATGGTTTCGTGAAATGCAATCGGAAGTCGAACTGTGCCGGAGGTTGTTATTTCGTTTAATGTTAACGTGAAGGGGAGGGGCAATAAGTGGTGCACGCGATGCTATTGCTGCTTGGAAGAATTTCAGCGATGAGAATAAAAAGTATCAAAATTGATAGGATTGTTTGCGCTTAACATTGTAACATACAATTTAAAATGTGAGCAATTCTCTTTGTTTCCGCAAGTCGACTTTTCATTGTCACCACAATCCGTGATTTCTCAGCTCAACGATTTGAATAAACGTTGTCCATCGATTCCTTAGGTCCATACAACCCTTTTTGCATCATTTGTTTGCCATACAAGTGTCCATAAGAGTTTGGGGACCGTTAGGGTGGTCCAGATCCGGGTACCACCCGGTGCTATTCCCTGAAATCAACAATTTACCAATCATTACTTTAAATTCAAAATTTGAGCTCATGATGAGCTAGTGATGGGTCAATCTTTAATTTCAGGAGGTAACACGGTGGATTTGGACCACCCTACTGTATAAAGAAAATTGCTATGGAAATATTTGAAAATCTTTATTTTGTGGAGGAATTTTCTAATAAATATGGTGTCTTGGGAAATATGCAGGTTATGACTATTTGGATAAATTGCAAGGTTGTTATCGATAAAATTATCGAGGCTCAATAACGGTAGTTCCATCTTTATCGTTATCGTTATTTTAAAATTGTGGACGATACCTAATTTTTTTTAATATTTATAAAATCGACTAATTCAATCATATCATGTTGAATTTTCAATGCTTTCACTAAAAATATACATATTTTTTTAAATCTGGTAGGGTAATTCTCTACCAACTCACACGAAATCGGGAAAAGTTGCCCCGACCCCTCTTCGATTTGCGTGAAACTTTGTCCTAAGGGGTAACTTTTGTCCCTGATCACGAATCCGAGGTCCGTTTTTTGATATCTCGTGATGGAGGGGTGGTACTACCCCTTCCATTTTTGAACATGCGAAAAAAGAGGTGTTTTTCAATAATTTTTAGCCTGAAACGGTGATGAGATAGAAATTTGATGTCAAAGAGACATTTATGTAAAATTAGACGCTCGATTTGATGGCGTACTCAGAATTCCGAAAAAACGTATTTTTCATCGAAAAAACACTAAAAAAGTTTTAAAAATTCTCCCATTTTCCGTTACTCGACTGTAAAAAAAAGAGTCATTTTTTCATCTAAAACAAAATTTTTCATTTTAAAATTTTGTGTTTTTTCTAACTTTGCAGGGTTTTTTTTAGAGTGTAACAATGTTCTACAAAGTTGTAGAGCAGACAATTACAAAAATTTATATATATATAGACACAAGGAGTGTGCTTATAAACATCACGAGTTATCGCGATTTTACGAAAAAAAGTTTTGAAAAAGTTACTTTTTGCGTTTCTCCTTGTTTCGTCGTCCGTGTCTGTCGCGGGTGACCATGAACGGCCATGATCGATGACGACCAACTTTTTAAAAACTTTTTTTCGTTAAATCGCGATTGCTCGTGATGTTTATGAGCAAACCCCTTATGTCTACAAAAAAAATTGTAATTGTCTGCTCTACAACTTTGTAGAACATTGTTATACTCTAAAAAATAACTCTGCAAAGTTAGAGAAAACACGAAATTTTAAAATGCAAAATTTTGTTCTAATTGAAAAAATGACCCTTCTGGGTCAATGTAGATTCGAAAAGTACGTTAAATTTCCCTTAAAATGACATGTTCCAAATTTTTTACAGTCAAGTAACGGAAAATGAGAGAATTTTTAAAACTTTTTTAGTGTTTTTTCGATGAAAAATACGTTTTTTTCAGAATTCAGAGTACGCCATCAAATCGGGCGTCTAATTTTACATAAAAGTCGCATGTTCAAAAATGTTCAAAATAGCAATTTTCGTAATTTTTCGCAACAACCACTTTTTTCATAAAATCCTATCTCCGTGACATTTCATCCGATTTAAGCAGTCTTAGACGCAAAAAAAAGGTGATTAATTTGGCTATTTGAGAAAAATAGTAAGAAGTTTCAAAAATGTAGCTTAGCATTTGAAAAGGTCGTATGAAAACTTAAAATGCTGTTTTGAAGGTCTCGGGACCAAAGAGCCAATGTCTGAAAATATTTTTATCGGATTCCTCGGAAAATTTCACATAACATATCAAAAAATGGTGAAGTTATGTTTCCGATACTCTGAGATATGATTTTTTGAAAATAAAAACTGCGTTTTTCGACGCGCCACGCGCAAAAATGGAAAATTGACGAAAACGGAAAAAATCGACTTTTTTCACTAAAACTGCGATAACTTGAACATTTCAGCGATGTTAGGATACCAAAAGTTGCGTATTTCAATTACGAAAATTTTGGTACCCTTTTTTTTGAAACTTCTTACTATTTTTCTCAAATAGCCAAACTAATCACCTTTCTTTTGCGTCTAAGACAGCTAAAATCGGATGAAATGGTGCGGAGTTATGATTTTTAGAAAAAAGTGGTTTTTGCGAAAATCAACGAAAATTGCCATTTTTCGAACCACCCTAACACGACGTGGGTCACCGTAATTGCCAAACAAAAAAATACGGGTCTAATTATGTCGGCCAAGGATCCCCCAGAAAAAAATTGAGCTCGATCGGAGAACTTTTTATTCGAATCATGCTGTTTTCGTGGGGAATTGCTTCTTAGTGAAAACATGATATGATATGGTTGAATTAATCAATATTAGAAAGATTTTATAAATGAATCATCGTCAATTATTGGCGGGTTATCGCCGATGGAATTATCGAATTAAACCATAACGATAACGATAGATTATTGTTATCAACCCGACGATAATGATTACCATTATCGTAAACGTCAGACGATAATATTATCGACGATGATTTTATCAATTATCAACCTTGATAAATTGGCACATGAAAAAAACTGAATTGCGGACAAAAAATCGCAAAAACCATTTTATTTTTATTTTTTATAAATATGTTTCAGTGGACCATGAGTGCCAACTTCTAAGTTAAACGTTTAGACAAGTTATGTTTTTTTAAATAATGATTTTTAGAAAGTTTGGAAATAAATTCCATGTAAAATTCCAAATTAGTTTAAGATGTATGGGAAATATACCCTTTCTAACCAAACACTCATCTTCCTCATATGGAGAGTTTGATGCTCGAGTAAAGCTCCAAAAGCAGTATTTAGGCTATAAACTTACCAGCAACAGCATCGCCTCAAGTAAGCACGCAAATTTATGCCATTTACTGGCCAAAAAGGTCAAATTGAATGCACTTCTCATTTTGCTGACACACACATCCAAACGCAAGATGAGAGCTCAACTGTTTAACGAAAGTCGCCATCAATATCTTTTCACTGGCACTAGCGTTTTCAAAGCGATTAAGTTTTGAAATTGCTTCCAACTACCGGCAACATGTTATTTAGAGCATTAGTTAGTCACTCACTTGAAAAATAATCCCGAAACATGTAAATAATTAGCAAGCGCCATCAAAAAAACAAACGCGTTAAGTCTTTTGACGTTTCAATTTGGACTACCCATTCCAATCGAAGGCTGAAGAAAACCGAGCGAGAAGCGGAGGCAAATAAAGAACAAAGGGTGGCCATCAACACCACCAGCAGCGCCTGTTGGAGTGAGCCAGTGATGCCAGGAAACTTTCTCTATAAATGCTACTTGTTCGCTTAAAATTTCATCGTAATTGGCAGCACTAAGCAGACCCAAAAAAGCGCTGGAAGAAAAAAGAACGTAGCAGAAAATAGAAAAAAGGGCGTGGCCCAATGCATTCTCGTCTGATTAGAATACATTTGGGAAATATTTTTTTTTAAATGCTTGTAAAAGGAATAGAATAACTTTTGGTAGAAGTAAAAATAAACAGAAATGCTCACAAAAAGTTGCTCTACTCATTGGTATATTTGGTTTTAGTAAATTTCAAGTAACTCTCCAGATTATCCAGTATAATTCAAACACGACCGCTTATTAGGATTAAAATGGGTATATTTCCCCTACTTGTTGGATTTTTGATTTAATCCACTATTTCCAAGTAAATGACATTTTAAGGTTGAAATTATAGGAAAAATCGAGTTTTTATAGTTATTCTTGCAAAAGTGCACATTCTCGTTTGTTTAAAAAAAAATGTTCCCAATCTTTGGTTACTTGCTATCCATTCGGTCCTTTATTTTCAATCAATGATGTTTTGGAAAATATTGATCCAATTTTTAATGTTAAATTTCTAAACCTTTTGAAAAAAATATTATCATTTTAAACAAACTTGTGCTTAAAAATAGCTAAAATCGAATTATTTAAACCTTTTGAAATAAAAGTTGTGCTTTTAAAAATCTCAAAATATTGTCTTCAAAGGGTTGAGAAGACTTCACACCAGTTCTACTTACTATATTGCTAAAATTAAAAATTGATCAATAGTTTCAAAGGTCGCATGGAAAGACATTCGTACAATCATAATTCCAAGCTTCAATATTACTATTCCCAAAAAAATTTAAAATAAACTTCGTAATCGATCACGGTTGTAAAGTGTTAACAAAAAGTAAACTTCCTTCCTTACCTTCCCGAGAAGATCGATGAACGCGTCGCTCCAGTGCCGCGGAAAGTGGGGCTGGGTGTTCAGGACGTTCTTCACCTCGACGAGCGGCGTCGACGAGTGCACCACGAACGGGCGCTGGCCGGAACGCATCTCGTACGCCACCACGCCCAGCGACCACCAGTCCACCGGGTAGCTGTATCCGGCTGGAATAAAAAAGATAGAAAACACGATTTAGTATTGCGGGTAGGTACTACTGCAGGACGATGGGGACGTGGGACGTAGAGCACAGAGTTTTCCCGGTACATTGCGTCAGTTTTGTGTGGCCCCCCCGGGGACATATCATGTCATGGGGAGAAATGCTATGAATGGGAACACGCCGGACAATGCCGGACCCGCTGACGGATGATTTTCAAAAAAAGGCTCAGCTGTTGTAAGCTTCAATTTGTCAAAAAAGGGAAATGTGCAGAAAAATCTGTAGTTCCGCTGACTGGATGTTTTTGTCCGGACCCGGTTTGATTGATAATGTTTATTTTTTAGCCTGCAGAAAGCACGTCCGACGAGTACAAAAGATGGTGGATGTTTTTGTAATGTTCCATGGAATCTCTATTACATATGACACAATCATTAGTGCAGATTACAATATTATTATATTTCTGTCAACTGCTGGAAAATTCCCCAGAATTCTCTAGAATTTCCCAATTTTATGCTTTTATGTGAGGTTGATTTATAGATAAAAATTTCATTTGAGCAACTCTCTACGAAATCGGCCGATTTCGACCATTTTTTTGTATTTTTCGATTTGACTTAAACTTTGTGGGGGCCTTCCCTATGACCAAATAAGCTATTTTGCGTCATTGGTTCACTCATACAAGTCTCCATGTAATTTTGGCTGCTGTCCATACAAAAATGGTATGTAAATATTCAACCAGCTGTAACTTTTGAGTGAATTTTCTGATCAATTTGGTGTCTTCGGCAAAGTTGTAGGTATTGTTGAGGACTTTTGAGAAAAAAGTAGGTACTCAGAAAAAAAATTTGCGGATTTTTTATCAACTTTTTTTTCACTAAAACTCAATTTCCCAAAATGCGTATTTTTTGATTTTCGAGATTTTTTGATATGTTTTAGGGGACAAAAATCCGCAACTTTTGAACCATAGAGAAACATGGTCTAAAAATCTGCCGCCGAGTTATGAATTTTTGAAAAAAAAACCGTGATTTTTGGAAGTTTTATGCAAAAACAAGTTTGACATTATTTATTAATGCAAAATTGAATTTGCAATCGATAAGTACTTTACAGATTTTTTGATAAAGGGCTCCGTTTTCAAGATATAGCCACCAAAAGTTTGATTTTAGCGAAATATTTGCAGTTTTTCAATTCTAAAAAATAGTAACCATGAGTGACCATTTCTAGAAATATTTTTTTTTTTAAAAGTTCAGAAAATTTGCTATAAAATTGTCTAAGAGACATTGAAGATTGGATCTCGGTTTGCTGAGATAGAGCCGCTTTAAGAAAAAGAAACACGAAAATTGAAGTTTTCTTAATCTCACCAAAATAACCCACCATTTTCTAATGACCATATTTCAGCAACTAATGGTCCAATTATCAATGTTAATACATGAAACATTCGTGAAATTTTCCGATCTTTTCGAAAAAAATATTTTGATTTTTTTTAAATCAAGACTAACATTTTAAAAGGGCCAAACATTGACGTTTGTGTTAGATTAGATTAGATTAGAAAAGGGCCAAACATTGAATATTACGCCCATTTAAAATGCTAGTCTTGATTAAAAAAAAACTCAAAATATTTTTTTCGAAAAGATCGGAAAATTTCACGAATGTTTCATGTATTAACATTGATAATCGGACCATTAGTTGCTGAGATATGGTCATTAGAAAATGGTTCAAAAGTTGCGGATTTTTGTCCCCTAAAACCAGACATGCATCCGCTCTAACTCCTCTTTTAGAAGAACTTGTTTGGCATTTCACGTAGAAGATACCCAGCATGTTGTGCCAGTGATTAGAAAGAAAAAAATAACAATACGCATTTTGGGAAATTGAGTTTTAGTGAAAAAAAAGTTGATTAAAAATCTGTAAATTTGTTTTTCCGTGTACCTTTTTTTTTCTCTCGAAAGTCCTCAACAATACCTACAACTTTACCGAAGACACCAAATTGATCAGAAAATTCACTCAAAAATTACAGCTGTTTGAATATTTACTTACCATTTTTGTATGGATAGCAGCCAAAATTGTATGGAGACTTGTATGGGTGAACCAATGACACAAAATAGCATATTTGGTCATAGGGAAGGCCCCCACAAAGTTTGAGCCAAATCAAAAAATACAAATAAAATCCATTTCCGGTTTTGGTACAGAATTGCTCATATGGTTGTCAGATCTTCAATCTTTTGGGCTTGTTGGAAAGGTCTTTTGATTACCTATCCAACGATGGGTTGCATGTAAGATCCGGACAACTTTTTCATCAAAATATTTGAGATCCGGCCTCAAAAAAGTGCATAAATAACACTTAAGTGCTCATAACTTTTGATGGGGTTGTTAGATCTTCAATCTTTTGAACGCGTTGGAAAGGTCTTGTTACAATAATTCTTTGCCGGCTACTCCTTGAGCTCAAGTAATAAGAAAAACAAGCACAAAATTCGTCTTTTAACATGTGTATTGAACCGATTGATGGTTGTGAGTGTGAGTGTGTGTGTGTGTGTGTGCGTACAACATCTTCCTGATGCTCTTCTTCTTGCTCTCTCTTTTCTTCTTCTTTCGTGCTCCACGCGCCCTTTCGGCATCTAGCATTTTTCCGTTTTCTTCTTCCTCCTTCTTTTTCCTTCCCCGGCTCTTCTCACTTTGCCTCCTCCTCTTGCTCTCTCACTTGCTCACCCTACGATCGCCAATTGCCGCGTGGCGAGCCGCCCTTGCCCGCGTCCGCGCGGGATTCTTCACCTAGGCCCGACCGGCCAACATTTCCACTTACGAGCACCGCCGCGGAGCAAGCGGATTCCACGTGCCTCCGCCGTCGTCCAAACTTTCTCCCCGCCTGCGTTGATCTTGCGGAGATTGTTCACTCCCAACATGCCACGCGCGCCGGCGTGTTTCGTCCAGTGATCCAAGGCAGCAGGCCGGCTCCGGTGCCGATTCGTCCCTTCGGTGCAAATATCGTCGTCCGTCATTTTTGGCCCTAGAATTTTCGTTTCCGTGAGCAAAAGGTGCAAAAGATGCTCACGTGCAGTAGATTTCATTACCTCGCCGGCGGACGGTGCCGGTTTTTCTTCCCGACGAGGGCCAGTCACTGTAGATATTTCTGAGGACGTGAACCTTGGGCGTCCTCCTGCGGGACTTCACAACTTTACGGCGGGGCGAGCACTTTTCGCGGAGCAGAACAACTGCGCACACGGTTTGTGTGGAACTTCTTCCACCGCACGACCGCTCCTCACGTTGGCGAACACTGAATGAGCTTTCCTTTTCAGCGGAAGTGAGCGCGCACGGCTGTGTGAGTGCACAGCGGCCAGACAATCTTGTCTGTCAAACAAGCAACGTTGACGTTCGCGTGGTAGCGGGGGGTGATTTACAAATTTCGCACAGACTTTTCACATCATAATATACAGACTAAACATAATTGCTATAGTCTTTCAAATACCTTTCTAACAATATGTAGTATAACGGAGTTTCTTACAAAAACAACCCTTTTTTACAATATTTCAAACTCTAGTCAAGTCGTTTTTTCAGCATTACTTTTGAAGTACTTTTCTAAACTTCATAAACGGTACAAATCGGTTCAGCCTGTTCGGAGATAATCGTGTGCATATTTTTCGGTGCACGGACTTACAGACATACACACGCACAGACATTTGTTCAGAATTTGATTCTGAGTCGATAGGTGTACGAGAAGGTGGGTTTACGAAGGCAAATAAAGAAGTTCATTTTTCGAGTGATTTTAAAGCCTTGCCTCAGTGAGGTGAGGAAGGCAAAAAGATTTTTAAACATAAGGGGTTTGCTTGTAAACATCACGAGTTATCACCATCTTAAGATTTTTTTTTTGTTTTTTTTTATCTGTATCTTAAGAACAAGAGTTCTAATTGATTTTGTGTTTTTTTTTTATATAAAACTCTCGTGAAGCATGATTAAGCAAGAGGATTTCTGGAAAGTATAAAACTAAAAAATGTAAGAAAATCACAAAGATTAATCTGATTTATTACCTGATGAAGATCAAATTCAGTTGTGTTGATTTCGACACCGTCCGAAATCTTGGAAGACGATACAGCTGCTGTCTACATGTATCAGAATTATATTGTTTTGTTTTGAAATTAGATGTACCATAATTGAAAACAAAATCATCAATTATTCAGATGTAACTGGCTCTCAATATAAAAATCGGTTTAATATGATCATGCTCAATCTTTCAAACCGTAAGGCAGATTTTGGGGTTTATTGCTGAATGGCACTATTTTGCTACTGCACATGGTAAAAGCTCTAGAACCTATGAGAATTTTTTCATCTACTACATCCAGCTCTACATTTGTTCTTGCTTCAAATAAAAGAAATAATTTGATAAAGTGGGAAGAAATGAGGAATTAGGAAAAATATGAAAACAATATAAAAATGTTATTTCTTTTAATTGTGTTGTAAAAAAGTTGTAGCATTTGCAAATAAATATTAAAAGTTCAAATTTTACTTAATATGGTTCAATGTCACTGAGATCAGGAAAAACAGTGCATACAAAATTACTTAATAAATATTCCTTGAACAAAAAAAAAAGGTTGTTCAAGGTATTGATTATATCAAAATCGTATAAAATTATAATAATAATTCATCTTATAGAACACCAGGTAGTAATTATTGATCAGCACGACTGAGTGCTTCTAGCATATGCGGCGAGTGTAGCTGATTTAGGTAATTTCAAATACTCAAAACTTTAAAATTCGATATCTCTGGAACAAAACATATTCCGTTCTGCCAATAAGTGATTCTTATGTAAAATTGGGCGGGGAATACGGTGGTGAGGTCAAATTTAAAAAATAAATAGGGCTGTTTTGAGATACGGCCATTTAAAGTTTTCAATTGCGCAATGCAGGTAAAAACTATATTTAAATCTAAGTTTTGATCACGGAAATGGATTCTACGTCCAATTTCCTTCAAAATTTAGTCTAAGACCGACCTTATAAAATTTGTGGTTCCTGGATTATCGTCGTTTGAAGATAGGGGTTTCGCTCAAAAATCGCCAAAAAGTTGATTTTTTGGGAGGGTACAAAAATGGAGGAGGTGGTCCGATTTGGATGAAATTCGGGATTTTTGCATGTTTTGATAGTCTCAACAGCTCTGCCAAATTTGAGAAGAATCGGAGATGGTAATTTTCTAATGCTGTTCCGCTTCAGATGGAATGACCCATAAATAATGTTATTTGTTGACAAATCACCATAAATCCAGTCTCCCAACTCCAAATAGGCATCCTTGACTGATTAAAAAAATAATTTGGATTGAATACACAGTTTACTAATTACTTAGTATAAAAGTTTATATAACTGTTGAAATTCTATATAAAACATATCTGAACTTAATTTTGCAAACTTTCAATTAAACTAAATGTCAATATTTTACCATAGAATTGCGAAATAAACATTCTGGAGTGGGTGTAACACCTTTTGGAGGGTCTTTGTATTGAAATAATAGATTTTTCGTTGGAATTTCGTACCAACCCGGAATTACGTCGTCGGAAAATCCGCCGGCATCCGAACCGGACCACGATTTACAAGTCCACGATTTTACACGATTTACATTTATTTAAATTGAAAGTTTGCAAAATTAAGTTTAGATAAGTTTTATGTAGAATTTACAGAATTATATAAACTTTTATACTAAGCAGTTAGTTAACTTTATAGTTATGATGATTTGCCAACAAATAACTTTATACTGTCTACCTTTTTGGCCGGGGCCGATTTTTCGAAAAAATGCCAAACTTTGAAGGTCAGTACCGAGCTCCAAGGTACTCCAAATTTGATATTAAACATTTTTAACCGTTCAAGATGATGGGTTGGACTTCTGAGAGCATCTATAAATTACGCAATTAATAAATAGAAGTTTATTTACAGCCAAAAATAAATTAATTGCATTGTGATTTACAAAAAAGTACCTTAAAACCATTTCATCGGGGGATGCTGACAGATTTAAAGTCGGAAGTATTATATTATTTCACATATTCTACATGAGTTGAAATGATATCGAAAAGAGGTGATATGTAAATTATTTTAACATCGCTCGTCAAAATCAAAACCATCGAATAAAAATCACGTCCAACACCAATCATTACCACATGATTGCACTGATTTCAGCTGACTGGTTACAATCCGGTCGCTAACTAAATCAACTCAAAACACTCACATCATCTGGCACATGATAGCAAAAACAATTTCCATCAATGTCCCACACAAAAAAAAAAAGAGTCGAAAAAATAACCACTCGAGGTCGTCCTCGCACGTGCGATCGAATTTAACTCTGCGGGAAATTTTCACCAACCAACAATTGTGTGGAGTGGGTGGAAGAACCCAATGTTGGCAACAAAAAGTTGGCAGCAACTTTAATTTAGTTATCCGACACTTTTTTTTTCGCTGGAATAAAAACGAGAGCTGGCAGTCAAAACTAGAGTTGACTGGTTTGAATGAAAAAAAAAAAAAACGTAAAGCTTTTCCAGCAACATGTGAGAGTGTCGATTTGCTCTCACCGAGCAGAAGCTGTACAAAAATTTGTTCTGCCTACACAGCGGAAACTTTTTTTGTTTGTTTGCGATTTCAGTTTCAGCCTGTTGTGAAAGAGCATCAGTCGCTACACTTAGGCGCATAAGAACGTTCAGATTTAAATTCCGTTGAATTTTCATTTTTTCCTTAAGTTTTAATTTTTTTTTGCATAAAAATTGAAATGGAAATGTTCGAAAACTGAAATTTTTTTTTTTTTAGATTTCAACTGACTATCTGTGTGAGGATAGATATGTTTCAAAGTTTTCCAATCCGTGAAAGCCGCCGTCCAGAGCAGTCAGGGCTTACACACTACAGTCGGATTAGTAAACATAACAAGCTACATGTAACACAAAAAAAAACATTGCACAGCTACCAGTCGGGCCTGAGCCGGGACAGAGAGCACCCGGGAAAACTATCCAAACATACTGGGCATACAGGGTGGACTTTCAATCAGGATGGTAGGATTATAGGATGACTTAGAATTTTTAACTTGCTTTATTAAATTTTTCCGCTTTTCTCTTAACAATTGGATTTATGAAACTATTTGGCTTGTTTAGAAAAATAAATAAGTTTTCTTTTAAGTTGATTGATCACCCTAGTCCGCAACAGATTAAATTTTTTTAGCAATATATTTTTCCAACAAAAAAGATTAGCAAACGCTGAAAGCTCTGTCGCAGCTGGTTACTAGCAGCAAAAATAAAATCCCCTAAAACCCCACACAACAAGCTTTCACAGGTGACTGCATCAGTCACATCGAATGTCAATCCGTTGTTCGAGAATTTTCATTTGCTGGAATAATTCAAAATGCTGTTTTTAAATATTTCATCGGACGTAAAAATAAACCCAACCAAACTCATGAATGCATTTCCAATAAATCAAAATCAATTTTACGCACCACTGTGAAACTATTCTCGATAAATATTTTTCTTTTATTTCATCCAATATTGCTTCCTGCGTGTTTTGTTGCTCCCCCCTCCGTTTTCTGGCAAAACACGATATCGTATATGGGTCATTCCAGGTCAACTGAGTACACTTTTGGACTCGACCTTCACCAATTTGGACCAAACTTGGAGGGAACGTTTATCTATCGATAGTTAACAGAAATCCTTAGTTTGGTGCTGATTGGACCATCCCTCTATTTTTGGCACCGCCCTCTTTTTTTGGCGATTTTCTAAAAAACTTTTTTTTCTTTTAATCATAACTTTGCAACTATTTGAGCAAAAGACTTTCTACAGGTTGCATTTTATAGAAAATTGTCCAAGGATTTCGATAAAAATAAAATGTTAACCCTTAAATGCCCACTTATATTATATTTTAACGTTTTAAGTATAAAAATGCAGTTTTGACCAATTGATTATATTTTTATTTATTTTATTTTATCGCCTTCGTGTTCCCCGGACAATTTTACATAATAATCAATATACACTTTAAACTAAAATGAACTATTGGCGAGATACAGCGATTTTACTGAAAAAAGTTTGATTTTGCTCTGCACTCTGTCCTATGAATTCAAATCCGAAATAAGTTTCTCACATATAAAAACCGAATTATGCGAGATTCATTCCTTTTTGTTGAAAAGTACACCATGCACTTCCGAGTGCTGCGCAAAATCAAACTTTTTTCTGTAAAATCGCTGTATCTCGTCAATAGTTCATTTTAGTTTGAAGTCTACATTGATTATTATGTAAAATTGTCCGGGGAACACGATGGTGATAAAATAAAACAAATAAAAATACAAGCAATTGGTCAAAACTGATTTTTTATACTTAAAACGATAAAATATAATATAAGTGGGCATTTAAGGGTTAACATTTTATTTTTATCGAATTCTTAGGACAATTTTCTATAAAATGCAACCTGTAGAAAGTCTTTTGCTCAAATAGTTGCAAAGTTATGATTAAAAGTAAAAAAACAAAATTATAGAAAATCGCCAAAAAAGAGGGCGGTGCCAAAAATAGAGGGATGGTCCAATCAGCACTAAACTTGGGATTTCTGTTAACTATCGATAGATAAACGTTCTCTCCAAGTTTGGTCCAAATCGGTGAAGGTCGAGTCCAAAAGTGTACTCAGTTGACCTGGAATGACCCATATAATGGTTCGACTTGGATTTGGACGATTAGGGTGGTTGTGAATATCTAACATTTAAGGAATATTTTTGGGAAATTTTTCGTCTTCTAGAAAGTTGCTGAGCTTGCCAATCCAAGCAACTTTGTCCAGGACACCAAAATTTTATTTCGTAATCTACGCCTTCTACGACCAAATTTAGAGCAAGTTTCAGACCTAACCTTCAAAAATCAGTTTTTTTAACGTAGCAATTCAGGGTTAAGTTTTAGAGAGCACTTTTAGAGCTCTGAAAAACAAACATTTTTATGTTCTGTCAAGTCTGTCTGGACTTAAGGGTCAAAAGTTACAGCCATTTTAAGGTAAAAAAGATGTTAATTTAAAACTTAAATATCTCGAAAAGGTGCAGGCCAAATTGTAAGCGCTAGGTTGCATTCGAAGGAGGAGATTTAGCTTAAAAAACCCGGCGGTATTTTCTTTGAACTCGAGATATCTTCATTTGAAAATGTCTAATTTTCAAGGGAAAAGTGTATGGGACCACCCTAATGAAATTCGAAAATTGTTCAACTATATGTTTTCCATGTAATTTTGCCCGCTGAATCTGAATCTGCCCTCAGAAATTAGCCAAAGTGTCAAAAAATAAAAACGATTTTTGGTCATATTTTAGGTTTTCTAGGTAAAACTACCATTAAACACAAAATATGATCAAAAATCGATTTTTTCACTATTTGGCTCAAATCTGAGGGCAGATTAAGATTCAGCGGGCAAAATTACATGAAAAACAAATAGTTGGACAATTTTCGATTATTTTCTCTTTCGAATGCAACCTGGGTTAAAATTTGGTCTGCGCCTTTTCGAGATATTTCAGTTTTTAATTTCATTTTCAAACCTTTTAAAAAAAACTCCAGATTTGCATCTTTTTTACCTTAAAATGACTGTAACTTTTGACCCATAAGTTCAAATTGACTTGTCAGAAAATTAAAATGTTCGTTTTTCAGAGCTCTAAAAGTGCTCAATACTTTTCTCTAAACTTAACCCTGAATTGCTACGTTCAAAAAACTGAGTTTTGAAGGTTTGCTCAGATGCTTTCTCTAAATTTGGTCGTAGGTCAAATTTGTCTTTGCATAAAATTTCGTTTTTTTTCAAAAATCACTGATTTTTCAAAAATTTATAACATGGCGGCAGATTTTTTGACCATGTTTCTCAATGGCTCAAATGTTGCGGGTTTTTGTCCCCTAGAACATATAAAAAAATCTCGAAAATAAAAAAATATGTATTTTGGGAAATTGAGTTGTTGTGAAAAAAATGTTGATTTAATATTGATCCTTGCACTGTAATTTGGATTTAGCCCGCACTTTTTTCTCGCACTTTTGACGACATGAGTTCAAAAAGCTAGGCAACCACGTTTTGTTTATTTACATTTTCCGTCGCAGTTTCCACCAAACAGAACTTTTAACGCTTTAAAAGTGCGATTGACAGGTGAAAACGAGCGAGCAGCCTCGGCTCGCTTTGATCGTTTCTGAGGAAAATTTAAATTTTCCAAGGCAGTTTGACAAGTCGCAATAGTGCGATTGATAGCAAAAATAGAGTGCGAAGTCCAAGTTAGTGGGAATTGCAATTTTTTCCGTGTACCTATTTTTTTCTTAATAGTCCTCAACAATATCTACAACTTTGCCGAAGACACCAAATTGATCTGAAAATTCACTCAAAAGTTACAGCTGTTTGAATATTTACAAATCTTTTTTTTTTTAGTTTTAGTGAAAACAAAGTTGTTAAAAAAATCAAAAAAGCAATTTTTTTCCGTGTACCTATTTTTTTCTTAATAGTCCTCAACAATATTTACAACTTTGCCAAAGACACCAAATTGATCTGAAAATTCACTCAAAAGTTACAGCTGTTTGAATATTTACAAATCATTTTTGTATGGAAAGCAGCCAAAATTGTATGGAAACTTGTACGGGAGAAACAATGACAAAAAATAGCTTATTTGGTCATAGGGAAGGCCCTCACAAAGTTTGAGCCAAATCAAAAAATACAAAAAATAAAAATGGTTGAAATCGGCCGATTCCGTTGAGAGTTGCTCAGCTGCCAAATTTGTATGGAAAATTATATTGTAAAAAATTTCAGACGGATAAAAAAATACAAAAAAAATTATTCAAAAAACGATTTCGTAGAGAATTGTTCTTTGTAAAAATGTAAAAACTATTCTTGCGATTTGTTTCCATCCGCATTGACCTTTTCTCGTCTTTGATTCTCCTTTTTATTAGAGCAATTCAATTGCTAAATATTGTAATTTTCATTGAAAAATCTTGTACAGTTGATTGTAAATGTTTGTTTGACGCCATTGTTCAATAGAGCTCTGGAGAAAAAAATGATCAAAAAACGATCTTTTATAACATAATTGAAAAAAACAAACATTTTATTTGCAATGTTTGTTATTAGGGAACTGTTTTCCAATTTCCTTTTTTTCCTCGAAAAAAATTTTTTTTCATGTTTTTTACCATGTAGAAGGAAAAACGCTTCGTACTAGCGGTAAAATTTACCAACGCTATTTTCAAACTCACCTTGTGAGATAACAAAATTATGGACACTAAAATGTCTAACACAAAACACCAACAGCCCTTTCCTTTTAGCAAAAGATAGCACCGTTTTTTGCACTTTCCCAGCGTTAATAAATTCATACATGCAACACCGACCTCACCGTATATCGGTGTCACGCCCTGCCTCTTTATTAAATTAAAATGCAGAAATTTTAATATTCCAACACATTCCTTGCAGCAGCTCAATGGCGCCCCCTCGTTTGAAAATGTACATCGTCATACATTGGGTATAATATGGTTGAACCCATCTCAAACAGGGTCCCCATCAACACGCAGCAGCTGGAGCCGCCTCGAAGAGCCTCCGGGGGATTCCAACGACGAGGACGAGGATCCCAAAGTGGCCCCCCCAGGCACAAAACACTCATTTTTGCGCCTTTTTATAATGAAATTTATATTTATATATTTTTTCCTGGCCTTTTTTCTGTGTTTCCTTTTCCTCCTTCCTAGAAATGCCATCCCAGCTCGAGTTTGAGGAAAGAACCTTGAGAAAGGAGGGGAAGTTATGAGGGTAAACTCTATGGAATCTAATAAAAATAGTTATGCTTTGTCTTGTTTACTTGTTCTAATGGCTAATTTTTCAGGAATCCTTTTAAAATTAGTGCCGTTGAAAAAATTTACAGCTCAGCAGTTAGATTTCATTGGGAAGAAAACCAACTTGGAATAACGACATGATTCTAATTTCGGACACTTAGTAGCATATCATTTTTGTTACAGCTGGCAAAAAATCATATAATAAGTTGGAAATGTATCAGGATGTAGTATAAACAGTCAGTTTTAAGAGAATGCATGCAAAATATATCTTTTCTGATAATTTTTCATCAGAATTTGAAAAATTAAAATGACTTGTTGTGCTTCAAATCCCGGACACTGATAAAAGCTGATTCGGAATCCAGACACTTTTGCTTCGAATTCCGGACACTCGATTTTGCTTATGATTCGCACAAATTTGGACTCAACCCAAGTAGCATTTTAGGCTTTATCAAAGCTGTCACAACCGCTATTAAACCTATCAGCCAAAACCAACATTAAAACCCAAAACCCAAAAAGACCTCCGCAAAAGGTTGTCACGGCCTATCTCTAAAACCTACATAGGAGTTCAAGTCTTTACATCTGAATCCTTACAACATCCTCAAATCCTTAATAAAACCTTTGTTAAAACCTAGTCAGGAGTTAAGGAAAAATGACAATGCATACGTCTTCAAACGTCTTATGCCGAATAGGTTTTATTTTGACAAAAAATAATTCTTTGTCTTGCCAAATGATAAAATGGAGATGGTTTGCAAAAATGGCGATGATAAATAATAGATATTGGAGGTAATCAAAATAATTTGAAAGCTTATTTCTTAAAATTGGTGGCTCAAATTTAGCTGCAGTTAAAATTTTACTGATAAATGTAGGGGAGATAGAGCCAAAAAATCAACTCGCATCATAAAAAATCATAATTTGTAATCATAGTTTTAAATGTTAAAAAATATTTTATTGCAATTCTTTGAAAAAAATGTTCAAATTATTTATAAACATAAATCGCTATATTAATTTTATCAGAAATTCAGCATAAATGAGTGTTTTCGGAAAATTTAAATCAAATTTCTCAGTTCTCAATTTTTTCAACCAAGATGGCGGTCAATCACATTCAATCAGAACACGCGCTTAGCACCAAATTTATGCACTGCAATTTTGCCGCGTTAAATTCTTTTTCAGGAGCTTGTGGTTTTAATTAAGCTTTTTGCATTCCCAGTGGCACTTGACAGCTTAAACACCCTTGGTTTTAAAGAAGCATGCGATAAAACCGTTTGGCATAACATTGCCATTGGGTTTTCAAAACTCTCTTAAAACTGTCATTAAACCTTATTGAAAGGCATTTGAGCAATTCTCCACGAAATCGGTCTTTTTTTTGGAATTTTAATTTTTGTATTTTTTATCCGACTGAAACTTGTTTGGTGCCTTTGGTATGCCCAAAGAAGCCATTTTGCATCATTAGTTTGTCCATATAATTTTCCATACAAATTTGGCTGCTGTCCATACAAAAATGATATTTGAAAATTCAAAAATCTATATCTTTTGAAGAAATTTTTTGATCGATTTGATGTCTTCGGCAAAGTGGTAGGTATGGATACGGACTACACTGGAAAAAAATGATACACGGTAAAAAAAATGGTGATTTTTTTTTCTTTTTATCACTAAAACTTGATTTGCAAAAAAACACTATTTTTATTTTTTTTCAATTTTTTGATATGTTTTAGAGGACATAAAATGCCAACTTTTCAGAAATTTCCAGGTTGTGCAAAAATCATTGACCGAGTTATGATTTTTTAATCCATACTGATTTTTTCAAAAAATCGAAAAATTGGTCGCAAAATTTTTCAACTTCATTTTTCGATGTAAAATCAAATTTGCAATCAAAAAGTACTTTAATGAAATTTTGATAAAGTGCACCGTTTTCAAGTTAAATCCATTTTTAAGTGATTTTTTTGAAAAAAGTCACAGTTTTTCATTTTTTAAAATTAGTGCACATGTTTGCCCAAATTTGAAAAAAAATATTTTTGAAAAGCTGAGAAAATTCTCTATATTTTGCTTCTTCGGACTTTGTCGATACGACCCTTAGTTGATGAGATATTGCAATGCAAAGGTTTAAAAACAGGAAAATTGATGTTTTCTAAGTCTCACCCAAACAGCCCACCGATTTTCAATGTCGATATCTCAGCAACTGATGGTCCGATTTTCAAAGTTAAAATATGAAACATTTGTGAAATTTTCCGATCTTTTCGAAAACAGTATTTCCAAAATTTTTAAATCAAGACTAACATTTCAAAAGGGCCAAACATTCAATATTACGCCCTTTTAAAATGTTAGTCTTGGTTTAAAAATTATGAAAATATTGTTTTAGAAAAGACCGAAAAATTTCACAAATGTTTCATATTTTAACATTGAAAATCGGACCATTAGTTGCTGAGATATCGACATTAAAAAATGGTGGGCTGTTTGGGTGAGACTTAGAAAACATCAATTTTCCTGTTTTTAAACCTTTGCATGGCAATATCTCAACAACTAAAGGTCGTATCAACAAAGTCCCAAGAAGCAAAATATAGAGAATTTTCTCAGCTTTTTAAATTTTTTTTTTTCAAAATTGGGCAAACATGTGCACTAATTTAAAAAAATTAAAAACTGCCACTGTTTTCAAAAAAGTCACTTAAATATGGATTTAACTTGAAAACGGTGCACTTTATCAAAATTTCATTTAAGTACTTTTTGATTGCAAATTTGATTTAACATCGAAAAATGAAGTTGAAAAATTTCGATAGTTTATATGAAAATTTGCTAGAATCTATAAGGAAATCAATACCATAAATTTCTGCTTTGCCTTCCCGGTCCATCGGACGCCTGTGAAATATTTCAGTGAAATGTTTCACATTTGGTAAACTTATAATTTTATTCTATATATTTTTGGCATTAACTACAGCGTTGAAACAAACCATAAATGAAAGTTGATGTTAGAATACATCAAATAACACAGCTTTGACATTCATAATGCGAACTTATAGGCAAGATGAGGTGTCCGGGTTTCGAAGCGTCCAGGAATTCGAATCATGACGTTAGTTTTTTAAACAACAAGTTGCAAAATGTATATTGATTTTATAAGGTAAGTCAGCTCATGCTAATTTTTTGGTGTGCTAAACAACCAAACAAAAAAAAACCCGTGAAATTTGCAAAAAAAAACTTTTCTGAAAATTTTCATGAAAAATCCGGGTTTCTTGCTAACTATTTTTTGACAGCTGAAAAATCAGCCTTACCTTATCTTATCTATATACACCATATTCTTTTTTTAAGTCACCTTTTTTTAAACGATTCTCGATTTATGCAACTTTTTTTAAGTCATGACTTAAAAAAAGAATGTTCATGACTTAAATCAAGAATATGACTTAAATTAAGAATCGTTGGGAATTCGTAATTTTTCGGAGAGTTTTCAAAATGTATCAATTGTATGTTATTTAGTAAGAGCAAGAGCTACCAAAGAAACAAGTTGAAACTTCTGAATATTGACTACGGATCCTACTCAGACTACTTTAGTGAGTGTGGTAGCCTACAGTGCATTGTTGGGATTGATCTGGGTCATCCAAGGACTCCCTAGAGTTAAGATCTGTGACTCTACCGCCGTTACAAGCAAGAGGTCGACGGTTTTTGAACCCGGAACATATCCGCATAGCTTCAGTGAGTATGGTAGAATAGTTTGCGATGTGTTTGAATGTCTTGGGTCATCCAAATACTTCCTAGAGTTAAGATCTGAGTCCTTGGATGTCTCAGAACATCCCAACACATCATTGAATTAGTCTATCATACTCACTGAAGCTATGCGGATATGTTCCGGGGTCAAAAACCGTCGACCTCTTGCTTGTTACGGCAGTAGTCCCACAGATCTTAACTCCAGGGAGTTCTTGGATGACCCAGATCATCCCAATAAGTTGTTATAATAATGATCTGTAGCAGGGATGCCACATGATTTTTTAAAATGTCTGTAAAAAAGTCTGTGTATGTCTAAGCAATTGTCTAAAATTTAAATATATCAATTTACAGTCATAGAAATCCATTAAAATTGTGTTTTTAAGCATTTGAAGACTAACAAAATAAGTTTCGATTGATATTTTTACAAAATTTTAATTTAATGAAGTTTTCAAAAAGTCTGTGCACCTCAAAAAATGTCTGACACAAGCTCAAATGTCTGTGAAACACAGACAAATCTGTGTATCTGGCATCCCTGATCTGTAGCCTACCACACTTACTGAAGCAGTCTGGGTTGGATCCGTAGTCAAAATCTTGAAGTTTCGACTTGTTTCTTTGGTAAGCCTGTTGCACAGGTGTTCCAAAACCATGATAAATTGTTTTAATAACATTTCTTAACAAAATACAATTGAAACCCCAAGTAACTTTTTTTTCCAGGAGTTCTACAAGAGCTCTTCAAGATAGCTACAGCATAGCAGTTTGGACCGCGGTAGGATAAAACTCTCTTCAAGTACTCTTCCAAACTCCTGAAGAAGTTTTGAAGAAAATTTTATCCTACCGCGGTCCAAACTGCTATGCTGTAGCTATCTTTAAGAGCTCTTGTAGAACTCCTGGAAAAAAATGTTACCTGGGACATTTTGAAAACTCTCCGATAAATTACGAAATCACAAATATTCTAAATTTAGGTCATATTCGCAATTTAAGTCATGGACATTCTTTTTTTAAACGATTCTCGATTTAAATACCCCCATTTCGTTGTGTAAATCCAGAATATGGTGTACTTTGGTCATAGGCAAACAGATCGCTACAAGACTACTTCTGTCAAAAGTGGTAAATATTATTATCAAATTTTTAGATGATAATCTAATCTAACACAAATGCAGCCAGCCCGATGAATGCATGCTGGAAAGGCTTGTGATTAGATTACGAAAATGTATCACAAAAGCTGAAGCGGCCAGCCCTACTACGTTGTGTTTACCGCGGAGAGGATTCTGCGAACGGATCACATTTCACAAAACCTACAAGAGGGGGAAGGATGCGTGGACATACCGTACCAAACGCTCCAGTTTTTCGATTGCATCGGTGTTGTGTGTAGAATGTGTAGGGTTTCACCTCTTTCCCACAGGTTCCGTCACCCATCAACCGTGTTACTCACCGATTTCCTCTAAGGCACACATGAAAACTTCCGGCGCCATGTACGGCTTGGTGCCAGACATGCTGCAGGCCAGCCCGTCCGGCTGTAACCGGGTTGCGATGTTAAAGTCGGTGAGGTGCGAGTGTCCTGGAATGAAGAGAGAGAGGGAGATAGAAGGTCAGAACAGAAGGTTTCATTGATGCAAGGGGAAAAGGGTTAACAATATGGATGAGTGAGCTGTTTGGAAGAGAGGGTTTCGAAGTTGAACTGACTGTTTTATGTTAAGCCTGGTTTTATAATTTTCAAAAGTTGCTTGTTTTTTGCTTTCCGTAGAATTTTAAAAATGTTGATTTTCTACCTTATCTTGATAACATTATTTAAAAGTAATCTCCGATTTGTAAGCAAAGCAAAACAGGCAACCTACATGAATATGTAGATGGTACAAATTGTGCATTCACTTCTCGGACAATTACCATAGCCTCTAATGGCTGTAACTGAAAGGGAGTCAGGCTCTCAAGTATATCCGCTGTGTTTCCGTTCCGGCAATCACAATGAAATCTCCTCAACCCCATCCACAAGCTGAATCCGAAATTTGCATCTCAATTCCCAGCCCAGCGCAGTTGGGCACGAACTTGAACCCGTAAACGGAGAGGAACCCGCTTGGCATAATCTATTTATTGCCACCAGTCCTAGTCCAGGTCCGTGGGGCAATCCGAAGCCAATTCGGAAATCACGCTTTGCATCGTAATCCGATCCCGGCTAAAGAAAGGATCAGGCCGGAGCGAAACATTCATGAGTTTAGTCGTCGTCGTCGTCGTGCTGATGACGGGTCTCTTAACGAGCAACGAGAGACGAGCAGGAGGTTACGGCTTCATGGGCGGATTCCTGCGAGAATACTCGGAATCATCTCCATTTCAACTATTCCAAATGCGACTAAACACGGTGGCGTTACGTTTCCGTTCGTATCGTTTGAAGGGGTTTCAACGGTTGCTTCTGGTGTTGACATAAGCGTGCCATTTGGAGAGGATTGTTGGAAACATCGGAATCTATACTGTTAGGAAACCGTTGTTGAACTTATCAACTTGTAGTTGAATCCACCAGTAAGTGGTTGCTGCCCTCCTGATAAATCACGTGGCTAACGCTAACGCTAACGCTTATATAGCTCAGACAATATCAAGTTGAGTGCTGCCACCTTTAAGCAATTTTAGGAACCATTTGTAAGCAGAACTTTTAAGGGAATTCATCAAACTTTATGATTTTCAACAGGGACTTATGGTACCCTAATCCGGATAGAATCGAACAAACCCAGATAAAATCTGTTCAGCGAGTGCGCAGAAATTTGCTTATTTTAAGAAGTTGCGACGCCCCTGACCTTTTCCTAAGGTGCTGCCACCTTGCTTGCAATGAAAACATCGTCGCACAATCGCCCATTCGTTTTGAACCCGTTTGGGAAAACGAAATTTCAAATCAACGACTCGTGAAAAATACGAATCAGATTAACCTCCTTCCCCCACTCGAAATCCGTGTGCCATTTCGCAATAAGCCTACATTTGAAACGGAAGTCGAGCTTTCCAAGAAGCAGGAGGTGGGATTTCCTGGCTTTGGACGGACCACGGACTGACGGTGGTGACGGAGAAGATGGCATTATGAATACTAACCTTGCCGTTCGGGGCTGAAAAGGGACACTCGTTTTCTGTACGTTTCTGAGTAGGAAAAAAAACTCGAAATCAACCAGGACTGACAAATCCGATTATGGGAGGCCAGATTTGGAGGC
The DNA here is from genome assembly GCF_015732765.1 of Culex quinquefasciatus. Lineage (NCBI taxonomy): Eukaryota > Metazoa > Arthropoda > Insecta > Diptera > Culicidae > Culex > Culex quinquefasciatus. The sequence continues at coordinate 106,636,782 of NC_051861.1, forward strand.
GGCGTGATGTTCACCTTTATTTTCGGAAGGTTATTTTAAGCTTGCGATGAAAGTGTGATAAATCAGAATAGGATGTGTTTTCTCTGGATGGACTTGTTTTGAATTATTAAATTTAATTGTTAAGGAGTTCCTGAATGTTTTGTTTTCAACTTTTATTTGATCATATTTCAGTAATCAGTGATTCGACGTCAAACCAGTAGGATTTAGATCAAAAGTGCTCTGATTTTGCTACACTCAACCCCCGGTGGTTGGTCATTTTTTCGTTTGATACTTGTTTAATTTGTACCCCGTTGGTTGGTCAAAGTCAAACTAAAAACTGACAAACTGTCACTTTTTACACGGCGTTTGGTAGTGTGTGTGAACTCCGTGTAAAAGGGGTATCAAACTAAAAATGTCAAATAAAAAAAAATACATATTTTCATGATTCTTTTTACATCTGTCTATTATTTAATTAGGTATTTAATTTTATTTTTATTTTATATAACACATTTTATGGGTTGGTGAGATGTGAATAGAACAATTCTCTACGAAATAGTTTTTTTTTGAATTTTAATGTTTTTTTAGTGCCTTCGATATGCCCATAGAAGCCATTTTGCATCATTAGTTCGTTCCTATAATTTTCCATACAAATTTGGCAGGACTCCAAACAAAAATGACGTCTAAAAATTCAAAAATCTGTATCTTTTAAAGAAATTTTTTGATCGATTTGATGACTTCGGCAAAGTTGTAAGTATGAATATGGACTAGACTGAAAAAATGATACAGGGTAAAAAAAAAAATTTGGTAATTTTTTATTTCTTTTTTTATCACTAAAACTTGATTTGCAAAAAAACACTATTTTTAATTTTTTTTATTTTCTGATATGTTTTAGAGGAAATTTCCAGAATAGCATAGCATAGCATAGCATAGCATAACGGGTCTGCACCACGCTGTTGGGGGTGCCATAATGGTCAATTCAATATTCTTAGACAATTTGATTGCTGCCCGGTACAACCAAGAATATCTAAGAATGTAAATTTCCACACTGTGCTCCAAGGCTACGCCCATACAGTCCCGTGGGGATTTGGGAGGGGATGTATTTGGGTAATTCTCCGCCAACTCACACAGCAGTTGCCCCGACCCCTCTTCGGGGTCCTAAGGGGTAACTTTTGTCCCTGATCACGAATCCGAGGTCCGTTTTTTGATATCTCGTGACGGAGGGGCGGTACGACCCCTTCCATTTTTGCACATGCGAAAAAAGAGGTGTTTTTCAATAATTTGCAGCCTGAAACGGTGATGAGATAGAAATTTGGTGTCAAAGGAACTTTTATGTAAAATTAGACGCCCGATTTGATGGCGTAATCAGAATTCCGAAAAAACGTATTTTCGTCGAAAAAACACTAAAAAGTTTTAAAATTCTCCCATTTTCCGTTACTCGACTGTAAAATTTTGGAACATGTCATTTTATGGGAAATTTAATGTACTTTTCGAATCTACATTGTCCCAGAAGGGTCATTTTTCATTTAGAACAAAATTTTCATTTTAAAATTTCGTGTTTTTCTAACTTTGCAGGGTTATTTTTAGAGTGTAACAATGTTCTACAAAGTTGTAGAGCAGACAATTACAAAAATTTTGATATATATACATAAGGGGTTTGCTTATAAACATCACAAGTTATCACGATTTTACGAAAAAAAGTTTTAAAAAAGTTGGTCGTCATCGATCATGGCCGTTCATGGTCACCCGCGACAGACACGGACGACGAAACAAAGAGAAACGCAAAAGTAACTTTTTCAAAACTTTTTTCGTAAAATCGCGATAACTTGTGATGTTTATAAGCAAACCCTTATGTCTATATATCAAAATTTTTGTAATTGTCTGCTCTACAACTTTGCAGAACATTGTTACACTCTAAAAATAACCCTGCAAAGTTAGAAAAACACGAAATTTTAAAATGAAAAATTTTGTTCTAAATGAAAAATGACTCTTCTGGGACAATGTAGATTCGAAAAGTACATTAAATTTCCCATAAAATGACATGTTTTTTACAGTCGAGTAACGGAAAATGGGAGAATTTTAAAACTTTTTATTGTTTTTTCGATGAAAATACGTTTTTTCGGAATTCTGAGTACGTCATCAAATCGGGCCTAATTTTACATAAAAGTCCCTTTGATGAATCACTCTTTTTTTGCATGGAAGGGGTCGTACCGCCCTCCGTCACGAGATATCAAAAAACGGACCTCGGATTCGTGATCAGGGACAAAAGTTACCCCTTAGGACAAAGTTTCACGCAAATCGAAGAGGGGTCGGGGCAACTTTTTCCGATTTCGTGTGAGTTGGTAGAGAATTACCCATTTGTTGTTCACTAGTGGCAAAAGTGCAGTGAACCCATACGACTTTTAAAAGTGAACGGAATATTTTTGGGAGGCTTGGAATGGGGGTTAGGGGAATTTCATCGGGCCGATGAAAATGATTGATTGCGTAATGTATAAAATGTTTTGGGAGTTTGTATAGGTAAGTGTGAGTCTGTAATGTATCCATCTTACTAACCCCTCAAAACTCATGTGATACTTTGTCGGAGACGCAGCTGATTTAGCGGTCCCATCACTCAAGTATCGGCTAACATTCCCATCCACTTCCCCGTGTCTTACCACTGGTCGTGGCCGGCGTCGGTATTGATCAGCACGATAGGGACCTTTGAAAATTGCGAAGGGGTGATGATTGGTTCCTACTTTTCATCTGTGGTCCACGGAGCAATGTTTGGGGGTCCTGGTCAATAACGAAGTAGCAGCTACGGGTAGACACCAATGCTATGCTATGCTATGTAAGTATGAGTCTGTAATGTATTATCTAATAAACATACAGTTTTGTAATGATAATAAATAATAAATAATAAATATAATAAATATAATCAAAATGATTCCAAGAAGCTGTAAAAATAGTAATAATTTAAAATACAAATGCTCCAGATGGTTCCCTTTCTGTTTTAATAAATGTCGTTAGTTTATGCCATTTGATCATAAATGTTATGAGTAATGGAAAGATAAAGGAAAATGAGTAAAATAAGGAATAATTTGAACAGTTATGACCCTCCACCGCATGCTACGTCCCATCCACTCACTATTCCTTATAAAATAATTGAATGATTTTTTTTCCACTCTGTACACAAACACAACCATCCACTTGCACTGATGGAACATAATTTGTTTTTTGTGCAAATCAAGTTTTAGTGACATAAAGTGAAATTCAACACCACCAAAATTGGTTTACCCTGTATCTTTTTTTTGCAGTTCGATTCCTACAACTTTGCCGGAGACACCAAATCGATCAAAAATCTCAGAGAATTGCTCAACTATATTGTAGAGGTAATGATTTCAATAATTTCTACTTAAACTAACTAAGAATTATTGAAAAATTAAATTAATGGGTTTGTTATCATAATCTAAGTTTAAGTTTTTTTAAACACTTTCTTTCTAGAGATCCCAAAAAAAAATACCAATGAGCAATAGATGTTCTAATGGCATGCTCGTTTAGCCAAACTATAGTAGTTATTCATTGAGTCAGGTTGTCATTTCTCGCTTAAAGAATGTTTTTGTTTCGCCAGTGAGTGAGCCGTTTCAACCAAAAAATCAGTAAGTGCAGTGAGTGCCAGTGCTGAAAATGTCAGGGGTCATGACGCGATAGTCGGCCGGTTTTCAAAGGCACCAAAAAACAAAAAAAAAATGGAATTTATGAATGTGATAATTCGTAAATGTATTGAGAATCAATTAAAAATCCGCTTATGACTTTTTGAAAATATTGTTTGTTTGTTTGTTTGTTGAATGGTATATGAGAACATTGTTCTATTGATCCAATAAATGTTAACTGTGGAAAAAACACGACCTTTTCAAAAAATCCACGTTAAAAATGTTGGCAGCGCCTCTGTCGGTGACTTAGGACCAGGAATGCCAAGATTTTCTAAGTGTCAAAGAAAATATTGATAAATCACTTTTTGACAGACTTTTTTAGATTAAAATTAATGATTTCAATTAAAAGTCGAACATTTAGTAACAATTTATTTTATTGAAAAGTGTATTAAATCTTTTAGAGGTTTAAAATATCCATGAATGAATTGTAAAATTGTCATATGCCAGATTTTTCCAGGTTTTTGGTACTTGGCCAGTTTTTTTTAAACTTGTCAGATCCTTGGTCACAAGCGTTGGAATGTTGACAGAAAAATGTATTTTATTATTTCAACCATCAATATTTGGGCTTTTCTTACTGTTTTGGTAACTGTATATTAACATATTCTTCATGTTTTCTGAATTAGTGCTCTACTGCTGACAAAGTCCCAAGTCATCCCAGTTTAATGAACTTGTCTTCATTTGTTTTGCAAATAAAGTCACCCAAAAAATTGTGAAATACCTTTTGCCGTAAAACTAATTTAATTTTGCAGAGTCATCACCCTCCTGCTTGAATTCCTACCCATCCCGATGATTTAATCTCCAAGGCGACAAAGATACCGTGCGCTCACAGTAAAAGCTGCACCCCGAATTTGAAAATAAGTTGTTTTCGCAATTTCATTTCCACAATGCTACCCGCAGGGCTAATGAGATTCCAGACGGTTGATAAAAATTGCGCTGGTTTTGAACTGGCATGGTGACCAGACAGGAAAACTAATTTGCAATTCAAATGGCTCTTCCGCACATATCCGAGGCTTACCTGCAAAATTAATGATAGTAGCTGCTGCTGTTTCTGTTGATTAGTAATCGGATTAGCACTTTTTTTAATGTTAAACTTTTCTTGTTAGGTGGAACTTTACTGAAAATTGTTTTTTATAAGAATAATTTTAGCTAATTTTCAACTGTACAAACTTTTTTGGCAGGACACCATTCTAGATACTCAAAACCAGCAGTTTCGGTTATTAATTTCAGCAGCGGTAAAAGTGGGAGTTAATTACCAGCAAGCAGCCAAGACAACACAGCCACTTCGTCGTGAATGTCGCCATTTGGCAGCTTATAAATGCATGTTCAACAGTCGTAAGACTTTATTTTCATTTTCATAATTGAGTTTATAATTTGTGGAGTGAGGGTTTTTTGGCATTAGAGGGAACCCTCGAGGACAATGTTTTGCAAGCTGGAGTTAATTAAAGTTTTTGTTTGGTAACGAATGAACACCCGAAAAGGTTGAGCTTTATTTTTAAAGCAAAAAGCAAAAAAGCTTAAAAGCAAAAAAGCAAAAAAGCAAAAAAGCAAAAAAGCAAAAAAGCAAAAAGGCAAAAAAGCAAAAAAGCAAAAAAGCTAAAAAGCAAAAAAGCAAAAAAGCAAAAAAGCAAAAAAGCAAAAAAGCAAAAAAGCAAAAAAGCAAAAAAGCAAAAAAAAAAAAAGCAAAAAGCAAAAAAGCAAAAAGCAAAAAGCAAAAAGCAAAAACAAAAAAAAAGCAAAAAACAAAAACAAAAAAAAAAACAAAAAGCAAAAAAACAAAAAAGCAAAAAAGCAAAAAAGCAAAAAAGCAAAAAAGCAAAAAAGCAAAAAAGCAAAAAAGCAAAAAAGCAAAAAAGCAAAAAAGCAAAAAAGCAAAAAAGCAAAAAAGCAAAAAAGCAAAAAAGCAAAAAAGCAAAAAAAAAAAGCAAAAACAAAAAGCAAAAAAGCAAAAAAAAAAAGCAAAAAAGCAAAAGCAAAAAAAAAAGCAAAAAAAAAAAAAAAAAAAAAAAAAAAAAAAGCAAAAAAAAAGCAAAAAGCAAAAAGCAAAAAGCAAAAAAGCAAAAAAAAAAGCAAAAAAGCAAAAAAGCAAAAAGCAAAAAAGCAAAAAGCAAAAAGCAAAAAGCAAAAAGCAAAAAGCAAAAAGCAAAAAGCAAAAAGCAAAAAGCAAAAAGCAAAAAGCAAAAAGCAAAAAAGCAAAAGCAAAAAGCAAAAAGCAAAAAAGCAAAAAGCAAAAACAAAAAAAAGGCAAAAAACAAAAACTAAAAAGCAAAAAGCAAAAAAGCAAAAAACAAAAAGCAAAAAGCAAAAAGCAAAAAGCAAAAAGCAAAAAGCAAAAAAGCAAAAATCAAAAACCAAAAACGCAGAAAAGCAAAAAAGCAAAAAAGCAAAAAAGCAAAAAAGCAAAAAAGCAAAAAAGCAAAAAAGCAAAAAAGCAAAAAAAAAAAGCAAAAAGCAAAAAGCAAAAAGCAAAAAGCAAAAAGCAAAAAAGCAAAAAAGCAAAAAGCAAAAAAGCAAAAAAGCAAAAAAGCAAAAAAGCAAAGCAAAAAAGCAAAAAAGCAAAAAAGGCAAAAAAGGAAAAAAGCAAAAAAGCAAAACAAGTGAAAAAGCGGAAAATCGCAAAAAACGTTAAAATGCAGAAAAATCAAACACGCAAATAAGTTGAAAAAGATGAATAGCAAATAAAAAATAAGGACAAGCACAAAGCTGTAAAAAACAGAAAAGGTTAAAAATTAGTAAACAAATATAAAATTAAAAAAGGAAAGAACATTAAAAGTAGTCCTTAAAACAAGAAAAATGTAAAAAATAAAATATCTAACTAGCATGTAAGTTAAAAAAGGGAAAAGCAGAGAGAGGAATAAAATTAAAATGGAAATAAAGCAAACAAAATGTTCATAATTCAAAATCATATAGAAGAAGAAAAGCAAATCAAAAGAAAAAATACAAATAATTATCAAGCAAAAAAGAGAAAAAATAAAAACAGAACATAAACAAAACTCTAAACAGACAGCAAAAAAAAAGCTCAACATAAAAAAAAACTCGAGGAAAAAAACGCAAAAAAAGGAAAAAGCAAACAAGCAAATAAGTAAAATGGGAAAATGCTGAACAGTGAAAAAGGAATAAGCATTGCTTGTTTTTTCAAAGGGAAAACGTAAAAATGTTTAAAAATAGTCAGAAAAACATAAATAAAAAGATAAAGAAAAATAAGATAAATCAAAAAGGGGAAGAAAAGCAAAAAGGAGAAAATGTAAAGGACAAAATAAACCAAGCACTATAAAACACAAAATTTTAAAAAAAGATAAAAACCTAAAAAAAGGGAAAGCAAGAATGAAAAAAAAAAACAAGTAAAAAGAAAAAAAGCAAATAAGTAAAAAAAGGGAATAATGCAAAAAATAAAACTGAAAAAAGCAATGCTTGTTTGAAAAAGGAATAGCGAAAAAAATGTTTCGAAGCATTAAAAGTAAAAACGCAAAAATTTAAAAAATATACAGTAAAAAATTATAAAGAAAACAGAAAATAAGAGAAGAAACACTCGTTAAGAGGAAGAAAGCAATAAAAAGAAAATATAAAGGGCAAAAAACCCGGCGCTATTAAGGAAAAAAGTAAAAAACGTAACAAGAGAGAAAAACAAACACTTTAAGTCCAGTTAACAGAAAAAATAAAGAAAAAAAAATTGTTTGAAAAAAGGAACAAGGCTAAAATGATTAAAAGCTTAATGAGTAAAATCGCAAAAAAGTAAAGTGAAAAAAGAGAATATAAAACAAATAATTAAAATGAAAAAAAAAAAAACTAAAGGACTAAGATAAAATTCAATCAGACAAAAACATCAATAAAAAGGAAATAAAAAGAAACAAAAAAAAAAACAAAAAAATACGAAAAAACTCATAAAGAGAAATAAAAGCAACAAACAGAAAGAAAAACTAAGCAAAGGAATAAAATGAAAAAAAAAAACAACGTGCTTATAAAGAAAAAAAGAAAAGAAAAAAAGACGAAACAAATCTAAACAAGAGAACGCAAAAAAGAAAAGCTAAGATAAAAGCTAAAAAATAAAAAAAAGGAAAAATGCCTAAAAGTTAAAAAGAGAAAACCATAAAAGTGAAAAAAAGTATAAACGCAACAACAGCTAAGAAGCAAAAAAAAAAATCACGATAACGCATGAAACCTAAAAAAATACAAATAGCAAACAAAGAAAACATGCAAGAAACCAAAAAAAAAATCAGATGAAGTTGACAAGTTTACTCCCAGTTTAAAAGCTTTTATTTGTCTTGACCATCGAACCCACCCCCTCAGATGATAAAATCAAGCGAGATCGTGCTGTTCAAAGACTTGTCGTTCGTTTGTTTACGCAAACAGAATCCTTCCCACTGGGCAGGAAATTGATTGGAAAATTGGATCAAAATTTTACCTCTCTTTTCTCATGGTCGATGCGTGCGGGCTTCTTTTCAAGTTGTGTTCCTCTTTTTACTCTTTTTTTGTATATTTAATGCATTTTGTTCACGATTTAATTTGGATTTTTTTTTAAATTTTCAGCTTTTAACTTTGAATAAAGTTTGTCAATTTTGTTTGCTTGATTAGTTAAAAATTCTCAAATTTAGTACCATTTCAAAAAATGTCAACAAACTTTTCCCGTGTTCAAGAATAAAAAAAATCAAGCAAAATTACGCCGCAAGCGACAACCAACCAAGCTTTCCCTCCTTCGTCGTCGCTCGGGTTGATGAATGAAGATTTTATCGGCAAATGTTGAGCCAATATCAATATTTAAATTGACACTGTTAGTGTTCGAAGGGAGCCGGCCTTTTTCGTTCGAAAAGTGAGCGCCAGGCAATCGGTTCTTGTTTGTCAATCACGGACAGGGGAAGGGACGGAAATTTTGGGTCGTTGACAGGGCTTATTTCTTCGTTTGGTGTATAGAGCTCCCAAAACCCAAAAAAAAAAAAAACTTGAAGCAATTTTAACGGAATGTAAACAGAATGAGTGGAGGGAAAACAGAACAATCCAAAGATTTGTACACAGGGCATCGTTGTGGTACCAAAAAAATGCTGGTGAGGGAAGGAGAGGAGAGCCTTTCGTGAAGCTTTTCAGTTAAGCTATTGAGCTGAAATTTGTTTCCACATTGATGGGCACATGATTGATGAGGGATACTTTGGAGTTTGAAGAACTTTGCGGGTGCGGTTCACTGCAATTGATTTTTTGATGAAACGAAAATAGTTGAAATTTTATTTCTTCTTGTTTTTAGAGTTGAGTCCTCAGTTCCATAACAAGTATAAGGCATACTATTTCAAAAATAAATACAACATGATTTGAAAAAAAAGTTGTCCGATTGGGCTCACAAATGTCTGGGGGTTTCTTGGCCGAAAGGACCCGTGTTTTTTTGATTGGCCATTAGAGTGACCTACGTCGTGTTAGGGTGGTCCAATAAATTGCAACTATTGTCGATTTTTGAAAAAAACACATTTTTCAAAAAAAAAAATCATCGCTCCGCACCATTTCAACCTCAACGTTTTTTCGGATCATGCTAGTTTCGTGGGGAATTTCAGTATGATTTTTGAATTTTTCATTGAAAAATCTTGCAAATTTGTATGTAAACATTGCAAAATACATTTTGTAACGCTTATTTATGCATTTTTTTAAACAGAGGTTATGTTAGGTTTGTTTTCTTATTTTTACAAATTTTGATTTTTTGGACTACAGATATGTAAAATTATAGTTGCCAAACTGTGATGTTGTATTTTGCGATACCGTAAACCGGGGTGACTTTGATAGGATTTCAATTTGTTTTTAGAATATTTTACAACAGGTAAGGTTTTTCTCAAGATTATTATTTTTAAAACATGTACTGGGGTAGGCCTCACAAAGTCCATGCACTATTTTGGAAAAAAAGTTTTTTCAATAGTGTTTAGAAAAATAGTTACGTTAAAAATTCTTGGTTTTAATTCTGGGGTGACCTTGATAGTCATGGTTTTTCTTGTTAAAATCATATTTAAGATGTTCAAACTATATTTGTACGTTAAATGTACCATCACTCAAGTAGTTGATATAGTTTGTAAGAAAAAAAATCAATGTTTATATTAAGTTAACTAAGTTTATAAGCTTTTTAACAAAATATATATAAATTGTAGGTAAAATTGTTAAGAAGTCGGAATTTTGCCTGAAAGTTGTTAAAAATAGTTTTGTTTATAAAATTATCGATTAATATTGCATTTTAAACTGAATTCGAAGCACGAATCACAAGTTTTCACATTTTACATGAAATTTGTTAAACTGAATTTGCCTATAAATTTGGAGATTTTTTTAATTGTGTTTTAAAAACACATATTATTTATTATTTACAAACTTATTTAACCTTCTCCTAGTGGAAAATTGTCCAAAGAATCCGAAAATGCATTCCGTTTTCCGATTAAAAATCATGTTTATTGAGAAAATCGTGACACTTTGAGAAGTTTAAAATAATGACTTTCATCCACATTTTCTTAACTATAGTTAACTAACTTTATAAACTTTTCAAAAATTTTTGAAAAGTTCTTCATGAGGTACTTTGAACACTTCTCTACCACGGTCAGTATGTTTATGAACCATTCCTTACGTATTTTAATTGTACTCTTCATTTTGCGGAAAAATTGCAAACCTATCAAAGTCACCCCGTTTTACGGTACTTTTGTTGCTCAATTAGGAAATTCTCTGTCAACTTACACGAAATCGTAAAGGTTGCCCTGGACCATCTTCGATTTCCTTGAAACTATGCTCTAATGGGCAATTTTGATACCTGATCTCGTAACGGTAGGGCGGTATGACACCTTTTTTAATATTACGGTACACCATATCGACATTTATGTAAAGTACCTTTCGATTGCAAACTCGAGTTAACTTCTTCGCTATGCTCGGAGAAGGTGATTTCAGCGGATTGCAGACTGGAGTGTAGTTAAAAGCAAACTATTTTTTTCGACTTTTTTCGCGTTTTTCAAATGTAATTATTTTTAAGAAAAATTGGCAACACTGCCAAATGATTTTTAAGCAGCTTGTGTTATAGATCAAACGATGGCATTCTTCGTCATTTAATTATAGTTACATGATATTTTTTTACAAAATACGTATTTTTCCTTTATTTTAAAAATGCAATTTTTTAACTCTGAAAAAGCCTCAGAATTTTTGTTATTACAATATTAGTATCATATGATCGTGTTTTTGTCAAACAATTTTTTTTGAAAATACTGAAAATTTTCACAAAACTTCGTATTTTCAAAAAAAAAATCAAAATTTCTGTTTTTTTGCAATGTTGGAATAAAAAAATTGGGATTTTTTTTTATATATTTCGAATGTAATAACAACAGTTTTTGAAAATACTCAAAAAATATTTTGAAAATTTTTAAATCAAGACTATCATTTTAAAAGGGCCAAATATTGAATATTACGCCCATTTAAAATGCTAGTCTTGATTTAAAAATTTTCAAAATAATTTTTTCGAAAGGATCGGAAAATTTCACGAATGTTTCATGTAATAACATTGAAAATCGGACCATTAATTGCTGAGATATCGTCATTAGAAAATGGTGGGCTGATTGGGTGAGACTTAGAAAACATCAATTTTCGTGTTTCTTTTTCTTTAAGCCGCTGTATTTCAGCAACCAGAGGTCCAATCTTCAATGTCTTTTAGACAATATTATAGCAAATATTCTGAACTTTTCAAAAAAAATATTTCTAGAAATGGTCACTCATGGTCACTATTTTTAAAAATTGAAAAACTGCAAATATTTCGCTAAAATCAAACTTTCGGTGGCTACACCTTGAAAACGGAGCCCTTCATCAAAAAATCTGTAAAGTACTTTTCGATTGTAAATTCAATTTTGCATTGAAAAGTAATGTCAAACTTGTTTTTGCATAAAACTTCAATTTTTTCCAAAAATCACTATTTTTTCAAAAATTCATAACTCGGCGGCAGATTTTTTGACCATATTTCTCTATGGCTCAAAAGTTGCGGATTTATGTCCCCTAAAACATATTAAAAAAATCTCGAAAATAAAAAAAATTGGTATTTTGGGAAATTGAGTTTTAGTGAAAAAAAAGTTGATGGAAAAATCTGCAAATTTTTTTTTCCGTGTACCTATTTTTTTCTCAAAAGTCCTCAACAATACCTACAACTTTGCCAAAGACACCAAATTGATCAGAAAATTCACTCAAAACTTACAGCTATTTGAATATTTACATAACAGTTTTGTATGGACAGCTGCCAAAATTGTATGGAGACTTGTATGGGTGAACCAATGACACAAAATAGCATATTTGGTCATAGGGAAGGACCCCACAAAGTTTGAGCCAAATCAAAAAATACAAATAAAATCCATTTCCGGTTTTGGTAGAGAATTGCTCATTTCGAATGTATTAACAACTTTTTTTGAAAATACTCTACATTTTCACAAAACTACGTATTTTCGAAAAAAACACCCAAAATTTCAGTTGGGTAACAAATGTTTGGAATTTTTTCAAACATTTCGAATGTGATAAATTTTGATACTTTCAAATTTTAAGTACTTTTAGAAAATACGTATTCATGTGGAAATTTTGAGTACTTTAAAAAAATGTTAAAGCTTTCGAAACTTATAAGTATATCTGGATGATTTGATACCCATATTGTAAAAAACTAAAATTTTGAACATTTTTTCGAAAAAAAAATAGTTTTGTGAAAAATTAGAGCATTTTCAAAAAAATGTGTTACAACATTCGAAATTTATGAAACAATCCAACCGTTTGAAATCCACATTGTAAAAAACTGAAATTTGAAGTGTTTATTTTTCGTAAATATGTAGTTACCTGATAATTTTGAGTGTTTAAAACAAATTATACCATATTCGCAATGTATGAAAAAATCCCAATCTTTTGATACCCATATTGAAAAAAAAAACTGAAACTTTGAGTATAATTTCGGAAATTCGTAGTTTTGCGATTTTTTTTTGTATTTGCAAGAAATGTTGTTATAACTATTGAAATGCATAAAAAAATTCAATTATTTGATACTCATATTGTGAAAATTTAATTTTGAGTATGTTTTTTTCAATAATACGTAGTTTTGCGAAAAAATGAGTAATTTAAAAAAATTCTGTTATAGCTTTCGAAATGTTTGAAAAAATCCCGATTGTTTGATACCCATACCGTAAAAAACTATTTTTTTTGTATTTTTTCAAAAATACGTAGTTTTGTACAAAAATATTTTTTTCAAAACAAAACTATAAAACGTTACTTAATCCACCCTTAGGTGGTTGGTGCCTTCCTCTCATTCAAAGGGTAATGCTATCCAGAATAGACACGCTCGTGGGAAGGTCTTTAAATTACCTATCCAAAGATAGGTCGCATGATATATTTGGAATACGTTTTCATCTAAATATCTGAGAACTAGCCTCCAAAAAGTGTATAAATAACTCTTAAGTGCTTATAACTTTTGATAGGGTTGTCAGATCTTCAATGTTTTGGACGCGTTGGAAAGGTCTTTTAAATACCTTTCTAAAAATGTATAACATGCTGGGGTTTCTTACAAAAACCACCCTTTTTACAATCTTCCGGACTTTAGTCAAAATCGTTTTTTAGCATAACTTTTGAAGTACTCTACTAAACTTCATAGTTTTCAATAGGGACTTATGGGACCCCAAGACGAATCGAATGAGACCAAAACGGTCCAAATCGGTTCAGCCAGTGCTGAGATAATCGAGTGCATATTTTTTGGTGCACAGACCCACATCCCACACACACACACACACACACACACACACACACACACACACACACACACATTTGCTCAGAATTCGATTCTGAGTCGATAGGTATACATGAAGGTGGGTCTAGGAGGTCTAATTGAGAAGTTCAGTTTCCGAGTGATTTTATAGCCTTTCCTCAGTAAGGTGAGGAAGGCAAAAATGCCGATCAATGGATACCCATATTGCAATTACGATAATTTGGAGTATTTTTTGAGAAACATTGCATTTTTAAAATACTGGAAAAATGCATATTTTTATAAATATTTTCATGTAATTATTAGTGCAATCGATAGCTGACATGATCCCGATTCCAAAACGCTGTAGTTTTTTTTATGTTGGTATGATTTTTCAAACGATTATAGCCAATGTCTCCCATATAGCCAAAATCTCTTAAGCTCTGTGCTTCAGTTAAGCACTGGGCCGTGCTTAATCGAGGCAGCTGATCGAATCAAAACCGGGGCATGACTGTATACAAAAATGAGAATTGTCAAAACATTGTAATTTAGCGTACCATCATCGGGGGTGACATTGGGTCTGGGGGTGAGATTGAGTCATACAAATTTCATAATTTTTTGTATGACACAATCTCACACCCCAGACCCAATGTCACCCCTGATGACGGTAATTTAGTTTTTTTTTCGGAGAAGTCCTGAGCAATATCCACACCGCAGAATTGACACCAAATCGATCAGAAAATTCGTCCATTATTGGCCATTGAAAAAGTACGCACAAGGTTTTATAAAAGATAATTCAAAAATAAATACTGTTTTTAAAATTTGCTCATTCTTGAGAGAATTGCTTTTCGAAAGCTTCCGGGTTTAGCCATAAACTCTCTCGTCTGTGAAGGAGCCATTACTTTACCGCAAACAAACAAAATCGCACTTTTTTGTGTTTGATAGTTTGCCAAACTCGCAAACTTGTTTGTACAAGGGTCATTCCATCTCAACTGTGCACGAAAAAGTGCAAATTTGAAAATTACCCTCTCCGATCCTGCTCAAATTTGGCTGAGCTGTTGATACTATCAAAACATGCAAGAATCCCGAATTTCATCCAAATCGGACCACCCCCTCCATTTTTGTACCTCCCCAAAAAATTGACTTTTTGGCGATTTTTGGCCAAACCTCCTAGTTTCAAAAGGCGATAGCTCAGGAACCACAAATCTCAGAAGGTCGTTCTTGGACTCAATTTTGAAGGAAATCGGACGTAGAATCCATTTCCGTGATCAAAATGTTGATTAATTTATTTTTTCTACCTGTATTGCGCAATTGAAAACATTAAACGGCCGTATCTCAAAACACCCCAACTTATTTTTTTTATTTGACCTCACCATCGTGTTCTCCGGCCAATTTTACATAAGAATCACCTATCGACAGAAATGAATATGTTTCGTTCCAGAGCACTAGCGTGCCCAGGTCCTCAAGGAAGGTGGGGCAAAAATATTAGAGTTTTGAAAATTTCGTCGTTTATGGACACCCCCTGCCCAATTTTAGAACAAATTTCCGAGTATGGTGGGGCAACTGCCCCATGTTGCCCCACCCTGGGCACGCTAGTGTTCCAGAGATATCGAATTTTAAAGTTTTGTGTTTTCGAGATTACCTGCATCAGCTTCATTCGCCGCATCTGCTAGAAGCACACAGGCGGGCTGATCAATAACTGCTAACTGGCCATTTATTGAAATAATATTTCATCATAAATAATCTTCATCAAATTGAGCAAAAATTAACTGTATAATACTGTAGGAAACTGAAGTTTAATCGCAAATGTTTATCTGCTCAAAAAATTAATGAAGTGGAGCAAAATAGTGCCATTCAGCAAAAACCCCAAAACCTGCTTTATTATTATTATTATTATAGTTTATTATTGACACTTTACCATAATTCTGATTTATGGTTTAGATTGATCATATTAAATCAATTTTTATATAGTGAGCCAGCTCCATTTCATTAAAATATGATTTTGGTCAAGGTACATTTAATTAAAAAAATCCTTATACGTGAGGACAGCAGCCGTATTGTGTTCCAAGAATCCAAGAATGATAGATGAAAAAAAAAACACTGTTGTTCGGACGGTCATCGCAACTAAATTTGGAGAACTAGCCGCTTTGCAGCAGATCAAACTTCGTGATTTTCTTTTCAGTTTTATACATTCCAGAAATCCTTTTCCTTCTCTTTGTGATCGTCCTTCACTAGAGTACAACGTATCAACAAATTTTATTCATTTTAATTCATATTTTTACTCAATAATGTATCGTGCACTTATTTTTCAGTGTTACTAACAAGATTAATTCTCGGGTGAGTTTTTAAAAAGCCGTAAGAGCCATTGCGACCTCTGACACTAATTTTCGTTTTTCTAGAAAATGAAACAAAATTTCATTTATTTTAAGTTTGGGGCACTTGAAGGACGTGTAGATGAACAATCTCGAGCATTTTGATATTGGTTTTTCGTAAGTAGGTCAAATACCGATGCAAAAAGGACTTTGTTTAACAATGGCTCTTACGGCTTTTTGAAAACTAATCCGAGAATTGCATTTTCCTCTCGCTCCGTCGGAATCCAATTCTGCCCTTTACTGTGTGTCGTCATTGCTCTGTCCAGTGGGTTAACACAGAAATTCACTTCATTAATTTTTTTGAGCAGATAAACATTTGCGATTAAACTTCAGTTTCCTACAGTATTATACAGTTAATTTTTGCTCAATTTGATGAAGATTATTTATGATGAAATATTATTTCAATAAATGGCCAGTTAGCAGTTATTGATCAGCCCGCCTGTGTGCTTCTAGCAGATGCGGCGAATGAAGCTGATGCAGGTAATCTCGAAAACACAAAACTTTAAAATTCGATATCTCTGGAACGAAACATATTCATTTCTGTCGATAGGTGATTCTTATGTAAAATTGGCCGGAGAACACGATGGTGAGGTCAAATAAAAAAAAATAAGTTGGGGTGTTTTGAGATACGGCCGTTTAATGTTTTCAATTGCGCAATACAGGTAGAAAAAATAAATTAATCAACATTTTGATCACGGAAATGGATTCTACGTCCAATTTCCTTCAAAATTGAGTCCAAGAACGACCTTCTGAGATTTGTGGTTCCTGAGCTATCGCCGTTTGAAACTAGGAGGTTTGGCCAAAAATCGCCAAAAAGTCGATTTTTTGGGGAGGTACAAAAATGGATTCTTGCATGTTTTGATAGTATCAACAGCTCTGCCAAATTTGAGCAGGATCGAAGAGGGTAATTTTCAAATGCTGTTCCGCTTCAGATGGAATGACCCACAAACAAGTCCAGGCAAACTGGCAAACTGGCAAAATGGGCGAGTTTTTTTGTTTGCCTTAGTGTAATAGCTCCTTAAGTCTATGATTTTATTACAATCTTTGTCCGTTATTTGTCTCATTGAACCGATTTCATTTAAGTTGACGATCCAATTCAATTATTTTTCGCTATGAATGTACGCTTCCGACCCATATTTGCCATGTGATACACAAATCAAATCGCAATAACAGGCATCAGAAGCGATTCTTCACAATCTGTTGTTTGTCATCCATTCCAGTTCGCTAACTCCGAGCAAAAAAAGGGTTTCGTTACCAGGCATAGCAATTTTGCAAGGTAGGTACCTTTTTATTATATCTCTTTGTTAAATATTCACAAATCGATTTGATTTTCCATAGGAGAGAAATCTTCTAACCTGATAAGTTCAATAACCCTTGGTTCCATACCCTGTCAAGTACGCGTGCACGCCATACCGAAGTAGGTTACATCGGATAACTTCCGGGTGAAGTGACAATCATTTCCATAATTCCATCATTCGCTT
This sequence comes from Culex quinquefasciatus, assembly GCF_015732765.1. Taxonomy (NCBI): domain Eukaryota; kingdom Metazoa; phylum Arthropoda; class Insecta; order Diptera; family Culicidae; genus Culex; species Culex quinquefasciatus. The sequence continues at coordinate 106,653,991 of NC_051861.1, forward strand.
GCATGACACAGGAGTAGCGGTGGGTTGTCCTTCTTGGTGGTAATGCTTCCAACAGATGGGACTGAACAAATTTCAAATTGACTTTTACGGATCTGCTACGTTTCGCCGAAAGTCATTTCGCCGAATGGACGTTTCGCCGAATTGAATAAAAATTAACTTTTTTGTATAATTTATGCTATTTGTTCGCAGCAGTGTCATCTTGTAATTCACTCATGCAAACTTTAGAAGGAGTGGCAAGATAATAATATAATAATTTAAAAAAGTAAAGAACGTCTCATGTTTCAAGGAATGCATAAACTCACAGAAATAATCAAATAATTTGCTTAAAAAAATTAAGAATGCAAAAACTAACAGAATTTTTTTCTAAATGTTATGCTAAAAATCAAAATAACTGCTCATGTTTGAAAGAATGCAAAAACTCATAAAAATTATACAAGTAATTTGCTTAAAAAACAAAGAATGCAAAAACTTACTGAAATTTTTCAAAATGTTATGCTAAAAACTAAAAGAACTGCTAATGTTTGAAAAAATGCAAAACCTCCCATAAATTATAGAAATAATATGCTTAAAAAACTAATAATGCATAAACTCACCGAAATATTTGAAAAGTATGCCAAAAATATAGTATGCAAAAACTAACAGCAATTTTGCAAAATGTTGTGCTGAAAACCAAAAGAACTGCTCATGTTTGAAAGAATGCTGAAACTCTCAAAATAATTTAAAAAATATGCTCAGTAAACAAAGAATTCAAAAACTACAGGCATTTTTTCAAAATGTTTTGCTGAAAATCAAAAGTACTGCTCATGTTGGAAAGAATACAAAAACTTACAAAAAATATACAAATAATATGCTTGAAAAACGAAGAATGCAAAAACTAACAGAAATTTATCTAAATTATAAACAGAAAATTAAAAGAACTGCTCATGGTTAACAGAACGCAAAAACTCACAGAAATAATTCAAATGATATATTAAAACAAGAATGCAAAAAAATAACAGAAATTCTATGCTGAAATTAAATAGCTGCTTAAGTTTGAAAGAATGCAAAAACAGATTTTTTTCAACTGGATTATTTTTTAAGCGATTGTGTATGCATACAATAATGCATAAACTTATAAAAATAACAGACTAAAAAACAAAAAAAAAAAAATATTTTTTTTAAGATTGAAAAATCACCTTTTAGGGACATTATACTTTTTCAAAATATTAGGAGCGGCCGTGGCTGACTGGTTACGGTGTTCGCTCTGTAAGCGAATGGTCCTGGGTTCGATTCCCATCTGCTCCCAACGAGAAAGTATAGGAAATATAAATCTTGAAACTCTGAACATGTACGAAAAATCAAAGTCGCTCGAGTCGGGGTTCGATCCCCCGTCCTTTGGATTGGTAAGCAAAAATGCTAACCACTAGGCCATCGCGACTTGGTGAGCTATGACTGGAATTAGGAATACTGTTTCCATCATCAACTATATACGCGCTGGGTCCTTGTCCATTTGACAAGGGTTCGGAAGTTCTAAATAACGTTTGAATCCGATTGGTCCAAACGTTCTTCAGGGCGGGGCTTGTCGACAAAGCTGAAGTACCTCGCGCTCGGCTAGCCAGCGTAGAAATGGGTCACCGAAGCTCGGCAGAGCTAACACCTTCCAAATGCCTATGCGAGTTATTTGCATGTATATAATGTAGATCTAAAAATACATGGAAACAACTCAATTTGTAAGAAGCGACCGCGTGGTCCCGTTTGGTTGGTTGCACACACACACACACACACACATTATACTTTTTCAAAATATTTTAATACAATTTGTGTCCATTTTATATATTTATTATACGATTATCTGTCAATTCGGCGAAACGTCCCATGCGGCGAAACGACATTCGGCGAAACGACATTCGGCGAAATGACCTTCGGCGAAATGACCGTCGGCGAAACGACATTCGGCGAAATGTCCCGCACCCGACTTTTACGCCACGCTAGGAAAAATACTCGCATGACCCTGCTAGTTGGATTAGTTTGTCAGTCTGAACAGAAGGGTTGCGCAGAGAACTTTGCCGCAGACTATTTGGTTTGTGGTTTAGTCGTATTGTTTTCTTTTCTGCAGACAATAAACAGTACTAAAATGGGGTAAATGCTTGGTTATTGGACGTTTCGAAATAACTTTTTAAGGCTAAATTCAATTATTTTTAAAAAAACAACAAATTTGAAATCTGGTCCAACGAAGTGACAACCACCCTCTTACTTTGAGTGGATTGTTTGCAGGACTGAGCTATGTCAGTGCCAAGTACCAATATAAATAATTTAATAAAGTTCGTCTCGTTGTTTGGTTTACAGCGGCATCTGCCTCGTTCCTCGGGCTTAGGCAAACCACATGTGAGGGGGAAACCGTCTGACATGAATCCGGAACAAAGCAAGAGAGCTTTCGGAAGGACTTATGGCTCGTGACAGTTACATTTGTGTGGATGATAACAGGATTTGAGTGGTCTAAATTGTATTTTGTATAGAATTTTAAATTAAGTTTTTCTAGGAAGATTCTTTGAAAACAAAATTTATCTCTTTTTTTTTATTTCAAAAGTCACTCAAATCCCCTAAAAAAACTCCGCTAAAACACTCCTCCAAAAAACCGCCAAACGAGAAACTTTTTCGCCTCCAAATTGCTCCAACAGGTGACGGAAAATTAATTTTCACTCGCACGTGTGCGTGTGTGCGCGCGTATTTGGCTTTGCGGTGGGGAAAGCGCGAAATCATTTTCCACCACGTTATTTTTTTTTTTGCTAAGTGCCTCCCGAGTAAATTGAAAATGCTTGTTCTCGGCGGGAAGAGTTTTACCCCTCTTGATTGAATTACTTTCCAGCGGAATGATGGGCACACACCGGTGGTGTGACTCGGCTCTGACGAAATTCCCGCTGAGCACCCCCAATGATAACGGGCCTCCTAATTTAACGGGGATGAGTTTTGCGTGCGTAGCCGATGGGGGGAAATTGACTTTTTTGCAATTTCCACGAGCGTCGAAAAAATTTGCCTGTAAATTAGGTTGGACGTGGAAATTGAAGTAATGGCATTTGAAATTGAGAGGCTCGTCGAGTCATACTCATTTCAGGTTAATTTTCAGCGATCAAAAAAAAAAAAGAGATGGAGATACTTAACAAAAGTCTATCTTGAGTTGAGGTTAAAAAAGGGCAAAAATTTTAGCAGGTTTGAAGTAAAACATTTATATGATCAAAATAACTAAAGTTCAGTTCTCTCAGATTTTGGTCATTCAAATTTGGCAGCTGTCCATAGAAAAAATTATATATGAAAATTCAAAAAACTGTATCTTTTGAAGGAATTTCTGGATCGATTTGGTGTCTTCGGCAAAGATATATGTATGGATATGGACTACACTGAAAAAAAAAATGATACACGGTAAATTTTTTTTTGTAATTTTTTGTTTAACTTTTTGTCACTAAAACTTGATTTGCAAAAAAACACTATTTTTATTTTTTTTTGATATGTTTTAGAGGACATCAAAAGCCAACTTTTCAGAATTTTCCAGGTTGTGCAAAAAATCTTTTACCGAGTTATGAATTTTTTAATCAATACTATTTTTTTCAAACAAACATTGAATATTACGCCCATTTGAAATGCTAGTCTTGATTCAAAAATTTTCAAAATATTTTTTTCGAAAAGATCGGAAAATTTCACGAATGTTTCATGTATTAACATTGAAAATTGCACCATTAGTTGCTGAGATACCGACATTAAAAAATGGTGGTTTGTTTTGATGAGACTTAGAAAATTTCAATTTTCGTGTTTATTTTCTTAAAGTGGCTCTATCTCAGCAACCCGAGGTCCAATCTTCAATGTCTCTTAGACAAATTTATAGCAAATTTTCTGAACCTTTAAAAAAAAATATTTATAGAAATGGTCACTCATGGTCACTATTTTTAAAAATCGAAAAACTGCAAATATTTCGCTAAAATCAAACTTTCGGTGGCTATATCTTGAAAACAGAGCCCTTTATCAAAAAATCTGTAAAGTACGTTTCGATTGCAAATTCAATTTTGCATTTAAAAATAATGTCAAATTTGTTTTTGTATAAAACTTCGATTTTTTTTTCCAAAAATCACATTTTTTTCAAAAATTCATAACTCGGCGGCAGACTTTTTGATCATGTTTCTCTATGGCTCAAAAGTTGCGGATTTTTGTCCCCTAAAACATATCAAAAAATCTCGAAAATCAAAAACTACGTATTTTGGGAAATTGAGTTTAAGTGATAAAAAAATGGATAAAAAAAATCCGCAAATTTATTTTCCGTGTACCTATTTTTTCTCAAAAGTCCTCAACAATACCTACAACTTTGCCAATTGATCAGAAAATTCACTCAAAACTTACAGCTGTTTGAATATTTATTGTATTTACATACCATTTTTGTATGGACAGCAGCCAAAATTGTATGGAGACTTGTATGGGTGAACCAATGACACAAAATAGGTCACAGGGAAGGTCACCACAAAGTTTGAGCCAAATCAAAAAATACAAATAAAATCCATTTCCGGTTTTGGTAGAGAATTGCTCAGTAACAAAAATGTATTTAGAAACATTGCTTATTCCATTACCCATTTGTTGAGGATTTTTATTTTTTGAGGAACATTGGCTTAACATTTATTTTTTAAATAAATGAGCAAGCAAAAACAGATTATTTTTTGCAAATCAATTTTATATTCATAAAGTTTTATTTGAGAAAGGCTTAAACGCAAACCCGAGCAGACGGAAATAGCTTGGGAATAACATTTTTTGTTATTTGAAAATACTTGTCCAATAACATTTTATGTTATTTATAACAAGATTTGTTATTCATCGTTATGAATGTTTTGTTATTGGATTGTTATTGTAATAACAGACTAATAACATTTTAAGTGATTCTTCGAACAAATCTTTGTTATTATTTTTTGTTATTTTAACAACTAATCCGATCATCCCAATAACAGTTGAAGTTATTCTTCCATAACAAAAAATGTTATTCCCAAGTTGTTTTTGCTTTCAATCAATATCAAACCAATAACAAATTTTGTTATGATAACATAAACTGTTATTAAAGCCTTATTAAAAATGGGGTTTTCAAGAAGATTCCATAACATTTTCTGTTATTTAAACAGTATTTGTTATTGAAATGGCATTAATTTTGTTATAACCGTCTGCCCGGGAATTTATCACACTTAAGAAAAGATCGCAGCAAATATTTTTTAATAATTTTTCAATAAAATCTCAAAAAGTTTCTAGAAATCAAAGAGAAAAATAAATATATCTTTTGAAACCTTAAATAGTTTAAAGAAATTTGAAGAGTACCGAATTGAAAATTATTATCTATTTTGCAGGCATTTTTTTCTCAACCCTCTTCGATTTCAATGAAACTTTGTAGACATGTTATTTTACGCTTATGTAAGCCATTTTTGTGTACATGGGGCCAGTTTTACTCGATAATGACATTTGAGAAGGGCGTAAACTACTGAAATATTTTTGTATTTCGTTATTTAACTTTTGCTATAACTCGAAGCAGATTCATCGTATTAATAGTAATCAAAAACAAAGTTGTAGGAAATTTGACGGGCTTTCCAAAAAAAAAAACACTGAATGAAAAAAAAACACGCCACTTTCATGACATTATTTGATTTTTATGTTTAAAAGTTTTCGCTCAAATTTTTGGCGAAAATAGTCCTAAAATGTAACAAAATGACTCACGAAAAATGTAGGATAGAGCACCTAAAAAATACAAAAATCATTTACAGAAACTGTTTTTTTTACATTGTTTTAATTGTCAATATTTCCAAAAACCGAATACGGGAATCGATTTTTCAGACAATTTCACGTAAAAGTCTCCTTATTGACCACTGTCCTAATTCAAATCCTTGTGAAGTTACAGTGGTTCTAAAAATAAATATGTTGAAATTTTTTTTTATTGGTTTTGACAATTTCTCTACGATAGACTTGATTTTTCAGTCTCGTAGATATTTTTACCAGAAAGCTCGTCTTTGTTTTTGACCACTCTCTAAATTACTCGTTTTTTTTATTTTTTAACTTTCAGAGGACTTTTCAAAAAAAAAAATGATTTTTGTATTTTTTAAGGTGATTTGCTCCATCCTGCATTTTTTATTATTTTTTCTAACATTTTAGGCTATTTTCATAAAAAGTTTGAATGAAAAAAACCGTTGGGCTCACCTTCAAATTTGACTTTTAAACTTAAAAATCAAAAATCGCCTAAAGGTGGCGTGTTTTTTTCTTTTAGTGTATTTTTTCGGAAAGCCCGTCAAATTTCCTACAGGTTTGTCTTTGTCTTTTTAAAAAATATCTCAAAAAATCTTAATTTTGATTTGATTACAAGAAGATGCTTCTTTAGTACTTAGCGTATAGTTTATTCAATCACCACAAGGGTTGCCATGTGTATTTTTTTTAATTTGACCAGGTGTCTATAAAAAATCTGTAAAACTCTGGTAAGCAAAAATGCAGCAGTAACGATTCAAGAAAGGGTGGAAGTCGCCGATTTTGTTTGAATAAAATCATTATTTTAAAACCATTTTAGGTTTTTGCCTTCCTCACCTCACTGAGGCAAGGCTATAAAATCACTCGAAAAATGAACTTCTTAAATACAACTCCTAGATATACCTTCACGTATACCTATCGACTCAGAATCAAATTCTCTACAAATGTCTGTGGGGATGTGTGTAGACATGATTTTTTTTCCACACGATTATCTCAGAACTGGCTGAACCGATTTTGGCCGGATCCGCCTTATTCTGTTCGTTTTGGGGTCCCCTAAGACCCTATTAAATTTTATTCTGTTTTGTGAAGTACTTTTAAAGTTATGCCATAAAAAAGTTTTTTTTGTAGATACAAAAAAGGGTGATTTTTGCATAACCTCAAAGGCCGGATCTTTTTGCCTACGCGCGAGAGGCGCTCAGCATGCATATCGCCCGGTTGCCACATTGTTTCAAATGAGAGTCTGCATATCTTCTGGAAAAAGTCTGTATTAATTATGTTGCTGAACAATTATGCCCTGACAAAGAATTACACGATTTTTTTTAGTGAAATACACTCCTCATAATACCAAGGTGTTAGAATTTCCACACGGTTTTTGCATGAAAGGTTTGTGTTCAGGGTGAAATTGGGTGCGCGATGGTACTGGATAGTGCACATCTGCACGCACTCAATTTTCACGCGGAACTGTCACAGCACTTTCTCTGCTGAACTGGCAACGCTTGATTTTGAAATGTCAAAATCAAAGATTGTTTACGTGATGCAGCTGTCGACGGCGGCTACATCTGGCCTCGTACACGCTGCAAAAACTGTTCAACGAGTGGAAAAAAGAGGATATTGAAATTCCTGCATTCAGGCCCAGCCGGGGTACATCAACTCGCTACTGACTTCCCGACGGAAGCTGCTTTGTTCATCTATGTGCCCACAAGCCGGTGAAGATTTCGGATTGAACAGCATCATCATCCCCGCCGAGCACGAGTTCTCCCGTCCAAATTGACCATAGTCGGCGAGCGGTTACCAGCAGGTGATGCGTATTTGCCCCAATACATTCTTTTCCCTCCCAACTAAATCTTTATTTGCATCTGCTAGATTATCCGATATGCCACTCCAATTACGACAACCCACGAATCGACCCTGTGTGCGATCTTCTCGAATCAAATTGTGGTCAACACCGTGATCTCCGGGCAAATCTCCCATGACTTGCTGAGCTGAATTTCCCGATCGTCTCCAATTCGGTGTCCGTCGAGAGGGACTCGGAGGAGCTGATCCGACTGATGTTCCTGATATCGGTAGGATATTTCAAAATTTGTCAATAGTCGAGTATGTCTACACGAACGCGGCAACGAACGTGAGGACGTTTTCATTAACACGTCAACCTTCCGTTTGTCGATTCAGCAACGTCAAGGTTAAATGTTCAACCAAACCACAATGTTAAGCGTGTTCCGAAAAGGCTGGAGTACTGCATCCGGAACACGCTTTCGGAGTAATTTTTTTTTACAGTAAAAAGCATCTGCGTCCTGTGGCCTTGATGATCGTTTGGTGGTGACGTTTAGTATTTAAGATTATTAAATAAATAAACATGACTAAAGAAGTCAAGAATAATACGAATGGAAAAAGAAATGATTAAATAACCGAAAAAACACGCAAGTTCTTTCTGCTTTCCTCACCTTACTCAAAAACGCTATACAATCACTCGAAAAATCAACTCCTTAGTTCGATTTCCTAGACCCACCTTCACGTATACATATCGACTCAGAATCAAATTCTATCTCTGGAGTGCTGAACCGATTTGGACCGTTTTGGTCTCATTCGATCGGTCTTAGGGTCTCATAAACCCTAGTTAATATGAAGTTTAGAAAGTACTGTACTTAAAAATTTATGCTGAAAAAAAGATTTTGGTAAAATCCCGAAAGATTGTTAAAAGGGTGGCTTTTGTAAGAAAACCCATCTTTTTATATATTTTTAAAAAGTTTTTTGAAAGACCTTTTCAGTTAGAGATTGATTAAATATTTGATTTCAATGGAATTCAATTTGATTTCGATGGAACTCTCATGTGAACCGTCATCCCTTTAATTGCAGGGTGTATAGTGATTTTCTTAAATATAAAAAAGCTTAAATTGGCCATATTATTGTTCACAACGATAAAGCTTATTTTTCTGAGTACAATGACCCTTCGTACAATCGAAAAGGATTTACAATAAATTTTTGAATCAATTTTGAAAAATTAACTTCGCGGTTCTTCTTCACAGAAAAGGGTTTACTTGACAGCTCGTTCCAAGGGGACCATAGTTAATCTATCAAAATCATGTTGTCTTGTAAATTTTTTTTTGTATAAAAATGAAAAAAGTGATCACAAATGGTTTTTAATCGTGTTTTTTACCGTTCTACATACACATTTACATAGGGCTTTAGGACCCTTTTGCTGGTCTGGTAAAAAATTCTAGAGTTTTTTAGAAGGTCCTATAAGGCTATAAGCTATTGTGTTTCATATGTTTATAGGTCCTTATAAAAAAACTCTAGAACCAAATATACAATTTAAATGTGAGGAAGGCACCAACCACCTTATGGTGGATTAAGTAAGGTTTTTTTTGAGAAATTAAGTTTTTGTTTAAAAAGTTGATTAAAAAATCTGCAATTTTTTTCCGTGTACCTCTTTTTCTCAATAGTCCTCAAGAATATCTACAACTTTGCCGAAGACACTAAATAGATCAGAAAATTCACTCTAAAGTTACAGCTGAGCAGTTCTCTCAGATTTCGGTCATTCGATTTTTTTTTTGTATTTTTTAATCCGACTGAAACTTTTTTGGTGCCTTCGGTATGACCAAAGAAGCCATTTTGCATCCATACAAATTTGGCAGCTGGCCATACAAAAATGATGTATGAAAATTAAAAAATCTGTATCTTTTGCAGGAATTTTTTGATCGATTTGGTGTCTTCGGCAAAGTTGTAGGTATGGATAAGGACTACACTGAAAAAAAAATGATGCACGGTAAAAAAATTTTTGGTGATTTTTTATTTAACTTATTGTCACTTAAACTTGATTTGCAAAAAACACTATTTTTTATTTTGTTTTTATATATTTTAGAGGACATCAAATGCCAACTTTTCAGAAATTTCCAGGTTGTGCAAAAAATCTATGCGCGAGTTATGAATTTTTCAATCAATACTGATTTTTTCAAAAAATCGAAAAATTGGTCGCAACAATTTTTCAACCTCATTCTTCGATGTAAAATCAAATTTGCAATCAAAAAGTACCTTAGTGAAATTTTGATAAATTGCACCGTTTTCAAGTTAAATCCATTTTCAGGTGACTTTTTTGAAAAAAGTCGCAGTTTTTCATTTTTTTAAATTAGTGCACATGTTTGCCCACTTTTGAAATTTTTTTTTGAAAAGCTGAGAAAATTCTCTATTTTTTGCATTTTTGAACTTTGTTGATACGACCCTTAGTTGCTGAGATATTGCCATGCAAAGGTTTAAAAACATGAAAATTGATGTCGAGATATCGACATTGGAAAATGGTGTGTTGTTTGGGTGGGACTTAGAAAACATCAATTTTCCAGTTTTTAAACCTTTGCATGGCAATATCTCAGCAACTAAGGGTCGTATTCATTTGTGGACCACCGATCAGTGAGGTACTCCTGGATATTAGCTCCTGAAAAGTGCTTAAAAAGTGCAAAAATGCCTCACGGCAAGAAAAAGAGGCGGTCCTCACCAGCAGGATCGGCAGATTTGAAGAAGCTAAAGAATGCCGAAGCGCTACCTGCAAAGCCTGGCAGTTTGAGCAAGGACGCTCAAAAATTGTCTGGAAACCAGTTCGCTACCCTCCCTGTGGACGTGAGCGAGAAGGAAGAATTCGAACGACGGGAAAAGTTGCCACCCATTTTTGTGAAAACATCGTCTTCGGATTCGGTGCGAAAGTGGCTGACCGGATTTATCAAATCTGGTGCTGTACGAGCTTCCATTCGCTTGTGTGCTGATGGACTCAAAATTCTGCTACCTACCAGAAAGGATTACAACTACGTTCGGGATTTCCTGAACAACACAAAGATTGAATACTACAGCCATGACGATCCAGGTAAACGCCCCATGAAACAGGTCCTCTGAGGCTTGTACGACATGGATTTGAGTGTGCTGAAAGAAGAGCTCAAAACTCTTAAGTTGAACGTGATCGAAGTCTTCGAGATGACGAGACACAACAAGGACATCAAGTATCGTGATCAACTGTACCTGGTTCATCTCGAGAAAGGATCGACAACGCCGTCTGAGCTGAAAGCAGTTCGGGCCATTTTCAACATCATCGTGACTTGGGAACGTTATCGTCCAGTGTACCGTGACGCAGTGTTCGAACTGTTTGCAGTTTGGACATGGTAGAAGGAACTGTTTCATCAAGAGTCGTTGTGCAACCTGCGGAGGTGCGCACAAAACTCAAGCTTGCGAAACAATCAACGAGAACATCGAAGCCAAATGCTTCAATTGCGGCGGCGACTATTCGACCAAGAATCGGAGCTGCCCAAAATGAGCTGAAATTGTAAAAATTCGGCAGCAAGCGACGACAAGGCACCAACCAAATCGTCGCAAAACACCACCAACTTTCACGGACGTGGATTTTCCTGCTTTGGCGTCACCTGGAGCGGGTTCTGTTCGAGTGGTTCCAAATCTGCAGCCATTGCCGTTGAATCAGCGGCAAATAGTTGCAGAGAATACAACACCTCCTGGCTTCAGTCAGCAACCGAGGGGAAACCAACCAGCTTCAACGGATGAAGGCAGAAGTGACCTGTTTTCACCACAAGAACTTTTGAACATTTTCATCGAGATGACAACAACACTGCGTGGTTGCAAAACTCGCCAGGAACAAGTAAGAACGCTTGGAGCATTCATCTTAAAATACAGTTCATAGTTTACTCGTTCTAATGATTTTGAATATTTCAATGAATTTATTTTTTTAGTTTTAAGTTAGGATTAGTTGTTAATGTGATTTTTTTCTTTTTTTACTCAAATGTATTCGATTCAATCCAAAAATGTAAAACAATTTGAAATAAATTATATAAATGTGATCAGTTAATAATAAAACGAAAAAAAAAAAACAAAGATGAAGAGCATTAGGCCATACCACTTAGCATGTAAAAGAAATGTAGTTATTATAAAAAAGTTCAAAAAAGGCATATTTAATTTAAAAAAAAAACTAAGGGTCGTATCAACAAAGTTCAAAAATGCAAAATATAGAGAATTTTCTCAGCTTTTCAAAAATATTTTTTTCAAAAGTGGGCAAACATGTGCACTAATTTAAAAAATGAAAAACTGCGACTATTTTGAAAAAAGTCACCTAAAAATGGATTTAACTTGAAAACGTTGCACTTTATCAAAATTTCACTCAAGTACTTTTTGATTGCAAATTTGATTTTACATCGAAGAATGAAGTTGAAAAATTGTTGCGACCAATTTTTCGATTTTTTGAAAAAATCAGTATGATTGAAAAATTCAAAACTTGCTCAAAGATTTTTTGCACAACCTGGAAATTTCTGAAAAGTTGGCATTTGATGTCCTCTAAAACATATAAAAAATAAAAGTAATTAAAAATAGTATTTTTTTGCAAATCAAGTTTTAGTGATAAAAAGTTAAATAAAAAAATCACCAAATTTTTTTTACCTTGTACCATTTTTTTCCAGTGTAGTCCGTATCCATACGTACAACTTAGCCGAAGACACCAAATCGATCAAAAAATTCCTTCAAAAGATACAGATTTTTGAATTTTCATATATCATTTTTGTATGGCCAGCTGCCAAATTTGTATGGAAAATTATATGGACAAACTAATGATGCAAAATGGCTTCTTTGGGCATACCGAAGGAAGCAAAAAAGTTTCAGTCGGATTAAAAAATACAAAAATTCAAATTTAAGAAAATATACCGATTTCGTAGAGAATTGCTCCTTATTAAAATAAGGGTAAATTTATTTTAGAGTGTAGCAGTAACCTTTAAAGCCATCGTGAGCAATACCTTTTTCAAAGACGAATTAATAAAATAAAATTAAATTAAATGCCATGGTTTTAACATTTGAATAAAAAAATGTAGTAAATGTATTATTTACCAATAGAGTTCCCGGATAAAAAATACCATTTGATTACTATATATGACCATACTATGACAGTTTGAAAAATTGCATTTTTTTGTTAAATAGTTTTTAAAATTCCCAAAACAAAATCTGACTACAACAAACTATTTGTGTGCTGTTTGATTTAAGACTACTATTCGACAAATAGTATTTTAACCATTAACATTCCAACGCCCAAGGCTCCAAAAAAGTTGGAACGGTAACTTCAACTCAATAGTTCTCGGGCATAACTCAACCAATCAAGATGATTCTTCTTTCCAGTGATTTGTTAGGATGTCTAGTTGATTCTAGAAATTTGCAGAACTTAATTTGATCAAATCTGTAATTTTTGCGGTCAAAACATCGTTCCAACTTTTTTTTCGCGTGTAAAACAAATTCGCCAGAAATTCCGCGGAGGCAGTCGTTTTTAAAAAAGGTGGAACGATGTTTTCGGTCGCAGAAATTACAGATTTGTTCAAATCAAGTTCTGCAAAGTTTTAGGATCATCTAGACATTCTTACAAATCACTGGAAACAAGAATCGTCCCGATTGGTTGAGTAATGCCCGAGAACCAGCGAGTTGAATTTACCGTTCCACCTTTTTTGGGAGGCTTGGGCGTCCGTGTAAGTTGGACATGCGTTGGGCGTTCCAGTGTTAAATAACCATTAGATAAAATTGTACTAATTTTTATATGGTTTACCATAATCCACGTGGACCGTCAGGGGGAAAAAATACCGCCAGGGATGGAATAATCGCAAAAAAATCAATTTCACTTGCGAACTTTCTTCACCCGCGACAGAGAGAGGAGGCAAATTACGCAAAAGATAATCGCTCGCGAAATGGATTACCGGACGGGCCAAAATTTCTCATAGATGGCGCTGTTCGTTTGGTGGTAAGAAATTCAAATTTGTTCTGAGAAATTTGCTTTTTTGTAAATATCTCAAAAACTACGTATCGCAGCCTGACAAAATTTGACCTGGTGATTCAAAAAAATATTACCTTTGATCAGGTCAAATTTTATGTATGAGCGTTGCTCAATTTGGGAAATATCGAATTTAAACGGATTTTCCCCATACAAATTTTCAATCGCTTACCACCAGCGTGACAGCGGCCGCCATAATCATTTTTCTCTTTCTCTTCCCTTCTTGAAAGCTAGATCTGTCAAACAAACTGTCAAGCATTGTTATTGTTTACATGTTTTTGAAAGCCGCGAAATTATTTGTCTTGGGCAGTGTGATCCGTTTTCTGCCGGAACCGTTTTTCCTGCAGCGAAAGTGGGCACCGGAGTAGCGAATTAATCGGTTACGTAAGTTTGACGAATTACCACGGCAGCTGTTGGGAAGATTCCGATGAATAATGTGAGTGAGGGTTTTGTACGAAGTGCGAAGGAATCGTTTGTGGACCAGTTGAACGGTGAAGTGGCGAAAGTGGACTCGGAGAAAAGTGGATTGTTAATCCAGAAGAGAAAGCAGCTTCCGATCCATTGTTGACGCTAGTGGCGCAACTTATTCCTGGTGGAAATGTTCCCGGATTTGGAAATTTGGTCAGGAGATGACCAGTCGGATGTTTCTGCTGCGTCCACCCCGAGAAAAAGGGATGATAACAGGAGCTTCATCTAGGAACGGTACTTTTCGCGGCTCACATTGTTTAATGTTGACTTTTTTTTTAATTCCAGGCAAATTAATATAAGTCGCTTACTGACCGTTGGCAACCGCAGGCGCAGGGCGAGTTCTGCACTCCGTTGAACTTGAACATATCTTCGGCGATCCAGGAGATCGAACCGAAGATCAACATCAAGAGCATGGACGTGGGCAGTCAGCTGAAGTCGTGCAGCGACATTGACATCGATGAACCGGCGGTGGGGGAAGTGTGGCACTCAAAAAGCGGAATCTGCGGGCAACATTTTCAAGAACACGCTATGGAAGAAGGAGAAGGAACTGTGCGAACAATGGCAGCATGGACGCTCGACCATTGATCTTGACGAGACAGACAAATCGGCCTCGGTGATAACGGCCCACTGGACATCGGTTCGCGACACGGTCCGAAAGATCGAAACATTGGCTTTGACTACCTTCCTGGCCGTAAGTTGTGGAGATCTTGCTGGAGCTGGAGAAGACGATCGAGCGCCGATGGAAGGCAAACCAAAACCTTCGGTATGCCATCGTGGTTCTGACCAACAATACGCAGAAAAAGAAGAAAGGACTGCTGCAACACCAGCAGTACCCGGAGACGCCGCTGTTCAATCCAAATTTACATCTCTTCATTCGTCGCAGATTGACCAACGGCACGTCGAGCAGCATCATTATGCGTACAGTGTACCGGGAAAGCATAGTGTCCAGCACCAATCTACCGAGGCTGGACAAACAGTCTGACGCAGGCGCAACTGGGAAGTGTTTGAAAGACCAAGCTGACGACCCGTGTGACGGTCAATATGCGGAAAATCTCGCGACGTGGCTCGGACATCGGTACCAGCTCGGCACCTTCACGGCCATGCTCGTTCATCGTGGAGGACGAGTTCGCCCAACCACCGTCGGGTTATGTGAAGCCGCACCACCTGCATCAACGGGAACAGCAGCTCTTTTCCGCCAGTTCTGTGGCACCTGCTGAAGTCGATCGCGGCCGTACAAAGTTCGGGTGTCCACGAGAGCCATCCTATGTCGTCAGTTGCCGGGGATCGCCGGAATATGTGCACCCCGGTGAAGAGTGGATCACGTGGCGACCTGTTCGTATGCTGCAACTGTGCAAACTCGATGGTGCCAGCAGACAGTCTGAATGTTGAGTTAAACTTTATTTTTTGTGAACTAATTTATACTAATCCATATTTGTTTGCAGTGCCTTCGGGGAGTTGCATCGGCATGTCGGTCGCATTTAGTGAGTTAAATTTTCCGCGCAAAAGTTTACTCTCAATGTTCGACGAAATCTGGACTTAATCCACATTCTGGGGACGCCTTCCTCGCGGCAGATGCTGATGCCACCGGTGAGTATACAGAAAAGGCTCCTCGATCTTCACTTTGACGTGATCTTTTACTTCTTCTAGAACGCCCGCTCACCCGAAGATCTGTACATTGGTAGTACATTGTACATTGTCCGGGGTAGCTACAGCTGGGGTCCATGAAAACAGTGCAAACGACAAGGTGGAAACCGTTGCCAAAAGTCGGTTCTTTCTTTTTGGTCGCTGCAGGCGGAGTACCAAAGGTCAAAACAAAGGAGAAAATGTTGAGATCGCTGTTGTCCAGCGGGAAGAAGAACAAGAGTCGCGAAGTGATGAAGAGCGTTGGCGAAGCGGTTGGTTCGATCTAGGACGAGTTCGAGACTCGCTTCAACCTTGGCGTGTACTCGACCGGTATCAAGATCGCTGCCACTCTCTGTATAGGCAAAAACAGCTGGAGAAATACGTCGCGGAGATCCCGAACATGTTGGTCTGGACCACACCGCAGCGCCGTTGTACGGCTCAACCTTTCCTTGAACGTGTTGCGATTTCCTGTTCTCAATGTATCGATTCGATTCATAATAAATGCTAGGGGATGAGTGGTGACCAAGAGGGGTGGGGTGGGGGGGAGGTGGTGGTTTCGTAATTTTTTGATGACGCGGATTGTTATTTCGCTATCCTGATATTTAAAAAAATGCTATTTTGCTATCTTGATTTTCTTCTAATTGAGCTATTTTGCCATTATACTATTTTGATGTATTGCTATTTAACTTGGTTAACTATCTTGCTATTTTTATGAATTATGCTATTTAGCTATTTTACTCTTTTACTTTTTTGATATTCTGCTTTTGCCCTCCTCACCTCAATGAGGAAAGGCTATAAAATCACTCGAAAAATGAACTTCTTTATTCGACATCCACATTCGAGCTGTCACCGTCGGCGCGTAAACATCGTCGTCGAATTGTAGCTCTCGCGAAAGTTAATTTATTAGTGCTCCCGGTGTGTTACCCAGCACCCTGGGGAAACGAAAGCAGCCCAAGCCGCCGCCGCTGCCCGGCGAAGGCGATTCCGGCCGGGATAGTGCATCGCAGATCGTGCAGCGGGTGGACTACAAGAAGGCCCGCAAACAGCAGAAAGAAAAGGTGGTGACGCCGCCGTCTTCGAGACGACGCCGAAGAAATTCCACCGGCGGTATCTTATCGATTTCGGACCAGCTCAACGAACATCGGCCACTGACCCAACCCGGGAGGTCTTCCGGAGGATTCCCGACGGCGAATCAGTTCGAGATGCTCGACTTCGACATCTCCGGCGACGAGGCAGAAAACGTAAACAATGGCGGCGGTGGTGGAACTTTTGCCGTTGGTGATGGTGCTGCTGGTGGTGATGCTGCTGGTAGTAATGTGAAAAATCCGCCTCCTGCTCCCGCAAAAATACGCTGTCCGCCGATCTTCGTCCACGGTTCCAGTGTCCCAGCGCTTAACCGACTGATGTCAACAACCCAGCTGGGCGCCGACGATTACCACCTGCGGGTAAACAAAGGGTACATCCAGATCAGGGTGTCGACTAAATCCCACTTTATTTCTGTGGTGAGTACTTTGAAGCAGGCAAATGTCCAGTTCTACACCCACGGGACCAGTGATGAAACCCCGGTGAAAATCGTCCTTTCCGGATTGCCAGTGTTTCCGGTAGAAGACGTTAGGCGGGAACTCGAAGATGTGTTTCTTCGTCCCACAAGTGTGCGCCAGATGGGGAAATCGAAGCACGGTGATTACGCGCTATACCTGCTGCAGTTTGAGAAGGGAACTGTAAAACTTCAGGAGCTGCAACAAATCAAGGCGCTGTTCAACGTGATCGTCCGTTGGAGGCACTACTCCAAGAAGAAGTCGGACGTCGTCCAGTGTTTCCGGTGCCAGCAGTACGGCCACGGGATGAGAAACTGCCATCTGGAGGCCAAGTGCGTGAAGTGTGGTGAGCGCCACCAGACGACCGCATGCGCACTCCCCGCGCGAGCCGACGTCGTGGTCAACGACGACCGCTCACAAATCCGTTGTGCTAACTGCAGCCAAAATCACACAGCGAATTACAAGGGTTGCCCCACCCGCCTCAAGTACCTGCAGGACTTGAAGGCAAAGAAGAAAACGAGTCCCGCCAGCAGAAGCAACCTTCCGAAGGTGTCTGCAGTTCCTGCGCCTGCCCCCAGGCCACAAGGTGGCGACTTGAGCCAGCTGCTCGGAAGCATCGCGAATCCTGGGGTCTCGTACTCGCAAGCCGTGCAGGGCCAGCCCGAGTCGTCAACTTTGTTCACCGTCGAGGAGTTCATGTGCCTAGCCAGTGAACTCTTCACTAGGCTCTCGAATTGCCAGTCGAAGGCCATGCAATTCCTCGCCCTCAGCGAGCTCATTATCAAGTTTGTTTATAATGGCCAACCTTAGCTCGCTGAAGGTGATGAATTGGAACTGCCGTTCCATCCGCAACAAGGTTGTGGAATTTTTCCACTTCCTCGAAGCTCACGAAATCGACATCGCTGCAATCACGGAGACCTGGCTGCAGCTCAACAACTCGGTGTACCACGAAAGCTACACCATTGTTCGCGCGGACCGTCACTCACCGGATGCTGCTCGAGGGGGAGGAGTTGCACTTCTGGTGCGTAACGGGATAAAGTACTCCAAGCTCGAAACTTCGTCCCGGGCAATCGAGTCCGTTGGGATCACGATCAATGTGGATCCCGCACCAGTGAACATCGTTGCTGTTTACTACCCTGGCTCGACCCGCAGGGCAACGCTTTGTCAGTTCCGACGCGAAATACGGCAGCTCAGCAGCATCGATGGGTCAGTCTTCCTGGTGGGTGACCTGAACGCGCGACATAGGATGTGGAACTGTGCCAGGGCCAACAAAGCAGGACAAATCTTGCACCAAGAGTACGAGTCCAAGGACATCTACATACACGCTCCGGATACTCCCACCCGCTGCCCCGCTGGACGAGGGAGGCCTTCCACGTTGGACCTGGTCATCTCAAACAACCTGGTGCAGATGTCGAAGCCGATAACGCACGTCGAACTGTCGTCGGACCATCTGCCGGTCACTTTTACGATCGACGCTGACGTTCCAGTCGCCCCGGCTGGAAGACTCGTCCGATGCTTCGACAGAGCGAACTGGATTACATATGCTCGCTCGATCGAGCGGGAGGTCGACCTTAACGCAAGCTGGATCAACGATTTGGATCGCTCGGAGAAAATCGACGACGCCATCGACAAGTTCACCGCCATCCTGAAAGCTGCTGAGGAATCCGCTGTCCCTTCGCGTAGGATCCTACCTCAGAAGAAAGACATTCCCGACGAGCTGAAGCTGCTAATCCGGCTGAGGAACGTACGGCGTAGGCAGTTCATCCGAAGACGTGACCCGCTCATCGGAGCGGTGGTGACCCACCTGAACAACGTCATCAGCACCAAAAGCGCCGAACACCGCTACAAAAACTTCGGCTCCTTACTAAGGACGCTGGACAACGGCAGCAACAAGTTCTGGAAGCTTACCCGCAACCTCCGGAACACGGTCAAGTACAGTCCCCCGCTGAACGTCAACGGAGACCTCGTAGCGAGCCCTTCAGCGAAAGCCGAAGCGCTCGCTAGTGCATTCGCCGCTGCCCACAACAACGAGCAACAAAGTGATCCCGAAACATCGGCTGCTGTGGAGAACGCGCTTGGCCACATACGAGCGACAACTCCTCCCGTGCCTCCGGCCGCCCTTGTCAAGCCGAAAGAGGTCAAGGCGATCATCCGCACGCTCAAAAACCGGAAGTCTCCTGGGCAAGACGGAATCCGGAATACGTGCCTCAAGC
Source organism: Culex quinquefasciatus (assembly GCF_015732765.1). Taxonomy (NCBI): domain Eukaryota; kingdom Metazoa; phylum Arthropoda; class Insecta; order Diptera; family Culicidae; genus Culex; species Culex quinquefasciatus. The sequence goes on from NC_051861.1 coordinate 106,673,349, forward strand.
AGCTGCCAAGAAAAGGGTTGGTCGTCCTGACCAAAATCTTCAACGCTTGCCTGGCCTTGGGCTACTTTCCGGCCGGCTGGAAACACGCGAACGTGATCGCCATCCCAAAGGCGAACAAGGACATAACCAATCCAGGTAACTACCGCCCGATCAGCCTTTTGAGCAGCCTGAGCAAACTCCTGGAACGGGTGATCCTCGCCCGGATAAACCGTCACCTGGAGACGGAGCAACTCATTCCACACGAGCAGTTCGGCTTCAAGCCGGGCACTCAACGGTGCACCAACTCGCCCGTATCTCGGAGATGGTGAAGCGCGGTTTCCTGGCGGGGAAGTCGACCGGCATGATCCTTCTCGACGTCGAAAAGGCCTACGACTCCGTGTGGCAGGACGCCGTGGTCTACAAGCTCTTCCGCTCGAACCTCCAACCGTTCCTGGTCAAGATTGTCGAGTCGTTCCTGACAAATCGGTCGTTTACGGTGACGGTGAATGGCGAGCGTTCCTCCGTCCACAACATCCCCTTCGGCGTGCCCCAAGGATCAGTGCTGAGCCCGACTCTCTACAACATCCTCACCTCCGACGTGCCGATGATCGATGGAGTGTCGTACGCATTCTTTGCGGATGACACTGCATACTTGGCATCGGGCAAGGACCCGAAGATCGTCGTCACCCACCTCCAAGCGGCACAGAACAACCTCGAGGAGTTTCAGCGGAAGTGGCGCATCAAGCTGAACGCTGGGAAAACCCAGTCCATCTTCTTCACCAGGAGGCGTGCTGCTCGGCACCTTCCCCGCAGATCGATCAGCGTCAACGGCCAGCCTGCAACGTGGGACGACGAAGTCACGTACCTGGGAGTGGTGCATGACAAGAAGCTAAAGTACGACAAGCACGTGAACTACATCATCGGGAAGGTGGATCGGTCCACCAAAGCGCTCTACTCCCTGCTGAATCGGCGGTCGAAGCTGAGCATCAAGAACAAGTCGCTGGTGGTCAAGTGCATCATCCGTCCAATGCTGACCTACGCTGCTGCGGTCTGGGGCAACTGCGCCAAATCGCACCGTAAGCGACTCCAGGTGAAGCAGAATAAGCTGCTCAAGATGGTGCACAACCTGGACCCGTGGTACCCGACCGACGATCTACACAAGCTGGCCGGCGTCGACACCGTCGACGCAAGCATCGAAAGGGCAACGAGAACCTTCAGGACTTCGTGTGGGATGTCAACGAATCCGCTCATCGAAGCACTCCTCCACCAACAACTGTGATATTAGTCTTTAAGCCAAACATAGATCTAGGGTTTTTTCTCAAAAATTATTTTCCTAAAAGAACACCCAGTTAGCAAAATCTAAACGTAGAAATATGTATCCTCCCTGCAAAGGCTTATGAATTGATCTCAGTTGAAAGGTTCTCCAAATCTCTGAATTGCAAATGTAACATCCTGGAGCAGAACAGTTAAATTCTAATAAAAACACAATTGAATTGAATTGAAAATTTATTCGACATCGTAGACCCGCCTCCACGTATACCTATCGACTCAGACTCAAATTCTGAACAAATGTCTGTGCGTGTGTATGTCTGTAAGTCCATGCACCGAAAAATATGCACACGATTATCTCCGGACAGGCTGAACCGATTTGGACCGTTTTGGTCTCATTCGATCCGTCTTGGGGTCCCACAAGACTCTAGTTAATATTATGATGTTTAGAAAAGTAGTTCAAAAGTCATGCTAAAAACAAAACAAAAAAGTTGTCCTGATCTATCATGCGACCCATCGTTGGATAGGCAACCGAAAGACCTTTCCAACAAGCCCAAAAGATTGAAGATATGACAACCCTATCAAAAGTTTAAGTACTTTAGTGTTTTTAATACACTTTTTTTGAAGCCGGATCTCAGATATTTTGAAAAAAATAAGTTTTATTTATAAACTTTTTTAAGGCTGTGTAGTGTTTTTACTTTATGAATGCGAGGAAGGCACCAACCACCTAAAGGTGGATTAAGTAACGTTTTCAATGGCTCAATTTCCTTTTTAAATATTTTAAAATCTTTAAAAAATATCCTCAATTAAGGAATGAGGTGGTAATTAATTTACTAATAGGAAACAGTCGTTGGCCACCAACGGCGCCCGCCATGTCAGTTTGTAGATCTTGAGGGGATGGGACGGGAATGTTAGTTAGCACAGGCTGCTACCAAGGGTGGGATCTATACAATATCCACACCTCCGCGTGTGCCGGAAAACTACCTCTACTTGGGATTTTTTTTAGTGGGAAAGGGTAATGGCCAGGATTCATCATAGAGGATGATTATGTTGCCCAATAATCAATGAATTTCGTTGAGTGATAGAGTGATGTATTATGTATTCTCACGGCAAACAATCGGAAAGATTGAATCAAAATTATGTGCAATTAAAAGGTGAAATATTATACTCATTTACGTAGAGTTGATCTGAGACTATTAATACTTTTAAGTTTTTATAAGATGAGCTCAAGATTCACCGACGACGAAGGACGCGAAAAAAACATGCAATCCGATCGCAAAACGGACTGGCTCAACTGTCATTTTTCATTCAGAGTCAGCCGCACCTTCACACCGATAACAAAATTCATGCCATTTCAATAACAAATACTGTTAAAATAACAGAAAGTGTTATGGAAACTTCAAATGAGCATGAGCATGAGCATGAGCATGGTTGACTGCCAATGAGCTGCTACTCCGTTATTGACAGATCAGCTGAAGTTAAACAATGAATCAAAAATGATCAGTGGGAGCCAACCATCCGTTCACTGTTTAACCCCTGAAGACCCCGACTTTATTAGTCAATACCGGCGCCCTCCCAAGAAGCCTGCAGTACAACGAAAGGGAGGAATGTTAGTCCGATAGTTGAAGTTGCAGACTCATCAAGCACATAGTTTTTCGCTATATACTTGTTGATACCGCTTGAGACCGTTGAATCCACAGCATCTCCTTCAAGCATCACGTGATTAATTTTTTTTTGGGTTAGTGGGATAAGGTTTTGGCTTTTCGATGCCTCCCGAGCTACGACGCTATGGGGAGGACTTTCATAACAGACCCGTCGGCGAGCCTTCCGAGCAACGATGCTATGGGAAGGTCTTTCTGGTTAACACACAAAATCACTCACACACAGTTATGTTGCTCCACTATTAACTCAACGATCCAAATTGTCAGTGCGTCTTTCGTTCATTATATAGAATTGACTTTTTCACCACAAAAAAATTAAAACTTATTCGAAAAATTTAAACACAATCCACCCGACAACGTGCCTTCCGATCAACGATGATATAGGAAGGGCTTTGAAAATCACAAAAGAAATCACTTTTCACTCCGCATATTTTTCACGACCACGCGCTCCCTTTGCCAATTATGCACTGATGACGCTGCATTTTCAGAGGGTAATCTTCTCCTCGCAGCACACAATACACGATAAAAATGCGAAACAAAAGGCACACAAAAAAAATCACTTTTCACTCCGAATATTTTTTACGACCACGCGTTCCCTTTGCCAATTATGCACTCGAACAGCGACACAAAAGAGACGGAAAATAACACGAAAAAACAGGACTGCGCGTCCCACAAGCACCGCACTACTGATGCCATTGTTTAATTATCACAGAAAGTGTTATGGAAACTTCAAATCATAACAAAGTTTGTTATTGGCCAAATGTTATTGGGATGATCGGATTAGTTGTTAAAATAACAAAAAATAATTACAAAGATTTGTTCATAAAAATATTATTAGTCTGCTATTACAATAACAATCAAATAACAAAAAAAATCATGTCGACGAATAACAAATCATGTTAAAAATAACATAATATTTTATTGGCCTTGTATTTTCAATTATCAAAAAATGTTATTTCCAAGTTATTTCCGTCTGCTCGGACAAACATCAACTTAAAATCGTCTGAAAATTAAAAAATTGGCAAAATCTGTCGAAATCTGGAGCAAAGCTCTATCTTTATTCTGTCGGGCACTTGAAAAATCTGGTATTCCCAGATTTATCTGGCAACCCGGCAACCATCCCCGCCATCACCATAATCGTTTGGTTGAATTCAAATGCCATATCAACAACAACCATCACAAAACCAAGCACAACTTTCCAACCCTAGATGGACGAAAGCGGGTCAATTTTGCGGTCTGCGAAAGTTTACGACGAAATGCTATCTGCAGTGGAACATATTTTGACAAAACTTTTCGCAAGTTGCAGGATCCATGATGTATGCGGTTACATTATGATTTGGTACTGGCAACACTGGTGGATGTGTTTGCCTTACTCACCTTCCTCGTCCAGCAGTATGTTGTCCGGCTTGATATCCCTGGGAAAATAGGAGGAGAAAAAAAAAAGAAAATTCAGAAAAATGGGAGCTTTAGTATCGGTTGGTGGTGGAAAAAGAGCAGGGAGTCGCAAAAATCGTATGAATAAGTAATGAATGTAAGACTGCGCTGAAAATAAATGATGTAATAAAATGAGGAATTTGATATGCATTATTCATTATTATTGCGTTTGGACGGCCAACCAGCAGTCCAGCAGCAGCAGTTTGGTTGGCCAACATAATACGCTTCAGGGGATGATGGAAAGTTTCAACACTGAAAGCACTGAACAAAAAATCACATCTATTTTGAATGCAATGTTTTAGATGGAAAGGATACTACTGAACTTCACCTTAAGCAATTCTAAATTTTGACGTTTTGAAAATTTATTGTCGCCGCGGCACTAAACCGAATTGAGCAAGTTTAACTCTCGCGACGATTTTCTGTCGCGAAATATCTGTCAAGCATGTTTAAGTGATTTTGAATCAGTGTGTTTGCTTTTTTTGTTTTGACGGCTTTGGATGATGAGAAAAACGTGGCTGGTCTTTTCTGGTCTGCCAAGGAAATTGAATGCTTTAGATTAAATTATTGTTTCAAATCTTGGTTTTCAGTACTACTACCACTAGAACTGTTTCATTTGGGGTACCGTAAACCGGGGTGACTTTGATAGGATTTCAATTTGTTTTTAGAATATTTTCCAACAGGTACGGGTTTTCTCAAGATTATTATTTTTAAAACATGTACTGGGGTAGACTACACAAAGTCCATGCACTATTTCGGAAAATAGTTTTTTCAATAATGTTTAGAAAAATAGTTACGTTAAAAATTCTTAGTTTTAATTCCGGGGTGACTTTGAGAGTCATAGTTTTTTCTTGAAAAAATCATATTTAAGATGTTCAAACTTTATTTGTACGCTAAATGTACCATCACTAAAGTAGCTGATATAGTTTTTAAGAAAAAAAATCAATGTTTATATTTAGTTAACTAAGTGTATAAGCTTTTTAGCAAAATACATATAAAGGAGAATGGGCGAATTTGGTCCAAGGATGTACACGAACGTGACCAACTTTTTTCGAAAGATCTCGCCGAGACATGAAAAAAAGTCTTCTGGACCAACTCTCTAAACCCCGGGGTTCAAAAGTTACATGCTGTTGAAGTTTGAGGATTTTGAGTAAAAATATACAAAAAAATCGGATTTTTGCTATTTCTAAAATCATTTATAAAATCTCTGTTTCATTATGGATTTCGATTTTCTTGACTTCATTCGACGCGTATCAGCAAAAACTATGAATTCTGATATATCTTAGCATGATTGAAACATGATTTCACTTTTTTTATCCGTTTGAACCGTTTGTGCAAGAGGCATCCCGTAGAAACAAGTCGAAACTTCAAGGTTTTGAAAACGGATCCGACCCAAACTGCTTCAGTGAGTATGGAAGGCTTCAGTGCAATGTTGTAACAACTTATTGGGATGGTCTGAGTCATCCGAGAACTCCTTGGAGTTAAGACCGGTGAGTCTACCGCCGTAACAAGCAAGATTTCGGCGGTTTTTGACCCCGGAATATACCCGCATAGCTTCAGTCAGTATGGTAGACTGCTTTGTTAATGTGTTGGGATGTCTTTGGTCATCCTAGGACTCCCTGGAGTTATGATCTGTAGGCTGTTACAAGGACTCCCTGGAATGGTCCAGAACATCCCAACATAACAGCAATACAGTCTGCCATACTCACTGAATCTTTGCGATTATGATGCGCGGTTAAAAATTGTCGACCTTTTTCTTGTTACAGTGACCCAAATATCTTAATTCCAGGGAGTCCTAGGATGACCAAAGACATCTTAACACATTAAGAAAGCAGTTTACCATACTGACTGAAGCTATGCGGGTATGTTCCGGGGTCAAAATCCGTCGACCTCTTGCTTGTTACGGCTGTAGCTCCACAGATCATAACTCCAGGGAGTCCTTGGATGACCCAGGACATCCTAACATATTAGCAAAGCAGTCTACCACACTCTCTGAAGCTATGCGGGTATGTTCCGTTGTCAAAACCGGTCGACATGTTGCTTGTTACGGTAGTAGACCCACAGATCTTAACTCCAGGGAGTCCTAGGAGAACCCAGGACACTCCAACACATCAGCATAGTAGTCTACCATACTCACTGAAGCCATGCGGGTATGATCAGTGGTCAAAACCGCCGACATCTTGCTTGTTACGGCGGTAGACTCGCCGGTCTTAACTCCAAGGAGTTCTCGGATGACTCAGACCATCCCAATAAGTTGTTACAACATTGCACTGAAGCCTTCCATACTCACTGAAGCAGTCTGGGTCGGATCCGGTTTCAATACCTTGAAGTTTCAACTTTTTTCTATGGGATGCCTCTTGTACAAACGGTTCAAACGTATAAAAACAAGAAAAATCATGTTTCAATCATGCTAAGACATATTAGAACTCATAGTTTTTGCTGATACGCGTCGAATGAAGTCAAGATGAGCAAAATCCATGATAAAATGGAGATTTTATAAATGATTTTAGAATTAGCAAAAATCCGATTTTTTGTACATTTTTACCCAAAATTCTCAAACTTCAACAGCATGTAACTTTTGAACCCCGGGGTTTAGAGAGTTGGTCCGGAAGACTTTTTTTCATGTCTCGGCGAGATCTTTCGAAAAAAGTTGGTCCCGTTCGTGTACATCCTTGGACCAGCTCCCATACAAATTTGCCCATTCTCCTTTTAGGTAAAATTGTTAAAAAGTCGGAATTTTGCCTGAAATTTGTTAAAACTTGTTTTGTTTATAACAAAAAATAAAAATAAAATTATCGATTTATATTGCATTTTATACTGAATTTCAAGCACGAATCACAGATTTTCACATTTTGCATGAAATTTGTTCAACTCAAATTGCCTATAAATTTGGAGATTTTTTTATATTGTGTTTTAAAAACACATATTATTTATTATTTACAAACTTTTTTAACCTTCTCCTAGTGGAAAATTGTCAAAAGAATCCGAAAATGCATTCCGTTTTCCGATTAATAATCATGTTCATTGAGAAAATCATGACACTTTGAGAAGTTTAAAATAATGACTTTCATCAACATTTTCTTAACTATAGTTAACTAACTTTTTAAATTTGTCAAAATTTTATGAAAAGTTCTGCTTAAGGTAGTATGAACACTTCTCTACCACGGTCAGTATGTTTCTAAACCATTCCTTACGTATTTTAATTGTACTCTTCATTTTGCGGAAAAATCGCAAACCTATCAAAGTCACCCCGTTTTACGGTAATTTATGAAGTTCAGTCAGTTTCCAGCTCCAGGAAAAGACGCAAAAGGGAAAAATTCTTGGTTAAGTTGCTGATTACGGATCGATTACCGTCTGAATAAAACAAAAATAAGTGGCCTCATTGTCGAGGGACCTCAATCCGGTCCGTTGTGTCCTCTCACCGGGAGAGTTTTGCCGATGCGGGATGTTGCGGGTGTCGATTGAATAAGCTCTATAGCGTCAAAATGGGAAGACCCAGCCACCAATTTGAAAATCAAAAGCGCCGTAATTGTACTCTCCAAGCTAGACATCATGAAATGGTCTATCCGGATGATCGAATCCACGCTCACAGAACGATTTCCGGTAGATTTTCGTGATCGATTCCATGCTCCGTGTAAGACGCGGCGCGAGTCTTGTCGCAGCTCAACTGGCGACATTTCAGTTTGGTGCCGCGGCGAAATTTTGTTTTGGTTTCGCGTGTGACATTTGAGGTACACTCAGAAAAGAAACAACAGAAAATTGCTTCGCGAGATGAAAAATACTCGCGCTGTTATTTCGATTTATTTCAAAAACCACAATATTTTGGACTTTTGTGTGATTTCAGTTGGGTTTGTACAACTGCTACCTTCACAATACCAGACTTTTGGGGGAGCACTTAAATTGCACTTAATATTTCAGGACCACCCCCGCTCTCTGTAATGGCATGGCATATGTTGTATCGGCGGCCCAAAAGCAGGGCAGTGGCCATTTGTGGGGAGTTTTTTTTTGCTACATTATTAACTTAGAAGAGTAAGCTCAGGGACGAGGAACGTGGCTTCAGTTTAGAACGATGAAGTAACCAACAAATTTGGGCCGTCTGGAATTCAAGTATCAAAATTGTAACTTGTAAATGAGCAATTCCAGCTCAAATCAGGAATTTTTCTGGTACTTTTGTACCCGACCCTCTCCGATTTCAATGAAACTTTTGAGACATGTTATCCTAGACCTACACCCAAAATTCAGAGTCGAGATAATCGTTCTCTCAAAATTTATTGAGGGCTCAGTTCCAAAATCGATAGAATAATGGTACCAACTCACACCATCATAACAAATGAGTTCATTCGTTATTTGAATCAATAAATCTCCAACAAGTGTCATACATCGACTTCTGACTTCTCCTTGGTCACCAAGCTGTGGTGGCCGAGGCAGCTAAGTCATAGGATTGGTTTATCAAAGGTCTCTGGTTCGATTCCCGTTGTCGGCACTTTTGGTTTTTTGTTTGACGGATGAACTTTTTTTTGCAAATGAACCTCGAGAGAATAGTTCTATCGCCCATCTCGAGCTGTGTTCTCTGCGTCCGTGAATGGTACCACTATTCTCTCGACTCGAGACCATCATTCTCTCGGACTAGCGCTGCCAGTTTTGGGTGTATATAAGCCATTTTTGTGTATATGGAGCCAATAGTACTCGAAAATAACATTTGAGAAGGGCGTAAGGTATTTAAATATTTTTGTATTTTGCAATTTAAAAATTACTGTGTCTCGAAGCCATTGCGTCGTATCAAAAAGTGGTCCAAGACAAACTTGTAGGAAATTGGATGGGCTTTCTGAAAAATACACTGAAACAAAAATACACGCCACTTCTAGGAGATTTTTTGATTTTTAAGTCTAAAACTTAAATTTAAAGGTGTTGTCACGATTTTTTTTCGTTCAAAATTTTTGAGGAAATAGCCTAAGATGTTACCAAAAGACTGACGAAAAATGCAGGATGGTATGTCTCTCCTAAAAAAATACAAAAATCATTTACTAAAACTGTTTTTTTGAAAAGTGGTCTAAACGTCAAAATTTTGAAAAAACCCACAGTGAGAATCGATTCTCCAGACAATTTTACATAAAAGTCTCCATATTGACCATTATCCTATGTCCAATCCTTGGGAAGATACAGCGGTTTTAAAAATAAAAATGATGAAAAAATTGGTTTTTTTGGTGGTTTTTGGCAATTTCTATAAGACAGACTTGGTTTTTCAGTCTCGTAAATATTTTTACCGGAAAGCTCGTCCAATTTCCCATAAGTTTGCCTTTGACAGCTTTTTGATTTGACTCGTTTTGATATTTACGTAAGCTAATTTATTATCCAGGTTTCTACCACACTGAAAAAAATATTCTCTTTTCAGTTATTAACAATGTAATTAAGCTTATAACTGTAAGCCCATACATCCAATTGAAATGCTGTCAAAGGCAAACTTATGGGAAATTGGACGAGCTTTCCGGTAAAAATATTTACGAGACTGAAAAACCAAGTCTGTCATATAGAAATTGCCAAAAACCACCAAAAAACCCATTTTTTCATCATTTTTATTTTTAAAACCGCTGTATCTTCCCAAGGATTGGACATAGGACAATGGTCAATATAGAGACTTGTATGTAAAATTGTCTGGGAAACCGATTTCCACTATGGGTTTTTTTTTAATTTTGACGTTTAGACCACTTTTCAAAAAAACAGTTTTAGTGAATGATTTTTGTATTTTTTTAGGAGAGACATACCATCCTGCATTTTTCGTCAGTCTTTTGGTAACATCTTAGGCTATTTCCTCAAAAATTTTGAACGAAAAAAAATCGTGACATCACCTTTAAATTTAAGTTTTAGACTTAAAAATCAAAAAATCTCCTAGAAGTGGCGTGTATTTTTGTTTCAGTGTATTTTTTTCAGAAAGCCCATCCAATTTCCTACAAGTTTGTCTTGGACCACTTTTTGATACGACGCAATGGCTTCGAGACACAGTAATTTTTAAATTGCAAAATACAAAAATATTTAAATACCTTACGCCCTTCTCAAATGTTATTTTCGAGTACTATTGGCTCCATATACACAAAAATGGCTTATATAGGCCTAGGATAACATGTCTAAAAACTTTCATTGAAATCGGAGAGGGTCGGGTACAAAAGTACCAGAAAAAATCCTGATTTGAGCTGGAATTGCTCTGTACCATACTCTACGAAAAAATCTCTTCATTTCAGAACTTAACAGAAGGATTATAAAACCAAACGAGGTTTAAATCTAACCCATTTTGATCCAGGATCTGAATTAACAAAATGTATAAAAACGAGGAGAGGTTCTACATTACAATTGTTCATCAAACTGGACTAAATGTATGCATTGTGGCAAAATGCAATTTTTTCAAGCAATATTTTGTATGATAAGTGGCAACATGGAACGAGTTTTATTGGTTTATTTGTTTAACTAGAATTAGGAATCAAATAATGAAAATCTAAAATTAAAAAGCGTCCCAAAAATGCACGTGTGGCAAAGTAGCACGACAGTGACTTAAACCCAGCAAATAAGCGTACATATACGTATACGAAGGGATGTAAATATTTGAGATTGCTGTTTTGCGTCCCTGCCGTAGTCGTCTCGGGAAAACTGAGCAGGACATTTTGGGTTTGGTTTTGCTTGCAAAACTGGTTGGGGGAGAGGGCAAAGTTTAAGGGGCAGCAATACGACGAGAGTGTGTAATCTTTAGGGCGGCGGCGCCCCCTCCAAAAAGGAACAGTCAATTTGGGAGCGTTTTGCGGGGACATTTGGTTGTGTTGTTTTCCATTGTCTGGGCATATACTGAATTTTAAATAAAGTGTTCGAAGTTTATGATAAATTTTACAAGGTTTGCTCATTGGAAATCTTTAAAATAAAATTCAAATTTTCAAATTCAAAACCACCGTCGAACGGCATTTCATCGAAGAATCGTCCCACGCAAATCCTGCCCTACCACACTACCGGTATTGTTCGTGATAAACCGAGAAAGTTGTTTACGTTGCTCTTGTTATTTGTTGTTGTTGTTGCCGCACACAGCTTACAATGTCGTCGGTGGGGTGGTTTGCCCGCTCGCCCGGGGGGCGGGAAATATTAATAACCGACAATTATTACGCGCTCGGGGAAATGGAGCTGACTGAGTGACACACCACCACCCTCGTCACCGCAGAGAAACAACACCCACCACTAACCTATTATATTTGTGTGTCAACGTTGTGGTGTTTCATTTTACGGTAGTGGAAACTTTAAATTTACTGTTGTTGGAAATTGAAATCGAGAAATTATATTTCATAAAACGGAATTGATGAATCTTTAGAAAAAAACCTTGTGAGCAATTCTCTCAGATTTTGGTCACTCTTTTTTTTTGTATTTTTTAATCCGATTGAAACTTTTTTGATGCCTTCGGTATGCCCATAGAAGCCATTTTGCATCATTAGTTTGCCCACACAATTTTCCTTACAAATTTGGCAGCTGTCCATACAAAAATGATGTATGTAAATTCAAATATCTGTATCTTTTGAAAGAATTTTTTGATCGAATCGGTGTCTTCGGCAAAGTTGTAGGTATGGATACAGACTACACTGGAAAAAACTAAAAATTGATTTGCAAAAAACACTATTTTTTTTATCTGTTTCAGGGGACATCAACTTTTAAGAAATTTCCAGGTTGTGCAAAAAATCTTTGAAGTTATGATTTTTTGAATTAATACAGATTTTTTTTCAAAAAATCGAAATATTGGTCGCAAAATTTTGTCAACGTCATTTTTCGATGTAAAATCAAATTTGAAATCATAAATTACTTAAGTGAAATTTTGGTAAAGTTCACCGTTTTCAAGTTATAGCCTTTTTGATAACTTTTTCGTAAAAAGTCGCAGTTTTTCATTTTTTAAATTAGTGCACATGTATGCCCACTTTTGAAAAAAAAGTTTTTGAAAAGCTGAGAAAATTCTCTATATTCTGCGATTTTGAACTTTGTTAATACGACCCTTAGTTGCTGAGATATTGCTAAGCAAGTGAGCAATTCTCTACAAAAACCGGAAATGGTTTTTTTTTTGTATTTTTTGATTTGGCTCAAACTTTGTGAGGGCCTTCCCTAAGACCAAAAAAACTATTTTGTGTGATTGGTTTATCCATTTAAGTCTCCATACAATTTTGGCTGCTGTCCATACAAGAATGGTATGTAAATATTCAAACAGCTGTAACTTTTAAGTGAATTTTCTGATCAAGTCTTCAAGTCAAGACACCAAGTCTTCGGCAAAGTTGTAGGTATTGTTGAGGACTATTGAGTAAAAATAGGTACATGGAAAAAAAAATGCAGATTTTTTTCTCAACATTTTTTCACTAAAACTCAATTTCCCAAAATGCGTATTTTTTTTATTTTCGAGATTTTTTGATACATTTAAGGGGACAAAAATCCGCAACTTTTGAGCCATAGAGAAACATGGTCAAAAAATCTGCCGCTGAGTTATGAATTTTTGAAAAAAAACAGTGATTTTTGGAAAAAATCGAAGTTTCATGCAAAAAAAGTTTGACATTATTTTTTAATGCAAAATTGAATTTGCAATCGAAAAGTACTTTACAGATTTTTTGATAAAGGGCTCCGTTTTCAAGATATAGCCACCGAAAGTTTGATTTTAGCGAAATATTTGCAGTTTTTCAATTTTTAAAAATAGTGACCATGAGTGACCATTTCTAAAAATATTTTTTTGAGAAGTTCAGAAAATTTGCTATAAAATTGTCTAAGAGACATTGAAGATTGAACCTCGGGTTGCTGAGATAGAGCCGCTTTAAGAAAAAGAAACACGAAAATTGAAATTTTCTTAATCTCACCAAAACAACCCACCATTTTCTATTGACCATATCTCAGCAAATAATGGTCTGATTTTCAATTTTAATGCATGAAAAATACGTTTTTGATTTTTTTTTGAAATTTTTTAAATCAAGACTAGCATTTTAAATGGGCGTAATATTCAATGCTTGGCCCTTTAAAATGTTAGTCTTGATTTAAAAAATCTCAAAATATTTTTTTCGAAAAGATCGGAAAATTTCTCGAATGTTTCATGTTTTAACAATGAAAATCGGACCACTAGTTGCTGAGATATTGACATTAGAAAATGGTGGGTTGTTTGGGTGAGACTTAGAAAACAACAATTTTCCTGTATCTTTTTCTTAAAGCGGCTCTATCTCAGCAACCCGAGGTCCAATCTTCAATGTCTCTTATACAATTTTATAGCAAATTTTCTGAACTTCTCTAAAAAAATATTTTTAGAAATGGTCACTTATGGTCACTATTTTTAAAAATTGAAAAACTGCAAATATTTCGCTAAAATCAAACTTTCGGTGGCTATATCTTGAAAACGGAGCCCTTTATCAAAAAATCTGTAAAGTACTTATCGATGGCAAATTCAATTTTTCATTGAATAATAATGTCAAACTTGTTTTTGCATGAAACTTCGTTTTTTTCCCAAAAATCACTGTTTTTTTCAAAAATTCATTACTCAGCGGCAGATTTTTTGACCATGTTTCCATATGGCTCAAAAGTTGCAGATTGTTGTCCCCTATCATATCAAAAAATCTCGAAAATCGAAAAATATGCATTTTGGGAAATTGAGTTTTAGTGAAAAAAAAGTTGATAAAAAAAATCTGCATTTTTTTTCCGTGTTCCTACCTTTTTCTCAAAAGTCCTCAACAATACCTACAACTTTGCCAAAGACACCAAATTGATCAGAAAAATCACTGAACAGTTACAGCTGTTTGAATATTTACATACCATTTTTGTATGGACAGCAGCCAAAATTGCATTGAGACTTGTATGGGTGAACCAATGACGCAAAACAGCTTATTTGGTCATAGGGAAGGCCCCCACAAAGTTTGAGCCAAATAAAAAAATACAAATAAAATCCATTTCCGGTTTTGGTAGACAATTGCTCTATGGTTTCTAACATGAAAATTAATAGGCATTAAATAGAATCATAAGAGGTACATCGAAATTATCTTTAAACAGTTATTTTCTATTATTTTATTATTTTCCGAAGTATGTTTTCACAATAAAAGAATTATGGAATTACCAGGATTACTGGAATTATTAGGAAGCTCCAGGATTACTCTGGAATTACTCAGTAAATCTGGAATTACAGAATTACTTGCTCAAATTCCAATTAATTCCGGAATAGTGACCAGTATGACACGATGATGGAAACCCCTTGATGTTCACAAATTTAAAAAAAATGAAAAAGTGCGACTATTTTCAAAAAAGTTACATAAAAATGGCTTTAACTTGAAAACAGAGCACTTTATCAAAATTTCACTAAAGTAGTGACAATAAACGACATAAACTTTGAAAAATATTTGCAACGGCCTAAGTGTTTTTTTTTGCAAATCAAGTTTCAGTGACAAAAAGTGAAATTAAAAATCACCAAAATTTTTTTAACGTGTATCATTTTTTTCAGTGTCGTCCAATACCTACAACTTTGCCGAAGATACCAACTCGATCAAAAGATACAGATTTTTTAAATTTTCCGATTTCGTAGAGAATTGCTCTACTAGAAATATCAAAAATATCTACACTCTCAAAGCCGCCAAAAATTCAAATTCCATCCAATCTTGCTCAAAATTTGGGAAAGCAGTTTTGAAGGTATGAGAAAAATACTAACACTACTGTAATTAAACTTTCACTTTTTGATTTTGGTCATACCTAGATCCACTATGCGGCGGTTGGGCTCGCAATCCAAAGGTCGTCAGTTCAAACCCTGGGATGGAAGGTTTCTTGGAGTAGAAAGAGGTTTGGGTGCTCCCGAGCAACTTGCAGTAGAGTCCACAAAAGTGGATGGTTTCATTTTTTCTGATGAGGTTTTCTAGACCGAAACATGATATTTTAAATTAAAGCTAATTGCAGGATTATAAAGTTTAATTCTATTTTCGCCATGAGTCCTCTCATTAATGGCCCAAGTGAAGCCCTCGATCCACAACATTTCAAGCTTCAAGCTTACGCACGAGAAGAGGAAAACACAGAAACCACTCCACACTCACTTGCAGGAAAATGATAGCATAATCATTATGTTGCCTTTGTGCTGTTTTAATTACTCTCTCTCTCTCTCTGTTTCACTTTCTCACTCACTGATGGATGCCCTACAACGACGTAGATCAGTCTCGTGGGGGTGGTGGTCCCATTTAATGAATTCTCTTCCCAACTCTCGCGTATTTTGTTCTCGCGTTTCCGCGGCGAGAAAGCAGAAATAATGCGATTATGTTCCATCGAGGGAGGAGTGTGTGGGTGGGTGGGTGGTGAATATTCGTGTAGCCTGTGATAATACGTTAACGTTTGGAGTTTGTTTTGAGTGGAGCGATTTGTCAGCCAGCAGATGGGTATAATCTTTTTTGGGGAGGAAATCTCTTCCATCAGCACATGGTGATAACAACAACAACTGGTGGCAGTGTGTTTGAGTTTGATAAGCAATTAGGGATATTGAAATGATGGCTGTATCAGACGTCCACAATCCATTAGTATTCTTTTTGTGTTGTCAGAGTCTTTTCAAATCAGCCCTTGTGAAGGCATTGATGTGGAGATGACATCTGATTGCATTGATTGATAGTGCTTAATTGAGCTAAAATTGGATTGTTTTCTCAATTTTACGCCTACATAATCAACTACAAATCATGCACAACTTATCCTTCTATCAATTCGAACTCAATCAAGGAAAATCAACAACAACAAAGCTTAAACAAACACGTCTAATGTGAACAGCTCATTGTATCAGATTCAATGTTTTTATACATTATTTTCAAACGAAACCTGCCATTACATGTTCAATGAGCCATATCTGCGTTATTTATGGACTTATTGGTGACAAATACCGCAATCATTGTTATCCGAGCATTCGTTGGTGAAGGTTGTCTGAATCAACATGACTCGTCGCGTCCCGGCGCAAAACGCCGGCAATATTGCCCTACCTGCGGCTCAAGCAGGCAAAAAAGTGGGAATTTCCAAAAGGAAGGTTGAGGCCTCGACTGATGGCCAAAAACCGGGGATTTCCAAGAGGAAGGTTCTTTTGGAAGTGACATCGAACAGCAAAAAGACAAAAAAGAGCGACGGTACTGTACCGATGGATGAGGAGGAGGAGAACTCTTCATCGCACGAGGAGCAGCTATTGAAGAACAACAAGTTTGCTGGACTGCCTGACGAGGACCAGGTAGCGGAAGCAAAGGAGAATGAAGTGAAACAGCGAAAGGAGAAACTGCCTCCTTTTTATGTGCGGCAATCAGCAGCAACGATCGACTTTCGAGCGGGGCTGGTTGAACTCATCAAGTCTGGGAAAGTCCTAGGCAACATTCGTCTGTGTCAGGACGGATTTAAGGTGCTGGTGCAATCCAGGCAGCACTATCAACTGGTCAAGGATTACTTGACCGAAAACGAGGCGGAGTACTTTACCCATGATGTCGTCATGGATAAGCCGTTCAAAATCGTCGTCAGAGGTCTGTACGACATGCCAGTGGAGGAATTAGCTGCCGAGCTAAAAGTTTTGAAACTGGATGTGTTGGCCGTGCACAAAATGAGCCGACGCAACAAAGACATCAAGTACCGTGACCAGCTCTACCTGCTGCATTTGGCTAAGGGATCGACGACGCTTCCTGAGCTGAAGGCAATCCGAGCGGTTTTCAACATTATCGTGTCGTGGGAGCGATACCGACCAGTGCATCGTGACGTCACACAATGCTTCAACTGCCTGGGCTTCGGGCACGGAGGTAAGAACTGCCACCTAAAGCGTCGTTGCGCCAAATGTGGTACCGATGCGCACATCACATCCCAGTGCATCCAAGATTCGCTGGTGAAGTGCCTCAACTGCAACGGTGAGCACTCGTCAACCGACCGAAAGTGCCCCAAGAGAGCTGAGTTCGTGAAAATTCGGCAGCAAGCATCGACGAAGAATCAGCCTCAGCGTCGTAGAACTCCTCCAGCCCTGGTGGAGCAAAACTTTCCACCTCTTCAACCGCGACGGCAGGTACCGAACTTGGCACCGTTGCCGTTGGATCCCAGGAAGAGAGCTGAGATGAATCATCCACGGCCGGGTTCCAGCCAGGAGCCGAGACCGCCACCACCGGGCTTCAGCCAGGAGCCAAGACCAACCCAAGAACCAGCAGTTGAGGAAAATGGTAATGATCTTTACACCTCAACCGAACTCCTCAATATTTTCAAACAGATGTCCGCTGCACTGCGTGGATGCAAAACCAAGACCCAGCAGATTGAAGTGCTGACCTCGTTCGTCATCCAGTATGGATCGTAGGTCCCTCAAGCTGCTGAATTGGAACGCTTGCTCCATTAGGAGGAAGAATTTAGAGCTGGTGGATTTTCTTCGCGAGAAGGAGATCGACGTAGCTGCCATCACGGAAACTCATCTGAAGCCCGGTGAAAAAGTTTATCTGCAAAACTACAAGATCGCGACGCAGCTCGATAGGACCACCTCTGGAGGAGGAGGTGTGCTTGTCGCTGTTCATCGTGATCTCAAGCCACGCCGGCTGCCACACTTTAAGCTGGACATCATCGAGGCCGTTGGAGTGGAAATTCCCACTTCGGTTGGCCCAGTACTCTTCATTGCTGCATACTGCCCACGTCAGGTGAATTCCAGAGATGGTTCAGCAGCAAAACTGAAGAGCGATATCCAGAAGCTGACACGGCGGAGCGCAAAGTACATCATCGCTGGTGACCTCAACGCGAAGCATGAAGTTTGGGGCAACAGCAGGAGGAATCGGAACGGAGTGATTCTGCACAACGATCTGCAAAACGGATACTACAACGTTGTGAGTCCAGATCGTCCAACGAGGGTGGCCCGGTCTGGGAATCACTCAATCATCGACTTCTTCATTACCAATATGGCTGAGAACGTGGCTCATCCTGAGGTGTTTGAAGAGTTGAGTTCTGATCACTATCCGGTGGTTGTGGAGGTTGGAGCTTCCGTTACTCCGCAGCGGCAACCAACCCGGAAAGATTACCACAACGTTGACTGGCAGCAGTTTCAGCAAGTGGTCGACAGCAACATCGACTATGATCAACACCCTGAAACTTCTGCTGATATTGATCGTTCGCTGGAGGTGATCCAGCAGGCTATCAACCAAGCAGAGGCTGCCAACGTTCGGGAGGTTCCTGTTAATTTTAAGGTAACTGATATTGACGTAGATACTAAACACTTGATTAGACTTAGGAATGTTTATAGGAGACAATATCAACGGACTGGGGACTATGACAAAAGATTTCAGTGAACAATTTGAACAAAATAATACAAGACCGACTTGACAATATCAGAAATCAAGAATTTTCAAAACATGTAAGCCAGCTTGGGAATTATTCAAAACCATTTTGGAAACTTTCAAAAGTTCTTAAAAACAAACCAAAGCCTATTCCTCCTCTTATTGTTGAGGATTCTCCTTTGATTACATCCGAGGAAAAGGCAAATGCACTTGGGCTTCATTTTGTTAGTTCACATAATCTTGGCGCTTCCATGACCAGCCGTAAAGAAACATCAGTTGCCAATAGTATTTCAACAATTAATAACTCTACCTTTGAATTTCCTGCAGATTCCCATGTTTCTGGTGAGGAAGTCAAAGTTGCAGTTAAACAAATGAAAAATATGAAAGCTCCAGGCTTTGATAACATTTTAATCTAGTGTTGAAAAAACAGAGTGATCAGTTCTTTCAACATCTAGCCAATATTTTCAATAAATGTTTGCAACTTGGTTACTTCCCTACCAATTGGAAACTGGGCAAAGTCATACCAATTTTGAAGCCTCAAAAGATCCAACATCGCCAACAAGTTATCGTCCCATTAGTCTTTTGAGTAGTCTGTCCAAACTCTTTGAGAAGGTCATCTATTCAAGGCTTTTGGATTTTACCAACGATAATAATATAATTTTGAACGAGCAGTTTGGCTTCCGAAAGGGACATAATACTGCTCATCAGCTTACGAGTAACCAAAATCATCAAGCAGAACAAGCTTGAGTCTAAATCAACTGCTATGGCTTTGTTGGATGTTGAGAAGGCTTTTGACAATGTTTGGCATGATGGTTTGATACATAAACTGTATTTATACGGTTTTCCAATGTATCTTATCAAAATTATCCAGCACTATCTTTCGGAGAGATCGTTCAGGGTTTTTCTGAATGGGATTGCTTCTGGATTATTCAACATTGATGCTGGGGTTCCCCAAGGAAGTATTCTTGGCCCACTTCTGTATAATATTTTTACATCTGATTTGCCTACTCTTCCTGGTAATGGTGTGTTGTCACTTTTTGCTGATGACACTGCCGTTATTTATAAGGGTAAAATAACCAGATATTTAGTTGGCCGTCTTCAGAAGGGTCTTGACGTTCTTTCCGAATACTTTGGCGACTGGAAAATTCGCATAAATGCAGCCAAAACTCAAACCATCATTTTTCCACTTTCCAAATCGGCCCGATTTGTCCCAAAGGATGATGTTTTGATTAAAATGAATGATGTTTCGATACCCTGGTCAAAAGAAGTTGTCTATTTAGGTCTCATACTTGACTCGAAACTTTTGTTTCGACAGCATGTTGACAAAATATTGAACAAGTGCAGCATTCTCATCAGGTGTTTGTATCCTTTGATTAACAGAAAATCAAAGCTATCTTTGAAAAATAAGTTAGCAGTTTACAAACAAATAATTTACCCCGTTATTGAGTATGCAGTACCTGTTTGGGAGTGTTGCGCTAGAACTCATAAATTGAAGCTCCAGCGTGTCCAAAACAAGGTACTCAAAATGGTTTTGAATGTTCCTGGCTGGACAAGATCAAGTGAGGTTCATGAATTAGCAGAAGTAAAAATGTTGGATCAGAAGATTCAAGAAAAATGTTTGAAATTCAGGGAAAAATGTGCTATATCTGAATACCCCTTGATTCAAGGATTGGTTTAGTTTATTGTAAGTTTAAGTTAGTTTTAGGTTAGGTTATGTTTTCTTAACATTTTTTTTTCCTCATTGTACCTAGTGTTACAAAAATGATAAATCATATACTTTTAAAGTTAAAAAAATGAACAGTGTTTAAATCACGAAAAGCAAACTAAAGCTGAAGAGCCACAGCTGACCACTTATTATGTAAACCAAATGTAATTATTATAAGAAAGATTCAATAAAGTATATTTAATTCAAAAAAAAAAAAAAAAAAATACCGCAATAATCGTTAACCCTTGCAACCATTCATACTGTGTGGTATTTTTATAGCAGCACCGTACTTTCCTGTTTGTTTTTACTTCTCCTCCTCGAAAAAAAGCTAACATTCATCATTTCATTGGCTTGTTATTTTATCGACAATTTTTCTCCCTTTCACCATTTATGGCTGATTTTTTTTTATTATTATTCTCCTCCCCCAAATATGGTGTGATTTAGAAGAAGCACCCAATTCGACACTTTTCATGAGTTCACACTCCCCCTCCTGTGGCGTCAGTCATCCATCGTTTAGCTATATGTTTTCACTCGAAAAAAAAAAGCAAGCAAGAGCAGGTCATTACTCAACGTGAAATCCTGGCTGCCAAACCAAGAAACCAAGAAAATAAGTTCCAATAAAATGTGGAATAAATGTGGTGCGGCAGACTTACTGCTGCTTTCGACACGAAGCTCGGAGCTTTTTTTTTCTCGGCATTTTTATTTTATTTATTTTTGTTTTCGCCCAAAAACGGATCAAGAGTATTGACATTCCCGGTGTGAGCCCCTTCGTGACTTTGCGACGGAACGGTTGTGCAAGGTTCTCGTTTTGGCTTCGGCGATGTATAACTCTAGCACTTGGATATGGAAATTTTGAGGGGGAAAATAAGACGGAATTGGGAAATTTTGATATTTTTGGAAACAAAATGGTAGGAATATCAACTAACAATTATCATAAATCACAAGTTATTTTAAAAAATACTACAGCTCAATTGAATCATCTAATAATAATGGAAGCTTAACGCTTTTAATTCTTCCTAAATAAGATTTCAAGCTTTCAAAGAGGTTGGATGATTTCTACAAGATTCATATGTTTTATCATATTTTCATCTATGCAGCAAATGAATAATTTTTAACCATTAGAGCAATTCCAGCCCAAAACAGGAATTTTTTAGGTACTTTTTTCTCGACCTTCTCCGATTTCAATGAAATTTTGTAGACATCTGGAGTTTTTTTTAAAAGGTCCAATAAACCAAATTTTCAGTTTTTGCTTTTTGGGTGTTTTTTAATACCCCTGACTCAAGGCGGTTACAAAAACACCCAAAAAGCAAAAACTGGAAATTTGGCTTATATAAGCCATTTTTGTGTATATGGAGCCAGTTACACTCGATAACGACATTTTAGAAGTGTTTTAAATATTTGTGTATTTCGTAATTTAAATATTACTGTATCTCGAAGCCGTTGCATCGTATCAAAAAGTGGTCAAAGACAAACTTGTAGGAAATTTGACGGGTTTTCCGAAAAAAATATTTTTGAGACTAAAAAATCAAGTCTGTCATATAGAAATTGCGAAAAACCATCAAAAACCTATTTTTTCAACCGCTGTAACTTCACAAGGATTGGACTAAGGACAATGGTCAATATGGAGATATTTATGTAAAATTGTAAATTAAATTTGAATTTTTCTAGGTGAGTTGCTTCATCCTGCATTTTTCATGAGTCTTTTTGTAACATATTAGGCTATATTGACAAAAATTTTGAACGAAAAAAATCGCGGGCTCACCCTCAAATTTGACTTTTAAACTTAACAATGAAAAAATCTCATAAAAGTGGAGTGTTTTTTTTCTTTCAGTGTAGTTTTTTCGGAAAGCCCGTCAAATTTCCTACAAGTTTGTCTTTGACCAGTTTTTGATACGATGCAACGGCTTCGAGATACAGCAATATTTAAATTACGAAATACAGAAATATTTAAAACACTTACGCCCTTCTCAAATGTCATTATCGAGTGTAACTGGCACCATATACACAAAAATGGCTTATATATGCCTAGGATTACA
Source organism: Culex quinquefasciatus (assembly GCF_015732765.1). Lineage (NCBI taxonomy): Eukaryota > Metazoa > Arthropoda > Insecta > Diptera > Culicidae > Culex > Culex quinquefasciatus. The sequence continues at coordinate 106,695,697 of NC_051861.1, forward strand.
TGTCTACAAAGTTTCATTGAAATCGGTTCCCTATTTGAAATGGAATTGCTCATTAACTTTTTTCGAAATTTTGTAGGCAGTATTCAGAAAAGAAATTAAAAATGTGTTTAAATAAAAAGCTAATTTAACAAACTATCAATCTTTTTTTTTTGTTAAAACTAGTTAAAAATTGAAGATATAATGGAAAAATGAAAATTATTTTCCAAACTATTCTGATTTTTTATGGGTAAAAAATTTTCATCAAATATTTAAAGTTGTAACAAAATTCACAAAAAAAATGCAAATAGCTTTTAAACGTCAATTACACTTTTTTTTAATTATTTGGAACGGCTTAACAATTTAACGATTTTTTTAGAATAACTCAGTTAAAAATCGTTTGAACAAATCATTGAAATATATCTCTTTGAAACTTTCAACTCAGGAATAAATTGTTTTTGAAGAATCAAATACAAATTTACATGAAAAAATGAGTTCAAAAAAAAATTAGCTCATTTTTTAATGTAAATTGGAATGCATAAAATTTTCTTTTTTCCAAAAATCGTTATTTTTCAAAAATTTGTAATCCATAGCTTCTCGGTTTTCAAGAAAAATAAAACACGATGTTAAATGATTGAAAAGCTGAGTTGAAAGTTGAAAAATATATACTTCAATGATTTCTTCCAAACTTTTTTAACTGAGTTATCTAAAAAAAACTAACTTAATCCACCTATGTGGTTGATGCCTTCCTCACTTTTTACCAAAAATGGGTATATGAGTGGTTTCATCATTTTTTTAGATCCAGAAAAAAAGAACACAATGTATAACTGTTGTGGTCATAACTCGAGACAGGGTTGCCAGATCTTCAATGTCTTGGACTCATTCGAAAGGCCTTTCAATTACCTAACCAACGATGGGTCGGATAATGGATCCAGACATAGTTTACATACATTTAAGTGAGATCCGGCTTCAAAAAAGTACATAAATATCACTTAAGTAGTCATAACTCGAGACAGGGTTGCCAGATCTTCAATGTCTTGGACTCATTGGAAAGGCCTTTCAATTACCTAACCAACGATGGGTCGGATGATGGATCCGGACATAGTTTACATACATTTAAGTGAGATCCGGCTTCAAAAAAGTACATAAATATCACTTAAGTGGTCATAACTCGAGACAGGGTTGCCAGATCTTCAATGTCTTGGACTCATTCGAAAGGCTTTTCAATTACCTAACCAACGATGGGTCGGATGATGGATCCGGACATAGTTTACATACATTTAAGTGAGATCCAGCTTCAAAAAATTACATAAATATCACTTAAGTGGCCATAACTCGAGACAGGGTTGCCAGATCTTCAATGTCTTGGACTCATTGGAAAGGCCTTTCAATTACCTAACCAACGATGGGTCGGATGATGGATCCGGACATAGTTTACATACATTTAAGTGAGATCCAGCTTCAAAAAATTACATAAATATCACTTAAGTGGCCATAACTCGAGACAGGGTTGCCAGATCTTCAATGTCTTGGACTCATTCGAAAGGCTTTTCAATTACCTAACCAACGATGGGTCGGATGATGGATCCGGACATAGTTTACATACATTTAAGTGAGATCCGGCTTCAAAAAAGTACATAAATATCACTTAAGTGGTCATAACTCGAGACAGGGTTGCCAGATCTTCAATGTCTTGGACTCATTGGAAAGGCCTTTCAATTACCTAACCAACGATGGGTCGGATGATGGATCCGGACATAGTTTACATACATTTAAGTGAGATCCAGCTTCAAAAAATTACATAAATATCACTTAAGTGGCCATAACTCGAGACAGGGTGGCCAGATCTTCAATGTCTTGGACTCATTGGAAAGGCCTTTCAATTACCTAACCAACGATGGGTCGGATGATGGATCCGGACATAGTTTACATACATTTAAGTGAGATCCGGCTTCAAAAAAGTACATAAATATCACTTAAGTGGTCATAACTCGAGACAGGGTTGCCAGATCTTCAATGTCTTGGACTCATTCGAAAGGCCTTTCAATTACCTAACCAACGATGGGTCGGATAATGGATCCAGACATAGTTTACATACATTTAAGTGAGATCCGGCTTCAAAAAAGTACATAAATATCACTTAAGTAGTCATAACTCGAGACAGGGTTGCCAGATCTTCAATGTCTTGGACTCATTCGAAAGGCCTTTCAATTACCTAACCAACGATGGGTCGGATAATGGATCCAGACATAGTTTACATACATTTAAGTGAGATCCGGCTTCAAAAAAGTACATAAATATCACTTAAGTAGTCATAACTCGAGACAGGGTTGCCAGATCTTCAATGTCTTGGACTCATTGGAAAGGCCTTTCAATTACCTAACCAACGATGGGTCGGATGATGGATCCGACATGGATACATACATTTAAGTGAGATCCGGCTTCAAAAAAGTACATAAATATCACTTAAGTGGTCATAACTCGAGACAGGGTTGCCAGATCTTCAATGTCTTGGACTCATTCGAAAGGCTTTTCAATTACCTAACCAACGATGGGTCGGATGATGGATCCGACATGGATACATACATTTAAGTGAGATCCGGCTTCAAAAAAGTACATAAATATCACTTAAGTGGTCATAACTCGAGACAGGGTTGCCAGATCTTCAATGTCTTGGACTCATTCGAAAGGCTTTTCAATTACCTAACCAACGATGGGTCGGATGATGGATCCGGACATCGTTTACATACATTTAAGTGAGATCCAGCTTCAAAAAATTACATAAATATCACTTAAGTGGCCATAACTCGAGACAGGGTGGCCAGATCTTCAATGTCTTGGACTCATTGGAAAGGCCTTTCAATTACCTAACCAACGATGGGTCGGATGATGGATCCGGACATAGTTTACATACATTTAAGTGAGATCCGGCTTCAAAAAAGTACATAAATATCACTTAAGTGGTCATAACTCGAGACAGGGTTGCCAGATCTTCAATGTCTTGGACTCATTGGAAAGGCCTTTCAATTACCTAACGAACGATGGGTCGGATGATGGATCCAGACATAGTTTACATACATTTAAGTGAAATCCGGCTTCAAAAAAGTACATAAATATCACTTAAGTGGTCATAACTCGAGACAGGGTTGCCAGATCTTCAATGTCTTGGACTCATTGGAAAGGCCTTTCAATTACCTAATCAACGATGGGTCGGATGATGGATCCGGACACCGTTTACATGCATATAATTGAGATCCGCGTATTTGTGAAAACACATTTTTATGCATAACTTTTGAACTACTTATCGAAACTTCAAACAATTCAATAGCGATGTATGGGACCCTAAACCAAGTCGAATGCAACTGGTTCGATCAAAATCGGTTCAGCCAGTGCTGAGAAAACTCATTGAGAATTTTGGTCACATACATACATACACACACACATACACACACACATACACACACACATACACACACACATACACACACACAGACATTTGTTCAGTTTTCGATTCTGATTAGATATGTATAAATGAAGGTGGGTCTAGGAGCTTTTAATAGAAAGTTCATTTTTAGAGCAGGATTATAGCCTTACCTCAGTGAGGAAGGCAAAATCGTTTAATTGTTAATCTAAAAAATACCGATTTTTTAATGTATGACGATAAGTCGAATGGACAAATGGTCGAAAGTTTAAAATGTTTTAAAAGCAAGGCATTTTACGTAATCTGCCCATGATTGACAAAATGAAAAAACTTACAAAAATATTACAACAAGCAAGAATAGTTTATTTTTGAAAAATATAAAAATTCTAACAATATTTTAGAAGTTAAACTATATCTAAAGAACAGCTCATGTTTGAAAGAATGAAAAACATACAAAAATATTAGATCAGGCAAGAATAGTTTGTTAAAAAGGAATGGAAAAACTTACTCAACATTTGAAAAATAAATTAAAATATTTGTAGAAACCACTTCTTCAATATTCTATCTTTTGTCCTTACGACCTTCTGTCCATTCGAGCTTATGTCCTTCAAGCAATGTTTTCTTGGAGTTCCTTGGCCGAAATAATATTAGTTCCGTTTTTGTTTTGTTTTGCCATTAGGGTGACCTACGTTATGATGGGGTAGTCCAAAAATGCAATTTTCGTCGAATTTAGCAAAAAAACACATTTAAAAAAAAGAAATCATAACTCCTCACCATCTAAACCGATTTTAACTGTCTTGAGCACAAACAAAAGGGTATAAGATATAATTTTAATGGAAAATAGTTAAAAGTTTCAAATATCTAGACTAACATTTGAAAAGGTCAAATGAAAACTTAAAATGCTCTTTTGAAGTTCTCGGGTCCAAAGAGCCTATGTCTGAAAATATTTTTATAAGGTTCCTGGGATTAAATTTTACATATCATATCAAAGATTGTGAAGTTATGTTTTCAATATTCCGAGATACGATTTTTTGAAAATAAAAACTGGGTTTTTCGACGCGCCACGTGAAAAAAAGAAAGATGACGAAAATGGCAAAAAATCGACTTTGTTCACTAAAACTGCGATAACTTAAAGATTTCATCGAGGCCTATACATGTTAGGGTACCAAAAGTTGCATATATTTCAATTATTTTTTTTTTAATTTTTATTATTTTTTTAATTTTACATCGATTTGAAGTATTGGAGTTGTGAATTTGATTTAAAAAATAAATAAATAAATAAAACACTTTGGAAAAAAGAAATAGTTTTTATTTACTCTGTGATCAATACGTCAAATGATGTATCAAGTAGGCGAATACCTGTTTTACCTCATTTCGAACAAAATGTCAAAAAATATTTTAATTCATTCTAAATGACATTTATTTCAATCAAATTTAAAACCGTACCGTACTTCAAATCGTCGTGAAATATTCCGAGGTTTCCGAATATGACAAAATTGAGACCAAAAAGTGTCGCTACGGAGGCCTACTGGCACAAACTAACGTTGAAAAATGTTTGTTATAGAAACATCGAAAAACTATGAGGAAAAACTGCGATTGGCCAAAAGTTAATACCGTAGGATTATATTCCATGAAATTCCCTATCTTTTGAATATGGTTGTTGGAGGCTGTTGTAAAAAGATATTAGGGTTTTAAAAAAAATCAATTCTTAACAGTAATTAGCAAAAGCTATGAGAAAAAGTCCAACCAATCTTAAATGTATATAGTACATTTTGAAGTGCTCTAGAAGACCTTTCGAATGCATCTAAGAGAGTTGGATTTGAGTGAGTTTTACGCAAACGGGAGTAATTTTAAGATTTATTATGTGTTTTGGACCTCAAACTTCAATGCCCGTTTTACCCCACTTCCCTTTGTCGTAGAGGGCTCATATTTGGCATGAGTTCATCTCATGTATAGACAAACAAGCGCAGAAAGTTTTATCCAAATCGGAGCACCTCGATATGACCTCTAGAACAAACCGAGCAATATTTACAAAAACTGCCTCTTAATGCTTACAAAATTTTTTGAAATGTGTAAAAGATTATATTAAAATGCACAGACCTTAGGTTTTTATAAAATGCTCCTAACGTTTTTGCTATGCTTTAAATTTCACACAACACATTCTGGTAAGTCGAATTTTCCAACTAATCGCAATCCGGTTATGTAGATTTTGAACCTTTTTTATAATATTTATAATAGTTAAAATTATTAGCTGCTAAGTGCAAAATCAAATTTTATCACCAGATTTATTCTGAATAATTCAATCAAATTTCCACAAACAAAGCATCACCCTCCTCAAATCAAACGCCATTTCCTGCGAAACTAAAAACAAAACAAAAAAAAGCACAAACAACGTTGGCTCCTGTTTTGAAATTCTGAACAGCGAGTGATTGCATCATCCTTAACATAACAAACACACTTAAACAGGGTGCGGAGATGTGGAAAACGGGCGCCGCCACCCGACGACGACGACAACACGAGAAATAATAAAACTCGAGCAAACGAGGCTGACGTGACAAAATCACATCAATCGATCGCCGATTCATATATTTTTTTTACTCTTTCGGCACTCTTTTCGTTTGAGGAGATGGAAAGAATCGTTTGTTTCGTGAGCCTTTCAAGTTGAAAGGGGTCTTTGGACTGGTTCAAAAAACAACAAATTTTGTGAATATAATTAATTTTCAAATTGTAAAAATTTTTCAAACAGATTTTTCAGAGTTGAAACGAGTTTATTCTGAAACGTTAAGTAAAATTGTGAACCTGTCTAGTTAAAAGGTCTCCAAAGTCTTCCAACTGCACTCATAAATATAGACACTTTTCTTCGCCTTAACGATGCCCGGACGTGAAAAGTGAAGTTGAGAAATAGTTGCCGATACATTTTCCTAGCTCCTCCGCACAGCCCGTTTGGGGACGATGACACACAACCGTTGTGACTTTTTCGCGTGATGAATAAATAAATTCAAAAGAGTGGTGAAAGTAGCTCGCCGCATAAATAAAGAAAAAAAAAATGAAATGATTTGAGATTTTTAGCATTTTCAATGATGATTAAATTTGTTCATTTTTGTTGGCATTTCTTTACTTGAATGTTACAAAAATGGTCACATTTTGGGTTTCCATGTAAAATTAGCATTTAATCCCAAATTATGACCAAAAATCGTTTTTTTTTATTCGAGATTTTTTCGGCATTTGTAGTGCTAGATCTCTTTTTTCAAATACAACCTGATGCTTAAAATTTGGCTTGCGCCTTTTCGAGATATTTAAATATTAAATTTGCAGCTTTTTCACCTTAAAATGGCTGTAGCTTTTGACCCTTAAGTCCAAATTGACATGTCATAAAATAAAAATGTTTGTTTTTAGAGCTCTAAAAGTGCTCCGAATAACACTTTTATCTTTAACTTAACCCTGAATAGCCAAGTTAAAAAAATGATTTTGAAGGTTTGCTCAGATGCTTTCTATAAATTTGGTCATAAAAGGCGTAGATTACGAGATAAAAATTTGATGTCTTCAACAAAGTTGCTTGAACTGACAAGCCCAACATCTTTCTAAAAGACAAAAAACATCCTAAAAATATTCCTGTAAAATTCGATTTTCAAAATCACCCTAATCGTGAACCCCCCTTATTTTTAACCAGATCCAAAACGTCACCATTTTTCGGAAAACCCATTTTCCACTTAATTTTGCGATTTGAACCACTGTGCAGTGTTCAAGATATTTCATGACTATTCAGGAAAGTTCAGAATTGTTCGTGAACGTGCAGAACTGTTCAGGATTTTTCAGGCTTGTAATTTTTTTCAGATTGTTCAAAACACACTTTTTTAAAGAGATTGTTGATAAAATTCAAAGATTGTTTATGATAGTTTATGGTCGTTCAGGAATTTTCAAGATGCTTTATAATTTATTCTGAAGGTTAATAATTGTTCATGAAAAATCAAGATTGTCAAAAAAAGTTTAAGTTTGTTCATGGTTGTTCAAATCGTTCAAGGTTATTCAAAATTGTTCTTGATTGTTAAAAAATGTTAAACATATTTCATAATTAGGCTAAGTGATTTTTCACGCTCGAAAATTGCAAATTTCACGGGACCTCAATTTCAAAACATCAAATTTCACGCAAATTTCACGGAACGTGGAACGTGTGAAAATTACTCTGAAATTATTTTGTTTTAATCACAGAAACTACTTTTTATCCTTAATTATATAGTAATCTTCAATAAACTAAAAAAATCTTTAATAAATTTCAACGTGACACAAGAAAAAATTCCTCATAATTTTTAAAAAAGATTTCACCTATTTTATGGATGGGCTCTATACTTATTTTGAAATAAAATGTAAGGCATGCGTATTCTCATTTATTGAACAGCTTTTCGCTGTTTTGCTACATTTTTTTTAATTTCAAATCAGAGCAAAATTTAACAATTTTGTCCTGCAAAAATGAGTGAAAAAAAAAGTTTTTTGCTACATTTAGCACATTAACATTTTTTAAGGTTTTCATCTCCCTTTTCAAAATATAAATTTTAAATCAAAAGCAAAAATTATTTTATTTGTAACGAAATTGAAATTTTTATTCAAAATGATAACAAAAACAAAAAAAAAGTAGTATTTTTTAACTTTCACAGGAATTGTCATTTCATAGCTTTCATTTTATTTTGAATAAAACAAAACTTGATTCTTTTAATTCCTTTTGAAACTATATCTTTTAAATAAAATAGCAGTATAATTTTTATTACAGCAGTATAATTTTTATTACAGAGATCGATCGTAGCAATCGGGGTGTGCGGACGCGAAAACTTTTCGCTGTCACAGTTTTTCTCGGGCTCCAATAATTTTTCATGAAAGATTCTGAAAATTACTTGGAAAGTTAAGTTTTTCAAACGAGTGTTCGGCGGAAAAATTGGATAATTTAGATGGATCGCGGTGGTGGTGGTGGTGGTGCTGGAGGAGGACGGTTCAATGGAGAACGTGGCCTGTTCCGGATTGGTTGCGGAACTGGCATGGAACTCGGTAGGTGTCGAAGGTTTCCCGAAGACCAGAATGGTGCTCGGTCCCCGTCAAGGTCAACATCCCGCTAACGAAAGCGTGAAAAATCCTACAAATGGTGGACGGAGCGGATTACGAGTGGGCGGTGGCAAGTGGAACAGGCCTCCTTGAGCGGGTACCCGCCCTCGTTTGACGAAGACGAAGACGATTGAAGAGAAGCTGGTTTTGAACAACTTGTTAATTGGTGAGCTCGTTCTTTTTATAAAACAACCATTCTTTCATTTATTCTGACATACACACACATCATTCAAGACTACGCCGGTAGGGCGTTCTCAAGGAGCAGCCGTAGCTGACTGGTTACGGAGTTCGTTATGCGAATGGTCCTGGGTTCGATTCCCATCTGCTTCAAACGAGAAAGTATAGGAAATATAAATCTTGAAACCCTGAACATGAACGAAAAATCAGAGTCGCTCGAGTTGGGGTTCGATTCCCCGTTTTTTGGATTGTTAAGCAAAAATGCTAACCACTCGGCCATCGCGACTGGAATTAGGAATACTGTTACTATCAACTATATACGCGCTGGGTCCTTGTCCATTTGACAAGGGTTCGGAAGTTCTAAATAACGTTTGAATCCGATTGATGCAAACGTTCTTCAGGGCGGGGCTTGTCGATTCAAGCTGAGGTACCTCGCGCTCGGCTAGCCAGCGTAGAAATGGGTCACCGAAGCTCGGCAGAGCTAACACCTTCCTAATGCCTATGCGAGTTATTTGCATCTATAGAATGTAGATCAAAAAATACATGGAAACAACTCAATTTGTAAGAAGCGACCGCGTGGTCCCGTTTGGTTGGTTGCACACACACACACACACACAGCAGTATAATTTTTATTACAGCGAATTAAAATATTACTAAAATTAGTTAGGGGAACTATACCCTTTCTCAGCCTATTTCTATTTTTGGCCTATCAGCACTTTGATCATGAATTACAGCATTCATAAAGTGTTTTTGACTGTTCCAAAGTAATGAATAGCTCAAATAAAAGTGAGCAAGCAACTCTCCATTGTTGAAACATCTGAAAATGTTGATTTAATAGCGGAAAATGAGAAAGTGATGAGAATTGGTCGAACGGCTTAGAGTGATTAGAATGGGCATATTTCCCCTAGTTTCTAAAAAACTGCAAAATCTGAACAATTCTTCAAATAGCTCATATCAAGCTTTTCAATTGAAAACTAATCAACTTTACTACAGACCATCTGTATGGATGAAATATTTATTATGTTGTAATTTTGAGAAAATGATATGAGAAAATTGATAAATTTCATGAATTTTGCGCCGTCCACGAAATCGGCTAAAACCACTAATCCTATGTTAGGAGTTAAACAAGGGTATTCACTAGCTTAATTCTAAAGTAGTTCATAAGATTGTGTTTATTCCTATTGGAGTGTGATAAATCATTATGAGAAAAATCGTTACAGTTTCACACAAACATTTAATTTCACGGGATTTCACGGATATCACGCTGTCCGCGAAATCGTGAAATTTCACTAACCCTGTTCATGAAGTAGAAGATTATTCAAGATTGTCAAATATTATTCACGATTGTACAAGATTGTTCTTGAGTGTACAAGATTGTACAAAATTGTTAAAAAAATGTTTAGGATTTTTAAATAATGTTCATGAATGTAAAGGAATAAACAAGGTTCAAGATATTTCATGATTTTTATAGAATGTTGAAAATTGTTTAAGAGTGCTCAAAGTTGTTTAATATTGGTTAGGATTGTTCAAGAATGTTCAAAACTGTTCAAGATTTTTCAAGATTGTTCATGATTATTTAAAAAATCACTCTTTTAAAGATTGTTCAAGATTGTTGATAAAATTTTTAGATTGTTCATGATAGTTCATGATCGTTCAGGAATGTTCAAAATGTTTTATAATCTATTCTAAAGGTTTAAAATTGTTCATGAAAAATCTAGAATGTCCAAGGAAGTTCAAGATATTTCATTTTTGTTCAAATTGTTCAAGATTATTCAAAAATGCTCTAGATTGTTCAAAAATGTTTCAGATAGTTCATTATTGTTCATAAAGTTAAAATATATTTAGAGTGCTCAAAGCTGTTTAGTATTGGTTAAGATTGTTCAAGAATGTTCAAAATTGTTCAATATTTTTCATGATTGTTCATGATGGTTTATAAAATTCAAGACTGTCCATGAACGTTCGAAATTGTTCAAAAAATTTCAATATTGTTCATATCAACATTACCCAAGTAACATTTTTTCCAGGAGTTCTACAAGAGCTCTTCAAGATAGCTACAGCATAGCAGTTTGGACCGCGAAAGGATAAAACTGTCTTCAAGTAATCTTCCAAACTCTTGAAGAAGTTTTGAAGAGAATTTTATCCTACCGCGGTCCAAACTGCTATGCTGTAGCTATCTTGAAGAGCTCTTGTAGAACTCCTGGAAAAAAATGTTACTTGGGTATGTTCATTAAAGTTAAAGGTTGTGAAAATGATTCATGTTGTGATAGTTAAAAGTGTTCAATATTTTTTGAGATTGCTCCCGATTGTTCAAGATTCTTAAAAATGTTCAAGATTTTCCAACATTGTTCATGAAAGTATAATTAGGTTTGTTTAAGTTTGGTCAAGATTTTTCAAGAATGTTCCAAATTGTTCAAGATTGTTCAAGCATTTAAAAAAGTTCAGGATAGTTGAAAAATATTCAACATTTTTTAAGATTGTTCAGGAAAGTTCCAAATTGTTCAAGATTGGTTAAGATTGCTCAAAATTAAAAAAAAAAAACAAGATTATTCATAATTGTGTGAAAGTTAGATTATATTCAAGATTGTTCAAGATTGTACAAAATTGTTGTAGATTGTTCAACATTATTTAAGATTGCACCAGATTTTCCAAGATTGTAAAAAAAGGTTGAGATTTATTTTAAATGTTCAAAATTGCACAAGATAGCTCCAGATGATCAAGATTGTACAAAATTACTCCACAAAGTTCAAGATTGTAAAAAAATCTTCAAGAGGTATCAAATGTGTTCAAGTTTATTCAAAATTGTATTAGATTACTCCAGATTGTTAAAGATTGTTCAAGATTGTTCTAGATTATTTAAGATTGTTCAAGATTGCTTCAAATTGTTTAAGATTGTTAAAAAATGTTCAAGAATTTTCAAAAATGTTTAAATATATACAAAATTGATGCAGACTGTACACATTTCTCCGATTGTTTAAGATTGTTTAAAAATGTTGAAGTTTTTGTAAGATTGTTATGACTGTTAATGAAAACTGAGGAATAATCAAGATTGTTCAAGATGCAGGTATGCTTCCAGTTGAGCTTTGAAGGTGAAAATGAGCTTAATTTTACTATTGTTTTGTGTTTTTTTTCAAAAATTTACTTAAGTCTGCTGACTTCAAAGCATGCAGGCTAATCTTACCTTTTCGCTCTGTGCTATTTGAAGCTTTTGTAAGCATTTCTCATTCTGTCCCAACCACCTGTTTTCATTGCATTCACCCACATTGCTATAGAAGCGCCGTCCCATTAAATGACGCTCACAGTGTGTCACGCGGAAAGCACCAGAAAAAAAGTGCGCCTTGTTATCTTGTGCGAATTCCACCACGCGGCGCACTGCTGACAGACGGAAATAAACCGCAACCGCTTCTTTTATTATCCTTGCCGCACTTCCATCCAACCCTTCTGCAAACGTTCATTGTGCCAACCAACGTCATTGTCGAGGCATCTTTCTTTTTTTTTCTCGGTTTATTGCGAATGACGATTCGAGTCGACTCTGCTGGTGCTTTTGCCTTGAACTTTCGCAAAATCAAACTTGTTCTATCTTGTCACAATTTTACATATTTTTGACATTTCGAGAAAAAGGAATGCTGAAAAAGAAAATCGATGCCTTCCAAGCTGCGATGCCATTCGCAAAGTGAATCAAATCGATGTTTTTTCGACTTTTTTTTTCGACGACGTGCCTCTCAAGTTGCGATGCTAACGGGAGGGCTTGAAAAATCGCCAAAAATTGAAATGAGCAAAATGCACCTAATTTGACTACGATCATAAATGTGACAAGTGAGCACAGCACAGTCTCGCTACTAATAACAGGAGACTTTGTCAAAGGAAGAAGCAGAGAGTTGTCTCGACGCATGTTTATGGCAGCTAGAAGCACTCAACTACCAACCAACAAAAGTGGTGTCGGGGTAAACCCGACTCTGTTGACGCTGTTAATATTATTGTTTTTATTTTTTTCTTTTCTCTATTGGTGACTGACAGAAGAGGGCATCAAGTTTTCCGGCAATTATGGATCTCATTTAAATTTTCTTAACTGATATTTTTGCTGACATTGATCAGTTTCAACAATTTTGATCTACATTTTCAACTTACTTTCCCTCTCTTACTATCGATCAAATTTATTTTAGAGCAACTTTCTGAGACATCGGGTAACGATTATATTTATTTTTTTTATTTGGAGGAAACTTTGTATGTTCTATTACTATGACCAAAGAAGTAATTTTGAATCATTTGATCGGTTATGCAATTTTGGCAGCTGACCAAACAAAAAAGCTATTATAATATTCAAAAATCCTTATCATAAATCGGATTTTCCAACCAATTAGGTGTTTTCGGCAAAGTTATGAGCATCGCTTTGGCTTTCTCAAAAAAAAAAAAAAAAATGAAATTTCCACACAAAAATTCGCAAAATACCGTTTTTGAATTTTTTTTTTGTTTTATTAAGATGTCAAAGAATTCCAGCTGTTGAGCTATGGCATAATTTTGAGAAAAAATATTTGATAGTATTTACAATTTTTCCAAAAAATCAAAGTTTTTTGGTAAGCAAGAAAAATTTGATAAAAAAATATTTTATATCAAAGTTTCGATATGGTACATCAATTTCAAGTCTGCTATAATTCATTTTTTCTAGAGAACTTACCATTTTTAATTTGTGGAACTCACGCCCAAGCCCTAAAAATGTGTTTTTTAAAGATCACAAAATTCCTTATTTTGCTTCAAAGATATCACCAACACAGCTTAGATTTTTTAAGAGACGATAACTTCGATTTTCAATGCTAAAAAATCAAAGTATCGTGAGTTTTCGAATGAAAATGTTTTCAAAATTTTCAAATTAACCTCAACATTAGGGTGCCCAGAATATGGGACTTTTCTCAAAACCTCGCTCCACAAGCTGAATATTGTTTCTTGACCTATTCTAGGATCCTGGACCAAATAGGGGAAGGTGGGGCAAGACGACCATATGGGGCAAGAGGAACAATCGCTCGTACGGCCGTAATTTTTACAATTTTCATTATTTCCAATATGAGGAAATGTTGCTAGCAATGCAATTAGCTGATTCTTCTACTACATAACTGCCAAAACGACGTAAAAGCCTCGGGGCATAAGATTTAATGAAGTTTTTTCAAAACCTTTGTTTTCTTATAATATTTGAAAAGTACTAAATAAGGCTTAGGGTTCGTTTTAAGTCTCATTTTATCTAAATGCTATTTTTCCTAGATCAGTAGTGTCCCTACCAATGACATGCACCTATTACAAAGTATGATTTAACTTTTGGTTATTTTTGTTGAGAGCTTTTAAAAAATCTTGTTCCGGTGGGGCAAGTGTACCATATGGATTTTTAGTATGGTAAAAATTACGGATTGCTGTAACAACATATTTTATTGGGAAATAAATACATGAAGGTATCTAAAAACTGATAAACAATTGTGAAAAAAAATTGTCCATACAAAATATAGTGATATTATGAAAATTTACTATTTATCATCTAAGTAATATTTTTTTCGTAAAAACGATAATTTTTTTAGTAAAACATTATTATTAAATCTAGAAAAGTAAGAAACCTTTCAAATACATTCTAATCTGATGTATCTAAGTGATAACAGTTCAATTGTTAGCAAATTAACATGTTTTTTCATGTATTGTTCCTCTTGCCCCAACGGGTTGTTCGTCTTGCCCCACTAGTTGAGTAGAACGTACGGAAAATTAAAATTTTTAAAATCAATTTTTTAAATTAAAAAACAGGATTTTTTAAAAAACTTGCTCTGACAAAGTCTTAGTCAAGACCTAGAATAAGATGATTATAATAAAATCCGACAGATTTTTTAACTTTTTAATGGGTTATAACAAGCATTTCCTTGGCTTGTTACACTTGCCCCACTTTCCCCTATGAGCAAAATCGGTCATCATTTACCCATTGATACTCGGAGGTGAAGTTTGTACTTGAAAAATCGAAAAAATGTATGGAAAATCCAAGTTTCTTACAGTTTGGTCGGCACGGTGCGCTACTTGCATCCGAATATTCCCAAAAGTGAGATTCTTAATGAAAATTTAATGCTCTACAACTTTGTAGAACATACCAAAGCTGTAAAACTCGATCCTGAAAAGTTATTGGCGATTTAAAAAAGTCATTTTTGTATGAAAAACATTTTATGCACCAACTTTAGGCTCGGGTATCAATGGGTTAGTCTCATCCAATGTCGCTCAAAATTTACACAGATGCTTAAAATAACCCAAAAAACCGTTTCCGCTTGTGGAGCAGGGGATCATTTTTTCTGGGCCCCTACTCAACATTTTAAATGGTCGAAAATAAATTCAATTTTACGTCTTTAACATAAATTCAAAGAAATTGCTTCTACACTTTTCAACGTATTTAAAAAATCTTGGTTTTTATGAAAAATTGGCAACACTGCCAAATGAATTTCGACTGGCTTGTGCTATTGCTCAAAATACGGCATTTTTTGTTATTAAACCATATTTAAAAAAAATGAGATGTTTTAAAGATGGTGATTTGGTGCAATTTTTTTTTGAGTGAAAACCCGAATATGTTTTTTTTTATGTGGAGTCCAACTTTATTTTTTGAGAAGAACTAAGCTTTATCTACATTTTGATCAAAGACATCAACAATTAGAAATTCCGTTCCAGGTTACAGATTTTTGAATAAAATTTAATAAGGGTGGTTCTCCGTTAACTCACACGAAGTATTCAAATTAGATTTCCATCAAACTGTTGTTTAATGGTTAATTTTGATTCCTGATCACGAATCCGAGGTCCATTTTTCGATATCTCGTGACGGTGGGGAGGTACAACCCCTTTTATTTTCTGAAATTTTACAAGTTTTTCATTGATTTGTAGCTCGAAATTCCGGAAAACCCTAAAATTTTATAAAATATTTCAAAAATCACTGCCTGTTCCCGTTACTGAGTTGTCAAAAATCGATTTGTCTCATTTTATGGGAAAATTAGTTTACTTTTCGAATCTGCATTAACTCAGAGAAGTATTTTTTCACTTAGGATTTTCTTTTTCTAATTACGGATTTTTTTCATAACTGCACTCAAAAAGTAACCCTACAAAGTTACAAACAACACGGTATTTTAAAATAAAAATGTTTGTTTTAAATGAAAAACTAATTTAATCCACCTATGTGGTTGAAGCCTTCCTCACTCATTACCATCAATGGCTGTACACAAATTTCATCTATTTTTTAGATCTGGATTAAAAAAGAACATAAATATCACTTAAGTGGAGCCATATCTCGAGACAGGGTTGCCAGATCTTCTATGTTTTGAACTCAATGGAATGGTCTTTTGATAACCTAACCAACGATGGGTCGGATAGTGGATCCGGACATAGTTTACATACATTTAAGTGAGATCCGGCTTCAAAAAAGTACATAAATATCACTTAAGTGGCCATATCTCGAGACAGGGTTGCCAGATCTTCTATGTTTTGGACTCGTTGGAAAGGTCTTTTGATAACTTAACAAACGATGGGTCGGATGGTGGATCCGGACATAGTTTACATACATTTAAGTGAGATCCGGCTTCAAAAAAGTACATCAATATCACTTAAGTGGCCATATCTCGAGACAGGGTTGCCAGATCTTCAATGTTTTAGGCTCGTTGGAAAGGTCTTTTGATAACCTAACTAACGACGGGTCGGATGATGGACCCGGACATAGTTTACATACATTTAAGTGAGATCCGGATATATGTGAAAACACATTTTTATACATAACTTTTGAACTACTTATTGAAACTTCAATCTGTATAAAACTCGATCTATGGGACCCTAAACCAAGTCGAATGCAACAAGTTCGGGTCAAATCGGTTCAGCCAGTGCCGAGAAACATGAGCTAGTTTGTTGGTCACATACATACATACACACACACATACACACACACATACACACAGACATTTGTTCAGTTTTCGATTCTGAGTCGATATGTATACATGAAGGTGGGTCTACGATGTTTTTATACAAAGTTCATTTTTATAGCAGGATTATAGCCTTACCTCAGTGAGGAAGGCAAAATGACATCAGAGGATTATTTTAGATTCGAAAAGTACAATTTCTCATAAAATGACATGTGGGTAATTCTCCGGCAACTCACACGAAATCGGAAAAATTTGCTCCGACCTCTCTTCGATTTGCATGAAACTTTGCCCTAAGGGGTAACTTTTGTCGCTGATAAAAAAAAAAACGAAACTATTGGCACTACGCCCCCCGGGGCATGGCCTTCCTCTAACGTGGGATTTCTGCTCCAGCGCCTCTGACGAGACAGGAGAAACCGGGACCGACGTTTTACTTCACCATCCGATAGAAGCTCAGTGGATAAGGCGGGAATCGAACCCGCGTCTCATAGCATCATCGGGATCGGCAGCCGAAGCCGCTACCCCTGCGCCACGAGACCCACTGTCGCTGATACGCATAGCTAATAAACTCTCTCCCGCCCATGTTTACTCCAGAGCGACAAAACTTTGAACTAAATTTTTTCGAAACTGACACAACTTTTCAAGGTGCTTAAGGTAACATCTCCCCAAATTTAATCAATTTTGGTTAAGCTAAAGCAAAGTTACAGTGCGAATTGTATACACAAATGGGCAATTTTTTTGGGAAATAAATAAGACCTGTTTTCGAAAGCCCGTAAAAATTACCTATCGAAAAATATAATGAAACTAAAAATGTTTTACTATCAATTGGCCCTTGGACAAGAGCCCCTGTGAATAACATTGTGAGTTTGGACCGATTTTGACCGTTTTCATGTGGTGCATATGCTCTGGCATATAAGCAACTAAATGCTCAGGAGGATTTTTTCTAAATGACACAAAAAAACTTTTTTTATTCAAAACAAAAGTATACAAACGTTATGACTAGGCTTAGTGAATTTTCACGCTCAAATATTGCAATTTTCACGGAGGCCATAAATCCAAAACACCAAATTTCACGGAAATTTCAAGGAACGTAGTTTTTTTAATAACCCTCAAAATCTTAAGTAAAATTCTTTCTGAAAATTTAACATAAGATTTTGAGGGTTATTAAAATCCATACCCATCCATATCCATACTCCAAATTGCAATCTCTGAATGCTGAATCCATTTGAAAAGAGCCTGAACTGAAAAAAAGTTCTCCGATCGGGCTCAACACTTTTCTGGGGGTTCCTTGGCCAAAATAATTAGACCCGTATTTTTTTTTTGTTTGGCCATAAGGGTGACCTACATCGTGCTAGGGTAGTTCGAAAAATGGCAATTTTCGTCATTTTTCGCAAAAACCTCTTTTTTCAAAAAATCATATCTCCGCGCCATTTCATCCGATTTTAGCTGTCTTAGACCACGGGATTGAAACTCGTCTGAAAAACCTGTATCATTTTCCCAATCAAAACGGTGGCGCCGCGTGGTGGTAGCTGCCTTGTTTATTACACTGTGAAATTATCCATGGCAAATCCAATGAACCAAAAGGTGACAAAAGAAATGTCCGCCCAAAAGGGGTGCTGCAAAAAAACTATTTATTTTTAAAAAAATTCCCAACAAATCAGCAACGAAATACAAGTTTGATAGTCGAACTACACTTAAAAGTTGGTTTTGTTATTTGTTTTTGCAAAACCGCATATTTTTTAACAAAAGTGCCAAAAATATTCGTAACTACCTTTTGCCTCTTGGTGGCGCTTTGTGTTAGTATGTGTGTGGTCGATATTTGCGGACGTGCACGCAGAACACAGAACAGTGAGAACTAGCGAAAATGCTTCACTTTCTTCTGATACAAGTCGCCATATTGAAATTGCTTGAAGATTCATACCCGTTCTTAGACGCAAAAGAAAGGTGATGAGTTTGGCTATTTGGGAAAAATAGTAAGAAGTTTCAAAAATCTAGCTTAACATTTGAAAAATGTTACATGAAAGCTTAAAATGGCGTTTTAACCGTGTCTGGACCAAATAGCCTATGTCTGAAAATATTTTTATCGGATTCCTCGGAAAATTTCACATAGCTTAAAAGAATTGGCGATGTCGAACCGTTTCGGAGATATGATTTTTTGAAAATAAAAACTGAGTTTTTCGACGCGCCACGCGCAAAACCGGGAAAAGTGGAAAAGTGCTTGACAGGGAGACGTCATATTTGACAAACCCTTACTTTATCAAGTAAGGCCGTTGCAAATATTTTTCAAAGTTTAAGCCTCCCCTCTTCATAATTGATCTAAAAAATCAAGGGGAAAAAAATAATAAATAAAAAATCTTCAAAATTTCCATGAAAATAGAAGTCTAATGAACTGAGAACACTGTTAAACGATTTTTTTCTGCATTGATAATCAAACTTAGCATGTTTGGGCTTGTTTAAAAATATTTTGAATTTTTATGAAGTTCCAATGTACAGCACTGCAAAAATTTTACTTTTCGCAAAAAAAAAGAAGTTAATTCTTAGATATTTTTGAAACTAATGCTGGCAAACAACTGGACAGGTGTATAATGTATTTTAAAACGCCTTTTTCATTTAAATGTTGAAACCATGACCCGTAATTTCATTGTGTATACATTTTAATTTTTTTATCCAGTTATTTTGCCATCATTAATTTTCAAAAAATGAAAGATTTGATGAAAACAAAATTTTTAGTGAAAAAAACATAAGCATCGATTTTTTTTTTTAAATTCAATAGATTTTTAAATCAACTCAAACATGTCAAACCTGATTCTGAACGCTGGAAAACGCATTTTAAATTGATTTCAGCTGATTGTACTTAAATTTCCATTGAATTTTTTTTTTTTTGAAAAAAATATTTTTTGCCCCCTGATTTTTCGAGCCAACTTTGAAGGAGGGGGGAGAAAAAAAACTTTATATAAAATTAAAAGTCTGAGACTATTTCTGTTAAGTAAGTTATGTACATGAGTTTTTGTCTGCTATTGCCAATAAAAAAATCGCATTTTGATAACTTTAAGAATACCTCTACAGAGACAAGGCACGTTTGAAATGTCTTTTTTAAAATAATGTGCGGAATCGTTCATACACAAGTCAACCAGAATTAATTCAGTGCAGTTTTTAGAAGAATTGCCACACTATTGTCATTTACTAATAAATAATCATTATTTAAAACACTGATTAAAGTATGCTACCTTTGTATCCGAATTCCACGAACTTCAGCAATTAAATTATCATTACCATGCTAATTTAATCTGCAACACCAAATATGCCAGCCTGGAATAACAACGTGACCAAAATTCCATTTCTGCATGGGTAATTCTCCGCCAACTCACACAGCAGTTGCCCCGACCCCTCTTCGATTTGCGTGAAACTTTGTCCTAAGGGGTAACTTTTGTCCCTGATCACGAATCCGAGGTCCGTTTTTTGATATCTCGTGACGGAGGGGCGGTACGACCCCTTCCATTTTTGAACATGCGAAAAAAGAGGTGTTTTTCAATAATTTGCAGCCTAAAACGGTGATGAGATAGAAATTTGGTGTCAAAGGGACTTTTATGTAAAATTAGACGCCCGATTTGATGGCGTACTCAGAATTCCGAAAAAACGTATTTTCATCGAAAAAACACTAAAAAGTTTTAAAATCCTCCCATTTTCCGTTACTCGACTGTAAAATTTTGGAACATGTCATTTTATGGGAAATTTAATGTACTTTTCGAATCTACATTGTCCCAGAAGGGTCATTTTTCATTTAGAACAAAATTTTTCATTTTAAAATTTCGTGTTTTTCTAACTTTGCAGGGTTATTTTTAGAGTGTTACAATGTTCTACAAAGTTGTAGAGCAGACAATTACAAAATTTTGATATATATACATAAGGGTTTGCTTATAAACATCACAAGTTATCGCGATTTTACGAAAAAAGTTTTGAAAAAGTTGGTCGTCATCGATCATGGCCGTTCATGGTCACCCGCGACAGACACGGACGACGAAACAAAGAGAAACGCAAAAAGTAACTTTTTCAAAACTTTTTTTCGTAAAATCGCGATAACTTGTGATGTTTATAAGCAAACCCCTTATGTCTATATATCAAAATTTTTGTAATTGTCTGCTCTACAACTTTGTAGAACATTAAAACACTCTAAAAAATAACCCTGCAAAGTTAGAAAAAACACGAAATTTTAAAATGAAAAATTTTGTTCTAAATGAAAAAATGACCCTTCTGGGACAATGTAGATTCGAAAAGTACATTAAATTTCCCATAAAATGACATGTTCCAAAAATTTTACAGTCGAGTAACGGAAAATGGGAGAATTTTTAAAACTTTTTAGTGTTTTTTCGATGAAAATACGTTTTTCGGAATTCTGAGTACGCCATCAAATCGGGCGTCTAATTTTACATAAAAGTCCCTTTGACACCAAATTTCTATCTCATCACCGTTTCAGGCTGCAAATTATTGAAAAACACCTCTTTTTCGCATGTTCAAAATGGAAGGGGTCGTACCGCCCCTCCGTCACGAGATATCAAAAAACGGACCTCGGATTCGTGATCAGGGACAAAAGTTACCCCTTAGGACAAAGTTTCACGCAAATCGAAGAGGGGTCGGGGCAACTTTTCCCGATTTCGTGTGAGTTGGTAGAGAATTACCCGCATCAAAAACCACTAAATTCATACTGATAAAGCCATAATCCAAATTCAAACGCCACTGCGGTTCGCACTCAATTTTGGCAACAACATCCAGGGTTCGCTTCCCACAAAAGAGCTTTCGCGGTAAAAAACATTCCTGACAAAGCATAATTACGCTCAGTTATATCGACTCGCTCTCGCCAGTCAATGGAGGAGCATTTTCCCACTTTTTTTTCTACTCCCCCCCCCCCTTGCATGGTGGGGCACAAACATTTTCAGGGTGACTGCCAAATTGACACCAACCCAATTTCCGCTTCCCCTCGAGCCATCGTGGAAAACTCAGCGGGAGGTCACCCCCACCTCCCCCCCCCCTTCAGCCTCAGGTGGTATTTTGGTTGAGTAGGTGGGAAATTTCATGAAGCTGTGCGAGATTTTCGCCATCGTAACGCGAGAAGCGTTTTCAGAAGTTTTTTTTTTTTGGAAAATGTGGAACAAATAACGGTATTTTGTCTCGGTTTTGTTGGGAGATGATGCAGCTTTAATGAAGAAATTGTTGTGACTTGGAGCTGAGACCGCAAACAGGGAAACAATTTCAATAAAGTTTAATAGAAAAAGTAGTTTTTATTGACTTTTCTTCTCCGATAGTTTTCCTCGGGAACGCACTTCACTTCCTTCATAGTCAGAGGGGACGACGACGACAAGCCAAGGATAGTTCCAGAACCGGTTGGGATTAAATTCTGGTTATTCTTTGCTCCCAAGGGATCTCATGGAATATCAGTTGAGCCAGCCAGTAAAGTGGTTCTGGGCAAAAGTTGGACGTGCCACACCGTGGTTTATTCCACAAACGCTGCTTGTCATCAAGTTTGTCGCTCACTCACTCACAACCACTACCATTAAGGGAAAGGAATTCCCGGGAAATTTGTAATAAAAATTTTAAACCGATAAAAGAGGATTAAAGTTCAATTGTGGAATGAAGCATGTAATGGAAATAATTATAATTGATTGTTTATATGATTATAATTATTATTGAATTTAAGCAAATAAAAGAAAAAATTTAAAATTTTAAAACTTAAAAACACCTTTTGCCTTCCTCACTGAGGTAAGGCTATAATCCTGCTCTAAAATTGAACTTTTTATTTAAAGCTCGAAAACCCACCTTGATGTATACATATCGAATCAGAATCGAAAACTGAACAAATGTCTGTGTGTATGTGACCAATAATGTCACGCAGTTTTCTCAGCACTGGCAGAACCGATTTTGACCAAACCAGTTGCATTCGACTTGGTTTAGGGTCCCATACGGTGCTATTGAATGGTTTGAAGTTTCGATAAGTAGTTCAAAAGTTATGTACAAAAATGTGTTTTCGTATATTTTCGGAAGTTGAATAAATGGCAGTAAATTGAACCAAACATCATCATGTTATGCATCGTTAGTTAGGTTATTGAGAGACCTTTCCAATGAGTCCAAAACATTGATAATCTGGCAACTCTGTCTCGAGTTATAACCACTTAAGTGATTATTATGTACTTTTTTATAACAAGATCTCACTTAAATGTATGTAAACAATGTCCGGATCCATCATCCGACCCATCGTTGATTAGGTAATCGAAAGACCTTTCTAATGAGTCTAAAATATTGACGATCTGGTAACCCTGTCTCAAGTTCTGACCACTTAAGTGATATTTTTGTACTTTTTTGTAGCCGGATCTCTCTTAAATGTATGTTAACAACGTTTGGATCCATCATCCGACCCATCGTTGGTTAGGTAATCGAAAAACCTTTCCAACGAGTCTAAAACATTGATAATCTGGCAACCCTGTCTCAAGCTATGACCACTTAAGATGCCACTTATGAGCCCTTTAGTGATATGTGTGTTTTTTGTATTCTGGAACTTAACGAAATCAGACGAAATTTGTGTCCAAACCCATCATATCACATATCACCCATATCACATAAACTTCAAAAAATATTTACAACGGCCTAAGATTTATTTCCAGTTGCTTTAGAAGTTTATATTCAAAGAAATAAATCTTGATAATAAATTGACTTTCTTCACTTTTTTTTTTCTAGAGCATTTTCAAATATTTGGTTCCAAAAAAATTAGAAAATGTATAAATTTCGGGAGTTCGGGAAATACTTGTTTACGGGAAAGCCAGGGAATTTCCGGGAAATATTTTCCCGGTACGGGAAATTGGACGCTCTAGAGGCTGGTCATACAAAATGTGTATATATCTAGAGAAGGGATGATCGATTTGTTGTCTTCGACAAAGTTGAAGGTTATGATTGGGACTTTTTGGAAGCGAAAAGTACACGGAGAAATACGATTTTTTATTTATCTTTTTATTATTTACTAAAAGTTAAATGCCCGAAATACGCACTTTTCAATTTTCGATTTTTTTTATATGATCAAAGTGATTTTTAGGGTTGAAAAATCTGGTGAAGCAGACATGTTTTTTTGAATCGCTTTTTTTTTGGAAAAAAAAAACAAAAAAACAACAATTTCGAAAGAAAAAAGAAAAAAATGTCAATGCTTTAACAAACTGCTTTTTACGTCACAGCGTGAACAGATAAGATGTGTGCCGGAATATATATACAAACATAAAAAAGACAATATTTTTTGAAAATGTAGTAAGTTTCAAAGCATGAATATTCAAAATTGTTAACAAATAGCATATTTTTCGAAAATACTCAAATTTGAAAAATTTTCAATATGGGTATCAAAAGAAGCTAAATTTTGTTTGTGTTTTCACTTTATTAAAGTTTTTTTTCTGTTGAAAACTAAAATTTTCATAAAATAACGTATGTTTTTAAAAATACTCAAATTTGCAAAACAGGTTTCGCTTTAAGTATTTTTGAAAACATACGTTATTTTATGAAAATTTTAGTTTTCAACAAAAAATACTCTAATAAAGTGAAAATGCATACAAAATTTAGCTTCTTTTGATACCCCCTTTTGATAGAAAATTTGAGTATTTTCAAAAAATACGGTATTTTGTTAACAATTTTGAGTATTCATACTTTGAAACTTACCACATTTTCAATAAATATATTCTTTTCGATGTTCGTGGGTGTCAACATATTCCAAATTATTTGTGAAAATTTTAGTACTTCCAATAAAACATTAAAAATTTGAAAATTCTGTATAGATTTCGCTTTGTTTGCATTTCTTTTGAAAATTTTCGTATTTTCGAAAAAACAGGATTTTGTTGAAAAACTCTAATGATGTGAAAATGCATACGAAATTTCGCTTCGTTTGATACCCATATTGTAAAGCTTTATTTTTTAAAGTATTTTCGAAAAGTACGGTATTTTTTGAAAAGTTTAGTTTTCATCAGAAAAAAACTCTAAAAATGTGAAAAAGCATACACAATTTCACTTGATTAATCATACTTTAAATTTTCTACATTTTCAAAAAATATATTTTTAGTAAAAGCGTTGAATTTATATCATAATATAGATGAATTAAGTCATTTTCAGAAAAAAAAAATAAAATTAAGTTATCGTCCATTGTCGGTGATAAGATTATCGTCGATAGAATTATCGAAATGACGATTATCGTTATTGAACAGTTCTCTACGGAATCGGTCTTTTTTCTTTAATTTTAATTTTTGTATTTTTTAATCCGGCTGAAACTTTTTTGGTGCCTTCGGTATGCCTAAAGAAGCCATTTTGCATCATTAGTTTGTCCATATAATTTTCCATACAAATTTGGCAGCTGTCCATGCAAAAATGTTGTGTGAAAATTCAAAATTCTGTATCTTTTGATGGAATTTTCTGATCGATTTGGTGTCTTCGGCAAAGTTGTAGGTATGGATACGAACTACACTAGAAAAAAATAATACACGGTAAAAAAAATTGGTAATTTTTTTATTTAACTTTTTATCACTAAAACTTGATTTGCAAAAAAAAAACACTTTTTTTTATTTTCTGATATGTTTTAGAGGGCATAAAATGCCAACTTTTCAGAAATTTCCAGAATGGGTAAAAAATCTTTGACCGAGTTATGATTTTTTGAATCAATACAGATTTTTTCAAAAAATCGAAATACTGGTCGCAAAAATTTTTCAACTTCATTTTTCGATGTAAAATGGAATTTGCAATCAAAAAGCATTTCAGTGAATTTTTGATAAAGTGCACAGTTTTCAAGTTATAGCCATTTTTAGGTAACTTTTTTGAAAATAGTCGCAGTTTTTCATTTTTTTAAATTGGTGCCCATGTTTGCGCACCTTTGAAAAAAATATTTTTGAAAAGCTGAGAAAATTCTCTATATTTTGCTTTTTCGGACTTTGTTGATACGACCCATAGTTGCTGAGATATTGCCAAGCAATGGTTAAAAAACAGGAAAATTGATGTTTTCTAAGTCTCATCCAAACAACCCATCAATTTCTAATGTCGATATCTCAGCAACTAATGGTCCAATTTACAATGTTAAAATATGAAACATTCGTGAAATTTTCCGATCTTTTCGAAAAAAATACTTTCAAAAATTTAAAATCTAGACTAACGTTTCAAACGGGCCAATCAATCGATCAGAAAATTGCTTCAAAAGTTACAGAATTTTGAATTTCCACATATAATTTTTGTATGGACAGCTGCCAAATTTGTATGGAAAATTATATGGACAAACTAATGATGCAAAATGGCTTCTTTGGGCATACCGAAGACACCAAAAAAGTTTCAGCCGGATTAAAAAATACAAAAAAAAAATCGATTGACAGAAATCTCAGAGCTCTATTGTTAGACGATAATACTAACAACGATATTTTTATCGATTAGTTACTTTGTTATTATTTTCAAACATTTACAAACCCATTTTGTATGACCAGCCCCCAAAATTGTATGGAAACATGGGGACCATCCACAAACCACGTGGACACTTTTTTGGAAATCTGAACCCCCCTGCCCCCCCATACAAAACATACAAAAAAACTATTTTGTATGGATCGTGGACAATCGCCAATTGTTTTTTCTTTAGCCGTAGGGTTTACATGGACAAAATATTTTTCAAACAACAAAAAAAAAATTAAAACAACGAAAAAAATTGCGAAACTGTAGAAATATGTTCAAATAATAAATGAAGAAATTTTATTAGATTAATAAAGAATGTTATTCTTGATTGTTTTATCATTATGAATCTAAAATATGTACGTGTCCCTTAACCACAATGCAATCCAAATGCCCGTGCAACCGTTAAGTCGAGTTGCGCGACGTTATTCAAATTGTATTCCATTTATTCTAGATCGCAAAATCGAACCCACCAAACACCCCCACTCCCCCCACCCCCCTCTTCAAAACTACTCACCTGTGCACGACGCGATGCTTCTGCAGGTAGTCCAGGGCGGAACCGATCTCACACACCAGTAAGGCAACGCTGGCTTCCGAAAATTCCACCTGCAAAATGGTCCAGCATTCCGGGTTGGCCGCAGGTCACGTACGGGCACGATTTCGTTGCGTAGAATCAAATTTTGCAACCGCACGCGGAAATACATGAAAGTGGCAAATATTAGTGGGCATTACTATGAGGTTACAGCGCAGGTCCGATAGTTTGACACGCAGTTTTGAGTTTCCTTTGCGAGAGTGAAGCTAATTTAATGCCAAACCATCAGAGTTTCACTGTCGTTGAAAGAGTTGTCGGTCATTACCTGATGGTTCAAATGGTACCGCAAATCACCACCGGCCAGCAGGTCGCACACCATAAAGAGGTCCTCCTCGTCTGCAAAAGTGGTCAAATGAAGCGTGTTGTTATTTCCTCTGTTTGAGCACTGTTGGTAATTTATTTGTGTTTCAATTTGTGATAAATTGTTGGTTGTTCAGTTGGTTTTGCGGGAAAAACCACAATAATACGACGAGGCGAGAGCTGGATAATTTGCGACGTGGTTTTGTTTTGTTCCAGTTTCAACAGTAGTTTTTTTAATTCTACAGTCAAAGGTAAATATTTAGTAGTGCGTTTGGTTATTAATTATCCCAGTACCCTACTTAAACTGGTGGAATGCCGTTATTGGTCACCCATTGAAAATTTTAGTATGCAAAAAGTGGTTGAATAATTAAATAGCTGTTGACATTTTTTTATTTATCCACAAACAACGGACAAACCTAACATCAAATGGTTGATTACAGTACGATCAAAGTGATTTTATTTGCAAATTAGAATAGAATTAAATATTGCCTTATCCTTTTTTTGCCTTGCATTTTATGCGTGCAACCGTTAATTGTGTTCAAAACAGCCGGGGTGAGTTTTCGACTTTTCGACAATTCATATTGACCAACATTATTATTTCTGTAAATCTGATAATCTTCGATCAAACTTTGTGGTTCTCTTTGTAACGTTGTAACTATTTCATTAAAAATTGCATTATTTATTTTTTTATGAGCAAACACACCAGCACACACAAATACAAACAAACTAAAAAAAGAAATGAAATAACAAACAAAAATACAAACCAAAAGCAAACAAAACAAAAATTAAATACAAAAAAAAGGAATCCAAAAAAAGACAAAAAGGCAAAACACAAAAAAAAAAAACAGCATCAAAAAACAAACAAACCAAAAAACTTAATACCAAAATGTAAAAAAACGAAAAACCAAAATAAAACTAAAACTGAAAAAACAACAAAAAAACTAAAACAAATGCCAAAAAACCATAAAATTAAAAAAAAGCCAAACGATCTATAAACAGAATTAGGCTCTTCTTAAAAAACTTAAAAATATTGAAAATCAAGAAATAATTCAATAAATTAAAAAAAACAGATCATTGCAATCATCAATATGCTAAATTACTAAGTAATGCCGATTTATTGCGAAAGGCTTCATCCATAAAGTACACAGAAAAAAAAGTTGAATTTTGGAATGTTGAAAATTTGGTAGGTTGAATATTACCTCTTTATTTGTTTAATATTACATAAAAAAATGTGTAAAAATGTGAACCTGATGAATATTCATCAAAAACTGATGAAAATTAATCATTTTCTGGGGTAAAATTCATCATTTATTTTGCCACAAAATCTGTCACCATTTCCTGATGAATATTACCATAATTTTTTTTTTCTGTGTACGACACACTAAAATCAGCCAAAATTTACCCCCCCCCCCTCTCCCCCTTTGTCACGCTTTTCCTATACTTACAACACGCAATGTCACACCTGCTCAGACCCCCCCCCCCCCTCCTCCCCTAGAGCGTGACATACTTTATGGATGACGCCTAAAAGAAAAGTTTATGCAAAGCTGTATATAGGAATTTCATAAAAAAATCAACATGTTTTTCAACGAACCTAAATATGCTACATATGATTATCGTAGTAGAAAATGGATTGATTTAACTTCTCTGTTAATTTAAATTTTTGAGGCCGTTGCAAATATTTTTCAAAGTATATGTCGTCGCTCCCCCATCCCCCCCCTTCAAAATTGATCTGAATAATCAGGTGTTAAAACAAATATTTTTCAAAAACAAAATTTACATGAAAATAGAAGTCTTATCAACGTAAAACAATCTAAAAAGCATTGTTAGGGCTTGTTTAAAAATGTTTTAAATTTTTATGAAATTCCAATGTACAGCAGCGCAAAAAAAATATTTTCGAAAAAAAAATGTTCAAATTTTTGTCAATACTTAAATATTTTGGAAACTAATGATGGCAAACAAACTGGACAGGTGTATTTTAAAATACTTTTTTCATTAAGTGTTGAAACCATGCTTGTAATAATTTAATTTTTTATACTTTTGATCTTTTTGTTCCCTCCTCCCCCTCTCCAACGACTTTGTTCAGAATCGAGGGACATAAACTTCAAAAAATATTAGGAACGGCCTGAGTTGTTTTGTCTCTTTATTTTTTAGACCAATTCTAAAAGGAGCGAGAGGGGGGAGGGGGCTGGGCGACACTAACACTAACGTCATAAAACTGAAAAGAAGAAAAAAAAAAGAAAATCTAAATACAAAATCGAAAAAAAACTAAAATTTTAAATAAGCAAAACTACCCAATAAACAGAAAATCACAAACAAAAAAAAAGAAGAAATTCAAAAACAACAAAAAACAAAAAACCAACACAAAAAATCAAAAATTGTTTTATCCAAACCATAAAATAAAAGAAAAGCAAAAAACCTATCAACCTTAAAACCAGTAAACAAACAAAAAAGACAAAAACCAAAAAATCCTACAAAAAAACTAAAAAAATCAAGGAGCCAAAAACAAGGGGATCGAAAAACAAAAATTAAAAAAACATTAAACCAAAAAAACTCTATAGCAAAAAAACGCAAAAAAGACACAGACAAAAAATACCAAAGGTCCAAATCCCGAAAAACTATAAAAATGAGCAAATAAAAAAAACGAATCCCTTAAACTATGAAACAATAAAAACCAGACAAACATTAAACCTACAAAAACAACAAAAACCAACCACTCAAAACCCGAGAAGCCAAAAGAACAAAAAACCTCTAACCAAAATAAAAACAGAAGAGCAAAAACTCGAAACCAACAGCATCCAAGAAAACATAAACCAAAAAAAAAATAGAATCCCAATGAATCAAAATCCAGAAAACCAAAAGAATCAAAATAATAAAAAAGCGATAAACCGCAAAACCAAAACCCAGGAAAATCTTAAAGCCAAAAAAACGAACGGCAACGATAACCAAAATAAAAATAGAAGACCAAAAAAACGCATAAAAAACATAAACCAATAATTAAAAAAATCAATAAATCAAAAAAACACAAAGCAACAAAGACAAACCAAAAACTCTAAACACCAAAAAACAAAAAAAAAAAAACAAGCAAAAATAACAAAAAAACAAAAAAATAAAAACAAAAGTAAAAAAGAGCAATTCCATGCCAAATAGGGAATCGGTTGTACCCGACCCTCTCCGATTTCAATGAAACTTTGTAGACATGTTATCCTTCGCTTATATAAGCCATTTTTGTGTATATGGAGCCAGTTCCACTCGATAATGACATTTGAGAAAGGCGTAAGTGTTTTAAATATTTTTGTAATTCGGAATTTTAATATTTCTGTATTTCGAAGCCGTTGCATCGTATCAAAAAGTGGTCAAAGACAAACTTGTAGGAAATTTGACGGGCTTTTCGATAAAAATACACTGAAAGAAAAAAAACACCCAACTTTTATGAGATTTTTCGATTTTTAAGTTTAAAAGTCAAATTTAAGGGGGAGCCCACGATTTTTTTTCGTTCAAAATTTTTGTGAAGATAGCCTAAGATGTTACAAAAAGACTCACGAAAAATGCAGGATGGAGCAACTCACCTAAAAATATACAAAAATCATTTACTGAAACTGTTTTTTTGAAAAGTGCTCTAAACGTCAAAATTTTCAAAAACCGAATACGGGAATCGATTCTCCAGACAATTTTACATAAAAGTCTCCATATTGACCATTGTCCTAAGTCCAATCCTTGTAAAGTTACAGCGGTTTTAAAAATAAAAATGTTGAAAAAATAGGTTTTTTGATGGTTTTTGGCAATTTCTATATGACAGACTTAATTTTTCAGTCTCGTAAATATTTTTACCGGAAAGCTCGTCAAATTTCCCATAAGTTTGTCTTTGACAACATTTAAATTGGATGTATGAGCTTGCAGATATAAGCTAATTTACTATCCAGGTTACTATACTACACTGAAAAAATATGATGTTTTCAATTATGAGAAATGTAATTAGCTTATATCTGCAAGCTCATACATCCAATTTAAATGTTGTCAAAGACAAACTTATGGGAAATTTGACGAGCTTTCCGGTAAAAATATTTACGAGACTGAAAAATTAAGTCTGTCATATAGAAATTGCCAAAAACCATCAAAAAACCTATTTTTTCAACATTTTTATTTTTAAAACCGCTGTAACTTTACAAGGATTGGACTTAGGACAATGGTCAATATGGAGACTTTTATGTAAAATTGTCTGGAGAATCGATTCCCGTATTCGGTTTTTGAAAATTTTGACGTTTAGAGCACTTTTCAAAAAAACAGTTTCAGTAAATGATTTTTGTATATTTTTAGGTGAGTTGCTCCATCCTGCATTTTTCGTGAGTCTTTTTGTAACATCTTAGGCTATCTTCACAAAAATTTTGAACGAAAAAAAATCGTGGGCTCCCCCTTAAATTTGACTTTTAAACTTAAAAATCGAAAAATCTCATAAAAGTTGGGTGTTTTTTTCTTTCAGTGTATTTTTATCGAAAAGCCCGTCAAATTTCCTACAAGTTTGTCTTTGACCACTTTTTGATACGATGCAACGGCTTCGAAAACAGAAATATTTAAATTCCGAATTACAAAAATATTTAAAACACTTACGCCCTTCTCAAATGTCATTATCGTGTGGAACTGGCTCCATATACACAAAAATGGCTTATATAAGCGTAGGATAACATGTCTACAAAGTTTCATTGAAATCGGAGAGGGTCGAGAAAAAAGTACCTGAAAAATTCCTGTTTTGGGCTGGAATTGCTCAAAAAAAGCAAAAAGCCAAAAAACCAGAAAACAAAATAAAAACAGAAAGCCCAAAATCAACTCAATATTATCTTTTGTATATTTAACATAATCAAAAAAAAAAATCCAGAAATGTCCCCGTATTACTTTGATGGGCATTAGACCATTAAAAATGTTATTAGTTCCACAGTTGATTAAAAAAAATCTAAGTACTAAAAAGCGATAAACCACAAAACCATAAATCTTAAAATCAAAACGAAAAACCCAAAAATTAATAGAAGACCAAAAAACCGAAAAACTAGCAATCTAAAAAAAAACAAAAATTCTAAAAAATCTAAAATCAGATAACCAAAAAATCAAAAGGCATAAAAAACGATAAAAGCTCAAAACTGGAAAAAATCAAGCAGCAAAAAAAATTATAAATAAAAACCATAAAACCAAAAAATTTTTAAACAAAAACAAAACGACCAAAAAACTCCGAACACCAACAAACCAAAAAAACTAAAACCAAAAATCTTAGAAACCAAAAAACCAAAAAAAAACAATTAGCCCAAAAGTGAAAAAAGAAAACAAAAAAAAAACAAAACCCAGAAAACTAAAATTTAAATCAACTCAATATTATGTATTTTTTGTTTATTTAACCTGATTAAAACCAAAAATCCAGGAATGTCCCGTCTTTCTCTGATGGGCATTAGACTAAAAGAAAAAGAGTTGTTGGTTCCACAGTTGATTTAATGTTATACCCAAATTACTGCAAATTAATGGAAAATATAGATATTTCGAGATTTTTTTTATTTTTTCAAACACAATCACAAGTAACTTTACTGGTATATGGGTAATTCTCCACCAACTCACACGAAATCGGAAAAAGCTGCCCCGACCCCTCTTCGATTTTCGTGAAACTTTGCTTTAAGGGGTAATTTTGGTCCCTGATCACGAATCTGAGGTCCGTTTTTCGATATCTCGTGACGGTGGGGCGGTATGACCCCTTTTATTTTTCTGGATTTTTACTAAGACACGTTTTTCAGGGTTACATTTTAGAGTGTAACAATATTCTACAAAAATGTAGAGCAGACAAAAACAAAAATTTTGTGATGCAGACATAAGGGGTTTGCATGTTTTCTTCACGAGTTATCGGAATTTTACAAAAAAGTTGTTTGAACAAGTTATTATTTTGACCATTTTTGAACAGTTTTTCGATTTTTTATCCCCAAAAACTCAATCGTGTGCTTTTGATAGTATTTTTTTTTGCTTTTTAAGTATTTTTTTCGGAATGTTCAGCTAATTTTGCAAAAGAATGACCCCTTGGACGATTGTTGTGGCTTGTGCACTGCTTGTATGTGGGGATCAGGGTTGCCAGGTTGCCAGATAAATCTGGGAATGCCAGATTTTTCAAGATTCTGCCAGAATAAAGATTCACCCTTCTCTGTGCCAGATTTTGCCAGATTTTTCACTTTATGCCCATTTTGAACAATCTTTTAATTTAAATGTACGAATATAAATGAGAATAGAATGTGCAATTCTTAAATAAAAAACAAATTCAACATTTTTGAGGCCATGTAATCAGTTAAACCATCTGAACTCTAAACATTTTTGAATCAATTTATATCCTCCCTCTTTTTTAGCATTCAGATTAGTTAGATTTTCGTCTGCCAGATTCTTCCAGATTTTTAATAGATACTTTGCCACATTTTTAAAAATTTTGACCTGGTAACCCTGGTGGGGATTTTTCGAAAATAAAAAAAACAAACTGGATACACTCACTCATCACAAAAATATTTTTTTGAAACAAAATCCAATTCTCGCCATGCACGAGTTACAACAATCGTCCAAGGGGTCATTCTTATGCAAATTTAGCTGAACATTCCGAAAAAAAACTTTCAAAAGCGCACGATTGAGTTTTTGGGGTTAAACATTCTGAAAACTGGTCAAAAATGAACAAAATGATTACTTTTTTAAAAAACTTTTTTGTAAAATTCTGATAACTCATGGAGAATACATGCAAACCCCTTATGTCTATGTATCACCATGCAAAGTTAGAAAAAACACGTAATTTTAAAATGAAAAAAAAAATTGTTTTAAATGAAAAAATGACCCTTCTGGGTTATTTCAGATTCGAAAAGTACATTAAATTTCCTATAAAATGACATGTCTCACGATTTTTGACAGTTTAGTAACGGGAAATGGCAGCGATTTTAAAACTATTTTTTAACTTTTTTGATGAAAAATACGTTTTTTCGGAATTTCGAGTACGCCATCAAATCGGGCGTCTAATTTTACACAAAAGTCCCTTTGACACCAAATTTCTATCTCTTCACGGTTGCGAGCTGCAAATCAGTGAAAAACGTTTCTTTGCAAAAAAAAACAGAAAAATGAAAGGGGTCGTACGCCCCACCGTCACGAAATATCGAAAAAAGGACCTTGGATTCACGATCAGGAACCAAAATAACCGCTTAGAGCAAAGTTTTACGCAAATCGAAGAGGGTTCGGGGCAACTGCTGTGTGAGTTGGCGGAGAATGACCCATATGTAATTAATAAATGCTATAAACCATTTTTTCAAAGCGAAATAAATAGCAGAGGATTCTGAGTTTCTAATTTCAGACACAAATTTACACAGTAAAGTACACATTTTTCTTAGTAAACATTTCTTGAAATGAATCCTTTTGCGAAACTTGCCTTTCAAATCACAAAAAAAAATTAATCCTTCAACATTTCTACGTCGCTGAACAAGTTTTCGGATTACTTCCCCTTTCACGGTTGCAAGCTGCACTAGTACCAGCTTCAACGGTGACATTTTCCCAGCGTTCCATAAACTATCCACGTCTTGTAAAGTTTCCCCCCCCCCCCCCTGCTCACTCTAATGTAAAGCAAACATTCCACATTCTTATCCCACTCAGCTTCAACCTCCCCAGCAAAATTGAGCAAAAAAAAAAGAAGTAAGCGAAAATAAAATCCCGTCTCAAAACGTCTCCGGGAAACAATTTCCGTCCGCTGGCAACACTGAGCAACGATTTACCCCCGCAATCGTAACGCAGTATCACTTGCGCCAGTGCTGCCGTCCTTGAAATTGATGGAATTGCAGTGTCAGCAGCAGCCAGCGTGCTTCAAAGATGAAATCAGTAATGCAATTTGAAACTGGGTAAAATTGAATTTATGAACTTTCTCCGGGCAACACTTCCGGGGACGCTGTCAAAGTCTGGAGGAAAGGAGGGTGCATTTGTGGCCACGGTTTGTCAACTGCGATTGTTTTATTTTTCGGTGTGTGGAAGTTTCCTGGGATTCGTGGAGTAAAGTCATACGGACAGGTTGATAATTTGAAGCAGTTTACCATAAAAATCAGGATTATTTTTAAGTAATTAGGCTTTTTTGGATATATTGAATTGTTTAAAATTTTACCATGTTTGAAAAAAGAAGCCATTTTAGATTTTTTTTCGCTTTGGGTATGTTTTAGATATTTGATTGTTTTTTGAACTACACTCAAGCCCCGATGGTTTGACACCAACTGTTCTCAAACGAACGGGGTCACTTTTTAGTTTGACATCCCTTTTACACGGAGTTTACACACACTACAAAACGATTGTTGTGATAGTGTGCGTGAGCGCTGTGTGAAAAGGGACAGTTCGTCACTTTTTGCCTACCTCATTTCACTGAGGCAAGGGTATAAAATCACTTGAAAATTGAACTTCTTAATATACCTTCTAGATATACCTTGAAGTGCACATATCGACTCAGAATCGAATTCTGAATTCAAATGTCTGTGGGGATGTGTACAGACATGATTTTTTTTCCACACGATTATCTCAAAACTGAATGAACCGATTTTGGCCGGGTCAGCCTTATTCGATTCGTGTTGGGGTCCCATAAGACCCTATAAAAAATTATTCTGTTTAGTAAAGTATTTAAATAGTTATGCTAAGAAAAAGATATTTGTATCTACAAAAAGGGTGATTTTTTGCATAACCTCAAAAGGCCGGGTCTTTTTGTTTACGTGCGAGAGTCGCGCCAAATGCGAAACGCCCGGTTGCCACATTGCTTCAAATGAAAGTCTGCATGCTTTCTGGAAAAGTCTGTATCAGGTATATATTTTTTTCATAAATTTATTTTCATTTTAACTTTGTAAATATGAGGAAAGCACCAACCACCTAATGGTGTATTAAGAAACTTTTCGTTTGACTTTGACCAATCAACGGGTAATATTTAAAAAAGTGACAAACGAAAAAGTGGGGCTACGGGGTGTTGAGTGTATATTACAAGTTGATAAAAATTGGTTTGCCCATGCTATAACTAAAATGAATGTGTTTTTTTTTGGGAAATATCGAAATTAATGACGATAAATTTATTTTTGATTTAAAATTGCACTAACATTCGAAAAAAGCATGCATATATTTTTATTTAGTGACAGTTTTCAAGTTAGACCGCTGCAAATATTTTTTGAAGGTTATGCCTTACCAGAGAGGATTGAAGGGACAATAAATGAAAATTGAAATTTGCAAGCCATGGAATGTACATTTTAATTAAAAAAAGTGCTGTAAAATGTTTTATTGGTTTTTCAATACGTTTAAAAAAAATCCGAGATTTTCGAAAAAAAAATTACAGTGCATCGTAATTTTTACCAATGTTCAAAATATTTTCCAACAAACAAAATTATATGATTCAAAATCATTTATCATTTAAAAGTACTTTTTTTAAATAAAAGGTAACATGTTTAACTTATAAAAGTCATCATCAAACTTGACTACCTCTAAAAAGATTTGTTTCGAAAAAAATATGAAAACATCCAGCAAAAATTGTTCCAAAACATTTGAAGCAGGACTCATAGTTGCCTCTGAGAAAAAGATTTTTTTTTTAAAAACATTCATTTCGATAACACTTGTTATTTTCAAAATATTAGAATGAAGCTTAACTTTTGAAAAGTTATAAACTGAATAAATGTTGCCCTTTGTTTTATTTCATTTTATTTTAAATTATTCACTTATGTTTCCACCATCACATTTAATATTTATCCAATAGTTCCTTAGAAGTCGGACATCGGGAAATTGGCAACACTGCCAAATACATTTTGATACTGTGCTATACCTGAAAAAGTGCATTTTTGGTAGTAACTATAAACTTATTCAAAATTGAAGAATTTATTTTTTATTTTTGCGCAATTAGATTTTTGGATGTAAACCACCAACACAAAATGGAAGTTTTTGTTTGCAGTGCAGTGGCGGGCATTCAGGGGTTTGTTCCGGAGGGCATACTGAGCCCAAACCCCAAATATGAGCTCCATTGGACATAACAGGAGCTGGCGCTCCACCCTTCAATTTTAAATGGGATTTAACCCATAAAAAAATATTTTTTCAAATATTACACTTTTTGAGGCGTTTCGGGAATTGCGAGGTGCGACGCATATCTTTTTTGCCGGGGACGATTTTTTGAAAAATTGCCAAACTTTGAAGGTTTGTACCAAGCTCCACGGTGCTCCAAACTTCAATGATATATATACCAAAAGATGGGCAAGGATCTGGCCTACACGACGGTGATGTTGAAAATAAACGCTTTAGTGGCCAAAATGCCTCAAAAAGTGTATTTTTTTGGAAAAATCTATTTTACGAATTGAATCCCATTTAAAATTGAAGCGTGGAGCGCCAGCTCCTGTCATTTTTATTACATCCTAGTATCTATTGTGTCAGCGTTTCAGAGTTTCAGAAGCTTTGTGAATAATTTCCATAAAAATGATCGAACATTATTACACGTTGGTTTTGCGGGTTTTGAGAAAACACAAAAAACATGAAACGGATTTTTTATCATCCAGAATGCACACTCAATGAAAGTCGATATCTTAGATGAAAAATTATTTATTTTTTACAAAATTCTATTAAATAGAGTTGTTCTGTTTTTGTATATGTTAATTTATGAGCAATTCCATGTCAAATAGGGAATCGGTTGTACCGGACCCTCTCCGATTTCAATGAAACTTTGTAGAAATGTTATCCTAAGCTTAAGTAAAACATTTTTGTGTATATGGAGCCAGTTTCACTCTATAATGGCATTTGAGAAGGGCGTGAGTGTTTTAAGCCGTTGCATCGTATCAAAAAGTGGTAAATGACAAACTTGTAGAAAATTTGACGAACCTTCATAAAAAATACACTGAAAGAAAAAAACACGCCACTTTTGTCAGATTTCTTGATATTTAACTTTAAAGGCCAAATTTAAAGGTGAGCCCACGATTTTTTTTTCATTCTTTTTTTTCTGAAAACAGCCTAAGATGTTACAAAAAGACTCACAAAAACTGCAGGATGGAGCAACTCTCCTGAAAAAAATTTACAAAAATCATTTACTGAAACCTTTTTTTAGAGTGCTCTAAACGTCAAAATTAAAAAAAAAACCGAATACGGGAATCGATTCTACAGACAATTTTACATAAAAGTCTTCATATTGACCATTGTACCATTTAGAAATTGTCAAAACCCATAAAAAATCTAATTTTTCAACAATTTTATTTAAAAAAAAATGTGTCTGGAGAATCGATTCCCGTATTCGGTTTTGAAAATATTTGACGTTTGGAGCACTTTTTAAAACCACGTTTTCAGTAAATGATTTTTGTATTTTCTTAGGAGAGTTGCTCCATTATGCATTTTTCGTGAGTCTTTTTGTAACATTTTAGGCTATTTTCACAAAAAAATTAACGAAGAAAAATCGTGGGCTCACCCTCAATTTTAACTTTTAAATATAAATAAAACAAAATCTCATTAAAGTGACGCCACTTTTTCTTCTTTCAGTCTATTTTTTTCGGAAAGCCCGTCAAATTTCCTACAAGTTTGTCTTTGACCACTGTTTGATACGATGCTTTGAGATACTACAATGTTTAAATTACGAATTAAAAAAATATTTAAAGCACTTACGTGACCAGAATGTTTATTTAGCAATTATATGGTAATATATTGACATTTATTTGAATTAAAAGTTTGCAAAATTAAGTTTAGATAAGTTTTAAATAGAATTTCCAGAAACTTTTATACTAAGTAGTTAGTAAACTTTATATTCAATCCAAATTATTTTTTTAATCAGTCAAGGATGCCTATTTGGAATTTGGAGACTGGATTTATGGTGATTTGTCAACAAATAACTTTATATATGTTAATTTTTCGAAAGGTGCACAAACTTTTTTTGCACCTTTTTTATTTTTGTAATAGTATTTGTTATATAACTTTTTATAGAAAACATCTTTTCATGAGCTTTTTGTAGCAAAATGTTCGGCATGAGTTTCTGAACAAAACGTAGTACTAGGTTTCTGTCAAACTTTAAATTGTTACATGTTTCATCACAAAATGTGCATAGTGCCCAAGGGTGTAAAAACTTTTTTTACATACTGTAAACGTGAATATATCCCTTTGTGGTTCTCGCATTCCTGAATTTAATTCACGATTTCGAGAATTTTTTTTTTTAGTGTAGGATAACATGTCTGCAAAGTTTCATTGAAATCGGAGAGTGTCAAGAAAAAAAACATAAAAAATCCTGTTTTGGGCTGGAATTGTTATTATCTAAAACCTTGTACATGTATTTCTATCTCAAAACAAACCTTGTTTTTTTAAATTTAATTTTCAGTATCAGTCACCTTACATTTTTGCTAGCTTAACAGTAAAAAAAATTGCTTTTGGTGTGGGACTAGAGATTTTGAGTAAGAAGAAAATATGACCTCTAAAAATTTGTAAATTTACATCTTATCATTAAAATTTATACTTATTCTTCACATATTGGGGAAAAATTACATCGAAAAATAATCAATTTTCTAGCATCACTTTTTTCAACCTTCTCAATTATTTTTTTGTGTTTAAGTCGGATAAATGTTTCGGACATTAATTTTTTTTATTGGTATTTTCAATTTTAAATTTTATTTTTCTATACACATCGCCAAAACGCGATAAAGTTCGCTAAAACTAGCCATAAAGGGGGAGTGACCTTTTTCCCTCCTGTCAAATTCTGTCCAAAACAATGAAAGTGTTTTTCCAAAAAAACTCAACCAATGAAAATAGAAGGCTAATGCACTCAAAACAATCTGAACTTCATTGTCCTGCACTGTCATTTATTCTAAATATGCTAGGCTCGCAAAACCTTTTTTTCGCGCAACAAAAATTTCGTCTATTCATGCATATTTAAAAAAAATGAGTTTGCATTTAAATCACTTTTTTCATTCGAATATTGAAACCTTGCTCCATCCCTCCCCCCAAACATATTGACATTTAAAGAGTTTGGGATGGATTTAAATTTAAAAATAATGAAATCAAGCCCAACCGTTGAATGTTTAATACATTCAGTCGTCAAAAAAGCCTTCTGAAACTATTCCACTAAAGACTTAATTTTTTGAAATTGGAAGGCAATTAATCGATAGATTTTAACTTATCAAGTAGATAAATTTAATAAAAAAAAATATTCGGAACATTCAGTGCACTTCATCCAATGACTCTTGTAAATTATATCCTCTGTTGATTTACACCAGACGGACATCAGCTAGGCGATGATGGCTGAAGCAAGAGCTTGTGACGAAGAAACTTTTTTCTACTTTGATGTGTCAACCGCTAGACTTTTAAGATTTTTCCTCCGCAAAGTGTCATGATAATGTAATTTGTGCGGTCCCGAGGGCCACATTATGCCAAGTGGAGATGAAAATCCATTTTCTCCCGCGAAGACCGCGAACCATTTTACTACGTGCTAATTAAAAGACCCCTCGTACCGGCACGTACCTTGAAACGAGAACCACAAATTGACCAGAAAGGGATGCTCCAGCGAGGCCAGCAGTTCGACCTCTTTGAGGACACCGCCGAGCGCACCCCGGCCGATGCACGCGTTCCGGCTGACGTACTTCATCGCAAACAGGTTCCCGCTGTCGCGCTTCTGGACGATGCAGACCTGGAAGGGGCAAGAGGAAAAAGGGAATGTTGAGTATTTTTTAATCAATTTTATTAAATACTTTCGAACTCCGGAACGAGTAGAAACAATAAATTGAAATTCCTCGACCACCCAGACCTACATCAGCAGCTGTTACATTCTGGAACATCTCAGGGGACAACCTTTAGGCGTCTAAGCTACATGCAAAGACAGCATACATTGTACCACGAAAGCATTTCCTTGTCAAGTGTCAACAGGCCAGCCGTCGTCGACCATTTACGACCTACACATCGGTTCCGGCTGTCACCCTTGTCCGGCGTCGTCACCCTAGTCGGTCCAGGTGGTCCGCAAAGGCGACCATTTGGTACGACATCGGTATTTGTCCGTCCTCCCTCCGGGGTCAGATATAGGGGTGGAGGACCAATGTTAATGAGCAGGTGCTGATGTCAAAGTGGAGCCTTCTGGGGGATTCTTGGACGTGTTTGTTGCCTTGTAGGGATTTATCTTGAAGGCTGGGCTGTGGTAGATGGGGATAATGCGACGATTTGAGCTACGATTTTGCTAATTTTAGGTTAATTGGCAGATGGTGCAATCTTGCAATCTTGATTGCTTGAAGTTCAACGACCGCTGGATTGGATTTAGTCTCATAGGCTTTGAATTAATCATTGATTTTGCATGTTTTGTAGAATGCACTCAAGCTCTGTGTGCAAAACAATTTTATGCTTAAAACCTTGTTCGAATTGAGAGTTACTTTATTGGCCCAAGTTCGTATAGAAACCGTAGAGAGATCTGTTTATTTTAATTTGATATGTTTCGAAAAGTCAGAATTTAAGGGATATAATATTTTAAATGCATAAAACATTCAAACAAATCAAATCAAATTTGTCGCAAGAGTGCTATAAGGCATAAAAAAAGACAGCTTTTGAGCTATGTTCCGGCAAGGGTATCAACTATTTGGCAGTGCTGCATTTTTTTTAATTTGAAAGTTTGAAAATCGAAAAAAATACACTTCATTTGTCTAATTTGTCTAATCTAACCCTAGCGCAGCCAACTTTTCGGAAGCAACCTGGAGAATGTCGGGGTGATTACTTCCAACATCCTTCTTTTCTAAATGGGCAGGCCAACTGCGAAAAGTTTACTGCTAAGATAATTCGTTGAAGTGGATTAAGTTTGATGTTCAAACAGCACAGGGAAGGAATAAACGTGGGGATACCAACGTTTCAAAATAATCCACCTATTTATTTTTGCAAAAAAAAAATAGCTATAGAAAATCTATTTTCAACATATTTTCATTACCTTCATGCAAACCCATTTCATTAAACTTATCCTTGTTCTTGTATAATATTTGATTCGGAGCAAAACGTAATAGGCATCATCCTTCATTTTTTCAAAAAAAAAAAAAACAAAAACAAAAAAAAAACATTATTAAACAACTTCTTGATGTTTGAAAGAAGTGATACTCACAAAACTTTTATTTTTTCAAGATTTTTTTATTGATTAAAAAGATTACAAAAGAAATAAAATACGTTTATAAATAGTGTTCCCAATAAATCGAAAAGATATATAAATCCCAAAAAAAATTGTAAGTTCTGCTCTTGTGTAAATGTTAATTCAATTTTCAAAAGTCTATTTTAAGGTAAACTAAAACTAACAAAAATCCAAAAAAAGCCATTCTTATAAAAAAATAAGAAAGGCTCATAACCGAAACAATAAAAAAAAACTCGAAAAAAATCTTCAAACATCATTGCATGATTCAAAGAAATGCTCATGTATCAAGAACCTTAAAACTCACATGGATTCTCTTTTGAAAATATGTAGTACAAATGACATAAGTACAAAATGAATGAAAAATGGGGTACAACTCATTTTGTGGAACAAAAGCAAACATATTTGAGAATTGCTCATGATTCAAGTACAATATAAAATAACCAAAATTAAGCAATCATCAGGGATGGAATAATCGCAAAACAATCAATATCGCTTGCGAACCTTTTTCACCCGAGAAAGAGAGAGGAGGCAAATCACGCAAAAGAAAATCGCTCCCGAATTCTCCAAGAAAATCAATCTGCTGACATCATTAGTTCGTTCATATAATTTTCCATACAAATTTGGCAGCTGTCCATACAAAAATGATATGTGAAAATTCAAAAATCTGTATCTTTTGAAGGAATTTTTTGGTCGATTTGGTGTCTTCAGCAAAGTTGTAGGTATGGATACGGACTACACTGAAAAAAAATGATACACGGTAAAAAAATGGTAATTTTTATTTAACATTTAAACATTTAAACTTTATTTGCAAAAAACACTATTTTTGATTTTTTTTTATTTGTTGATATGTTTTAGAGGACATCATATGCCAACTTTTCAGAAATTTCCAGAATGCTCAAAAAATCTTTGACCGAGTTATAATTTTTTGAATTAATACACATTTTAAAAAAAAAATCGAAA
The DNA here is from genome assembly GCF_015732765.1 of Culex quinquefasciatus. NCBI lineage: Eukaryota > Metazoa > Arthropoda > Insecta > Diptera > Culicidae > Culex > Culex quinquefasciatus. The sequence goes on from NC_051861.1 coordinate 106,738,659, forward strand.
TATTAGTCGCAAAAATTTTTCAACTTGAGTTTTCGATGTAAAATTGAATTTGCATTTTTTTTGAAAAGCTGAGAAAATGTTCTATATTTTGCTTTATTGAACTTTGTTGATACAACCCTTAGTTGCTGAGATATTGCCATGCAAAGGTTAAAAAACAGGGAAATTTATGTTTTCTAAGTCCCACCCAAACAACCCACCATTTTCTAATGTCGATGTCTCAGCAACCAATGGTCCGATTTAAAATGTAAAAAAATGAAACATTCGTGAGACTTTTCGATCTTTTCGAGAATAATATTTTCAAAAATTTAAAATCAAGACTAACATTTCAAACGGGCCAAATATTCAATATTATTATTTTGAAATGTTAGTCTTGATTTACATTTTTTGAAAATATTGCTTTCGAAAAGATCGGAAAATTTCACGAATGTTTCATATTTTAATATTGTAAATCGAACCAAAAGTTGCTGAGATATTGACATTACAAAATGGTGTGTTTTTTGGGTGAGACTTAGAAAACATCAATTTTCTTGTTTTTAAACTTTGCATGGCAATATCTCAGCAACTAAGGGTCGTATCAACAAAGTTCACAAAAGCAAAATATAGAAAATTTTCTCAGCTTTTAAAAATATTTTTTTCAAATGTGGGCAAACATGGGCACTAATTTTAAAAATGAAAAACTGCGATTATTTTCAAAAAAAAAAATACTTTAAATTGGCTGTAACATGAAAACGGTGCACTTTATCAAAATTTCAGTAGAGTACTTTTTGATTGCCAATTCGATTTTACATCGAAAAATGAAGTTGAAAATTTTTTGCGACCAATATTTCAATTTTTTGAAAAATTCTGTATTGATTCAAAAAATCATAACTCGATTAAAGGTTTTTGCCCATTTTCGATAAAATCGGAATTGATTCTAATCTACTTTCATGGCTTAAATCTTACTTAACAAAACGCACGCAATGTGTTAAATTTAATGGCCTCATATCTAGGCTCATCAATGTTACTTCCGGGGTACCTCAAGGCTCTCATTTAGGCCCATTACTTTTTATTCTTTACGTAAATGATGTATCCTTTATATTTAAGCATATCATCGTTTCGATTTACGCAGATGACATGAAATTGTTTATGAAAATTAAAGACGAAACTGACGCTTCAAGATTCCAGAACGAAATCAACATATTCTTTGAATGGTGCTGTCGTAGCCTTTTACAACTTAACATTAAAAAGTGTACATCGATCTTGTTCAGCAGAAAAATAAATAAGCCAAATATAAACGTAAAACTAGACAACCAGATGGTTGAAACCTGTTCAAATGTTAGAGATTTAGGAGTCATACTTGATTCTAAAATGACTTTCATCGAACATTACAACACGATGGTATTCAAAGCAACTAATATGCTCAACTTCATAAAACGATTCAGTTATAACTTTAAGGACCCTATACATTGAAAACATTGTTCATAGCTTATGTTCGCTCTATTCTTGAATATTGTAGCGTCGTGTGGAGTCCACACATCAAAACACACGAAACCCGTATTGAATCAGTGCAAAAACAATTTTTACTATTTGCTCTTCGTAAACTAGGGTGGACAGTGTTTCCCCTTCCTTCGTATATTGCACGCTGTATGTTAATAAGCTTAGAAACACTTGTAAAGCGTCGTGAATTCGCTTCTCTTTCGTTCGTAAATGATCTTATTGCAAACCGAATTAATTCTCCAGAGTTGTTACAAACATTAAATTTCTATGAACCCACACGCGTATTGAGAGCACGTGAGCCATTCGCATTGCATTTTCACAGAACTGACTACGCTAAACACGGGCCCATGAATAGAATGATGGAAACTTATAACAAATATAATAACATAATCGATTTCACAATGACAAAATCCACCATGAAAAAACAGTTCTACAATCAAAGATAGATGTTCCCCCCTTGTAATTAGAAACTAAGCAACGATCATGTAGTCTACATATGTTTGACGAATAAATAAATAAATACATGTTAGAGTACCAAAAGTTGCGTATTTCAATTTCTGGATCTTAACTAACGAAATATTTGAAAAATCTAACGAATTCAGTGTATTGTACAGATAAATATAAATTTTTACGTAATGCTTTAATGAACATTATATATGCAATTGACAATGTTCTTGGCGGCAGAAAAAAAAATTAAACAAACGATTTCAATTGGTAAAAAATTCGCGAATGAATTTCAGTTAAAGAAATCACATTAACCACTTCCCAATCGACCCATATTGACAGCTACTTGACTGCCGTTCCAAACACTATTCAACCACTCTTCAACAGCAGCTCAAAAGCCACCGAGCTACATTTCAGTTAATTTCCCCCCCTTATTGTTGCGTGCCACGAAGCTTATCTTTGTCACGCAAATCACTCAAAAATAGCACCAACACCACCATAAAAATAAAACCAAAAGTGCCACACAAAAAGCGTCAACGGAAGCACACGCACTTTGGTGGCCCATCCCAAACAAAGAGCTTTTCTCCCCTTCTCGCTATTGACTCTGGCACGCACGTAACAATAAGGACAAAATCTCATCTGTTTGTGACTTGTTTACTTTGGGGAGGGGGGGATCTGTAGAGTGGGACAAATATTTTCGGAAAAATAGTGGAGTGTTTGTTTGATTGGAAGAGGAAATTCACTTATAATTTATAAAAAAAGTCTCTTTTTTTATTTGTTTTTTTTAGAACTGTGCTTTTAAGGTAAACAGCTTTTGAAAACCAGAGATTTGTCGCAGAATAAATTGAGAATTACCAGACAATCTGTAAATTTTCTCCAACGATGATAAATCTGCTCTATTGGCCTTATTTTATATTCTGGGAACGAGTGAATATTTATAACTTTGGCTCACGCAGTACAAATCCCACAATCAAAAGGCAAAATCTTTTTTTCTCTCACTGAAACGATTCTTATCACAGAATGTTCATGTTACTGTGTTACGTCAATAGGGGAAAAGAGCCAATATTTAGCTCACAGAACTGAAGTGCCCCTCATAGCTCAACTGACAAAAAGCTTTCCCCCTAAAGCAAACAGCCTCACAAAAAAAGCCAAAAGTAAGAACGCAAATATTTTCCTTCGCCGACGACGTGCTCACAACAATGAAAAGTGCTTTTCCAATCGAGAGAAAAAGTGCCCTCGACTCGGTTGTGGTGGGAAAAGATTTTCGGATTACACCTCCAATTCAGAAGTCGACGTCTCCCTTGACTGACTGAGGGGAAAGCATTAGACGAGGTTCGTCATTCAACAGCGACTGTGGATTTGGCAAAGCACCATCGTCATCTTGCGCAAGAAATTCACGTGCAAAACATCAAACGACCTCAGGGCAGGTAATAACCTCCGGATTTTCACTTTGTTCTGCGCGGTTGTAACACACACACACACCGCACCTGCCGGCAAAAACTCTAAAGAGCTTTAATCATTTCATCCTGCTCCCACCACCACCCACTAACCAAACCGGGAAGAAAGTCCTTGTTTTGACGTTCCAGGAGTGCCTAGTTCTCACACAACAGGAATTCCGCAAAACCGAACCGGAGGTAAGGAACTGGCGGAGCACCCCTGGCTTTTCCTGGACCTCCTCACAATAATAGCCGAGGGCGGAATAATCTTTGATGTGTGCTTTTGAATGTATGTTGTAAAAATGGAAATGGGAATTTCAATCTGGAGAAAGCCATTGCCTCCTCCCCTTTTCACACAAAGCTTGGATGAAAGTGATTACTTTCATTTTCCGGAAAGATTAGAATAGTAACACTTCATAAGTAATAATAAATAGGAGGTGGGTTTGCCAAAGGGCTTGTAAGCAACAATATTTTATGTAATTGAACGAAATCCTGAAGAAATATGCTTTTGATTCGGAAAAGAAGTTACATTTTTGATCATATTTTTGTTGCGTTTTTGCTTTTTTGCTTTTTTGCTTTTTTGCTTTTTTGCTTTTTTGCTTTTTTGCTTTTTTGCTTTTTTGCTTTTTTGCTTTTTTTGCTTTTTTGCTTTTTTGCTTTTTGCTTTTTGCTTTTTGCTTTTTGCTTTTTGCTTTTTGCTTTTTGCTTTTTGCTTTTTGCTTTTTGCTTTTTGCTTTTTGCTTTTGTTTTTTGCTTTTTGCTTTTTGCTTTTTGCTTTTTGCTTTTTGCTTTTTGCTTTTTGCTTTTTGCTTTTTGCTTTTTGCTTTTTGCTTTTTGCTTTTTGCTTTTTGCTTTTTGCTTTTTGCTTTTTGCTTTTTGCTTTTTGCTTTTTGCTTTTTGCTTTTTGCTTTTTGCTTTTTGCTTTTTGCTTTTTGCTTTTTGCTTTTTGCTTTTTGCTTTTTGCTTTTTGCTTTTTGCTTTTTTGCTTTTTTGCTTTTTTGCTTTTTTGCTTTTTTGCTTTTTTGCTTTTTTGCTTTTTTGGTTTTTTTTTTGCTGCTTTGCTTTTTTGAGTTGCAATATTGTTCATATCGATTTCAAAACATCCAATCAACATCAATTTTAGTCAAATGATCATCAGCTACTTCCAAACTACTCTCTAAACACAAATTGACCGCATCGTTCAATCTAAATCTGACTCTGCTCATCTTCCAGATTCATTATCATTTTCCAATCAAGGCCAAGCCGCATATTCATTAAGCTCGAGCCCGTTTGATGTCATTCCAATATTCATTGCGGTCCTAGACCCATTCAAGCGCGTGGATTCGTTCGTGTTTAGGTTGTTGTTGAGCCCTTCTCAGTCTCCACCGCAAAAGTAAGCAAACCTGGAACTCACCGCGGTCAACCCGGTCACTATTAATCTTCTCTCGTCCACTTAATCAATCACGTTCCAACCGACGCACGCACCAGTCCCAGTGTGAGAAGTGAAAGATTTACGACCCCCACCCCTGAATCGGGGGCACTTACGCAACATATGGCAACACTGCCCGTCGTCGGCGAGTGCATGTTTTTCGTGAATGTCAGTGCCATATGGAACGGACGCGTGCACGAAAGGTTCACAGAGCGTACAAATCACAATCCATCATCTGAACGGAAAAGGGAAGACAGCAAAAAAAAAAAAACATATTTCGCAAAACTAATATTATGACTGGTTCGCGGTTCTACATTTTAGCAGAAGAAGCGTTGAAAGCATGCAATTTTCAAAGCTGCAAATCGGAATTCCTTTGTACTCTCACTGCTTAATAGAAAGTAGAACATTTTTAATTTCATCGTCCCGAAATTCTTAAATTGTTGGTTAAGCAAAACTGGTGCTTCGGGTAAATTTAGAAGGAAGGGGCAGTACATTGACGTTCGATTTCGGCGTTGAAAAAAATGTGTTTTAGCTCATTACTTGCAATTTTCGAATTCCAATAAATTTTGGACACTTCAATATTTATGTTATATATCTTAATAGATCTTCAAGTTGAAGGAATCAATGAAACTTTTTTTCCTCGAATTTAGGTTTGTAGCTGCCTGCTGCTTTCTTCCTTATCTTTAATGCCTTCTAGTATATACTTTCTGCCTTTTTTTCTTTTTTAATCTGTCGTCTGGCTTCTGCCTTTTAAATATGTACCTACAGCAATTCCTCACGAAAACAGCATGATTCGAAAAAAGTTCTCTGATCGGGCTAAAACTGTTTCTGGGGGTTCCTTGGCCGAAATTATTAGATCCGTATTTTTTTGGTTGGCCATTAGGGTGACCTACGCCGTGTTAGAATGGTCCGAAAAATGACAATTTTCGTCATTTTTCGCAAAAACCATTTTTTTTTTTCAAAAAATCATATCTCCGCACTATATCCGATTTTAGCTGTCCTAGACGCAAAAGAAAGGTGATTAGTTTGGCTGTTTGGGAAAAATAGAAAAAAGTTTTAAAAATCTAGCTTAACATTTAAAAAGGTCGTATAAAAACTTAATATGCTGTTTTGAAGGTCTCGGGACCAAAGGGCCTAGTCTGAAAATATTTTTATCGGATTCCTCGGATAATTTCACAAATCATACAGTATGTAAAAAAAGTATTTACACCCCTTGGGCACTATGCACATATTGTGATGAAACATCTAAACAATTTAATGTTGACAGAAACCTAGTACTACGTTTTGTTCAGAAACTCATGCCAGACATTTTGCTACAAACAGCTCATGAAAAGATGATTTCTATAAAAAGTTATATAACAAATACTATTACGAAACTAAAAAAGGTGCAAAAAAAGTTTGTACACCTTTCGAAAAATTAACATAAATAATGTTATTTGTTGACAAATCACCATAAATCCAGTCTCCCAACTTCAAATAGGCATCCTTGACTGATTAAAAAAATAATTTGGATTGAATATAAAGTTTACTAACTACTTAGTATAAAAGTTTATATAACTCTGGAAATTCTATATAAAACTTATCTAAACTTAATTTTGCAAACTTTTAATTAAACTAAATGTCAATATATTACCATAGAATTGCTAAATAAACATTTTGGAGTGGGTATAACACCATTTTGGGGGTATTTGTATCGATAGAATAGATTTTTCGTTGGAATTTCGTACCAACCCGGAATTACGTCGTCGGAAAATCCGCCGGCATCCGAACCGGTCCACAATTCTTAAGTCAACCTATGTGGCATCGGAAAGGGCATAAAATTTCCGATCTTTTGATACCCATACATCTAGGTTTTCTATAAAACCCATGATTTTAAATACCTAGGTAAAAACGTTGTTATGGTTTTGTTTGAGCAATCTGCCAAAAATGTATGGAATTTCGTAATTTTTGTTCTCGTGGATCAAACTTACTTTTTGCCCAGGTATTTAAAATCGTGGGTTTTATAGAAAACCTAGATGTATGGGTATCAAAAGATCGGAAATTTTATGCCCTTTCCGATGCCACATAGGTTGACTTAAGAATTGTGGACCGGTTCGATGCCGGCGGATTTTCCGACGACGTAATTCCGGTTGGTACGAAATTCCAACGAAAAATCTATTCTATCGATACAAATACCCCAAAACGGTGTTATACCCACTCCAAAATGTTTATTTAGCAATTCTATGGTAATATATTGACATTTAGTTGAATTAAAAGTTTGCAAAATTAAGTTTAGATAAGTTTTATATAGAATTTCCAGAGTTATATAAACTTTTATACTAAGTAGTTAGTAAACTTTATATTCAATCCAAATTATTTTTAATCAGTCAAGGATGCCTATTTGGAGTTGGGAGACTGGATTTATGGTGATTTGTCAACAAATAACATTATTTATGTTAATTTTTCGAAAGGTGTACAAACTTTTTGCACCTTTTTATTTTCGTAATAGTATTTGTTATATAACTTTTATAGAAATCATCTTTTCATGAGCTGTTTGTAGCAAAATGTTTGGCATGAGTTTCTGAACAAAACGTAGTACTAGGTTCCTGTCAAACTTTAAATTTTTTACATGTTTCATCACAAATTGTGCATAGTGCTCAAGGGGTGTAAATACTTTTTTTACATACTGTATCAAAACATGGTGAAGTTATGTTTTCAATACTCTGAGATACGATTTTTTGAAAATAAAAACTGGGTTTTTCTACGCGCCACGCGCAAAAATGAGAAAATGACGAAAACGGGAAACAATAAACTTTTTCACTAAAACTGCGATAACTTGAAAATTTCAGCGATGACCTATACATGTTAGGGAATCGTAATAGAAATACGCAACTTTTGGTACCCTAACATGTATAGGTCATCACTGAAATTTTCAAGTTATCGCAGTTTTAGTGAAAAAAGTCGATTTTTTCCCGTTTTCGTCATTTTCCCATTTTTGCGCGAGGCGCGTCGAAAAACCCAGTTTTTATTTTCAAAAAATCATATCTCAGAGTATTGAGGAATCCGATAATAATATTTTCAGACATAGGCCCTTTGGTCCCGAGACCTTCAAAACAGCATTTTAAGTTTTCAAACGACCTTTTCAAATGTTAAGCTAGATTTTTCAAACCTCTTACTATTTTTCCGAAAAGCCAAACTTATCACCTTTCTTTTGCGCCTAACACAGCTAAAATCGGATGAAATGGCGCGGAGATATGATGTTTTGGAAAAAGTGGTTTTTGCGAAAATCGACGAAAATTGCCATTTTTCGAACCACCCTAACACGGCGTAGTTCACCCTAATGGCCAAACAAAAAAATACGGGTCTAATTATTTCGGCCAAGGAACCCCCAGAAAAATTTTGAGCCTGATCGGAGAACTTTTTTTCGAATAATGCTGTTTTCGTGGGGAATTGCTGCATAGACTTCAAAATTCTGCATTTTAGCTCTCTGCCTACTGCACACTTTTAACATTTTACCTCTGCCTTCTCTTTTCATACTTATGCCTTCTTTATTTTATCTTAAGTTTGCTGCCTTCTCTCTTCATGGCCTATCTACAATCACTTTACTTAGAATAGTTAAGATGCGTAGAACAGATAAATTGCTTAGAAATAGTACGTAACTTACTGTCGTCATCTACAATCAACTTAGCAAACTTGCTGGGCTGTTATACGTTGCTATGCAGTTGTTTGTTTACCTTTGATATAGAAACGTCAACTTGCCGTAGGTTTTGAAATTTTCCAAACCATACGTCAAGTCACCAATTTGCTTACTTTATCATTGTGGAAGATCAGATTCCTTTGCATGGATTCAAATTCCTACGCTAAGTACAATTTCTAAGTAAAGTGATTGTAGATAGGCCATCAGCCGTTTGCCCTCTGCTTTTTACTTTCTGCCTTCTTTTTCATTATTTTTCTTCTGACTTCTACCTTCAGCACCTTACCTAAGCCTTTTGTCTTCTGCCATCTGCCATCTGCCATCTTCCTTTTGCCATCTTCAATTTTCGATCAGCATTTTCCACTTACCGTAATCTGGTGTGAATCGGGACTACAGTCTGAATAGGGACTGCAGTTTTTAGAGCACTTAAAGCTTTTAAATTTGGAAATGGATGTACACATTTTGTTGGCCTGAGTCTGTTCTAACCGAAACCAATCAGAAAAATCAAAATATTGTGCCCTCACAGGGTTAAAACTGCTGTCTCAATTCGCCCCATGTGTCCCGATTGACGCCAGTTTACGGTATGTATCTTCTGCACTCTATCTTTTTCCATCTGGCTTCTATCTTCGGTCCTCTAACTTCAGTCTTCTGCATTGTCTACATTATTCTGTTTCTAGATTATGGTTTTGCCTTCCTCACCTTACTGAGGAAAGGCTTTAAAATCACTCGAAAAATGAACTTCTTAACTCGACCTCGTAGACATACCTTCACGTATACCTATCGACTCAGAAACAAATTCTGAACAAATGTCTGTGTGTGTGTCTGGATGTGAGTCCGTGCACCCAAAAAATGTGCACTCGATTATCTCCGAACTGGCTGAACCGAATTGGACCGTTTTGGTCTCATTCGATTCGTCTTGGGGTCCCATAAGACCCTAGTTAATATCATAACGTTTAGTAAAGTACTTCAAAAGTTATGCTAAAAAAACGGTTATGGCTAAAGTTTGAAAGATTGTAAAAAGGGTGGTTTTTGTAAGAAAACCCGTCGGAAAGACCTTTCTAAGACCTTTCTAATGAGCCCAACACATTAAAGATCTGATAGCCCTATCAAAAGTTATGAGCACTTAAGTGTCATTTGTACACATTTCAGAGGCCGGATCTCAAATATTTTGATGAAAAAGTTGTCCGGATCTATCATACGACCCATCGTTGAATAGGTAATCAAAAGACCTTTCCAACAAGCCCAAAAGATTGAAGATCTGATAACCCTATCAAAAGTTATGAGCACTTAAGTGTCATTTGTGCACATTTTAGAGGCCGGATCTCAAATATTTCGTTGAAATTGTTGGCCGGGTCCATTTTGCGACCCATCGTTAGTTGCATAATTAAAAGACCTTTCTAATGAGTCCAAAACATTGAAGATCTGATAACCCTATCAAAAGTTATGAGCACTCAAGTGTCATTCGTACACACTTTAGAGGCCGGATCTCAAATATTTTGATGAAAAAGTTGTCCGGATCTATCATACGACCCATCGTTGAATAGGTAATCAAAAGACCTTTCCAACAAGCCCAAAAGATTGAAGATCTGATAACCCTATCAAAAGTTATGAGCACTTAAGTGTCATTTGTACACATTTCAGAGGCCGGATCTCAAATATTTCCTGATTTAGCAAACGACCCGTCATTAGTTGGATAATTAAAAGACCTTCCAAATGCACCTAAAATATCGGAGAAATGATAACCCTATCAAATGTAATGAGCCGTTAAGCCGATAAGAATTGAGAGTGAATTTAAAACAAGGTGCAGCCTTCCCCGTCTTTCTTTAGTTTTTTTTCTCAGTATATTTTATTTCAGACACAGGATTCACTTTCTTTAATAATACAAATAAAAACTTCTCAGCAGAAATGGATTATTTATTCAGCTGTCTACAGCGTAATTGATTCGTTTCTCTACGAGAAGCACAACAATCCTGTTTCTCCTTTTACTCGACAAGCTTGGACAACATCTTCTGAATGTCCTCCTTCCGATTTCCTCAGCATCGACGATGTAATCTTTCTCGTACAGAAGTGCACCAACTGGCTCATCTTCGACCCAACCTCCCTCGGTTCCTCGCAGGCCAGCTTTTCCGAGTCTTCAGCCAATCCAGTCTGGCTGACTGGCTACGGATGAGGTTCGCGCCTCCTTGTCGGACCATGGCTCGGCGATTGGTGGTGGTTCTGCATGCAGTTGCCCTCGACCTGAAAGCCGTCCAGAAATATGCACACGGAATGAGCGAAAACCTTATTAGAGTCTGATTCGAGGTTTGCCTACCTGGCCAGTCAGATGTTCCGGCGACGGTAGATGTTGATGCAACGTGCTTCTTACTGCCACAGGTCGCCATGTTCGAACAAAGCGGATCTACACTAACTGGTCTGTCACGTTCTAGATGGGAATCTGGTAGTTGTGCCAGTTGCTGAACCGCACGATGTAGCCAAACTTTTCAGTCGCGGCCGATCGACGGCAGTTTTTCTGCATTTGTTTACATAGGTGACACTCCCTGATGACAACCGATGACAGCAAAATAGTTTGGATCATATTTCAAATCTGTTCCATTTCCACCCGTTCCTTCAGGCACTTTGTGGATCGCATTTTTACACTGAGATAAAAAAGAACATTTCTGGAGTTTTTTTAAGGTCCAAAGCACCCCAGTCACGGCGTTCTCACAGGATTCTTACAGAATTCTACCAGAGCGAAAATATTCTTACTAGAACTATGCCATCAGCTTGCTAGAACGTTGTGAGAATTCTCAAAGAATTCTAGCTCAAATGCAATAACCGATTCTAGCAGGAGCCGGCGAAATCAACCGGTTCTATAAGAATCCTGCTAGATGCTGCTAGAACTATTCTGACAGGCCAACCTGCTAGAATTCTGTTAGAATTTTGCTAGAATGAGACGGCAAAATTTTCTGCTAGAATCCTGCTAGAATTGTGTTAGAACTTTAAAGCTTGATTATTATCAATAAAAAGTGGGTCATTTTGAATTGCTAGACATTTCTATTCTAGCTATATGAAACAATGCTTCAGGCAGCTTTATTTTAAGATAATATTTACACTTTACACTGTTCTATACATGAAGTATAACTTATTCACTGCATAACAAAATACAAAAAAATCCACGACAGCAGTGCATTAATTTCTCTTCCGGAAATGGTTCCTGTGGCGTGTGGTTCGTGTCCCGATTGTTGTTGCAGCGGAGTAGGCTTCTTGCGTCATATCTGGTCCGAAGAACCTGGCCCTTTTTTCCTCGCCGTCGGCATCGGTTCTCGATGTTTTTGGCCACAGTGCTGACATCGTCGTCGTTTTCGGACTAGATCCGGACTGTTCTCCGATGTTACACGGTTCCAGTATCTGTGAGAAGGGCAATAAGAATTAATTTCAAGACATAATAATATATATATCTCGGATTAGTTTTCAAAAAGCCGTAAAAGCCATTGGTAAACAAAGCCCTTTTTGCAACGGTACTCGACCTACTTGCGAAAAACAATTCCAAAAATGCTTAAGATTGTTCATCTACACGTCCTTCAAGTGCTCTACGTTAAAGATCAATGAAATTTTGCTTCAATTTGGAGAAAAATAAAAATTAGTGTCAGAGGTCACGGTGGCTTTTACGGCTTTTTGAAAACTCACCCGAGATATATATAATTCTTACCATAGCACGGATTGATAAAGGAAGGACACCGGAACTAAACAGGAACGGCATCTTTTTCGATTAGAAGACCAATCATAACTTGTGCGAATAAGTTCGCTTTCAAGATGGTGGTCGGAAATTGCCAAGCGGTTCAGCGAAAATGACGTCATTTTCGCTGGTTTTTCTCTGTCAGAGTCTTCTAACTAAATTCTTACAGATTTCTGACAGATTTCGCTCTGTCAGAAAATTCTGGCAAAATTCTTACAAAATTCTGACTGGCCTGCTAGAACTATTCTAGCAGGATTCTAGCAGAACAAGCTCTGTTAGAATTTCTGGTGACCGGGACGCTTTTTAAGGAAGCGTTCTTTTATTACGTAACGCAGTTAGGGTGGGGAGAGGGTGTCGGCATATGTTACGAAATGTTACAAAAATTATAGGAGGGGGGAAGGGATGAAAAATTCTGTTACGTAACGCAAATTTTTCATATGAACTTTCATTAAAAATTACAGCCGACACTCTGATTGTCAATATCGAAGGTACCATCGAGGAAGAGAAGCATCAGTTTGCAAAATCAGGAGATGGATATCACTTTAAACAATCGAGTTTTTGCTACAATCCTTTCTGTTTATACGTTCATTTGAGGGCTAGTTCCGCACTAAGTGCCGCAGTCAAAGCTGTCAGAGTTTGTTTTTTGAAGAAACTCGCGCGAATGCCGCACGAGTTTTGCCACCATCTTGCCTTAACATCAGCCCTATTTTATTCAACTACCATTTTAGTTGGCCCCTATTTACAGTTATTTTAAGAGAACATCAACACTTAAAACAATTTATTTTTTTTATTAGAAAATAATAGAATATCGTGAGGAAGGCACCAACCACCTAAAGGTGGATTAAGTAACGTTTTGTCTTCAACTTTCTTATTTCTGCCTTCTGCCTCCAGCCTCCATTTTGTGTCTTCTGACAGTTGTTTTCTGAGTTCTGTATCTGTTTCTACTTCTGCCTTCTTTCTTCGGTATTCTGCTTCTGCATTTTGTCTTTTACCTTCCCTTTTTGCCAAATGTCTTTTGTATTTTGCTTCTAAATTTGCCGTCTGCCTTTAAAATTCTGCCTTCTGCTTCATTCTTCTTCTATCTCACTTCTTTCTAATGCCTTCTGCCAACAGTTGTCATACGAACTTTTTAGTTAGTTTGACACCCCTTTTACACGGAGTTCACACACACTATCAAACGTTTGTTTTGATAGTGTGCGCGAGCGCCGTGTAAAAAGTGACAGTTCGTCACTTTTTAGTTTGTCTTTGACCAACCAACCACCCGGGGTTGAGTGTACTTCTCCCTTTTGACTTCTGCCATCTGTGTTATATTTTCTGCTTTCTGCTTTGTCTGTTACCTTTCGCTTATGATGTTTCCTGACAGTTCTTTTCAAGTTTCAAGTTGCTAAACTGTTCAGTAAATTGAAAAATAGCGAATTTAGTAAAAACGTATCGAAATTTGGTATTAAAGTTCAATATTTTCATCGAACAATCGACTTTCGGTAAAATTTTGTTCTTATTGGCAGATGGTTTACCGATCTAAACTTTACCGATTTTTCAATTACTGAATTCGGTAAAAATATTTTAATGTGATATATGTGTGATATGAGACTTTCTGCCTTTTTTCTTCTGCCTTTTTACTTGCTGCCTTCTGATTTTTACATTCCATCATCTGTATTCTAATTCTGCATTTTGTCTCCTGCCTACTTTCTAACCGCACCTTTTATCATTTGCCATCTATCTTTTGTTTTTTGCATTTTATATTTATTTCTCCTACTTCTTCTACTTTATACGTCTTCCTCCTGCAACTTATTTTGATTTCAGTCTTCTTTCTACTGCTTTCTTCCTTCCCTCATTCTTCTTTGTTTTTTATGCTACCTTCTGCACCTGTTTTTTGACTTGTTTCTTCTATCGTCTGCCCTCTACCTTCTCCCATCCGTCTTCTGCCATCGATATTTCAATCTACGTTTTTAACACCCTTCATGTAAGATTATACCACAAACAACCAAACTGGCCTTTGTATTCTGCCTTCTGTTTTCCCAATTTCTGCCTACTGGCAGTTGAATTCTGGCTTCAGATTTTCACTAACTACCTGCTAAAATCATTGCTATTTTATATTGAATAGTGATAATTTTCTCAGCATCTTAAGTAAGTTCCAACTTAAATCAAGTATTAAACAGCCAAGTGAAAAGGGAAAAGGAAAGATTTTTCAGGAGTTATTTTAAAACACAAGCTTGTTTCTCTAGTGAGTGTCGTTAAACTGGAATGAAAAATTGGTCATTCCAGGTCAACTGGATAAACTTTTGGACCCGACCTTCACCGATTTGGACCAAACTTGGAGGGAACGTTCATCTATCGATAGTTAACGGAAATCCCAAGTTTGGTGCTGATTGGACCGTCCCTCTTTTTTGGCACCTCCCTCTTTTTTGGCGATTTTCTAAAAAACTTTTTTTTTCTTTTAATCATAACATTGCACCTATTTGAGCAAAAGACTTTCTATAGGTTGCATTTTATAGAAAATTGTCCAAGGAAATCGATAAAAATAAAATTTTAACCCCTAAATGCTCCCTTATATTATAGTTTAACGTTTAAGGTATTTAAATTCAGTTTTGAACAATTCCTTATATTTTTATTTTCCTTATTTTGTCACCATCGTGTTCCTCGGACAATTTTACATAAAAATCAATGCTAACCTTAAACTAAAATGAACTATTGGCGAGATACAGCGATTTTACTGAAAAAAGTTTAATTTTGCGGAGCACTCTGTCCTATGAATCCAAATCCGGAATAAGTTTCTCACATATAAAAAACGAACTATGCGGGATTCAGCCCTTTTTGTTGAAAAGTACACCATGTAGGTACTTCCGAGTGCTGTGCAAAATCAAACTTTTTCAGTAAAATCGCTGTATCTCGCCAATAGTTCATTTTAGGTTGAGGTTCACATTGATTTTTATGTAAAATTGTTCGGGGAACACAATGGTGACAAAATAAAGAAAATAAAAATATAAGGAATTGTTCAAAACTGAATGTTAATACTTAAAACGTTTAAATATAATATTAGGCGACACTTAAGGGTTAATATTTTATTTTTATCGATTTCCTTCGACAATTTTCTATCAAATGCAACCTGTAGAAAGTCTTCGTTGCAATGATTAAAAAAAAAACAATTTTTTTTAGAAAATCGACAAAAAAGAGGACGGTGCAAAAATAGAGGGACGGTCCAATCAGCAATAAACTTTGGATTTCCGTCAACTATCGATAGATGAACGTTCCCTCCAAGTTTGATCCAAATCGATCACATAATTCATATGACAAATTTATTTGCAGTTCTATTTTTATTTTTTTGTTTCATGATAAAAAATTTCTAGTCATCGACTAGGAAGATTGTATTTTTATTCAATGACTAAGGTGTCAAATTAAAAAAATGTATTTAAAAAAATCAGCACTTCTAATTCAATCCCACTCATGCAATGCTCAGTTTTTTCGTCTTTAAATTTTCTTTAGCTAAAAGTTACTCAATATCTCGATATCAGTTTCCATACGATTCTTCCCGATCCAAGTCAAACTTGTCTAATATATCAACACTATTATGGCCTATCTACAATCACTTAGCTTAGAACATCTAAGTAAAGTAGTTACTTAGGAAAGTCTGCAACTTACGTTCGTCATCCACAATCAACTTAGAAAACCTGCTGGGCTGATATACGTTGCTATGCAGTTGTTTGTTTACCTTTGATATGGAAACGTCAACTTACCGTAGATTTTGAAATTTTCCAAACCAAACGTCAGTTTCTAATTTGATTACTTTTCCATTGTAGAAACTCAGATTCATTTCCATTGATTCAAATTCCTAAGCTAAGTGAAATTTTCTAAGCTAAGTGATTGTAGATAGGCCATTACTTGAAGCAAACAAACACAAACTTCTCCGAACACACACACACTGCGGACTCGTGTAAACATCGAAGTAAAAGCCGGCAAATGCTTCCACTAATCCGATCCAAAAGTTACTCCTTGGTCGCTTCATTAGTAACAGAAAGTGTTCTTCCCCTACTTTCAAGGAACAAGTTTCTCTCCCCGTTCATCACACAAACAACCATTAGTGGCTTGAAGAGTTGTCAGTGCATTCGTCTCTCCCGCCTCAGCACACCGGGAATGCGCCACACACACACACAGTAGAAGATGCATATCTGAAGACGATGTATTACACGTATGTGTCACCTTTACCATCCCTGCCAACTTCTTCCTCTGAATTTGCTAGCGGGAAAACTCCCCAAGAAATGGAAAAACTTGTTCGTTTGCCGCCAGTGTTGCCAAATTTAATAAATTCAGAAATTATTTTCGAAAAAAATGTAACGTTGTCTGTTCAATTTTTATAGAATTTTGCACTTTTGATTCAAAATTAAAATAAAAAACAAAAAAAACAATCAATCAGGCAACCCTGCCCTCTCGCCTCCGCGTGACATTACTTGGATTTCAGTCGCGCAAATTTCGCATCCGGGAAAATGTGCAAATGCAGGAACGTGGCACTTTGCAAGGCGCGTTGAAAATATTCAATTTCGACGAAGAAGGCGACGAACTCGCTGCATGTGACCCAGTTTCGCAAGATTTTTTTTTTTTTGCTCAGTGAGAGGCGCTGCTTAATTTGATTCTTTTATGCATTTTGTAGTATTTTGCTTTGGCGCTACTAACGAGGGAAAGTGGGGAAGGAAAGATGCGCTTTTCCAAGGAAGTTTGAGTTCTTTGCTCGGAAGGGAGATTAAGAATGGAGACGGATTGAGAGATTTATGGATCCATCGAACAGTATTGAAGGGGAGATTTTTATTTGCTTTGAGTTAAATTTGCATCGATACTTTTGAAACTCAAAATAGATTGAATTTTCCCTTAAAAAATTACATTATCAATTTTGTCATTAAACTTTCAGAGAAATATTAAAATCAAGCCAGAATTAATTTAAAATTATCAAAAGATTAAGTTTATGCAAAAAGCTGCCAAAATTTATCCAAGGAGCCGAGTTATACAAATACGACGAGCTTGTTGTAAATCAAGTTATGCAACGAGCTGCATACAACTTTGTTTTTGCAATTTCAAACCACTCTTTTGAAGCGGATTTTTCTGTGAAAATTTTGTTATTTTGTTTGAACAGCAAACTTTTTTGACGCAAAGGCTGAAAAGTTGAACTTTTCAGTACTGACATGAGTGGCTATTGATCTATTCAGCACTGTTATTTTTGGTTATTATACGTACGCCATGTTGCCACTAAAGAATGACAGAAAAATTAAGTTTTTGAAAAATCTGCAATGCAAAAAAACTGAAAGCTGCTAGCTTGAAACTGAAAGCTTGCTAGCTTGAAAATTAAACTAACGTGGTAAGTGTCAAAATCCCGGCAAAAATGGATGGCTCAAATACTTTGAAAAGTACAAACAAAAATTAGGTTTAATATGAATTGTTGTCATTTATTTCTCTTGTCAGCTATCCAAGAACATCAGAATGTGTTAAAAATGTATGCAATTTTCATTGAAGATTTCAAGAAAAAAACATTATAGGCGTCATCCATAAAGTATGTCACGTAAAAATCGGCCATTATTAACCCCCTTTCCCCCCTATATCACATTTTGGCACGCAAGGTTGAACCCCCCCCCCCCTTGTTTTCGATGGGATTTTTCATAGTTTTTATTTCTTTAAACTCTCATAATTTTGGTATGTTTGCCAATTTTGATATGAAAAAAAAAGTTGTATAAAGATTCACTTCATAAACATTGCGATATAAAATTGCGATATAAAAAAACGATTTTGTATCTTTTAAAAATTAAAAGACCCTGTATAACATTCAAGTGTTTTTAAATCTTGAAAACTGTTCAAACCATTTATAGCGGTTTTCTTATGAACACCCTGTTTTCAAAGCATTTATTTTTATCGAGCAAGAATTTGCAAAATATTAAAGTTCCAGCTGAATAAAAAAATGTGACTATATTATCAATTATAATGTGATACTTCTAAATAATAGTAAGCAAACAATTTAAGAAAAGATGATTTAATTTAATTGTGTACATTTCGAATTAATGTTATTCAATCATATAAATATCTAGCTTGACGTCATAGTCTCGTAAACCCCATGCCCCCCCACCCCCCCCCCCCTCCGTCACATCTTGTCACACCTACGGTGACCCCATCTCCCCCCCTAAGAGCGTACGTTCTTTATGGATGACGCCAAAGTAGGGTTGCCAGATCTTCATCGTAGGTTATTAGCAGTCAAGGTCTTATGATTATAAGTTTACATAATACACTATGTGTAAAAACAAAAAAGTTTCAAATTAAACAAGAGCAATTCTCTACCAAAACCGGAAATGGATTTTATTTGTATTTTTTTATTTGGCTCAAACTTTGTGGGGGCCTTCCCTATGACCAAATAAGCTATTTTGCGTCATTGGTTCACCCATACAAGTCTCCATACAATTTTGGCAGCTGTCCATACAAAAATGGTATGTAAATATTCAAACTGTAACTTTTGAGTGAATTTTCTGATCAATTTGGTGTCTTCCGCAAAGTTGTAGATATTTTTAATGACTTTTGAGAAAAAAATAGGTACACGGAAAAAAAATTTGCAGATTTTTTAATCAACTTTTTTTTTACTAAAACTCAATTTCCCAAAATACGTTTTTTTTATTTTCGAGATTTTTTGATATGTTTTAGGGGACAAAAATCCGCAACTTTTGAGCTATAGAGAAACATGGTCAAAAAATCTGACGCCGAGTTATGATTTATGAAAGAATAGTGATTTTTGGAAAAAAAAAACGAAGTTTCAAACAAAAACAAGTTTGACATTATTTTTTAAAGCAAAATTGAATTTGCAATCGAAAAGTACCCGACAGATTTTTTGATAAAAAGCTCCGTTTTCAAGATATAGCCACCGAAAATTTGATTTTGGCGAAATATTTGCAGTTTTTCGATTTTTAAAAATAGTGACCATGAGTGAACATTTCTAAAAATATTTTTTTTTAAAGTTTAGAAAATTTGCTATAAAATTGTCTAAGAGACATTGAAGATTGGACATCGGATTGCTAAGATAGAGCCGCTTTAAGAAAAAGAAACACGAAAATTGAAGTTTTCTAAATCTCACCAAAACAACCCACCATTTTCTAATGACGATATCTCAGCAACTAATGGTCCTATTTTCAATAATAAAACATGAAACATTCGTGAAATTTTCCGAACTTTTCGAAAAAAAATATTTTGAATTTTTTTAAATCAAGACAAACATTTCAAAAGGGCGTAATATTCAATGTTTGGCCCTTTTAAAATGTTTGTCTTGATTTGATCGAAAAATTTCACGAATGTTTCATATATTAACATTGAAAATCGGATCATTAGTTGCTGAGATATCGTCATTAGAAAATGGTGGGTTGTTTTGGTAAGATTTAGAAAACTTCAATTTTCGTGTTTCTTTTTCTTAAAAAGGCTCTATCTCAGCAACCCGATGTCCAAACTTCAATGTCTCTTAGACAATTTTATAGCAAATTTTCTAAACTTTTCAAAAAAAATATTTTTAGCAATGGTCACTCATGGTCACTATTTTTAAAAATCGAAAAACTGCAAATATTTCGCTAAAATCAAACTTTCGGTGGCTATATCTTGAAAACGTAGCTTTTTATCAAAAAATCTGTCGGGTACTTTTCGGTTGCAAATTCATTTTTGCATTAAAAAATAATGTCAAACTTGTTTTTGCATGAAACCTCGATTTTTTTTCCAAAAATCACTATTCTTTCAAAAAATCATAACTCGGCGTCCGATTTTTTTACCATGTTTCTCTATAGCTCAAATGTTGCGGATTTTTGTCCCCTAAAACATATCAAAAAATCTCGAAATACGAAATACGTATTTTGTGAAATTGAGTAGATTAAAAAATCTGCAATTTTTTTTTCTGTGTACCTATTTTTTTCTCAAAAGTCCTCAACAATACCTACAACTCTGCCGAAGACACCAAATTGATCAGAAAATTCACTCAAAAGTTACAGCTGTTTGAATATTTACGTATCAATTTTATATGGACAGCAGCCAAAATTGTATGGAGACTTGTATGGGTGAACCAATGACGCAAAAAAGCTTCTTTGGTTATAGGGAAGGCCCCCACAAAGTTTGAGCCAAATCAAAAAATACAAATTAAATTCATTTCCGGTTTTGGTAGAGAATTGCTCATACGTAAATTATAAATTAAAATATTGATTTGTTATGGGCTATGATTTGACAGCTAGTGCTTTTGTTGTGAGCTCTCATTTGACAACCGTGCTTATGTCGACTGTTGTCTGTTTGCTTTGGTCGGAATAGGGTTGCCATCCCCCTGGATTGAACTGACAACATCGAAATTTTTGATGGTTTTAGATTATGGTTTAGAATGGTGTTACAGTCGACTCTCTGGCTGTCGATCTTCTCGATATCAATAATTCTCCATCTATCGATGAATTCTTCAGTCCCTTCAATCTGCATACTTCAATTATCTTCATTCCTCGATATTTTCCCTTGCTTGAAGGATCTCTTCCTCGACGGTCCCTTGGATTCTGTTTGCTTTAAAAATCTCTTCCGGTTGTCAATAATTTCACTTTCTCATGGCTTGCATAGACATTTTTCTTTGCGAAAAAAGCTTTGAAGGGTGTTTGACATTAGTTTGTTTTTGTTTGATGGACGTTGCCATGATTCTCTCCCATAGCTGGGTATCAGGAAAAAAATATTTTCAATCGAGTCTTCATTTTGCATCGTTCTGTAAACTGATGATTCTCTTCCTCGACGGTCCCTTGGATATTGACAACCGGAGAGTCGACTGTATTTGATTTTTGTGTTTTCTCATTCTATTTCTTAAACATGAACATGATGAATAATGATGGGATTCAAAACAAAAACTAACAAAAAAAAAGAAGGTAATAATCATCCATAGAAATTTTAAACCTCACAGAATTCAAATTTTTTACTGTGCAGTAGCAAAACTGTAGGTACGATTTAAGCAATTTGTGATGCTTTTTGCGTGATAATTTAAAATAATAGATATTTTACATTTGTTTATTCTGAATAGTGGAAAAAAATATCATTTAATTTATTAATTTTGTTACCACGAACAAGATTATTTTTCAATGAAATGCACTTTACACCCGCTGTCAACACATTTCCGACTTGTCGGACAATAAAACGAACCGGATATGTTAATCCTAGTATGACAGATGATGGCACCCCGTTGGTGTGTACATTTTCAATTTCCGTCCAACATGAAGGGGGAATCCTCCGCTAGCTGACATGGGAAATATGAGGAAAATCCTTGCTCACTCCTTTTTTTCCCTCCAGAAGGAGTGCACTTGCGTTGACAAGAACACAATTGCTTTGCCGGGAAGGGGCAGTAGGGCTACCGGTAGTGGAAATTAATTTTTAAGTAGCTCTTTTAAAGATTTTTTTAAAATCAAAGTTTTAATCTGGAAAATAAAAATAGTTTGTTAATATGTTAGAAAATACATAAAAATTACCTGGACACCCATTTAATATCAAACCTTCTACCGAGGATAACCCTTCAATAAAGAAAGATGTGCACGTGGCACGCCACCCAGCTACATGAACTTGTAACACTGTTCTTTGACGGTTCAATTGAAACCTTCATCGATCTGTTATGTGACAGCAGTGCAAGTGAAGAAATTGGGGGCTTCAATCTTGATATTTTTTTAAACTAAAATGTGTATGATGGCACAAAATAAATATACAAGGATTTGGTGAAGAAAATTGTTTTCATCTGATAAAAAATTACAAAGCCTAATACAATTACGTTTGAGATCAAAGCGTAAAAATATCAACGCTGTCAATTTCTCCCTTTTCAATATTTAAGCTGCACTATCAAAACGCAAAATGAATAGATTATTCAAATTTAAAATTTATGCAAAACTTGCTCTTCCTGTTTGAGTTTCCCGCACTTCTTCACCCAAAGACTAACATTGCTCCTTCATAACTTTCTCAGCCCAAGTCCCCCACCCCCTCTCCCCTTTTCGATAATAGTGCTAAGCAAACACTTGCACGTTCATCAAGCACACATCCACACGTGTATTTGCACATGTAACGACGTTTTGATAGGGAGGGGGGGGGGGCTCCACTCGACCCCATTACGGGGGAAGGTTCTTCCATCATGAAAGAATGTGGTGGCTTCGTTTGAACTCTTGCAGCATAAAGGGCTGAAAACGTGTGCACTTTTGCACTTTTGCACTCAGACTTTGGGGGATTCTTTCCTCCCCCGGAAAAAAAACTAGTTCTTAAAGTTGGCTACTTAAGGTTGAGCCGCAATTTGCCCCCTTGCGGAGGTGTTTCTAGCAAGGTGACCTACCGGAGCTCTATTTCTGGCGTATCGAACGAAAGATGAAGCGAAAGTTGGAGAGCTTGAAAGTTATTGGATTTTCTCGAGAAGGCTGCAAAGCTGCAGCTGACAGGTTGGTAACGGTGTAATAAAGGTTGCAGAATGATCGATTTTTATCTGACAAAAATCCAAATAAAGTAAATTTAGGCACGCGTACTTTTATTTACTTCTACAAGACGGGAATTGTGTTTCACCATTCGTTTAACATTTCCTCTCTTGCAAAAGCTCATGCAATTTTCAGCTGCTTTCCATCTGTTACTCACATGGACATCTCTGGCCAACATGCACACATTCCGGTGGCGAACAACCGTGCCACATTTGCTTACATCAGCGAGTGAATAAAAAAACCGTGTTTGCTTTGCAGCATTTTTTCTGGTTCCCCTCATTTTATGCAACAAATTTTTCGAACCTGCAACGCAAAAAAAGGATGCAGTCTTCTTTGGGCAAATGTCGCTGTTTTGTACCAACTTACAACAGTTTTAATAAATTGAGTAATTTTGTGAAGATTATTAATGTACGAACAAAGCCGTTTTCGATCGATTCTCGTTCAGTTCACGAGTTATCAACTTTCAAAATGCTTTCTACTATTTTTTAACAATAAAAATTTGATTTGTTTTGAAGAAATCAAAACAAACAAGTGTCAAATATCGTGATGGCAGTTACGAAATATTGAAAATTAAACCGAGAATTTTACCAACAAGTCTAGAATTCATTGCTATAGAGAAATTCCAGCCCAAAACAGGATTTTTTTAGGTACTTTTTTTCGACCCTCTCAGATTTCAATGAAATTTTGTAGACATGTTATCCTAAGCTTATGTATGCCATTTTTGTGTATATGGAGCCAGTTCCACTCGATAATGACAGTGTTTTCATTATTTTTGTATTTCGTAATTTAAATATCGCTGCATCTCTAAGCCGTTGCATCGTATCAAAACTTGATGGACTTTCCGAAAAAATACAAGCAACTCCCTAAAAAAATACAATAAAAAACATCAACTGAAACTGTTTTTTAAGTGCTCTAAAGGTCAAAATGTTCAAAACCCAAATCCAGGAATCGATTCTCTAGACAATTTTACATAAAAAAAACTCCATATTGATCACTAATCAAAAATTCTTGTAAAGTTACAGTGGCTTTAAAAATAAAAATGTTGAAAAAATTAGTTTTTGTCGATTTTTATAAGAAAGAATTGATTTTTCAGTCTCGTAAATATTTTTATCGGTAAACTAGTCCAACTTTCAATAAAATTGTCTTTGACCTCATTTCAAAGTTACTCGTTTTTTCATGACTTAAGCTAATTTACTATCCAGGTTACTACAATCCACTGAACCACACTGAACAAAATATTCTGTTTTTAGCTATGAGCAATATAATTAGCTTACATCTGTAAGCCCATACTTCCAATTAAAATGTGGTCAAAGACAATCTTATGGGAAATTGGACAAACTTTTCGGTAAAAATATTTACGAGACTGAAAAATTAAGTCTGTCATAAATAAGTTGTCAAAAACCATAAAAAAAAACAATTTTATCAACATTTTTTTTTCTAAAGCCGCTTTAACTTCACAAGGATTGGACTTAGGACAGTGGTCAATATGAAGTTTTTTCATGTAAAATTTTCTCGTATTCGGATTCAACATTTTGACGTTCAGAGCACTTAAAAAAAAACGTTTGAAGTAAGCGGTTGGAGCCTTCCTCACTTATTACCAACAATGACTGATATGACGGAATTGTACAAAAATTTCATCTATTTTTTTAGATCCGGAATAAAAAAGTACATAAATATCACTTAAGTGGCCATATCTCGTGATAGGGTTGCCAGATCTTCAATGTTTTGAAATCGTTGGAAAGGTTTTTTGATAACCTAACCAACAATGGGTTGGATGGTGGATCCGGACATAGTTTACATACTTTGAGTGAGATCCGGCTTCCAAAAAGTACATCAATATCACCTAAGTGGACATATCTCGAGACAGAGTTGCCAGATCTTCAATGTTTTGGACTCGTTGGAAAGGTCTTTTGATAATCTAACCAACGATGGGTCGGATGATGGACCCGGACATAGTTTACATACATTTAAGTGAGATCCGGATATATGTGAAAACTAGAGGTGGGCAAAAAAAGAGCGAACCACCCAAAGAGCCAGTTCACTGAAAAGAGCAAACGAACCGTGGCTCACAAAAAAAGAACCGCAGTTCTTTTTAAACTCCGGTCTTTTGTAAGAACCGTTTCAATATGGCATGATTTTTGTTATAAATATAAATTTATTGTATTTCCAAAAAATGTAGTATTAAATTTGTTTTTTGAGAATTGAACATGCTATTTAAAAAATTTCAATGATTATAAAAAATAATTCAGAAAGTAAATGATTTTCTAAACAAAATGAAATAAACTTTTCAGTGTCCAAGTGATAGTTCATTAAAGTAATACCGGTATACAAATTAGAGCATTCCATATTGCATAATTTGTCAAATATTACCAAAAAATCTACTGAATATTTGAGAGATTTTGGAAAATAAAATGAATCATTTTGTCCGATTAAACTTTAGCGTTTATTGACTTTATCTTTGTAATCAGAATATAGAGAAGAGTTACAGAATAAATAAAATATCAGCATAAGTTCTTTTCTTGCAAAATGCGAAATTTTAAAATTACTAGCAATTTTCCAGCATTCTAGGTTTTTAAACTTAAAAGTTTGGATGCCATTCAATTATTCGAATAATAAGTTATGAGTAGAAATCATGACATTGAGGCTACCAAGATCTATGGTTTTCAAGGGCATCTTCTCGTTTTCATTTTTTATTAACTATTTATGGCCGTTACAAATAATTTTCAAAGCACCCCTCCCCTTCAAAATCCGTCTGAAAAATCAGGGGGCAAAACAATGTTCTTTTTTTCAAAAAAAAAAAAACATTCAAATTTCAATGAAAATAGAAGGCTTATCAACTGAAAACAAATTAAAAAGCAATTTGGGATCGATCAAAAATATTTTGATTTTTGGTGAAATTCCGTTGAACAGTACCTAATGCAAAAGTTTATTTTTCGTTTAAAAAAAAACGTTCATCAATACTTCGATCTTTTTAACACTGATGATTGCAATACAACTGAGGATGTGTAAAATGCATTTTAAAACTCTTTTTTCGTTAAAATGTCTTGCTATCATTTTTTTACGACTTTGGCCAGAGTTGAGGGACATAAACTTCAAAAAATATTTGGTACGGCCAAATTTATAAAAGTCCAATGTGAAATGACTTATAAAATCACGCCATTTTTGAAAAAAACCCCTATTCATTCAAATTTTGAAAAAGAGCGAAAGAGCCGTTCAAAAGAGCGGCTCTTTTTAAAGAGCGATCGAAAATGAGCGGCTCATAAAAAAGAGCGGTTTTGCCCACCTCTAGTGAAAACACATTTTTATACATAACTATTGAACTACTTATCGAAACTTCAATCTACATAAAATTCGATCTATGGGACCCTAAATCAAGTCGAATGCAACAGGTTTCGGGTCAAATCGGTTCAGCCAGTGCCGAGAAACGTGAGCTAGTTTGTTGGTTACATACACACACACACACACATACACACAGACATTTGTTCAGTTTTCGATTCTGAGTCGATATGTATACTAGGGTGTTTCATCCAAACAAAAAAGTTCTCAGAATCAAGCAAACCGAGGTTCCCCTAGTAGAGGATACCCATATGGATTCTCATGCCAAATATCAGCCCGTTTGGTTGAGAATTGGCCAGTCCAATGAACAAATTCCAGAAGGAATTAGGTTTGTCCATTCTGTCCCCAAGGTGCGCATTGGATCGACGTCCGGTGTCTCCAGAATCAACGATTCACCCTTCAAATGTACGCATTGTCCTTAGTATGCTATGACGGTTAGGTGAAAATTACGACGCCCCATGTCAGACGGTGAACACGTGGGGAAACAAGGGGCACCTTGGGGACAGAATGGACAACCCTAATTCCTTCTGGAATTTGTTCATTGGACCATCCCCTACACACCTGTCTTTATTCCGAGTGAATCCATGTTGTCCCCAGACCTGTAGAAACGGTTGTACAAAAAGCATAAAAATCCCATAGTAATTTACATGTAAACTTTGAACCGCTGGGGACTGGCCAATTCGCAACCAAACGGGCTGATATTTGGCATGAGAGTCCATATGGGTATCCTCTACTAGAGGAACCGCGGTTTGCTTGATTCTGAGAACTTTCTGTTTGGATGAAACACCCTAATGTATACATCAAGGTGGGTCTACGACGTTTTTATACAAAGTACATTTTTAGAGCAGGATTATAGCCTTACCTCAGTGAGGAAGGCAAAAAATCGAAAAATTTGATTAGAAAATTAGAAAAGAAGTTAGATTTGCAAGGAAAATTTTACGCTTTACTGTTTTAATAAAAATCTGATTTTAGTGATACTTGTTCTTGATACGTTAAAAGTTCTTAAACATATTACTGTCATGCCACGGTTTAGCACCGTATATGGGGGATGCAAAACCGAGGCGTGCATAACTGAAGCACAGATCTTATGGGATTTTGGCTATATGGGACACATTGGCTATAATCGCATGAAAAATCATGCAAACATCAAAAAATTATAGTGTTTTGGAATCGAGATGATGGCAGCTGTTCCCTGTATTTTGAAAATGCAATTTTTTACTCTGAAAAACCTTAAAATAATTGTGAGTGCAATGTGGGTATCAAGTGATCGTGTTTTTGTCATACATTGCGAATGTCATAGAACTTTTGTTAAAAATACTGAAAATTTTCTAAAAACTACGTGTTTTTTTAAAGATACTAAAAATTTAATTTTTACACAAAATGGGTATCAAATGATCGGATTATTTTCATACATTTCAAATGTAATGACATCCTTTTTCGAAAATACTCAAAATTTTCACAAAACTACGTATTTTCGAAAAAAAATCACGCTCAAAATTTCAGTTCATTATGAATGTTATAAATTTTGAAACTTTGTAATTTTGAGTATTTTTTAGAAAATACGTAATTTTGTAAATTGTCAAAAACATAAATTTTGAGCTTTTTCGAGAGTACGTAATTTTGTGAAAAATTTGAGTATTAAAAAAAATGTGTTACAGCTTTCCAAATGTATGAAAAAATCCCGATTGTTTGATACCCATATTGAAAAAAAAAACCGAAATTCTGAGTTTTTTTTTTCGAAAATATGAAGTTTGGTGAAATATTTAAAAAAAATCAAAAAATTTTGTTATTAGATTCGAAATATATTAAAAAGTTTGATCATTAGATACCCATATTGTGGGGAAAAAAATTGAGTATTTTTTTCAAAAATCCGTAGTTTTGTGAAAGATTTGAATATTTTCAAAACATTAGAAATGTATGAACAAATCCAAATCGTTTGATACCCATGTTGTAAAAAAACTAAAATGTTGAGTTTTTTTTTCAAAATTCATATTTTTGTGAAATTTTTTAATGTTTAAAAAAAATGGCATTCGAAATGCATGAAAAATCTCGATCATTTAATGTCCATATTGCAATAAAAAAAGATAAGAGTAATTTCTCGAGAAACATTGCATTTCAAAAATACAGTAAATGTATGTATTTTTGTGAAAATTTTCTTGTAATTATTAGTGCAATTGATAGCTGACATGATCCCGATCCCAAAACACTAAAAAAATGTAATTATGATTTTTCATACGATTATAGCCAATGTCTCCCATATAGTCAAAATCTCATAAGCTCTGTGCTTCAGTTAAGCACTGGGCCGTGCTTAACCGAGGCAGCAGAAAGAATCAAAACCGGGGCATGACTGTAGGTTATCAGTATTCAAAATCAAAAAAATCAAATTATTCGCTCTACAGCATTGCCTTGGCGTTCTCGATTGCAAGATTCCTACTCGAAACTAAGTGTCCGAAGGCTTGATTGTTGAGGCAATTGCAAACCTCTTTTTACACCTTAGCTTCCACCCACCCCGGGATTTGAACTGACGACCTTTGGATTGTTAGTCCAACTGCCTACCAGCGACTCCACCGAGACAGGACCCAGGGAGACGACTCCTGCACCTGGACTGAGCTAACGACCTAACCTTTTTAGGTTAGTCCGGGGCCAACATTTACTTCCTGTCCGGCGGAAAGCATGATCAGACCAATCCGTCTCAAAATTTGCCACCGGGACCTTCTGGGATCGAACCCAGGCCGACTGGGTGAGAGGCAATCACGCTTACCCCTACACCATGGTCCCGGTAATCAGTATTATTATTCTGTTTTCCTATCTCAACTTTATGGTTTCTATGTCAGTCAGTCTATGTGAGTCATGTTTGAAAAAAAATTTATGACTGTGGTGTATGGAATAATTTTACTCGGGTACATTGACTTTGATACAAAAATAGTTCTTCTTAAAAAATAGTTAAGACAATTTTCTGATTTATTTTATGATTCGAAATAATTAAACGAAAAATTCTAAAAAATATGTATTTTCTTCAAGTCTTATATTTTCCTCAACCGAATTTACAAGAATTATTTTTTAAATATCACCAGAATTTTGAGGTTCAGGTCGAACAAAGAGTCTATTCCAACCAAGGAAGGGAACAGTCGTCACGACATGATGTCCCTCTAGGACCATGAAACGAAAGGACAGGAATGCCATATCTGACCATCGTATGGTTGGATGACACCTAGCTTCACAAAAGAGAGGGTTTTTTTTCTCATCAAGCAGACTGAGAAAAACTAGGGCGTATTTTGAAATAATAAACCAAAATATTTTTTTTTTTAAGTTTAAACATTTTCTGTGGAAGTTTTTGAAATGTTTTCAAAACGATATGATGTAATAAAATTTAGACACTTTCTGACATTAGAATGATTCTAATGTTACCTGCTCAACGAACCATAGTGAATCCAGTGTCGGATTACCTTCTATTCTAGGAAAAACAGTTTCGCTTTTATTTTGTTGGGGCATTTTGGTTGAGCTCAGGGAGATTTTTTTCCAAGAACTGTAGCTCGTTGAAGAGTGCTTTTTTACATGCTCTCGTCTAGATTATCTAAGGTATATCAAATGTTTTCGCAGTAGAGTTGATTTGAATTGAATTCATCTCTCCAACGTTCGCTCAGAAGAGGAAAGGTCAATTTGAGCTTGTTATCTTTAAATTTAAAACTTTTAGGAAAACACATTTCGAAGAATTTAATTTAATTTTATGTCGCCTCAAATCATTTCGCACAAAAGTGTTTCCAAATTGGAACCATCATTCACTGCTAATTTACGACTTTCAGGTGCAAATGACCTGCAAAGTACTCTGTTTTTTTTTCGCGCACTCTTCAAGGCCTCAAATCCTCCCCCATTTTCGGGTTACGATTATCATCGTCAATCTCCCGTGTAACACGTAAAACATTTTTATGGCCCACCGTGTGCAAATTACCCCCAGCATGACGATGGCGACGGGGGGCGCTTAAAGGTGTCATAATTTATTTCGGTTTCACGAAAACCATAAAAGTTTCCCTCTCTTTTTTTTCGCCATTCCAACTCCCAAAAAGGGCACAGGAAAAGTTTTTTTTGGTTTGCCCCAGAGTTTAATATTGCACCGAAATTGTTTGGGAATTTGTTGATTTTCTCCCGTTGCAAATAAAGGATGAGTTTGAGGTCACGTTTTATTGCACTGGATGTTTTTTAAGGAGAGAAAAGTTGAACAAGTATTCCCTATTTTTTCCTAAATATTCTGTTTGATGCCAGCTTAGCTCAAATATTTTCCTGAAATCCCATCTCCTGCTTGTTCAGCACACCATCAAGCTTTATTAATTTACCTGCCGTCAGTCAGTTTCAAACTCCCATCGCAAAGCTCTTCAATTACCAAAACCGCGCTTAATTTCCGCGGTTTGTTGTCTCACTTGAGCAAACGTTGTGAGTAATTCTAGGAATTTTCACCGCCTCAAGCTGTTCCGAAGTCGTAGAGGCGGCCTACCTTGAGACATGCGGGATTAAAATCACTCAGCTATAATACCTTCACCATGTGTTTGCTACATCCATCAAGTCGTTAAGAGTTTCACGCGAGAAAGTAAGAGCCAAGCTTTTCCGGTGTTTTGATACGTTTAATGGTGTTACGAGCTGGTTTAGGATTTCTTTACAAAAATAATTGAATTTCCCCAAAATTACCGTACTTTGCAGGAGATTACTGTGTTTGCAACTCAAAAAGCCAAATTTGTCGTCTTGTTACCGAATTAAGACCGACAGGATGTCATTGCCGAGGGGGAAACTCAATCTGGATGATGATGATGATGATTATGAGTATATAAAGAGGCAGCTTAGTGCGCAGTTTGTAGGAAAACATTAAAAGTGGAATAATTAATTTACGTTGTTTTCGAAACAATTTTGCGTTTGCCATGATGAACCACTTTATTTTCTATTGCTTTTCTGGTAGTAATTGATAGTTTTACCTGATTTCAGATGTTTTAGATTTTTTTATCCAACATGAAAATGGCTTATCTAAAGTTTATTTTTGTCGAACTTGAATGAACCTCGCTAATTCACCATGAAGCTTGTTTGGGGGACCGTTCCGAGTCAAGCTATTATTCAAAATCATCTAACGGTAATTTTTTTTTTCTCATTTTGAAGTTTGTATGCTCTATAAACTAGCTGAAATCTCGAAAAAGAATAGAATAACTCACTGTAATTAAGAAATTTGTTGGTCTTATTCCATCAAAATAACAGTTTTGAGAACACCCGAGCAGATGGAAATAACTTGGGAATAACATTTTTTGTTATTTGAAAATACAAGGCCAATAACACTTTATGTTATTTATAACAAGATTTGTTATTCGTCGTTGTTATTTTTGTGTTATTGGATTGTTATTGTGATAACTGATTAATATCATTTTCAGTTATTCTTCGAACAAATCTTTGTTATTATTTTTTGTTATTTTTACAACTAATCCGATCATCCCAATAACAGTTGGAGGTATTGTCTCATAACAAAAAATGTTATTCCAAAGTTGTTTTGGATTTCAAACAATATCAGACCAATAACAAATTTTGTTATGATAACGTAAACTGTTTTTAAACCCTTATGGAAAATGAATTTTTCAAGATGATTCCATAACATTTTCTGTTATTTCAACAGTATTTGTTATTGAAATGGAATGAATTTAGTTATTACCGTCTGCCCGGGTATGTCGGAAAAAAGTAAACCTTGGGTGTCAGGTTCGACTGGAAAATATTCTTTATTCTATTTTTTATTTCTAATTCATCTGGAAATATCTATTTCTATCGTTTTATTTAAACTTATTGTGTGGATTTGTATCAAATGTCATCTAGAATAAATTTGCCAAAGAGATTACTATCAAATCGAATGTCTGAAAAGTTATTGTCATGTACAGCTTTTGCGATCATTTCCAGTTTGACAAAACAAAAATCCTGAGTCTGTTTTAAAACTTTATCTACTGTAGAAAAACGAAACACACACTAACAAATTATAGCAGATCTCACAAAATTACTGAATAAATATCAAGGTTGTTAATCGAAAAAATTATCGGGGTGGTGACGCGCGGTCAATTATGTGGCATTGTGTGTGAAAAGAAAAGAATTTTATTTCGTGTTTCATCCTGATTGGCTTGCCCACAAGCAGAAGAAAATCAGTTCAATTTGTTGGGTGGTGACGCGCGGTCAATTATGTGGCATTGTGTGTGAAAAGAAAAGAATTTTATTTCGTGTTTCATCCTGATTGGCTTGCCCACAAGCAGAAGAAAATCAGTTCAATTTGTTGGGTGGTGACGCGCGGTCAATTATGTGGCATTGTGTGTGAAAAGAACAGAATTTTATTTCGTGTTTCATCCTGGTTGGCTTGCCCACAAGCAGAAGAAAATCAGTTCAATTTGTTGGGTGGTGACGCGCGGTCAATTATGTGGCATTGTGTGTGAAAAGAAAAGAATTTTATTTCGTGTTTCATCCTGATTGGCTTGCCCACAAGCAGAAGAAAATCAGTTCAATTTGTTTGGTGGTGACGCGCGGTCAATTATGTGGCATTGTGTGTGAAAAGAACAGAATTTTATTTCGTGTTTCATCCTGGTTGGCTTGCCCACAAGCAGAAGAAAATCAGTTCAATTTGTTGGGTGGTGACGCGCGGTCAATTATGTGGCATTGTGTGTGAAAAGAAAAGAATTTTATTTCGTGTTTCATCCTGATTGGCTTGCCCACAAGCAGAAGAAAATCAGTTCAATTTGTTTGGTGGTGACGCGCGGTCAATTATGTGGCATTGTGTGTGAAAAGAAAAGAATTTTATTTCGTGTTTCATCCTGATTGGCTTGCCCACAAGCAGAAGAAAATCAGTTCAATTTGTTTGGTGGTGACGCGCGGTCAATTATGTGGCATTGTGTGTGAAAAGAACAGAATTTTATTTCGTGTTTCATCCTGGTTGGCTTGCCCACAAGCAGAAGAAAATCAGTTCAATTTGTTGGGTGGTGACGCGCGGTCAATTATGTGGCATTGTGTGTGAAAAGAAAAGAATTTTATTTCGTGTTTCATCCTGATTGGCTTGCTCAAGTCCTTCCTACATCATCGTTGATCGGGAGGCACGACGTCGTGTGAATTGTTTCATTAAAATAAGTTTAAGTATTACTGTAAATGACTGTAAAAAAGTCCTTCCTAAATCATCAATGTCGTCTGGGTAATCGTGATGAAAAATTACATTTATTCAGTATTTAAATACCTGTGCGCGAGTGTTTGGTGTGCTAATTAGAAAGACCTTCCCATAGCATCGTTGCTCGGAAGGCTCGCCGACGGGTTTGTTATGAAAGTCCTCCCCATAGCATCGTAGCTCGGGAGGCATCGAAAAGCAAATACCTTATCCTACTTACCCCCAAAAAAAAATAATCACGTGATGCTTGAAGGAGATGCTGTGGATTCAACGGTCTCAAGCGGTATCAACAAGTATATAGCGAAAAACTATGTGCTTGATGAATCTGCAACTTCAACTATCGGACTAACATTCCTCCCTTTTGTTGAACTGCAGGCTTCTTGGGAGGGCGCCGGTATTGACTAATAAAGTCAGGGTCTTCAGGGGTTAAACAGTGAACGGATGGTTGGCTCCCACTGATCATTTTTGATTCATTGTTTAACTTCAGCTGATCTGTCAATAACGGAGTAGCAGCTCATTGGCAGTCAACCATGCTCATGCTCATGCTCAGGTTGTTAATCGAAAAAATTATCGTTGATAATATTATCGTCTGACGACAACGATAATGGTTATCGTTATCGTCATTTCGATCATTCTATAGGCGATAATCAATGGTCAACTAGTAATTTTTTATTTTTTTTTTAAATTTATATTTATTCCGATTTTCTTTTTTATGTACATTCATTTAGTTAAAATATTATTGAGTGTCCAATCCCAAACGATGACTTTTCACCTCAATTTTTAATACTAGCAACTTTCATTTATTCATGAAATATTGTAGCTTTCGCTATTCAGTGATTTCAAATGTAGGAGGTCCTACATGTACAAAAGGGAAAAGGGATACCTTAAAACTAACTTATAAACTATATAAAGAGCGGATCAATGCAGCTGAAGACGGCAATGATTTTTGTCAAAATGCACCAATTATCTTATTGGACATAACATCCAAAGTGTCAACTTCGGCTAATTGATGAAGTTCACTGGTGCTGAACCAGGGAGGAAGTTTCAGAATCATTTTCAGAATTTTGTTCTGAATCCTCTGAAGTTTTTTCTTCCTGGTTAAGCAACAGCTTGTCCAGATCGACAAAGTCTAGAGTTCTTGTTTATAAGTGGATACTAACATTTAATATATTTGTTACATTTAACCTGGATACTTTCAATGTGATCCTTGTAAGTTAAGCAGTTGACTCCCACTTTAAATTTACCTCATTCAAAAAATAAATAAATATAAAAATTTAAATAACAATCCATGGTCCCAACATTTGAATGAAAAATGTGTTTTAAAGTGCATTTTACACCTGCCCAGTTGTTTTGCAATCATTAGTTTTCAAAATATTTAATTATTGAAGAGATTTTTTTTTCGCCGAAAAAAATCTTTTTGCGGTGCTGCTGTGCATTGGAATTTCACAAAAATTGTAAATATTTTTGATCGATCCCAGACATGCTAAATATGGTTTTCAGGCATTTCTGCATTTCTGATTGTTTTCAGTTGGTTAGACTTCTATTTCCATTAAAATTTTGAAGTATTTTGAAAAAAAAAAATTTGCTCTCTGATTTTTCGAACTAATTTTGAAAAATAATTGCAACGACCTTATTAGAGGTTTATTCGATCGATCGATTAGAGTTTTTTTTTGAAAATACTAAAATTTTCACAAAATACCGTATTTTTCGAAAATACTCAAATTTTCAAAATTTGCTATACAGTCATCCCACATATTCGGAACGGTTTCCAGATCGGCCAATGTTCAAAAAATCATAGCAAATCGATAATTGAACTTAATGATTCGCTTTTACCTTCATTTGAAAGCTTTTCTTGTGATCTTTCGAATGCTGTATCGAACATCTGCAAATTTTAACTTTTATATGAAGTTTTTGAAGAATTACTTTGACCCTTGAAATCCACAAATTCGGAACACTTTTTTCTTACGAATGTAAACAAACTTTGAATCCCTCCAGGAGTACATATGTATTACCAAATAATGACTTCACACACTGAAACCAATGAAACTCAAGCTTAGTGATGTATTATACATGGTTTGATAACTTTTTTTGTGAAAATATCAGTTAAATTCAGGTGTTCCACAATTGTGGGAGGCACAATAACATCCCACAATTATGAAACAGGCCATTTGGAGGCAGTGTTTTGCTGCTCTGGACAAAATAGTCTTGGAATGAAGTTTTTTGTTCAAAAAGTATTACTTTTACTAGTGAAATAGCTAAATAATGTCTAAATGAAGGTTCTAAAAATAGTAGAGTCGACAGAAAAGCTACTTTTGGCATGCTATTGACAAATTATCATAAAAGTGTTCCGAATTTGTGGGTGTTCCGAATATGTGGGATGACTGTATGGGTATCAAACGAGTTGAAATTTGGTGCGCTTTTTAAATTTATAAGAGTTTTATTGAAAATACTTGTTTTTTTTTCACAAATTACACTTTTTTTTAAATACAAAAAATTTCAAAATGTTGAATGAAGTGAAAAAGCATTCAAAATTTTGACATTTTGAAAATTTGAGTATTTTAAAAATTTACGGTAATTTGTGAAAATTTTATAATTTTCAACAAAAAACAAACTCTAATAAAGTGAAAAAAAAACATACAAAATTTCGCTTCGTTTGATACCCATATTGCATATTTTGAAAATTTTAGTATTTTACAAAACAATACAATAATTTAGTACTTTCCAAAAAAACCTCTCATAAATTGAAAAAGAATAAAGTTTTGTTTGATACCCATATTGCTTTTTTTGAAATTTTAGTATTTTCGAAAAATACGGTAATTTGTGAAAATTTTAGTATTGAAAAAAATCTACGTAAGTGAAAGAGCATGCATAATTTTGGTTCATTAGATACCCATATTGCAAACTTTGAAAATTTGTGTTCTTTCGAAAAAAAACGGTATTGTGTGATCAGTTTTGAGTCCATATTTTAGATTGAAATTTATTAGATTTTTAAGGAAAATGTTCTCAGTGAAAATTTAAAATGATATGGTTGAATTTATCAAGTTGAGAAATATTTTTTAAAAGAGTTACCGTCAACTATCGGCGATAAGGTCATCGTCATAAGATCAAAAAATTATAGAAAAAACGATAACGATAGAACTATCGTTATCGAGCCTCATTAATTTTATCGTTAACAACCTTGATAAAAATTTTATATTTACTGTGTTCCAATACAATAATTACCACGCAAACGGCATTGGCCAAAACAAAAGTGCTCGAATCTCCCTCTTGTCCGGTTTTTCCTGCCCAAAATAATTCTACACAAAAATTTGCTTGGTCACCCTAATGGTTTATGCCGTGTCAGGGTGGCCCATAAATGACAATTTTATTGATTTTCGTTTAGAAAAAAACAGATTTCTTCAAAGCAACTACTTGGGGGATTGGAGGTCATCCACAAATACCGTAACCAAAAAAATCTATACGAGTGTCCCCTATGGCGTCATCCATAAAGTATACCACTCTCTAGGGGGGGAGGGGGGATCTGAGCAAGTGTGACATTGCGTGTTATAAGCATAGGAAAAGCGTGACAAAAGGGGGGAAGGGGGGGGGGGAAATTTTGGCTGATTTTAGCGTGACGTACTTTATGGATGAAGCCTATGGTGACAGTTAAAAAAATCGACATCAGGGATACCCTTTGATTACATTCCTTAGGCAAAGATAAGTAACTGTGCCAATTTTGAGCGAAATCGGTTGAGGTTAAGGGGTCGATTTTTATCGTTGAAGGGGGAAAATCGCAAAAATGTATGCAAAATAACTTCGTTTCAGTTTTTTCAGCCAGGTGGCGAGGATCTTGCCCAAAATTGTCCAAGTTAGATATTCTTGTTGGATGTTGAATTTTCTACTACATTTTCCAAGGGTGCAAAACGATCCGAGTTGATCCTGATTTTTGGTGATTTTTTTAGTAAAAAGTTTTTTGTTATATACATCCTATCTACTTCTTATATATTTTTAAGTATATAAGCCGATTTCTTTTCATCGCATTGCTAATAACTCATCAGGATCAACTCGGTTTTTCTGGCACCCTTCAACAAAGTTGCAGGAAATAAAATTTCCAACAAGAATCTCACACTTCGACAATTTTGAGTGAGACCTGCGCCACCTGCTGCCAAAATCCTGATGCGATGTTTTTCCCCATACATTTTAGCGATTTTCCCCATATAAACTTCAACGATAACATGTGACCCCTCAACCTTACAAGATTTGGCTCAAAATTGGCACAGATATTTATTATTGTCTAAAAAATCGATTCAGGGGGTATCTCTCAAAATTTTAAATTTTTCTTGTCACCCTAGTGTCCCCCTTCTGTCAGAGCCTGAGCACGCTACTGGTTTTTCACATTTAAAAAACAATGATAACAATATAATTTGAAAAAGCTGGCAAAATTTTCTCAATATTTCTCCGTTATGATTCTACTTTTCGTGTCCTTTTGAAGTGATAAATTGGTCTGCTTTTATTGAGGTTTTGCAACGCGCCTGTGTTTCAAATGTAGGTGGCGCCAAAATGAGGTTATTTGCCAAAAATCGTATTCCTTTCTGCTGGATAGAAGAACAAAATCGCTTATTTCTCATGATTCCCTGCATCAATCTTAATGAAACTGGTTGCAAAAGACGAGAAAATTTTTTTGCTTTAAAATAATGCACATCATTTTTTGGAAACGCAAAAATTTGTGACCTTTTTCTTTAAAAAACATGTTTTGGAACACGAAAAAAATTAGTTTCCCCGTATATATCAATGAAATGAACAGTTATATAGTTGATAACAAATGTGTTAACGTATATTCAACAATTTTTATTGATTTCTGACAGACTTTCTTGCCAAATAGTCCAAATAACTATCTTTTTCTAAATTTACAGTTTTCTCATAGAAAATTCAAACATATATTGGAAAGTTGTACACCAAATTGTTGGAAATAATTTTTCTCATCTGAATCCGGCATAAGTTCTGTAAAAATGTTGTTTATGAAGGAAAAAACACATTTTTTCAAAAAATCATAGGTTTACGCTATTTGTTCATAGGTGGCGACATGTGTCTTTTAGCTTTACTGCAAATTCTCTATAGCCAAAAAGAAAAAAAGTGCTGAAAAGTTTATGAAGCAATTCAATCGAGTTGCAATAAGTTCAACTTTCCACAAAAAAGTGCAAAATTGAAATCAACATTTTCTGATCAATTGGTTGTACCAACAACGATTTGTTTTGTTTATGTTTGGTGGAATGCACTGTGCGCTGTAGGGATATTTCGAGAATAAATAAACAAAAACAAACCGCACTTCCACGACTTTCTTCGATAAATAAAATAAATGAAATATCAATACGCTTGCTGTGGCACTCGGCAAAAATAGTCAAAATGAAAAAAAAGGAATTAATCCCATAACGGTGAAGCAACCTTTATCAACGATTTAAAATTTTACTCACTTCACCAACATTGAGTGTATGTGCTTTTCACACCCAATTGCGTTACTCAAAAACATTGGCACCCCATCTGGACTCGTTCATTTCCGCTATTAGAATTCAAAAAAAGGCTTCGATTTTCCGCATGTCTAGGTTGTGCAAAACCCAAAAACAAAAACGTTATGAAAATAGTGCTCCAGGGCAGTAAACGCAACAAATTCGAACCTCGCATATTGACTCGACTTGGCAAATGAAGCGTGGTAAGTAAAAAATTACGATTATGATTTCCACGATTGAAGTAATAGTAAAAAAAATATTAAAGTTACGAATTAAATTGTGAAAATGAGAGTATTGTGAAAAAATCATCAAAATCATTAAAAAAATATTTTGAAGAAATACAAATACTTGAATGCATTTTTCAGACTGTGCACTTAACCAAAATTTAACCCAAAAAAAACGAACATAAAATTCACCACCATCTGGTGCCGTGACTGGACACGGTATCTCTCCCCGCAGGAGCGGATCCTGGGCGAATCGGACCGTATAATCTTTTTACGACGCCCGACGAATCATAATGATGGCCGTGGATGTGATTTTCATGGCGCATCATCATGATGAAATTTCAACCGGAACGAGAGTTTTAGGATGTTTTACGAGGTTGCGATTGACTTGGACACCGATTTGGTATTTCCTGGAGCTCGTGCAGGAGTGGGGTTGTGGTTTGTGGGAAAAAATATTGTACATACGTTTTCAGACACGAATAAAGTAGCGAGTTTTGTTGATTTTTGATCAATTTGTTGATCTGATGATTACCTGAAAAGAAAGAAAAGTGGCGTCATTTTAAAACTACATTACTATGCCTTTAAAGAGAAAACCAAAATATAAGAAATTTTCATGATAAAACAATATTTTTTCTCATACCTTTAGTCTAATCCACCCAAAAAAAAATTAAGCAACACACGAACCTTATTGAAGAATACCGTGGAGAATTTCCCTTGTCCTCTTTTTTAAAAAGTGAAGTATATACGCTTCCATCAACACGAAACAAAAAAATGTAAATCTATTTAAATTTTTATTTCAAAATTGTTTTTTTACAATTTGAAAAACATTCAGGACAGAAACCTTTAAATCTTATTCAGATAATATTCAAATTTGCAATTGAAATAGGATTTTGGATTTTTTTTACCGTTTTTAGTCATAGATATTTTGAAAGATAAGTTTTCCTTCAAAGGAGGCTTATTTATAACTCAACTAAGTGCTGACACAGTACTCGCCCTCCATTAGCCCCTGACCTTCCCATTCAGAGCTTAATCCAATGGAAAAGTGTAACTTTTAGCCTAGTCGTCCGGTTTAATTGGTAATTAAGGTCGCGTCTTTGTCGATTCCCCATCATCATCATCACCATCGCTCAACCTTGCTCTCATTTTTCCTCCGACCTGGTTTTTCTTCTTCTTTTTCCAAACATAATTATTGGCTCCAGCCAGCCAACCTCGGCTAAGCGATCCGACCTCGGACTCCCCTCCCGCAGGGATCATCAATGGCTTTGGAGCGTGCGGATCAGAAACGCTCCATTAAACTGGCGACGACGGGACGACCCGCACCGGAACGGAGGTTGGCCGGGAAACCTTTCGGTGGTGCGCGTCCCATTCGGGCCCAAAGTCGTAAAAACTTTAATCGCCCTCGCAATTTCCATGGCAGAGTGAGGCACTGTTAAAGAAAACTTTGAAGTTGAAAAAAAATTATGTAAATCATTGATATAAAATAAATATCAAATATCTTCTATCAACAATGAG
This sequence comes from Culex quinquefasciatus, assembly GCF_015732765.1. Taxonomy (NCBI): domain Eukaryota; kingdom Metazoa; phylum Arthropoda; class Insecta; order Diptera; family Culicidae; genus Culex; species Culex quinquefasciatus. Next base: position 106,778,982 of record NC_051861.1, read on the forward strand.
AAAATTAAATTAAAAAACAACTTTTAATTACAGTGCACACAATTTTCATTGTTTTCTGCAATTGTTGCTGAGCTGTTGTTGTAGTTTGCACGCTGACGATGGGGCGCTGAGTGACTGAGTGATGAGCGATATTTACTTCCAGGTCAGCGGGCCCGGAAGTGCTGGATGATGTTATGCTTTCCTCATCTTCTGCGTACCCCTTCACCTTGGATTGCAGAAAAAAAAACTTGTATAAAACTGTGTATAAATGGAAAATGCTTGCTGCTTCTTATGCAAACGAAATGAAAAACTGCACTTAAAATTCCCTTCTGTTTCTGCGCATTATCCCTGTCAATGCGAGAGCAAAAAATGGAGTATATGAGCTAGAAGTGCATTCTAAATTCATGTTTTTGTTGAGGATACGCATAACTATGCCTTGACTTGATATTCACTCAATGTAAATTGTTGAATAAATCATTCTAGTTCTGTTCGTTGCCCCTGCAAGACGTGTTCAGCCAATAGTTTTAAATTTTTTTCAAAGAAGCTAAACCCGACAAACTACGTTTTGTCGTCTTTTTTTAGGTTCTTGACGTTTTAGCTTGTTTGCTTATTTAGCCTCCTGTGATCAAAATTTGATTTTACGCAGCATTTTCCATACAATCTGCAAATTTTCCGCAATCGGTTACAGATTGGCCATACTTGTTTCTTTTTGGCGTAAGAACCATACTTGGACTTAAACGAAGCCAACGCAACAAACAGCACCTCGATCCGACGCTCCGTTTTGAACTGATTCGCGTTCGATTTTTTTATCGAGATTTTTTATACATATAGATTCAGCAATATATTTTTTTTCCTGTCATTCTCGAACGAGGAAACGGCCTACCATTCAAATCCAACTAAATATAGAGAGTCGTAATGAATAACTTTTCGGTACAAGGTTGTGAAGTTATACATTTCAGAACTAAAATGGGTGCTGAAAAGTTGAACTTTTCAGTACTTGAATCAAAATGTAATACCTTTTAATATTTTTTTATTTGAACAATGAGTCTAAACTCGCGAGCATTTGCAAAATAAAGTGGTTAGCAACTCGTTGTAAAACTTGATTTTTTCAGCACTTTTCGTATTTTGATGTGGGTAATCCTCCGCCAACTCACACCGCAGTTGCCCCGACCTCTCTTCGATTTGCGTGAAACTGTGTCCTAAGGGGTAACTTTTGTCCCTGATCACGAATTCGAGGTCCGTTTTTTGATATCTCGTGACGGAGGGGCGGTACGACCCCTTCCATTTTTGAACATGCGAAAAAAGAGGTGTTTTTCAATAATTTTGCAGCCTGAAACGGTGATGAGATAGAAATTTCGTGTCAAAGGAACTTTTTTGTAAAATTAGACGCCCGATTTAATAGCGTACTCAGAATTTCGAAAAAAAACTATTTTGCATCGAAAAAACACTGAAAAAGTTTGAAAAACTCTCCCATTTTCCGTTACTCGACTGTAAAATTTTTTGGAACATGTCATTTTATGAGAAATTTAATGTACTTTTCGAATCTACATTGTCCCAGAAGGGTCATTTTTACATTAAGAGCAAAATTTTTCATTTTAAAATTTCGGTTATTTTTTCTAAATATGCAGGGTTATTTAATAGAGTGTAACAATGTTTTACAAATTTATAGAGCAGACAATTACAAAAATTGATATATAAACAGAAGGGATTTGCTTATGAACATCACGAGTTATTGCGATTTACGAAAAAAAAAGTGTCACCTTTGGTATCCTTGATATATTTAGAGAATATTTGTGACTTTTTTAAATTTTGAAGTGCTTTTCAGATCGCTTTAATGTCTCCAGTAAAGCTGTACGTTATTAAAAACTAACTTACTCCACCCATGTAGTTGGGGCCTTTCTCTTTCCTGACCAAAAATGTGTTACACAAAAGATCATGAAACAATTTACATCTTGCATCAAAGATGGGTTTTGGTACGGAACCAGCTAAAACAAAAAAAAAATGGTTTCAAAAAAGGGCATAAAAATCACTTAACGATAGGTTCAATCTGACCGAGATCGATTTTCACAATTTCGAAGCTAAAAATATCACAGAATACTTTAAACATTGTTACAGTTAAAAAGTTATTAATTTTAAAATATCAATGAATTTATGAAACAAAATATCGTAAGGTCCATGGCTGGTAATGATCTGTGGTTACAAATTTTAAAGAGCCTAAAATTTCCCTTTCATTATTATTAGGTTCTTTTCACATAAATTCAAATTAGATTTTTCTTCTTACTTTTCCGAAAAAAAAATTTTTTTTTGTTTTGTTCCCGCTTTTCCCTAAAGCAGGCCTGCCCAACGTACGGCCCGCGGGTCGGATCCAACTCGTGCAGCCATCTCATCCGGCCTACGACGGCTTTTCAAAATAGTTCTTTGACCGGACCTTTGGGCTGTTTATGATACACAGAAAAAAAAATGATGGTAATATTCATCAGGAAATGGTGACAGATTTTGTGTCAAAAAAATGATTAATTTTAACCCAGAAAATGATGAATTTTCATCAGTTTTTGATGAATATTCATCAGGTTCACATTTAACACATTTTTTATGTAATATAACTCAAAAAAAGAGGTAATATTCAACCTACCAAATTTTCAACATTCCAAAATTCAACTTTTTTTTCTGTGTATATCAAATAAATAAATTGATTGTCTGAATTGAAAAAAAAAATAGCTTGAGATTAAATTTAAACACATTATAACAACATTCTTCATATTAGAATTATTTTTTTTATAATTTCTGTATTGATATTTTCAAAATGGAAAATGGTGAAAACAAAATTATCCATTTCGTAGCATTGTTAAATTTATGAACGAACTTGGATTGTTGTCTAAATGGCAATGGCAGTAAACTGAACCAAACATCATCATGTTATACATCGTTAGTTAGGAAATTGAAAGACCTTTCCTACAAGTCCAAAACATTGATAATCTGGCAACCCTGTCTCGAGTTCTGACCACTTAAGTGATATTTATGTACTTTTTTGTAGCTGGATCTCACTTAAATGTATGTAAACAATGTCCGGATCCATCATCCGACCCATCGTTGGTAAGGTAATCGAAAGACCTTTCTAACGAGTCTAAAACATTGAAGATCTGGCAACCCTGTCTGGAGTTCTGACCACTTAAGTGATATTTCTGTCAGACGAAATTTGTGTCCAAACCCATCATATCACATATCACCCATTGTTGGAAAAGAATGATGAAGGCACCACCCACATAGGTGGATTAAGTTAGTTTTTTTTTTTTTTTGAAAAAAAAACTTGAAAAAGCAAATTATTCATACTGAAAAAAGATCGCTGCAAATATTTGAAAAAAAAAAAATAATAATGTCTCAAAATGAGTTAAGAAATCAATGAGCAAAAAAAATATTTTTCATTAACTTAGAATTTTAAGGAATTATGAATTAAAAATGATTTAATATATATTTTTTACAATTTTAAAATTTTGTGGGTGTTAAAATCATTTTAAAATATTTGAATGAAGGTGCACAGAAAGCAAATATTGTTTTTTTTTTTTTTTGTAAAGGATATTCGAATCCCAATTTCGTTTGAATAAATTTTACCATGTCCCATTGAATTTTCATATTCTAGTGTTGATGAAATTAAATTTAAAAAAAATGCAACGACGATTGAAATTTGAATGTTTTTTTATGTAAAAAAATACACCCAGGTATTTAATTGCCATCATCAAAAACAATAACTATGCAATTTTAAACAAAACCCGAACAGACGGTAATAACTAAATTCATGCCATTTCAATAACAAATACTGTTAAAATAACAGAAAGTGTTATTAAATATTCTTGCAAAATCCATTTTTGCATAAGAGTTCAATAACAGTTTATGTTATCATAACAAAATTTGTTATCGGTCTGATATTTATTGAAAGCCAGAACAACTTGGGAATAACATTTTTTGTTATGGAAGAATACCTCAAACTGTTATTGGGATGATCGGATTAGTTGTTAAAATAACAAAAAATAATAACAAAGATTTGTTCGAAGAATAACATAAAATGTTATTAGTCTGTTATTACAATAACAATCCAATAACAAAAAAATCAAAACGGCGAATAACAAATCTTGTTATAAATAATATAAAATGTTATTGGCCTAGTATTTTCAAATATCAATAAATGTTATTCCCAAGTTATTTCCGTCTGCTCGGGAAAGTAAAAAAAAGTAAATCTTTCCCTGTTCCTGAGGGGAACACCCGTAAAGAGTATCGAGGCCGGCATTTACAAAGCGGATTCAGTGACAGTTCATTAATCAACTTAATGTTAACATGTTAAGGTTAATGTTAACATTCCATAGGTTGTCTTCCTAAGGTGTCTTGATAAGGTCCAGTTTGTGACGATACACTACCTTCCCTTTACTAAGCAATCGAATCCAGAAGGGAAAAGATCACCAGTTGTTTTGGGCCGAGCCGGGATTTGAACCCCGATCTACTGCTTACGAGGCGGAAGCGTTACCACTGGGCTACGTGGCTCGGTCCAAACGAAAATTAAAATAAATCGAGATTTATGAATCTAATTTACAACACTAGTTTTTATTTATACTTTAAAAGAACCCAATCTTAAAAAAGTGTTTACTTTTCAACTTTTATTAAATATTAGTTCTGGCCCGCGTTTCAGAAAAATCAGATCTTGCCCGCAGGGCCAAAAGGTTGGGCACCCCTGGCCCCTAAAGTAAATTTTGTTTCTTCAAAATGTCAAAATAGAGATAAAATAAAACAAAATAAAACTTCCAACATTCCATTATTTACTTAGTTGCCCTTCCTTAAGGATTAGTACTTCCCCCTCACCAGGTGGCATTACATTCGACAGTGTAGCTCCTTGGAGAAACAATAAAACGCAATAAACCATATTGTTTATACGACCCACCTCCTGCCCCAGCAGCTGTCCAGCAGCATCTTCGTGAGCTTTGGCTTGCAATTAAATCCGGCACGGCATGGCAGCTCGGTGTGTGGTCATTAACTTTCTTCCATGTTGTTGGTGGGTGAAACTTGGACCCTTAAAACGCTCGGCCAAATCTCGGTGGCCATAAAACAAGAGACACGTGTGCTAATCCAGTTAGCAGGGTGAGGGATCCAGAATTTATCGATAATTTTTGCTTCTTTTATGTACATTTAAGCACAGTTGAGCTTGGTTTAATCAAAAATATTTTTCACTAAATTTAAGGTTTTAATCAGAAAATAAAGTTTCAATGACCTACCGCTTCCAGCACATTATCCGCACATTTGATCGCAGCAGCAGCATCAGCTCATCACAATAAAACCGATTGGGTTATATCCTTACCATCGTCAGCGTTGTGGCATCTTGTCACAAGAGTAGTTTTGGCCGAAATATGAGAAATATTTTTGTTTACGAATTTTGATGATTTTTGGACTATACTCAACAATTTAAACAACAACATGAATATCTGGCAACACTGCCGAAAGTTTGCTTCAAATACTAAAAATGACTTTCGAAACTGCCGGAAAATGCGTCCAGACGACACAATCCCACCAACCTGGTTCGCCATGTGGCTGTCACCGATTGTGCCATGACAGTTGGACTGACAGCTGGCCGCGTGTGCGGAGACCGCACGTGCGGAAATCAATCGAAGCTGCACGTGATGTTGATGCCTGGGGTTTGATAATTGGCGTCCCCGCAAGGGCAGAGATGGATCCGACTTTCCGAGTCATTAGTGGATTCGTCGATTCGCGGTATTGGTGTAACAGTGCTGCCATCTGACTGGCTGGCTTTGTGATGCGGAATTTTTGCGTTGTTTCAAAGGGCATTCGATGCGACTTATGGGGAAAACTGAATTCAATGGGATTAGAGATGAAATGTTTTTGTTTCCAGGAAATGGAAATGGTATTTAAATCAGTATGGTTTACAAATGCTAACTTTTATGAATGAAAAAATGCTTTTGGAATATAACGTTACAGTGCACAAAAAAAAACTATGTTGATGTTCATTGTATGTTAAATCCATTTTTTCCTGTACAACACCAAATACATACAACAACTAAAATCAATAAAGTTTCAAATTGTATTGATTTAACGAAGACAGTGTTTCATGATTACCGTATCCGATGTTCAAAGAACTTCAAAAAAATCAAGGGATTTTTAAGAGTAAGAAAAGTCAAGGAGCCATTACCCTACCGCAAACAAACAAACAAACTCGCACCTTTTCGTGCTTGACAGTTTGCGGCACACTCGCTAACAAGAAGAAAAAGTATGCAAAAAAACAGAGCAAACTGTCAAAAAGTGCGAGTTTGTTTGTTTGTTTGCCGTAGTGTAATAGCTCCTTTAGATTAATAAAACCGAGGAAATGTTGCAAAGTATCATTCTAATATTGAAGAAGTGTCTTGAATTTCTCAATTGAACTTGAGTGTGAATCGGAAAAAGGACTGTCGAAGCCAAAAGGTCTAATGCCAAAAGGTCGATTGGGCAAATGGTCGAATGGACAAAAGGTCGAAAGCACAAAAGCTCAAATTAAAAAAAAAAAAACATTTTACAAAGCAAAACTTTTGATGTGAGCCTATATACACACATATTGAAAAGCAGCTATGGAAAGGTGATTTGAACGTTCTATATTCTTAAAATGTATAGGTCTTTTGAATAAAAATTTGCCCCCAGATTGCTGGAGACATTTTGAAGTGGGAGAGGGGGTTATAATATAAATTCAACCGATTTGCCTTCCTCACTGAGGTAAGGCTATAATCCTGCTCTAAAAATGAACTTTGCAAAAAAAACGTCGTAGACCCACCTTCATGTATACATATCGACTCAGAATCGAAAACTGAACAAATGTCTGTGTGTATGTGTGTGTGTATGTGTGTGTGTATGTGTGTGTATGTGTGTGTATGTATGTATGTGACCAACAAACTAGCTCATGTTTCTCGGCACTGGCTGAACCGATTTGACCCAAACCTGTTGCATTCGACTTGGTTTAGGGTCCCATAGATCGAGTTTTATACAGATTGAAGTTTCGATAAGTAGTTCAAAAGTTATATATAAAAATGTGTTTTCACATATATCCGGATCTCACTTAAATGTATGTAAACTATGTCCGGGTCCATCATCCGACCCATCGTTGGTTAGGTTATCAAAAGATCTTTCCAACATTGAAGATCTGGCAACCCTGTCTCGAGATATGCCCACTTAAGTGATATTGATGTACTTTTTGGAAGCCGGATCTCACTTAAATGTATGTAAACTATGTCCGGATCCACCATCCGACCCTCCGTTTGTTAGGTTATCAAAAAACCTTTCCAACGAGTTCAAAACATTGAAGATCTGGCAACCCTGTCTCGAGATATGGCCACTTAATTGATATTTATGTACTTTTTTTATTCCAGATCTTAAAAATAGATGAATTTTTTGTACAATTCCATCATATCAGCTATTGTTGGTAATAAGTGAGGAAGGCTCCAACCACATAGGTGGATTAAGTTAGTTTTTTTATATGTATATACAGTTATGATTTTAAAGTAAAATTTTTCTTAGGATCTATTGTAACCATGAAAGATAAATTGAAATAGGATAGAAAACTAGTAACAATAATTAAGAAGCAATACTTTTTCCTTTTTCGAAACTAATTAAATTTAAGAGAATGTAAAAGTCTATATTCCAACGATTTTTATAAATAAAATAAAAACATACAAAATAATTCAGAAGAAGTATTTAAAAAAAATAACCGCTTATATTTGAAAGAATGGAGAATTTACAAAATCATTACAACTACAGCAGTCAAGAATAGGTTCTAAAAAGAAATGAAATTTTGAAAGTCGAACTTATTTTTGGAAGAACTGCTCCTGTTTCAAAGAATGGAAAAGCTCACAAAAACATTACGACAATCAAGAATAAGTTGTTTAATTTGAAAAAAAAACATTATAGAAGTCGACCATTTAAAAAAAGAACCGCTCATGTTTGAAAGAATGGAAAAACTCACAAAAATATTTTGACAGTCAAGAATAGGTAGTTTATTTTTATATTTTCTACTAAAATATTTTAGAAGTTGATATTTTTTTTGAAAAATATTTTAAAAGTCGAACTTATTTTGGAAGAACTGCTCATGTTTGAAAGAATGGAAATTTTCTCAAAAAATGGTTTGAAAGTTACTCTTTTTTATATAAATGCAAATAAAATGCAAAAAAATATATAAATATTGAAATAACAAGCCAAAGTTTTAGCATTTGCATGGAAAAGTGTTTTAAAATGCATTTTACGCTAGTTCAGTTGTTTTGCAATCATTAATTTTCAAAAAATGAAAAATTTGACAAAATAAAACTTTTTGCGAAAAAAAAACAACTTAAGCATCGAAAATTTTCAAAAATTCAAGAGATTTCTAAATAAACTCAAGTAAGCTAAAAGTGATTCTAATCGCAGGGAAACCCCCTGGTTTTTCGGGCCAGCTTTGAAAAGGGAAGACAAATACTTTACATGAAATTTCTACTTGCCTCATTACTATTGGAAAAATCAGATTTGCTTGTAAGAAAATATCTTGTTCAAGAATTTTTTAGAAAGTTTTAATTATAGGGTAATTCTCCGCCAACTCACACAGCAGTTGCCCCGACCCCTCTTCGATTTGCGTCAAACTTTGTCCTAAGGGGTAACTTTTGTCCCTGATCACGAATCCGAGGTCCGTTTTTTTTTTATATCTCGTGACGGAGGGGCGGTACGACCCCTTCCATTTTTGAACATGCGAAAAAAGAGGTATTTTTCAATAATTTGCAGCCTGAAACGGTGATGAGATAGAAATTTGGTGTCAAAGGAACATTTATGTAAAATTAGTCGCCTGATTTGATGGCGTACTCAGAATTCCGAAAAAAACGTATTTTTCGTCGAAAAAAACACTAAAAACGTTTTAAAAATTCTCCCATTTTCCGTTACTCGACTGTAAAAAATTTTGGAACATGTCATTTTATGGAAAATTTAATGTACTTTTTGAATCTACATTGACCCAGAAGGGTCATTTTTTCACTTAGAACAAAATTTTTCATTTTAAAATTTCGTGTTTTTTCTAACTTTGCAGGGTTATTTTTTAGAGTGTAACAATGTTCTACAAAGTTGTATAGCAGACAATTAAAAAAAAAGATATATAGACATAAGGGGTTTGCTTATAAACATCACGAGTTATCGCGATTTTACGAAAAAAAAGTTTTGAAAAGGTTACTTTTTGAGTTTCTCTTTGTTTCGTCGTCCGTGTCTGTCGCGGGTGATCATGAACGGCCATGATCGATGACGACCAACTTTTTCAAACTTTTTTTCGTAAAATCGCGATAACTCGTGATATTTTTAAGCAAACCCCTTATGTCTATATATCAAAATTTTCGTAATTGTCTGCACTACAAATTTGTAGAATATTGTTACACTCTAAAAAATAACCCTGCAAAGTTAGAAAAAACACGAAATTTTAAAATGAAAAATTTTGTTCTAAATGAAAAAATGACCCTTCTGGGACAATGTAGATTCGAAAAGTACATTAAATTTCCCATAAAATGACATGTTCCAAAAATTTTTACAGTCGAGTAACGGAAAATGGGAGAATTTTTTAAACGTTTTTAGTGTTTTATTCGATGAAAAATGCGTTTTTTCGGAATACTGAGTACGCCATCAAATCAGGCGACTAATTTTACACAAAAGTTCCTTTGACACCAAATTTCTATCTCATCACCGTTTCAGGCTGCAAATTATTGAAAAACACCTCTTTTTTCGCATGTTCAAAAATGGAAGGGGTCGTACCGCCCCTCCGTCACGAGATATCAAAAAACGGACCTCGGATTCGTGATCAGGGACAAAAGTTACCCCTTAGGACAAAGTTTCACGCAAATCGAAGAGGGGTCGGGGCTACTGCTGTGTGAGTTGGCGGAGAATTACCCATTTACTAAAGTAAAAATAAAAATTCTTAGTTGAGCAATTCTCTACAAAACCGGCCGATTTCGACCATTTTTATTTTTTGTATTTTTTGATTTGGCTCAAACTTTGTGGGGGCCTTCCCTATGACCAAAGAAGCCATTTTGCATCATTAGTTTGTCCATATAAATTTCCATACAAATTTGGCAGCTGTTCATACAAAAATGGTACGTAAATATTCGAAAATCTGTAACTTTTGAAGGAATTTTTTGATCAATTTGGTGTCTTCGGCAAAGTTGTAGGTATTGTTAAGGACTATTTAGAAAAAATAGGTACACGGATAAAAAAATTTCCCGATTTTTTTATTAACTTTTTTTTCACAAAAACTCAAATTCCCAAAATACGTATTTTTTTGATTTTCGAGATTTTTTGATATGTTTTAAGGGACAAAAATCCGCAACTTTTGAGCTATAGAGAAACATGGTCAAAAAATCTGCCGCAGAGTTATGATTTTTTGAAAAACTAGTGATTTTTGGAAAAAATCGAAATTTCATACATAAAATTTTTTTGACCTCATTTTTTTATGCAAAATTGAATTTGCAATCGAAAATTACTTTACAGATTTTTCGATAAAGGGCCCCGTTTTCAAGATATAGCCACCGAAAGTTTGATTTCAGCGAAATATTTGCAGTTTTTCAATTTTTAAAAATAGTGACCATGAGTGACCATTTCTAAAAATATTTTTTTTGAAAAGTTCAGAAAATTTGCTATATAATTGTCTAAGAGACATTGAAGATTGGACCTCTGGTTGCTGAGGTACAGCGGCTTAAAGAAAAAGAAACACGAAAATTGAACTTTTCTAAGTCTCACCCAAACAGCCCACCATTTTCTAATGACGATATCTCAGCAATTAATGGTCCGATTTTCAATGTTAATACATGAAACATTCGTGAAATTTTCCGATCTTTTCGAAAAAAAATATTTTGAAAAAAATTAAATCAAGACTAACATTTAAAAAGGGCCAAACATTGAATATTATGCCCATTAAAAATGCTAGTATTGATTTATTTTTTTTCAAAATATTTTTTTCGAAAAGATCGGAAAATTTCACGAATGTTTCATGTATTAACATTGAAAATCGGACCATTAATTGCTGAGATATCGTCATTAGAAAATGGTGGGCTGTTTGGGTGAGACTTAGAAAAGTTCAATTTTCGTGTTTCTTTTTCTTTAAGCCGCTGTACCTCAGCAACCAGAGGTCCAATCTTCAATGTCTCTTAGACAATTATATAGCAAATTTTCTGAACTTTTCAAAAAAAATATTTTTAGAAATGGTCACTCATGGTCACTATTTTTAAAAATTGAAAAACTGCAAATATTTCGCTGAAATCAAACTTTCGGTGGCTATATCTTGAAAACGGGGCCCTTTATCGAAAAATCTGTAAAGTAATTTTCGATTGCAAATTCAATTTTGCATAAAAAAATGAGGTCAAAAAAATTTTATGTATGAAATTTCGATTTTTTCCAAAAATCACCAGTTTTTCAAAAAATCATAACTCGGCGGCAGATTTTTTGACAATGTTTCTCTATAGCTCAAAAGTTGCGGATTTTTGTCCCTAAAAACATATCAAAAAATCTCGAAAATCAAAAAATACGTATTTTGGGAATTTGAGTTTTTGTGAAAAAAAAGTTAATAAAAAAATCGGGAAATTTTTTTTTCCGTGTACCTATTTTTTTCTAAATAGTCCTTAACAATACCTACAACTTTGCCGAAGACACCAAATTGATCAAAAAATTCCTTCAAAAGTTACAGATTTTCGAATATATACGTACCATTTTTGTATGAACACCTGCCAAATTTGTATGGAAATTTATATGGACAAACTAATGATGCAAAATGGCTTCTTTGGTCATAGGGAAGGCCCCCACAAAGTTTGAGCCAAATTAAAAAATACAAATAAAATCCATTTCCGGTTTTGGTAGAGAATTGCTCAGTTGAAAATAATAATTTCCAATTTTTGGCAAAAACAAAAAAAAATATTTGATTGACTGAAGCTTCCGGTGGATTTATACATAAACCCTCACTGACTTCATAATAGATTTTAGCTATCAAAACACTTTGGGGCCGTTCAAAAATGACGTAAAGTTTTTAGAAATTAATGTTTTTACGAAAAAAAAAATCTTTGTTAATGCAACCTAAGGAATCTTTTGTTAACCACGGGGTCTTCAAATTAAAAATGACTGTCGTTTTTAAAAATATGTTTTTTTTTTTAAAAAGATTCATGACTTCCTCGATTATTTTACTGATGATTTTTTTTTGACGGTTCGATGTTGACTTTCTTTTGTCGAAGAGATAATTAATAGTTAAGAATAGGGAAAAAAAGAGAAAATGTATTTGAAAAAACTTTTTGAATGGAAAAGATTCCAGGTTTGACATCCTTTTCTAATATTGAGAGTACTTAGATGAAACTTAAATATCATTTTTATGTTTGATGCTAAAAATGTTTGAGAAAAATATATCCAAAATTGAATACATCGAAATAATGAAAGGACAAAAGGTCGAAAGGTCCATTCTTTTTCAAATAAGCAATTATTTATGTTTTATGAGAATAAGACTGCCTTCAAATAATGTTTAACTTGTGAATATTATATTCATTCAATCCTTTTCTTCTTTCTTGTTTGAATATTTTTAAACGATTTTTTTCCATTCTTTCAAACATGAAAAGGTCTATGAAAATGTTTATTGTAATTATGACATTACTTACATTAGATTTAAAAAAAGACGATTTCGATCTCTGTCCTTTCGACGCCATCCAAGATTTGCAAACATTGAAGAATTTGAAATTGTGAATCGAACTTCAGACAAAACGAACTTCTAATTATTGGGATACTACTGTTCACAACAATAAAGATTATTTATCTGAGTACAATGACCCTTTGAACGATCAAAAAGGAACTAAAATTGATTGTAAAATCATTTTTTTAAATAACTTCTCGGGCCTTCTTGACAGTAAAGGTTCTGCTTGACAGTTCATTCCAAGGGGACCATAGTTGATCCATGGAAAACATGTTGTCCTGTCAATTTATTTGTTTGCATTGAAATGAAAAAAGTGATCAGAAATGATTTTAAAATCGTGTTTTTTACCTTTGTACATAAAAATTTACATAGGGCTGTAGGACTTTATTGGGGTATCTAAAAATCGAATCTGGACTGTATTTCATAACAATAATCAAATCTTTTTAAACAAACTTACGTCCTGTCCCATCTCAATGTCTCTCTCTCTCTCCTCGAAAAAAAAACCAAACCAACCGGCAAACGAGCGCATAAACTCGTGAACCAGAACAGCCTTTCCCAGTCAGGAGAAATCAACGTCCGACGCCAAGTTAAACATGACAAAGTCTGGCCGTGGCCAGCGTTGCGGATCATTGAATTATGTCCCCCCACTCCACTGCGGAACTTTCGGTGCTCGTTTCGAGGTTCCAAAAAAAGGCCCTCTTAATCTCGACATCTGAGGCACTAAATTTTGCCTTAAAGAAGCTGCTCCATAATGCAACAGTTTACCCTAAATTTGTAAGGAAGAAAGGCCTCGAGTCCAAACTTGGTTGGGTTCGAAACTTTTCAACTTGATTAAATTTGACTTTCCGAGGAGGTTGGCCAATCGGCTTGTCTATTTGTTCAAGCGCGACTCTGTTTGGCGTGCACATGGGGCTAGGAAACGGGGTTTTGTACTCCATTTTTTTGGATCCTTTTTTGATCGCAAAAATGCCCGGAGCTATTTAGCTAACCATTGAAGCCAACTGCACTTGCAGACTGGCTAAATTGAGTAAACATTTGTTCAGCTTCTTTGGAAACGAAAAAAGCAAATTTGCAACTTTGAATTAAATTGAGAGAAGTTTTTTTTATCCAAACTTGCTTTGAATACTTTTTTTCAATTTATTTAAAAAAAAACACTATATTTCCAACCATCAATTTCCTGCTAATCTCCCATTTCACCTCATCGTGTGCAGCTCAAAAGTAAGTCGAAACCTTTCTCGAAAGTGTGCGCAAGCAAAATGCCAGCGGCCGAAAGTTTTCCCCCAATGTTGCCCGAAAACTTTTTTGTTCTGCAGAAATAGCTGCAACGTAACAGACTGAGGCTGCTGCCGTTCCCCATCAGTAAATTGAAATTACTGCACACATACACTCAGCGCACATACAAAATGGGGCGTGATATCACTTTACGTTACTCAACACTTAAGCTCGGGAAAGTTTTAACTCCCCCCAAAAGAAGTGTAACTTGGGCTGAACCCTCTCTTTTCCGCTAATAAAGTTTGCCCTTAAGGCCAGGAAGGATGAAGCTAGGATAAAATGTGGTCAAAGTTTATTTTTCGGACAAACTTTTTTCACTTTCTCTCCCTCTTTCGCTGTGACCTTAATTGCAGAGGTTAAGAGAGTTAGGATCGTTCTTTTTTGTGGTTTCCTGGACTTTAACATTTTTCACTTTAATTGAAAAATGAATGTGAGGAAAATGGGGGAGGAAACTTCAAATAAAAAAAGTGTTCATGACCTCTTAAAAATACCATTTTAATGAAATTCAAATCTTTAAAAAAATATTTAAGAGCGAGTTTTTCACCGATGTTAAACAGGTCGTATCGAGGTGCTTCGATTTGGATGAAACTTTCAGGGTTTGTTTGTCTATACATGAGATGAACTTATGCCAAATATGAGCCCTCTACGACTACGACAAAGGGAAGTGGGGTAAAACGGGCAATAAAGTTTGAGGTCCAAAAAACATGAAAAATGTTAAAATTGCTCGCATTTCCGTAAAACTTCATCAACTCCAACTCTCTTAGATGCATTCGAAAGGTATTTCAAAGCCCTTCAAAATGTGCTATAGACATCCAGGATTGGTTTGACTTTTTCTCATAGCTTTTGCAAATTACTGTTAAAAATGGGTTTTTTTAAAACCTTAATAACTTTTTGCAACAGCCTCCAACACCCATACTCCCATAGGTCAAAAGTTAGGGAATTTCATGGACTATAAGCCTACGGTATTAACTTTTTGGCCAACTGCAGTTTTTCTCATAGTTTTACGATTTTTCTAGAACAAACATTTTACAACGTTGGTTTATGCCCTGTAGGCCTCCATAGCGGCACTTTTTGGTCTCAATTTTGACATATTCGGAATCCTCAGAAAATTTTACATTAGATTGAGGTGTTGGAATTTTGAATTTGATTGGAAAAAATGCCATTTAGAATTTATTAAAATATTATTTAGCATTTTGTCTAATTAGGGGTAAAACAAGTTTTCGCCTACTTGATACAGCATTTGACGTATTGATCATAGGGTAAATAAGATCTATTTCCTTTTTCAAAAATGTTATATTTAATTATTTTTTAAATCAAAATTACAACTCCAATACTTCTAACTTACGTGAAATTGTCCGAGGATTCCGAATATGACAAAATTGAGACCAAAAAGTGCCGTCTTCTTGGCCTACAGGGCAAAAACTAACGTTGTAAAATGTTTGTTCTAGAAAAATCGTAAAACTATGAGAAAAACTGCGATTGGCCAAAAAGTTAATACCGTAGGCTTATAGTCCATGAAATTCCCTAACTTTTGACCTATGGGAGTTGGGTGTTGGAGGCTGTTGCAAAAAGTTATTAAGGTTTAAAAAAAATCAATTTTTAACAGTAATTTGCAAAAGCTATGAGAAAAAGTCAAACCAATCCTGGATGTCTATAGCACATTTTGAAGGGCTTCAAAAGACCTTTCGAATGCATCTAAGAGAGTTGGAATTGATGAAGTTTTACGGAAATGCGAGCAATTTTAAGATTTTTCATGTTTTCTGGACCTCAAACTTCAATGCCCGTTTTACCCCTTTTCCCTTTGTCGTAGAGGGCTCATATTTGGCATGAGTTCATCTCATGTATAGACAAACAAATGCTGAAAGTTTCATCCAAATCGGAGCACCTCGATACGACCTCTAGAACAAACCGAGCAGAAGAAGACACAATCTGCAAAAACTAACAAAATACCGTATTGTTCAAAATGACTTAAATTTTCATGATACATGGGATCAATCGGATCATTATTTTGTATGCATATGCACTTTAAAAGTTTTTTTTTTTTTTTTGTAAAATACTAAATTTTTTACAAAATACCTTTTTTGACGAAAGTACTCAAACTTTCATGATTTGCAATATGGAAATCAAAAGAAGCAAAATTTTGAATAAATTTTCACCTCGTACGATTTTTTTGTGAATTTCTCAAATTTCACTGAAATACTCGAAAATACTCTAATTTTCATTATTTGCAATGAGGCTATATAACGAAGTAAAATTTTGCATTTATTTTTTTTATTTAATTGAATATTTTTTTAACTTAATCTAATCTAATCTAATCTAATCTAATCTAATCTAATCTAATCTAATCTAATCTAATCTAATCTAATCTAATCTAATCTAATCTAATCTAATCTAATCTAATCTAATCTAATCTAATCTAATCTAATCTAATCTAATCTAATCTAATCTAATCTAATTTAATCTAATCTAATCTAATCTAATCTAATCTAATCTATTCTAATCTAATCTAATCTAATCTAATCTAATCTAATCTAATCTAATCTAATCTAATCTAATCTAATCTAATCTAATCTAATCTAATCTAATCTAATCTAATCTAATCTAATCTAATCTAATCTAATCTAATCTAATCTAATCAAATCTAATCTAATCTAATCTAATCTAATCTAATCTAATCTAATCTAATCTAATCTAATCTAATCTAATCTAATCTAATCTAATCTAATCTAATCTAATCTAATCTAATCTAATCTAATCTAATCTAATCTAATCTAATCTAATCTAATCTAATCTAATCTAATCTAATCTAATCTAATCTAATCTAATCTAATCTAATCTAATCTAATCTAATCTAATCTAATCTAATCTAATCTAATCTAATCTAATCTAATCTAATCTAATCTAATCTAATCTAATCTAATCTAATCTAATCTAATCTAATCTAATCTAATCTAATCTAATCTAATCTAATCTAATCTAATCTAATCTAATCTAATCTAATCTAATCTAATCTAATCTAATCTAATCTAATCTAATCTAATCTAATCTAATCTAATCTAATCTAATCTAATCTAATCTAATCTAATCTAATCTAATCTAATCTAATCTAATCTAATCTAATCTAATCTAATCTAATCTAATCTAATCTAATCTAATCTAATCTAATCTAATCTAATCTAATCTAATCTAATGTTTTGTAAATTTTACAATTCACATCTAAGTTACAATAAACTGCGTTAAATCAATTTTATTTAATTACAATTATTTTTCCAGAGTGTGTTTTTCTCAAGGTCATGTTTGATTTTTTAAGCGATTTTAACGATTGCCGGGGTGGATTGCATTTTTAATATAATATTATTGTATTCTCAAAATTTCAAAATTTTGCATTGCACAGATTAGTTTTCTTTTGTTTAAATGTAATAAAAAAATCATCTCCACACATGAACGTGAGATAATGGAGCCAAATCCCACAATGCATAACCTAATTTGCCACAAACAAAAGGGTTTAAATCGTGCATCCTGACCTACCAAGGTTGCACTGAATAAAACGTCCAAAACAAAGACCTTCACGTCAAGCCGAGGGGGAAACCGTCCGTTCCATAGAGTTTGTTGTTTACTGGTTTCAAAATGCTAACGCCTAGATCTCGTCCCCGAAAAACCGCCCCTCGTTCACAATCCCATTGTGGACCACCTTCAGGCTGTAAGCCTGAAAGGCCATAACTTTCTCGTTTCTCCGCCGAGGGGCTGAGACTGACCGTTGAAGGGCCAGGCTGGAGGACTGTGTCTACAAAGCGAAAACGACGTCGGCAAAGTAAGTCTCGCTCCGTAATGGAAAGGGCAGGCCAGTTTTGTCTCAATTTAACGTGCTTCTTTCTTTGCTGGCACATTTTTGGGACAAGTTGTTGCTTTAGGGTGGTACAGAGTTTTAAAAAATACAGTTTTAACCACTACCCAATAAAAAAGATGTTAGAATAAAAAAAATTATTTTAAACTCATAAAGATTAAAGCAAACTTTTCAGATCACAGAACCACCCTAACAGATGGTCAGTAAGCTTTCAACTTTGCTCGGCCCTCGCAAAACTCACGAGCGGCCGAGGCAGTTAACAAAGTTGTCGAGCTTTTCCTAGGATCTGTGGGCCTTTCCCAAATTGTGATTCTACCAACACAGCTGAGGCTAGACGAAGAAATAGAGGTTGAGAGGGGGGTAATGTGTCTTGTTTCTGGTCTGCCGAACCCGCCGAATTTTCGGGGTGGTCTATTGTCGTCATTATTTTCTTCTTCTTGCTCCTAATGGTGAAAACAAGGACGAATTTGGGGCGGGAATTTTTGAACTTTGAACACGAACGACAACAAAAGCATCAGTCGAGTTTTGTCGAGTTCACATCACACACGTACGCAGGGAGAAAGTTTGGGGAGGGAAAATCTCACAATTGTGTCTGTGTTACTTTTAGGGAATGGTAAAGATCAGTTTGGTCTATTTATCACTGAACCGCACACCACAATTCTGTACGTGTGCGAGTATGGGAAACAAACTTACAAAACCCAGAACACAATGAATTATTCAAACATTTGGCTGGGACAATGTGGAAAGTTGGCACTTTGCTTCTAAGCTATAGAGAAATTTACACCAGCGTTGAGGAATTCAACGGAATGCCCTGCTTTGACAATCTTATAGTCATTAGCAAAGAAAATTGGTTCAGAATAATAATCAATAAAATGAAAAAAGTAACTTAAATGTTAAAAATTAAGACGATTTGACAATTTTGAATTCATAAGTAGAACGTTTTTGGAAGCTATTAAAATTTCATCCATTTTAGTTAATTTAGTGATTAGTAATCAAGAAAACTTTGAAAACCTCGATTTTTCTCTGAGCGGGAAAGGGTAAAACACTTTTTTTTAATATTTGAGGATCTTTATGACTTCAGTATAGACTTGATCACAAATCGTTTTTATGAACTAAAAAAAATGCGATTGTTCCTCGAATATTGAGAAGGACAAATTTCAAGGAGTTTTTTTTTTTGTATTCAAAAAAATTTGTAAAAAAATAAAACTCAAATAAAAACCAGACATTTGGTATTCAATAGAACATTTTAGATATTCTATGGGAATGGTTAAGTCAAGGCACCAAAACAAGTAAATTTGTGAAGAAAGTCTAACATAAACATGAAAAATAGTGTCCAGGCATTTGTTTCAATGTAGGCCTGGCCGCTTTACGACAAATTATCACGACAACGACGAAATGTTAATGAATGACAAGATTAGATTAGATAGGATTAGATTAGATTAGATTAGATTAGATTAGATTAGATTAGATTAGAGTAGATTAGATTAGATTAGATTAGATTAGATTAGATTAGATTAGATTAGATTAGATTAGATTAGATTAGATTAGATTAGATTAGATTAGATTAGATTAGATTAGATTAGATTAGATTAGATTAGATTAGATTAGATTAGATTAGATTAGATTAGATTAGATTAGATTAGATTAGATTAGATTAGATTAGATTAGATTAGATTAGATTAGATTAGATTAGATTAGATAAGATTAGATTAGATTAGATTAGATTAGATTAGATTAGATTAGAATAGATTAGATTAGATTAGATTAGATTAGATTAGATTAGATTAGATTAGATTAGCTTAGAACTTCATTTTTCAAAATCTAGTGATATTTTAAAACATTCGAAAAAAAAATATTGCCTTGTGTTTTTCAATAATTTGCAGCCTATAATAGTGATGGTTTGGGAATTCAGTGTCAAAGGAACTTTTGAGTAAAATTAGTCGTCCGTTTTTCCGAAAAAAAACGTATTTTCATACGAAAAAAATGCAAAAACAATTTTTAAAATCTTTTGTTTTTTGTTACTCAACTTCAGCAAATTCTATTTCACAGGAAATTTAATTTACTTTACGTATCTGCAATAAGGTACCATACATAAACCAAGTTTTGGGAAATCTCCGACGTTTTCAAAAATTTCCAACTTAAGTTCTGCAATTTTAAATATTTTAACGACTGTGAAGTCGTAACCTTTTTATCTCTCCAGCTAGTCGAACAAAATTACCTTCCAAAATTTCATCGAGTACTGGTCCATGAAATCCCAACTTGATGAACTTCCCTCGTTTCCCCCTAGGAGAGAAAACAAATGAGAATTTGCAAACTTTCACTTAATTACAAACCATTCCTCCTCTTGTTGTTGTTCATCCGCCTCAGAATAAAGCAATTTTCCACGGATATTGATAATAAGCTTATTGAAGGTGGCGGCAACTTTGGAAAGCAACGAGTCCCCAAAATCTTCCCCCGTCATCAACGCCAGGGCTTTCTCATCGTGAACCTAGAAAAAAACGAAGATAAAATCTCATCATGCAAACAAGAAGCGCCATTCATCTCGTGATTTTGTCCGACTTTTCCTTCCAGATTTTCCCCGTAAAACAGGAGGTGGGTGAGCTTCATCTAAAAATAATTTCCATAACCTTTCCGGCGATGAAGATCATCAAAATTAACTGGCTGAAGGCGGAAGCGATTGTGGTGGAAATTTTGGGAAGGGAATCTTGGGAGAGGAAATCTGTCCGGAACCAACAAAACCCGACAACCCAGGCTTAGTCACCTTGTGGCTTGGTGGGGAAAGAGGAATGTATTCCTCAGGTGAGGTTGTGATGGGGGGGTTAGGAAAATCATGAATTCTATATTAAGCGACGATGATGATCCAGGGGGATGTGGGAGAATCTTTTTATAACAGCCTTTTGCTTTTTTCAAATTCTTTTTTAATCGAAGACAGAGTCAGAGTCAGGCTCAGAGTCAGGCTCAGAGTCAGGCTCAGAGTCAGGCTCAGAGTCAGGCTCAGAGTCAGGCTCAGAGTCAGGCTCAGAGTCAGGCTCAGAGTCAGGCTCAGAGTCAGAGTCAGAGTCAGAGTCAGAGTCAGAGTCAGAGTCAGAGTCAGAGTCAGAGTCAGTGTCAGAGTCAGAGTCAGAGTCAGAGTCAGAGTCAGAGTCAGTGTCAGTGTCAGTGTCAGAGTCAAAGTCAGAGTCAGAGTCAGAGTCAGAGTCAGAGTCAGAGTCAGTGTCAGTGTCAGAGTCAGAGTCAGAGTCAGAGTCAGAGTCAAAGTCAGAGTCAGAGTCAGAGTCAGTGTCAGTGTCAGAGTCAGAGACTTTTTTCTTTCGATCAGATTTTCGTTCCGGAAAAATCCTGCCTTTCTAAAATAACATTCCACTGAATTTCCCTCTTTGCTGGCATGTGTAGCATTGTAGGATTTTCCAAGGAATCCCCAATTTTCGAGCACCAGAACTTGGTGCATGTTTTCACATCTGTGAAAAGTCTGCACGTTTTGCCCTCTCATTCTCGTTTCAGTCTCAGTTTCTCTTCCGGTGGTCAAAATAATTTGGCATCTGTTACCAGGGTAGGGAGAATGTGCCAATTTGTTAACGACTTCTGTACTCAAAATGAGAACCGTACAATAACTTGCAACTTGACCCAATCACAATCGTGTGGGTGGAAACGATTCAACACTTGAAACAACATCCCCTTCCCCTTTCGACAAAAACATCGACTTACATACTAATGACCTTTCTCCGACCAGGGGTTGGTTTTGATTAAGCTGCAATTGACCGTCAAAGCAACTTCTTGGTTCCTCTCTTGGCCTTCCGAAAGCGAAAGGAAGCGAGGCCAATTTGTGGCCAGGGTAAACTGTGCTGGGACCGAATTCAATTAGGCATGCAATTGCTGCAGCGGAATAGGAAAGTTCAAACAACCATCTGACCATCTCCACTACCGATATACCAACTTTGGAAGGTTAATTTGAATGGCAATAGTTTTCCGCAGTGGGCGTCATTCGTTAGGGGGGGGGGGGAGGGTTTTGAGCAATGTTACCATTCGCAAGTGCAGGGTGGCAGTGGAAGGGGTAAAAAATTTGCAAACAATACCAGGTCGATTGAATTCGTTCGTTCGTTGAATGCATTTCAATTAAGTCATTGAAAATTATGTTATCCACAATTTAATCGATCGTCAATTTGATTGCTTGATTCAAAATATTTTGAAAGCTAGAAATTCTGTGAAAAAATATAAATAAAAAAACTTAAGACCGCTGCAAATATTTTTCAAAGTTTATGTCGCTCCCCCTTCAAAATTCAGGGGCAACCCGAGCAGACGGAAATAACTTGGGAAGGTCAGTTTTTGATATTGTGGAAGATCGAAATATGTTATTGGGATGATCTGATTAGTTGTTAAAATAACAAAAATCAATAACAAAGTTTTGTTCGAAGAATAACTTAAACTGTTATTATGTTGTTATTGCAATAACAAACCAATAACACAGAAGGAATCATGAAGGAATAACAAGATTTGTTATTTTGTGCGGAGAGGTGGAGCAGCATAATAACAAAAAATGTTATTGAACTGGTATGTCTCAATAACAAAAAAAGTTATTGTTTTGGTTTATTTGTAATTTGCAAATAAACCTGCAGTTGCCATAACTCCTCTTTACTAGTCAGGGCTGCAGAGTCGGGTACCTTCAAGCGACTTTGAATCCATACTTTGAAGACAACTCCGACTCTGGATGCAGGATATGACGTCAACGCCGACTTCAGCTCTCCAAAAATACCCGACTTCACAGATTCCGACTCCAAGTAAAAGTTGCTGAAAATTTGCTGAATCCGATGCAGTCTCCGAGGTCTCATTCCAGCTCGAACTTCAACGTCAGCTCCAACTTCCTGGCTCTGTGAAAATAATAACAGTTTTTGTTATTCACACTTCAAAAATTCTCAATAAATAAGTCAATTCCGTTAGGGAATATAACAAAATAAAAAAAAATGAACTTTCAAAAGTTAATTTTATCGGATTAATTTTAGCTTGAAACCCCATTTCATGGTGAAATAAATGACCCCGATGAAATTGGTTAAAATTATTTCATAGTTCAAGCCAATTTTAGTAAAATCTCCCCTTTCAAAATTTCAACTTTTCAGAATAATTTTAGCTTAAGGACCCCATTTCATGGCCAAAAGAATGACCCCGACGAAATTAGACAAAATTATCACAAAGATCTAAACATATTTAACAAAAGAAAAAATAATAACAGATTTTGTTATGGACACTTAGAAACTTTTCCATTTACTTTTCCAGAAACTTTTCCATGGAAAAGTTTCTAAGTGCCCATAACAGAATCTGTTATTATTATTATTACAATTGTGCGATTTATTGTAATTTTATTTCTAAGTCAGTATACCGAACGAATAACAAATTTTTTTATTAGGAGATTTTTTGAAATGTATAACATTTCCTCTTATAAGCGTGTTATTAAACATTTCCAATATAATATCACTTCAATACCAAATTTTGTTATTTTATCAGAAACTGTTATTATTTTTTCTTCTTGAAGTTGAACTTCAGGATAAAATAATAACACTTTTTGTTATTTTAGCAGGATTTGTTATTGAAATATTATTAATTTTGTTATTACCGTCTGTCCGGGGAAACAAAATCCTAAAAACTTCAAACTTTAATGAAAATTAAGTTCAAATCTACTGAAAACTATCTAAAACGCATTTTTCTGCATTGATAATCATATTTAAAAAAAATTGATTTTTTTTATGAAATTCCAATGTACAGCACCGCAAAAACTTTATTTTTGGCAAAAAAATCAATTTTCGTAAATACTTAGGTGTTTTGGAAACTAATGACAACAACAACTGGACAGGTGTTGACTTTGGTAACAGTCGAAGGACATAAACTTCTAAAAATATTTGCAACGGCCTAAGTCCTTTTTTTTAAAAAAGTTATGCTTTTCAAGATGTTTTGAATATGAAAAAGCAAAACATTTGAAAAGGTTTAAAATCATTTCATGCATATTGAGGCCGTTGCAAATATTTTTTGAAGTCGAGGGGAGGGGGGCAAAAAAATATACAAATTTAAATTACAAGCCTAGTT
The DNA here is from genome assembly GCF_015732765.1 of Culex quinquefasciatus. Classification (NCBI taxonomy): domain Eukaryota; kingdom Metazoa; phylum Arthropoda; class Insecta; order Diptera; family Culicidae; genus Culex; species Culex quinquefasciatus. The sequence goes on from NC_051861.1 coordinate 106,802,834, forward strand.
TTTAACATTTGGATGAAAACAGTGTTTAAAAATGCATTTTACAGGCGTGCAGTTGCTTTCCAATCATTAGTTTTGAAAATATCGAGGTATTGACGGATTTTTTTTTCGCAAAAAAAAACTTTTCGTGGTATTTAATGAAAATTTAAAATGTTTTCAAAGGAGTTCAAACATGCTAAATATGATTGTAAACGCGGGAAAATGCATTTTGACTGGTTTTTAGTTGATTAAACTTTAAATTTCATTAAATTTTTGAAGTTTTTCGAAAAAAAAAATTTTTGCCCCCTGATTATTCAGGCCAACTTTGAAGGTGTGGGGGCGACATAAACTTTGAAAAATATTTGCAACGGCCTAAGAAATTTTGTACGAAATTGATCTTTTTTTTTATTTTTGCCTTTTTTCATTCTCATGTTGATATCTCAGCAATTATTGGTTCGATTTCCAATGTTAAAATACACAGAAAAAAATAATGTAAATTTGGAAGCTGTAATTTTGGAAGGTTGAATATTACCTCTTTTATGATGTAATTTTACCTCAATTTAGACTGAAAAAGTGTCATTACACCAGAAAAGTGGTAAAATTACACATTTCCAGAGGTAAAATTACACCTTTTTCTGACATAAAAGATGTACCCCTTCCCAGATGTAATATTACCATGATTTTTTTTTTCTGTGTATGAAAAATTCGAAATTTAAAAAAAAAATAGCTGCGACTATTTCTAAAAAGTTACCAAAAAATGGCTATAACTTAAAAACACTTTTTCAAAATTTCACTTAAGTATTTTTTGATTGCATATCGAAAGATAAAGTTGAAAAATTTGTGCGACCAATACCCGGGCAGACGGTAATAACAAAATCCATGCCATTTCAATAACAAATACTGTTAAAATAACAAAAAATGTTATGGAATCTTCTTGAAAAAATCCATTTTTGCATAAGGGTTTAATAACAGTTTATGTTATCATAACAAAATTTGTAATTGGTCTGACATTGGTAGACAGCCAAAACAACTTTGCAATAACATTGTTTGTTATGGAAGAATACCTATTGATATTGATTCAAAAATCATAACTCGGTCAAAGATTTTCGGCCCGTTCTGGAAATTTCTTGAAAAATTGGCATTTGATGTTCCCTCAAAATATTTTTTTTCGACCGGGGGGGTGGGGGGTAAATTGGACTTTCTTAAGGGGGAATAAGAATGCAAAACAAATTCAATGTCTTTAACGTGTTTTCAAAAATTAAATCATTTTTCGATACTTTTTTAGTAATCATTCATGTTTTCATATGAATCAGAAAATTTTGATTTTGATTTCTATTATTACTTTTTATACTTTTTTTATTCCTGAAGATATAAGTATTAATTCTTTCTGCGTTCAGCTTTTTTTAAATCCCTACGTCTGTATTTTTTTTCAAACTAAACTTTTTCAATTATTTTTGATTGAATCAAACAAATTGAAAAGAACAAAAGCACCGTATTCTGGGGTGAATCGGGACCACCATCTGAATAGGGACAGCAGTTTTTAGAGCACTTAAAGCTAACCGGAACCAACCAGAAAAATCAAAATATTGTGATCCAACATGGTTAAAACAGCTGTCCCAATTCGTCTCATGAGTCCCAATTGACCCCAGTTTACGATAGTTCAGTTTATTTCGCAATCACAAATTCAAAACTGTTGTGTGATTCGTTTACTAATGATTTTAAAACATCAATCTTTAATTATTATTTATTGAATACAAAATTATGATATTTATTCAATTTTATCAAAAAATAGTTAAAAATGAGGGAGGTGGAATAAAGGTCTTTCATATAAGCCAAGGGGTAATGCAACGAAAAAGGTTGATAACCACTGCCTTAAAACATAAGAGCCATTCTCTGAGATTTCAGTCATTCGATTTTTTTTATTTTTTAATCGGGCTGAAACTTTTTTGGTGCCTTCGGTATGCCCAAAGAAGCCATTTTGCATCGTTAGTTTGTCCATATAATTTTCCATACAAATTTGACAGCTGTCCATACAAAAAAGATATAAGAAAATTCAAAAATCTGTATCTTTTGAAGGAATTTTTTGATCGATCTGGTGTCTTCGGCAAAGTTGTAGGTATGGATAAGGACTACACTGAAAAAAAATGATACACGGTAAAAAATGGTGATTTTTGATTTAAATTTTTGTCACTAAAACATGATTTGCAAAAAAAACACCATTTTTATTTCGATTTTTTTTTTAAAATTAGTGTTGATTCGAAAATTTATCACTCGGTCAAAGGTTTTTTTCACAACCTGGAAATTTCTGAAAAGTTGGCATTTTATGTTCCCTAAAACATATAAAAAAATAAAAAAATTAAAAATAGTGTTTTTTTGCAAATCAAGTTTTAGTGACAAAAAGTTAAATTAAAAATCTCAATTTTTTTTACCGTGTATCATTTTTTTTTTTCAGTGTAGTCCGTATCCATACCTACAACTTTGCCGAAGACACCAAATCGATCAAAAAATTCCTTCAAAAGATACAGATTTTTTAATTTTCATACATCACAGCTTAACAGCTGCGAAATTTGTATGGAAAATTATATGGACAAACTACAGCCCGATTAAAAAATACAAAAATTAAAATTCAAAAAAAAAGATCGATTTCGTAGATCGGGGTTCAAATCCCGGCAGGTGATCTTTTCCTTTCTGGATTCGATTGCTTAGTAAAGGGAAGGAAATGTATCGTCACAAACATGGACCTTATCACGACACTTTAGGTTTAAAATATATATAGAGAATTTTTTAAGCTTTCCAAAAATATTTCTCTTTTTCAAAAGTGGGCAACACAGCAAAAAAAGTTGAATTTTGGAATGTTAAAAATTTTGGTAGGTTGATAATTCCTTATTTTTTGAGTAATATTACATAAAAAATGTTTGAAAATGTGAACCTGATGAATAATCATCAATTCCTGATGTAATATTACACATTTTTTTCGACACAAAATTGTCATCACTCCCTGATGAATATTGCCATCATTTTTTTTGCTGTGAATGATAGGCACTAATTTAAAAAAAGATTAATAACAGCAACTATTAAAAAAAACTAGCCTAAAAATTGTTAAAACTTAAAAACGGTGCACTTTATCAAAATTTCAGTAATAGTAGTTTATGCAACAAGTTGCAAAAAGAGGATTTTTTCAGCACGAGTCGTACATTTATCCAACGAGGTTCACCGAGTTGGATAAAAACGAAGGGTGCTGAAAAAATCAAGTTTTGCAACGAGTTTCGTACAACATTTTTTGAAATTCCGAAAACACCCAGTGAGTGAAATTGTAGGTCAAATCTTCATGTATTTTGTCAATAAATCGTTTAAATCAAAAAAAAATATTGAAAAATGTTACTTTTCGAAACAAATGCTGAAAAGTTCAACTTTTCAGCATTTATTTTGAAAAGTGTTGCTATTCGATTCGGTTATTTTTGGTACAGAAAAGTAGGCTATTTCGTCGTTCAAGAATGACAGGAAAAGTAAGTAGTTTCACGACGGAATTCCAAAAAATACTATTATGGCACTCATTTGAGTGCTGAAAAGTTGAGTTGTATTACTTTTTTCGAACACATAAACAGCAAACTAAAGCAAAAATCGGATCATTTAAAAGAAATACAATTTGGCCTAAAGGTAACTATCAAATCTACAAACGAGCATTTATTTTGCTTCACTTCATTAACTCTTGCTTTCTGATGCTCTACAAAACATGCTTTGAACAAGACATTAGCCAAATCAAACACCCAACTCTTCTGGGCTTATTCGCCATCATCAAACTCGATTCGACTCGCTTTTTTCTGGAAAACAAAGACAAAGTTTCACCCCAACTCTCTGCGCCCGGCAAAGCTCCAGGTGTACATAACTTTTCTAATCCTTTCACAATCCTCTCCCCCTCCCCCTGCCCTGTTTAAAAGTAACCAAAAAAGCAACATCTCAATCGCTCTCTCTCTAGATTCAAAAGTTTCCTCCTGATGCCTGGAGGGAGCAGGGAGGGAGCAAAGCTGTTCGTGGTCTTCAAATCAGATCAATATCATATTCCTCTAATCCAACTTTCCTTGTTTTTTTTTTTTTTGGTGAATAAATCGGGGAGAATTTCTTGCTTCTTTTCCAGCGAAAATCAGAGATGATTTATTTTCAATTCTTCGTCGTCGTCCAGCTTTTTGGGGGTGGGGGGGGGGGGGGAGGTGAACGGTCGAAACCTACTTCAGACAGCTCTGGTTGAGTAGTGACTAAGTGGTGGAGAGAGGTGGTGACAGACAGGACAGATCGGGTCTGATAAGACTCACCAAAGTTGTCAACGGCCAAATTGATATTCCGAAATCGTTCAGAACGGGCCAGGGTTTGTTCTTGTCTTGTTGGGAGATCGATGATGGAACGATTGGAACTTTTGTTTGGGAAAAACTTGGGAAACTTTTGCGGCTTACCAGCTAATCTGGGGTGGTTAATCTGGGAACTGAAACGGAGCAATGATGGAATTTGAGCTGGGATGATTGGGTTTGAATCTTTTTGGGGAAATAGTTCTTAACGGAGATTGATAGTAGCAATGAAAATTCACACTTACGATTTATTTGTGAGTTATCTTCAAATTTTAAGTTTAATTCTTCTTTAGATTTTGAAAAAGATCATGTTTCAGAATTGTTTTACTTTCATGAATCATTTTGTAAAGCAAGAAAAATCTGCAGAAAAAATCCAAGGAACTCAAACAAATGTTTGCTGATGAGCACCACCATCAGCATCGCTTGAAGGGCTCACACACGGATAAGCTAGTGTGGTGTGCATTTTGTTCCACAGAAAACTATGAGCCTGATGAGTATTCCAGATTCAACCATGCAACCATAAATCCACCTCACCTGGATCATATGAATGAATGTGCTTGGTTCGTTCTGTCATTTCGCAGATTGAATACCTCCTCCAGCATCTCATTTGCTATAGCTGAAGAAATGGGAGGGAAGAAGAATCTAAAAAAAAAACTTTGCCACCGGGACAAACAAGCCGGAAATGAACCGTCTCGGAAATCCTTGGCATGACTTTGACGCTGCTGCTGGCTGCTTCTGGCAGGTTCCAACACTCTGCTGGCGTTAACTGCGATCTGTTTCGAGGAAGGTACCGTACGGTGGGGTAAAGGAATGGGAAGGTATTTGCAAGAAAACGTCCAAAGAAAAATATCAAATCAAAAAATTCGAAAAAAAATAAATTAGCAAATATTTTCACTATTTTTAAATTTTCATGCTTTGATTTAGAAGAAATTTAATGCATCCATTTCCTATGTCAAAAGAAGTCATTTTGTATCATTTTTTTCCTACTCAATTTTTTGGCCTTGTTTAAAGTACATTGAGAACAGATTTTCTGATTGATTTGGTGTTTCCACAAACCAATTGGGACTTTTCAGAAAAATTATTATATTTTTTTATGTTTAAGAGTCAGTTTTTCACCGATGAAACTTTCAGCGTTTGTTTGTCTATATATTAGATGAACTCATGCCAAATATGAGCCCTCTACGACAAAGGGAAGTGGGGGTAAAACGGGCATCGATGTTTGAGGTCCAAAAAACCTAAAAAATCTTAAAATTGCTCGCATTTCCGTAAAACTTCATCAATTGCAACTCTCTTAGTTGCATTCGAAAGGTCTTTTGAAGCACTTCCAAATGTGCCATAGACATCCAAAATCGGTTTGACTTTTTCTCATAGCTTTTTCAAATTACTGTTAAAAATGTTTTTTTTTTAAATCTTAATATCTTTTTACAACAGCCTCCAACACCCATACTCCCAAAGGACAAAAGATAAGTAATTTCATGGACTATAAGCCTACAGAATTAACTTTTTGGCCAATCGCAGTTTTTCTCATAGTTTTTCGATTTTTCTATAACAAACATTTTACAACGTTAGTTTTAGCCCTGTAGGCCAAAATAACGGCACTTTTAGGGCTCATTTTTTACATATCGACGTAGTCGTGCTATCTTTTCGCACCCGCCATTTCGACGTTCCGAGAAAAACGCGTTTTAATGTTTGACCTTGAATATACAAAAACGAGAGCACGCAATGTAAACAATAACAAACACGTTTTGTTTGGCTGACCATTCTGTGCATTGTCCCAAAGTTTGGTTGAAGTTGGTTGCTGGAGTCCCGAGTTATAATTACAAATGTTTACGGTAGTCTAGCTTGTACGTGCGACAAACGCATCCTGACTTTCCTGGCCTGAAATCCCTTTGGCCTTTTGTCGCACTTACATCAATTTTCATGGAGTGACAAGATAGCACGACAAGATTGAAACTACTTTCATATGTAAAGTGACAAAAATGCACGGAGTTTTTTCGGTTTTTGTTGAATATCTCAGAATTGAAATCGAATTTTGGGGATCTGTGAAGGTCAAAAGGTGAGGCATTGTGAGCTGCACAAAATGGCGTTCTTAACTCAATTTGGCCCAAAATGCACGTACGACAAGTTAGCACGATGGCGACGATATTCCGAATCCTCAAAAAATTTCACGTTAGTTAGAAGTATTACACTGAAAAAACCCAATTCTCGAAATCGTGAATTAAATTCACGAATGCGAGAACCACGAAGGAATATATTCACGTTTATGGTGCAAATGCACCATACTCATGAATAAATTCTTTCGTGGTTCTCACATTCGTGAACTTAATTCACGATTACGAGAATTGATTTTTTTCTGTGTAGAGTTGTAGAGTTGGCACATTTTGAAGTGCTTCAAAAGACCTTTCGAATGCAACTAAGAGCGTTGGAATTGATCAAGTTTTACGGAAATGCGAGCAATTTTAAGATATTTTAGGTTTTTGGACCTCAAACTTCGGAGCCCGTTTAACCCGGGGCGTCGGATCGAGGTGCTCTTTGTTGAGTTCGTATAAGATTCCGGAAAATCTGCAGATTGTATGGGAAAAGTTACATAACATCAAATTTTGATCACAGGAGGCTGAATAGGCAAAAAGCTTAAAACGTCAACAAACGAAAAAAAAGGCAGAACGAAGTTTGTCTGGGTAAGCTGTGTTTTTGGAAAATATCGAAAATGTGATCAGAAAAAAACTAATAGAGGAAATACACTCTTTCTAATCAAACATCTATCTTCGTCTTATGAAGAGTTTGATGCTCGATTAAAGCTCCAAAAATACTATTTAGGCTATAAACTTACCAGCAACAGCACCGCCTCAAGTAAGCACGCAAATTTATGCCATTTACTGGCCAAAAAATCATCGATTTCAAAGCGCTGCTTCCAACTACTGGCAACATGTTCTTTTCCACATAAGTTAGTCACTCACTTGAAAAATAATCCCGAAATAGGTAAATAATTAGCAACCCAAGTAGCATTTGACAACATGATAAATTTGACTAAGTCCAGTTTTTGTTTTGCTGTAGAAACATAAAAATGACATTTTAGCAATAATACGTTGCAATGTTGCAAACCTTTCGAATTGAAAACAACTTTGCAACAATCCATTTCGTTTTGTAATCGAAACATATTGAAAACTTATTGTTTCCATTGTTGCAACATGTGACTTAGCCCGATTTGTGTGCTAAGAATAATATTGAAATCAAAAATCCTTAGATACAGTTCAGCCCAACCATTCGCCCTTTCATCAATTCATCCGTGGCTTAGTGGTAGAGGCAAGGTGTGAAGATCTGAGGGTACCTGTTCAGAATCCCAACAGGTGCACTTCAGTTTTTTTGTTTAAAAAGTTTTTTTTTGTTTCGCTCAAATTAAACGACAACATAATGGCAACATTATGCAACACAACAAACTACTTTACCGACATATTTAGACAAACAAATTGTTTCTGGAACTTCGTCGTAACAAAGTTGAAACAAGCGGCTAAATGTTGCCAACACAACATTTTCGTGCGCTTTTTAGGGCACCACGAGTGTTCTAACTATGTTGTGATAGCACATTTTGGGTGTTACGAAATAGTTGCGTTTAAGGATCCGCAACAAAAAATGTTACTTGGGAAGCGCCATCAAAAAAACAAACGCGCCAATTCTTTTGACGTTTCAATTTTTACTACCCATTCCAATCGAAGGCTGAAGAAACTCAAGCGAGAAGCGACGGCAAATAAAGAACAAAGGGCGGTCACTAACACCACCAGCAGCGCCTGTTGGAGTGAGCCAGTGATGCCATGAATTTTTTTCTATAAATGCTCCTGTTCGTGAGTGTTAGCTTAAAATTTTATTAATTATGACAGCACTAAGCAGACCCAAAAGAGCGCTGGAAGAAAAAAAGAACTAAGCTGAAAATATGAAAATGGGCGTGGCCCAATGCACTCGACTGATTGGGATGCATTTTTGCTATATTTTTTTAATATGCTTGTAATATAAATAGCATAACTATTATTAAAAGTTAAAATAAACAGAAATGTTCACAAAAAGTTGATCTACTTCTTGGTGTACTTGGTTTTAGTAAATTTCAAGGAACACTCCAGATTATCCAGCATCATTCAAACACGACCGCTTATTAGGCTTAAAATGGGTATATTTCCCCTTATACTCATTTTTGATAGTGGAATCAAATTTGCAATCAAAAATCACTCAACAACTTTTTTGATAAAATGATTTTTTAATAAAACTATTTCAAAAATTGTATAAAAAACTATGAAGTTAGGATAACTATAAAGTTTTTGACCTTTTCAAAAGTTAACCTTGTTATTATAATTTTGAAATTATGTTTTATGTCACTGAAGTTTTCATTTTTATTATTGAAAATCATTCATTTATGTTTTTTTTTTTTTTCAATATTTCGGAGTAATTTTTGTTGCAGTACCATTTTTGTGAATCTTTTTTTTTTTTGTTTTCAGGTACCAAGTTGGCTCATATTTGGGGTGGAATCTCATCAAGTAAGTTTCATATACAGTGAAACAATCGTGGTGAAAATCATCGGAAGTGTAGAAAGAGGCAGAAAAATGTACAATATTACCTCACATATGAGCAGATCTCTCAGATTTTGGTCATTACATTTTTTTTTCTTTAATCCGACTGAAACTTTTCTGGTGCCTTCGGTTTGCCCAAAGAAGCCATTTTGCATCATTAGTTTGTCCATATAATTTTCCATACAAATTTGGCAGCTGGCCATACAAAAATGATGTATAAAAATTCAAAAATCTGTATCTTTTGAAGGAATTGTTTTGATCGATTTAGTGTCTTCGGCAGAGTTGTAGGTATGGATACGGACTACACTGGAAAAAATGATACACAGTAAAAAAAAATTGGTGATTTTTTATTTAACTTTTTGTTCCTTAAACTTAATTTGCAAAAAAAACACATTTTTTTATTTTTTTTTATTTTTTGATATGTTTAAGAGGACATCAAATGTCAACTTTTCAGAAATTTCCCGGTTCTGCAAAAAATCTTTGAGTGAGTTATGAATTTTTAAATCAATACTTACCAGATTTCCAGCTTTCTTTGTAATTACCCCAAAATCCAAGCTGGAAACCCCGATATGACTGATAGTAAATCTTTTCTTTGTATAATTTGTTATTAAATTGCAGCAACACATTGCCCGGATACAAATTTGAGCATAAAACAATGCAAAACATAGATTATTTATTTAATAAGGTGTTTATTACCCAATAGGCTCTAAAAAAATATTTTTTCAATCTACGCCACATCACACTATTACATTTTAATACATTTTAAAATCAATCACATTGTAGAGAACAGTTTTCTAAACAAGTTCCATAAAAAAGAATCAATTTTGGTTCAATATAAGCAGAGATTTGTCCAATTTTCTGAAATAAATAGTGTCTTTCTCCAAAATTTCTTGATTTAATTACCTTTCACATGATGGGCACTGTCTACTGAGTTTTGTAATGAATGCTATAGAATTATTTTCATGAATCTTGTCAAAACTTGTTATAATTTTTATATTTCAATAAAATATTATCTTCATAAAAAATATCTTAGTAGGCAGTGCCCATCATGTGGAAGGTAATCAAATTAAAAAATTAGGAGAAAGGCACTATTTATTTCAGGAAAAAGAACCAACCAACACTGATATTTTTTTATGGAACTTGCTCAGAAAACTGTTCTCTACAGTGTGATTGAGTTTAATATGTTTTAAAATATAATAGTGTGATGTGACAGAGGGTTGAAAAAATAGTTTTCGGAGCCTATTGGGCAATAAACAGCTTATTAAATAAATAAACAATGTTTTGCATTGTGTTATGCTCAAATTTGTATCCGGGCAATGTTTTTATATAATTTCATGACAAATTGTACAAAGAAAAGATTTACTTTCGGTCGTATCGGGTTTTCCAGCTTGGATTTTGGGGTAATTTCAAAGAAACCTAGAAATCTGGTAAGTTTGGTTCGATTTTTTTATTGGAGGTCAAATATTGGTCAAATATAGTTGGTTAGAGTCCCCAAGGCATATTCATTAGAAATTTGAGTGATACCAACAAGAATGCACCGATTTTCTGTGATTTTTTGAACAAATATCCCATTAAATCAAAAAATAATCTACATTAAAAAAATTGTTCTAAACCCCCCGACGAATTATTTCGGTATACACCGCAAAATTTCGGGAAAGAGCCCTTCTTTCACGGTGCCAAATATCAGACATACCGATTTTTTTATCATTGGTTTGTTCTAAAAAACACACCGTGACCAGCACCGGTTGCTGAATCTTCAGCAAATGATCTGTCAAACTGACTCAAGAATGTTGCTGATTTTTTTGCAAAACAAACTGTCATGTCTATTGCTGAAATTTGAGTTGTTTTTTATTATTCTGAAATTTCAGTCAATAATCTGTTAAAAAAAGGTTAGCAAAAATTTACATAAAAACTTGCTAATTGTTATGGATAAATAAAGTTCACTTGATACAATTTTGTAGGAAAGAACAGCTTTCAAGTTAAAGGCATTTCAAAATTTGTTTTCCTTTAAATTGGTGCCTCATCAAAAATATTTTAAAAGTTTTCAATGCATGTAATAAATATTCTCCACAATTTTCTTTTATTGTACATTCAGATCAATTTGTTTCTTAAAAAATACTTCTCTCTACTTCAGAAATGGAAAACACAGCATTTTTTTAGTTTACAGATTAGTTTAGTAAAAAAATTAGTTCAGTTAAGTCATTGGAAAATAATGCTTCTTGAATGTTCACCCAATTTTGTTGCTGTCATTTTAATGTGATACTAATTCAAACAATAAAAGTTCCAAATTCCCCTCACCTTACAATTTATCAACATCCAGTCGGAGCAACGGAGAAGTTATTGTTCGTCTGGAAATGTTCCGTGGCATGTTCATGTGTGTGTTTGCCAGTTGGTTCACACGCGATTTTCAGAATATTTTCCCTCTCTCTCTCTTTGGAGCTAGGTATCTCCCGTCCAACCATGACGAGAGATAACGGTTGTTTTCGCGCTCGAACTGGCTTAAAACTCATACGTGAAGCTCGTCGCGACGTTGATGGGAATCCTCGCCGCGCGCTGAAATTGTCTTTCCCCCAGGTTGATTACCAAAGTTTTTACTTTGTGCTTTCAGCAGGAAAGCAAATTGCACTAGAAAAGAAAAAATAATGGAAAAGCCATTTCGGCGACGAGGAACGGTGGAATGACTCAAGAATGTGTGATTGGTTTTTTGTGCTTTATATAGAGTTTGGTGATGTTATGATAGCACGATGGAAACTGAATTGATTTGATGTTATTAGTTTTGAATTATTTTTCTGATAAAAATTAAATTTAAAAAAATATCATCTTTTATTTTGCAAAGTTAAAATTGTTTTTTTTAAATAATAGATCTTTGTTCCATCTGTAATTCTTTGGATCAGATAATATGATATATGGATAAAGTTCCATTTTACGATGTTGTCTAACAAGCTGATACTAATGGCCGTGAGCGCTTAGTGAATGGCAAGCTTGCCCCTTCCTGTTTGCTTAAATCGTCGTTGTCGTGCTATCTTGTCGCAACGCCACTTTGTGCCACTCACAATGCCTCACCTTTTGACCTTCACAGATCTCCAAAAATCGATTTCTATCCTGAGATGTTCAATAAAAACCGAAAAAAAAGTTTCAACCTTTTCATGCTATCTTGACACACCCTGAAAATTGCTGTAAGTGCGACAACTGGCCAAAGGGATTTCAGGTCAGAACTCGTTTGACACAAGTACACCTATAAAAACATGTTTGTTATTGTTTATATTGCTTTCTCTATTTTTTGTTTATACAAGATCAAACATTGAAAGTGCGTTTTGTCAGAACGTCAAAAAGTGACGTGCGGCAAGATAGCACGGCAACGGCAAAATGAGAATCTCCAACACATGAAGCCCTCAAAATTGGCAACATCCGAAGAGCCGTAAACAAATAACCGCATCTTGAAGAGAGACCTTTCACTACTGAGCTGGTAGAATTAAACCACAGACAAGAAAGTGTGCCGTACAGCCTACATTCAGGCTCATTTTTTAAGAATAACTAGACACTAAGAGATGGCTTGAACGTCAGTTGTCTGTGACTAAACGTCGATAACCCACCGCCACCCAGGCTCAACCGGTCGTCAGAGTTGACAGTCCGTGAAAATTGGATAATTCAATAAAGTACTCAATTCCGCTTCGCTGGCAAAACGCGTCCATCTATATGTGTGTGTGTGTGCGCGCAGGATTGTAAGTGTGCTCGCCATATAGCAAGTGTGAATGTTTCTATCAACCGACACTGCCTGTGACATTCAGAACAATGGCGGCTGGCAGGGATGGTAAATTGTAGTGTGTGCGTGCGTGTATTACGTGTTAATACGCTCGTAATCTAGCCTCGAAGCCAACAACAATGGAATTGTGTTTCACGGTGGTGGTGGCGGAGGAAGGAGAAGGAAGAAGATTAGATTCAAGCCGTTGGGCAATTATTCGACGCTGTCAAGTGGGAAGTGGGCGCACTTGTGACTCGGCAAACTGCTGGCGAAGGCGATTTGCAGCCACTTATACACCCTTAGCCGCGCCCTGGTGGCTAATAGTGGAAGCAGTACTTAAGGTACCGATGAATCATTTAGAGAGTGATGGGAGCACTGGACAATTAACTGTATCGATTGTAAATATTAGCCTTTAATTGGATTTCTATCGTTGATGAGATAATTAAACAGCTTGAGTGGTTATGCAATTTGCATAAATATTTGGCATAACTTTAATTGGGTCCTAAAATTAACCTTAGATTACTGATATTATTATTTACAGCAATAAAGCTTATTTTTCTGAGTACAATGACCCTACTTCTACTTGACAGCTCGTTCCAAGGGGGCCATAGTTGATCCATCGAAATAATGTTGTCTTGTCAATTTTTTTTGCATTAAAATGAAAAAAAGTGATCAGAAATGGTTTTTTATCGTGTTTTTTTACCGTTACACATAAAAATTGACATAGGGCTTTAGTACCCAATTCGCGCTTAAAAGCTCAAAAATTCCGACAGATGGCGCAAAGCATCGAAGAATGACGATTCAAATTTTCGCTGTTCGGTTACATAGGAATGCAAACTTAAAATTGAATTTACAGCTCTAAGAACAACTTTTGAGAAAAAATTCAAGTAGTACGAGTGTAAACTTTTTGCCCTCTATAAATTAACGCAATAAAAAAAATTAAAAAAAAATATTTTTGAAAAAATAATATTGTTTAAAATGATAGAGCAACAAAAGTTAACAATGTATCAGCTCGAATTTTTGCTCAAAAGTTGTTTTGAACGCTGGAATTTAACAAAACAGAATTCGCATACATAACCTCAAAGGCCGGAAATTTCAATCGACATTCTTCGCTCTGTTCTGCTACTCAACACTAGGTGTCGCATGTCGTTTGGCTCTTGGACGGCAATTAACCAAACAGACTAGAAGGTTCATTTAAAAATTGATATCCTTTCTACGGCTAAAAACATGTATCTACTATATTTGCATGCAAAATACCTTATTAGAAGGATGTTTCTCGTGAGCATCTTCTTGAGTACCGATTCACAGGAAACATTGGCAGAAGCCTCTCATAAGCTGTTATTCTCAACAGATGCTTCATCGCTAGTATGAATGTTGTTTCAATGCATAGTGGAGGAGAGGAAAACATAACCCCCATTTACAAATAGTTGTTTGGAAAATGATTACATCCCTAGATTCTAAGTATCACCTGCAACAGAGCAAATACTTCGAAACCTGTCTGACATTCTGAATTCACTGTTCCGTAGTTTCATAGAAGCTGCTTGGGAGTTCAGAATTTGTGCGTTGGTATTCAATAATCTTATAAATTGAGTCCACTCCATAGCAGCTTGGGTGCGACGTCATTTCAATAATAATTATGTAATTTAAAGATCCTTCCGAAAAAAGTTCAACTGTTTTAAATTAAAACCCTAATATATTGTTGAAATTTTTGTTTATTAGTGATTCAAAGTTTTTTTTTTTAATTTTCCAGTGTTCAAGCACAAACATGACTTTTTTCTCACTGGTAAATTAGCTGATTTATAATCAGTAGTATGTGTTTTATTTTGTCTAGTTTTTCATTTTTTGCCGGAAAATTGTGTGTGTTTTCAAATTTCGATCGGTTAAAAGAGGTTTTTTTTTGTTTATGGGTGACGAAGAACTGCGACGAGAGTGTCATTCTGCAATGTCGCAGATAAATTCCCTGGCTGAAACAGAGAAGATTTTCGCAATAAAGACAGCTTCTGGATGGATACAACCACATCGACTCCATTAACAACTTCCATTCATAATTATGAAAACGTTACTTAATCCACCTTATAAGGTGGTTGATTCCTTCCTCACTTTCATGTTGTATTTTAGGTTGTATTTACAAATTAATTTAAGAGTTTTTTTTAATTATTAAATACTTTTTTATTTAATTTTACTTATTTTTGTTTCATTTAATTTTTTTTATAATTTTTGTTTTTACCAGAACATCAATTTTCAATTCTTATTTTACCAACTCTCCAAAATAAATGAAAAAGGGGGCTGTTATTGAATTTAAAAGTGCTGATATGCCAACATTAGGTGCACGATGGAATTACATGCTGTCCCCCTAGTCTTAGTAAACAATGTCTTATGAGTTGTATATTTCAGTAAAAAGTTCGTGTAAATCTTTGTCAAAATGATGTATTATTCAGCAACATAATTAATACAGACTTTTTCCAAAAGAGACGCAGACACTGTTAAAGCAATGTGGCAACCGGGCGATATGCATGCTGTGCGACTCTCGCGCGTAGGCAAAAAGACCCGGCCTTTGAGGTTATGCCCGCCCGTGTGGATCAATCGGACCGCGCACTGGACTCACTATCCAGAGGTCGACGGTTCGAATCCCGCGGCGGGCGCTCTAAAATTCTTTGTGTAAATATGGGTATTCGGCGCCGTTGTTCCGTGCCATACTTTCATACACTTAGGAGCCCAGGGCGGCGAAGTCCTTGTAGATAAAAGGAAGACACTAGTGGTTGGTATTAGCAATGGTAGCCGACAGCTATAAAGTCAACTTCGTTCTTTGAGGTTATGCAAAAATCACCCTTTTTTGCAGATAGAAAAAAACTTTTTCTTGGCATAACTTTAAAAGTACTTCACTAAACAGAATAAAATTTAATAGGGTCTTAGGGGACCCCAAAACGAACAGATTAAGGCGGATCCGGTCAAAATCGGTACAGCCAGTTTTGAGATAATCGTGTGGAAAAAAATCATGTCTACACACATCCCCACAGACATTTGATTCTGAGTCGATAGGTATACGTGAAGGTATATCTAGGAGGTGTATTTAAGAAGCGATTTTATAGCCTTGCCTCAGTGAGGTGAGGGAGGCAAAAATGACGATCTCGCCTTCAAATTTCTTGAAATTTCTTGCCTTCAATTCCAAATTCTTAAAATCCACACATTTTTTGTTCTTGCAAAAAAAAAAAACATTTTTCAATTATCGATAACAATACTCTCTACTTTTGGCGAACAGTAAATTGGTTCCACTTTGACAGTTCAAAATTGAGGCCGTTTTGCGAACCACTATTCAGCACCCAGCATAAAACGTAGAAAAAAAGCACGTTAAAAATATTTAATCTGATCAATGTTACCCCGGTTAACAGTACTCTAAAATAAAATTAAGTAATGCTTTTTCATAAAAAAGTGAAATTCCCCTACACAAATTTTATTTATTAAAAAAATAGCAGGCAGCATTTCAATTAACCCCCAACTGCCCAAATTTTGTTCGATTTTGTTTATTTTCCCCGTGTTCAGGAGGTCATTTTGAGCAACTTTTGTTCTACGAAAAACTTTAATTCTTCTTCATTTTTAGTATTTTAATTTGCATTTATCATGTCTAGTTAATGTTTGTTTTTGATAGTATTTGGCCCATTCTACCACCTCCTATCATTACATTTTGCCTATCTATTTTTTTCATGTTTTTACAGACACTTTTTTCAAATTTTTGCTTGTTTTTCATTTTTTCTGCAATAAAATGGCAACATTATCATTTGAATTGTAAAAAATGCGTAGAAGCATAGTCTGAGACTGTAGAAACATTACTGCATAGTTTATTTTTACTTTAAATATAGGAAATGTTAGTAAAAAAACAAGCCAAGGTTGACTCCTAAAAAACTACATTTTTAAAAACATTGGCAAAGTCACATAAAACAAGTAAATCTTCCAACCCATAAATTTTCAAAAAATTCAAGAGTTCTTCTTTCCAATGCTTTTTAAAGATCAAAAATTTGTTGAAAAATGTTTTTTTTGCGATTTTTTCAATCGAAGCCCGTCCAAAGGCGGGGTTGGGTTGTAAAAAAATCGCTTATTTAACTCGTTTTTTGTCACAAAAACACTGATTGGGCAAAATAACTATTTTTGGATATAGCGTTTTGGATATTGAGCTACAGCACAAGGTCAAAATTCGTTTGGCAGTGTTGCCAATGCTATATCTTTGATTCAGCTTGAAAATTGAAATAAAATTTGCAATGGCCCAAATACGTGACATTATTCACCCTATTAAAGTCATGGCCATGCTTGATCGTCCCTGAGAATGAGTTTTTTCGAAACAGATCAAACATTTTTTTTTGATCTGGGAAGGGGTGCATCTTTTATGTAAGAAAAAAATAGGAAGTTTACCTCTAAAATTTTGCAATTTTACAATTATTTTATTGTAATTTCACTTTTTCACTCAAAATTGAGGTAAAATCACATCATAAAAGAGGTTATATTCAACCTTCCAAATTTACACCATTTTCACTATGTAGTTTTAAGCAAATCTGTAAAAAATCGTCCAATTTCTTGAAAATACAGGCCAGACTCGATTATCCAAAGGCCTTGACAAAATTTTACTTCGGATAATCGAACTTCAGATAGTCGAATCACGAAAACAAAAAAATTTTCGTTGTCATATTTTTTATTGTTGAGCTTTAGTATGACCCCTGAAATACTCTAAAGTGATTTAGAATTTTTAATCCAATATGAAATATTAAAAAAAAATATTTAAAAGGCATTTAACCATTCAAATTTGACTAAAATGGGATCGCAGAACTCTTATTTGATGTTAAAAATAGGAAAATAAAAAAAAACAGGAAAAAAAATTTTGTTCGTGATTCGATTATCCCATACAAACCTTCGGATAATCGAACTTCAGATTGTCGAAACTTCGGATATTCGAAACTTCGGATAATCGATTCTGGACTGTACTGATTTTATGAATAAATTATTTAAAACAGTTTTTAAAATATTGTATTTTATTGAAAAAGGAGGTGTTACTCGATCGCAAGTTTCAGGCGGGGCCAGATAATGTCTTAAAATTTCAGCATAATCTGCTCTAGCGTAATCCAAGCATGATGCCGGTTGTACTCAATATTTTAGGAGAATAAATCAACATAAATTTTGTTAAAAAGCCATTTGTTTAGCTGCAATATTCTCATTTATGATACCCTAATAGCATAAAAATATTTTTTAGAGTGTAACTATTATTTTTGATTAATCCTAAGCTTTGCAGAAGTTACTTAATTGATCAGAAATTCTTTTATAAGATACAGATTGATCAATATTTATATAAAATTATTGTGGTTCTCATGAGATGGACCGTTTTTTTGCAGAATTTCATTTATAAGAAATTTAATAAAAATAAATGTCCATGTCAACCCAAAAATGAAGTAGTTATGAAATCCACAAACCCTCACTCAATGTCATTAGGCACCCCCTAAGGGCACAGCAGAGGAAACTTTTCATCTCAAACGAACCTCAAAAACCATACTAATCAGATCAGATCCCAATCAGTAGAGTAGAAAACGAACTAATCTCTAGCTTTCAAAAGACTCAAATTGGCAGTCTCCGGGGTAGAGAAGAAAGCAAACCGCCCCGCTTATCAGTACAGAGCCCATCAAAAAATCAGTTTCAAACTTTTGATGTGGTCGACTTTTTGGGTAATCCCTCTCCAAGGGGAAAACGGACATTGACGTCCTGCTGTTTTTGAGCCTAGTTGAGGGGTTCAAAAATAGCCACGTGACTTTGAACTCCTCTCCCCAATCGGTTGTAAAATTTTCCATCTGACTCTGACGGGCGACGCGAATTCCATCGCGCGGAAAGTGAGGTTAGTTGCGCTCCAAAAAAATTACCCAAAGTCATCCTTCAGCAGTGCAGCCGGCACTCGAAATTAATGTGTGTGTGTGAGTCCACCTAGTTGGGTAAAATGTTCGCCCCTCAAAATTCAAGAACACTCCGCTTACCAGTGGCGTACGGTGGCAAATAGGGTGGAGGGGGCCGTTTTTGACATTTCTTTTAAGCAACCTCAAATTTTTAAAAGAAGAATGAATTTAGATCAAAACACTTCAAATCGAGTAAATGTTCAAACTTGGTACTTTTACCCTAACTTTTAGAAGAGCAGTTCCTGCTAGGTTTAGGAAACGACGAAAAAACTGCTTCCTCTTGAAACAACTGTGCTGTGGGCACACCAGAACACCAGAGTACGGAACTACGACGACGAAACCATGTTGAAAAATGAAGCACGTGTAGGGTAAACTGTACGAGTTTTGGCACGACTTATGAGGAACGAAGGATCTATTCACTTTTTTAACGCTCAAGCTGTATTGAAAAGTATAAATTACCTTAATAAATCATCTTTTTTTTTCTTTTACACACTTATATAAGATTACCCTATATATTGTTGGCTAGCAGCAAGAGTGTTCTTTGCTCTCTCAACCATAATTGAGAGTAGAAGCGGGGTAGCTAAGGCAAAGCGAAACAACACTACTTATTATAGAGCTTTTGAAGTGCATTTCTCAATGCCACCGACAGGGGGCACGAGTGTGTGAGTGTGTGTGTCAGATGCCACATACAGCGCTCGAAAGTGGCTCCCCTAGTTGTGTTACATGATGGCCAGATCTGCTAATTTTCGAGATCTGTGCTTAAAAATCTGACAGATGCTGTAGGTTTAATTCGTGACAGAGTGTTTCTTTCTCTAACTAGCTAAATGTGTAAGGATTATTCCGAGTTCAGGTTCAGGTTCAGGTTCAGGTTCAGGTTCAGGTTCAGGTTCAGGTTCAGGTTCAGGTTCAGGTTCAGGTTCAGGTTCAGGTTCAGGTTCAGGTTCAGGTTCAGGTTCAGGTTCAGGTTCAGGTTCAGGTTCAGGTTCAGGTTCAGGTTCAGGTTCAGGTTCAGGTTCAGGTTCAGGTTCAGGTTCAGGTTCAGGTTCAGGTTCAGGTTCAGATCAGTTGGAAATTCAAAACTGAGTTCTCCATAGTTTTTTTTCATGATTCGGTTTTCCAAAATAAAATTTGACGATCAAAAATTAAGAGTGGACTGCTTTTTGATTTTAAAATGGTAAATTTTCAATGTGCTCAGTCTACCCAAACTTTAGATTAAGCTTGATTGATTCCCCACCCAGTATTGCTACGAAACCACTCTGTCTTACCTTTCCAAAGCTGCCCTTTCCGATGTTTCTCAGGATTTGGAAGTGATCGAAATTCACTGAAAATAAACAAGAGAAAGGCACACGTCAATCAGTTTATTTAAGCAAGAATCCCTTCGCCAACTCAGCTACAAGAGCGCCCAAAAATGATGCTATTTCTCGGTATTCTCAACCAGATAAATGCCTAAATTAACGAAAACATCCCAAATGCAAATGCAAAATGAAACGAACCCCTCATGAAATACCTCTTCTTCGAAAACTCCCCAAATCAACGCCGCCAAATTTGCCTTTTTTCCAAATGACGTGAATGGCATTGAAAATCACTCCCCAGTTCTGTTGGAAGCCGGCCGTGAGATTCCTTTCGTCCAGGAAAGAAGACAAAATCCTGATGATGAAGTCCATTTCCCCCGGCGGCATCATCATCGTCGTTTTTGGGACGGATTTTCCCATCATCCAACAACGGGCCCCGGGATATGCGGAAAACAGCGAGTTGTTGACACAACCAACGAAACGAGATTTTCGGGTTCAAGATTTTCTCTGGTTGAGGAAATTTTTGGGATCGTCTTTTGGTACGCAGCACGGATTGGGGGGTAAAGTGGCAGTTTTGGGTCATTTGAAGAATTTGAACCCCAAAAAAAACATCAAATCAAAAGGCTAAAAACCAATTTCCAAAAATTTTGACAACTCCCAAATCACCCCAAAGCCTGTCAGTTCCAACCCGGACCACCTCAACAAACGCATTCCCAAAAATCCCCGGCAGTCCAAAAATCCCGGCTCAAGTGCGGGTTACGAGTGAACGAAACCGATCCGTACCGACCAAAATTAGGGTGAAGGAAAAGGGGGACTGATACGATCCGCCCCCCAATCGGCCGGGGTACAGAAGGGCCCCATTATGGTGGTAAATTTATGATTGGAGCCAATAAAAGAGGCGCTTGAGGGGGTTCGAAAGATGGAAAAAACGAAGAAGAAATTCGTTCAACTTTGAAGTGGGTTGAATGGAGCGGAAGCGTTTGCATACCGATTCGGATCTAATTTGGGGGAAGATAGTTTGATCAGGGTGGAGGCGCAGCAAGTTTGCACAGGACCGTAACTAGAGGTTGGATCTTGGTAAATATTGTTTTGAGACTAGAAAATAAAACGCAGTATTTCTGGTCCTTCAACCACAGTCTTATTAAGAGTGAGAAGATCAGATAATTCTACAAAAAAGTGTCCTCGAATGTCCAGGTCTAAAAATATTTGTTTCGAAAGGTTCAAATAAATTACCTGATTACAAATACACCGGGAAGGAAGAAAAACAAAAAAAAAATGATTTATTAGTTTTACCATAATTCTTTTTTAACGTAACACAAAATTTTGGATTTTTTACTCCCCTCCCGTAATTTTCTCCCACCCTCAATGTAACGCGTAACAAAAGGTCCTTTTTTAAAATTTATATGATTGATTGATATTAAAATTAAAAAGGCCCGATTTTCAATTTTAAAATATGGAACGTTCGTGATATTTTCCATTTTTTTTTTAAAGCAGTATTTTCATTTTTTTTTTAAACATGACTAACATTTAAAAAAAGCCAAACATTCAATATTGCGCCCTTTTGAAATAAAAGTCTTGATTTAAATAAAAATATTGATTTTGGAAAAATCGGAAAATTTCACGAATGTTTTATATTTTAAAATTGAAAATCGGACCATTAAATGCTGCGATAAAGACATTAGAAAATTGTGGGTTGTTTGGGTGAGACTTGGATAACATCAATTTTCCTGATTTGAAATCTTTGCATGGCAATATCTCAGCAACTAAAGGTCGTATCAACAAAGTTCAACAAAGAAAAAATAGAGAATTTTCTCAGCTTCTCAAAAATATTTTTTTTCCAGAAGTGACTTTGACTCCGACTTTCAAAACTCCGACTATTTTCAAAAAAGTTACCTAAAAATAACTTGAATAACTTGAAAACAATGCACTATATCAAAAAGTACTTTTTAATTGTCAATTAGATTTTGCATCTTAAAATGAAGTTGAAAATTTTTAGCGACCAATATTTCGATTTTTGAAAAAATGGGTATTGATATAAAAATTCATAACTCGGTCAAAGAATTTTTACACATTCTGGAGATTTCTGAAAAAAAAATCATCTGTAAAAATGTTTTTTTTTTTTTTCACTAAAAAAATTGTACCGTGTATCATTATTATTTCAGTGTAGTCCTTATCCATACCTACAACCTTGCCGAAGACATCAAATCGATCAAAAAATTCCTTCAAAAGAATCAGATTTTTTAATTTTCAAAAATCATTTTTGTATGGACAGTTGCCAAATTTGTATGGAAAACTTAATGGACAAACTAATGATGCAATATGGTTTCTTTGCATAACGAAAACAACAAAAAAGATTCAGCCGGATTAAAAAATACAAAAATTAAAAGAAAAAGATCGATTTCGTTGAGTATTGCTCAACTGCGTTACGTAATTAAAGAACGCCCCCTTAAAGGTCCCCATTTCATAATGCCAATATTTCAGCAACTAATGGTCCAATTTTCAATGGGAAAGAAATGAATAATTTGTTAAATTTTCTGATCTCTTATTTTGAAAATTTCAAAACCAAGACTAACATTTCAAAAGGGCGTAATATTAACTTGTTGCTGATTTGTGCGAAAATTCTAAAAATGGTTCAGCACTTTTATGGGAGATCATTTTTGTCACCACCCTTCGGACCCTTGGAGGACTTCAACACACGAGTTTCACCCTTCACTTGCCTTCCTCACCTTACTAAGGAAATCACTCGAAAAACGAATTTCTTAATTTGACCTCCTAGACCCACCTTCATGTATACATATCGACATATCGAAAAAAATGTACTGAGTTATCTCGGCACTGGCTGACCCGATTTGGACCGTTTTGGTCTCATTTGATCCGTCTTGGGGTCCCATAAGTTGCTATTGAAAATGATAAAGTTTAGTTAAGTACTTCAAAAGTTGTGCTAAAAAACGATTTTAACAAAAGTCCGGAAGATTGTAAAAAGAGACCCTTCTTTTGTAAGAAACCTCGTCATGTTATGCATTTTTAGAAAGGCATTCGAAAGACCTTTTCAACGAGTTCAGAAGATTGAAGATTTGACAACCCTATCAAAAGTTATAAGCACTTAAGTGTTTTTTATGAACTTTTTAGGATCTCAGATATTGCCTAGCATTACACTCAAAATGTGAGGAAGGCACCAACCACCCCATGGTGGGTTAAGTAACGTTTTGCCTTCCTCACGTCAATGAGGAAAGGCCTTAAAATCACTCGAAAAATGAACTACTTTATTTGACCTCGTAGACCCACCTTCACGTATACCTATCGACTCAGAATCAACTTCTGAACAAATGTCTGTGCGTGTGTCTGGATGTGAGTCCTTGCACCGAAAAATATACACTCGATTATCTCCGGACTGGCTGAACCGATTTGGACCGTTTTAGTCTCATTCGATCCGTCTTGGGGTCTCACAAGACCCTAGTTAATATTATGAAGTTTAGAAAAGTACTTCAAAAGATATGCTAAAAACTAACTTAATCCACCTATGTGGTTGATGCCTTCCTCACTTTTTACCAACAATGGGTAATATGAGTGGTTTGGACACATATTTCAGCTATTTTTTTAGGTCCAGAAAAATAAGTACACAGATATAACTTAAGTTGTCATAACTCGAGACAGGGTTGCCAGATTTTTAATGTTGTGGACTCGTTGGAAAGGACTCTCGATTATCTAGCCAACGATGGGTCGGATGATGGATCTGGACATCGTTTACATGCATTTAAGTGAGATCCGGCTTCAAAAAAGTACATAAATATCACTTAAGTGGTCATAACTCGAGACAGGGATGCCAGATTTTCAATTATGTAGACTCGTTAGAAAGGTCTCTTGATTACCTAATCAATGATTGGTCGGATGGTGGTTCCGGACATCGTTTACATACATTTAAGTGAGATCCGGCTTCAAAAAAGTACATAAATATCACTTAAGTGGTCATAACTCGAGACAGGGTTGCCAGATCTTCAATGTTGTGGATTCGTTGGAAAGGTCTCTTGATTACCTAACCAATGATGGGTTGGATGATGGATCCGGACATCGTTTACATACATTTAAGTGAGATCCGGCTTCAAAAAAGTACATAAATACCACTTAAGTGGTCATAACTCGAGACAGGATTGCCAGATCTTCGATGTTGTGGACTCATTGGAAAGGTCTCTTGATTACCTAACCAACGATGGGTCGGATGATGGTTCCGGACATCGTTTACATACATTTAAGTAAGATCCGGCTTCAAAAAAGTACATAAATATCACTTAAGTGGTCATAACTCGAGACAGGGTTGCCAGATCTTCGATGTTGTGGACTCGTTGGAAAGGTCTCTTGATTACCTAACCAATGATGGGTTGGATGATGGATCCGGACATCGTTAACATACATTTAAGTGAGATCCGGCTTCAAAAAAGTACATAAATATCACTTAAGTGGTCATAACTCGATACAGGGTTGCCAGATTTTCAATTATGTGGACTCGTTGAAAAGGTCTCTTGATTACCTAACCAACGATGGGTCGGATGATGGTTCCGGACATCTTTTACATACATTTAAGTGAGATCCGGCTTCAAAAAAGTACATAAATATCACTTAAGTGGTCATAACTCGAGACAGGGTTGCCAGATCTTCAATTATGTGGACTCGTTGGAAAGGTCTCTTGATTACCTAACCAATGATGGGTCGGATTATGGATCCGGACATCGTTTACATACATTTAAGTGAGATCCGGCTTAAAAAAAGTACATAAATACCACTTAAGTGGTCATAACTCGAGACAGGGTTGCCAGATCTTCGATGTTGTGGACTCGTTGGAAAGGTCTCTTGATTACCTAACCAATGATGGGTTGGATTATGGATTCGGACATCGTTAACATACATTTAAGTAAGATCCGGCTTCAAAAAAGTACATAAATATCACTTAAGTGGTCATAACTCGAGACAGGGTTGCCAGATCTTCGATGTTGTGGACTTGTTTGAAAGGTCTTTTGATTACCTAACCAACGATGGGTTGGATGATGGAACCGGACATCGTGTACATGCATATAATTGAGATCCGGATAATTGTGAAAACACATTTTTATACATAACTTTTGAACTACTTATCGAAACTTCAAACAATTCAATAGCGATGTATGGGACCCTAAACCAAGTTGAATGCAACTGGTTTGACCAAAATCGGTTCAGCCAGTGCTGAGAAAACTTGGCAAGATTTTTGAACACATACATACATACACACACACACACATACACACACACACACACAGACATTTCGATTCTCACAGTTCAGTTTTCGATTCTGAGTCGATATGTATACATGAAGGTGGGTCTTCGAGCTTTTAATAAAAAGTTCATTTTTAGAGCAGGATTATAGCCTTACCTCAGTGAGGAAGGCAAAAAATGATTTTACCTAACTTTGGAAGATTGTAAAAAGGGTGGTTTTTGTAAGAAAACCCGTCATGCTATATATTATTAAAAAGGTATTTGAAAGACCTTTCCAACGCGTTAAAAAGATTGAAGATCTGACAACCCCATCAAAAGTTATGAGCACTTAAGTGTTATTTATTGACTTTTTTGAAGCCGGATCTCAAATATTTTGATGAAAAAGTTGTCCGGATCTATCATGCGACCCATCGTTGGATAGGTAATCAAAAGACCTTTCCAACAAGCCCAAAAGATTGAAGATTTGTTAACCCTATCAAAAGTTATGAGTACTTTAGTGTTTTTGATACACATTTTTGAGGCCGGATCTCAGATAATTTGATAAAAAAAATAAGTGTTATTTATACACTTTTTTGAGGACGTGTATTGTCTTTACTTTATGAATGTGAGGAAGGCACCAACCACCTAAAGGTGGATTAAGTAATGTTTTTAGATTAAAATCGTTATTTTTTAGAGGCTTTATCTGGAAAACGGTTCCTTCTGTGAAGTTACTTCCGATTACAATTTTGATTTTTAATTTTAAAAACTGTTTTCAAATCAAATTTTGGAGTAAAAATGTAGGCCAAATAAAAAAAATTAAATCCATTGCCGGAATTCGGGAAAAATTGCATTTTTGGATATAACTAAGTAGTACAAATTCCTTGGCTTGAAGTGATCAAAGCGATTCAAGCCTAATTTATTTCAATTAATTTTAGCTTTTGAAGGGCAAAAAGGGAGCATTCTTTAATTACGTAACGCACCTAGGGGGGGGGGGGGTGTCGACAGCTGTCTTGCTCCATATGAAAACATATTTTTTGGATGGAAAGTTACGAGGGGTTCCTAAATTCCCAAATATTGTGTTACGTAATAAAAGAACGCTCCCAAAGATAATCATTAAAAACAATATATTACTCAAGCTTACCTTTGTGATCATATTCAAAAAGGCCGTATTAAGTAAACAATTCACCAAACTTTATCAACAGTGTAGTAAATGAGTGAAAGAAAAACTATCTTTTCTTCACTCCTTTTCTATTCATCGTTCATCCTTTTTCGCCGAAGATTCTTTTGTTTTCCCCAAAAAAATAACGTCCCGTTAAAATGCGTTGGCATTTGACTTTTTTTTTTTTTTGTAACTGCTTTTGTGGGATGATTATGATTGTGGGAATGAGTATGACAAAGTATGACAATTTTACAAGACTGTTTATGATATTCAATTGGGACTTGTGGGGCCGTTCTGCTAGGGTCGAGATATCGAATGTAATTTGCTACCCGAGCAGACGGAAATAACTAGGGAATAACATTTTTTGATATTTGAAAATATTAGGCCAATAACATTTTATGTTATTTATAACAAGATTTGTTATTCGTCGTTATGATTTTTTTGTTATTGGATTGTTATTGTAATACCAGACTAATAACATTTTTAGTTATTCTGCGAACAAATCTTTGTTATTTTAACAACTAATCCGAACATCCCAATAACAGTTGGTGGTATTCTTCCATAACAAAAAATGTTATTCCCCAGTTGTTTTGGCTTTCAACTAATATCAGACCAATAACAAATTTTGTTATGATAACAAAAACTGTTATTAAAATCTTATGCGAAAATAGAGTTTTCAAGAAGATTCCATAACACTTTTTGTTATTTTAACAGTAATTGTTATTGAAATGGCATGAATTTTGTTATTACCGTCTGTCCGGGTAGGAGGCTTTGTTTTGAAGTTTAACTTCAAGTGAACTTATTGCCTTTCCTCAGTGCCAGTATATTGATAAATTTCAAAAAAAAAATCTTCAGTATTTATTAAAAATTGCTAAATTAGTTAAAAATATAACACAAGTTTAAACAAATTTAAACCAAAGCTTCCCATTGATTACAAAATGAACCAAACAGCCACGCAGTGGCTTTCGCGGAAAACCCCAAACCGTCCTTCCCACAACTGCTGCTGCTGCTGCTCATCAATGTCAGTCCAGTCAAATGAATTGATTTGAAGTGGCTTCCGGCGTCACACATACACAGATGTACACCGCATCCCCGCGAGGGGTTTTCCGAGGGACCGTCCATTCATCATTTGGCTCTAAATTTTCCGAATGTCAATGTGGGCGGCCAGAAGCATGTGTGGTTTTACCCAACTCAGCTTTCGTTCAGCTGTGTTGACCCTCTAGCCTAGAGAAGGGTCCCCTCCCAACTGAACCCATCATTCCGACGAAAAATATGCAATATGAGGGACTATTTTCAATAAACGTTGGCCATTCGATACGAATGAACCCTCTTCAACTTTTATTACAATTGCTTATTAATATTTGCCGATGAGTGGAGTGGAGCCCAGGAGGCTGTTCCGGGAACGTTCGTATTTATTGCCGTCTCGTTTCCAACTAAACAAGTCCACGGGGGGAGTGAGGAGGGTTTTGTGGGAATGCTGAGCTGAGCTCAACATATTGATACACTCGTCGGACCCTTTTTTTATCGGATGGTGCATTGATGACCTCGATGATCCTCCGGGATGTTCGAAAATGGTAGTGGGATTGTTGCTTTTTTTTGGTTAGGGGAAGAGGACGAGGAAGCATATTGAGTAGATTAACCATCAACAGTTTAGTATAGATGGAATAAAATCATTCAAATTTCAATATGTTGCGGGAAGACTGTTGAGTAGAGTTGAAGTTTATCCGTTTTCATGATGCTGATCTGGTGGAAAATTTACGATTGGAAGGGATTTTCGGTCAAGTGGTCTGTTCGAGACGGGAGTAGAAGAACCGTTCAAAATCAACAGCAATATGAAGCACTTTTGATGGGATTGTGGATTTTGAGCAGAAATGAGAATTGACAGGATAGAAAAGATATTTATGAATCAATTTTAATTATTTCATGTCACTGATTAGTTTTAATCTTATTTAAGTGGGAAGTGGGTTTAAACAGGCATTTAGGTCTAAAATCACTATGAATACAAAGATACGAGTTGTTCCTTTTAGTTCCGCTATATATTTTTAATATCTTGACAGATACGTATTTCGTCTACTACTTGCAGTAGTCATCGCACAACAACAAATTGCTCGCATTTTCGTGAAACTTGATGAATACTAATTCTCATTATTGCATTTGAGAGTTTTTTTGAGGCACGTAAAAACGTGGCACAATGGTCCAGGATTTTTTCGTTTTTTGCTTAAATCAGTGGTAAGAATAAATATATTTAATATTTTTTTGCAAAAGCCTCACTCCCTCAGGTTATTAGTTAACAAAATTCTTACACCGGCATCGTCATCAGGGACGAATCGAGACACATGGGGAGTACTGAGACATTTGTTTTAATCAAATTCTTGCATAATATTTTGATATTTTTGATTGATTTTGATTGAACAGATACAGATCAACAAAACTAGTGTATTGATTTCCTGATTTGAAGCTACAAAAATTGCCGTCCCTATTCAGACTGAAGTTCCGAGACGACACTTTTTGGTCTAAATTTTGACATAATTTGAATTTTCGGGAAATTCCACACTGAAAAAAAAACCAATTCTCGAAATCGTGAATTAAATTCACGAATGCGAGAACCACGAAGGAATATATTCACGTTTATAGTGCAAATGCACCATACTCATGAATACATTCATTCGTGGTTCTCACATTCGTAAACTTAATTCGCGATTACGAGAATGGATTTTTTTCTGTGCACGTATGTTTAATTTTTAAATTTCGCGTAAGTTAATTAAGAATTTTTGGGAAATTCCACGTAAATTTAATCTATTGAAGTTGTGGAAAAATGATTATTTCCGTTAACCGAGGAATTACCAGCAAAAAAAAATTAAACATAGGTGACTGAACAAATGAAATGAGTAAATGTAAGAACAAGATTGTCCGTCAGGCGTTTCTATTTGTTTCGTCGTCCGTGTCTGTCGCGGGTGACCATGAACGGCCATGATCGATGACGACCAACTTTTTCAAAACTTTTTTTCGTAAAATCGCGATAACTCGTGATGTGCAAACCCCTTATGTCTGTATATCAAAATTTTTGTAATTGTCTGCTCTACAACTTTGTAGAACATTGTTACACTCTAAAAAATAACCCTGCAAAGTTAGAAAAAACACGAAATTTTAAAATGAAAAATTATGTTCTAAATCAAAAATGACCCTTCTGGGTCAATGTTGATTCGAAAAGAACACTAAATTTCCCATAAAATGACATGTTCCAAAAAATTTTATAGTCGAGTAACGGAAAATGGAAGAAATTT
Organism: Culex quinquefasciatus; assembly: GCF_015732765.1. Lineage (NCBI taxonomy): Eukaryota > Metazoa > Arthropoda > Insecta > Diptera > Culicidae > Culex > Culex quinquefasciatus. The sequence goes on from NC_051861.1 coordinate 106,832,330, forward strand.
TAAAACTTTTTTAGAAATTTTTTCGATGAAAAATACGTTTTTTCGGAATTCTGAGTACGCCATCAAATCGGGCGTCTAATTTTACATAAAAGTCCCTATGACACCAAATTTCTATCTGATCACCGTTTCAGGCTGCAAATTATTGAAAAACACCTCTTTTTTCGCATGTTCAAATATGGAAGGGGTCGTACCACCCCTTCGTCACGAGATATCAAAAAACGGACCTCGGAATCGTGATCAGGGACAAAAGTGACCCCTTAGGACAAAGTTTCACGCAAATCGAAAAGGGGTCGGGGCAACTTTTCCCGATTTAGTGTGAGCTGGTAGAGAATTACCCCCATATAATTTAAAGGAATTTTTGGATCGATTTGGTGTCTTCGGCAAAGTTGTAGGTATAAATAAGGACTATACTGAAAAAAGATACAAATTTGGTGATTACTGATTTTAATTTTTGTCACTAAAACTTGCTTTGCAAAAAAACACTATTTTTACTTATTTTTTTCATTTTCTGATATGTTTTAAGGGACATCAAATGTCAAATTTTCAGTAATTTCCAGAACGGGCAAAACAGAATTGAATAATGCCATCAGTAGTGCGGTGCTTGTGGGACGCGCAGTCCTGTTTTTTCGTGTTATTTTCCGTCTCTTTTGTGTCGCTGTTCGAGTGCATGGGGTGATTGGTCATTATAATTAAACAATGGCATCAGTAGTGCGGTGCTTGTGGGACGTGCAGTCCTGTTTTTTCGTGTTATTTTCCGTCTCTTTTGTGTCGCTGTTCGAGTGCAGAGTGCATAATTGGCGAAGAGAGCGCGTGGTCGTAAAAAATATGCGGAGTGAAAAGTGATTTCTTTTGTGATTTTCAAAGCCCTTCCTATATCATCGTTGATCAGAAGGCACGGCGTCGGGTGGATTGTGTTTAAATTTTTCGAATAAGGTTAAATTTTTTTTGCGGTGAAAAAGCCAATTCTATATAATGAACGAAAGACGCACTGACAATTTGGATCGTTGAGTTAATAGTGGAGCAAAATAACTGTGTGTGAGTGATTTTGTGTGTTAACCAGAAAGACCTTCCCATAGCATCGTTGCTCGGAAGGCTCGCCGACGGATCTGTTATGAAAGTCCTCCCCATAGCGTCGTAGCTCGGGAGGCATCGAAAAGCCAATACCTTATCCCACTAACCCAAAAAAAACATTAATCACGTGATGCTTGAAGGAGATGCTGTGGATTCAACGGTCTCAAGCGGTATCAACAAGTATATAGCGAAAAACTATGTGCTTGATGAGTCTGCAACTTCAACTATCGGACTAACATTCCTCCCTTTCGTTGAACTGCAGGCTTCTTGGGAGGGCGCCGGTATTGACTAATAAAGTCGGGGTCTTCAGGGGTTAAACAGTGAACGGATGGTTGGCTCCCACTGATCATTTTTGATTCATTGTTTAACTTCAGCTGATCTGTCAATAACGGAGTAGCAGCTCATTGGCAGTCAACCATGCTCATGCTCATGCTCATGCTCATTTCCAGAACGGGCAAAACATCTTTAACCTAGTTATGTTTTTTTGAATCAATACAGAAAAAAATGTAACTTCATTTATCGATGTAAAATAAAATTTTCAATCAAAAAGTACATTAGTGAAATTTTGATAAAGTGCACCGTTTTCAAGTTATAGCCATTTTTAGGTAACTTTTTTGAAAATAGTCTCAGTCATTCATTTTTTTAAATTAGTGCTTATATTTGCCTATCTTGAAAAAATGCTGAGAAAACTCTCTATATTCTGCTTTTTTGAACTTTGTCCATACGACCCTTAGTTGCTGAGATATTTCTATGCAAAAATTTAAAAACCGGAAAATTGATGTTTTCAAAGTATCACCCAAACAACCCACTAGGGGAAATATACCCATTTTAAGCCTAATAAGCGGTCGTGTTTGAATGATGCTGTATAATCTGGAGTGTTTCTTGAAAATTAGTGAAACCAAGTCCACCAACAAGTAGAGCAACTTTTTGTGAACATTTCTGTTTATTTACACTTTTACTAAAAGTTTTTCTTTTCCTTTTAACAGCATTTAAAAAAAATATTTTCCAAGTGTATTCTAATCAGACTAGAATGCATTGTGCCACGCCCATTTTGCTATTCTCAGCTTAGTTCTTTATTCTTGCAGCGCTCTTTTGGGTCTGATTAGTGCTATCAATTACGATGAAATTTTTAGCGAACACTCACGAAAGTAGCATTTATAGAGAAAGTTTCCTAGCATCACTGGCTCACTTCAACAGGCGCTGGTGGTGGTGTTGGTGGCCACCCTTTGTTCTTCATTTGCCTTCGCTTCTCACTCGGTTTTCTTCAGCCTTCGATTGGAATGGGTCGTCAAAAGACTTGGCGCGTTTGTTTTTTTTATGGCGCTTGCTAATTATTTACATGTTTCGGGATTTTTTTCCATGTAATGACTAACTAATGCTCAAAAGAACATGTTGCCGGTAGTTGGAAGCAATTTCATATCTTAAGCGCTTTGGAAACGTTAGCGCAAGTGAAATGATATTGATGGCGACTTTCGTTAAGCAGTTAAGCTCTCATCTTGCGTGTGGATGTTTGTGCCAACAAAATGATGAGAAATGATCTGGCCAAATTGAAACTATGATCAAAAGTGCATTCAATTTGATCATTTTGGCCAGTAAGTGGCATTCGTTTGCGTACTTACTCGAGGCGGTGTTTTTGCTGATGAGTGCCAAAAAATCAGGCTCAGCTACGAGGAAAATAAAGACAAATCTATAATCTGTGCAGAGGAAACGTTCCCTAGGAGGAATTGGAAGGTTGCTGAAAGTTCATAGCAAAATTTTCTAAAAAGAAACTTGCTTGCCAATCATTAAAAACCACAAAGTTTGACACCGGCTACTCTAGACTTTGGCAAGTTCTAAAAAAAATCAAAATTAAACCATCCACATTAACGACCCCCGGGTCTTTTGTGGTCTCTATTGCAAGTTTCTGCTCGAATCTAGGAGTCCGAAGGCTTGAATGGGGAGAGCACCCAAACCTCTTTCTACTCCAAGGAACCTTCCACCCCAGTGTTTGAACTGACGACCTTTGGATTGCGAGTCCAACCGCCTCCAGCGATTCCACCGGAGTAGGCTTGGTTTGGTGTGTTGTTTGTACTTATGGCATGGAGACGACTCCTACACCTGGAATGACTTAACGGCCTAACAACCAAGGCCGGGACCGACATTTTACTTCCTCATCCGATGGAAGGTTGCAGCAGATGGGAATCGAACCCAGAATCATCCGCTTACAAAGCGGACAGCATAACCATTCGGCCACGCACTGCCACCAAGTTCTGTCAAATTTCAATTTTCATTTCTGCGTTGATTTGTGAGCTTCAAAATCGCCAACGTGAGCTCTTCGATGGAACCTTGGTCGGTACTGAAAAATATATGTGGCCGATTTTAGCGTGACATACTTTATTGATGACGTCAAAGATTATGTGATGTTCAGTAATACATTATTATTATTTTCAAATTGACAGTAGAACAATCTAAAATGAATTGATCCAGTATTGATTGTGTATTGTTGAAATTTAAAGAGCGTCAAGATCCTTTAAAAAAAACTCAGATTTTTGGCTGCCTCCCAGTCAAATCAATCCGAATTCTGAAACGGAATCTAATTAGAATCGTATACAAATTCCGTTTCAGACGCAACAACCGGTTCCGTGTTCGAACCGGTTGTTGCGTTTGAAACGGAATTTGTATACGATTCTAATTAGATTCCGTTTCAGAATTCGGATTGATTTGACTGGGCTCCAGCTAAAATTCCTGCTTCAGTCAGCAAATCGCACTTCTCGCTAAATATTTTCCCCCAAATTGCGCCCACGGCCCCTGAAACCACCGACTATTACGGGACAAGCTGGGCATCCCGATCTATCCGATCCGCGTTGCACTTTCCATGTGTGAACCCCATTATCATCGGGTAGACCATAACAGAGCCAGTGGTCTGCTGCCACTGTTCAGGGGAAACAACAGCCAACCAGACCAAACCAAACCCGGGAGCAGTGGATCTGTGTCGTTTGCAAATAACCACCGACGCGGGGGTTGACGTTGGTGTGCCCGGCAGGGTTGGAACTGTAGGATTAGCTGCCAGTTCCGGGCCGTCGTCGTCGTCGTCACGCGGTTGATTCCGTTGCGAGAAGCACAGTTTAAAAAAATATCATGCTGATGTTAGATGTCTTGTAATGTGTAATGATAAAACTATTTTTTTTACTGTGCAGATTAAGGGAAAACACGATACGATACCAAAACCGCTAAACCGCAGATTGGGAAAACGGGAAGATTGTTCGTTCCGGGGGTGTAAGCCGGGGACCGATTCGCAGGGCTTAAAGTTGAAAGCTCCCGCGAAACTGTTTGCTTAGCTAAATGTAAAGTGATGATTAGAATCCGGGCAGAGCGAGTTCCGGTTGAGCGCGAAGACAGCCAGACATCAGGGTTTCTCCATGGAAAATATCCATAAATTGAGTTCCTATTATGATGATGCAAACCGCAACGGATGCTGGCAAAGGGTTGAAACAATGTGAATAATTAAATCTGACCACAATCTTGCGCAAGCGATGATAACAAGTTTAAATTTTCTCGGAACAATAGCTTGGTAGATTGTATGCAGTCCAAGGAATTGGATACCGCACTCTATCATTAGTTGAACTTGCACCCTAATGAAAGTTAGCTGACAAGCAACGGATTTTGACCGGATTTGTTCCATTCGCTCCGGTTTGGGATCCTATAAGTCCATATTGAAAATTATAAAGTTTGGTGAAGACCTTAAACACTGTTTTGGTTGATACAAAAAAATCATCACCCTAGTGTTCACCACCTCAAAACCTGATAAGCCCTTTCAAGAGCTGAAGACCTTCCCAGCGAGACTCGATCCAAGTAACCCGATCCGCTATTGTTCACCCGCCAACAAAAAGCATACTTACAGGCGTACTCGATTGACAACATCCCAGCTGGCCGTGCGCCTTCATCTAGGCAGCCATCCTCCAGTCCTCTTCCTCCACCAGTATTGTGTGTCAAGTATCTGCCCTGAAACGGAGAACTCGCATCTTCATAATGCTACGGATGATGTTGTTTGTCCCGTAGAGGTCTCTCGAGTGAACAAAACACAGCATTATTGGCACATTCTCCAGTCCTCCTTCTGGCTGGGAAGGTTGCAACAACAACAGTGCCATGCACCTGCACGATAAGAGCAACTGGCAAGACGTTACCGGGGCTCTTGATAATGACCGAGCTCATCAGGAGTGACCTCTCTGCGGGGAGGGATTGAAAGCTGGGAGGGTCGCATTGTTGGAGCATGTGTATGAGCTACTGATAGATAGGATATTGTTCAAAGTTGTCGGGAATTTGATGCACCTGGTTTGGGTTGTGATTTTCTTGTTTCAATTTTCAAACCTTTCAAATATGATACAAAGCTTTCAAAGTCTCTAGATAATCCTCCCATCGATAGCTACCAAGATCTTTTCTTTAAAGGCCAGACCTACTGCGTCTAGTTAACCGCAAAAATGATTCGTTGAAATCGTAAATGGCGTCATTCTCTTTTGGGGCAATGACTTTTACTAATGGTTCTGGATATAGATAGAAATAGAGCTATTCTCTCAGTTTTAATTTTCGTATTTTTTAATTTGACTCAAACATTGTGGGGGCCCAAGAAGCAATTTTGTGGCATTGGTTTACCCATACAAGTCTCCGTACAATTTTGGCAGCTGTTCATACAAAAATGGTTAACAAAAAATATTCGAAAATCTGTAACTTTTGAAGGAATTTCTGATCGATTTGGCGTCTTTGGAAAATTTGTAAAGTTTGAGGAGGAATATTCAGAAAAAAGGCATGCGAATAACAATACCGATTTTTAAATTAACTTTTTTCATATTTTTTTTGCAATTCCGTCTTGAAACTTCCTACTTTTCCTGTCATTCTCGCGTGACGAAACAGCCTACTTTTATCTACTAAAAATAACAGAATCGAATGGAAGTACATTTCAAAACAAATGCTGAAAAGTTCTACTTTTCAGCACTGAAATGGAATAGCTTTGAAAAGTAATACTTTTCAATATTTTTTTTATCTAAACGATTTATTGACAAAATACATTAACATTCGACTTATAATTTCACTCAATGGGTGTTTTTCAGAAATGCAAAAAATGTTGTATGGAACTCGTTGCCTTGATTTTTTTCAGCACTTGTCGTATTTATCCAACTCGGTGAACCTCGTTGGATAAATGTACGACACGTGCTGAAAAAATCTGTCTTTTTGCAACTTGTTGCATAAACTACTATTTAAGAAGGACAACGTGGCCACGAAAAAAATTACAAGCCTAGGTTTCAACACTTGGGTGAAAAATGTGTTTTAAAATGCATTTTACACGCGTCCAGTTGCTTTCCGATCTTTAGTTTTCAAAATATCGATGCATTGGCGGAATTTTTTTTTTCGCGAAAAAAATCTTTTCATACACCCAGAACTGGGCTTCGGCATACGAGAGGATAAAGAGCACGATTCGGTAGTAAAATGGTACTGTGTGTGGACGGAGAGGATAAATCCCGAAATTACCGTGAGTACTTTACTCATGGTTCATTTTCAAAAAAAGTTCATTTATCAAAAAAAAAAGAACCGGTACCGAGACTCGAACCCAAGACCTTCGGCATATTGAACCGTGCCTTTGCCGAATGGGCCACCATGGTTCGGTGACTAAGTGGCGGTCGTTTGTCCATATAAGCCACTCAATAGGATGAACTGTTTCAATGATCGAATGAACACGCGAGAGGACTATACTCTCGCAACATAGCACTATTCTCACGTTTATTTTCGTGAGGATTATCCTCTCGTTCTTTAACTTTGGGTGTAGGACTGTACATTGGTATTTCATACAAATTTGAAATGTTTTCAAAGGAGATCAAACATGCTAAATATCATTGTAAACGCAGACAAATGGATTTTAACAGGTTTTCGGTTGATTAAACTTTAATATTTATTAAAATTTTGAAGTTTTTCGAAAACAAAATTTTTTGCCTCCTGATTATTCTGGCTGACTTTAAATGGGGAGGCGACATAAACTTGCGACATATTTGCAACGGCCTTATCACAGTTTTAGGGGGACAGGGGGTAATATGCACCCCCTAAGGGAAAACTGTGATTTCTCAACCATAACTGCATTTCTTTGAAAGGGTTCGTTAGATGTTCATAAATAACTATTATTCAACGTCATCCAAGTGAAAAAAGTCTTTAAAAACCTCAAAATTGTTTAAAAATGACAGATTTCTAAAAATATTTTTGATTCATTTCAAACAAGAATGCGGGGCAATATGCACCGCAACATTGGGGCAAAATGCACTACAACAACGGGGCAAAATGCACCACAACATGGGGCAAAATGCACCGGCTAAAAGCAGTTTTCACTAGTCACCACTAGATGACACCGCTGTTTTTACAAAGGAGCTTCACAGCGGTGCATTTAGCCCCGACCACGCTTTTTGCAGACAATTTAATTAAAAATGCAATTTTTGATGTTTTTGGACTCATCTATCTAAACAATAATGAAGATTATGGCAAAAACTATATACCTCAACACTTACATTAACAATAAATGCTTTTTATATTTTCCAAAAATCAAAATGAAAGTTCAATGAAAATTAGATGAAAACATAACATTTTGAAGTTTTGCAAATAACTTAAGCTGTTTTTATACCACGATGCTCAAATTTTTCCAGCATGATTTAGCAGTGTTAAGCCTCCAATTTCTATGATTTTTCACCCAGAAAATTCTTTCAAATACCGAGAAAAGCAGGGGGTGCATTTTGCCCCGGGGGTGCATATTACCCCCTCTCCCCCTAAAAGTTGGAAAATCAACTAAACATCGGAAAATCAAAGTTAAAATTTTCACAAAGGTACTTATTTTGTCCTGTATATTTGTAATAATTTTTTTCATGGGCTTTCTTATGGGCGTTTCAATAGATTCTTTTCTGTGTTTTTAATCAAAACTCGAGTAAGTAACACATTTTTTTTAAACTCTTGAATTTTCTTGTTCTCAATAAAATATTTTTTTTCCAAAAGTATGCGTTTTATTATTTCAATTTGGGTTTTTAATAATCCAAAACAATTAATACATTTCGAAAGATTTTTTTAACATTCAATGTATTCAAAAGTTTACCTATTTTCGAAAATTTACTTCAATATTTTTTTACAATACGGGTGTCACATGACCGGAAATCTTTCAAAATTTAAAAGTGATAATACGTTTTTGATAAAACTGGAAATCTTCACAAAACTACCTTTTTTCTTATACTGTGGGTCACGGCTTGTTTTCTAGAACAACCTTATCAGGAAAAAATAGTCATCGCTACTTTCAAATGTGTCTTATAGGAAAATTTCTCAGTTTTCCAATGCTTCTAAGAGCAAAATGTTTCATCGAGAAATTTCTGAGATATCTTAATTTTATGTTTTTTGTTTTAAATCCCTTCATCATTTATTGGAAACTTTTTCATAACAGTTCTGGAAACTAGCCAAATTATGTGTTTTATGTGTCATTTACTCATCAAAATGTGCAAAAATAGGCAAGAAACTAATATGTAGAAGTTTGCAAATCGCTAAACATTTTGAAAGTTATATTTGAACTGAGTTATGAATATGTGGGATTTATTCAGTAATTAAAATCAAAGAACCGCATTTAAATTAAAAAAAATGACTAGAATTAATAGATTATTACTTAATTTTTGTGAACATGTATCACGTGCCTGCTATGATTTGGTTGATAAAACCAAAAAATTAGCAGGTTTTAAATTTTTAAGAGTATTATTGCATTTTTATGAATAAATATGATGTTTCCTTAAACAAACATGAACCAGGAACATAGATGCAAAACATGATTAAAAATCGAAAATGTACTACAAATTACTGTTGCATTCTTCAAAAGTCATGAGTATAAAGTACATTTTTTATTGTTTTACTGTTGAAAATGCCTTTGAAAGTAGCAATAAAATTCGTGAGTTTCAACTGAGAATGTTGAAAACACCTTCACAAACATTTTTTTTTTTTTGTTGAAACAAAAATAAAATAATGATTTTAACAAAAAATCAAACGAAAGCCTCCATTACAAGCTATTTGAACAAAAATCAAAATACTTGTAAAACGTTTTAAAAATAGATAAGACTTCTATAACATTGCTAATTACTTAATCATTTAAAAAAAAAACATTTAAAAAACCTTTCATTCTCATGAAAAATATTTCCTCTGAACCTCTACACAGTAATTTGTTGTTCAATTTCTAGTAAATAACATGTTTTGGTATCCATCCATGCAATTGGTTAATGTTGGTTAAGGAAATATGATATTTATTCATAAAAATCTATTTGATTACCCTTAACAATTTCAAATCTGCACAAATTTTGATTGTATCAGCTAAATCCAAGTTTAATCAGAGCAGACGACTGATATTTGTACACAAAATTATGTAATAACTATTAATTCTTGTAAACATATATTTTAAAACCGTTTTCTGATTTCAATTTCTGAATAAATCCCGCATATTCAACAGTTCAGGAAACTTGTCAAAAGATGGGTTCTTTTGACAAGTTTCCTGAACTGTTAAAATGTTAAAAATGTTAAAATGATGAAGGGATTTAAAACAAAAAACTTAAAATAAAGATGTCTCCGAAATTTCTCGATGAAATATTTCGCTCATAGAAGCATTAGAAAGCTGAGAAAATGTCATATAAGACACATTTGAAAGTATCGATGACTATTTTTTCTCCGTAAGGTTGCTCAGAAAACACGCCGTGGACTATCAACTGAACGAAAAATTTTAATATATTTCAATGAAAAAAATATTTATTTTGAAAATACCTAAAGTTTTCACAAGCCATCGTATTTTCGAGAAAATACTCAAAAAATTTGTTTTATTACTTTGAAATGCATGAAATTTTTCGATTTTTTGATACCCATGTTTAAAAAAAAACTATGAATTTGCAGTATTTTTTTAAATACGTAATTTTGTGCAAGGGTTTCCAGCAAGGCCTAAGACTGACAAGTAATTAATAATTACTTTAATTTTAAGCTGGTAATTAGGTAATTGATCAATGGATTACTTAATAATTCATGGTAATTAGAGTAACTTAAAGTAAATCATTGTCAATTAAAGTAATTTTTTAGTAATTAAAGATTATTTGTATAATTGTACTTCAAAGAAACTTTTTAATTTTTATATATAATCTGTTATTACAGTATTTTTTATTTCAAATAAGAGTGTCACAAAATGATAAAAAAAAATGAAAAAGATTAAAAAAGAATTTTAGAATAGTTTTAGGAGCGAACCAGTCCCTCTCCTGAAACTTTCTTAAAATTTGTTTTTAACATGTTGTTTAGCGAAGCTGATTAACAACAAAAGGCAATGTCATTATTTTTAATATTTTTAAAAATATAATATCTTTGCAAAAATTAAACAATCAATTGATCGACAATTATTCAAACATTTCAAAGATAAAAATATTTATTTTGAAAATACTTAAAATTTTCACAAGCATACATATTTTCACGAAAATACAAAAAAAAAGTTTCAACTACTGAATTTTGATTTGCATGAATTTTTCCAAGTTTTTGATACCCATATTCAAAAATCTATAAATTTGCAGTATTTTTAAAAAAATACGTAATTTTGTGAAAATTTTGAGTATTTTCAATTTTTTGATCATCGACATGTATGAAAAATTTCGACGATTTGATACCCGTAATGTAATATGTTTTTATTGTATTTTCGATAGTACATAGTTTTCAGAAAAAAAATTAGCTCTTGACATGCAAAATAAATACAATTCCTTGTACAATTCCCTTGTTTTATTTTTAAATACCGTAAAACGGGGTGACTTTGATAGCCGGGGTGACTTTGATAGGTTTGCGATTTTTCCGCAAAATGAAGAGTACATTTAAAATACGTAAGGAATGGTTCAGAAACATATTGATCGTGGTAGAGAAGTGTTCAAAGTACCTCAAGAAGAACTTTTTATAAAATTTTGAAAAGTTTAAAAAGTTAGTTAACTATAGTTAAGAAAATGTTGATGAAAGTCATTATTTTAAACTTCTCAAAGTGTCATAATTTTCTCAATGATCATGATTTTTAATCGGAAAACGGAATGCATTTTCGTATTCTTTGGACAATTTTCCACTAGGAGAAGGTTAAATAAGTTAGTAAATAATAAATAATATGTGTGTTTGAAACACAGTTTAAAAAAACTCAAAATTTATAGGCATTTTCAGTTGAACAAATTTCATGTAAAATGTGAAAACTTGTGATTCGTGCTTTGTATTCAGTTTAAAATGCTATATAAATCGATAATTTTATAAACAAAACTAGTTTTAACAAATTTCAGGCAAAATTCCTACTTTCCAACAATGTTATGTAAAATTTATTAGTATTTTGATAAAAAGCTTATAAACTTAGTTAACTAAATATAAACATAGATTTTTTTTCTTAAAAACTATATCAGCTACTTTAGTGATGGAACATTTAACGTACAAATAAAGTTTGAACATCTTAAATATGATTTTAACAAGAAAAACTATGACTATCAAAGTCACCCCGGAATTAAAACCAAGATTTTTTAACGTAACTATTTTTGTATACACTATTGAAAAAACTTTTTTTCCAAAATAGTGCATGGACTTTGTGTGGCCTACCCCAGTACATGTTTTAAAAATAATAATCTTGAGAAGAACCTTACTTGTTGGAAAATATTCCAAAAACAAATTGAAATCCTATCAAAGTCACCCCGGTTTACGGTATGTTCCTTCAAATGATATGTAGCAAATTTTAAAAAAATACATTATGAAAAAGCAATTAAAAGATCACTGAAATCACTTTTCTTACTCGTTCTCCAAAACGATTCACTTTCGAAATCAAAATTCCAAGCATTTATCGCCAGCTCAAGTCAGAGTGGATATTTACACACATGTAATCCCTAAATGATTGAGAGAGCGAGAGCGATTGAAATCTTACCCTGATTCCCCGAAAGCATACTTCATTACCAAGCACCATGAAATGAACTGAACTCCTTGCCCGACCTGCTCCAAAAAAGGATCCTGGAGTGACAGGGTTCAGAGAAGATTCACAAACAGCACAGCTCGATTCCTTTTCCCGCATGAATGGAGTGTGCTTGAGTTGTTTTGAGGGCAACCCTACAGCCGACGGTGATACGATGATACCCTCGCGCTGAAAGTGATCAACGATGTTGTCACCAGCAACGTGCAGCACACTCTTCATCAACCGCTCGAGATGCGAGCTGCTGGGGAAGGACTCCGGACTAGAAGTGCAAAGAAAGAGCAGGATATTTCTTTGGAAATTGTTGACTCTAAATAACATGAATTCCCATTAAAAGTAATGCCAGCAATTAAGGATGCTCAATCTTTGCAGAGGAATTTCGAGCAAAATTATGCACATTTCGTGCCAAATGAACCCTTTTACCCTGTGGTGAAGACTACAGAGAGAGCATGATGTTCAGTTCATCCCTCAAAGTGGAAAGAACAAATATGTGCTCGAACCACCTTCCCCTTCCCAACACCACACGAAACATCTTTACCTATTGATGGCAACAATAGACCTTGCCCCACTTGATGAGAACATTGCATCACAACACCTCCTCCTCTCTCGTACTTGCTGGGGGTGGAAAATCTCCTGGTCCACGCAGAAAAACAAGACGATGGAAACTTTTAGGGCGCAAGAGAGCAACACTTTGATAAATTAGTAAATAAAGTTATTTATATGCAACACTTCTTCACCCGGAGGGAGAGAGATCCCGTCTTCCTAGCCGGGGGTTCTCAGGATGAAGGAGCAGCCTCATCATCGCTCTCGACACATGCGATGCTACACTGCTCATTTGGGACGACGACGATCATCAGCGTTTTAGCTCGTTTTGCGTTAAAGAATTGCTGCTCTGAGGATGATGATGGAGAGCTTGGAGCATGGTGGCCACTGGCCACGAAAATCAAAAGTATTTCAATTTCGAATTATTCACCAAAATGTGTACTCAAAGAAAACAAAAGTTACAATATTTTGAAACATTTTAGACTCGATTAGCTGAAGTTATTGCCAAATTTCACTTCGGAAAATCGAATCAAAAAAAATCGATGAGAGTAACCTTGAAAAAACACTAGCCTGCGAAATAAATTTAAAATACAAACTGATTTTTCAATCTGATATGCGGGGGATGAATTTTGTCTCCAAATCACTAGCAAAAATATAAAAATATGAATAATTCTCCACCAAAACAGGTAATCATTCATATTTATATTTGAGTCACTCTCCGCCAACTCACACAGCGTCCCGAGCAGACGGTAATAACTTTGGAATATTTATAACATGATTTGTTATTCGTCGTTATGATTTTTGTGTTATTGGATTGTAATTGTAATAACAGACTTATAACGTTTTTAGTTATTCTTCGAACAAATCTTTGTTATTATTTTTTGTTATTTTAACAACTAATCCGATCATTCCAATAACAGTTGGAGGTATTCTTCCATAACAAAAAAAAATATTCCAAAGTTGTTCTGGCTTTCAACCAATATCAGAACAATAACAAATTTTGTTATGATAACATAAACTGTTATTCAACTCTTATGCAAAAAATGATTTTTCAAGAAGATTCCATAACACTTTCTGTTATTTTAACAGTATTTGTTATTGAAATCCCGGGCAGACGGTAATAACAAAATTCATGCCATTTCAATAACAAATATTGTTAAAATAACAAAAAATGTTATGGAATATTCTTGCAAAATCCATTTTCGCATAACAGTATAATAACAGTTAATGTTATCATAACAAAATTTGTTATTGGTCTGATATTGGTTGACAGCCAAAACAACTTGGGAATAACATTTTTTGTTATGGAGAAATAACTCCAACTGTTATTGGGATGATCGGATTAGTTGTTAAAATAACAAAAAACAATAACGAAGATTTGTTCGAAGAATAACTCAAAATGTTATTAGTATGTTATTACAATAACATTCCAATAACAAAAAATCATAACGACGAATAACAAATCTTGTTATTAACAACATAAAATGTTATTGGCCTAGTATTTTTAAATATCAAAAAATGTTATTCCCAAGTTATTTCCGTCTGCTCGGGATGGCAAGAATTTTGTTATTACCTTCTGCGCGGGATCAAAAAAAAGTCTTTTAACGTTTGACTTTTGTCGACCCATTCCAATCGAAGGCCCAATCGAAAACCGAGCGAGAAGCGAAGGTAAAAAAAGAACAAAAGGTGGCCACCAACACCACCAGCAGCGCCTGTTGGAGTGAACCAGTGATGCCAGGAAACTTTCTCTATAAATGCTACTTTTTGTGGGTGTTCGCTTAAAATTTCATCATTTTTGGCAGCACAGAGCAGACCCAAATAGCGCTGGAAGAAAAAAGAACTAAGCTGAAAATAGAAAAAAAGGCGTGGCCCAATGCCTTCTCGTCTGATTAGAATACATTTGGGAAATATTTTTTTTAATGCTTGTTAAAGGAATAGAATAACTTTTTGTAAAAGTGAAAACAAACAAAAATTTTCACAAAAAGTAGCTCTGCTCGATTTAGTAAATATCAAGGAAAACTCCAGATTATCCAGCATCATTCAAACACGACAGCTTATTAGGCTTAAAATGGGTTTATTTCCCCTATCAAGCCATAGAGAAGTAGGGGAAAGTGGGGCAAGTGTAACAAGCTAAGGAAATGCTCGTTATAGCCCATTAAAAAGTTAAAAAAATCTGTCGGATTTTATTATAATCATCTTTTTCTAGGTATTGACTAAGACTTTGTAAGAAACAGTATTCAAAAAATCCAGTTTTTTAATGCAAAAAAATGATTTAATTTTTTTTTTGATTTTCCGTACGTTCTACTCAACTAGTGGGGCAAGACGAACAACCCGTTGGGGCAAGAGGAACAATGCATGAAAAAACATGTTAGTTTGCTAACAATTGAACTGTTATCACTTAGATACATCAGATTAGAATGTTTTTGAAAGGTTTCTTCCATTTTTAGATTGAATAATAATATTTTACTAAGAATTTTATCGTTTTTACGAAAAAAATATTACTTAGATGATAAATAGTAAATTTTCATAATATCACTTTATTTTGTATGGACATTTTTTTTAACAATTGTTTATAAATTTTTAAGTACTATCAAGTATTTATTTCCCAATAAAATATGTTGTTGCAGCAATTCGTATTTTTTAATACTAAAAATCCATATGGTACACTTGCCCCAGCTGAACAAGATTTTTAAAAGCTCTCAACAAAAATAACCAAAAGTTAAATCATACTTCGTAATAGGTGCATGTCATTGGTAGGGACACTACTGATCTAGGAAAAATAGCATTTTGATAAAATGAGCTTTAAAACGAACCCTACGCCTTATTTTGCACTTTCCAAATGTTCTAAGAAAACAAAGGTTTTGAAAAAACTTCACTAAATCTTATGCCCCTTGGCGTTTACGTCGTTTTGGCGGTTATGTGGTGGTAGAATCAGCTAATTGCATTGCTAGCGACAATTCTTCATACTGGAAATAATCAAAATTGTAAAAATTACTGCCGTACGAGCAATTGTTCCTCTTGCCTTCCCCTATGGACATTTTTTTTAAGAGGCAGTATTTGTAGATTCTGCTCGGTTTGTTCTAGAGGTCCTATCGAGGTGCTCCGATTTGGATGAAACTTTCAGGGTTTGTTTGTCTATACATGAGATGAACTCATGCCAAATATGAGCCCTCTACGACAAAGGGAAGTGGGGTACAACGGGCATTGAAGTTTAAGGTCCAAAAAACATGAAAAATCTTAAAATTGCTCGCATTTCCGTAAAACTTCATCAATTCCAACTTTCTTAGATGCATTCGAATGGCCCTTCAAAATGTGCTAAAGACATCCAGGATTGGTTTGACTTTTTCTCATAGCTTTTGCAAATTACTGTTAAAAATGGATTTTTTTAAAACCATAATAACTTTTTGCAACAGCCTCCAACATCCATACTCCCATAGGTCAAAAGTTAGGGAATTTCATGGACTATAAGCCTACTGTATTAACTTTTTGGCCAATCGCAGTTTTTCTCATAGTTTTACGATTTTTCTATAACAAACATTTTACAACGTTAGTTTTTGCCCTGTAGGCTTCCATAGCGGCACTTTTTGGTCTCAATTTTAACATATTCGGAATCACAGGAAATTTTACATTAGATTGAGAGAGAAAATAATTAAATAAAATATTCATGAAAAAAAGTTAGATTTTTCATACCCTGTGTTCAATACGTCAAATGCTGTATCAAGTAGGCGAATACCTGTTTTACCCATAATTCGACAAAATGCTAAATAATATTTTAATTAATTCTAAATGGCATTTTTTCCAATCAAATTCAAAATTCCAACACCTCAATCGAATGTAAAATTTTCTGAGGATTCCGAATATGAAAAAATTGAGACCAAAAAGTGCCGTCTTCTTGGCCTACAGGGCAAAAACTATCGTTGTAAAATGTTTGTTATAGAAAAATCGTAAAACTATGAGAAAAACTGCGATTGGCCAAAAAGTTAATACCGTAGGCTTATAGTCCATGAAATTCCCTACCTTTTGACCTATGGGAGTATGGGTGTTGGAGGCTGTTGCAAAAAATTATTAAGGTTTTAAAAAAATCCATTTTTAACAGTAATTTGCAAAAGCTATGAGAAAAAGTCAAACCAAACCTGGATGTCTATAGCACATTTTGAAGGGCTTCAAAATACCATTCGAATGCATCTAAGAAAGTTGGAATTGATGAAGTTTTACGGAAATGCGAGCAATTTTAAGATTTTTCATGTTTTTTGGACCTCAAACTTCAATGCCCGTTTTACCCCACTTCCCTTTGTCGTAGAGGGCTCACATTTGGCATGAGTTCATCTCATGTATAGACAAACAAACCCTGAAAGTTTCATCCAAATCGGAGCACCTCGATACGACCTGTTTCACATCGGTGAAAAACTCGCTCTTAAGAAAAATTGGAAAAAAAACTTTCTTACATTTTTGTCTTTCTTACCTTACTAAGGAAAGGCTATAAAATCACTCGGAAAATGAACTTTTTAATTTGACCTCCTAGACCCACCTTCATTATTATTATCGACCCAGAATCAAATTCTGAACAAATATCTGTGCGTAAGTGGGGATGTTGATGCAAAATATTTTGTATTGTTCCATAGCAGGTGACTTGCCTTGAACTTTTTAGTGTAATTTTGCCAACATGAAAGTTTAACTAACAAAAGTTATACTAAAAAGTATTTGAATTTTGTAAAATCCATATATTTATACCAAATAACTTTGTATTTTTGGTTAAATGAGGTTAAAACTCTATAAATATGCAAAAAATCACTTTCGATTCTTGTTTTGAAAGATTTCCATAGATTTTGAGAAGTTTAATGAAGAAAAATCAAAGTCTTATTGTTACCCATAGGCTGAAATGAGTGGGGAACAATGAGACAGCCCTGGATTCTGGGTATATTCTAAATTTTGGCCAAACCGAATGAAAGGACATTGTAGCCCAACTCAATCCCTATGGAACGTCGGAAGAAATTTGAAGAAATATTAGTTTTGGTGTAAATGGAAGCCTTTGAGCGAAAATGTATTGTTTGTCCATAATTTACTTTTACACTCCAGAATCAAACATTTATGAATAACTTTTCAAGGGAGCGTCCATAGCCAAAGAGTTTGGACCAATTTTAAATTGTTAGCCCGATTTGAAAAAAAAATCATTTTTACAAGTTTACTCAAGATCTTTGCTTTCATTAACACTAAATACTTTCTAATAAATCTAATCTAATCTAATCTAATCAGACCCTAGCGCAGCCAATCATTCGAAGGGATCCTGGAGAGTGCCTTAGGTTAAATGACGCCTAGCACTCTTCTTGTCAGAGATGACTCGTAATTGGGTTGAGTTTGAGCACAGAGTGTTCGAACAACAACACAATTCTGAATCGACAGGGGAGGAAGAAGCGTGGGGACACACCACCATACGCTCCGAGATTTTTGGTTGTATCCGTTGGGAGCACCATGCTAAGAATATTTGGTACTCCGGGACCCTCTGGGATGGGACATTGTATTTCTACGAATGCCCTGAACACTATTTGCCGTGGTTATAGCGCCAAAACTCTCTTTCTGTAACAGTATTCCTAATTCCTGTCCACGCTCACCAAGTCCATGTGGCCTAGTGGTTAGCATTTTTGCTTACCAATCCAAAGGACGAGGGATCGAACCCCGCCTCGAGCGACTTTGATTTTTCGTTCATATTCACCATTTCAAATTTATATGTTCTTAACTTTCTCGTTGGGAGCAGATGGGCATCACACTAAATACTTTCTAATAAATGAATAATAAATCGTCTTATTATTACTTTAAGCTTCAAAAACTTCAGCATGTTTGTAAATTCACGTTCATTTCGATCACGTTTATGTTGATAATATAAAAAAAACGTCAAAAAAGTTGATATTTTGTTCAGCTTGCTGTTTTTACAGATGGGACACTTATGTGAACATGAGCGCTTGGTGTATCCAAGTTGATACGAATCCCTAGAATTTAGAAAAATAATTTCATGTCAACAATCAAGACTTACATTTCATTAGGATCAAAAATTCAGTATAACGCCAATTTTTCACAACAATGAAGTTGCTGAGATATTGGCATTAGAAAATTAGTAAATTTGATGCTTGCTGTAAGTTTTTGTTTTCTCAATTTCAATTGTTATATACTAAAATTTCGCATTTTTACTCAAAACAACAAAAAATAATTTAATCACCAAACAACAGAAAGATTGCTCCATTCTTTTTATAATTTTTTTTTTATTCCAGATTAGGGCGTCCAATTTTCCCGGGTTTTGAATTTCCCGGGAAACGGGAAAAATATTTTTGAAATCCCGGGAATTCCCGGGATAACCATAAAATCTAAATTTTTATTAAATTTGTTATGTTTTTCAAGCTTACTAATATAGAATTAGCTCAATACTGTTAATTTTTGATATTCTATACTTCAATCTAAACAAGAAGAGCGATTTTGAGTTTGTTTAAAAAATATTAAATATTGTTGTTTTTTGGTGTGCTTTGGTTTTTTAATGAATCATGATTTTTAATCCAACGTGATTTAAATTATTTCATATTAATCATCTTAAAATCATTAAAAATTTCTATTATTTTTCATAGGAAATGACTTCTTACGTTTAAAGAAATTCATTGAAACTGTAAACAAAAACAAGAAACGAAAACAAATAAAATGATACCATCCAATGTTAAATTTTAGAAAAGTTTATAATTTCATGTTTTACAAAAAAAAAAAATATTTAAAAAATAAAGGAAAATCGGGACTGCAGTCTGAATAGGTTCAGGATATTTCAGAGCAATAAATTAGAAAATCGGTGTACTAATTATGCAAAAAATATTGGGTTAAACAGCTGTCGTAGTTCGTTACTATTGTCCTAATTTGCTCAGATGCCGATGTTTGATGAAAAATAATTATTTTTTTTTCAAGTTTAAAATCATCACAAAACGTAAATATTTATAAAATAAATAAAATTTAATGTAAAATATTTAAAGCGTTAAGCATTCTGCAAATTTTTAATAATTTTTCCTTATAAGCCAAATAAATGTTGATATGTGCCGAATACAAATTTGCTCATGCTTTAAAATTCTTTTCGATTACTAAATATTCATTCATCTATTTCCACAACCAAATCTGAGTTTCCAGACCAATAAATGATTTATTTTTCAATTTCGGGCATTCCCGGGAGAAAATATAAAAAATCCCGGGATTCGGGAATTCCCGGTTTAGGGAAAATCCCGGGATTTTTGTCCCGGGAATTCCCGGGATGGACGCACTATTCCAGATTTGATCAAGAATTAGAAAAAACGTATACTTCATTGAGGAAAAAAAAACAAAAAATAGTTCTGGCATTTCTCGTAACTCAACTGTAAAATAATTTGGAAATAGTAGATTATGCAACAAGTTGCAAAAAGAGGATTTTTTCAGCACGAGTCGTTCATTTATCCAACGAGGTTCACCGAGTGTTCACTCAAATTTCGCAAAAAAATGTATGGAACTCGTTGCAAAACTTGATTTTTTCAGCACTCTTCGTATTTATCCAACTCGGTGAACTCGGTAATGGAAATTTAATGTACTTTTCAAATCTGCTATAATCCAAAAAGGTAATTTTTCATTTAGAACATTTTATTAGTTTCGTGTTTTTTCTAACTTAGCAGCTTTAATTTTTAGAGTGTAATATTGTTCTACAAAGTTGTAGAGCAGTCATTTACAAAAAAATGATGCAGAAAAATAAGGAGTTGCTTGATTTTAAATAAATTCTTTTATATTTTAAGTTAAAAATGTCCTCAAGTTTTCATAATGCTCTGATTTTTTATTGACATAGGATAAAGTGTATTTTTAATACCATAATTTTTAAATATGTATGATAACCAGTCGCCACCATGCTACAAGAAAGAGGTTGTTTTTCACCGTAGCACCCACCACATTGTGCCCGGACGACAACGACGACGGCCTTCCCCAGAACAATGTTGGGGCATCTAAAAATAACGCTTAATCACAATGAATGCACTAAATCATAATAATAGAAACCGGCTGCGGCAACGCTGGACTGCTCCTCTGGACACTGCTGTAACCAGTGCATCGTCTTCCAAGGCCAAGGCAGTTCGGGATGGATGAGCTGAGGATGGACCACACCAGAGAGGGATTCGCTGTGATGGAATCGATTTTCCCCAACCCCCCTTGTTCGTGTAGAGTGAAAGGGTTTGTTTTTCCACGGTAGGAGAGAAAATTCAGGTAGAACCTCCATCAGAGATTTAATGATGATGAACAGGTTTTCCAGAATTGCTTGATGCTGCTTTGGGTTTTGCCGGTTCGAAGTAGATCAGAACTCCCCCTCAAGGGTAGATCGGCTGCTTTATGGGTAGTTTTAGCAAATTGGTAGTTTGTCCTAATTAAAAAGTAGTGCCCACAAACAAGCTTGAACCAACAGAAGAGGAAAAAAGCAATTTCAGCCAGCCAAATTCCCTAAGGCTTCCGAAAAGCAGATATTGCTTATCTGAATCATTCCAATGTACAAAAAAAGGAACGTCGTTGCTTCGTCCACCGACCAGGTAGGTTGGTAGGACACTTTTCATTCGTATAATTAGGCAACAAACACCTTGACAAGGGTCTGCTGCCAGGGCTTTTTTGGCAGTGGAAGAAATTTGGAGAGAGAGCCCGGAAAAAAACTGGAACTAGTATTAACAAGACGTAAATTACCTGGGAGATAAGAGGTACGAGAAAAAACACAAAGTGACAGGGAGAAAGAAGTCACCGTTGTGATATTTTGTCACTAGATTATTAGATTCTGGCATGAAAACTCTCAATTGATTTGAGAAATTCGTAATTTTTAATCAAACTTAATAAAAAAAACATGAAATTCATTTTCCTCCAAATTTTAAATTTACGACAATACAGCATGACGGTGTCGATTTTTGCACAATAAACCATTCTGAAGAGGGTTGGGGCGAAAAGCAGCCGGTTGTAATTAAGAAATCTCCCAGCAAAAAGTTAATCTTAATCTGGGTTCCGTACAAGATTGCTTTTCATGTGGGATTTCGTGTAACATGGCTTAGAATTAACTTTGAACTTGGAAGCTAATCGCCAAGTACCGAGCGTCTCCTTCGAACAAACTGATTTTCAAACAAAATGATGGAGACGCATGGTACTTTTGAAAATGCAGTTAAAAAGCTCACTTTTTTCACGCGGATTAACTGGACGCATCCATAAAAAAATGAAGCGCTCAGCAAACTGCACCCGACTTCTGCTGGAGGAGCAAACTTACTTTCCCACCGGCCAAGAAGACGGCGCAAGGTGGAAACTTCATACTTGAAGGATAATTTGATTCCGTTTCCCGGCAGGGTTGGCTCCCACGAGGGGTGGGGGTTGCGGGGATCGGAAAGTGTATTTGAATCGCTGGGATTTGAAAAAAGAATGGATCTTGAGTAATGCTTTTTGCCCTTCAGTGATGGAAGAATCGGGCCAGGGGAGGAAACGATATGCAGTTGATGGAGTGGGAAACTTTTAATTTAGTTATAACCCGAGAGTTGAGCTTTATGGACTTGTTCCGTTACTTGAGTACGACATGCGAAGACTTTTACGGGGTGATTTGTACCCAGTGAGTTAAGAAGAGAACAACAAAAAATATCAAAAACTCAATTTTGGAAGTACAGCGATTTCTCATCAAATTATCAGGACCCAGATCAAAAGTTCCGATTTGGCTCAAATTTTGCATATGCATATGAAAGTACCATGTTCATAATAATTAGATCTTTTCTGTTTTTGACAATTAGGGTGATGCTATGCGGAATAAGAATCTCCAAAAAATTGCGTTTTGCCTTCTTACTAAAGAAAGGTGTAGGTTTTACTTTATGGCTGGACATAATTTTCATCTTCGTAAATATTACAAATCTGCGCGAATTTTAATCGGAAAAATCGCTAAAAAATCACAATGCATCGATTTTTTGACGCTTCGTTGCCATGTCGACAAGTTGTCAAGTTGAGCTTCGAATACTGGCGCATATATTTTGTGGCTCGAGATATACTCGCTTGTAGTAGCTTGTCTACCGATGTTTCCTACAACATGTAAGATATCGTAGCTTTTCGGTTTCTTTTGCCCTGCCCATCTGTGCATAACTGTCCAATGCTTATGCAAAAACTTTTGTGACATAGGACATTCATCCAGCTAAAATCAAATTACCCATGAGCTCTTAAAATCGCCTAAAAGTAGACTCCATTTTCGTGATTTCGTAGCAGGGCTGCGGAGTTGGATCATATTTCAAGCGACTCCGACTCCGACTCCGACTCCGGCTTTCTGAGTTAAGCCGACTCCAACTCCGACTCCAGCTCCGATTTTCCACAAATTGATGACTCCGGCTCCAACTCCGACTCTGGCCTTCCAACTCTAGCCGACTCCGACTCCGACTCCGACTCCAGCTTATTTAAAATATTTTAAAAATTTGAATTAATCACATCACTCACATTTCAGTTCACACTTGCGCAAATACTGTAAACCGAAATTATTTATACAAAAAGTATGGAACCATACTAAGCTTGATAGATAAGTGTTCGTTGTTCTATGTTACATGTTTTCAGCGTTATATAAACAAAAATCATAAATATCTTCAGATTTAAACGCATTTTCAGCACAACAATTTTCTAAATAAATTTATATTTTGTTGTTTGTAAAATTGGAACTTTTTATTTAATTACTTTAAATTTACTTTCATTTTTTTTTAAATTTATATGCTAGCTAACTAATTTTCAATTGTAGGGTAGGGTAGTCATCAATGAGACACTTTTGGTTTTCAACTTTCAGCGATTTTTCTAATTTTTAAACCAGCATGTTTTAATGTGCTTTTTGTTGCATTTTCTTTCTTTTAGTGTGTTCTAACATTGACCAAAATATGAGATCTATCCGACATCTACAGCCAGAATTATTCAACTGTCTCATTGTAGACGCACTTGGCAGGAACAATGAGACAGCTGGGGAGAAATGAGACACTCTACGAAAATCAATAATTTTCTAGTAAAACATCATGTTTTTGTATTGTTTCACAACAGGTGACTTGTCTTGAACATTTTAGAGCAATTTTGCCAACATGAAACTTTAATATACAAAAGTAATACTAAAAAGTATTAAAATTTTGTAAAATCCATATATTTATACCAAATAACTTTATATGTTTGGTTAAATGAAGTTATAACTCTATAAATATGCCAAAAATCACTTTCAATTCATGTTTTGAAAGATTTACATGAATTTTGAAATTTTTAATGAAGAAAAATCAAAGTGTCTCATTGTTACCCATGGGCTTAAATGAGTGGGGAACAATGAGACAGCCCTGGATTCTGGGTATATTCTAAATTTTGGTCAAACCTAATGAAAGGACATTGTAGCGCAACTCAATCCCTATGGAACGTCGAAAGAAATTTGAAGAAATATAAGTTTTGGTGTAAATGGCAGCCTACGAGCGAAAGGATCAGTAGTGCGGTGCCTGTGTGGACGCGTAGTCCTGTTTTTTGTGTTATTTTCCGTCTCTTTTGTGTCGCTGTTCGAGTGCATGGGGTGATTGGTCATTATAATTAAATAATGGCATCAGTAGTGCGGTGCCTGTGTGGACGCGTAGTCCTGTTTTTTGTGTTATTTTCCGTCTCTTTTGTGTCGCTGTTCGAGTGCATGGGGTGATTGGTCATTATAATTAAATAATGGCATCAGTAGTGCGGTGCCTGTGTGGACGCGTAGTCCTGTTTTTTCGTGTTATTTTCCGTCTCTTTTGTGTCGCTGTTCGAGTGCATGGGGTGATTGGTCATTATAATTAAATAATGGCATCAGTAGTGCGGTGCCTGTGTGGACGCGTAGTCCTGTTTTTTGTGTTATTTTCCGTCTCTTTTGTGTCGCTGTTCGAGTGCATGGGGTGATTGGTCATTATAATTAAATAATGGCATCAGTAGTGCGGTGCCTGTGTGGACGCGTAGTCCTGTTTTTTCGTGTTATTTTCCGTCTCTTTTGTGTCGCTGTTCGAGTGCATGGGGTGATTGGTCATTATAATTAAATAATGGCATCAGTAGTGCGGTGCCTGTGTGGACGCGTAGTCCTGTTTTTGTGTTATTTTCCGTCTCTTTTGTGTCGCTGTTCGAGTGCATGGGGTGATTGGTCATTATAATTAAATAATGGCATCAGTAGTGCGGTGCCTGTGTGGACGCGTAGTCCTGTTTTTTCGTGTTATTTTCCGTCTCTTTTGTGTCGCTGTTCGAGTGCATGGGGTGATTGGTCATTATAATTAAATAATGGCATCAGTAGTGCGGTGCCTGTGTGGACGCGTAGTCCTGTTTTTTCGTGTTATTTTCCGTCTCTTTTGTGTCGCTGTTCGAGTGCATGGGGTGATTGGTCATTATAATTAAATAATGGCATCAGTAGTTCGGTGCCTGTGTGGACGCGCAGTCCTGTTTTTTTTTTCGTGCTATTTTCCGTCTCTTTTGTGTCGCTATTTGTGGTGATTGGATTTCTTCTTCTTATTTTTTTTTCATTTATTTTTTGTTCGCGCGTTCGTTGGCCGATGAATTTTATTTTTGTTCTCTTTATATAGTTTTCGATAGAAACGATCCGATTTTTGTTTTTTGAGACAAGCAAGTCGTATTGCTGGATTAAGTCCTTTCCATATCATCGAGGATCGGAAGGCACGTCGACGGATATGTTCTAAGGCTTATGATATAAAATAATTTTAATGAATGAAGCCCTTCCTACATCACCGTTGATCGGAAGGCACGTCGACGGAGAATTTCTGGAGAATCGCGGTCGAATTAATTCTATTTTTAAATCCCTAGATAGGTATCTTTCCGCAGCCGGCTGCCTAAGATTTTTAATATTTCAACCGATAAACAAATTGCTCATGGTCGCATCACCTACCACAGTGAATCCTGACCTCATACCCATCTTACTAACCCCTCATAACTCATGTGATACTTTGTCGGAGACGCAGTCGATTTGGCGGTCCCATCACTCAAGTATCGGCTAACATTCCCATCCACTTCCCCGTGTCTTACCACTGGTCGTGGCCGGCGTCGGTATTGATCAGCACGATAGGGACCTTTGAAAATTGCGAAGGGGTGATGATTGGTTCCTACTTTTCATCACTGGTCCACGGAGCAATGTTTGGGGGTCCTGGTCAATAACGAAGTAGCAGCTACGGGTAGACACCAATGCTATGCTATGCTAAATGGCAGCCTACGAGCGAAAAAGTATTTTTTGTCCATAATTTACTTTTACACTCCAGAATCAAACCATTATGAATAACTTTTCAGAGGAGCGTCCACACCCAAAGCAACTATTATAGCAGACGTGTATCCAGTAGATACACCTTTCCCCCAAATATGAGCCTGATTGGTTGAAACTACGACTTGTGAGAGCCATTTTATCATTGTTCCCCGTGTCTCATTGATGACTACTCTACCCTACTTGAGCAACTCTCTACGAAATCGGCCAATTTCGACCATTTTTATTTTTTGTATTTTTTGATTTGGCTCAAACTTTGTGGGCGCCTTCCCTATGACCAAATAAGCTATTTTGCGTCATTGGTTCACCCATACAAGTCGCCATACAATTTTGGCTGCTGTCCATACAAAAATGGTATGTAAATATTCAAACAATAGTGACTTTTGAGTGAATTTTCTGATCAATTTGGTGTCTTCGGCAAAGTTGAAGGTATTGTTGAGGACTTTTGAGAAAAATATAGGTACACGGAAAAAAATTTGCAGATTTTTTAATCAACTTTTTTTTCACTAAAACTCAATTTCCCAAAATACGTATTTTTTGATTTTCGAGATTTTTTTATATGTTTTAGGGGACAAAAATCCGCAACTTTTGAGCCATAGAGAAACATGGTCAAAAAAATTTCCGCCAAGTTACGATTTTTTGAAAAAACAAAGATTTTTGGAAAAAATTAAAGTTTCATGCAAAAACAAATTTGACATTATTTTTTAATGCAAAATTGAATTTGAAATCGAAAAATACTTTACAGATTTTTTGATAAAGGGCTCCGTTTTCAAGATATAGCCACCGAAAGTTTGATTTTAGCGAAATATTTGCTGTTTTTCGATTTTTAAAAATAGTGACCATGAGTGACCATTTCTAAAAATATTTTTTTTTAAGGTTCAGAAAATTTGCTATAAAATAATCTAAGAGACATTGAAGATTGAACCTCGGATTGCTAAGATAGAGCCGCTTTAAGAAAAAGAAACACGAAAATTGAAGTTTTCCTAATCTCACCAAAACAACCCACCATTTTCTAATGACCATATCTCAGCAAATAATGGTCTGATTCTCAATGTTAAAACATGAAACATTCGTAAAATTTTCCGATCTTTTCGAAAAAAAATATTTTGAAAATTTTTAAATCAAGACTAGCATTTTAAATGGACGTAATATTCAATGTTTGGCCATTTTAAAATATCAATCTGCATCGATTGTGCATGTTAAAAAGTCGAAGCAAAAAATGTTCCTATAAAAAAAGGATCTACTTAAAATCTTAGCAATTCTATGGTAATATATTTACATTTAGTTGAATTAAAAGTTTGCAAATTTAAGTTTAGATAAGTTTTATATAGATTTTCCAGATTTTATATAAACTTTTATACTAAGTAGTCAGTAAACTTTATATTTAATCCCAATTATTTTTTTAATCAGTCAAGGATGCCTATTTGGAGTTGGGAGACTGGATTTATGGTGATTTGTCAACAAATAACTTTATTTATGTTAATTTTTTGAAAGGTGTACAAACTTTTTTGCTGGCGTGAGTTTATAAACAAAACGTATTATAAGGTTTCTGTAAAATTTCAAATTGTTTACATGTTTCATCACAAAATGTGCATAGTGCCCAAGGGGTGTAAATACTTTTTTTAACACACTTTAAATACTTTTTTTAAATACTGTAAATACAAGCAAAAAGAAACAGTAAAAAATTACTTAAAAATGTTTTAATTTTTTGACTACACAGCCACAATTGTTTACTATTGTACGAGTTATGAAACTATAGTTTAGTGTATACAATTATTGACAAGAGAGGATTAACAGATAATCATGCTGTGATCTTAGTGAAATAACACAATAAGAGCTTTCCAATCACAATAAAAATGCTTCGAAAACAACATGACATCTGATAATTATCTTTATCCAAAAAATAAATTGATTAAAAAAAATGTCAACGCAGTGCACGCGATTCAATAAATAAATTTAAATAATTGGTTATAAACCTGAATTATAACAAATATTGAACAATAAATAATTTCATAAATTATATAAAATATATTGATAACTCCGACTCCAGCTCCGACTCCGGGTCTATCAGAAATTTACGACTCCAGCTCCGACTCCGACTCCAGCTCAACAAATTTAACCAGCTCCAACTCCGACTCCGACTCCAGCTATTCGAATTTTGACGACTCCGACTCCGACTCCGACTCCGACTCCAAGTCCCCAAAAAGACCCGACTCCACCAACTCCGACTCTACAGCCCTGTTCGTAAGTTTATTTAACTGAGTTCATTGGATTCCAATAGGAGCTTTCTAAGCTTTTTATCGTTTATATCGTTTTCAAAGTTTTCAATGCTCGCGACGTCAATGGCTTTCTACCTAAGGTCTCGCGATTGAGTGTGTAGTGGTGCGGTTGTAAAAATCTCTGACCCTCTCACTTTCGTAGAAGCTGAATGGCAAGCTTCCCTGCATTGTGCGGCACACGCGGTTCACTTGTACCTCGGTTTTGCTTTGCGCCTGCTTTGTTCGGTTTACACCATCTCACTCGAAGAGATTTTTTGTTTCGTGTCTGGCACTTTTTCGTGGCATGAACCTTGGCTCATAGAGGAAAAAATCGTGACGTCAGAAATGAATTCAAATCACTCAAAATTCATTTTGTAAGTGACTTTAACAGTTTGGCCTTGTTTGAAAGCTACTTTGTCCCCAGTTTTCTGTGGGAGAGAAAAGGAGGCGAACACTTTATGAAAATCACACCTGTCAAAAATCCTAGCCTTATTTTTTTTTTGGGAAGCTTGTTATGCTCGCGTTTGTCATAAACGCTTGTTTGATTTAGAATTTGTACGATTAAAAATATTCTTTTGGTGAAAATTGCATTTTCAGTTTCATTTGGAAAACACTTCATTTATAATACCTTGCTTTGATCATAAGATTTGTTATATCATATCACTTTCTTTTGTGCTGACGTTATAAATAAACAAAGTCGATGTTTTGAATTGAAGGAAGTTCTACCATTGTTATATTCTTTAGTAAGAATGGTTCTATCTCACCCCAGGTCGGATAAATTCGGGGTTTTTAGCTTGCCACATTTCAAAAGAAAGGTTGATTATTTGAGCTTTTATTGAAAAATACTAAGCATTTTGAAAACATAACACTCTATTTCGAATAAGACCACCCTAATCACCAAAAAAAAATACGAGTCTACTCATTTTGGCCAAGAAACTCCCATGCCAAATTAGAGCCAATCCAAAACAATTTTGATCTGAATCCTGCTGATTTTTCGTGGAATCGCTGTATAAAGTTATTACATACATTGACAAAATTGACAAAATCAAACTAAAAGTGACGAACTGTCAACAAAAGGGTTGTCAAACTAAAACGTGACCCCGTTCGTTTGACAACAGGTGGTGTCAAACCATCGGGGTTTGAGTGTAATAAAAATATGTTTTTAAGGGATTTGGCTACCACAAATTATATTCAAAGTTTTTGTCTTCAGAGTAAAAGGGGCGGCAACAATGTTTTAAAAAAAAACAATTTTCCTAGATTATCAAATTTTTCAAACAAAGAGGATCCCAAAATGCTTTATACATTATTACAATTATGCTACTGTCAGAAAATGACAAAATATAAACAAATTTACAAAAACATTTTGTTTCCAAAAGTTTTTCGTCTGCCCGATCTGCTGTCTCAAAATTTAAATTTAATTACAAATCTTAAAGTAACCTACTTTGTTTTAAAATTGGACCAATATTTCCCAAAATATCGTAAGTTGAATGATAATCATTTCGAGAAACGAGAAT
This sequence comes from Culex quinquefasciatus, assembly GCF_015732765.1. NCBI lineage: Eukaryota > Metazoa > Arthropoda > Insecta > Diptera > Culicidae > Culex > Culex quinquefasciatus. Next base: position 106,861,955 of record NC_051861.1, read on the forward strand.
CAATCTCGTACTAGTCTCTTTTGTCTTTTTTTTTTAAATAAACATTTCTGTAATCAAAATTACAACCTTGAAAAAGGTACACTGTCAAATGTCACAAACGAACTTTTCGATCGGATATTTTTTTTTTCTTTTTTTTTTAATAATATTCAGGATTTTCTTTTTTTTTTTTGAGTTTCATAATTTATACTGGTATAAATCAAATTTAAAGTTTATATCGCTAAGCTCTGGTCAGGGTCACTTTAAAACACTAAGTTTCAATATCAAGCTAAATTTTCAAAAATTTTAAGTATAATTAATCACAAGCTGTTTATACATTGTCAAAGTTGCAAAACTTTGTCAAGGTTGCCAAACAAAATCATGCAAATATTTTTTCCCGTGTGAAATGCCTAATTTTTATATCTGGTCCAAACATTCCAATTTTTTAAAAAGTCTTAAATGCAAGTGTTGCAATCGAGTGATAAAAAACACTCGACCGTCACTATAGCTTGTAATAATTTTTCCAATAAAAAATATTTTTTAGTCATTATTTTTTCCCTTTTTTGAAATTATATTTTGAAAGGGAGGAAAATTTGAATTGGACTTATAAATCAATACATGTTGTTAATATCTTGTGCCAGTTAAACAATTGACATACCCATATGTCTCTTTTGCTTTGCTTTATAATTGCCACTTTAAAATAAGACTGTCTTCAATCAACTTTATTATTCATAATAAAGTTTGACTAGATTTGTATTAGGTCGATATAATCGTTGTCTCAAATTGTTTCTGTTATTTTTCATTTTTTTTTTTTTTACAGCAAATCTGAAATTTCAACTGGAGCTGTGTACTTCTGAGCCAGTTTTTTTTAATTTCATAAGTTTATTTTGAATGTATTCCAATTTACTGTTAATTCCATTAAAAAATGCCTTTATTGGGCAGATTGCGGCAGGCAAACTTACTTCCGGTACCATTTCAATAATGAGTTCATTTCAGATTCTAGTTTTTTTTTACAAAAAAATAATAACTGTCAAAAAGTTGGAATATGTTTGGTCAGCGTCGTACTATAAGTAACCCTTGAACCTTTAGTCAATTTTTGTTAGCAATAAAGTTTGAAGGCATTTATTTCAAATTTTCAAGAAAAAAATTCAATTGAATTTCTCCTACAATGTGACCAGTCAACCATCAGCATGTAAAACTCCGGCAAACCTAGCCAAGCAAACCCCGTTTTAGCACAGCTCTGGAGCAACTGAAATGCAAGTGGCATGCGACATAAATCATCCGATTAAAGTCTGTGGTGCAACCGGGCCTGTTGGACCTCAAGCCCAGGGCATGGCATAAGTAAACGGATTTAACACACCCTGGAACAGGGGGGAAAAATATCCAAACCTACCGCCCACATCCCAGCAGCTTCTTTTTTTTTTGGACGTGCAACGCCACCACGTGGCAATGTCAGGCCAGCTGATGAAGTAAACTGCGAATACTAATAGCCTCGCATTAACATAACATTTTACGATCTCGCACATGACGTTTTTTTGTGGCGCGTAAAATAATTGCTCATCATAAAGAGGTGGGGAGTTGGAGTAGGTATTTTGGCAGAATTTCAGAAAAAAGCTTTAAACGGAAAATCGTCGGAAAAAAGCGCTAACGAGAAATGACAAGTGGCGGTTGGCAATCAAAAAAAAAATGGCGCCCAAATTAATGACGACCCTCCTGGTAGGAGAATTTCATATGGTACGTCAATACCCCCTCTCATTAAACGATGCCGGCGGGATGCTGATTAAATTTAACGAAACGCAACAGAGCGGCGGAATTAAATTTCAGCGTTGATCAATTTGCGAACTAATTGAAGCAACATCAGGTAAAAATAATGAACCAAATTATGCAGCATCCACGAAGGCTAGACGCGCCACAGAAATGTGGTCAGTTGGTCACAGATCCCTCGAATCTGTTTTGAGAAACCCGAGCAGACGGTAATAACAAAATTCATGTCATTTCAATAACAAATACTGTTAAAATAACAGAAAGTGTTTTGTGAATTTCTTGAAAAGAAAGAGTTTAATAGCAGTTTATGTTATCATAACAAAATTTGTTATTGGTCTGATATTGGTTGAACGCCTAAACAACTTTGTAATAACATTTTTTGTTATAGAGGAATAACTTCAACTGTTATTGGGATGATCGGATTAGTTGTTTAAATAACAAAAAAAAATAACAGAGATTTATTCGAATAATAACTAAAAATGTTATTTGTCCGTTATTACAATAACAATCCAATAACAAAAAATTCATTACGGCGAATAACAAATCTTGTTATAAATAACATAAAATGTTACTGGCCTAGTATTTTGAAATATCAAAATATGTTATTCACAAGTTATTTCCGTCTGCTCGGGAAGATAATAATGTTCATAGATTTGGTTCATAGACCTGAACAAAATTTAAATTTCCTTTTTTGATGAGTTTTTTTTAACATTCGTATTTTTTTGTTTTTTATTACATTTTGCAAAAGTTCCTAATTAGACAAAAATAACATAAAAATAACATTCTTTTTTTAATTTGAAAAAAGTGTTGGTCTGTTAACCAATAAATATCGTATAAATAAATAATAATTGAAAATTGAAATCGATTAACGTTGCCGCGGAAATTTAGTCAAAAGTCCAAAAATACTTTTTTTTTGCAAACTTACAGTTTAAACATGAAATCCTTTTATAAATCAAAGAATTACATTTCGAGCCATTTACAAAAATTAGGAAGTTATACTAAAAATTTAAACAAATTTAAGTATTTTTGTATGACCCAATTTCACCCCTCAGACTTAATGTCACCCCTGATGACGGTACCGTCAAATTTTTAAACATTCTATTTTTTGATTCACCCATACGAGGCTCCATACAATTTTGACAGCTATCCACACAAAAAAAATCTGTATCTTTTGAAGGATTTTTTTTATGAAACTACCTAGAAAAATTAGAACACGGAAAAAAATTGGGCGAATTTTTAATAAACTTCCCAAAATTCATAATTTTTAAATTTTCATAAGTTTTAAAGAACAAAAAAACAAATATTTTGAAAATTTTAGAATCAAGACTAACATTTCAACAAGGTCTCATTGAATAATATCGAGTATATTAAGGCTCTGAAAGGCATCATTCCCGATCGGCCGTTTAGCAGCCATGTTTGTTTTCAAATCTTGATTCAGAATGTTTCAATCAAAAAATGGGTTTCTTTGATTTAATTTACTATTTCTGGACCCTGAATTCAGAACCATCATTGAAAGTCATTGCCCCAAAAGTGAAAGAAACCATTTTGAAAAGTTAGAGTTAATTCCATAAGATCCTACAAATTGAGGTTCAATCTTCAATTCTCTAATAAAAAAAATTATTGAAATTTTTTTCAGCTTTTCCAAAAAAATATTTTAATTAATGCTATTTTGAAACATCGAAAAACATAATGTCGCTATATCTTGAAAACGGTCCGCTTTATCAAAACATGTGAAAAGTACTTTTCGAAAGCAAATATGATTTTACATTAAAAACTGGATTCAAAGAAGATACAAAAAATTGCGATTTTTTGTCCTCTGAAACAAGTAAATAAAAGATAGACGACATAAGAAAAAAAAATATGATAGACGACATAAGAAAAAAAAAAGATTTGAAGATTTGAAGATTTGAAGATTTGAAGATTTGAAGATTTGAAGATTTGAAGATTTGAAGATTTGGAGATTTGGAGATTTGAAGATTTGGAGATTTGAAGATTTAAAGATTTGAAGATTTGAAGATTTGAAGATTTGAAGATTTGAAGATTTGAAGATTTGAAGATTTGAAGATTTGAAGATTTGAAGATTTGAAGATTTGAAAATTTGAAGATTTGAAGATTTGAAGATTTGAAGATTTGAAGATTTGAAGATTTGAAGATTTGAAGATTTGAAGATTTGAAGATTTGAAGATTTGAAGATTTGAAGATTTGAAGATTTGAAGATTTGAAGATTTGAAGATTTGAAGATTTGAAGATTTGAAGATTTGAAGATTTGAAGATTTGAAGATTTGAAGATTTGAAGATTTGAAAATTTGAAGATTTGAAGATTTGAAGATTAAAAGATTCAAAAACGATCTATTCTAGAGCATGGAAGGGAATCGAACCCATTTGGCTCATATTCTTGCGCTATCCCAGTTATTCGGCTTGTGGTATTATATGTTTCAGGCAATGTCTCACCACAAAAACCACCCGCAGAAAAGCTCTACAAGGTTTTGTACAGCTCGCATACGAACTCTCGTGTCATCAACGCTGCTAATTTATTCACCACGTTTAGTGCTCGAAACGAAAGTTGTTTGGTTTTAGCACGAAACGAACCCCTCCTCACACCTCCAGAACTCCTGAAGATTATCTCCAAGGTTAAGTTTCGTGCAAAGCTATCAGCAAACTTTGCTTCCTCGCAGCAGCAGCACAGGTGCAATCAATTATTCACACAGTTGGATGCTAATAGTGTGAGATACGGGAAAATGACAGTGAGTTTGCTCGGGAGGGGGTAGTTTACATTTTCCACGTTAATGTTAAAGTTTAACAAAAAAAAACGATTCCTGTTCGATCTACCTACTCAATAAATTTAGAGATTGAGTTTGGTATCTATCAAGTCTTCAAAGTTACAAGCGACACAGTAAAAAATCATGGTATGAAAAATTTTGTTGCAGATAAAAAATGTAATGACTCTGTATGTAAATTTACATCTGTTTTAATGTAATTTTACATGTTCCAGAAAAATTTAGGTAAAATTACATATTTTTAATAACAACATTTTTAAATTTGTGCTCAAAAAATCTGTATGTAAATTCACATCTGTTTACGTGTAGTTTTACATGTTCCACAAAAAAATTAGGTACGACTTTTCTAAATTTATGCAAAAAAATACCTAACAGCTCATGCAACATTTCCACCACAACAACAGCCTATCTCGATAGCACTAAATAAAATTATAAAAAAAACTAAAAGTGTCTTCACCCGATTCACACTGAATGAAAGTTTAAAAAGCCTCCTCCCCCGCTCCTATTCCCAGCATGTACGGCTGGCAAGTGACTTTATTTTCGCTGTTCCAAGTTGTTTTGCGATTTTTTGCTTTTTTTTTTTGCTGAGCTTGAAAATTCCGTCCCCCCTCGCTTAACGTCATTAAATTGTATTCTGGTCTCATTTTCCGCCTGCTCGGCAAGTTTTTTGTTTTTTTTCTGCCTGGAGGGTTAAAAACTTTTCGTCTCTGCCGCGCAAAACAACCAACCGAACGAACGAAGCAACCAGGGTTGATTGAAAGTTTGACTGTCAGTCTCAGGGGTGAGTAAAGTTTTGCGCCGGAAATATGCTGCTACCAAAGGGGGGTTTGGGAGTGGGGGGGGGGATTGTTTTGTTATGAGATTTGAGACCGGTTTTGCGCTGAGAAATTCTTGATTATATTTATTTGTTTTTATCTTGCGGCAAGTTTGTGTCTTTTGGCTTGATATATTGCGTATAAGAGGGGAGCAAGATTTTTTCTTGGAATTATATAATGACAACATGGATAAAATTGTCAAATTTCTTAAATTAACATGCAGTCTCCAAGACTGCAAATATCTTTTCATTCGCTCATAACGAACTTTGCATAAAAGTTCTAAAAGAAAGTCAATCGTCCCATTTCCTTTCCTAGTTCAACAAATGCAACATGTTGGTTCTAGAATCAAACTGGGGTTTTTGCTATCTTTTTTTTTTGCATTACGTTTCCTGACAACTTGTCGATTGTCATTTTATTTCTCCGTAGAGAACTGTACGTGAACTGTTGAGGAAGTTTTGCTCGATCATTTTTCTTTCTTCTCTATTTGCAGTGGTAGAAATATTTGTGCGACCTTGGAAAAAATGCTATGCCAATAATGTTGGAAAACGTAAAAGTACATGAAAACCAATCATTTTTTTATTTAGCGAATTAAAATTATCAAATTAATCGAGAACCCTAAAAGTTTTACAACCTTTACATTCAGCACCTCCTCCAACCAGGAAAAACTCAGCAAAAAGCTATCATCATCATGAGTAGCAATGACTCTCATGACCCTGATGAAGTTCTTACATTTTACTCATCCACACTCTCACTTTTATTGGACCAGCACAAGTGCAGAATCATCATCATGGGACGCTTAAAAATGACAGCCATAAAAAGTTTCTCTATCGTGAGTTTCGGTTTCGACCTCGATTACCTTGTAAGCACGATGCTTTGAAAAGGGTTGAAAGAAATTATTCTAGCTTAGATCCTTTTTTGTTCTTACTCCACAAAATTACTTTATGCTTTTTTGCTTTTCTTGTTTTTTTTTTTGTTTTTTTTTTACTTTTTTGCTTTTTTGCTTTTTTGCTTTTTTGCTTTTTTGCTTTTTTGCTTTTTTGCTTTTTGCTTTTTGCTTTTTGCTTTTTGCTTTTTGCTTTTTGCTTTTTGCTTTTTGCTTTTTGCTTTTTGCTTTTTGCTTTTTGCTTTTTGCTTTTTGCTTTTTGCTTTTTGCTTTTTGCTTTTTGCTTTTTGCTTTTTGCTTTTTGCTTTTTGCTTTTTGCTTTTTGCTTTTTGCTTTTGCTTTGCTTTTTGCTTTTTGCTTTTTGCTTTTTGCTTTTTGCTTTGCTTTTTGCTTTTTGCTTTTTGCTTTTTTGCTTTTTGCTTTGCTTTTTGCTTTGCTTTTGCTTTTGCTTTTTGCTTTTTGCTTTTGCTTTTGCTTTTTTGCTTTTTGCTTTTGCTTTTTGCTTTTTGCTTTGCTTTGCTTTTGCTTTTTGCTTTTTGCTTTTTGCTTTTGCTTTTTGCTTTTTTGCTTTTGCTTTTTGCTTTTGCTTTTTGCTTTTTGCTTTTTGCTTTTTGCTTTTTGCTTTTTGCTTTTTGCTTTTTGCTTTTTGCTTTTTGCTTTTTGCTTTTTGCTTTTTGCTTTTTGCTTTTTGCTTTTTGCTTTTTGCTTTTTGCTTTTTGCTTTTTGCTTTTTGCTTTTTGCTTTTGCTTTTTGCTTTTTGCTTTTTGCTTTTTGCTTTTTGCTTTTGCGTTTGCTCTTCCGCTCTGCTTTTTGCTTTTTGCTTTTTGCTTTTTGCTTTTTGCTTTTTGCTTTTTGCTTTTTGCTTTTTGCTTTTTGCTTTTTGCTTTTTGCTTTTTGCTTTTTGCTTTTTGCTTTTTGCTTTTTGCTTTTTGCTTTTTGCTTTTTGCTTTTTGCTTTTTGCTTTTTGCTTTTTGCTTTTTGCTTTTTGCTTTTTGCTTTTTGCTTTTTGCTTTTTGCTTTTTGCTTTTTGCTTTTTGCTTTTTGCTTTTTGCTTTTTGCTTTTGCTTTTTGCTTTTTGCTTTTTGCTTTTTGCTTTTTGCTTTTGCTTTTTGCTTTTTGCTTTGCTTTTTGCTTTTTGCTTTTGCTTTTGCTTTTTGCTTTTTGCTTTTGCTTTTTGCTTTTATGCTTTTTGCTTTTGCTTTTTGCTTTTTGCTTTTTGCTTTTTTGCTTTTTTGCTTTTTTGCTTTTTTGCTTTTTTGCTTTTTTGCTTTTTTGCTTTTTTGCTTTTTTGCTTTTATGCTTTTTTGCTTTTTTGCTTTTTTGCTTTTTTACGTTTTTGCTTTTTTGCTTTTTTACGTTTTTGCTTGTTTGCTAAAAGAGCACTTTAATTCACTAAAAGCGCACACCACCAACTACCTACAAACTTAATTATGATGAGAAGGCGTTAGAGCGAACGCCTGAGTTACTGTTGTTTTGCTACCGTGGCTTCCAGCTGGATTAGTCGGATCAAAGTTTGGATTTGTTTACTTTATGGCTTCGCTACAGGGAGGCTCTGATGTGGCTAAAGCTTTCCGTTACCAAAGTTTGCCCAAATCAAGGTTTTGCTTCATTTGCAATCAACATGATCATCATCATAATTATTCCAGGGCAGCCAATTAAATTTATGCAAATTAAGTCTTGCTTGAAGCAAACTTGTTTTCATTTCGCAGAGATTGCTTTTAATGACTGAAAATGAAACATCAATTAAACTTAATCAATTAAAGTGAGAAGAGCCGTCTACCCAAACGAATCATGATATTTTTTATTTCGACACGAGCAATGATTAACTGTGTGTTTTTTTTCTCATCCACGAAACAGTTTCAGAATAATCAAGAAAACAATTACTCACCGTCCTCGTCCGAGAGCATGCTCACGTCCTGGCGTGACGACGAGGTCACACCCATTTTAATTGCTTTTTCCCGCCGTGCTACTCCCGCGTGGTCACGCGACGATGATCCGTAACCGTCAACCGGGTTGTGGGTGGCGCGTAACTCTCCTATTGGTTTTTGTTTAGAAGAGTGACAAATGTGATGCCGCCGTTGCACACTTTTCTGATTCACTCGTGGCTAATTTGACTTTAAAAAATTTTGACTGATTTCACGGTGAAATTACCTGTGGAAAAAGATGAAGAATAATTTTGTATTATTTTTTTTAAAGCTAAAGAAAAAATATGTTTTATAAATTGCATTAAACAAATCATAAAATACATTTTTTCAAATAAACGTGTCGCCCACAGTGTTGCAAACGCGGCTCAATTAGGGCTGCATTTTCATCAAGAATAACGTGCACTTTTAATGAACTCGTTCCGAGTACATACCTCAAGCGTACTCCACCACCCATCTGCTGGTGACTGTTTAAATTGGTTCGCTTGGAAACATTTCCGCATCCCCCGTCAGATTAACACTTATCTACCCAATCCCATTGGCAGATGCAAACTCGTTGTGACTTTTGTGTCATCGATTTCCAAAGTGAGAGATTAAGCTTTTCAACAAATCAATTCAAATTAGAAATCATAGTATCCATAGTGGTATTATTTTTTTGCAGAACCTCAGCTATAAATTTGTGTGCCATTTCAATTCAAAAATTCCATCTATCCCCACCTTGACCGCTCATTTCATGAGTTCACAATCTGTTAAAACCCATAAATATTCTACTATTGGCGTCTCACAACCTACCGTCAGCAACAGGAGGCAGGAAATTAATCCTCGAGCATTCCGGATTCCCATAAAATGAATTATTCTACCACCCAGCCAACTGTTGCCTAGGCCTTCGTCCGCCGGTCGATCCAACATCTGCCTACTGTTGCTGTATACACAGTCGGTACTCGAGCCAATCGCAGAGATACAAACTTTAATCCCAGTGCGAGCTCCGGTCCTTCCCTCCGGGGCATTCCTCCGAAAGGGCCGAGCACCGACGCTCCGAGGCAATTTCAAATTTTGCAAAATCCAATAAAGCGCCCGAAATTACGTCAAATTACCGCCTCGACCTAAATTAGATTTACCATTTGCAGCGCGCTCGGAGTTTCACCGCCTTGCCGTCAATTTGTGTCCTGCTCAGTGTTGCCACATGCTCGTCTGTATCAGAAGGCCCAAAAATCTGTCTTATCTGCACCAAGCATGGCGAATATCTGTACCATTATCTGTACGGTATATTTTTTGTAAAAAACTTTTTTTTAACATGCATTTTGAACAATTTTATGACAACACTAAATGTTGATATGCAGCTCGGAAGAATCGCAGAATTTCATATAAAAAACGCCCGAGTAACGCTCAAGGAAAGGGTCGCGAAAAGATTTTCCTTAAATGTAATAGAAACGGAAAGTGGTGTATGAAGTTTCTTGGCGCTATGTTTGTTTGCAAAATTTTCTCGTGAAATTTTTTAAATATTCAGAATTTGTTTATTTAATTGCAACTAAAATTAATAAATGTATCAATAATTTTGTAATCAATATTATAATTTTGAAATTCCGAATTGCTTTATGATGCCTAATCTCAAAAAGCAGAATCTTGAAATTAAAAGAAAGTTTTTTGTATTTTGCTTGAAAAGAAGTAAACCAAAGAGAAAATCCATAATCTGTATGTTTATGGATTTTCTCTTTGGTTTACTTCTTTTCAAGCAAAAATACAAATTAAAAAAAACATTTCAAAATTTAGAAATAATAAAATCTAAGATTAAAAAAAAAATAAATATGTATACAAAACAAAATTTAAAAATAACAAATTCAAAGCTTAACAATTCTAATATTAAAAATAATTAAATTAAATAAAAATAATTTAACAATTTAAACATTCAAAATCCTTTAAATCAGCAATTCTCAACCTTCTTCTAGGCCGGTACCCCCTGCCACGTGAATCAAGTAGGCCCGGTACTCCCGTTGAGAATCGCTGCTTTAAATTCAAAACTATATTCAAAAAACAGTTAAAATTCAAAATAAAAATCTAAAATTTAAGAGCTTACCCAAATTTGAAAATAAAAAAATATCAAAGAATTTAGGAATTTAAAAATTTAAGAGTAAAAGAATTGAAGAATTAAAGAATTAAAGAATCAAAGAATCAAAGAATTAAAGAATTAAAGAATTAAAGAATTAAAGAATTAAAGAATTAAAGAATTAAAGAATTAAAGAATTAAAGAATTAAAGAATTAAAGAATTAAAGAATCAAAGAATTAAAGATTTAAAGAATTAAAAAATTAAAGAATTAAAGAATTTAAGAATTTAAGAATTTAAGAATTTAAGAATTTAAGAATTTAAGAATTTAAGAATTTAAGAATTTAAGAATTTAAGAATTTAAGAATTTAAGAATTTAAGAATTTAAGAATTTAAGAATTTAAGAATTTAAGAATTTAAGATTTCTGATATTTAAGAATTTAAGAATTTAAGAATTTAAGAATTTAAGAATTTAAGAATTTAAGAATTTAAGAATTTAAGAATTTAAGAATTTAAGAATTTAAGAATTTAAGAATTTAAGAATTTAAGAATTTAAGAATTTAAGAATTTAAGAATTTAAGAATTTAAGAATTTAAGAATTTAAGAATTTAAAATTTAAATTTAAGAATTTAAGAATTTAAGAATTTAAGAATTTAAGAATTTAAGAATTTAAGAATTTAAGAATTTAAGAATTTAAGAATTTAAGAATTTAAGAATTTAAGAATTTAAGAATTTAAAAATTTAACAATTTAAGAATTTAAGAATTAAAGTTAGACTGTAATCCATATTCATACTATTCAGACTGCAGTCCCGATCGACCCAGTTGACGGTACAAAACATAATTTATCGAAAACTTTCAATAAATTTTTTTTGACCAGATTTCATTTATTAAATAGTTTAATGTGACATAATGAAGTTAACTTTCAAAAACCAAATAATAATGGTTTGAATAATGAGGATTACATTTGTTTTTAATATTCAGGCAACTACAAGGCGGTTGTAAATATTTTTTTCAAATTTAGTGCTAGTAAAGTATGGAATGCTAAAAAGATAATATTTATTATCAAACTTTTTTCTTGCAAAAATTGCGTTAAATGCAATAAGCAAGATTATGGATGTATAAAAATCATGATTTTTTTTCATATGATTTAAAAACATATTCAAATTATTAAAAAATACAATAAACTTTATGCCTCATTAATTTCAGTTGGATTCACTACAACTTTTATTAAATTTTTGAAGTATTTTAGATTTTATTTTACCTGTGTTCTCCTTCATTTCTAAATCATTTTTGAAAAGAATCGGAAATGCTCGAAATTATGTTATAACTTTATTATAACGAAATGCTATGCTATGAATTATTTTTATTAGGTCCTTGTCGTTACTGAAACCTGGTTAGCAATGAGTCTGCTTTGTGAATACAGTTGTCTTTGTAAATACAGTTCTCTCAAACCTAAGAGTAACTACAGAGGATATTGTGTGTAAATGTTAGTGGGAGGGAGCCAATTACCCGCTGCGTACTGGTGGTTAGTATTGAGAGAGATTGCTAGTTCAAAATATTCCAGCATAACTGGATCTTAAGACCGTTAAAAATATAAGCATGATCCATTTCTAAATGTTTCAAAAATTAAACTAGATTTAATCAATGAAAAGTTCATAAATGTTGAGATAATTGCAATAACTTAACTATTCAATCAAATCACTTTGAGTAAAAATCTGTTTTATCTGAAAATCTGTACAAATCTGTACGGTGACCCAAATATCTGTCATCTGTACGTACAGATTCTGTACTCAGATCTTTGCTGAAAATCTGTACCATGACAGATAAATCTGTACATGTGGCAACGCTGGCCCTGCTGATGGCGTCTTGACCCCCCCGCCCGCCCACTCTCCCTTCCGGATGGGAAACGTCTTGAGCTGATTTCGTTGCACACTGTGGAATTTGGGTGACGACATACTCCTAGTGGTGAGACAAAGTTGACTTTTGAAATACTAGGCGTCTCCATCTGATTTCATCTAGCTCTACAATCTGCTTGCGTAAAGCCTGGGCGATGAATAGAGCGAATGCGTAACGTGATTTTCGGATGGTCCCACTTTGTTTACATCTACAAAGTAGGAAGCTCGCTTGGTTTCGACAGCTTCGAGAGAGTAGACGTGTTGTGACGTGCGCGCTAAAGGCATCGTTGCGTGCCTCGAGTTGTTTGACAGATGGAGGTGGAAGAGACCTCCGAGAGGGATGATTTCCAACTCATCCCCGGAAATCGGAAGCGGAAGAAGACCCCTGAGAATGTGCTCAGCAACAACAAGCTCATCCCGCTAGCGGAAAACGAAAACAACAACAATGCCAGCCCAGCAGGAGGAGGAGACGCCCCGGCGGCTCCACCACCCGGTCAGTCGGCAGGTAAACAAAAGCAACCACCTTTGGTGGTGAAGAACACCACGGATTTTTACAAGCTCGTGGCGATAGTTGTAAGATTTGGTTTCGACCCGATTTACAAACTAACCCAATTTGGTACCAAGGTGACCTACTTCTCTGTCAAAGATTTTGACAAGTTGCAGGAGCTTCTCAATAGGAAGAAAGTGGAATTCTACACCCACGAACGACGGAGCGAACAAAATCATCGGTTTGTTCTTCGTGTTTCGCCTGATGAACTGAAACCGGATGAGGTCAAGTACCTGCTCAAGCTGGACGCGCTGGAGGTGCATGTCATCAAACGGAAGAAAAAATCCACCGTGGACGGAACTCCGTATATTATTGTCTTCCCCATGGGATACACTAATCTGAAGAAGCTCTCTGAAATGAAGGCTGTGGCAAGCACTATCATCCGGTGGGAGGCATACAGGAACAAGCGGCCAAACGTGACCCAGTGCAGGAACTGCTTGCAGCTGGGCCATGGGACCAAGAACTGCCACCTCAAGGGGAAGTACAACAACTGTAGGGGTCCCCACAAGACGGACGAGTGCAATGTCCAGTTACCCCAAGCGTGCGGACTTTATCCGAAACCAAAACCGTCGACAAACCGTCGACAGTTCCCTCGGCTGCCGGGCGCAGTTCCGGATGGAGAATCGAAGGGTCGCCCTCGACCCGCAGGAAGCAGCCAAGGAAGCTCCCGAGACGGTGGAGCCACGAAAGAGGAAGCCGGGGAGGTGCTCTACAGTTCGGCTGAGCTGTGGGGCATTTTCCCCGAATACATTGGCAGGTTCAAGACCTGCAAGACCCGCTTGAACCAAGTAACCCTAGTCAGTTACATGATCTCTAAGTATGGATTGTAAGGAGTTTTTTTATTATTATTATAAATTAGATTTTAAACCGATGCTCGGTCCCAACCTGGTCGTAGCACCTAAACGGATCTAATAAAAATAAGTTATGAATAAATAAAAAATAGGAAGCTGTTCAAGCACAGACCTGACCTTTTTCTTACTGGTAAAATGAGCTGTTTTATAATCAGTTGTTTGCGAGTGTTTTCAAGTTTGGATCGGATAGTAGAGGTTTTTTTTAACGGATGACGAAGAACTGCGGCGAGACTGTCATTCTACAATAACGCAGATGAATTCCCTGGCTGATTTTGGATCCCGACAGCTCTTCCTGGTCCAGCGAAAAAACATCGCTAATTCTAGCGGAGCTGATCCAACAAACAGAGAAGACTTTCACTAAACCAGTAGGTTTTCGAACGGAATCAAATTAAGGTTAAGACAGCTTCTAGATGGAAACATCCGCATCGACTCCATAACGTCATGATTCAAATTCCCGGACGCTTCGAAATCCGGACACCTTATATTTTATCAATTATTTGGATATAAGTTCGCATAATTATTGTCAAAACTGTGTTATTTGATAAATTCTAACATCAACTTTCATTGAAAGTTTGTTTGAACGCTGTAGCCAATGTCCAAACAATAAAATTAAATAAAAATATGAGTTTACCAAATCTGTGAAACGTTTCGCTGAAATGTTTCATAGGCGTCCGAAGCACCGGGAAAGCAAAACAGAAATTTGTGGTTCTGATTTCCGCAAATTCTTGCAGTTTTTTATACAAAATATCGATTGTTTTGATGTTAACAGCTAATTTGAGAACTAAAGAATGCCATTCACTATCATTCCAGTCCAAATTTGTGCGATTCATAAGCAAAATCGAATGTCCGGATTTCGAATCAGCTTTTATCAGTGTCCGGGATTCAAAGCCCAGCAAGTCAATTTAATTTTGAAATTCTGATAAAAATTGATAGAAAAGACATATTTTGCATGCACTCTCTCAAAATTGACTGTTTATACTACATCCTGATGATATTTCTTCATTTCCAACTTATCAAATGATTTCTTGCCAGCTATAACAAAAATTAAATGCTACTAAGTGTCCGGATTTTGAATCATGACGTTCAACTTTTTAAAGATTTCTTGACTTTAACTCAAGATTCTTAAAATTCATTCTTGAACAATTTTTTCATTCTTGAAAAAAAAACTTTTTTTTAAATGACCGATAACAATACTTTCTACTTTTGGCGAACAGTAAATTGGTTCCACTTTGACAGTTCAAAATTGGGGCCGTTTTGCAAACCACTATTCAGCACCCAGCGTGAAGCTAACAAACAGAAATCAAATCTGTTCAATTTGTGTTTTTTTTTATATTCATCGTGGCCTCCTTATCTCAAAGAAGTTTTTTTGGTCCTCTTAAACACAAAAAATATAAATCTTAAAATAAGGTTTTTGGAAATTCAACTTTTATCAATTATAAGATTATATTATAAGTTTAAAAACTTTATAGAGTGTTATTATTTTTAAGATGGTTCTCACAAGTTCCTAGAACATTGCCAAAGACCCAAAATCGATTAGAAAATTCCTTTGCAAGATACAGCTGCCAAATCCAATAAGGCAAAATCGCTGCTATGGTCAAATCCCCATCAAAAGTTATATGTAGTCAAATTTCAAACTTATTGAAATCTAAAATTAAAATGCCTTGAAATCGGCCGATTTAATGGATAACTCTTGGGTAAAATCAAATTTCTAATACAATTTTATTTTTTTGCTTCAATTATAATGTACCAGGATTAAATTGAAACACTCCAGGTCCTTAGAGAAAGTTAAGATCTCATGGTAATGTGCAACAATTTCCACTTCAACCGTGCGGGAAACCGATGGTGGGATAATTCGTGCGTTCCAGACTGTCAAAATACCAAAACGTCACGGCTATTATTCGATTCGCAACTTTTGTTCGTGTTTGAAGTTTCGGCCCGGGGCTCTGATGTTTTGCAGTCTTTGAAATGTTCTTAGTTTTACAAAAGTTTTTTTTTTTGTTCGTGTTCGTTTTCTTTCAGACAAAAACCTTTAAAAAAGTGGATGTTTTTGCTTTTTTCTGAACATTATTGTGGATTTTGCTGGTAGCTGGATTTTCTGGCACGGTCTTTGGAAACGGTCGTGGATAGACTTAGGGGTTCCCAACCGGAGTTAAAAAGTTCAAGTTATAAAAAAAATATGGATTAAACTTTTGATTTTTAATCACTTCTCAGACATCAGTAATAATTACCCGAACATGTACTAATAAATTTTATTCAGTCGGAAAAATATTATTTTTCTTGAAAAAAGTTACATGTTTATCAACATGATCACCCCTAATCCTGGCTCGATGCCGCCATCATGCGACCGTGTACTCCGTTTGTTTGTCAACAAAGCTGCAGCTGGATGGTGCTCAAGTGACAGTTCACGTTCACGTTCAGACTGCTTGTTTACAAACGTAAATTCGCTCTATTTAACTGTTACTACGGAAACAATTGCCTTCTAAAAATAATGAAAAACAATTTAAAAAAATTAAACAGAAAACTTATAGGCAATGTTTGGCAAACCTTCTAGACTAAACTCAAATTTCTCGAAAACTACTAAAATGTTATGAAATGAACTCTTTCATTTTGTACAATTTTACAAATGATATTTTCCACCATGCACCCAAGTGATGGGTGGCAAACCTCCCCGACAATCCTGCCCGATACATTTACTGTTTTATACAATATTTGCGTTTCCTCCGTTCGCTTTTTCAACTCCCAGCTCGACCCAGATGTCGTTACGACACACACATAAAAAAAAAAAAAAACAGAAAACAACCAACCGAAAAAGGACTATTTCCTACCACACCCCACCCCTCCACCAAAAAAGGGCACAAAACCCAAAAGACGGACGCGATTTCGCGAGAATTTTGCGGCGATCCAACGCGGAGCAAACACAACTTCAAACCAAACCGAGTTCGACCGGGATCCATCCGGGTCAGGATTATGAGCTCTTTGGTTTTTTGGGGTTTTTTGTTGTTGCCTTCGATGGTGTGGTCTCTCCCCGGAAGGTGCAGTTTCGCGCTTCGCGGAAGTAGCACAGACAATTGGAGGGTAAACTCTTTTGAGTTTCACTATACTCCTATTTCACGGATTACAAAATTCGAAAAAACGCGTTTAAAGTTGACTTGAAATTTCGTTTCCAATGCTTTATTTTAAAGTTCGATGGCATCTTCCGAAGAAAATAATTTCTATGCGTTAGTTTTGACTTAAGGAGGTATGGTCGTCATGGCCTAGTGGTTAGCATTTTTGCTTACCAATCCAAAGGACGGGGGATCGAACCCCGCCTCGAGCAACCTTGATTTTTCGTTCATATTCATCATTTCAAATTTCTGTGTTCTTAACTTTCTCGTTGGGAGCAGATGGGAATCGAACCCAGAACCATTCGCTTACAAAGCGAACACCGTAACCAGTCAGCCACGGCCGCTCCTCATTTTGCTTTGTTTGCGAGTTTGGCAAACTGTCAATAAAGAAAAAGTGCAAGTTTGTTTCTTTGTTTGTCATAGGCTAATACCTCCTTTACCTCGTTTTAGCTTCTGGACAACAGGTGGCGCTAGTCATTTTCGTAATTTCAAAAGAATACTCCAAAATTTCTCATCTGCTTGTCTATTGCAGAACGCCGGAAACGGACCACAAAATGGTGCGACTACGAAGGTTCTCGAGTGTCCCGGAATGGGTCGTGTGGCGGCTTCAAAATGACGGCGGGGTTTCGCAAAAAGGACTCGGCTCCGATTGACCCGGGCACTGGAGCAACCAGCAGGACGGGAGAGTCGTTCTATTAGGGGAGATCTAGATTTAAAAATAACAAGCAAAGGGGGGGGGTCGATGTTTTCGACTATACTTCAGAACGCATTACAGAGGGAGTTCGCTGATCGGAATTGCGGATTTGAATGGGCGAATTTCGTCGTGTTTTCTTGTCGAACGGGCTTTGGGCCAAATTGTGCTAAGAACGCAATTTTGTGCAATGCCTCACCTTTAGACATTCACAGAACCTCAAAATTTAATTTCAATCCTGAGATATTGAATAAAAACGTACATTGTTTTGTCATTCTTCTTATGAAAGAAGTTTCAATCTTGTCGTGCTATCTTGACACACCCTGACAATTGCTGTAAATGCGACAACTGGCCAAAGGGATTCCGGGTCAGAACACGTTCGACACACGTACATGCCCGACTACCGCTAACACTTATTGTTATTGTTTACATTGTGTGCTCTCGTTTTTGTGCATCAAGATAGCACGACAACGCCGAACTGACAGCTGTCAAAAGCATGTAACCAACAAACTAAATTGTCAAACCAGCGACTTGCTACTGTCCGCGGGCTGGCCGCGTCCTCCGGCCACGATGATGGCCGTTTTGGGGAGGGCTGCCCGAGGAAGATTAAATTCAACAACTGGCTTGGGGATTGCGGAAGTGGTTCGATAACGAGGATACGCTCCGGTCTGTCGGTCGGCGTTTGGGACTGTTTGGGCTGGTTTGTGCCGCAAGCCTGGTGCTCGACCTTTCTGCGTTGAAATAGGCGCGAGCCTATAATGTTGCCGAGTTTATGAACTTTTTGAACTGAGAGAGGGTTTTTGAGAGGGACTCGCTTCTATTGAATTGGGAAACAGGCTTGTGAGATGGGAAAATACTTTATCAGATATTATTTTTGATGCATAAAAGATAATTTAATTAAAATGAAGAAACAATACCTTTGATGTAACAAAAATTAATTAAAATATCTAAGCATTTAAGGAAAAAGAGCGAAGGTTGATATGTAATAGACATGACCACTATTACAAAGAAAATTGAAAGAGAATATTTCAAAGGTTTTTTTTTATAAAAATATATTGAATCAATATCAACTTACCTCTCCAATGTCAATGAGAGGAACCAGATGGATTTCTGGAACACGGAACATACAAAACTTAAATTCTTTAACCTAGCTCGCAGCTCTTGTCGGAGCCGCAATAAATTTCACCGGAAATCTTCCGAGCAAATAACGTCCACGTAGCATAAATCACGGCGCAACAGCGGATTCACGGTGTTGAGCCTGCCAACCACCAGAGCGGAAACGGCAGCAAAGGTTCTTCTTTCGAAGATGGCCGGAAGTGTTGGGAGAAAGAAAATTGACGTCCCGAAGCGTGCTGCTCGGTGTCGATGTGCCGAAGTAAAACAAAAAAAAACCTTTTCCGCTGGCCAACAGCTTGGGAGAGTAAACAAAAACGGGAAAAAAGCCGTTGCAATAAACAAAATGTGGCTGATGGAGTGCGGTCGTAAAATGATGACTGGCCTTGGAACGGAAGTTTGCCGGTGGCCTAGTGTTGCGAGCTGTTGGGAGCAACAGCTCCCACACACACTCTCTTTCCCTTCTTGGGACATTGCCAAGTTTGCCAGAGGGGAGGGAAAGTTGTGGAAAGTGAAAGTCAAGAATGAAGAAAATCGATAAGCTCATCGTGGCGTTTTTTTTTTTCAACTTGGAAGTCCTAGGAGCAACTTCACCGGCTCTTTGAACACTTGAAAAAAAAGTTGGAAATGGCTTTGTCATTGTAACTTAGGGTAGACGCATCTGTTTTGAATCTACCTTGATGTAGGTGATTTTTGACATCCTTCCGGATCGAACACAACAAGAATAATCCAAATCGGTTGAGTTTTCGCTGAGATACAGCCGGATGAAGTTGCATTTCCAATTTTGTATACTCAAATTCAAACCCGTTTGGTGTTACAAGTATTAAGTGGTGCAGAAGTATGGTTAACTAATTTCATAGGTTTTTTTTAATATACTCAAAGTGTCAGATTTAGTTAAAATCTGAAAACGGAATGCATTTTTGGATTATTTGGACATTTTTTTCACTAGGAGAAGATAATATTAGTGTCTAAATAATAAATTTTATTTGTTTTTAAAACGAGTATTGAAAAGCATTATGCTACATTATCTAAAGATGTTTTTAAAAATTGCATTTTTCAAATATTGACATCAAACAAGAGCAATTATAACTTTGATATAGTTATTTGCAATATGTGTGTTTTTTGTTTGTTAATCAAAATATCTTTCTTGCTGGACATTTTCAGAAATAAAAAAATATGTAGTATTGTATTTTCAATACGATTGCTTAAAACATGTACCAATATTTGCTGAGATAATAGACACTGAATACAATGAAACCAAAACGTGTTTTCCAAGGTTAATAACGATGAATTTATCAAGGCTCGAAAGCAATAACGATAACTCTCTCGTTATCGTCGGGACGATAATGATAATCTATTGTTATCATCATTTTGATAATTCTATCGATAACTCATTTTTATAATCTTTCTAAAATCGACTCAATCCAACCATATCATGTTAAATTTTCAATGCTTATGTCGCCCCCTCCCTCCCACCCTTCAAAATTGGTCTGAAAAATCAGGGTGCAAAAAATATGTTTCCAAAAAACTTCAAAGTCTCGTCAACTGAGAACAATCTAAAATGATTTTTTTTGCAATTCCGTCTTGAAATTTCCTACTTTTCCTGTCATTCTCGCGTGACGAAACAGCCTACTTTTATCTACTAAAAATAACAGAATCGAATAGAAACACATTTCAAAACAAATGCTAAAAAGTTCTACTTTTCAGCACTGAAATGGATGCTGAAAAGTAGAAATTTTCAGCACTAGTTTTGAAAAGTAGTACTTTTCAACATTTTTTTTTATTTAAACGATTAATTGACAAAATACATGAACATTCGACTTATAATTTCACTCAGTGGGTGTTTTTCAGAAATGCAAAAAATGTTGTATGGAACTCGTTGCAAACCTTGATTTTTTCAGCACTTGTCGTATTTATCCAACTCGGTGAACCTCGTTGGATAAATGTACGACAAGTGCTGAAAAAATCTTCTTTTTGCAACTTGTTGCATAAACTACTATTTCTGCACTGATAATCATATTTACCATGTTTGGGCTTGTCTAAAAATGTTTTGATTTTTTATGAAATTCGAAATTCGAACACCGCAAAATTTTTATTTTTCGCAGAAAATAAATTTTGTGTCAATCTTTTGATAGTTTGAAAACTCATGATGGCAAAACAACTGGACAGGTGTTTAATGCATTTTAAAACACTTTTTTCATTAAAATGTTGAAACCATGGCTCGTAATTTCAATGTTTATACTTTTTTATATTTTATTCCCCTCCTCCTTTCCCTCGACTTTGCTCAGAGTCGAGGGAAATAAACTTAAACAAATATTTGCAACGGCCTTGTTAAAGTTTGGAAAATACCAAATATTTTTTGAAAAATACCTTTTTTTTCTAAAATACTCAAAATATAAAAATTAATATCGAACTAAGAGAAATTTTGTATGCTTTTCGCCTTAAATATTAGATTTATTTTGAAAAAAAAAAATCTCAAATTACCGTATTTTTGAAAAAACTCAAATTTAAAAAAAAAATTTGGATGTCAAGCAAAGCGATTTTTTAATGCTTTTTCATCCCTTTAAAGTTTTTTTTAAATTACCAATTTTTTCACAAAAAAACTTATTTTTCTAAATACTCTAATTTCAAAAAAAAATCTAAATACTCTAAAAATAAAAAAGTTCTCAAAATACCGTATTTTTAAAAATATTCAAATTAAGAAAATATGTATTTTAAATATCGAGCATAGCGATTTTTTTAAAGCTTCTCTTTAAAGTTTTTTTAATTACCGATATTTCACACAAAAAAAACTTATTTTTCAAAATACTGTAATTCATTTTTTTTCTAAATACTCTAAAAATAAAAAAAATCTTAAAATACCGTATTTTTAAAAATACAGAAATTTAAAAAAATACATTTTGGATATCAAGCTTAGCGACTTTTTAAATGCTTTTTCATCTCTTTAAAGGTTTTTTTTAACTACCATTTTTTTCACAAAAATACGATTTTTTTCTAAAAAGCTTCAATTTCATAATTTGCAATACGGGTATCAAACGAATCGAAGTTTGTTATGCATTATCAAATTACTAGAGTCTTTTTTGGAAAATACAGAAATTATCACAAAATACCATATTTTTACAAAAATACTCAAAAAGTACTAAAATTATCAACATTTTGTGAAAATTTTAGTATTCAACAAAAAACTCTTATAAAGTAAAAACGCATACAAAATTTCGCTTCGTTTGATATCCGTGTTGCAAATTTTAAAAATTTTAGTATTTTCGAAAAATACTATATTTTGTTGAAATTTTAGTTTTCAACAAAAAAAAAACTCAAACGAAGTGAAAATCACCATCATCGTTATCGTTAGACGATATTTTTATCAAATGTATGTTTGATAGAAATTTACGTCTGTTTATCTCTTATTTCATGATGCAGTGTTACACACTTGTTCCAAAGTGAACTAAAGTGCAAAAATATTTACACCGACCATCACGTTGTAAACTGTAGTATCCGAAACAAAAACAACTCTAAAACAAAATCAATATTTCATCAACCGTGATCATAACACTAGCAAAAAGCCACTCGCATCAAGTACACTTCATTTGCTGTCTAAACACATGCGGGCCCGGCGGCTAATTAACATTTTCATCGATAAATCAACAAACCGGATCCTTCGTGAATCAAAACTAATTAAGTGGGGCTCGGCACATGTGTGACTGTGGGTGTGTTTGCTCACCATGAAAGTGTACACCAATTGATTAGATCCCCGATAAAGCTCGTGTTGAGCAAACTTCCGCACAAACAAGACGGCCCAAATTGGAACCTGACTTTGTGGAAGTAGTAAAATAGTGAATTTTGATTTTTGGTGGCTAAACGCATGCACAAAAGTATAGCTTTAGTTTGATTAAGCAGGTATTAGACTATGACAAACACACAAACTCGTAATTTTTCAACTCAAAATGCATGCACGCTGACGTTTCTACAAACAAATGCAGGTAAACAAACAAAACAGGTAAACTGACAAACTGTCAAAAATTGCGTGTTTGTTTGTTTGTCATAGACTGATGTCTGCTTTAGTATTACCAATGAAGCTGGTATCCCGTTACGTAGGCAATCAAACATATTGCGTTGGCAGTCAAACAAAACAATATTACAAATTTATTCGTACTTCTACCTTCTCGGAAAAAGGCTTATCACCCGCATGCACAAACCGGTGAAAAAATCCTCACCACACATCCGACCAATAGAGGGCTGATCCAGCCCATAAAGTGACAGCGGAGGAGGAGGAGGAAAAAACCTCCAGAGCTGTCAGGTCAGGAAGCCAGGAGTGATGGAGAGGTGGAGATACTTGATACCTATCATGCCATCGGTAAACACTGGCGGCACGGCACGGACCACCTTCCCTCTGGATGACGACGACGACAACTACGGCGAAGAGGGCGTCATACCGTTGCGCGCAGCTTGACATGTAGAAATAATAAACATTTATCTTGCGACTCAAAGGGTGTCTATACGTGAGGTCGTGTGGGTGTTTTTGTACGCGTTAAAGTGTGTTTGTGTAAAATGTGAAAGAGACCTTGAAAAGAGGTATAAATAGATTGTAGAAAATCAGGACAAGCACACATAATCATAATAAGGCTCACAGGCAAGCTGCAAACAACTTGAATAAGTCGCCAAGTCGTGTCGCGATCGCTAACACTTGAATTTGTTTAAAGCTTGACATGCTCCTCTATCGATTGTTACTCAAACTATTTTTAACCTACATTCAAGCGTTATTCAAGTAAACTGCATACATCTAAAAGTTTTCCAAAACAAATAAAACCTGTCAAACTCAGATCCCCTCACCCTTGTGAAATATTTCAATGCACCATGCACACAAAAGGACAAAGTTGCACCACTACAGCTTTGACATCGTGGTGATGGATGGGCATGTTTTTCCCCCACCACATTCCACGTTCAGCAAAGCAGTTCCGGAAGGAGATGGAACAGCAACGTCCTCCCGTAAGGTCATTATAGTGCAACCCATGAATGCCATTTGTTACTTCTCTGACACACACACACTTTAAACAAAACGGAAAAGTTTCGCGAGCGTGTTGAGGCCTGCTGGAATGAGATTCCCGTCAAATGTTAGACCAGGATGTGTCAACAGTTCTAGTTGCAGGAAAAGTGACTGACGGTGATAAGCATAGATGGTTTCCGAGTGGTGCTACATTTGTATTTGTTGCTGTTAAAACAATGTTTGAAAATGGCAAAAGGTCACAGTGTTCGGCACAAGGAAACAGAGCTGATATTTAGGACATTAAGTCAAAGAGAAATACTTTCGGACACTAGAAACATTGACTTTTCTCTTGAGAATTTTGATTACTGGTTTTTTTTTTTAAACTGATTTTTTTTACAAAATAACTTTTCCTAAAAAAATCAAAATTTCAAAATTTGCTATATGGGTATCAAACGAAGCGGAATTTTGTATGCTTTTTCAACCAATTTTTTTTTTAGAAAACACAAAACTTTTCACAAAATTACGTGTTTTTTCGAAAATATGCAAGCTATTCAAACATTTCAGTATGGGTATTTAACGAAGGGAAAGGTTGCTTTTTCACATTTTAAAAGATTTTTTGGAATATTACAGTTTACGCAAAAAAAATTTTTTTGGAAAATACTTAATTATTTAAATGATGAGTATTTTTGAAAAATACGGTATTTTGTGAAAATTAAGGTAAATCAACAAAAAAACTCTAATAAAGTGAAAAAAAATAATAAAGTGAAAATATAAACCAAATTTCAATTCGTTTGAATCCCATATTGCAAATTTTGAAAGTTTGAGTATTTTCAAAAAACATACGGATTAGTTAAGTTTTGGTATTTTTCTGAAAAATCCAATAAAGTGAAAAAGCATTCACAATTTTTCTTCGTTTGATCTTAAATTGCAAAATTTGAAAATATGATGAATATGGTTTCCAAAAATTACAATATTTTGTAAAAAAAAGTATTTTCCAAAAAAATAACTAATCAAATGAAAAAGCATACAAATATTCTCAAGAAAATATTTTTTTCGAAAAGATCGGAAAATTTCACGAATGTTTCATATTTTAACATTGTAAATCGGACCATTAATTGCTGAGATATCGACATTAGAAAATGGTGCGTTGTTTGGGTGAGACTTGGAAAACATTAATTTTCCTGTTTCTAAACACTTGCATGGCAATATCTCAGCAACTAAGGGTCGTATCAACAAAGCTCAAAAAAGCAAAATATATAAAAATTGTGGTTTAGTTGTGCGTTTTACCAGAATGCATTACTATGAATACAAATAGACGAGTTGTTCCTTTTTCCGCTATTTATCCGCTCTGCACTTATTTAAAAAAAATGAAAAACTGCGACTATTTTCAAAAAAGTCACCTAGAAATAGATTTAACTTTAAAACGGTGCACTTTATCAAAATTTCAATTTTTTGATTTCAAATTTGATTTTACATCGCAAAATGAAATTGAAAAGTTTTTGCGACCAATATTTCGATTTTTTGAAAAAAAAAAACAGTATTGATTTTTTGCACAACCTGGAAATTTCTGAAATGTTGGCATTTTATGTCCTCTAAACCAATTTTTTTATCGTGTATCATTTTTTATCAGTGTAGTCCATATCCATATCCTACAACTTTGCCGAAGACACCAAATCGATCAAAAAATTCCTTCAAAAGATACAGATTTTTGATTTTTTTTTGTATGGACAGCTGCCAAATTTGTATGGAAAATTATATGGACAAACTAATGATGCAAAATGGCTTCTTTGGGCATACCGAAGGCACCAAAAAAGTTTCAGTCGAATTAAAAAATACTAAAAAAAATCGAATGACCGAAATCTGAGAGAACTGCTCAGTTGCATTCCCCTGCGTTTTGAATCATTTTAAGCATGTTTGGGTTAATTTAAAAATCTCTTGAATTAAAAAAAAACAATTTTTAGTTTCGCAAAAAGTTTTTTTTTGCTTTTTTGTTTTCGTCAAAACTTTCATTTTTTGAAAACTAGTGATTGCAAAACAACTGAACTAGCGTAAAATGCATTTTAAACCACCTTTTCATGCAAATGTTAAGACTATGGTTTGTTATTAAGTTTTTTATAATTTTTACCCCCTGTTAATTGCAAAATATCTGTGTTTTTATTATAAAAGAAAGTCCCCGATCACGACAGAGCCACGAGGGACAAAATCTTTGAAAAAAATTGCATCGGCCTATCGATGAAATTAAATTTCAAAAATTTTGTATGCTTTTTCGCTTTTTTAAAGTTTTTATTGTATTTATTTATTTATTTAATATTTTTTTCTACTGAAATTATCACAAAATACCTTTAATTCAAAAAAACTCTAATTTTCAAAATTTGCAGTATGGGTATCAAACGTAGCGGAAAGTTGTGTGCTTTTTCATGTTTTTTAGGGAAATACAAAAAAATACAAAATTCCGTATTTTCCTAAAATGCTCATTTTTTTAAATTTACTATATGGGTACCAAACGAAGCAGAATTTGGTATGCCTTTTAGCCTTATTTAAGTTTATTTTGGAAAAAAAATTTCTCAAAATTCCATATTTTTCTAAAATACTCAAATTTTAAAAATTTGCAATATAGGTATAAAACGAACCGGAACAACTTAAGTTTTTTAAATACTGAATGTTTCACACTTTTTAAAAGTTCTTTTGGAAAATACTATAGTTTTCGCAAAAAAAAAAACGCATTTTTCGGAGAATACTTTTTTTTAATTTGCAGTATGTTGAGACACATTTAAAATTGAAAAATGCGGTATTTTGTGAAAATTTCAGTATATCAAAAAAACTCTAATAAAGTGAAAATATAAACCAAGTTTCAATACGTATCAACCCAGTGAAAGCATACCAAATTTATGTGAAAAAGCATACAAAATTTATCTTCGTTTGTTACCCATATTGCACTCATTAACTTTTTTAGAGTTTTGTGTAAAATACTATTTTTTTTCGAAAATACCATTTTTTTAAAAATATGTAAAAAAATTGGATTATTTTCGAAAAATACGGTATTTTGTAAAAATTTATGTAATTCAACAAAAAAAAACTCTAATAAACTGAAAACATAAATCAAATTTCAATTCGTTTGATGCCAATATTGCAAATTTTGAAACTTTTAGTATTTTCAAAAAACGTACAGTATTTTGTGAAAGTTTTAGTATTTTTCTTTAAAAAATCTAATTTAGTGAATAAGCATACAACATTTCTCTTCGTTTGGTCCCATATTGAAAATTGGAAAATTTTAGTATTTTCGAAAAAAAAAATACGTTAATTTGTGAAATTGTTTGGTACTTTCGCTTCACTTCGAATAGTTTCAAATTAATACGGTATTTTGTAAAAAATTTATAGATCATATCAATTTTCGCTTCGTTTTATACCCTTCTTGTAATTTACAAAAATATGAGAACTTTCGAAAAAAACGTTTTTTTGCGAACAATTTTAAATATTTATACTTTAAAACAATATTATAATTAAAAAAAAAATTGGTATGGTTGAAAAATGAATTATTGTCCATTATCGGCGATAAAATGATCGCCGATAGAATTATCGAAATAGTTATAGCGATAGATTATCGTTATCGTTATCGAGCCTCGATAATTTTATCGTTAACAACCTTGGTTTTTTCCATGTTATAGTATGTTTTAAACTATGTTTGAAGATATAACAAAAGATTTGAAGATTTCAAAAAGGAGTGTTAAATAATTCGAAAAACATTTTTTTTAAATTTGAATGTGTTAAAAAGTTAAGAAAATATGTATGAATTTCGTTATAAATCCTCATAGAAATTTACCCTTCTTTCTAATCTAATCTAATCTAATCAGACCCTAGCGCAGCCAATCTTTCGAAGGGATCCTGGAGAGTGCCTTAGGTTAGATGACGCCTAGCACTCTTCTTGTCATTTATTAACATTTGTAGTGCGCCATTGCATCGGAATGCATTGAAACATCACAAGCGTTAAAGCGGCCAGGCCTACTGCGTAAAGCCATATCGCAGAGATGACTCGTAATTGGGTTGAGTTTGAGCACTGATTGTCCGAACAACAACACAATTCTGAATCGACAGGGGAGGAAGAAGCGTGGGGACACACCACCATACGCTCCGTGATTTGGTAGTATTCGTTGGGAGCACCATTGTATACTACTTTGTGTAGCTCGCTAGTTAAATGTTCATGCCTGATGCCTCATTCCTTGAATCAGTCGTTCATAACAGATTGTGTAGTACATCAAGCCAAGATAACCAACAACGCCTGCGAGTACATCAGCCTAGAATTAATTACATTACAAATTTCCCGCACAAAATCTCATTAAAATTTCAAGTATCGGCACACCATACCCTCCATCGCATCAGTCATAGGAGCGCTATCGTGCCCGGAAAATCACCCACCGAAAACCCAACTCGACTCGAATTTCCCAGGAAAAACACGCAAAATTCACACCACCACGCACGCTGCTGTGTCGGCTTGTTTTGGGTGCCCTCACTCTTTCCGATTACTTCATAAAATTTTACGATAATGCCGCCGAGAAATGATGCATCATGGCGGGGATAGTCCCGGTTTTGGGGCACGTCACGACACTACGGACACACGCACTTTCACCGGAAAAATTTGTCCCGTGGAGATCCTTAATAATTTCTTATGGGGTCGTTTAACTGGAGGGTTAGGGTTTCCAGGAATCAAAACGTCATAAATGAGGCAGAAATTAGTAAAGTTCCAGCTCGGTTCGTGTTTTCGCAATGCTAAACGAAGCTGATGGTTGGTGTCTCTGCTAAATTCCATCTGGCGAAATCGATTTAAAACTTTTGGACAGAACTTATAGCAGAGACACCAACCAATACGTCAATTTAACATTCCAAAGACTTGAACCAAGCTAGTTAAGTTTGCTTTGGTCTGTTTTAAGGTCACCCTACCCCTCCGTACAACGTAGTTCCCCGTTGATACCCTCTACTCAGCGGCGGATAGCCTGCCAGAACCGGGGCTACTTTATGGTCCGGTACCGGCGGTGCCGTGTAGTTCTAGAGGTGATAACGATGGCACGCGCGTGACTCTGCAAAGCTGGTTGTGGCGCGGCTCGCCATTTGTTTTGTCCCCTGTCGTCATCGGAGGAAGAGACGCAACGAAACCCGTCGACAGCTAGGTCAACACGTGAAACTAGAGAAGGCCACGGGCTCCGGTAGTAACCTTCCGGATCCGGACGAGGGTTGGGGGGTCACTCAACGAGGGGTCATAACATTTACTCATTCAATCGTTCTGTTTACACTCTATTACTGGTGGTGGCCTTGCTTCGCGTGGACCATGCCGTGACGCTATCAAACTCTGTAAGGCAACGAAGGACAGTTTTTGGTTGATTGGGGATAACAGGACTGCTAATTGGGGTGTTCCGGAAACGGTGTAGCTCGCTTCTCGTCCAGGTCATGAACTCTGGACAACCCATCGCTCTTCAGCTAGTTCATACTTCACATCAACCGCGGTGAAGAATCTCAGCAACAAATCTGCGAAGCACCTCAACTCGGCGTATAATCCTCTTGCCTCGCAAGGACGACTCTCTCTCTCGCCCAGGAAGCTTTACTCAGCCCGAGCAGCTTTCACTGCTCGTTGACTTTTCAGAGCCAACCAACAAGGAGCGGAGGTGTGGCGGCGAAAGCAAACATTGCCCCACGCGCCGGACGACTAAGCTTTTACCCGGAACAGAGTCCAACGCCAGACAGTTCCGACCAATGAAGCGAGAGTTCACGGAGGTTGGAGCATAATTTCATTTCGTGGAAACTGCTGCTGCTGGCTTCCAGATATCACCATGTTGGCAGGCGCGGTATAATTTCTGTCACCGTCAGCGGCAGCTGAAAATGCAACTCCCCCCCTTGGAGACGTTGGAGATCGTTCTGAACACGTTCCAGGAGGAGAGCTCGCACATTAAACTTTAAAGCGTTACCTGACTCGTGGAGGCGACAGCAAGCTGTGCATTTTCTAATATGTAGTATTCTTCCTTTGAATTAACAGTTACTCTATCGAAGCAGGCTTGATCTAGTACTTTTTTGTCTGTACCAACTCCAGGGAGACGATTTCTACACCTAGACTGACCTAATGACCTAAATCAACCTAAATCAACACTTAGACTAGGACCAACATTTTGCTTTCTCATCCCACGCAAAGCGTGGTCAAGAAAAGATAACTGCCGTCAACTGGGATTGAACCCAGGTCAGCTGGGGTGAGAGGAGAGGCAACCAAGTTTAGCACTACACCTCCGACCCCTACAATAACTTTATATTTTATTGTAGCTCACTTATTTGGCAAATTTCCGTTACAATTCGCGATCAAAAGCTCAAAAATTCCGACAGATGGCGCAAAGCATCGAAGAATGACGATTCAGATTTTCGCTGTTCGGTTACATACAACTTAAAATTGAATTTACAGCTCATAGAACAACTTTTGAGAAAAAATTCAAGTAGTACGATTGTTAACTCTTTGCCCTCTATAAATTAACGCAATAAAAAAAATTGAAAAAAAAATAATTTTGAAAAAATAATATTATTTAAAATGATAGAGCATCAAAAGCTAACAAAGTATCAGCTCGAATTTTTGCTCAAAAGTTGTTTTGAACGCTGGAATTTAACAAAACAGAATTCGCATACATAACCTCAAAGGGCGGAAATTTCAATCGACATTCTTCGTTCTGTTCAGCTACTCAACACTAGGTGTCGCATGTCGTTTGGCTCTTGAACGGCAATAGGCTACAATCTTGTCGCACGTCGTTTTTTGACGTTTCGAGAAAAGCAATGTAAACAATCAGGGCTGCGGAGTCGGGTCATATTTCAAGCGACTCCGACACCAACTCCGGCTTTCTGAGTTAAGCCGACTTCGACTCCGACTCCGGCTCCGGCTTTCTGCAAATTGTTGACTCCGGCTCCGTTTCCGACACCTAATCTGTATTTATTTTAAATATTTAAAAAACGCATTTTCAGCACAACAACAATTTTCTGAGTAAGTTTAAATTTTGTTGTTGGAAAAATTGGAACATTTTATTTAACTACTTTAAATTTGCATTCATTTTTTTAAGTTAATAAGCTAGCTACACTAATTTTCAATTGTTTTTTTTTCAGCAAGTTTTCATTTACGGAAATTTCAGTAGTGCAGATTTCAGTAAATTTAACTGAATTCTGTAATGAGAAATTGGTGTGCAGTAACTATCAAAGACACCCTGGTTTTGATATAAACAATTTTCAAAGTAACTATTTTTTAAGATTGTTTGAGTTTATTTGAGAAGACGTACATGGAAATTGTGTGATCCAGCTCAGTACACACTTTAAACATACAAATCATGAGAAAATTCTAATATTTGAAAAATAAATTAAATTATATCAATTATATCACCCCGATTTAAGGCATTTAAAAAAAATAGACTTGTTTAACGATATTATTTAAGGATCAACACTTTAAGAATTTTGTAGAGATGTTGTAAACATTGGGGTAATCGATATATCTAATAAATTCAATTACTCATAAATGCAAAGTTGCATATGCGAGGCCTAAGAGCACCAGTTTACCTTTATTACAAAATTAGTTGCAACTTATTTTCGATATTTTTTGTCAGCTTGATATGTTTTCAGCACGACACTTTGATTTGTTTTTATTTGCATACAAAACGAGCATGTTGCGTTCCAAGTAGAAGATTGATATAATAGTTGGAAATATTTTAAAAACATAATTATTTTTGTTAAATACTGATAGTGGGCTTTCCAATCACAATAAAAATGCTTCGAAAACAACATGGGTAATTCTCTACCAACTCACACGAAATCGGGAAAAGTTGCCCCGACCCCTCTTCGATTTGCGTGAAACTTTGTCCTAAGGGGTAACTTTTGTCCCTGATCACGAAACCGAGGTCCGTTTTTTGATATCTCGTGACGGAGGGGCGGTACGACCCCTTCCATTTTTGAACATGCGAAAAATGAGGTGTTTTTCAATAATTTGCAGCCTGAAACGGTGATGAGATAGAAATTTGGTGTCAAAGGGACTTTTATGTAAAATTAGACGCCCGATTTGATGGCGTACTCAGAATTCCGAAAAAACGTATTTTTCATCGAAAAAAACACTAAAAAAGTTTTAAAAATTCTCCCATTTTCCGTTACTCGACTGTAAAAAATTTTGGAACATGTCATTTTATGGGAAATTTAATGTACTTTTCGAATCTACATTGTCCCAGAAGGGTCATTTTTTCATTTAGAACAAAATTTTTCATTTTAAAATTTCGTGTTTTTTCTAACTTTGCAGGGTTATTTTTTAGAGTGTAACAATGTTTTACAAAGTTGTAGAGCAGACAATTACAAAAATTTTGATATATAGACATAAGGGGTTTGCTAATAAACATCACGAGTTATTGCGATTTTACGAAAAAAAGTTTTGAAAAAGTTACTTTTTGCGTTTCTCTTTGTTTCGTCGTCCGTGTCTGTCGCGGGTGACCATGAACGGCCATGATCAATGACGACCAACTTTTTCAAAACTTTTTTTCGTAGAATCGCGTGTCCGTGTCTGTCGCGGGTGACCATGAACGGCCATGATCGATGACGACCAACTTTTTCAAAACTTTTTTTCGTAGAATCGCGATAACTCGTGATGTTTATTAGCAAACCCCTTATGTCTATATATCAAAATTTTTGTAATTGTCTGCTCTACAACTTTGTAGAACATTGTTACACTCTAAAAAACAACCCTGCAAAGTTAGAAAAAACACTAAATTTTAAAATGAAAAATTTTGTTCTAGATGAAAAAATGACCCTTCTGGGACAATGTAGATTCGAAAAGTACATTAAATTTCCCATAAAATGACATGTTCCAAAATTTTTTACAGTCGAGTAACGGAAAATGGGAGAATTTTTAAAACTTTTTTAGTGTTTTTTTCGATGAAAAATACGTTTTTTCGGAATTCTGAGTACGCCATCAAATCGGGCGTCTAATTTTACATAAAAGTCCCTTTGACACCAAATTTCTATCTCATCACCGTTTCAGGCTGCAAATTATTGAAAAACACCTCTTTTTCACATGTTCAAAAATGGAAGGGGTCGTACCGCCCCTCCGTCACGAGATATCAAAAAACGGACCTCGGATTCGTGATCAGGGACAAAAGTTACCCCTTAGGACAAAGTTTCACGCAAATCGAAGAGGGGTCGGGGCAACTGCTGTGTGAGTTGGCGGAGAATTACCCACATGGTATCTGTTAAATATCTTGAACCAAAAAACAAATTAAACAAAAAAAGGTCAACGCAGTGCACGCCATTCAATAAACAAATTGAAAATATAAAAAATAGGAATTAACCTGAATTGTAACAAATATTGAACTATAAATAAGTGCGTAAATTATACTGAATTTTTTGACAGCTCCGACTCCAGCTCCGACTCCGGGTCTATCAGAAATTTACGACTCCGGCTCCGGCTCCGACTCCAGCTCATACAATTTAGTCGACTCCGACTCCAACTCCAGCTATAGAGTAATCTACGTACGTATGTATTGCGTGTACGTACACGAAAATAAAGTGAGGTTAAATTTTGTCTGCCAGCAAAATCAAATGGTGCGCTAGTGTGCGTACGCTAAACGTCATAAAGCTCTATTAGAGTTTTGACGACTCCGACTCCACAGCCCTGACAATAACAAACACGTTTTGTTCGGCTGCCCCGGGCAGACGGTAATAACAAAATTAATAATATTTCAACAACAAATCCTGCTAAAATAACAAAAAGCGTTATTATTTTATCCTGAACTTCAACTTCAAGAAGAAAAAATAATAACAGTTTCTGATAAAATAACAAGATTTGGTATTGAAGTGATATTATATTGAAAATGTTTAATAACACGCTAATAAGAGGAAATGTTATACATTTCAAAAACTCTCCTAATAACAAAATTTGTTATTCGTTCGGTATACTGACTTAGAAAAAAAATTACCATAAATCGCACAAATGGAAAAGTTTCTAAGTGTCCATAACACAATCTGTTATTATTTTTTCTTTTGTTAAATATGTTTAGATCTTTGGGATAATTTTGTCCAATTTCGTCGGGGTCATTATTTTGGCCATGAAATGGGGTCCTAAAAATAAAATTATTCTAAAAACTTGAAATTTTCAGAGTTGAGGGACTTTGCTAAAATTGGCTAGAACTATGGGATAATTTTGACCAATTTCGTCAAGATCATTAATTTGACCATGAAATGGGGTCCTTAAGCTAACATTATTCAAAAAAGTAAAAATTTTGAGAGTTGATTTTTTTATTATTATTTGATATACCCCTACCGGACTTTACTAAAATTGGCTAGAACTCTGGAATAATTTTGACCAATTTCAACGGGGTCATTTATTTAACCATGAAATGGGGTCCTTAAGCTAAAATTAATCCGATAAAGTTAACTTTTGAATGTTGCTTTTTTATGTAATCCCTAAAGGAATTGATTTATTTATTGAGAATTTTTGAAATGTGAATAACAAAAGCTGTTATTATTTTCACAGAGCCAGGAAGTCTGAGCTGACGTTGAAGTTCGAGCTGGAGTGAGACCTCGGAGACTGCATCGGATTCAGCTAATTTTCAACAACTTTTACTTGGAGTCGGAATCTGTGAAGTCGGGTATTTTTGAAGAGCTGAAGTCGGCGTTGACGTCATCTCCTGCATTTGCAAATTGCAAATAAACCAAAACAATAACTTTTTTGTTATGGAGACATACAAGTTCAATAACAATTTTTGTTATTTTGCTGCTCCACCTCTCCACACAAAATAACAAATCTTGTTATTCCTTCGTGATACCTTTTGTGTTATTTGTTTGTTATTTCAATAACAACATAATAACAGTTTATGTTCTTCTTGGAACAAATCTTTGTTGTTGATTTTTGTTATTTTAACAACTAATCCGATCATCCCAATAACATATTTCGATCTTCTCACAATATCAAAAACTGACCTTCCCAAGTTATTTTCGTCTGCTCGGGTGACCATTCGATGCATTGTCCCGAAGTTTGGTTGAATTTGTCCGGAGTAATAATTACAATTTTTTAGGGTAGTCGGGCAAATTGTCAAATTGTCGCACTTACAGCATTTTTCAGCATGTGTCAAGATAGCACGACAAGATTGAAACTTGTTTCATATGAAAAATGACAACAATACAAGTAGTTTTTTCGGTTTATATTGAATATCTCAGGAATAAAATCGAACTTTTGAGATCTGTGAAGGTCAAAAGGCGAGGCTTTAAGAGTTGCACAATTTGGCCCAAAATGTGCATCAGAAAGATAGCACACGACAACGATGAGTTGCTGAAAATGGCCTCCTGAAAAATCTAGCAACACATTGTAATAGGCCCAAAGCCGAAGTGTAAACAAAGAGTCTATCCTGCTCGTTTCGAATGTAAACATCAACTGACGTAAGCATGATGGACTCTTTGTGTACACTTCGGCTTCGGACCTTTTGCATTGTTTTGCTTGAAATACAACTTTAAACTCCTCACGAACAAAGTGTTTATTTTGCTCAAGATTTCCATATCATCCCACGTGTTCAAAAAATAAGAAATCTTTTTTGATTCTTGAAGCTTTATTTACACGCACACAACCACCATGATACAACAATGATTGATTGTCGGCCGACTTGGAGGGACACGTGAGAATTTTATGCACGAACTTGGCACACGTGGCGCGCGTGTTTTGACAGTTTCTCCTGGCAGGGTGATTTCTTCTTCTTCTTTTTTTGCTTGACAGGAAGAAAACAAAGCCATCACACACTTTTCCACCCCGAAAGTGGCTCAATTTGTGTCACTTTGTGTGTGATTGATCCCGTTTGACTGATTTTGATTAATAATGCCGGGACGGGGAAGTGACAGCTCGATTGGGAACATGCTATTTTGTTTTGATTGTTTGTTTTTTGTGATTTTATTCGCGGTACAGGTTGCTCTTTTGAGTTGACTTGTGAGAATAGTGTCATCTTTATTTTAAAACTTTTTTCAAATTTTTAAACATAATATAAGACAAACTGCCCTCCATTAGCAACTTTGTGAACCTTACTTCAAAATAATTTGCACGTGGTTCCTTGTTTGAGCAGGGGTGGGAGGGGGTCAGGGTACCATTATCCGCCCATCCACATTTGTAACAGGTAGAAGGTACCACCACCGTCTCCCGAGTACTTCACGTTATGCAAAGCTGTGCTGTCACAGATATGCTGTCGGTGGAATATACTACTGAGCTGCTGAAATTTATGTGCCGCTTTAACCCACCAGACTTGGTCGGTGTGGTGCTATACTGTTGCAGTGTCCAACGAACGTTGATCTTTTGAACGCCGTAGCTAAACGGAGATAGTCTCGACAGCACCCAAAACCCATCAAAATCCAATCGAAACTTAGTTGGAGATACCGCGGAGAATTTCCCTTGTCCCCTTAAAAAAGTGGAGCATCAGCACTTTTCGTCTCCCTATACTTTTCTGCTGTTGAAGATCTGTTCTGGTGGAGTTCGTTAGATTTTCATCTTGCAACACTATAGCACACCAGTGACATCCTACAGAATATACAGCCAGCCATGTGTAACGGCGTCACATTAAGGTGTCTTTGCAGAGTGCCACCGGGGTTTTCGTGAATATCAATTCTGTAATAGCTACTCGAGACAACTCGAGCCGAACAGGAAGGATGAAAAGTTCGTGGTACAAAAATTTCAAAAGAAATTTAAAATTTTTTCAAGCCAATCTTCCGATTAATTTGATGGTTTTCAAAAAAATGTATATGTTCTGCTTTTCCTGATGTTTAAAAAGAGTTTTGGAGGGGATTACATAACCTTCGATTTTGTTCTACATACTAGCCATAATGAGCAGTTCTCTAGGATTTCGGTCATTCGATTTTTTTTGTATTTTTTAATCCGACTGAAACTTTTTTGGTGCCTTCAGTATGCCCAAAGAAGCCATTTTGCATCATTAGTTTGTCCATATAATTTTCCATACAAATTTGGCAGCTGTCCATACAAAAATGATGTATGAAAATTCAAAAATCTGTATCTTTTGAAGGAATTTTTTGATCGATTTGGTGTCTTCGGCAAAGTTGTAGGTATGGATACGGACTACACTAGAAAAAATAATACACGGTAAAAAAATTTGGTGATTTTTTATTTAACTTTTGTCACTAAAACTTGATTTACAAAAAACACTATTTTTAATTTTTTAATTTTTGATATGTTTTAGAGGACATAAAATGCCAACTTTTCAGAAATTTCAGGTTGTGCAAAATCATTGACCGAGTTATGAATTTTTAATACTGATTTTTCAAAAATCGAAATTTTGGTCGTAAAATTTTTAACTTCATTTTCGATGTAAAATTAAATTTGCAATCAAAAGTACTTTAGTGAAATTTTGATAAAGTGCACCGTTTTCAAGTTATAGCCATATTTAAGTGACTTTTTGAAAATAGTCGCAGTTTTCATTTTTAAATTAGTGCACATGTTTGCCCAGTTTTGAAAAAATATTTTTGAAAAGCTGAGAAAATTCTCTATATTTTGCTTATTCGGACTTTGTTGATACGACCTTTAGTTGCTGAGATATTGCAATGCAAAGGTTTAAAAACAGGAAAATTGATGATTTCTAAGTCTCACCCAAACAACCCACCATTTTCTATCGTCAATATCTTAGCAACTAATGGTCCGATTTTCAATGTTAATATATGAAACATTTGTGAAATTTTCCGATCTTTTCGAAAAAAATATTTTCAAAATTTTCAAATCAAGACTAACATTTCAAAAAGGCCAAACATTCAATATTACGCCCTTTTAAAATGTTAGTCTTGATTTGAAAATTTTGAAAATATTTTTTTCGAAAAGATCGGAAAATTTCACAATTGTTTCATATAATAACATTGAAAATCGGACCATTAGTTGCTGAGATATTGACGATAGAAAATGGTGGGTTGTTTGGGTGAAACTTAGAAAACATCAATTTTCCTGTTTTTAAACCTTTGCATTGCAATATCTCAGCAACTAAAGGTCGTATCAACAAAGTCCGAATAAGCAAAATATAGAGAATTTTCTCAGCTTTTCAAAAATATTTTTTCAAAACTGGGCAAACATGTGCACTAATTTTAAAAATGAAAACTGCGACTATTTTCAAAAAGTCACTTAAATATGGCTATAACTTGAAAACGGTGCACTTTATCAAAATTTCACTAAAGTACTTTTGATTGCAAATTTGATTTTACATCGAAAAATGAAGTTGAAAAATTTACGACCAAAATTTCGATTTTTGAAAAATCAGTATTGATTAAAAATTCATAACTCGGTCAATGATTTTTGCACAACCTGAAATTTCTGAAAAGTTGGCATTTTATGTCCTCTAAAACATATCAAAAATAAAAAAATAAAAATAGTGTTTTTTGTAAATCAAGTTTTAGTGATAAAGTTAAATAAAAAATCACCAAATTTTTTTACCGTGTATTATTTTTCCAGTGTAGTCCGTATCCATACCTACAACTTTGCCGAAGACACCAAATCGATCAAAAATTCCTTCAAAAGATACAGATTTTTGAATTTTCATACATCATTTTTGTATGGACAGCTGCCAAATTTGTATGGAAAATTATATGGACAAACTAATGATGCAAAATGGCTTCTTTGGGCATACCGAAGGCACCAAAAAAGTTTCAGTCGGATTAAAAAATACAAAAATTAAAATTGAAGAAAAAACCGATTTCGTAGAGAATTGCTCTAATACTATCGTGTTGTTTCGAGGTTTATGTTATCCTCTTTGTAAAAATGTTCTTAATTCAAAACATTCCCTGCGTTACAATGATGTGAGACTCCGGTAAACGAAAAATAGTTATATTTTTATTGGGTTGGAACTTTTCACTGACATACTTTGCTTCACATAATTGTGGCAGTTATCAAAACCAAAAATATTCAAAAACCGATTTGGTGTTATAAGTAAAGTTTAGTTTCAGGTTAGTACAAATAAGATAAATATATATACTATATATAGTACACTCTTTATAAACTACCCTTTTTATTTGATCAACACAACACAAAATATCTATATGAGGAAAATATGTGCAAGTGGTTATGTTAGAGACATGATCAGTATGACAAACAACCCTTAGACCGAGATAATACAGAATGTGGTAATTATTGGAGCTCACAAATATCAAATTGCGGAATAACATCATCATTTTTTTGTGTGTTTATGATGACAAACTATTCCATCTTTTAAGAATTTGCACAAGTCGATGATTTGTTTTTTACTATAGGTACAGTTTTTTAAACAGTGATTCTGCAATGTTATATACATTATGGAAGTAACATAAATTTCACCTAATTTTTGCTATAAAATCAAATTTGCAATCGAAAAGCTGGTGAAATGTATCGGTGAAATGCAACGGTATCGTGCTATAGTCTCTTTATTACAAAAAAAGTAATTTTCACTTTGCTTAAAACGTATTTTTTCACCAACTTTTTTCGTAAAAATCGTAAATTTCCTATCAACTTTCTTCAAAGACATTGATGATTGGACCATTATTAGTAGACAGTTACAAAATATCCAAGTTTCACGCAAATTTAACGGCATCCTGAAAGTTGTTTCTAAACAACTCAAAAATGTTATTTGTCAGCAAATTATTGCAAAAATAAAGGTATAAAATATTCTGCACAGGTATCTGGTTATCTGACCCAGAAAATTCAATATATATTGTTTACTAGGTTAAGTGAGGTAAAACTTCACTTCTTTTTAGCAATCAGTTCAACAAACCAATTTTAATTGAGGCTATGCCGAAAAAAGGCATGAAGATTTCAAAACATTTTCTTTGTGACATTTTTCTTGTGAAATTTGAAGTTTTTTTTAAGATAAAAGCTCCATTTAAAAAAAATCTTAGACCAAAACATCATAAAATTGCATTTTGTTTTATGAATTATGAAATCTGCACCGATTTCGCATTTCAATTAAAAATAAAATCATATCTAAAAAAAAATTCAAAATAAAAAAAAACTTCTAGGTCAATGTGCATAAATAAGGCTTCAATTCTTTTAGTTCTGCTTATTCTATAAATTAAAAAAAAAACAGGGGAAAATTGCACTGCAATCAATAGTTTCAAAAAAAAATTTCGAAAAGGTATGATTCAAAGAATTAACCCTCTACAACCCAAGTCCGCCTTAAGACGGGCTTCGATTCAAAAAAAAATCACAAAAAAAAACAATTGTTTTATCAAATTTTTAATCTTAAAAAAATGGAAAGAAAAACTCTTAAAATTTTAGAAAATGTATGGGTTGGAAGTTTAACGTGTTTTATGTATCTTTGTCCATTGTCAATTCTCTAACAAAACCGGAAATAGCTTTTATTTGTATTTTTTTTTTTATTTGGCTCAAATTTTTAAGGGGCCTTCCATATGACTAAAGAAGCTATTTTGTGTCATTGGTTCACCCATACAAGTCTCCATACAATTTTGGCTGCTGTCCATACAAAAATGGTATGTCAATATTCAAACAGCTGTAACTTTTGAGTGAATTTTCTGATCAATTTGGTGTATTCGGCAAAGTTGTAGGTATTGTTAAGGACTATTGAGAAAAAATATGTACAGTCATGCCTCGGTTTAGCACCGCATATGGGGGCATAGAGCTTATGGGATTTTGGCAATATGGGAGACATTGGCTTTAACGACAAACGTACGAAAAGTCATGCAAAAATTTAAAAAAATATAGTGTTTTGGAATCGGATGATGTAAGCTATCCATTAAAATTATAATTTCATAAAATTTTTTACAAAAATGCTTATTTTTCCTGTATTTTAAAAATGCATTTTTTTCTTTAAAGAAACCAAAAAAAGTATATTGTTATTGCAATATGGGTATCAAATGATCAGATTTTTTTCATACATTTCGAATGTTAAATCATTTTTTTGAAAATGCTCATATTTTTACAAAACGACGTTTTTTCGAAAAAATACTCAAAATTTCAGTTTGAACAATATGGGTATCAAACGATCAGGATTTTTTTCATACATTTCGAATGTTATAACAACATTTTTTGAAAATAATTAAAATTTTCACAAAACTACGTGTTTTAGAAAAACTACTCAAAATTACAATTTTTACAATAAAGTTTGAAATGATCGGAATTTTTCTACACATTTTAAAAGTTATAACGCAAATTTGAGGAAATACTCCAAATTTTCACAAAACTACGTACATTTGAAAAAAAAATTATTTGATTATTTTATACCCAAAAAGTAAAAACTGCAATTTTGAAAAGTTTTACAAAAATACGTAGTTTTGTGAAAATTTTGAGTATTTTCAAAAAATATTGTTATTACATTCGAAATGTATGAAAAAATCCCGATCTTTTGATACCCACATTGTATAAACGGAAATTTTGAGTATTTTATTCGAAAATACGTAGTTTTGTGAAAGTTTGGAGTATTTTCATTCGAAATGTATGAAAAAATCCCTATCGTTCGATAACAGAAACGGAAATCTAGAGTATTTTTTTTTCGAAAATACGTAGTTTTGTGAAAATTTTGAGTATTCAAAAAATATTGTTATTACATTCGAATTGTATGAAAAAAGCCCGATCGTTTGGTACCCATATTGTTAAAACGGAAATTTTGAGTATTTTTTTCGAAAATACGTAGTTTTGTGAAAATTTTAAGTATTTTCAAAGAATATTTTTACTACATTCGAAATGTTTGAAAAAACCCCGATCGTTCGATACCTACATTGTAAAAACGGAAATTTTGAGTTTTTTTTCGAAAATACGTAGTTTTGTGAAAATTTGAAGTATTTTTTAAAAATGTTGTTATTATATTCGAAATGTATGTAAAAAATCTGATCATTTGATACCCATATTGCAATAACAATATATTTTTGAATTTTTTAGAGAAAAATACGTATTTTTGTGAAAATTTTCATGAAATAATAATTTTAATGGATAACTGACATCATCCCGATTCCAAAACACTTTAATTTTTTGATTTCATACGATATAAGTCAATGTCTCCCATATAGTCAAAATCCCATAAGCTCTGTGCTTCAGTTAAGCACTGAGCCGTGCTTAACCGAGGCAGCTGAACGGTGCAAAACCGGGGCAGTGCAAAACCGAGGCGTGCAAAACCGAGGCATGACTGTACAAGGATTTTTTTTGCAGATTTTATAGCAAATTTTCTGAACTTTTCAAAACAAAATTATTAGAAATGGTCACTCATGGACACTATTGAGCAATTCCAGCCCAAAACAGGATTTATTTAGGTACTTTTTTCTCGACCCTCTCTGATTTCAATGAATCTTTGTAGACATGTTATCCTACGTTATATACGCCTATCCTATCCTCGGTTATATACGCCATTTTTGTGTATATGGAGCCAGTTTCACTCGATAATGACATTTGAGAAGGGCGTAAGCTATTTAAATATTTTCGTATTTCGTAATTTAAATATTGCTGTATCTCGAAGCCGTTGCTTCGTATCAAAGAGTGGTCAAAGACAAACTTGTAGTAAATTTGACGGGCTTTCCGAAAAAATACACTGAAACAAAAAAACACTCCACTTTTATGAGATATTTTGATTTTTAAGTTTAAAAGTCAAATTTGAAGGTGAGCCCACGATTTTTTTTCGTTCAAAATTTTTGGGCTATATGTTACAAAAATATTCACGAAAAATACAGGATGGAGCAACTCACCTAAAAAAATACAAAAATCATTTACTAATACTGCTTTTTCAAAAGTGCGCTAAGCATCAAAATATGCCAAAACCGATAGTGGGAATCGACCATTGTCCTAAGTCCAATCTTTGTGAAGTTACAGCGGTTTTAAAAATAAAAATGTTGAAAAAAATGGTTTTTTGATGGTTTTTGGCAATTTCTATATAAAAGACTTAATTTTTCAGTCTCGAAGATATTTTTACCGGAAAGCTCGTCAAATTTTCCATAAGTTGGTCTTGGACCACATTTCAATTGGATGTATGGGCTTACAGATATGAGCTAATTTATTGTCCAGGTTACTATACTACACTGAAAAAATATTATGTTTTCAATTATGAGCAATTATCGAGTGAAACTTGCTCCATATATGCAAAAATGGCTTATATAAGCGTAAGATAACATGTCTACAAAGTTTCATTGAAATTGGAGAGGGTTGGGTACAACCGATTCCCTATTTGACATGGAATTGCTCTATTTTTAAAATTCGAAAAACTGCAAATATTTCGCTAAAATCAAACTTTTGGTGGCTTTATCTTGAAAACGGAGCTCTTTATCAAAAAATATGTCAAGTACTTTTCGATTGTGAATTCAATTTTACATGAAAAAATTATGTCAAATTTGTTATTGCATGAAATTTCGATTTTTTCCAAAAATCACTATGTTGCGGGGTTTTGTCCCCCAAAACATATAAAAAGAGCTCTAAAATCAAAAAAAGTAATTTTGGGAAATAGAGTTTTTGTGAAAAAAAAGTTGATTAAAAAATCAGCAATTTTTTTCTGTGTACCTTACGGTGTGTTTCCTAGATAAAACTTAAGATAGAAAATTCGACAAAAAATGCACTTAAATCATTAGTTTCCAAAAATCTTTTTTTCGAAAAGGCAGAAGTAAAGAATTAAATGACAAAAAATAAAAACAAAACAAGAATTCTTTGATGCATTTTGTGTAAGACAGAATAATTAAAACTCAGTTTCGCAGACTTTTTAAATATATATTGAAAAATGCTAAATTCACGTTTTAGGATATAACACTGCCAAAAGTTTGTTTCGAAGAGTTATTGATTTTCGATTTGCAATCTAAAATTGAAGAAAAGTGAAAATGTAAACAAAAACTTTTTCATTTGAATGTAACACATTTTGCAACTTCTAAAAACTGTTTGACAAGAGCTGATTGGCTTTCTCAGTGAAATCAAAAAGATATTTTTCTTCAGAAATCCATTCTAACTTTTGCAATCAGATCAAAAGCAAAGCTAATCAAAGTTTTAATTCACGGAAATTCCTAATAGGACAATACTCACTTCCTGTTTATCTGCCTCTTTTCTATCCAGATATCTGATACACTTCAAATTCTTCGCCAGCTTCCCAACTTCGCAGCAAGTTTATATCCAATATAAAAATCGCCTACACCTTATTTTCCCCTCGAATTGATCACTTCCTCAACACACACACACCCACACCGGTTTGCGCACTCGGAAAATTACGTGGAAAACATTCCTCACTCACTCTTTCTCACCGCTCTATTTTCACCGTGCACTAAAGAGCTTTCCCGGCAGGCACATTTTCTCCTAATGGCGCAGCCCGGTAACTTCACTTTCCAATTATTTCGATCATTTCCCGCTCCAATAACCACTTTGACTCGCTGCTCGAATTTCCTTCCTTGCAGCCGAAATTTTCCTTTTTTTCGATTACTTCCTTCTTTCGAGCGTGGCACGGCGACGACGACGACGACGTCAAGATCAGCCGACAGCAATTATTTTATTTTTACCTTTTTTTGGGACTTCTTGGTATTTATTTCCTTTTTTAATACTTTTTGAATATTTTTAAAATTGGCAAAAAATACACGAATTCCACAAAAATTCACCAATAAATTTACATCAAATTTGTGCAACTTTCCGCGTCAAAACAAATTTCCACACTTGCATCGAGTCCCGAAAAAGCACGTCCACTCGCGACCACATTCAACAAGCGAATGCAGTTTGTTCCGTCATCCGACGACGTCCACGTGCGGCACCACGTGGAGACGCATGGTAAATTGGGCGCCAGAAAACCCGACGACGCAGCAGTTCCACGTGCGATTCGCGCTACTTTACTCGCTGTACTGAAAAGTAGTTCCGTGTTCCACAGGAAGTCCAGCATTGACTTCGGGTGTCGCTACGGTACCAATACCGGGAGGAATTATCACCCACACTGTGAAAGGAAAAGGAAAACATTGACCGAGTTCGGGGAAATCAGCTGAGCCGTCAGCAACAGCCGGCTGGAAAAACAAAACAGAGAGTCACTTCGGGTCGTGCAACATGTGGATGGTCGGATTTTATGCGAGAGAAAGTGAGAGAGTAGTTGGAAAGAGTTAGGGATGTCCAAAAAATCTTGTTTCTTGTTGTCTTTCTAGTCTTCTTTGCTTTTTTGCTTTTTTGCTTTTTTTTGCTTTTTTGCTTTTTTGCTTTTTTGCTTTTTTGCTTTTTTGCTTTTTTGCTTTTTTGCTTTTTTGCTTTTTTGCTTTTTTGCTTTTTTGCTTTTTTGCTTTTTTGCTTTTTGCTTTTGCTTTTTGCTTTTTGCTTTTTTTTGCTTTTGCTTTTTTGCTTTTTGCTTTTTGCTTTGCTTTTTTTTGCTTTGCTTTTTGCTTTTTGCTTTTGCTTTTTGCTTTTGCTTTTTTGCTTTTTGCTTTGCTTTTTGCTTTTTGCTTTTTTGTTTTTTTGCTTTGCTTTTGCTTTTTTTTTGCTTTTGCTTTTTGCTTTTTGCTTTTGTTTTTGTTTTTGCTTTGCTTTTGCTTTTTGCTTTGCTTTGCTTTTGCTTTTTGCTTTTTTGCTTTTTGCTTTTTGCTTTTTTTTTTTTTTTGCTTTTGCTTTTTTTGCTTTTTTTGCTTTTT
The DNA here is from genome assembly GCF_015732765.1 of Culex quinquefasciatus. Classification (NCBI taxonomy): domain Eukaryota; kingdom Metazoa; phylum Arthropoda; class Insecta; order Diptera; family Culicidae; genus Culex; species Culex quinquefasciatus. Next base: position 106,906,878 of record NC_051861.1, read on the forward strand.
TTTTTGCTTTGCTTTTTTGCTTTTTGCTTTTGCTTTTTGCTTTTGCTTTTTGCTTTTGCTTTGCTTTGCTTTTTTTTTGCTTTTGCTTTTTTGCTTTTTGCTTTTGCTTTGCTTTTTGCTTTTTTGCTTTTTTTTTTTTTTTTTTTTGCTTTTTGCTTTTTGCTTTTTGCTTTTGCTTTTGCTTTGCTTTTGCTTTTTGCTTTTTGCTTTTTTTGCTCTTTTGCTTTTTGCTTTTTGCTTTTGCTGTTTCTTTTGCTTTTTGCTGTTTGCTTTGCTTTGCTGTTTTTTGCTTTTGCTTTTGCTTTTTGCTTTTTTGCTTTGCTTTTGCTTTGCTTTTGCTTTGCTTTTGCTTTTTGCTTTTTGCTTTTTGCTTTTGCTTTTGCTTTTTTTTGCTTTGCTTTTTGCTTTTTGCTTTTTGCTTTTTGCTTTGCTTTTGCTTTTTTGCTTTTGCTTTTTGCTTTTGCTTTTTGCTTTTTGCTTTTTTGCTTTTTTGCTTTTGCTTTTTTGCTTTTTTGCTTTTTGCTTTTTGCTCTTTTGCTTTTTGCTTTGTTTGCTTTTGCTTTTGCTGTTTTGTTTTGCTTTTTGCTGTTTTTGCTTTTGCTTTTTGCTTTTGCTTTTGCTTTTGCTTTTTTTTTGCTTTTTGCTTTGCTTTTTGCTTTTGCTTTATTGCTTTTTGCTTTTTGCTTTTGCTTTTGCTTTTTGCTTTTTGCTTTTTGCTTTTTGCTTTTTGCTTTTTTTTGCTTTGCTTTTGTTTTTTTTTGCTTTTTGCTTTTTTGCTTTTTGCTTTTGCTTTTTGCTTTTGCTTTTTTGCTTTTTTGCTTTTTTGCTTTTTTGCTTTTTTGCTTTTTTGCTTTTTTGCTTTTTTGCTTTTTTGCTTTTTTGCTTTTTTGCTTTTTTGCTTTTTTGCTTTTTTGCTTTTTTGCTTTTTTGCTTTTTTGCTTTTTTATTGATTGTTGATTGTTGATTGTTGATTGTTGATTGTTGATTGTTGATTGTTGATTGTTGATTGTTGATTGTTGATTGTTGATTGTTGATTGTTGATTGTTGATTGTTGATTGTTGATTGTTGATTGTTGATTGTTGATTGTTGATTGTTGATTGTTGATTGTTGATTGTTGATTGTTGATTGTTGATTGTTGATTGTTGATTGTTGATTGTTGATTGTTGATTGTTGATTGTTGATTGTTGATTGTTGATTGTTGATTGTTGATTGTTGATTGTTGATTGTTGATTGTTGATTGTTGATTGTTGATTGTTGATTGTTGATTGTTGATTGTTGATTGTTGATTGTTTATTTTTTTTTTGCTTTTTTGCTTTTTTGCTTTTTTGCTATTTTTTTGCTTTTTTTTGCTTTTGTTGATTGTTGATTGTCAAAATGTCTCTCCTAAGGATCCATCCTTCATTAGTGAACCACCCTAACCGTCGGCTCACATTTGGATCCAACTAATTCAAATTTAATGATACTTTTGCGTCCAACCCCCCTCAAACGTATTTCCGTACGAGAGGTGCAAAAGTAGTGTGAGAGTTTGGTAGAAGTTCGAAAGCACCCACAATTCCAACGCGTGGTACCTGTTTCCGACAGCCATTATTGGCCAGATTTAAATTTTACCCTGCCAGGTTTCGCACAGTCAGGGAATGAATTTGCCATTTTCAGATGCCACAGAGTGAGAGGGAGAGTGGGATCGTCCAATGACAGTGACCACTTATTTAGGCTGAATTTGGGGCATTTAGACCGCCACCATAGGCTGTGGGGGTGTCATATGCAATTGATTTATGATATGAGAGGTGAAGATTGTGGGTTTGAATTTCCGCTAGAATGTTATTGAATTTCATGACATGTAGATTTAATTTATGAGAAATAGAGTTGTAATTTATAACGTGCATATGATTTTAAAGAGGAAAATACAATGGTAACAACACAATCACAGTTTGGTTGAAATCTACAAGGGAGCAAAAAGGCACATCCAAGATACTGTTAAATTTGTTAAAAGTTTCATCTTCTCTGGTTTGGTTGTTCTCCAAAAAATTCGACAACTCGCTGCTGTCCAAAGCTCTTTTTTTTATTTTTTGGTCAATCGCACCAATCTGGCCGGATGAAGTTTCCCATGGACAAATATTTATTGGTTTTTGATTTCCAGTATTTCCGCATCCAACCGTGATCCTATACCACCGAGCAATCTTTTGCTAGGTCCTTGGGCTGTTGAACGGTAAAATACCTACCCCTCTACATCGGCGTATGTGTCTTCCTACGTACAGTTCAAATATCTCCCCCAAAAAAATACACAGACGCCCTAGAGCTGAACCGACATCGATAAACAACAACCGCTCTTCAGTGTTTCCTCCAATCGATCACTTCCTGTGCTGGATTACTTCCTAGGCTGGTTCATTTTTTTTATTTCAACGCACAAACAAACATCAAATTAAAGCTTTTTCGGATTTTTGCTTTTAAAAAAAAATAACATTTCCTCAAATCATTTTGTTATATTTTTAAGATTTGAATGGTAAATGCACACATATGCAAAAAATACAGAGTTGTTTATGCCCCCTCGAAAGGATTTTTTTTCTCTCATCTATCATTTTTTTGAAATTTTTCAAACACTTAAACTGGCAACACTGCTCAATTTTTAGATTAACTTTACATCTCTTGTTGTGCTTTTATTACAATCCAACAAATCTGTTACCTATTTTGTTTAGAACGGGAATGCTGGACTAATCACAGCTATTGGGGTAATTATCCCTACTGTTGGACAATAGGGATCATGTCTTTATTGTTAGATAGTAGGGTAAACGTCCCTATTAATAGACATATTTTAGAGTTTTATTGTTGTTCAAATTGTCCTATGTGCTATGGAATTGCTTATGTTTTCAAACATTTTCAAATAAAACTCTAAAATTCTACTGTTCATGAGTAGAGTAAAAAAACTTAATGTTAGACAGTAGGGTAAAAGTACCTGCTGTTTAAAATTAGGGTAAATGGCTCTATTCTAGGCCAAATGCCTAAACAAACAACAAATTTTATAATTTTGAATGTGTCTGTGAGTTTTGGAACAGATTTTTACTGTAAAAGAGATTTTGGTATGATTTGCAATAATGGTTCAAAAATAAGTAAAATTTAGATTGGCTTTTTGCTAAATAAAGGGATTTCATGCAAAACAACGTAAATCGGTAAATGTGAGTTTGTAAACAAAGAGTTTATCCTTCTCATGTCAGTAGATGTTTTCGTAAGGAACGAGCAGGATAGACTCTTTGCTTACACTTCGACATTGGCCCAATTAAATTTTTTGCTTGGTTTGATAATTTAGGGAAAAAAATCAATGCGTTTTTGCACTATTTTGAAGATATATACTTTCATATATCGAAAGGAATTATTGTTTTTTTTTTGTAAAATTTCCCGAAAAATATATATTTTTGCAATTAAAATTATTCTACCAAGAAAGGTAAGGCTGCAAAGCAATTTTTGTGAAAAACTGAGAAAAATATATGATTTTTGGCACTGATTTTGGTTTGAAACCTCCAATTTTTCCAAATCATCGTATAGTTTTGAAAGAACTCAAATATTCACAGTGTACTCAAATTTTCATTATTCACAAAATGGGTAACATTTTGAAAGACGGGTTTGATTAGGGTTAGTGAATTTTCACGATTTCGCGGACAGCGTGAAATTCGTGAAATTCGAAGATTTCCGTGAAATCCCATAAAATTTATAAATTTTCTCAAATCAATTCTTTGAAATAAAAACATAATGAATATTTTTGCAGTTTCGTTGCGAAACTACTTACTTTTCCTGTCATTCTCGAACGACGAAACAGCCTACTTTTCTCCACCAGAAATAACAGAATCGAATGGAAACACTTTTCAAAACAAATGCTAAATAATTCTACTTTTTAGTACTGAAATGCTTGCTGAAAAATTGAAGTTTTCAGCATTTGGTTTGAAAATACACAGCAATTCCCCACGAAAACAGCACGATTAAAAAAAAAAGTTCTACGATCGGGCTAAAATTTTTTCTGGGGGTTCCTTGGCCGAAATAATTAGACCCGTATTTTTTTTTTTTTTTTTGCCATTAGAGGACCTACGCCGTGTAAGGGTTATCAAAAAAATGGCAATTTTCGTCGATTATCTCAAAAACCACTTTAAAAAAATATCTTTCATACGATTTACGTAGTATTTTAGTAAAAATAGTAAGAAGTTTCAAAAATCTAGCTTAACATTCAAAAAGGTCATATGAAAACATAAAATGCTATTTTGAAGGTCTCGGGACCAAAGAGCCTATGTCTGAAGTTATTTTTACCTGATTTCTCGAAAAAAATTTCATTATATATCAAAAAATTGTGAAGTTATGTTTTCAATACTCTGAGATACGATTTTTTGAAAATAAAAACAGGGTTTTTAGACGCGCCACGCGCATGAATGGGAAAATGACGAAAACGGGAAAAAATCGTTTTTTTTTTCACTAAAACAATGATAATTTGAAGATTTTCGTAATTTAAATACGCAACTTTTGGTTTGGTGAAAAAATCTTCTTTTTCCAACTTGTTTCAATTGAAAAGAATGATATGAACCAATTGAAGAATTGTTAGCAGAACAAACAATAATTGTTGAGAAGTGAATGCTGTGAATACTTAAATGATGTTAACAAAAATCAGTTTACACATATTTTTGGAAGCATCAAGTTATCACAAAGATAGTTTATTAGTGTTTTAAGGTAATAACTAAATGTGGAAAGATTTTTATGTGCATAACAATTTTATACCTTTTTTATTTGAAAGGAATATTTTGGAAAAAAATATAAAAAAAAACTAAGCTTGATTTATTCCAGATTTAATAAGTAGTTTTTTATCTTTAGCACCAAAATTCCCATGCACGAGAAAAAGGGTGAATTTCCATATAAATTCCCCCATTTTTTCGAGCTTGGTAGTTTAGGTGTTGAAGTCACTTTTTGTGATCATTTCAGATTTTTGATTTCCACTAAATTTGATTACTTGGGTGGATAAATCCTGTGGAAGTTAAAAAATACCACTATTTTGTGGTATTATGTACTTTTTTGTATATTTCGTTATAGATTAAAATATTTTTGCCAATTGATTTTCAATTAAGTTTTGAATAGTCAGGTGAAACCACTAAATAATACACTTAACCCCCAGTGGTTGGTCACTTTTTTAGTTTGTACCCCGTTGGTTGGTCAAAGTCAAACTAAAAAGGGAGGAACTGTCACTTTTTACACGGCGCCCACGCACACTATCAAAACAAACGTTAAATCGTGACCTCGTTTGTTTGACAACAGTTGGTGTCAAACCAACGGGGTTTGAGTGTATATATAATATTTTTACTGGGCCCATCCAGAAACCACAAGGAAACTTTTCTGGAAACTAGGAATAGTTTTTTTTTTGCGTCACGTACAAACTTAGTGAGGTTTTTTTTTAGTTTATTGAAAAATAATATATAATGAAGCATAAAAAGTAGTTTCTACAATTTTAACTTAATATTTTCTGAGTTATTTAAGCAGTTTTCACGTTCCGCGAAATTTCCGTGAAATTTTCAGTTTTATAATCAAGGTCCCCGTGAAATTTGCATTTTTTTTTTGCGTGAAAAAAACACCATGTTTTGATGTGTGCAGTTTAGACTCGATTATCTGATGTTTCGATTATCCGAAGTTCGATTATCCGAACGTTTGTATAAGACTTCGGACAATCGAATCATGCTCAACACTTTTTTCGCATTTTTTTTTTTTTTTTTTTTCATTTGACATCAACTTTGAAGTTTGTGACCCCATGTAAGTCGAATTTGAATATTTAATTGCATTTGAAATTAAAAAAACGTTACTTAATCCACCGGAAGGTGGTTGCTGCCTTCCTCCTAAAAGCCTTGCAACCACACACTACGAAAGCTTTGGCTAACGCTTACTTAGTAAAGACACTATACATCTGAGTGCTGCCATCTAGGTATGATAAATTTAATGAACCATTTGAAAGCACTGCAGTGTTTGTGTGCGTGCACTGAGCGTAAAGTTCCGACAGCTATCCGCCGGAGCTTTCAAATTATGTAAATAATGACCCTTTTTAGTATCAACCAAAACAGTTTTTCGAACATATCTTTTAAAGTACTGCACCAAGCCGGATGAAATTTAAAAAAGACTTAAAGAACCTGAAGCAAATCCAAAAACATAGATCCGGACAAAATCGGTCGAGCCAGTTCCGAGAAAAGTGAGTGAGGAAAAAAATTCTACGTCCATCCACACGCACAGACATTTGCTCAGAATTTGATTCTGAGTCGATATGTATACGTAAAGGTATATCTGGGAGGCTTATTTAAAAAGTTCAATTTTTGAGTGATTTTATAGCCTTGCCTCAGTGAGGTGAGGAAGGCAAAAAGGGACTTTTCAATATTTTATCACCGCCATCTTAGGTTTTAAAATTCAAGAAACTATTTATTTTTATTTTTCGGTTTTTTCACAATTTAAATACGTTTTGTTTGAATATGGTTAAGAATAGCCCAATCCAACTTGAACTCGAGTTGATATTTTCTCATGTCATGTGAATTACAAATTTCCTCTTTTACCAAACCTGGAACAAGTCTAACATTTTCCATGCATATTTCCAGCCAGAGTGTGATGGTGCGGGAAAAACGCTCCCATATGGCATCTGATAACAGCACACAGAACGGAACCAAAACGGGCATCCTCGTGATGCTCGATATCTCAGGAGAAGAAGCCTCGAAAGTAGCTTAGCAGGAGCAAAATCAAATCAAATTCCATTCGTTCGTCAGATTTTTTTTTTCTTCCATTCCTGATGCTCAATCTTCTTCACCCTTTGCCAGGTGAGTCTATCTGGGGTGGGCTCTCTGCCAATTTCATCGATGCTTCCTGTGTTTTCGGTGTGGGTCGACGAGTACGTTCCGGAATGACGGACAACCATTTGTCGTGCTAGCTGAACTGTAACAAAAGTTTGAGTATTTTCTTGATTTCTTTTATTCTCAAAAAAGAGTTTGTATGATATTTCAACATAATAATTTAAAACAAGACAACAGATTTCTCTCTGTGTGCATCTAGGGAAAACGAACAGTCCGAGGGTAGTAACCGTTAGAGAGAAAAAAAAAACGAATCTCATTCTCAAATCCAATCATTCCAATTCTCGGTATTCGCAACGTTTGCTTTTTGCTGCCCCGCTTCTACGCTGGGAAAATGTCAAGGAAGAACGGGCACGAAACGTCGATCATCGTCGATGACTGTTTCGTGTCTTTAGAACGAGAGGAGACTAGAAACAAAAAGTGGGTAAAAAATGACACACATTGGAGGACGTATAGTGAAAGTGTGCAGAATTCGCTCATCCTTAAATCAATTGCCATTCAATTCACATCGCAAGTGCTGCTAATAGAGATGGATTGGGGCTAGAGTAGTTTGAAACTATCGGAGGTGATGAATTGGTTCTAATTATTTCTTTGTACCTATTTTTGCGTTTTTGCTTTTTTGCTTTTTTGCTTTTTTGCTTTTTTGCTTTTTTGCTTTTTTGCTTTTTTGCTTTTTTGCTTTTTTGCTTTTTTGCTTTTTTGCTTTTTTGCTTTTTTGCTTTTGCTTTTTGCTTTGCTTTTTATTTTTGCTTTTTGCTTTTTGCTTTGCTTTTTGCTTTTGCTTTTTTTTTGCTTTGCTTTGCTTTTTTTTTGCTTTGCTTTGCTTTTTTGCTTTTGCTTTTTGCTTTGCTTTTTGCTTTGCTTTTTTGCTTTTTGCTTTTGCTTTTTGCTTTGCTTTTGCTTTTTATTTTTGCTTTTGCTTTGCTTTTGCTTTTGCTTTTTGCTTTTTTGCTTTTGCTTTTGCTTTTTGCTTTTTGCTTTTGCTTTTTATTTTGCTTTTGCTTTTGCTTTTGCTTTTTGCTTTGCTTTTGCTTTGCTTTTGCTTTTTGCTTTTTTTGCTTTGCTTTTGCTTTTTGCTTTTGCTTTGCTTTTTGCTTTTTTTTGCTTTTGCTTTTTGCTTTTTGCTTTCTTTTTGCTTTTGCTTTTTTCTTTTTGCTTTTATTTTTATTTTTGCTTTATTTTGCTTTTTGCTTTTTGCTTTGCTTTTTGCTTTTTTTGCTTTGCTTGCTTTTTCTTTTTGCTTTTTGCTTTCTTTTGCTTTTGCTTTTGCTTTCTTTTTGCTTTGCTTTGCTTTTTGCTTTTGCTTTTTGCTTTTTATTTTTGCTTTTTGCTTTTTCTTTTGCTTTTGCTTTCTTTTGCTTTTGCTTTGCTTTCTTTTGCTTTTTTGCTTTGCTTTTTGCTTTTTGCTTTTTGCTTTTCTTTTGCTTTTTTTTTTTTGCTTTTGCTTTTTTGCTTTTTCTTTTTTGCTTTGCTTTTGCTTTTTGCTTTTGCTTTTTGCTTTTTTTGCTTTTTGCTTTTTGCTTTGCTTTGCTTTTGCTTTTGCTTTTTGCTTTTTGCTTTTTGCTTTGCTTTTGCTTTGCTTTTTTGCTTTTGCTTTTTTTTGCTTTTTGCTTTTTGCTTTCTTTTTGCTTTTTGCTTTGCTTTTGCTTTTGCTTTTTGCTTTTTGCTTTTGCTTTTTATTTTTGCTTTGCTTTTTTTTTTTTTATTTTTGCTTTGCTTTTGCTTTTTGCTTTTTGCTTTTGCTTTTTTTTTCTTTTGCTTTTGCTTTTTTGCTTTTTGCTTTCTTTTGTTTTTTGCTTTTTTTTTCTTTTTCTTTTGCTTTTTGCTTTGCTTTTTGCTTTTGCTTTTGCTTTCTTTTTGCTTTTGCTTTTGCTTTTGCTTTTGCTTTGCTTTGCTTTGTTTTTTTCTTTGCCTTTTGCTTTGCTTTTTGCTTTTTCTTTGCTTTTCTTTTTGCTTTTGCTTTTTTTTTGCTTTTTGCTTTTTGCTTTTTGCTTTTTCTGTTTCTTTGCTTTTTTGCTTTTGCTTTTTGCTTTGCTTTTGCTGCTTTTTGCTTTGCTTTGCTTTTTGCTTTTTGCTTTTTGCTTTTTGCTTTTTCTTTTGCTTTTTGCTTTTTGCTTTTTGCTTTTTGCTTTTTGCTTTTGCTTTTTTTTTCTTTTGCTTTTTGCTTTTGCTTTTGCTGCTTTGCTTTTTGCTTTTTGCTTTTGCTTTTGCTTTTTGCTTTTTGCTTTTTTACTTTTTATTTTTACTTTTTGCTTTTGCTTTTTGCTTTTTGCTTTTGCTTTTTGCTTTTTTGCTTTTTGCTTTTGCTTTTGCTTTGTTTTTGCCTTTTGCTTTTTGCTTTTGCTTTGCTTTTTGCTTTTTGCTTTTTGCTTTTTTTTTTGCTTTCTTTTGCTTTTTGCTTTTTTTTTTTTTGCTTTGCTTTTCTTTGCTTTTGCTTTGCTTTTTGCTTTTTTGCTTTTGCTTTTTGCTTTTTGCTTTTGCTTTTTGCTTTGCTTTTGCCTTTTCCTTTTTGCTTTTTGCTTTTTGCTTTTTGCTGTTTGCTTTTTGCTTTGCTTTTTGCTTTTTGCTTTTGCTTTTTGCTTTGCTTTGCTTTGCTTTGCTTTTTGCTTTTTTGCTTTTTTTGCTTTCTTTTTTTGCTTTGCTTTTTCTTTGCTTTGCTTTTTGCTTTTGCTTTTTGCTTTTGCTTTTTCTTTGCTTTGCTTTTGCTTTTTTTTGCTTTTGCTTTTGCTTTTTGCTTTTGCTTTTGCTTTTGCTTTTTGCTTTTGCTTTGCTTTGCTTTTTCTTTTTGCTTTTGCTTTCTTTTGCTTTTGCTTTTTGCTTTTGCTTTTTCTTTTTCTTTTTGCTTTTGCTTTTGCTTTTTGCTTTTGCTTTTGCTTTTTGCTTTTGCTTTTTTGCTTTTTCTTTTTGCTTTTGCTTTGCTTTGCTTTTTGCTTTTTCTTTTTGCTTTGCTTTTGCTTTTTTTGCTTTTTTTGCTTTTTGCTTTTTGCTTTTTTGCTTTTGCTTTTTTGCTTTTTGCTTTTTTGCTTTTTTGCTTTTTTGCTTTTTTGCTTTTTTGCTTTTTTGCTTTTTTGCTTTTTTGCTTTTTTGCTTTTTTTGCTTTTTTGCTTTTTTGCTTTTTTGCTAGTTCTTTATGATAATAAAATGAACACTGGAACTATTCTAAATTTATTATCAAACCATCATCAGCTTGAGCTACACAAAACTAAGCTTTGCTTTCATAATACGATTAATTATGCAAATAAAATTCATTGGACGAAAGTTATCCGTAGTCTGTAGTCCAGCCAGCTCATGCAGGAAGGCACCACTATAAACTCCAGTAAATTCAAGGCAACAAGGGAAATGTGTCCACCTGCCCACATTGGATCCACGTGTGGTCGAACAGCTAGTTTAATTAGTTGTGTATGTTTACTATTCATAATGAATTCATCCCATAATTTTCTTCCTTCAGCGTTCGTAACTTTGAATCAACTTGGCTCAAATAACTCAAATTGTAGGCCCAACAACATAGCAATGCTAATGAACTTCTGAAGGCATATTTCAACAATCCGTAACTATTTTTGCTCTACGTGCTCAAGATGGATTTTGCCCCATTCTTTATTAGTCATTGCTGCTTCAGCTTAGTACGTCTTCCTCCGGAAATTCTGTATTGACACAGCCAAGTTGCAGTCTGAACCCTCTGTACTATAGTTTGTCGTAGCACAGACAAACAAACACTGCTAGTGTCAAATTACACCGCTCACTAGCGCCATCTGTTGTCCTGTAGCGCAAACAGGCATTAAGAGCTCAAATTCAAACAAAATCATATAGCTCTACGTCTGCTTCTCTGTGCCAGTAAGTACCCCTTATTCCGAGGGCCACCTCGGCTTCAAATTGGCGTCGAAAGTTTTGCAAACACCTGCCCTCGGAACGTGACATTTGCCAGATTTTCATCACTTCGCTGCAAGTGCCATGGCCAACTATAGCTCTCTGGAAGCCGGTGGCAAAAAGAGAGCTTTTTGAACTACCGACTGCTCTGTGCTCGAGTAAGTAAAGGGTACACTTCTATTGACCCTGGGAATTGGGGACAAATCCCGCCGTACTTTTATCGCAATGAAACAGCAAATGCCTGGCAGCAGTAACTAACTGGGGAACTGGAGTGAGACATGTTACGTACACGGGATGGGGTTCAGGTTGGCACCGAGGGATAAGGGTTTGTTCAATTAATTTCCAACTGCAGAACTTTGTCCTCTGTCTGCATTCGGAATAGTTTCGAACGAATGTGATGAGGGGGTAGAGGTATACAGGACAAGTTTTGTAACATGAGACCAAAGCTCGGAAATGGTGGTTCGGATTTACGGATTTGAGTTTTGAATTTTGCTCCCGGCAGATTCATCCGGTTGTAGTGCAATTTAATGTAAACTTCATTTTTATGTGTGGACATGAATGAACATGGGAATGCTGACAAATTCTGTGAAAAACTAGTTGTAATTTGACATAAGACACTGGTAAAACTTTCATCAGTTTCTGTTGAATTTCACATTTTTACAATTTTTTTTAAGTAAAATTGCTCAAACAAGAGGCTCAGGCTCGATCTCGAGCCAGATCGACTCGAGGCTCGAGCCAAAATTCTCAGTGGGAAGAATCTGAATAGGGGAAATATACCCATTTTAAGCCTAATAATCAGTCGTGTTTGAATGATGCTGGATAATCTGGAATGTTCTTTGAAATTTACTAAAACCAAGTACACCAACGAGTAGAGCAACTTTTTGTGAACATTTCTGTTTATTTTCACTTTTACTAAAAGTTATTCTATTCCTTTTACAGGCAATTAAACAAATATTTCCCAGATGTATTCTAATCAGTCGAGAATGCACTGGGCCACGCCAATTTTCTTATTTTCAGCTTAGTTCTTTTTTTTCCAGCGCTCTTTTGGGTCTGCTTAGTGCTGACAAAATTCATTAAATTTCAAGCGAACACTCATGAAAAGTAACATTTAAAGAGAAAATTTCCTGGCATCACTGGCACGCTCCAACAGGCACTGCTGGTGGTGTTGGTGGCCACCCTTTGTTCTTTATTTGCCTTCGCTTCTCGCTCGGTTTTCTTCAGCCTTCGATTGGAATGGGGTCGTCAAAATTCAAACGTCAAAAGACTCGGCACGTTTGTTTTTTTTTTATGGCGCTTGCAAATTAGTCACATATTTCGGGATTATTTTTCAAGTGAGTGACTAACTGATGGTCAAAAGACCATGTGGCCGGTAGTTGGAAGCAATTTCATATCTTAAGCGCTTTGAAAACGTTAGCGCAAGTGAAAAAATATTGATGGCGACTTTCGTTCAGCAGCAAAGCTCTCATCTTGCGTGTGGATGTGTGTGCCACCAGAATGATGAGAAATGGTCTCGCAAAATAGGAATTATGATCAAAAGTGCACTCAATCTTTTTGGCCAGTAAATGGCATCAATTTGCGTGCGGTGCTGTTGCTGGTAAGTTTATAGCCTTAATAGTATTTTTGGAGCTTTAATCGATCATCAAACTCTTCATATGATGAAGATAGGTGTTTGATTAGAAAGGGTATATTTCCCCTAGAAACAACACATACAAACAATTCTCAAAATTTGTAATTATAACAATTATGACACACAACTGTCTGACAATCATCAACGTTCATAAAAAAATCTGATAATAAAAAAAAACTTTTTGAAAAAAATAACATTGTGGATTAAGCTCGTAGCTGGGTTTTCTGCTTGGTTTTCTGGCATCTTCTCACGGTCATTGGAAACGGGCGTGGATACCCCTAGAGGTTCTTAGTTTGAGTGAAAAATTTCAATTTGTAGAAAAATTATGGATAAAAATTTTGGTTTTTTATCACTTCTCCGCCATCACGAATAACTGTTTGAACATGCTCGCAATTTTTTTATTCGATCGAAAAAATGTAATTTTTCTTCGAAAAACTTTCATTTTTAATCACATGATCATGTTTTTATGTACAACGATAAAAAAAACTCGATTAAAAACCATTTCTGATCACTTTTTTCATTTTAATGCAAAAAAAAATTGACAAGACAACATTTTTTCGATGGATCAACTAGTTATGGTCCCCTTGGAACGAGCTGTCAAGTAGAAGCTTTTCTGTCAAGAAGGACCGCGAGGTTAATTTTTCAAAATTGATTTAAAAATCCATTTTAAACTCTTTGTAGTCGTACAAAGGGTCATTGTACTCAGAAAAACAAGCTTTTTCGCTGTAAACAATAATATCAGCAATCTAAGCTTCATCTTAGGACCCAATTCTGGCTCGATGCCGTCATCATGCGACCGCGTGCCCCGTTTGTCAACAAAGCTGCAGCTGGATGGTGAGACGAAGTGAGGGGGGGGGAAGATTTTGACATTTTTATGCCCGCATCTGGTCGTTGAGCCGACGGTCGGTTCCAACGACCGAGTCCAGCTAGGAACTGATCGTACAATATTTTGATTCAAAAATCTCGCCTTCAAAGCATTGAAACGCTGGCGTAATTTTGACAGTTAGAGCTGGTGTGAAAACGGCGACAGACCTCGCACCACGCAGTGTGTGACCAGCAGACGGAGCGAAGCGGATCTTTGCGAGATCCAAACGAGACAAGCTGGAACCGGACCGTGGTTCCAGCAACTATTGAATGAAGCATATTTAACATAAAAGTTAGGTAGTTGCAAATAGTATTTGCCATTGCAAATAGTCAAATGTATCAAATCAAAAATTCATTTCGATTGTAGAGAAGATGAAAAAAACCACAAAAGAAAATACAAAAAGGTCAATCGATTTCTGTTCATTCAAAGGGACCATTACTTTCAATTTCGGAGAGAGTATCCTATTCACTCCATATGTAAACATCTCACGTTGGCCCTATTACAATTTTGCTCGAAACAATTCGACCCCGTTTTTTTCTTTTACATCCGTAATAGAATTGACTTTCCCTAGCAGTTTGCAACAAAAACAAGGAAACAATTTACAAACAATCACAGCGCCTCTTTATTTCTTCAGAAAACTCTCATTAAACGTTTTGTGCAGCTTCTTGGCCTTTCTCGCGCCAAACCCGGGACACTGGGCCAGTTTCTCCTCGCTGCTGTTGATCATATTGGCCAACGTGCCGTAGTTCTGCATCAGCGTCATCGCATCGGTCTTGTTGACCGGCTTAATACTAGTCAGCGCACTCACCATCTGAAAAAAAAAAATAAAACATTCAATTATAACAATTCTCAGACCAGTCAAACGCTCCAAACCTTCTGATACGGAAACTTCTCCGGCCGCTCCATGATCGCGTCCGGTGGCTTGTGCTCCATCAGCTTGTACGTTTCCACGATCTTGCCGGCCTCCTCGGCGGTCCACGCCAGCATCAGCGTCAAGTCCGCCAGCAGACAGATCCGGGTCAGGTGTTTCAACGCGTTGTGCGGTTCCTGGATGTCCACCTGCACCAGCAGCACGCGCAGCTCGAACATCTTGCCCAGCTGTTTCAGCCGACCGTGGATGTAATCCGGGTTGAGGTTGTGGTACCGCAGCGAGATGAACAGAATGCAGGCGGTCGCACCGACCACGTAGTCCGGCACGATGTCGTCGTACTCCCAGGCCACGCTTTGGATCGATTTGAGCAGCGGATTGCCGCGCTGTTTCGGGCTCACCAGGATGTAGTTGCCCTTGTTGGGCTTCGATTGGACCGGTTTGTGCGAACTTTCACCTTCATCGATGGCGGCCTTCTTCGGCGGGGACGGCAGGTCCAGATTGGCCAGCAGGTCGTCATCGTCGAACGAGTCGTTCGGGATGGACATTGTGTCGAGTTGAGAGTGATTAACTGATTTGCCGGGTTTGTTTATGTTTACATTCGAAAAAAAAAAGAAATTGGAAACGAACCTGAGCCGTATTGTTGAACTTTTTTGGTAGATTTCTTTGAAATGTTTCATCGGTAAATTTTGTCAAGTTTTGAAAGTCGGAAATTGGGTACTAAAGCCCTATGTCAATTTTTATGTACAACCTAGTGTACAACGGTAAAAAACACAGTTAAAATCCATTTCTGATCACTTTTTTTCATTTAATGCAATTTTTTTGAAAAGACAACATTTTTTCGATGAATCAACTATGGTCCCCTTGGAACGAGCTGTCAAGTACGAACTTTTCTGTCAAGAAGGACCGCGAGGTTAATTTTTTTAAATTGATTTAAAAATCCATTTTAAACTCTGTGTGGTCGAACAAAGGGTCATTGTACTCAGAAAAATAAGCTTTATCGCTGTAAACAATACTATCAGCAATCTAAGCTTCATTTTAGGACCCAATTGCCACTTCTTCGGCAAATGTGACATGAAATTTATGCGATGAAATGTTTCCATAAATCCACCAAAATGTAACAATACGGCTCTGGCTTTTCGATTTCGAACGCAGGGAATGTTTCAAGAACAGAAATCAACCTTTTAGCCAAGACGCAAACCACCAAACTTATTTTCTTAAGGAGTTACATACATGTAAAAAATCAAAAATTCTCATATTACAGAAAAAATATTAAATCCACTAAAAAGATGCTTTTCAATCTTGTGAGTTTAAACAAATGTTTTAGTTTATGCTCATACCAACTTTTGTATTTTTTGTCGATTTACCCTCGGATTTACCTGTATTCCTAGAGGTTTCATTGGTTAAGGGGAAGCGGTGAAAATCCTATAAATTACATGTAACAATGTGTGATGAAAACTTAAGATTCGACGTAATCGTCTCAATTACACGTAAACTCATGGTTTTAGGTATGATTTGAAATTTACATCAAATCGCATTTAAATTTGTATGTTTAATGATGTGTAAAATTGATGCATCATTATTTCTGTAACTTTCGGGATTATTTATTTGTGTGTATGCTGAGAAATAATTGCTCCACACATTAAATGAAGATTAATATTCGAAAAAAGTTTTTTAAACCTTGAAAAACTACAAATATTATTGTTTTCCAATTTGAAAAGAAACTTTTTTTCGAAAATATATATTGAAAAAGGGTCTATCTAACCATTTTGGAGCTATTTATTAAAATGTAACAATCGAAAACACGTTTCGAAATTTCTTCAAATAAAAAAGGTTTGTAAATCAAAATCAGTTATTCCTTTGTGATGATCCCAAAGTTATAATTTTGTGATGATCCCAAAGCCCAATGTTTATGTTCAACGGTAAATAAAAACAAAGTTTTAAACTGTTTCTTGACTCTTTTGTTTAATTTTAATGCGAAATTTCGAATTTATTCAAATGACATTTTCTGTCAAGCAGCGATGAAAAAATCGCAAAAATATATCTTTCGCGAACATTCTTCACCCACGAGAGAGAGAGAGAGAGAGAGAGAGAGAGAGAGAGAGAGAGAAGAGGCAAAAGAATATCGCTTCCGAACTTCTCGAGAAAAAAAATCAACAGCTAGAAGAATTTCTGTGACTTTCATTGAACGCTGGGTGATGAATAGAGAGAATGCGTAACGTGATTTTCGAATGATCCCACTTTGTTTACATCTACAAAGTAGGAGGCTGCTCAAGCACAAGCATGACTTTTTTCTTACTGGTAAATGAGCGGTTTTGTAATCAGTAGTATGTATTTTATTTTGTCTAGTTTTTTAACATTTTTTGTGTTTGCAAGTTTCGATTGGTTAGAAGAGATTTTTCTTTTTAAGGGTGACAAGAACTACGGCGAGAGTGTCATTCTGCGATGTCGCATATAAATTCCCTGGCCGATTAAAAATCCAAAAATACCTCCTGCAGCTCTTCCTGGTCAAGCGAAAAATCATAGCTAATTCTAGCGAAGCTGATCCAACAAACATAGAAGATTTTCACTGAACCAGAAGGATTTCAAGCGGAATAAAACAATATAGGTAGCTTCTGCATGGACACAATCGCATCGCCTCCATAAACAACTTCCAAAAATGAATGAAGATCTCGCCTTCAGCTTTCTTAAGATTTGTTGACTTCAACTCCAGGTCCTCAAAAGCCACATGTTTTTCACTCTTGCAAAAAAAAACAATTTTTAATCATCGATAACAATACTCTCTACTTTTAGCGAACAGTAAATTGGTTCCACTTTGACAGTTCAAAATTGAGGCCGTTTTGCGAACCACTATTCAGCACCCAGATTGTAAGCATCCCTTAAATTAAAGAATTAAAGTGAACAAACATTGTTTGTCCACAAAAAGTTACACGTCATTTTCTGACGTATGACGTTACACACGTTAGTCAGAGTCTCGGCCCGAAACAGGGGGTAGCGAAGAAGCCGCCATCTTGGAAGCTCAGAAAACAAACACTCAGAATCAGTATTATTCATATTACTTTGGTAACTCGAAGTGTGTTATCCTGGTTAAACTCAAAAGTCCCATGCAAATGTGTAAAACCAAGCAGAAAAATGTGTGATGCCGATTCACAGTGTACGGGCGCACTGTTTGATCGACCAAAAGAAAAAAAGTAAAAAAAGGTAAACAGAAAAATCACTTTTTTCGATATGAATTTTCAGCCAATATTGGGATGGAATCTCCAAGGATATGATAGAATTTGCCATCAGCAACACAATTTACGTGTTTTTTCAGGTATTTATCGTTTGAATTGCGGGAAAATTGAAAATCAAAAACCCAAACAATGGTTTGTTATGGGCTACCATTTAACAGGTAGTGCTTTTGTTGTGGGCTCTCATTTGACAACCGTGCTAATGTCGACTGTTGTCAGTTTGCTTTGGTCGGAATAGGGTTGCCATCCCCCCGGCCCGAAACATCAAACACGAACAAAAGCAGCGAACCGAAGATTGGCAATGACGTTTTGGAATTTTGACAGTTTGGAACGCATCAGGTGTTGCGGAAATTGTTGCGCATGGCTGAAGTTGGAAATTTTGCAACTTATTTTAATTTATGCTAAATTTCAAAATTTAAACACGAATCTACAGCGAATCGATGTGAAAACTAAAGATACATTAAAGGCACGATGATTTGATGTGCAATCTTTATCAGAATCGCGATAAAAGAGGTTGAAATTGAAAATTAATAATAAAACAAATTCTGGTCTAGAATTTAACGAAATTTGGTCTGTTTTGTAAGACTTAATGTTATTGCACAATAGGCATAGAATTTTTTTTACTAAAAAGTAAATTCGATCTCATGTTTGTAAACAAACGACGCCATATTGCCATTGTTGTTCGGTAGCTCATATCAGGCCATCGCCGGGGCCCTGGTAGTAGTGATATCGATGTTCTGCCAAATAATGCTGAAGATGATTTTTTGCGTCACATGCTCACATGCCATGCTTGACGATTACTATTGTTCTCGCGACTGCGTTCGTCAGCCACGCTCACGAGAGAATTGCTCTCTCGCTAGAGTTAAAATCTCACGAATTTATTTTATTTTTTTATTTTACTTAAACTGATAGATTAATTTTGACTTAAAGTCAAAATAACATTGTTATCAAATCAAACACCCGTAATCTATTCATAAATAACTCCTTTTGATCGCTTGAAATCTGCACCGTCCACTTCAGTTCCCCTTCTTCTTGTTCGCTGCAAATAAATCAACCATTTAACTCACTCCACCTCGCCAATTAATCAACCACCAAATTACCCGTTATCAACGTGTCGGGATCCTGCTGAACACGTGCCGCCGTTTCCGCGCCGCCACCATCCTTGCCGACGGACGACGCGACCAGCTTCTTATGCAGCAGGTAGGCCCGCCGGTACTCATCGTTCGGTACTCCGGCCGTCAACGACTTGGACGATCCACCGCCCACACTCACGCGGTACTCGGTCAGCGGAATGACGGTTGATGACACCGCTACCCAGTCTGCGCGGTGTCCAGTTTCGACGGACACCCCCGCACGGTGATCCAAGTTAGAGTTGGAATTCAGTGGGATTCGGGGAAAGAGAGTGAGGGGCATAAACAAACATAGTAAATAAACGACTTTCGGGTCAGGTGTGTGAGTCAACTTTCGCGAGTTGTCGTCATCCAAATGAGAGTTTGCTCTTTTTGAGTTATGTTGACAACAAAGTTGACTAATTTGCATTAATTTTCCAAGTGACAGTTCGCCACCTTTAAGGTTAGCATGTTTTGGTTTTGACAGTTGTTCACCTTTAATCGAATCAACCTTGCTTCAACCTTACCTGGTTCATACTTTTGGCCGTCGATCTTTTTGTAGATCATCGGGGTTGCTTGGATGACGGCAAGCAGTGCCGCCAGCACAATCACAACACTGCCTCGTGACATTTTTCACGAATTTCTCGAAATTGTAACTCAAACTGCTCCGAATTTCGAGCACGACGACGATCAACTGCACTGCCGACTTGGCGACTTACGAAACTAATGGCAAATGGTGATGGCTTAAAGACCAGTTTCCCGCTGAGAGCCGAACTCACTCTCCCCCAGCACGACTTTTTCCACGAGGCGTTGTTTACTCAGCCACCTTTAAAGTGACTTCAACGGGTTGAACGGATGCGAACCTCGGGGAGAGGGGTGAAGCGTGATCGTGCGGAATTGATGGGAGATAACGTGAAGAATTGGTTGTTTTGGTGGAAGGGTATTGAAATCGTCGTGATTTTCTGTCAATTTCTGAAGAATTTTTACAAACTTATAACACATTTTTGTTGAAAGTTATTTAGACCTTCACAATTCTAATTTGACAGTTTGCTAGAAAAACTGTGATACCTCAATGTTGATTGACCTTGGGTGTGCCTTGAATCTTGCTAGTTCAATGTTATCAACAATGAGGTAACGTCATTTGACGTACACTTTTGACAGTTGTTTACATCACGAATTTTGTGTTTTAATAGAATTAAATGACGTTTTCTCGCAATAACTGCAACTCATAAAGAGAAACTGCAATACAATACAATCAAGCAACTCAGGTGTTGAGTTACCGCGGCAACGCATTAATTTGCATCAAACGATATGGCATAATTTCCACGCCTTATCAAAGCATGATTGTGCATGTCTTCATCTTTGTGGCAAACCCACCCAGCAGTGTCAATGGAGAAGCGTTCACATAAAATTAAATTGTAGGTAAATAAAACAAACCGGCTTGTAACATTTATATGTTATTTTTTATTGATTTCATCTCAAATGTTTTTCTCTTCTTCTGTTGTTTTGTTTTTGTTTTTTGTTCTTTGCTGTTCAGTTTGTGTGTGTGTGTAAGGGTTTCACTTTCGGGGACACCATTTTGTTTTTTTTTTTTTGTTGTGAATTTTTGTTAATGTGTTCTTCTGCTAGCTTTTTGGCTTTTCCACTATTCCTTTCTGTTTACACGTGTGTGTTTGTATAACTTCTACTGTGGCATTTCCCGACGTGCTTGTTCGTTCCTTCGTGTTAGACTTTATGTTTAGATAAACTTTCTTTTTTTTAAGTGTTTCATTATTTCAATTTGCAGCTTTTGTTGTGTTTTGTTTTTTCCATCTTTTTCGTTTAGTGTGTACGGGGATTTACACAGCTTGAGGGATCCATATTTGAATTTCCGTGTACGTGTGTGTGTGTGTGTGAGTGTGTGGTTCGTTTTTCTTTTTTTAATTTTGGGTTTAATTAAATACACAAACATAGTTTATTTTTATCCTTGGGTTATTATCTGCCCGGCTACGCAGCAGGCTTTGAGAAATTGTCCATTTCTCAACCCTTGCCGCGAGGTCGCGGCTATGCGTTTCGTTTAGTTTAGTTTATCTTCTCAATGTTTAATTAGTTGACGACGTTTTTTTGTTTCGTTCTTTTTTTCTTTTTTTAAATACGATTTATCAAACTATTACACCTACATTCCTTTTTTTGGCGTGTGTTTTTCGTTTTTATTTAACATCTCTCTCTTTTCGTTCCAGTTTCTGTAGATATTCTCTCTGTGTGTCTTTTTCTTTAAATTAGTTATTTAAATTATCCTACGCTCAATATATGCTTTGTTTAATTCAATTTTTAATAATAATATTACGTTACTCTAATAATGTTAACATTTA
Source organism: Culex quinquefasciatus (assembly GCF_015732765.1). NCBI lineage: Eukaryota > Metazoa > Arthropoda > Insecta > Diptera > Culicidae > Culex > Culex quinquefasciatus. Next base: position 106,927,637 of record NC_051861.1, read on the forward strand.
TTATAAGGTTCCAAGTGCTGTTTTTTTTCTATACAATTCTTCTTATTACTTTTGCCGTTTTGCTTCTGCTTCTGGGAGTTTCTTTTTGCTGATTAAACTTAACGCAATATAAAACCGGGGATTTTCTTTTCACTAATGATGAGCAATCGAATGATGTGTTTGTATATAAATCTAATAACAATTTCGTCTCTTTCTTGGATAACCTTTCTGTTTCCGTCAGCACGTGTTTTTGTGTATTCTATGCAAGTTTTCTTTAGAACATATTTGTGTAACTCAACTGAACACTTAGTAAAAACACATCCCAATACATTTTAGATCAATATTCCGTTGTTCTTTTCCCCCCACGTGCCAAATTTGACAGCAGCTTACCTCACTGTTGCTTGACCTTGGTTGCGCAGCAGCCCAATGCAAATCAACGCTGAGGTAACGGACTGTCACCTGTCAAATGAAGCACGCCGAAAAAAAGGCTAACGCTCACCTTTTGCATTCACTCACACACACTCTTTCAACGACTTTTTTGACGTAAGCTTACGCTTGTTTTCATGGTTTTAAATGGGGGGAACGGATTTGCTTTTTTTCTCATTTTCCTCTAATAATTAGAATATAAAACGACACCGTGTTGCTTGCTTCGCCCTAAAATTAACAGATTCCTCTTATGCTAAAAAATTATTTGTCAACGATTACCAATTAGATGGCGCTTTAGTGTGTATGTATGTGTGAGTGTAAATGCGTGTGCGTGAGATTTTTTCTTTGCGCGCTCACGCACACGCCCAAAATGCGCTAAACTTTCGCTAATCAATCTTTTACGTGTTGTTTTGTTTGGTGAGCAAATGGTTTTCTTTTGTTTTTTTTCTGTTCGAAACAGTCATGTCCTCTACGCTTCAATGTTCTTCTCCTTTTATGTGTGTAAATGTTGTTCTTCGTACGCAAAGAACCGAACAAAGCTAACGAATATTCTTATAAAAATAAAATCAAAACTCTTCTAAATTGACAACCGTTTTTCATGTGTTTTCATCTTTCTACAAATAACCATCGGTTTTGTTTTTTTGTTTATCTTCCTTTAAAAGTCGGGAATACCTAAAACAATCTTATCTCGTCACATTTCCTTACAGGTTTCGACCCCCGTTTCCACGCACAACTAATTTGTGAGTAACTCTGGTTTGAATGCAATTTTCGTTTAGACGCCATGTTGGTTCGTACAATTTGTTAATGCGAACAAAATCGTTTGCAATTTCTGTGTCTAACTAGTGTGTCAAAATTAAGATTTCAAAAACGCATAAACACAACCGTTTTTTAGGATCTACTGCAGTCGCAATGTTTTTTATTCGGTAAAATTATTAAAAATTAGGGTGCAAAATTCTTCTGAAAATACAATCTCGAAACTGACATTCTCTTCGAGTCAAAACTGTTTGACCTTAGGCTTTAACGATTTGGTTTGGTAACGATGTTGGCAGTCCACTTGTTTTCAAAATTAAAATCATAAGCTTAACAAACAAATAAAGTTTGTCAGATAAGCTGGATTTAATTTGCAGTAAAAATCATAAACAAAAAAGAATTAAAAAAATACAGATTTGAAACGAACAAAAAAACAACATTTCATAACTCTATAGCTGTCAAAAAGAGCTAACGAAGACGTCAAAACAAGGAGCGCAACAAGTTGTCACATCGTTGTTGACAACTAGAGCGAGAAGGTAGTGAGCAGATTAGTGAAAATCTAGTAAAACAATGTTATTGGGCCAATGTCGAAGTGTCAACAAAGAGTCTATCCTGTTCGATCTTAATGTAAACACGTGAGCAGGATAGACTCTTTGTTTACACGTCAGCATAGACCCTTTTGTATCATTTTTTTGTACAGAGCGGATTCGAATTAGCGAATCCGATATAGCTACACTCAAACCCCGATGGTTTGACACCAACTGTTGTCAAACGAACGGGGTCACTTTTAAGTTTGACATCCCTTTCACACGGAGTTCAAGCACACTACCAAACGTTTGCTTTGATAGTGTGTGTAATTACCTTGTAAAAAGTGACAGTTTGTCACTTTTTTGTTTGACTTTGCCAAACCAACGGGTACAAACTAATAAAGTGTCAAACGAAAAAGTGTCCAACCACCGGTGGTTGAGTGTAATTGAAACGACTGACAGCTGTCAAAGACACAAAACCACGAGCTCGGAAATCTGGAAATGCAAACATTAGTTTGACAACTCAAATTTGACGTTTGACAAAGTAGCGCAATTGTCTTTTGCAAGCAGAACATAACCAAACTCTTCGGCACCCTCAGCAAACGTCAGATCAATACAAATTGCCGCCGAATCTTTTTCCGGATCTCTCCCGGAAAAGATCCAGCAGCAATTTTGTATAGTTTGACGTTTAAACAAATCGTGCATCAGCCAATATCGAAAAAGTATGCTTATTATTTTTGAAAATCCAGCTCATCTAACAAACCATCAAATTTCTACAACAAACAAAATCACCCGCAAACTTCTGGCACTGCACTCGATTCCGTCAAGGAGAGAAGACATGAAATTTTAAGGTTGGCATGACAACAACAACTTTTTGCATAGCTACAAAACACGCGTTCGCGATGGTTGCTGCGATGTCCACACAAAAGAGTTTTAACAAATCCAGCGGAAACAAGCCACTTTTTGCACTAAACACCACACTAAGCAATGATAACATTATTTGTTGTTGTTACTGTCTACCATGCGCGACGCTGGAAACTGACATTCGCTGCAGCATTGTTTACCTTTTTTTTTTTGTTTTCGTTCTACGAACACGAATGAAACCGAAACAGCTGACATTTCAAAACATTTCCAAATGGCTGACGCGAGTGTGAGTGTTTGTTTTGTTTGTGTGGGGTGCAATCCACGCTACGATTGTTGTTGTTGATGTTTTCCGTTAGATGCTCTCTCTGTTAACCTCTGTATTGTTTTGCAAGTGTAACAAGTATGATAGCTCTAGTGTGTTAGTGTGAATGTATGCGTTTACAACGAACAATAGTTTTTGCGACATCTCTCTCTGCTTGTTCACGCGCTAACACTCTCTCGTTCGATCCCGCACTCTCTTTTGCTTCTTCGCTCTCTCAATTCTCGTCCAGCTCTCTCGCTCAATTGCATCTTCATTTAAAAAATGTTAACCGATTTGTTAGTAACGTAACCGAGTTTGTTCACCTTGCAGTTTGAGTACACGAAGGAATCAACGCAAAATCCTCCCATTAAGTAAAGTTTTTTGTTTGTTTCTTCTTTCTCTCTCCCATTCTCTTTCTTGGTTTGGTTTGTTACTCTTTTGATTTCAGTTTCACTGCCTCAATCTTTTTTTCCTTCTCACATTCACATTTGTTTATATTTTATCTTTTTTTTTTGTTTAATTTCTCCTTACTGGTAATATAGTTTGTTTTTGTTTTGTTTCGTGTTGTGTGTCGTCCTGTGGTCAGTATTTTCCTCGTCGAATCGCGTCTCGTTTGCTTTGTTCTAGTTAAAAAAGTGTTCTTTGGCTTACATATCTCGTCACGTGTATTCATTAGGCCATTTTATAATAATTAAGTTTCCGTCGCTAGAATTACTGTTTTTTTTGTTTTGGTTTCCTTATCATTAATTATTTTTTTAAACATAACCTGTACGTTTATTGAAATCTGCAAAATGCCCGAACGCAACCCAGACCAAGTTTTTGTTCTGCGCGCGGCATTTGTTTTCCTCCACATTTTTTTATACGTTTTCTATAAAGTTAACTGTTTATTTCCACCTTTTTTATATTTTTTTATTAAAAACCACTCATTTTAGTACTGTTTGTGTTTTTCTTCTTCTCTCTTTTCTTTCCCTTTTTGAAGTGTGTGTTAAATTGCAATACGTCTTTTAGGTAGGTTCAAGTGTTTAATATTAATAATGCTTCTGAATTCTCTCTATTTTTTTCCACCTTACTTTTGGAGTTTATTGAATGAACTGCTAAGTGCTAGTACGCGTTGTTTATTTTTGTTTTTGTTTACTTTTTTCTTTTGTTGTTTTGGTTTTCGAATCTGCGCGCGGGCTTCGCTTCTTCGCGTCTCATTCAACGGGTTTGAGTTATTTTGTTTTGTGTTTAGATATAATAAGCGTAAAACGTCAAAGTATTATAGTAAACTCCACTCCACCTAACCTAGTTCTGGTTTGTTGTTGTTTTTTTTCTGTTCATGCTCGTTCCTGGCCAATCTTGGTAAGTTGCGACTCTTGCGTTTTCGGGCTACTTGGATTAAAACAAGTTTCAAAACTTAATACCTGTAGCGATTTTGGTTTGTTTTCATGCTTTGTACTTAATTTTGTAAATTTGATTAAAAATGACTTCGTTTAAACTTATTTAAAATGTTAACAATTAATGGAAATGCATTTCTTGTTTAGGTTAAAAAGTAGCGAAAATATAAATTCTTGATTGTAGTGGAGCTGTGTACTTTGGACTGTCTGGTTTCGTTTGGATGTTTGAGTGATTTAAAATTCAATCGCTCACTTTTTCATGGCATGAGTTTTTTGTTCTGCTCGAATGTATACTCATATAATAAACTTCTTACATCGCTATAACGGTAAATAGTAAAACTAGTAAATAAGTTCAACAACTTTATCAATCTTTTTGCGCTACATTCGTTAATATACCTTTCTCGTTTTTTTTTTATCAACTTTCAACTTTTCCTAAATTGTTGTGGACAGTGTGTTTCAGTAGTTTATGAAATGAACATAATCCGTTCGTTATCCTTTTTAGCTGAACTTTGATCGCTCTCTCGTTCGAACAAGTTGTCAGCGTGCAACCCCAACCCCAAGCATTTGACAGCAACCTTACCTTGATCATGTTTCGCCTTGACGCATCGAACGTTTGACAGCTTCATCAAACGAGACATCGCTCAAAGTTCAACTCTTCGGGAGCGTTCTTTTATTACGTAACGCAAAATTTGGGATTTTTGACCCCCCTCCCCCCCCTTTGTAACAAATCGTAACAGATGAGCCATCCCCCCTACCCCCCCTGTAACGCGTAACGCAAGGTCTTTTTGCAAATTTTTATGAGTGCTTATATGAAAATTTTGCGTTACGTAACAGAATTTTTCAGCACACCCCCCCTCCCCCAATTTTCGTAACATTTCGTAACAGACACCGACACCCCCTCCCCCCCCTAACTGCGTTACGTAATAAAAGAACGCTCCCTTCCCTTCTTTCTTCACCTTGTTTTTTCGACGACTGCTGAGCGCGATGAGTGACGCAGTCACTCATCAAAATGGCGTCTATCACTCTGAGGGGGGGACGCGGCGCCAATCCTTTCCGTTTTTGTTTGTTTTGCTGAGCTTGTGTTGATGATTGGCTGGCTGTTCTATTGTTTCGCTACCTGTTTGTGTGTTGTGTTCTCCCAGCATTCTAACCTCACGCACACACACACTTGCCAAAGAGAAGCAGCGTGTGTGTGCACTACGCAGAGCGGCGGAGCGGAGCTCGGTCACGTTGGAGAGAGAGGTTTACTTGTGTATAGGTAAAGATTGTATGCTCTCCCTCTCTCCTTCTCTGTATTGCCGGGGGTGGGTTTAGTAGTAGGTGGTAATTGTTTACACGGGTAGAGAACAATTCCTTGGGCGAGCGGTGCTTACAGCACCGTTTCCATCTCGGCGATTTCCGTCTTGTACGTCCAGCGGTACAGGTCTTGGGCGCTCCCGCCGATGCTCAGGTTGCCGAGGACGCCCGGGCGGTTCGCGAACTGTTCGCGCCGGCCGGCGCCGATAATGTCGTTCGTGGAGGCCATCTTGATCTGGGGCGGCTTGATGCCGTGCGCGTCCAGCGCTTTCTCGAGCTGGGTGTTGCGCAACCGGGTCATGTCCAGCTCGTGCTTGACCTTCCACAGGTGGGTGTCGCAGATGGGGTCGCTGCAGCGGTGTCTCCGGATGATTTCCGTGGCCTCGTAGACGGCCCCGCGGAACGTGAGCGATTTGCCCATGGAGAGCGAGATGAGGGCGCAGCAGCCGCCGCGGTCCTTTTTCGCGAGCCGCTTGCGGAAGTACTTGAAGTAGAGGTGTTCGAGGAGTAGGAGCAGGGCTGCTAGGAGGATGCCGGCCATGAGGAGGAGAAACGCGGAGAGGAACTGCTCGAGGGCGAGCGGGTCGGAGGATTTGTGCTCTTGCTTGCCGGGTCGGCACGTTCCGGTCATCCAGTAGCGCCGGAGTCGTTCCAGGTCTCCGTTGGCGCGGAATTCAAGCAGTCGCTTGTTGAACATTTGGACGTATTTGGAGTTGCGGCTGAAGGCTAGGCCGTAACCGGTCATGGCGTACCACTGGCCGACGGTGAGCAGCCGGCAGTCTTCGTCCTGCTGGACGAGGTAGTCGAGCACGGTTCCGTCGTAGATGAAGGCGTCCATCTGGCCGTTCAGGACCGCTGCGACACCGTCCGCGACACTTGTTTTGTTGTACTGCTTCATGTAGTAGTGCATCTCTTTGAAGTACTTTGAGATGGTCGAGTCCGTGTGGCTCCAGGGGATCGTGCCGAACTTGATGGTCGGCTTGTGGGAGAACGGATGGGAGAGCCGGGTGTCGTCCAGTCCGGTAAACTCGTGGAACTCTTCACGGGTTATCATGAACGCCGCTAGGTTGGCAGTGTAGATAGCAAGAAACACCACGGCAAACATAGCCCACACGTTGGTCATGAAGCGGGACGTGAAGCCTCGCGGAGAGTCCACGTGGACGGCTGCCTGGAACAGGACGGCCCACACCAGCCAGTACGTCCGGAACAGCGAAAACCGGTACGGCGTATTGTTGGCGTTCTGCAGCACCGTCTTCATGTCGTACCCGCTCGGCGAAAGCCACTCAAACAGAAAGATCATAAAGGTGGCCGCTTGGATCGCGAAGATCCCCACCAACATCCACGAAGCCGTATCGAACGGCTCCAGGAAGGCCGTCGGCGAGATAATCCCCGTCCGCTTCGCCACCACGATCGCAATTCCCGTCTCCATAAAGGGTTCACTAAAGTCCGCTACCGCCTCCCGCTCGGCGTTGATCATCAGCGACGTCAACACCATGTCCGTCTTCCTGTTCACCAACTCGTGAATCAACCCGTTCCACTTGCCATTCTCCAGCGTTCCCCACTTACCGTCCTCCACCCGCACCAACTCGTACGTGAAGCCCAATTCCTCGGCAAACTTCTCCAGCAGGTCAATACAGAACCCACTGCAACACTGGTAGAACGACCCGTTCTTGTGCGCCTGCCCCATGTCGATGTCGGTCATCTCGTGGTCCGCCGCCACCCGGCACAACACTCCCCGATCCATCAGACACTTCCCGCTGACCGGATCCGCCGGCGACAAATTTATGTACGGAGCTTCCTCCAAGAACGTAATCTTCAGGTGGAACTTCTCCGGCACTCCCTGCGGCGGCGTATGCGAATTCCCCGGCCACGCAATGTCCCTAATGTCCAGCTTCTGCTGCTGCCACGACTTCCACATCCCAATCTCCTCCCAAACCAACCCCTTGCTGTTCACACTCGGCCTCAAGTTCATGATCTTCAGCTCCGCCCACTTCAAATCCCCGTCCGCGGTAAACTCAATATTCGGCCTGTTCGGTTCCCCCTCCAACGAGACATTCCTCAAATACTTGAAAAACACCTCCCCATTATCCCACCGACCCCGTCCCTCATCCTCACAACTCAAAAAGTGCGTGTCCAGCCCCCTGCCCGCGTTCTTCGGATCACTCAGATAATACTCCACCCCGTACGCGTACACCCGGATCGCGTTCGAGATCTCGTTCAGCAGCGCACTCGAAGACGTGTCAAAGTGCACCCCCAGCATCCCCATCGGAAACTGCGTCGGCGCCTGCATGTTCTCGATCACGCTCTGCGTCACGACCCACACGTAGTTCTCGCCCGTAATGTGCAACTCCTCGGCCGCCTTCAAAATGTCCACCGCCTCGTCCTTCGTGCAGTACAGCAGCATCACCCGCGCCTCGCTGTTCACCAGCTCGACCAGGTTGATCGGCCGCGACACGATGATCGAGTTCAGGATGGTGAACTTGAAGTGATCCTAAAAAAACACACACACAAATTAATCTCAACCCAAACGAACCCAAGAAACCCTCAAACGAACCATGGCGGCGACCTGCTCGCGCACCGCCTGCACAAAGTCGTCGTGACCGGCGATCTGGGACGTGACCACCGAGAACTGGTGCCACTTGTACCGCTCCAGAATGCTCAGCATGGCCGCGCTCTGCAAAGAAACTCAATCAGCACCCCACACTCACTCCGAAAAATCCGATCAACCAACCTGATGTTCAATGCTCGGCGCCAGCTGTAGCTGCAGGGCCGATTGGGACGCGCGCCGTTCCAGCCCGGAGTTGTCGGCGTTCCACGAGATGACGGGGATGCCGAGGTAGCCGGCAAGCTGGAGGAAGTACTGCGCCGAGGCGGTGCTGCGCCCGTACGACTCGTAGTTCATCATGTACAGGATGGCGGACACGTTCGCGTGCAGGAACTCCTTGCACAGCGTGTTCAGGATGGCTGGAATGGAGAGACGGGGGGGAAGTTACGGAGGGTTATGTAGGAATTTCCAATTTAAAAAAATAAGGTGCTGAAAAGAACTTTTTGCAATTCCACTGTGAAACTGTCAACTTTTCCTGTCCTTCTGGAGAAACGAAACGGCCTACTTTTCCCTACCAAAATTAACAGAATGGAAAATTAATACCTTTCAATAACAGTGCTGAAAAGTTCTACTTTTCAGCACAGAAATGGGTGCTGAAAAGTTGAACTTTTCAGCACTAGTATCGGTAAACCTCGTTGGATAAATGTACAACTCGTGCTGAAAAAATCATCTTTTTGCAACTTGTTGCATAAACTACTATTTCTGCACTTCTTTTAGTACTGAAAATTTCACCATTTCGACAACTGTATCGAACAGTTGAAGTTGAACACTGATCTTAATTAACGGCAAATAGCATTCATGCAGGAAAATAATTGTTTCACGAAATATGCATAAACATGTTTTCCGGACATGCAAAAAAAATCAGCTCGTTGCAAAACTTGATCTCGAGAGGAACATAGGATGCATTATATTTTCTAAGCCAAAAATTATAAAAAATACTCAAAAATATTTCCGGCGAATTTTACTTTAAAAATCCTTTGAATATCAAATGGAATTTCATGAATACTTTGAAATGATTTTTAATTGAATGAATATTATTAGTATTTGTATTAGTAATAATTTTTGCATCCACTGAACCCTCGGAAATTTTTCAATCAAAAATGATATCGAATACGAAAACTTGATGCATTTTTTGATCCTTTGGTGTATTTTCCATTAGGAAAAGAAGAAATCAGTTTCCAAGCAATATATTTCAGGTTTTTTAAACCCAATTCAGAAGTTCTTAAAATTTATAGGCATTTTCCGTAGAACAAATTTCATACGAAATGTGAAAACTTGTGATTGGTTCTTCAAATTCAGTTTAAAATGCAGAATAAATCGATATTTTTTTAAACAAAACAAACACAAACCTTACCATTTGAAACATAGTTTAAAAATAAAGTAGTATCCTATCAATGTGACTCCGGTTTACGATACATTTTTTTTTACAACCTATTACTGAGAAAATAGTATCGCTATTGTTTGAAAATTTCCCAACCAAATCTCTGAAAACTAATTGATTTTGCTCAGTGTTCCCACGAGCTTAAGGCTAGGCTAGGTTCATTTTTCTGGTTCAAGTTCACAGCACACGTCGGCAAGCATCTTCAGATATTTTTTTATGAATGGTATGAATTTTATAGCTAATTCATATTGGAATTAGTTTGGAAAAAAAATAAAAACGAGAAGATACCCTTGAAAACCAAAAAAAAATCAAATTATTCGCTCTACAGCATTGCCTTGGCGTTCTCGATTGCGAGATTCCTTCTCGAAACAAGGTATCCGAAGGCTTGATTGTTGAGGCAATTGCAAACCTCTTTTTACACCTTAGCTTCCATCCACCTCGGGATTCGAACTGACGACCTTTGGATTGTGAGTCCAACTGCCTACCAGCGACTCCACCAGGACAGGACCCAGGGAGACGACTCCTACACCTGGACTAAGGTAACGACCTAACCTTTTTTAGGTTAGTCCGGGGTCAAAATTTACTTCCCCGTCCGACGGAAGGCGTGATCAGACAAATCTCGTCTCAAAATTTGCCACCGGGACCTTCTGGGATCGAACCCAGCCGACTGGGTGAGAGGCAATCACGCTTACCCCTACACCACGGTCCCGGCATACCCTTGAAAACCATAGGTCTTGAATAATTGAATGGCATCCAAACTTAAATCTAGGATTTTGGAGAAATTACTGTTAGCTTTAAAATTGCGTTTATTTCCGCCAAAATTGAACTAATGCTGATATTTTATTTAGTGAAAATATTCTGTTAACTCTTTTCTTTATTCTGATTTGATCGATAATGTCTATAAACGCTGAAGCTTATTAGGGCAAGAGGATATTTTTTTTCCCAAAATCTCTAGGCTTCGTAAATTTTTAGTAATAATTTGCTAGTTATGCAATTTGAAATGCTCAAATTTGTTTTCGGGTAATATTTTAATGTAAGGTCAGTACAATGAAAAGTTTCCACATTTTGTTTAGAAAATCATTTTCTATTGAAATTAAAAAAAAAGGAAAACTGAAAATATTAGCATGTTACACCGTAACATTGTTACACCGTAACACTGGAAACATAACGTAACATTATTACGGTGTAACGAATGTTACGGTGTGATGAATGCTACGATGTAACGAATGTTACGGTGTAATGAATGATGTGGAGTTGGAGTCGGAGCCGGAGTCGGTGGAGTCGGGTCTTTTTGGGAAGCCTGGAGTCGGAGTCGGAGCCGGAGTCTGCTAAATTTTATTAGCTGGAGTCGGACTGGAGTCAAGATTTCAGGATAGGACAGGATTTCAAAATAAAAAAATATCCGTGACCTAGAAAATATTTATCCTGTGGATTTTTGTTTTTTATCCAACTCTAAGTTTATCCATGTATTTTCATGGAGGCGCACGACCATTCATAAAGCTACACAGAAAAAAAAATCCGGTAAATTTACATCATTAATGATGTACCAAAAGTGCACGTCATTAATGATGCTAATTTACATCAACTTCATTTTAAATTTACATGTCATCCAACGTAATCGTTCCCAGGCAAAATATTTCAAATAAGTGTAAATTTCCGATGAAAATAACGTAAATTTACCGGAGGAACATTTTTTTTTGCTTCGCTGAATCTAGAATCCGATGTAAATTTCAATCGCATTTGATATTCATTGCGTTTTGAAAATTTGTCGGAATCAAGATCCAGCGAAGCAAAATAAGTAAATGGGATAATGCTAAACGTTAGAAGTAGAAAAGACAGAACGCCCTAATATAAGTTGTCAATGTTAGAAATTTGTGATTTTGGCAATACGGAATGTACTCACCTAATAATTATGTGTTCTCGATCCGTTGAGTTGCTTCGGTGCCATCGAATTGTCTGCCGTCGAGCAGCCGCTGCAGTTAATGGTTCCGATACAACTCTAAAATGGAGTCCATCGACGATGATTCTGCTCAGTAACGAAGTCTCGAAGTCGGCTCGTTGATGGTGACCAGCATCTCACCACGACCTTCTGGGTATCGGCCCAGACCTTGATGGTACGAAGACATGCAGAACAATCGAACAACTTTTCATCCGTGTGGACACGCGCTTTCGCAGGACTTAACCGTGCCGGAACCATCCTGCTCAACAAGGCAGCGCAGAAATTCCTCCTCGATCCGGATGCTGCTCTTGGGAAACACTTTCGGAATCGCTGTCGTGTCGGTGAGGTGATTTGCTAGAAATCAGAATATTGTTCTTGTACCTACATAGGTTAATGATCGTTCCGAAAAACTTACGCTCGGGACGTTTCTTTGACGATCTGCGGCACTGCAATTGCAAACTGGAACCGCACAATCGTGCAAACCAGGTCAAATCGACGAGGTGGATACACATGACCAGTCTGCACTCGTTCCTCACTTGGAAGATTCATCGTTGTTGAGAACTGAAAAATTTAACGTGTTATTCTACATCGTATACGTATAATTAAAAGAAACTAACTCAATAATACCTGAACATCCTCCCTGAAAAATTTACGATCTGCCCAAAAACACCTGTACATCACACTCGAAGGCGCTATTTTTTTTTTTCACCGAAATGACCGATTTTTGCATCTGCCAGTCTACGATCTTTCCGAACTTGGCCAAATAACTGAGAATGTCCGCTTCATCCACCTGGCGCGGGATAACTTGCGTGAATCTAGCTCCATTTTTCGCCAGCTCCATTTTCACCCCAGCGCCCTCTAGCGGCCAATGAGAGAACTAATGGCGAAATATTTCATCTTGTTTTCCCAAGACACAAACCATGAACAGCGCCATCTGTGAGAACATATGGAACTAAAAATGTGAATTTAGCTCCATTTTTCCTATTCTTCCAGCCCAGCCAGAATAGTCCACAACTCTCACCCACATTAGCACAGTATTTAATTTGCTAATCGGTACAAAATTTAACCTCAATCTTTTTCGTGTACATGCGCACGTAGTTTCCTCTACGTGAGCTACAGAAAGAATAATTTTAATAGGTTTTAATGCAATTAGATTCAATGCGAAGTTTTGTTCTAAGCGACCTGTAATGAATAATATTGGAACATCGTAGTTGTATCGTTAATTTGATTGTGGTTAACCGCGGTGGATTCTTTTCTATACCACAGTTTTTTGTGTAATCAATGTGGTAGATGCTTTGGTGGATTTTTAACAGTTCGGATTATTTCAGGATTGTCAACCCGGTTAACAAAAATCAAATATTAACGAAACAACATGAAATCGTGAAACCCTGAGCAAGGCAATTTTATCCACATCCATAAACCACATGGACATACTGGGCTTCTGTCATCAGGGGTAACATTGAAACCCAGACCAAATGTCACCCCTGATAACGGTACATTGTTTTAAAAGGACAGAAGTCTACAGAGTGAGGACTCTAGCTATCAGAAAAAGCGATCGAATTAAGGGAAGGTATCTTGAAATGGGCCCTATAGACCCAATTCCCCTAAAATATGATTTTTCATATAATTCACCTTCATGCTCCAATCTTGCTATGTTGGCTCATGAAACTCAACATTCCAATGAATAGGAAGTGTAGTTCAGGTCTCTAGCTTTCAGAAAAATCGATCGAATTGAGGGAAGGTATCTTGAAATGGGCCCTATAGACCCAATTCCCCTAAAATATGATTTTTCATATAATTCACCTTCATGCTCCAATCTAGCTATGTTGGCTCATGAAACTCAACATTCCAATGAATAGGAAGTGTAGTTCAGGTCTCTAGCTTTCAGAAAAATCGATCACATTGAGGGAAGGTATCTTGAAATGGGCCTTATAGACCCAATTCCCCTAAAATATGATTTTTCATATAATTCACCTTCATGCTCCAATCTAGCTATGTTGGCTCATGAAACTCAACATTCCAATGAATAGGAAGTGTAGTTCAGGTCTCTAGCTTTCAGAAAAACCGATCACATTGAGGGAAGGTATCTTGAAATGGGCCCTATAGACCCAATTCCCCTAAAATATGATTTTTCATATAATTCACCTTCATGCTCCAATCTAGCTATGTTGGCTCATGAAACTCAACATTCCAATGAATAGGAAGTGTAGTTCAGGTCTCTAGCTTTCAGAAAAACTGATCACATTGAGGAAGGTATCTTGAAATGGGCCCTATAGACCCAATTCCCTAAAATATGATTTTTCATATAATTCACCTTCATGCTCCAATCTAGCTATGTTGGCTCATGAAACTCAACATTCCAATGAATAGGAAGTGTAGTTCAGGTCTCTAGCTTTCAGAAAAATCGATCACATTGAGGGAAGGTATCTTGAAATGGGCCTTATAGACCCAATTCCCCTAAAATATGATTTTTCATATAATTCACCTTCATGCTCCAATCTAGCTATGTTGGCTCATGAAACTCAACATTCCAATGAATAGGAAGTGTAGTTCAGGTCTCTAGCTTTCAGAAAAATCGATCACATTGAGGGAAGGTATCTTGAAATGGGCCTTATAGACCCAATTCCCCTAAAATATGATTTTTCATATAATTCACCTTCATGCTCCAATCTAGCTATGTTGGCTCATGAAACTCAACATTCCAATGAATAGGAAGTGTAGTTCAGGTCTCTAGCTTTCAGAAAAACCGATCACATTGAGGGAAGGTATCTTGAAATGGGCCTTATAGACCCAATTCCCCTAAAATATGATTTTTCATATAATTCACCTTCATGCTCCAATCTAGCTATGTTGGCTCATGAAACTCAACATTCCAATAAAAAGGAAGTGTAGTTCAGGTCTCTAGCTTTCAGAAAAATCGATCACATTGAGGGAAGGTATCTTGAAATGGGCCCTATAGACCCAATTCCCCTAAAATATGATTTTTCATATAATTCACCTTCATGCTCCAATCTTGCTATGTTGGCTCATGAAACTCAACATTCCAATAAAAAGGAAGTGTAGTTCAGGTCTCTAGCTTTCAGAAAAATCGATCACATTGAGGGAAGGTATCTTGAAATGGGCCTTATAGACCCAATTCCCCTAAAATATGATTTTTCATATAATTCACCTTCATGCTCCAATCTAGCTATGTTGGCTCATGAAACTCAACATTCCAATGAATAGGAAGTGTAGTTCAGGTCTCTTGCTTTCAGAAAAATCGATCACATTGAGGGAAGGTATCTTGAAATGGGCCCTATAGACCCAATTCCCCTAAAATATGATTTTTCATATAATTCACCTTCATGCTCCAATCTAGCTATGTTGGCTCATGAAACTCAACATTCCAATGAATAGGAAGTGTAGTTCAGGTCTCTAGCTTTCAGAAAAACCGATCACATTGAGGGAAGGTATCTTGAAATGGGCCTTATAGACCCAATTCCCCTAAAATATGATTTTTCATATAATTCACCTTCATGCTCCAATCTAGCTATGTTGGCTCATGAAACTCAACATTCCAATGAATAGGAAGTGTAGTTCAGGTCTCTAGCTTTCAGAAAAACCGATCACATTGAGGAAGGTATCTTGAAATGGGCCTTATAGACCCAATTCCCTAAAATATGATTTTTCATATAATTCACCTTCATGCTCCAATCTAGCTATGTTGGCTCATGAAACTCAACATTCAATGAATAGGAAGTGTAGTTCAGGTCTCTAGCTTTCAGAAAAACCGATCACATTGAGGAAGGTATCTTGAAATGGGCCTTATAGACCCAATTCCCTAAAATATGATTTTTCATATAATTCACCTTCATGCTCCAATCTAGCTATGTTGGCTCATGAAACTCAACATTCCAATGAATAGGAAGTGTAGTTCAGGTCTCTAGCTTTCAGAAAAACCGATCACATTGAGGGAAGGTATCTTGAAATGGGCCTTATAGACCCAATTCCCTAAAATATGATTTTTCATATAATTCACCTTCATGCTCCAATCTAGCTATGTTGGCTCATGAAACTCAACATTCAATGAATAGGAAGTGTAGTTCAGGTCTCTAGCTTTCAGAAAAACCGATCACATTGAGGGAAGGTATCTTGAAATGGGCCCTATAGACCCAATTCCCTAAAATATGATTTTTCATATAATTCACCTTCATGCTCCAATCTAGCTATGTTGGCTCATGAAACTCAACATTCCAATGAATAGGAAGTGTAGTTCAGGTCTCTAGCTTTCAGAAAAACCGATCACATTGAGGGAAGGTATCTTGAAATGGGCCCTATAGACCCAATTCCCTAAAATATGATTTTTCATATAATTCACCTTCATGCTCCAATCTAGCTATGTTGGCTCATGAAACTCAACATTCCAATGAATAGGAAGTGTAGTTCAGGTCTCTAGCTTTCAGAAAAACCGATCACATTGAGGAAGGTATCTTGAAATGGGCCTTATAGACCCAATTCCCTAAAATATGATTTTTCATATAATTCACCTTCATGCTCCAATCTAGCTATGTTGGCTCATGAAACTCAACATTCAATGAATAGGAAGTGTAGTTCAGGTCTCTAGCTTTCAGAAAAACCGATCACATTGAGGGAAGGTATCTTGAAATGGGCCCTATAGACCCAATTCCCTAAAATATGATTTTTCATATAATTCACCTTCATGCTCCAATCTAGCTATGTTGGCTCATGAAACTCAACATTCCAATGAATAGGAAGTGTAGTTCAGGTCTCTAGCTTTCAGAAAAACCGATCACATTGAGGAAGGTATCTTGAAATGGGCCCTATAGACCCAATTCCCTAAAATATGATTTTTCATATAATTCACCTTCATGCTCCAATCTAGCTATGTTGGCTCATGAAACTCAACATTCCAATGAATAGGAAGTGTAGTTCAGGTCTCTAGCTTTCAGAAAAACCGATCACATTGAGGAAGGTATCTTGAAATGGGCCTTATAGACCCAATTCCCTAAAATATGATTTTTCATATAATTCACCTTCATGCTCCAATCTAGCTATGTTGGCTCATGAAACTCAACATTCAATGAATAGGAAGTGTAGTTCAGGTCTCTAGCTTTCAGAAAAACCGATCACATTGAGGAAGGTATCTTGAAATGGGCCCTATAGACCCAATTCCCTAAAATATGATTTTTCATATAATTCACCTTCATGCTCCAATCTAGCTATGTTGGCTCATGAAACTCAACATTCCAATGAATAGGAAGTGTAGTTCAGGTCTCTAGCTTTCAGAAAAACCGATCACATTGAGGGAAGGTATCTTGAAATGGGCCTTATAGACCCAATTCCCTAAAATATGATTTTTCATATAATTCACCTTCATGCTCCAATCTAGCTATGTTGGCTCATGAAACTCAACATTCCAATGAATAGGAAGTGTAGTTCAGGTCTCTAGCTTTCAGAAAAACCGATCACATTGAGGGAAGGTATCTTGAAATGGGCCCTATAGACCCAATTCCCTAAAATATGATTTTTCATATAATTCACCTTCATGCTCCAATCTAGCTATGTTGGCTCATGAAACTCAACATTCCAATGAATAGGAAGTGTAGTTCAGGTCTCTAGCTTTCAGAAAAACCGATCACATTGAGGGAAGGTATCTTGAAATGGGCCCTATAGACCCAATTCCCTAAAATATGATTTTTCATATAATTCACCTTCATGCTCCAATCTAGCTATGTTGGCTCATGAAACTCAACATTCCAATGAATAGGAAGTGTAGTTCAGGTCTCTAGCTTTCAGAAAAACCGATCACATTGAGGAAGGTATCTTGAAATGGGCCCTATAAACCCAATTCCCTAAAATATGATTTTTCATATAATTCACCTTCATGCTCCAATCTAGCTATGTTGGCTCATGAAACTCAACATTCCAATGAATAGGAAGTGTAGTTCAGGTCTCTAGCTTTCAGAAAAACCGATCACATTGAGGAAAGTATCTTGAAATGGGCCTTATAGACCCAATTCCCTAAAATATGATTTTTCATATAATTCACCTTCATGCTCCAATCTAGCTATGTTGGCTCATGAAACTCAACATTCAATGAATAGGAAGTGTAGTTCAGGTCTCTAGCTTTCAGAAAAACCGATCACATTGAGGGAAGGTATCTTGAAATGGGCCCTATAGACCCAATTCCCTAAAATATGATTTTTCATATAATTCACCTTCATGCTCCAATCTAGCTATGTTGGCTCATGAAACTCAACATTCCAATGAATAGGAAGTGTAGTTCAGGTCTCTAGCTTTCAGAAAAACCGATCACATTGAGGGAAGGTATCTTGAAATGGGCCCTATAGACCCAATTCCCCTAAAATATGATTTTTCATATAATTCACCTTCATGCTCCAATCTAGCTATGTTGGCTCATGAAACTCAACATTCCAATGAATAGGAAGTGTAGTTCAGGTCTCTAGCTTTCAGAAAAACCGATCACATTGAGGGAAGGTATCTTGAAATGGGCCCTATAGACCCAATTCCCCTAAAATATGATTTTTCATATAATTCACCTTCATGCTCCAATCTAGCTATGTTGGCTCATGAAACTCAACATTCCAATGAATAGGAAGTGTAGTTCAGGTCTCTAGCTTTCAGAAAAACCGATCACATTGAGGGAAGGTATCTTGAAATGGGCCCTATAGACCCAATTCCCCTAAAATATGATTTTTCATATAATTCACCTTCATGCTCCAATCTAGCTATGTTGGCTCATGAAACTCAACATTCCAATGAATAGGAAGTGTAGTTCAGGTCTCTAGCTTTCAGAAAAACCGATCACATTGAGGGAAGGTATCTTGAAATGGGCCTTATAGACCCAATTCCCCTAAAATATGATTTTTCATATAATTCACCTTCATGCTCCAATCTAGCTATGTTGGCTCATGAAACTCAACATTCCAATGAATAGGAAGTGTAGTTCAGGTCTCTAGCTTTCAGAAAAACCGATCACATTGAGGGAAGGTATCTTGAAATGGGCCCTATAGACCCAATTCCCCTAAAATATGATTTTTCATATAATTCACCTTCATG
Source organism: Culex quinquefasciatus (assembly GCF_015732765.1). Taxonomy (NCBI): domain Eukaryota; kingdom Metazoa; phylum Arthropoda; class Insecta; order Diptera; family Culicidae; genus Culex; species Culex quinquefasciatus. Next base: position 106,946,161 of record NC_051861.1, read on the forward strand.
CTCCAATCTAGCTATGTTGGCTCATGAAACTCAACATTCCAATGAATAGGAAGTGTAGTTCAGGTCTCTAGCTTTCAGAAAAACCGATCACATTGAGGGAAGGTATCTTGAAATGGGCCCTATAGACCCAATTCCCTAAAATATGATTTTTCATATAATTCACCTTCATGCTCCAATCTAGCTATGTTGGCTCATGAAACTCAACATTCCAATGAATAGGAAGTGTAGTTCAGGTCTCTAGCTTTCAGAAAAACCGATCACATTGAGGGAAGGTATCTTGAAATGGGCCCTATAGACCCAATTCCCTAAAATATGATTTTTCATATAATTCACCTTCATGCTCCAATCTAGCTATGTTGGCTCATGAAACTCAACATTCCAATGAATAGGAAGTGTAGTTCAGGTCTCTAGCTTTCAGAAAAACCGATCACATTGAGGGAAGGTATCTTGAAATGGGCCTTATAGACCCAATTCCCCTAAAATATGATTTTTCATATAATTCACCTTCATGCTCCAATCTAGCTATGTTGGCTCATGAAACTCAACATTCCAATGAATAGGAAGTGTAGTTCAGGTCTCTAGCTTTCAGAAAAACCGATCACATTGAGGGAAGGTATCTTGAAATGGGCCCTATAGACCCAATTCCCTAAAATATGATTTTTCATATAATTCACCTTCATGCTCCAATCTAGCTATGTTGGCTCATGAAACTCAACATTCCAATGAATAGGAAGTGTAGTTCAGGTCTCTAGCTTTCAGAAAAACCGATCACATTGAGGAAGGTATCTTGAAATGGGCCCTATAGACCCAATTCCCTAAAATATGATTTTTCATATAATTCACCTTCATGCTCCAATCTAGCTATGTTGGCTCATGAAACTCAACATTCCAATGAATAGGAAGTGTAGTTCAGGTCTCTAGCTTTCAGAAAAACCGATCACATTGAGGGAAGGTATCTTGAAATGGGCCTTATAGACCCAATTCCCCTAAAATATGATTTTTCATATAATTCACCTTCATGCTCCAATCTAGCTATGTTGGCTCATGAAACTCAACATTCCAATGAATAGGAAGTGTAGTTCAGGTCTCTAGCTTTCAGAAAAACCGATCACATTGAGGAAGGTATCTTGAAATGGGCCTTATAGACCCAATTCCCCTAAAATATGATTTTTCATATAATTCACCTTCATGCTCCAATCTAGCTATGTTGGCTCATGAAACTCAACATTCCAATGAATAGGAAGTGTAGTTCAGGTCTCTAGCTTTCAGAAAAACCGATCACATTGAGGGAAGGTATCTTGAAATGGGCCTTATAGACCCAATTCCCCTAAAATATGATTTTTCATATAATTCACCTTCATGCTCCAATCTAGCTATGTTGGCTCATGAAACTCAACATTCCAATGAATAGGAAGTGTAGTTCAGGTCTCTAGCTTTCAGAAAAACCGATCACATTGAGGGAAGGTATCTTGAAATGGGCCTTATAGACCCAATTCCCCTAAAATATGATTTTTCATATAATTCACCTTCATGCTCCAATCTAGCTATGTTGGCTCATGAAACTCAACATTCCAATAAAAAGGAAGTGTAGTTCAGGTCTCTAGCTTTCAGAAAAATCGATCACATTGAGGGAAGGTATCTTGAAATGGGCCCTATAGACCCAATTCCCTAAAATATGATTTTTCATATAATTCACCTTCATGCTCCAATCTAGCTATGTTGGCTCATGAAACTCAACATTCCAATGAATAGGAAGTGTAGTTCAGGTCTCTAGCTTTCAGAAAAACCGATCACATTGAGGAAGGTATCTTGAAATGGGCCTTATAGACCCAATTCCCTAAAATATGATTTTTCATATAATTCACCTTCATGCTCCAATCTAGCTATGTTGGCTCATGAAACTCAACATTCAATGAATAGGAAGTGTAGTTCAGGTCTCTAGCTTTCAGAAAAACCGATCACATTGAGGAAGGTATCTTGAAATGGGCCTTATAGACCCAATTCCCTAAAATATGATTTTTCATATAATTCACCTTCATGCTCCAATCTAGCTATGTTGGCTCATGAAACTCAACATTCCAATGAATAGGAAGTGTAGTTCAGGTCTCTAGCTTTCAGAAAAACCGATCACATTGAGGGAAGGTATCTTGAAATGGGCCTTATAGACCCAATTCCCCTAAAATATGATTTTTCATATAATTCACCTTCATGCTCCAATCTAGCTATGTTGGCTCATGAAACTCAACATTCCAATGAATAGGAAGTGTAGTTCAGGTCTCTAGCTTTCAGAAAAACCGATCACATTGAGGAAGGTATCTTGAAATGGGCCTTATAGACCCAATTCCCTAAAATATGATTTTTCATATAATTCACCTTCATGCTCCAATCTAGCTATGTTGGCTCATGAAACTCAACATTCCAATGAATAGGAAGTGTAGTTCAGGTCTCTAGCTTTCAGAAAAACCGATCACATTGAGGGAAGGTATCTTGAAATGGGCCCTATAGACCCAATTCCCCTAAAATATGATTTTTCATATAATTCACCTTCATGCTCCAATCTAGCTATGTTGGCTCATGAAACTATATGTATCTTGAAATGGGCCTTATAGACCCAATTCCCCTAAAATATGATTTTTCATATAATTCACCTTCATGCTCCAATCTAGCTATGTTGGCTCATGAAACTCAACATTCCAATGAATAGGAAGTGTAGTTCAGGTCTCTAGCTTTCAGAAAAACCGATCACATTGAGGGAAGGTATCTTGAAATGGGCCTTATAGACCCAATTCCCCTAAAATATGATTTTTCATATAATTCACCTTCATGCTCCAATCTAGCTATGTTGGCTCATGAAACTCAACATTCCAATGAATAGGAAGTGTAGTTCAGGTCTCTAGCTTTCAGAAAAATCGATCGAATTGAGGGAAGGTATCTTGAAATGGGCCTTATAGACCCAATTCCCCTAAAATATGATTTTTCATATAATTCACCTTCATGCTCCAATCTTGCTATGTTGGCTCATGAAACTCAACATTCCAATGAAAAGGAAGTGTAGTTCAGGTCTCTAGCTTTCAGAAAAATCGATCACATTGAGGGAAGGTATCTTGAAATGGGCCTTATAGACCCAATTCCCCTAAAATATGATTTTTCATATAATTCACCTTCATGCAGGCTTGCCACAAAATACAGATTTTTCAGCACAGGCCCGAAACACAAACGAATTTTTTTTACAGTTAAAATAAATTTGAGCAGTTTTTGCTAAATTGGCCAAAAAGATAAACATTGTTAGCATCTTTTGACATGTTCAGTTTTTGGTAAGAATATTATTCTTTAAAGTTATACTCGATTGAGAGTTTGGTATGTGCCAAAAAAATCTGTATTTGTGGCAAGCCTGCCTTCATGCTCCAGCGCGGTTTAGTTGTCCTCCAACTTCCCACCCTCCAACTATTTTAAATGGATCTTTACCCTCCACCCTCCAAGGTTCCAAGCAACTTTTTCAAAACGGCGTATGTGTTATTCGATTTATTACTTACATCGTCATGAAATGAAACTCTTAGACAAAAAGTATATTAGAGAGCTCTCCTTAGAAGTCACTCAATCAAATCTGAGAAATCTCTTGCAACAACACCACCACCAACCGCCCTGTTCCGCTATCGATGGCTAAGTTATGTTTCAAGCAGCACCACTACCCACACTAGTAATGTTACATCAGCGATGGATAAATTAAAGTTTTTAATCAATGGGCTTTTGGGAGCGATTTAGATTAATAATTTGCATAATTTACCGTTTTTACTTTCAAACCAACAATTAATTAACAGATTAATCACATTTCGCTTTTCAACTAATGAATCATTCCTTTCTAAGATTTTTATTCATTTCAATCATTTTAAGCATTTCAATAGTTTGAAGTATGTTAAGTTGGTTTTAAATATTACGAGTAATTTTTACATTTAAGGTATTTCAGGTATACGAGTGTATCAAGTTTTTAAAGTTTTCAAGGATTTAAAGTGCTTCAAGTATTTCAAATATTGTATGTATATCATGTATTCCAAGTTATTCAAATATTGTTTATCCAATTAGTTTTAGTTTTTCAAATAATGTAAATACTCTATTTTTTAAATTGTTTCAATTATTTCAAATTGATTTTAATTTTTTCAAGGATTTAAAGTGTAATAAGAACATTATGTGTTTCAAGAGCTTCAAGTATGTAAAGTATTTTGTGGATTTTAAGCATTGCAAGTATTTCAAGTTTTCAAAGTATTTCATGTATTTAAGTACCTATTTCAAGTATTTCAAGATTTTCTAGGATTTAAAGTATTTCAGATTGATCTTAAATATTTCAAGAATTTGTAGTTTTTTTAATGTATTTTGAGTGTTTCAAACAAGATTCATGTTTGGAGTTTTTTTAAGTCCAATGAACAAAATTTATTTTTTTTGTGTTTCTGAAACCACATTGCGTCAAAAACACTCTAAAGCCAAAAATCAAAATTGGACCTTTATAAAAACAATAGAAGTAAATAAAAATATCAAATGTTTCTATTAATTCATGTTTATTAAATACTTCGTATACTAGTATCTTAGTATTTCATGCAATTCAAGTTATTTAATTACTTATAATATATTTTTTCAATAATTTTAAATTCCTTTAAATATTTCAAATTGATTTTAAATATTTTAAGAATTTCGATTTTTATAAGTACATCAAACATTTCAAGAATTTCAAGTATTTCAAGTTTTGATTATAAGTAATTGAATTATTTCATTTTTTCCAAGTTTTCGAAGTAGGTATTCAAGTATATCAAGTATTTGTATAATTTTAAGGATTTAAAGTATTGAGAGAACTGAATGTATTTCAAGAATGTATAGTGTTTCAGATAGATCTTAGATATTTCAAGAATTTGTAGTAATTTAGTATTTCGTAGTATTTCTAGTATTTAAGCAAGTTTCAATTATCTGAAGGGTTTTAAGTACTTGAAGGGGTCTGGGGTTTTTTTCAAGTCCAGTAAGCAAAATTTAGTTTTTTGTTGTTGTTGTTTTTTTGTGTTTCTGAAACCGCAATGAGTTAGCGGTATTCAAAAACATAGGCAAAATATTGGTATGGACCTTCAAAAAAACAAAATACTTCTTGTATATACTTGCATATACTTCATGTTTTCAGATATTTCAAGGATTTCATGTACATATTTAATAAATTTCGAGTTTTGAAGTAGTTCAATTATTTCATGTATTTCAATTTCTATGATTTAAAGTATTCTAAATTGATCTTAAATATTTCAAGAATTCGGTCTTTTATGTATTTTGAGTGTTTCAAGCAATTTTCATGTATTTGAAGAATTACAAGGATTTCATGAACTTGAAGGATTTCAAGTACTTCATGTTTGTAGTTTTTTACAGTCAAATGAACAAAATTTTGTCTCTTTGGTGTATCTGAAACCGCATTGAGTCAGAGGTAGCAAAATTGAACCTTTAAAGAAACAATAGAAATAAATAAATATGTTTTAAGTATTTCAAATACTTCATGTTTTCAAATTCTTCAAACATTTCAAATCGATTTTAAATATTTCATGAGTGTTATAAGTACCGTCATCAGGGGTGACATTGGGTCTGGGGGTGAGATTGCATCATACAAATTTCAAAATTTTTGTCTGACCCAATGTCACCCCTGATGACGGTACATCAAGCATTTCAAGTTTTGGAGTATTAGGTTTTAAGTCTCATAAGTACTTTAAGTATTTAAATTTTTCCAAGTTTTCGAAGTAGGATTTCAAGGATTTAAAGTATTGCGAGAAACGAAAGTGTTTCAAGAATCAATAGTATTTCAGATTGATCTTAGATATTTAAAAAACTTGTAGTATTTTAAGTATTTCGAGTATTTCGAGTGTTTCAAGTAGGGGAAATATGCCCATTTTAATCACTCTAAGCCGTTCGACCAATTCTCATCACTTTTGCCGTTTTCCGCTATAAAATCCATATTTTCAGATGTATCAACAATGAAGAGTTGCTTGCTCACTTTTTTTGGAGCTAGTTATTACTTTGGAACAGTCAAAAACACTTTATGAAAGCTGTAATTCATGACCAAAGTGCTGATAGGCCGATAATAGAAATAGGCTGAGAAAGGGTATGGTTCCCCTATATGAAGAATTTCAAGTACTTCAAGTCTGGGGTTTTTTCAAGTCCAGTAAACACATGTACACACTAGCAGCACTGACAAGTGATGGACGCGTAAGCTAAAGTGCGATCCAAACAATCTCAATTTTATGAGATTTCCGTGCTAAACTGTTACAAACTTGTCACAAACAGTTCGTTACGTGTTACGCTACCGCCACATCGTGAAGTTCACTCGCAAAACGGTAATCTTCGACGAAAAAACGGAAGAGGAAATTTTGTAAGCAAACCGCAAAAATGGCGGCCTGCGCGAAGTGCACAGTCGTGTGCGAAGATTTAAACAATCGTCTTGAGTGTGGCAAATGCCGGAATCTGTTCCACCCTATTTGTGTCGGTCTCATGCCGGAAGCGGTGCCAAAGATTGCCGAGGAATTGCAGCGAGGTGTTCACTGGCTGTGCCAAACCTGCGTGGGGAAAATTTCGCTGTACTCCGTTTACGCCCATCCGGAATTGACCCGCATGAAGCTTGACATGGTTGCCGAGGTGCAAGCGTCCGTGAAACTGGCCATCGCATCCGTCCAGAACAAGGCGGAAGCCACGGCAGAGGAGCTGAAGGAGCTCAAGCAGCAGCACACCCTCAGCGTGATGGAGCTTTCAAAGCGGGTTCAAACGTTGGAGTTGCACCAGTCCAGTCACATCCAGGAGGTGAGTTTCCGTGTCGACGACGTCCACCGGCAGTTGCGGAGGGATGAGGTCGTCATCATGAAGGTGCCGTTCAAAGAAAACGAGGATCTCCGCAAGCATCTCCTGGCCATACTGACGACGCTCCAACTCCCCCCGGAGCATTTTGCCAACGTTTTGTTGAGGCGGATTTCGAGACCGAATTCTCAAGGTGCATCATCAAGGAGTATCTCAACTCCACCGATTGTGGTGGCCTTCGAGAGCAGATACAAACGGAACGAGTTCATGAAGGCGTACTTCCGGAAGGCAAACCTTTCACTCAAGGATTTAGGGTTTCCTTCAGATGGCAGGATCTACATCAACGAGAATTTGTCAGCGCAGAACTACTTGGCCTTCCAGTTTAACTAAGTTTAACTAAAAATAACTAAATTTTACTGAATGTATCTGAATATAACTCAATTTAACTAAATTTAACTTGATTTAACTTAATTTAACTAAATTTAACTTAACTTAACAAAATTAAACTATATTAAACTTAATTCAACTAAATATAACTAAATTTAACTTAATTAAACTAAATTCAACTAAATTAAACAAAATTTAACTAAATTAAACCAAATTTTACTAAATTTTATCAAATTCAACTAAATTTAACTACATTTAACAAACTTTTACTAAATTTAACCAAATTTTAAATTTAAATAAATTGGACTTAATTTAACTAAATTTTACTTAACGTAATTAAATCAAACAAAATAAAACTATTTAACTTGGTTAAATTTAGTAAAATTTGGTTAAGTTTTGTTAAATTTTTAACAAAACTTAACCAAATTTTACTAAATTTAACCAAGTTTTACTAAATTTAATTAAATTTTACTAAATTTAACTAAATCTTACTAAAATCAACTAAATTTTAACAAATTTAACTAAATTTACCAAAATTGTAATAAATTTAACTAAATTTAGCCAAATTTTACTAAAAATAACACAATTTCAGTCAATTTATCTTAGTTTAACTAACTTATCGAAATATAACTTAATTAAGCCAAAGTTAACTAAATTGAAAGCGAAATGTAACTAAATTCAACTAAATTTAATTAAATCTTACTAAACTTAACTTAATTTGACTAATTTTAAATAAAATTTACTGAATCGAACTAAAATAAACTAAGATTAACTAAATTTTACTATATATAACCCAATTTAAGTCAATTTAACTTAATGAAACTAATTTTAACTTGATTTTATTCAATTTAGCCAAAGTTAACTAAATTTAAATAAATGAAGCGAAATTTTACGAAAATTAATTAAATTTTATTTAATTTAACTAAATTATACTTATTTTAACTAAATATAACTAGATTCAACTAAATTTAATGAAATTTTAATAAATTTTACTAAATTTTACATCATTTAACTATTTTTAACTAAATTTAATTAAAGCTTTCTGATTTTTACGGAATTTATCTGATTTTGACTTAATTTATCTTAACTTAATTAAATCTAACTAAATTTGACCAAATTACCAATAAAATCAATTTAAAGTCCAGTTAACATACTAACCCAACATATAATTTTTGTGCTAGTTAGGTTAAGTTAGTTTAAGTTTTGTTGTTAATTCAATATTTTTTTGAATAAAAAAATCTGTTGTTTTTATTTGTCACCCTAATTTAATTAAACACCCTAACTTGAAATCCGAAGTAAACAGGAAGGAGAAACCCCGGTTTCCGGCACGTCGGTACCCCGTTTCTAGGCCCGTTATCGTGGTCAAAACGGGCCCAAAAGCGTGCCACAGACGGGCGTAACACAGCGGCCAAAATGCATAACGCCCGCCTAAATGTTGCATTCTGGCACGCAATGGGCCACAACGAGGGGAAAAAGCGTGCTGAAAATCGGGCCCGCTTTCAGGCAAAACGTCCCCGCTTTTTGGACGTTTTCCGCCCATTTTTCTATGTGGGATATCAGTCGTCAATTCTTGGCATACCATTACAACAATATTTTCATTTGCAGCTTCTTGTTTTTTTGTTTAAACTTATTAAATCCAAAGCGCCAACTTATCTATATAAAGAACTTTCCTTTAGTAGATCACAACGTACACATAACATTCTAATTCCAACTCATCATACTAATTATCTGGGGAATTCATTCGTAGTCAGTGGCGCACGCCTGTGGAACGCTTTGCCTCATCGTCTGAAAAATCTCGCTTCTATTAGTGATTTCAAGCAACAGTGTAGGGAATATTTAATGAACACTTGATAGAAACAGTTTCTTGACCAGTTTATTTTATCACCTAAATTCTTCTTGTTGAAGTCATTTTCATTTGTTTTTAGGTTAAGTTATTTCTCTTTATTTATACAATGATCATTTGATGTACTCTAACCTAATTTGTAGTTAGTTTTAAGTTTTTTTGTTTGTAGTTTTATCATATTCGAACTTAATGATGTCTCTGTATACGATAAAAGGCTTGCCCTTATGTATATTTTTGAAATAAAGATACAAATACAAATACAAAAAATACAAATACATGTTTGTTTTTTTTTTTTTTGTTTTTTGGTGTTTCTGAAACCGCATTTAGTTAGTAGTATTCAAAAACACAGCAAAATTTTGGTAATTGGACCTTTAAAAACGTTACTTAATCCACCTAGGTGAATGGGGGCTTCCTCTTCTCGGTTCATACACAAATTTATGAATTGAGAATGTACATGTATAATATACATTGAATATATATAGACGATTCGTTGATTGAGGTCTAAAATTCAACTAAATTACTAATATTATTGTTCACAATGATAAAGCTCGGTCCTAACCAGGTCCCAGTACCGAAAAGGACCTAATAAAAATAATTTTATGAAAAAAAATAAAAAATGATAAAGCTTAATTTTCTGGGTACCATGACACTTTATACGACCGCAAAGGATTTAAAATAAATTTTTTAAACAATTTAAAGTAATAACTTTGCGATCCTTTTTGATAGAAAGCATATTACTTTATAATGTATATAGTCTATAGGCTTACTAAATCGAATGCTATTCTATCCCAGTAAAAGTTAAATACGCCTACGGTCTGTCGACGAAAATCCATGTAAACAATGCACGCGAGCTGTCTAATGCTGTCACGGCGTAAAAACTAATGCAGTGCTCGAACGAGTCATAATGGAGCACCCGCCGTCGAGCAGTTTTTGACAGTTCGCTCCATAAGAAATACATTGTAGAAAAAAGCAAAAACTGCTCGAATGGAAATGCTCAATTTCCGTAAACTCTCTCCCTCTCTCGCATTCCGCTCTCACATTCCGTGGCTAAGCGAAAATTTAAGAAAGGGTAAAAAGTGTATCGCTAACGGAGTCGATCGATGGCTCAAGGATAGGTATCTAAGAACACATAACATATTGTCATTTCCCGAGATGACTTGACCTGTCTTGGCTTGGTTAAGCCGTTTTTGAGGCTATTCTGAACTTGATTTGAGGTCGGGTGGAATCTTTGCATGCTGGACGCGATTTACAAAGGGAATTTTATTTCCTAAGATGACATTCGAAGCACGATGAAAAATGCTTTCGAATGAAGTATTATAGTTGTGGGTTTTTTAGCCGGATGGGCAAACCAGCATGTGATAATGCATTGGTATCGTCAAAAATAGCAGTTTACCGCAGATATTAACGACTAAGCTTAATAATTCGTCGAGATATGTATCTCAGTGGATTGGGTTTTGAAAGAGCTTTCCAAAAATGTGCAACATGCCGACATTTTGGTTAATTTTGGCCTCGTTTTAGTCGATTTGAAGGCGGCTGAATGCAAACAGTTTTCTTAAAGTGGCTGTAACTTTGGCAAATTTCAATGGATTTTTGTCCCGTTTCAGCCAGGGATGGAGGACATTCCAGACTACCTAGTTATGCAAAAATGAAGCAATTTTGAAAAATTTTCATCGTTTTTTTGTTTTTCGGTTTTAGGTTTGCAAATCGTTTTTCGTAAATATCTTTTGACAGGAAAGGGCTACGGGGAAGATTTTCAATAGCGACTTATCGGAAGCTAAGAGGGATCGAATGCCACCGGAAGTGTCCAAATCCGTTCAGCCATTTCCGAGAAATCGAGGTGCAATTTTTTGGCCAATTTTCAAGTGATTTTATATGGCATTCCTCGGAGAGGAAGCCAAAACTATAGAAGTAAAACAAGTATCAAACATTTCTAGTAATTCAAATACTTCAAATTTCTTGTAATTGAAGAATTTCGTGTTTTCGTGTATTTCAGGAATTTCAAGTTTTTCCAATATTAAATGTATTTCAAGTTATTCAATTAATTCGAGTATTTTGTTTTTTGAATTAATTCGAGTATTTTGTTTTTTTCAAGACCTTGAAGTATTTCTTTTACTTCATGTAATTAATTCAAGTTGTTTAAGTCATTCAAGCATTTTATCATTTTCAAGGACTTTTTCGATTACTTTTATTTTTCATGTATTTCAATTATTTCAAAGATTCCAAGTATATTAAATTTTCAAGTTTCTATTATTTAAAGTCTTTCTGCTTTGTTTTTTTTTTTTTGTTATGATATGGAGCATTTTAGGTTTGTCGAGTATTTTGATCATATGAAGCTTGATTTTTTTACGTATTTCAGTGTTTAAAAAATATGTTAGTGATTTCGAATGTTTTAAATGTTGTTGAAGTATTTTAAGAATTGTTGACACGTCAAATACTTCCTGTTTAAATATTTTATCATGTATTCCAAGCTACAAAAATATTCCAACTGTTCAAGTAATCTTTGAAAATATTGTAAATATTGAAAGTACAATAAATAGTTTATGTATTTCAAGTACCATTTTATTCGGGTTTTAGAATGATTTTCACTTCATAAGAACATTTTTTAAATTTTAAACTGTTAACGGTTTTATGTTATTAAAGTGTTTGAAGAATTTCATATATTTGAAAACATCGACAAATTTCTATTGTTCCAAGATTTCTTTTGTATATTCAGATGAATTTCAATCATTATTATCACTTTTCGGTTTACATAAACTCCTTAAAATATGATGCTTTTATACGGTTTTTAAAATTTTATTCAAAAAAGGAAATTAATTTAAATCAGTTATTTTATTTATTTGGAAACACTTAAAAACTGGTATTTTTGTCAAATTTTTGCTCAAATAATTTAAGTATTTCATGTACTTGAAATACCTTAAAAATCTTAAATTATTGAAATTCTTAAAAAAAATTTAAATAAAAAAACATGATATGAATGAACATGATTGAAGTGCTTGAAAATTTTAAAAGTGTTAAGATGATAAAAATATTTGATATACTCCAAATATTTTTAAAACTGGAATCACTTAAAAATGAATAACTTTAAAAACATAATATAATAGAATTACGTGAAATGCTTGAAATACCAGAAATATTTTAAATTTGGATGTGTTCATCGAGGGTTACATACATGTTTAAAATAAAAAAAAAATCATGTTACTGAAAATTTATTAAATCCTCTAAACAAATGATTTTCAATCACTCCTGAAACGTTTATAAAGATATTTCATGATTAAACTTAGTAAGAGACGATTAAATCTAAAAAAAATGAATTAAATTATAGAAAAATTAAAATATTAACATTAACTGAATTACTTGAAATACATGACTTATTTGTATTACTAGAAATGCTTGAAAAACACAAAATACTTGAAGTACAGGAAATATTTTAAATTCTTTATGAAATTAAAATAAATGAAAAAGATACTTGAAATATTTACTTCAACTACTTGAAATACTACAAATATTAAAAATCAATTTGAAATACTTGAAATCCTTGAAATAGTTACAAATGTTGAAATGCTTGGGTTCAAGAAATACTTGAAAATTTGATTTACTTGAAATGCTTAGAAAAAAATGAATACTTGAAATTCTTTAAACCCTTGAAATAATTGATGCATCGTGAGGGGTGAGATTGGGTCATACAAATTTCTGCATTTTTGTATGAACCAATCTCACCCCTGATTGCGGTACTTATAATACTTGAAATGCTGGAAATACTTATTATACTTAAAATCCATGAAAACTGTAAAAAACTTGAATTACGTGAAATCTTTAAAAACCTTCAAAAACTTGGGACACTCGTATACCTGAAATTCCTTAAATATAAAAATTACTCGTAATATTTAAAACCAACTTAACATACTTCAAACTATTGAAATGCTTAAAATGATTGAAATGAATAAAAATCTTAGAAAGGAATGATTCATTAGTTGAAAAGCGAAATGTGATTAATCTGTTAATTAATTGTTGGTTTGAAAGTAAAAACGGTAAATTATGCAAATTATTAATCTAAATCGCTCCCAAAAGCCCATTGATTAAAAACTTTAATTTATCCATCGCTGATGTAACATTACTAGTGTGGGTAGTGGTGCTGCTTGAAACATAACTTAACCATCGATAGCGGAACAGGGCGGTTGGTGGTGGTGTTGTTGCAAGAGATTTCTCAGATTTGATTGAGTGAGTTCTAAGGAGAGCTCTCTAATATACTTTATGACTGAGTGTATCTATTCAAGAAGTTGTAAGTAATAAATCGAATAATACATACGCCGTTTTGAAAAAATTGCTTAGAAACTTTGAGGGTGGAGGGTAAAGATCCATTTAAATTATTTGGAGGGTGGGAAGTTGGAGAATAACTAAACCGCGCTTCATGCTCCTTGCCCATTTCAAGATACCTTCCTTCAATTCGATCGGTTTTTCTGAAAGCTAGAGACCTGAACTACACTTCCTATTCATTGGAATGTTGAGTTTCATGAGCCAACATAGCAAGATTGGAGCATGAAGGTGAATTATATGAAAAATCATATTTTAGGGGAATTGGGTCTATAGGGCCCATTTCAAGATACCTTCCCTCAATTCGATCGATTTTTCTGAAAGCTAGAGACCTGAACTACACTTCCTATTCATTGGAATGTTGAGTTTCATGAGCCAACATAGCAAGATTGGAGCATGAAGGTGAATTATATGAAAAATCATATTTTAGGGGAATTGGGTCTATAGGGCCCATTTCAAGATACCTTCCCTTAATTCGATCGCTTTTTCTGATAGCTAGAGTCCTCACTCTGTAGACTTCTGTCCTTTTAAAACAATGTACCGTTATCAGGGTGACATTTGGTCTGGGTTTCAATGTTACCCCTGATGACAGAAGCCCAGTATGTCCATGTGGTTTATGGATGTGGATAAAATTGCCTTGCTCAGGGTTTCACGATTTCATGTTGTTTCGTTAATATTTGATTTTTGTTAACCGGGTTGACAATCCTGAAATAATCCGAACTGTTAAAAATCCACCAAAGCATCTACCACATTGATTACACAAAAAACTGTGGTATAGAAAAGAATCCACCGCGGTTAACCACAATCAAATTAACGATACAACTACGATGTTCCAATATTATTCATTACAGGTCGCTTAGAACAAAACTTCGCATTGAATCTAATTGCATTAAAACCTATTAAAATTATTCTTTCTGTAGCTCACGTAGAGGAAACTACGTGCGCATGTACACGAAAAAGATTGAGGTTAAATTTTGTACCGATTAGCAAATTAAATACTGTGCTAATGTGGGTGAGAGTTGTGGACTTTTCTGGCTGGGCTGGAAGAATAGGAAAAATGGAGCTAAATTCACATTTTTAGTTCCATATGTTCTCACAGATGGCGCTGTTCATGGTTTGTGTCTTGGGAAAACAAGATGAAATATTTCGCCATTAGTTCTCTCATTGGCCGCTAGAGGGCGCTGGGGTGAAAAATGGAGCTGGCGAAAAATGGAGCTAGATTCACGCAAGTCGCGGGATATTCGTGACCAGCAGCTTCGTTTGCGACTCCGATTCTGGTTCGTAGCCACCACTCTGTTCCGGATCAAGCCAGTCTTCTGTGCTTTGCTAACAGGATGCAAATTTTCTTACGCACTAGTTGAATCTCGATGTCCCTTGGAGAAATCGAATCTGCACTCACGACGAAAAAAAATATTGACGCACTGAGAACAAATCAAAACAAAAACACACTAGTTGAACGCTGCAAAAGAATCAAGCAGAATCTACACGCTAACCAGAAATCCTTTGCTACGATTTTGAATTAGCTTTCTAATTTTTTTTCAGAAGAATATTTTTTTTTAAATTTATTTTTGCTTTACTCTGACTCATAAATTCAAAGATTCCATTTTTTCAATTAAAATTACAAAAGTTCATTTAACTTAAATTGCAAATTTGGTTATCTGTACCAAACGTGTAATATTCGCTCGACCCACCGCACAGTGGCCGGTTAGAGAACCATATTATCCAAGACATGAACCGAACTTGTGCGATACACGTTTCTGGAAGAATACCGAATAAGTAAAGAGTTTAAATTAAGTTTAGTGACCAATTTTTCCACAACGTGTCCCATTTCTTGTTAAATCTCCTGCAACGTGCCAAATTTGTTTGTTTTCGTTTTTTAAGTTGCCTTCAGTTTCGATTGTAGTTTTTAGTTCCTGCCGATTTTTCTTTTATAAGAATCTAAGAATTTCCAAAAAAATAAGAATTTT
Organism: Culex quinquefasciatus; assembly: GCF_015732765.1. Lineage (NCBI taxonomy): Eukaryota > Metazoa > Arthropoda > Insecta > Diptera > Culicidae > Culex > Culex quinquefasciatus. The sequence goes on from NC_051861.1 coordinate 106,961,473, forward strand.
TAGTGATTAAAAAGAAATTACAAGCTGGGCGTGCAAATTTGAGTATGTTCGCCTCGTTCCTCTTCAACATAAGTTCTATCTTTGGTAAGTTCTTGGAACATTTCTATACTTCTGCAACTCTGACCAAAACAAAACCCACCGCATGTGCAGGCCTTTCTACAACTCCACGGCAGTTCCGTCATCGGAAAATCACCCTCGGCCCTCGGTTACCTGTTTGGAGGGTCCCGTGGCATAATCGATACGGGTTGGCGGGGACACCACCAAAGAGAAAAAATACCCCAACTAAACATGCTGCACAAAGACTAGCTTTGGTCAAGCCCCTACTAGCTGCTTCTCCAACACTGTAACCAGGTTATGGTCCACGAGAAGCTCAACAAGGACTCGTGTTCGATCTTGCCGGAAACATGCACCAAGACTGCTAAGACCTGAGAAAGTCCAAATATGACGGCGAAACTGAATACCAGTTATCCGGCGCCCCAACGTCAACAACCAACGCAAAAAGGTAAAAAAAAACCTCTCGCCTCGGAAACCATTTCCACCTGCAAAAGCTGAATCATATTAGTGTTTCCAGCACATACATTTGGACGTTTTTCGATCGGCAAGGAGTAAACACCCGTTGTAAACAACTTACTTTAGCTACTAAATCAGGATCAGCATCTAACGGGCAACATCCCGGATCCCGGCGCTAAGTCACAAGCAAGTGCATTTCAGCTTCCAGAATCTATTTTGAAATAGAATGGTGAAAATTCCAAATTATTTTATCCGGCCTCATTTTTAAACTTACATTTTGAAATAAGCTGAACCAGAATCAATTCCTCAAGACTTCTGGTCGTGTGCTGCAACATCCAAATCAAATTTTTACTTACTTAATAATTTTAACCACCGATTTTCTCCCGTTCTCCGTTTCTTGTTTCCACCACTTGCAATCGGGAATGGGATCGGGTTTCTGAACACCGACCAGAAGTGTCCCCACCATCGATACAGATTGCCAATGTTACCATGAAAGTGGTCCGCCGGAAAGAAACTTACATTTCCGAGCAACTGAACTAACCCACGGCAGCTCATAATTGTTTTGATTATGCTAGCTGTCAATCACAAAAGCAAGCAAAACAATTGAGATTTTATATTATTTTAGCATTTACATGAAACGTTTTTAGATGTTTTTCACAGTTTACATGTTTTTCATCCATTCAAATTTGTGGGTTTTCGTAAAAAAACAATTCATTTACACGAGATTTACCGATTACGTACAATCTAATTTTACATGATGGGTGTTTAAATGGCATTCAACCATTTACATCGGATTTCAAATTTACATGAAGCGAGTTTACGTCTAAAACAAAGTTTCCGTGTCGGGTAATTTTAAACTTTTTTTTCTGTGTAGGTGAAGATGCAAGAAGTATCGCGCGCCTCCTTTTAAATATATAAAAAAATAAAAAATTCAAATAAATCCAAAATTCCGAGGTAAAATATTTTCCAGGTCACGGATATTTTTTTATCTTTAAATCCTGTCCTATCCTGAAATCTCGAGATTCGATTAGAGACGTCTTAAAAATTTCAATGGAGCTTTAAAAAATGGTTTCGTTTAAAATTGTTATTTAAAAATACAAGGTGACTATGATAGTCACTGTGCTTCTAATAAATGTCAACTTAAAAGTGAGCAAATTGAATTTATATGTTAAATCAATCATTAAGGCTAGCTTTCTTTTAATGATCATTAAAAAATAACAATTAATTATTTTAGCTTTTAATCAATTTAATGAAAATTTGAGGTTAAGTAAATAAATCCAAATTTACTTACCAAACTGTTCTTCTGAAAATGCCTCCAAAACTGGCGTTTTTTTATTTCTGTTTCGATAACGTCTAAAACTTGTAAAACTAGAAACTTTTTTCCGGGGTTTTCCACTTAAACAGTTTTCAAATAACCCTATTTATCAATGTTTTCGAAATAATAGTAAACTAACTTTTGAAATATTTAAAAATATGTGGAGTCGGAGTCGGAGTCGGAGTCGGAGCAAACAATTTTTTGAAAGCTGGAGTCGGAGTCGGAGTCAGCTAGAGTTGGTGGGCCGGAGTTGGAGTCGGAGTCGGAGTCGGTTGGATCTGAAAGCCGGAGCCGGAGTCGGAGTTGGAGTCGGCTATTCCCAGAAAGCCCGAGTCGGAGTCGCTTGAAATATGACCCGACTCCACAGCCCTGATTAAAATATACATTTCCATCTAGTAACAAAAAAAAATATGAAGACATTTGGATGTACCATTGCCGAGATAGCTATTTTAAGTTAGCAGTTTCAAAAAACGGGTGCCACCATATCTGAACACTGCTTTGACCAATTCGGCTCAAAATGTTGGTGAAGACTCTTTAAACTGGCTGATTTTCAAAATGTCAATTTAAAAAAAATTATTAAAAATACATAAAAAATCGTCAGTTTTTGATTTTTGTATATATTTTTTTAAATCGTGATTTGAAAATCGGGCATCGTCATGCACACAGGAAATGTCTTAGGAGTCTTCACCCCAAATTTCAGCCAATTTGGTCCATCCCATCTCGAGATATCGTGGCACCCGTAAATCAACACGGTGTTTTGAGAAAAACGTTCACAAAGTTACTTAATTCCTAAGCAAAAAATTAAATCCAGGCACATTCTACATTCAGGCTTATTCTTGCAAATGGCAATAGACTAAGAGATGGCGTTAGTGTATCACCCGTCATATTTTTACACACGATTTTCAAATTAATTTGTTCTGGCTGCTACGACTGTTGACTGTGAATTTAGGAGCACAATTGACATTTTCGGGATATTTTTACATGCTTTACATGTTTTACGTTTCCGTGAAATCGAAAAAATAGAGAACTTCGAGAAAAAATTGAAGTTAAATTAAATGTTTCATACGGTCAAAAGCATATACAGAGAATATTAAGGAACGACAAAGCAGTTGCAATTTTTTAAAGACTTCAGACTTAATTCGATATCAATGAAAAGAAGGTCATTCGATTTAGTGCCTCGCGGTTACTTGGGTTGTCACCGAACCTTGCAATTAAATCTTGACGAATACAGTTCAGACTCTACTGTCCGAAGTCGAAATTATCCGATGTTGCAATAATCCGAAGGTTGATAAAAAAACGGATAGTCGCATCATTTTATTTCCTTATTTCTTAACTTCGCCGTAAAATTTCAGTGGTTTATTGCCTGCTTTTTTACAAAATTAGTATTTTATTTTTTTATAACCCCAAGACGACGACGACATGAATCCGGCAAAAATCCGATCATCCAGTCCAAAGATAATCAAGTGACAATTCGTCGCACGTCGATTTCGGGACAAATTGAGTTAATAACGCCATTTTGTGCAGCTCTCAACCTTTGGATTTATACAGATCTTCAACATTCTATTGCAATCCTGAGATATTCAACAAAAACCGGAAAACTCCGTGCATTGTTGTCACTCTTCATATGAAAGAAGTTTCGATCGGATCGTGCTATCTTGACACACCCTGTAAATTGCTGCAAGGGAATCAAGCGGTAGCATACATGTAAATCGACAAAAAAGTCAAAAAAAAGTCTGTTAGGCCATTGCAAATATTTTTCAAAGTTTTCATATTTTCAAAACTAATTATTGGAAAGCAACTGTACGCCTGTAAAATGCATTTTTAAACACTTTTTTCATCCAAATGTTGAAACCTAGGCTTGTAATTTCAATTTTTATATTGTTTTTATTTATAAATTTTCTGTAATATGAAATGAACGCGTTTGACACAAGCATTAGCTCGACTACCGTAAACATTTGTAATTATAACTCGAGACTCCAACCAAGTTCAATCCAAACTTCGGGACAATGCACAGAAAGGTCAACCAAACAAAACGTGTTTGCTATTGTTTACATTGCGTGCTCTAGTTTTTGTTTATTGAAGGTCAAACATTAAAACTCGCAATCTCGGAACGTCAAAAAACGTCGAATTGGGTACTAAAGCCCTATGTCAATTTTTATGTACAACGGTATAAAACACGATTAAAAACCATTTCTGATCACTTTTTTTCATTTTAATGCAAAATTTTTTTTTGACAAGACAACATTTTTTCGATGGATCAACTATGGTCCCCTTGGAACGAGCTGTCAAGTAGGAACTTTTCTGTCAAGAAGGACCGCGAGGTTAATTTTTCAAAATTGATTTAAAAATCCATTTTAAACTCTTTGTGGTGGTACAAAGGTTCATTGTACTCAGAAAAATAAGCTTTATCGCTGTAAACAATAATATCAGCAATCTAAGCTTCATTTTAGGACCCAATTCTCGATTCACATCCAGTGTTGCCAGGTTGCCCGATAAATCTGGGTATGCAGATTTTTCAAATAACTGCCAGAATAATGACAGATTATGACAGATTATGACAGATTTCGAATTTTTTGCTAATTTCGAACTTTTTTGATTAAAATGAACGAGAATGGCTAAAATTGAATTCCAACAATTTTGAGCCAACCAATTTGGATTGCTGTTCAAAATGTCGTTAAATGGACATACTTACAGATCCTAACCAGTGTCAGTGTTGCCAAGTTCAAAACATACGTTGCCAGGCCGATTTAGCAAACTTAGACCAGTCTCCAGTCTATTTAGGGTCTCTAGACATACTCACATAAAATGGTACAAAATAGTTTTAAAAACGTTTCGTGCTATTTTGAATTCAATGTTGGTAGATCTAAAAATTACGCTGTCCGCTTTGTAAGCGGATGATTCTGGGTTCGATTCCCATCTGCTGCAACCTTCCATCGGATGAGGAAGTAAAATGTCGGTCCCGGCCTTGGTTGTTAGGCCGTTAAGTCATTCCAGGTGTAGGAGTCGTCTCCATGCCATAAATACAAACAACACACCAAACCAAGCCTGTTCCGGTGGAATCGCTGGCGGCGGTTGGACTCGCAATCCAAAGGTCGTCAGTTCAAACACTGGGGTGGAAGGTTCCTTGGAGTAGAAAGAGGTTTGGGTGCTCTCCCCATTCAAGCCTTCGGACTCCTAGGTTCGAGCAGAAACTTGCAATAGAGACCACAAAAGACCCGGGGGTCGTTAATGTGGATGGTTTGAAGATCTAAAAATAGTACCATAATTGAACTTATTTCGAGTCAAATTAATACAACCACAAATCAATCAGCGTAATTGTGACAAGCGTTTTTGACATAGGACTATGTCTCTACTTACTATATTGGGGGGTCAGTTCAGAAATTCGATCCAAAGCGTCACTTTTAAGCGTTAAAAAAGGGGACATTTTGAACGCTTATATCTTTTTTCCCTGTGAATCAATCCAGATGGTTGGACCACCAATCGAAAGAGGAAGACTTCAGCTATTGTTTAACTACATAGATAGTCTGACTAAACATAGTTAAAGCACTTAAAACATGCAATCAAAATGAGTAATTTTTCAGTACAAATCGGACAGATGACCAATCAGAGCGAGCGTATGCATTCGAGACCGCGCCCCTTTTGTGCCGTTCTCCGGCTGTGCCGCTATTTAAGCAGAAAATTTCGCAAAAGCAAGTCACATTGGAACGAGCACTCGAACTGTGCACGTCGAGCCGACGCGGAGCAGCAGCAGCAGCGGCCAATAGAAGAAGAGGACCAGCAATCAGAAGGAAGAACCACCGGTAGCAGAAGGAGGAAATTCGAGCGAAACGGACGGCGTGGAAGTCGCTATGACCCAATCAAATCGTTTTCCGCATGACGGGTTCATTCCGCTTCGAATTCCGCTTCGAAAATTGCTTCGAAATTTTCTAAGCGGAATCTCCGGTTGGACTCCGTTTCGATTCCGTTTAACCGTTTTTGCACTAGGGCGACACCTGGCGGTGTACAGCGGAGCCTCGATGACATTTCGCCGCGTTTCGTCGAATCGGTTTTGTTGTTGTCTGTTTAACCAAACGTCATGATTTTGCTTAATGAAAATGGATTGTGACATGTTAGATCCTGTTTAATTTTTTTTCGTTCTTGCGTCCACGTGCAATCGCGGTAGGCCTTTTTGATTGAAATTTGCGTGGAAAGTCGTAAATTTTGTGAACAGCTAGACAGGTAGGAGAAAAAAATGTTCCACTTTTTTCGTTATTGAATAAATAACACTTTTTTTTGTCTTCCGACAGAGACGGAAGCTGAGAGGCTGTTCAGGCCGGAAGCTTTGAAAAACTGCGGCACCATCGGCCAAGAGCAAAACGACGAAGAATTTGAACCCCGTGGATGCTCTGGTCCCACTTGCAAGGGACCGAAGGTAAAGGAGCGCAAACCTACCGCAGTCGGATCCGGAAGTGGGGACACGGGTCAAATGTCAACGTGCACGTGCGACAGCAGCCGTGGAATGTCCTTGAGGAACCAGTACCGACGGAAGGAGGATCAAGCTATTCCACCGCCATCAAGCCCTCTCCGTTGTCGTCCAGATTGAGACAGATGGCGTTCACGTCGACGTCGATGGCCTGTGTGACGGAGGGTGAAAGCGACGGGGATAACGATACGCCGAAGCATCATGCTGTAAAGTACGATCCTCAGGATCGTCCTCGCACCGCTGCAGTGGCCATAAGCAGGAATCGTCCGGCATCATTCGCGTCCGCAGCAGACATGAGCATGATGGAAAGTAGCGGCAGCAAGTCGGAAGCAATCGAAGTAGACGCCCCGCCTCACGCTCACGCCAAGAACACGCCAACCTGCGTTGCGGGAGGAAATTCGTCATCTTCGTCGTAGAAAGCAGCGGTCTACCTCTACCCAGCTACACGTTTTGGGAAATTCACCGGGAGTTTTGCTGCCCCCGCAGGACGCCACCCAGGGCGGTCGGCCGTGTTTGTGACGCAGGCGCCGTACCAGACGTACAACCGGGTGGTGCTACCGCCGGTCCACAAGGTTTCCAGCAGGCAGATTCCAACATCCAGTTTGTTTCGCTAAATCCGGCCCAGGTTGCCAACAAGCCGCTTCGATCTGGTCAAGCTGATGGAGCTGCAGGGCGATGGCAGTGGTAAGAGATCCGAAGGATTGACCGGGGCCATCAAGAATCACGACGTTTTGGATTGCCACGGGGAATACAAACTGTCAGTGCTTTGTTTATTTTAAATGGCTAATAAAAATTTGAGGACTGGGGTCTGGGTTCGGGTGGGTCGTTTATTTAACAAGGAATTTAAATAAAATTTATGAAAAAATCATTGAATCGTGCAAAAAACATTAATCAACCTCTCTGGTTGAATTCCAATTAACTTTGGATTCAACCGAAACAAAAAAAGAAAACCAACAAGTAAAAACAAGAAGAAGAAGAAGAAGCTGTCAAAACCAACCAGTCAATTCCGCTTCGATTCCGTTTCAACTCCACTTGAACCGATTTGCGGCGAAAACTCAAACGGAACCGGTTGTTGCGTTTGAAACGGAATGCGGTTTAGAATCTAAAACGAACACTGTTTAGAATTCGAATCGAACTTTTTTCGCTCAAGCGGAATTCTAAACGGAATTCAAACGGAACGCTCTGAGTGGGGATGTGGCGGTTCTCATGAAAAATGGCCAATTCGACAGTGGTGAAAAAAAAGCTGGAGTGGCCGGTGCCCTCAAAGAAGGTTCCCCCGGGGCCTAGGGGGACATTTACAGAAACATACGAGTTGTGGCAATATGGGTATCAAAATTCATGGTTTTTGATACTGAACATAATAATGGCCATTTTGGCAGTAGTGGCCAAAACCGGAAGTGGCCGGTGCCCTCAAAGAAGGTTCCCCCGGGGCCTGGGGGACATTTACAGAAACATACGAGTTGTGGCAATATGGGTATCAAAATTCATGGTTTTTGATACTGAACATAATAATGGCCATTTTGACAGTAGTGGCCAAAACCGGAAGTGGCCGGTGCCCTCAAAGAAGGTTCCTCCGGGGCCTGGGGGACATTTACAAAAACATACGAGTTGTGGCAATATGGGTATCAAAATTCATGGTTTTTGATACTGAACATAATAATGGCCATTTCGACAGTAGTGGCCACAACCTGGAGTGGCCGGTGCCCTCAAAGAAGTTTCCCCCGGGGCCTGGGGGACATTTACAGAAACATACGAGTTGTGGCAATATGGGTATCAAAATTCATGGTTTTTGATACTGAACATAATAATGGCCATTTTGACAGTAGTGGCCAAAACCGGAAGTGGCCGGTGCCCTCAAAGAAGGTTCCCCCGGGGCCTAGGGGGACATTTACAGAAACATACGAGTTGTGGCAATATGGGTATCAAAATTCATGGTTTTTGATACTGAACATAATAATGGCCATTTTGACAGTAGTGGCCAAAACCGGAAGTGGCCGGTGCCCTCAAAGAAGGTTCCCCCGGGGCCTGGGGGGACATTTACAGAAACATACGAGTTGTGGCAATATGGGTATCAAAATTCATGGTTTTTGATACTGAACATAAAAAAATCAAATTATTCGCTCTACAGCATTGCCTTGGCGTTCTCGATTGCGAGATTCCTACTCGAAACTAGGTGTTCGAAGGCTTGATTGTTGAGGCAATTGCAAACCTCTTTTTACACCTTAGCTTCCATCCACCCCGGGATTCGAACTGACGACCTTTGGATTGTTAGTCCAACTGCCTACCAGCGACTCCACCGAGGCAGGACCCAGGGAGACGACTCCTACACCTGGACTGAGCTAACGACCTAACCTTTTTAGGTTAGTCCGGGACCAACATTTACTTCCCTTCCGACGGAAGGCGTGATCAGACAAATCGAGCCAAACATTTCATTAGGGCACAAAACCAAAATGTAAACATTCGGGATTATTCCACTATTCCATTCATTAGTACACTCCCTACATGCCCTCCAAGAATCAGATTGATAGCAAACTATTTACCATTGAAAAAATCAAAAACACAAAAGGGCACATAACAATTTTCACTCCAAACCAAAAAAAAGTTAATATGTGCCCTTTTGTTTTTCGTTAATTTTTAGTAGTTGTGGAACTTTTTGTGTTATAAAATGAACTTTTCATACATTCTTAACACTAATTCACTTCAAAACAAAGTATGGTTTACTTTTCATCAAGCATTTCTGCAGAAAAAAACTTCGTCAAAAAACAATATTTAAAACGGTCCCGTGGCTGCTGTTCAGTACACTTTTGAAGAATTTTTATGTTAAAAAGTTAATATGTGCCCTTTTGTTTTTCGTTAATTTTTAGTAGTTGTGGAACTTTTTGTGTTATAAAATGAACTTTTCATACATTCTTAACACTAATTCACTTCAAAACAAAGTATGGTTTACTTTTCATCAAGCATTTCTGCAGAAAAAAACTTCGTCAAAAAACAATATTTAAAACGGTCCCGTGGCTGCTGTTCAGTACACTTTTGAAGAATTTTTATGTTTCACATAACTTACCTACACTATTCAATCACAAAACTTCAAAATTTTTATTGAATTCCTCGTTATTTCTAACTAAACAAAAGGGCCCGTAAACATCATTCAAAGCAACAATCTGGTGACAGCGCTTTAGTGCCCTTTTAATTCTCTTCGAAATTGCATTTAGAAAGGGCCCATTATGAACAGCAGTTGGAAGGCTAAAAGGGCCTAATAACGTTTTTTTTTAAAAAATTATGATTTTTATTGCGAAAATCAACAAAAATTGAGAAGCATTAAAGCAGAGTTCAGGATAATGATGTAATTTATCGAATCGTCAGTTAAAATGCCATCAGTCAAGCTTCTTTTTTAAATAGGAATTGAAACAAGTTGTCCACTTTTTGCAAGCGATTTTCTCGAATGGCGGTTTTTGGTTTTGTGCCCTAATGAAATGTTTGGCTCGAAATCTCGTCTCGAAAAATGCCACCGGGACCGTCTGGGATCGAACCCAGGCCGACTGGGTGAGAGGCAATCACGCTTACCCCTACACCACGGTCCCGGCTGATACTGAACATAATAATGGACATTTTGACAGTAGTGGCCAAAACCGGAAGTGGCCGGTGCCCTCAAAGAAGGTTCCCCCGGGGCCTGGGGGACATTTACAGAAACATACGAGTTGTGGCAATATGGGTATCAAAATTCATGGTTTTTGATACTGAACATAATAATGGCCATTTCGACAGTAGTGGCCACAACCTGGAGTGGCCGGTGCCCTCAAAGTAGGTTCCTCCGGGGCCTGGGGGGACATTTACAGAAACATACGAGTTGTGGCAATATGGGTATCAAAATTCATGGTTTTTGATACTGAACATGAAAATTGACATTTCGACCGTAGTGGCCACAACCTGGAGTTGCCGGTGCCCTCATGGAAGGTTCACCTTGGGAGAACATTTATGACAATTTTGCCGACAAATCTATAAAACAAAATAAAATAATGTTATTTCAGATTTCACTAGCAATCCAATAACACATTCAAATTGTTTGGTCCTATGTCTTTCGGTTATGTCTCTGACATACCATCTTGAACTTTTTTTTTCAGAAATTCAAAATCCATTAGCACTTTTTCCCTCTGCCCTCACATGTTGCTGTAATTAGATTTCCACCCATAATCTATACTTATGTATTCATTATTGCTCCTCAATCTCACCCGCTCGCTCTGAAATGACTGAAATGACGCACTTTGTTACGGATATCCAGCAGGAAGGTACAGAGCCGAAGCCGAAGCCTTTCAGCTTTAAATTTCAATGTTTGATTTGGTTACCCCAAGCCAAGCACTATTCAAACAATTCCCGTTCTTCGGCGGTTTCTATTCAAAAGACTTGCACTAAGGTTGACGGATCGCGAGTTTTTTTTTTTGTTAACACATTTTTTAAGGTGGGATTCAGAACGATGACAGGTGGCATCGACAAACAACACACACACACACGCAAAGAAAAAAATAATGAAAAAGTTTAAGGCTGCCGAGGTTAAATTAGAGTAATTATGTTTTGTGACGGCGCGGTGCGAGAGTGTGTGTAACACGGGGAGGGGGTGCAAAAAGGAGTCATGTTCAGGGCGTGTTGTGTGGCGATGTTGTTGTTGTTGTTGTCGTCGTTCGTTTGTGTGCGGGCGCGCGCGATTGATAAGAGGGAGATGCTGTGGGATTTGAGGTTAGGTTGTGTGGGGTCGGGGGGTTCATAATGGTGGTTAATGAAGCATGTCAAACTGCAACCTTCAACCTTCGGGACGGGACGGGACGGAGGCCTTACCTGTGGGGCTCGGCGTCAGCGACATCATGTCAAAGTGTATGTTGGACGTTTGAAACTCGTGGTCCTTCAGGAACGTCAGCTTGGGTCCACGCCCCTTCTGCAGGCCCATCACGGCGGTATTGATCGACCGGAGGTAGTCCCGGCGGCCAAAGTTGGTGTGCGGCACCAGCAGGCCCACGTTCAGCTGGTTCCGGGTGTTGGTGGCGGCGGTCCGCGAGCTCGAGCTGGACGACCCGCGGCCGCCTTCACTGCCATTGCTATTGCTGTTGCTGCTGCTGCCCCCTATGCTGATGCCACTGCCTCGATTCGGGGTCGCCTTGTAGCTCTTTGGTTCGACGCCCGGAGGTAGGCAACCGCACAGCAGCCCCAGCACCAGCACGGAAGCGAGCAATAAATTCATTTTCCCTGCTAATTTGATTCCAATTTTCATCGATACTCGACACAACGGCACCTGTTTTTGCATCCGACACCAGCATCCGCCAGCCAGCGCCAGCCCAGGCAGGCAAAAAACGGAAATATCAGAAATGGGCGTATTTCCTTTTTCACTTATAAATTCATCGTCGCGCTGCGCCCTCTCTCTTGGCTGCCGAGGGCGCCACCTTCCTGCTGCTGCTGCTGCTCCCTCTAGAAGCCGTTTTTCACAACCATTTTGCACAGAGGCCACATCCCAGCCCCGAAAGTACACACTCACTTCCCGATACGGATCGCTCCGGGCGCGACGGAACCGAAAATCTTCCACCGTCGACTTTGTGCGCTCCGCTTTTTGCAGAACTCTGGGCGCAACACACAAAAACGAAACGAAACGTCCTTCTTTTGTGTGTGTCGCCCTCTGGTGCGACGACGACGAGAAAAAGAAGAAAGTTGAAAGGCGAAAATTTCTCCTCGTTTGCCCTTGCACCCCCTGCCCACCTCTCACGCTGTCACACAGCTTCTTCTTCTTCTTCTTCGCAGCCTCCTCCCTTTTGCTCTCTGTGTGATGTTCACACACACGTTCGCTCGCTCGACTTTGATTCCTCTAACTAGGCTGCTATAATGGCAGCGCCTTAAATGCTGCAACAGCAAAGCACATCACACGGGAGCGTCACATGTGTGTCTGTGTGTCCGTTCGCAATCTCTATCATTAGTCTGTGTGTGTGTGTGTGTGTTTTCTTGATATTGCTCTGCAGCGCAGCAAAAGTGGGTCCAGCCTCTCCCTTATCAGTTGTCAAAAATGTCGCCTTTTCCCGTCTCGAGGACACAAATCAAACGTCGTCGCCGTCTTGTTCGTTTTCGTTTCAATCCGTCCCGGAAACCTCGCGCTGCACCACCCACAATTCCGCGGCGGACAAGCCCCAACAGCTAAATTATGTAACACACGGACCCCGTCACGGAACGCAAACGCTACAGCAGCGCCATCGCGCGACACAACCAACACACTCGCAGCGCAGCATCCGACTGGCGGTGATTGCGCCTGAACGCATACTCCACGCCTGTCAGCTTCACCAAAGGAAATCTCGCTCTCACTCTCCTCATCTCGCGCTCACCAACACACTCTCGCGCGCGCGATGATATCAACAAACAATCATCGCACGCACGCACCCCAACACCAAAACAAACCGTCATTTGTTTTGATACGGTACGCTCTCAACTTGCTCTCACTTGGCACCACCACGTGATTTCGCGCGAGAGCGCGCGCGGAGAGCGAAAGGCGCACGTGGCGTACCTTTAGGCGCGCTCGGCGCTCGCAAGAATCTGACATTCAAAACAAATCGTAGTAAGCGACAGTGCGCCTGACAGCGCGAAACCAAAACAAAGACGCAGCTCTCGCACTTGGGATGCAACTCGCACGTCATGGTAAACAACCAAGTGGACTCTGCAATTTTGAGAGAGCATCTCCATCAGGAGACGGTAATCATCTCAGCAGTGTGGAGTGTGTGTGTGTGTGCAGTATGATAAGGAGTTGTGTGTGCCTTCGGGGTGTGCGGAAAAAAAGAAAAGCTGCTCTCAAGTAGGTCCTTCACGAGCCTATTACAACGGTTGGGGGGAGGAGAAGGCTGGACACAGAGTCGGATGATGTGTGGTGGGCGCTGCAGCATGTGTGCACATCGGAGATGGACAACGAGGGACACTCTTGACAGCCGGAAATTGAACGTCGGGAAAGACGCACAGCGTTGCGCCGAGCCTGCTGAGATAGTTTCAATGGAATCTTCGCCTGAAAGATATGAATCTTAAAGCGGTGATGACCGCTGTGATACTAAACATTGTGTTGTGGTGCGGTTTGATAGCTAACGGTTGACATTCAAACAAAACAAAGGATAAACAAACGAGTTAAGCGATATGCAATGTCCAAATCGGACAAATATTCAGAAATCTTCACGTAATGTTTCTCTTCAAATGAAGTTCTTAAATTTCGTAATGGAGCATTCTTGTCACGTCACACATTGTGAATTGTCGTACAAGTGCCAATACCGAAAAAATGCTCCCCAAAAAAGCACCGACGACTTCCAGAAGATCACTCTGCATAACGTTGTGACCTAAAGCAAGCCTTCGACTCAGTTAGCCATAAGATGGTCGAGAATCTGAAGGCTCTTGGGGCTGAGAATCTGAAGGCTCTTGGGGCTGATAATCACCAAGTCCCCGGTCGAGCAGGTCACCACGCTGAGACGACTCTTGGAGGAGGTTGGATTGTTAATTCATCCGGAGGAGTCCGAGTTGCTCAAAAGGGATCCTTACAGCACCAAAGCGGCTCCACGGAAGTCATTCAGCGTTGGAGGTATCCAGCTGGAATCGATACCTTCGTTTCGATACAACTTCCTGCTCAAGAATAAGATTACTTGGGACATCGGCCGGAGGGTTTACGACACTGTGGTGGTTAGACGGTGATTTTTGGAATGAACGCAATATCTTTGATAGAGCTTTGAGAGGAAAACGGTTCAGAAATGGTTCATCTTCTTCTAGCAGCAACTGGATCTTCCAAAACGCAAATGTCGTGTATCCTGCTTATGTTAAATTCCATAGTAAATTTTCAATAGGGCAAAAACTTGCATGTAGATTCGCGCTTAAAAGTTGCCATTAATTTGGAAACGGCTGTAGACATTTTGTTGGTCTGAGTCTGTTCGAACCGAAACCGATCAGAAAAATCAAAATATTGTGCTCCAACATGGTTAAAACTGCTGTCCCAATTCGCCCTATGTGTCCCGATTCACCCCAGATGACGGTACTTCGTCTTTACACTGTGCCGTTTTGTGGAATCGCCCCACAGTTGTTGCATCTGCTTTTGAGATAACATTTCTTGGCTCCGTGCGAGGGGAACGACAGTGATCCATTGCGGTTTCATTTCGTCGGATGTTTACTTCTTGTCATTTTCGATGAAACTCAAAAGATTTCATCGATTTAATCCATTTAATCGGATTTCATCAGATTGCATCAGGATTTCATCAGATTTCATCCAAATTTGCAGTGTTTAATCGACTTTTGATTGATTTCACTTTAGTGTGTTCGCAAAGTGACAGATTGAAATCAAAACAAAACAAACGTCAAGGCGAGAATCTTATGGTACGTTCGTTTGATGGCTAGTTCCACACTGAGTGCCGCACTCAGAGCTGTCAAAGTGTTTCTTTGAAGAAACTAGCGCTAGTTCCACACGAGTTTCGCCGCCATATTGGAACTGAAACTCTAGTGCCGCACTCGATATTTTTTCAGTTTCAGATTGAACCAAAACTGACACCGACGAGTGCGGCACTCAGTGCCGCACTGGCTGTTCAAACGAACGTACCATTAGTTTTCGGAGAAAACGTGTGAGTGGCACTTGTTTTCGTCCATTCACGCTGCTGGGCGATTTTAAAAATTTACTACGGGCGGAACAAGGCCATCCGAAAAGTGTTAGAGAAAAATGGTAAAATTGTAAATATTTCATAGAAAGAAAAAAAAAACAATTTAAAAGTTTTCCTTTTAAAGAAAAAAAATCACGAGGTGAACCAAGTTGGGTGGGCGAAGTAAGCAGCCAATTGAAGTAAAATGTTTTCTCCAAAGATGGCTCATAATCCGGCTGACCAGGGCAAACGGAAAATTTCCGTTTGCTTTTCCGTTGTCCGGACCGTATCTCACTGCTGGCGAGAAAGAATTCTGAACCTTCAGTTAATTACGTCCGGATGTTTTTCACTTGATCCGATTGTTCCGGACACCGCAATTCACTGTACTCTTCTCCTCTTGATGAGTTCTCTCGACAGTTTCCCCTTTTCCGATGTCTCGGTCATAGGTTGCCTATTTCCCACTCCGGGGTCAGCCTTCATACAACGGCCACTTTCGCTTCTCCGTGATCACCTGCATGTTGAGACCCTAAAACACCCTCGACTGCGCACCGTTCGGGATTTTTTTTTCGGGAGCCTGTTTCCTTGCATCAATATGTGCCCACACCGGAGCTAGCAGAAAATATAAACAAATTTTCGCAAGTGTCATTACAGACATTACGTTTGACAGGTTGCGGATCGATTTCATCGAGATTTTGGCTCGCTGAAGTCGGATCCAGGCTTGCCACACGTACAGATATTTTTGGCACAGACCAAACACTCAATCAAGTATAACTTTAAAGAAAAACATTTTTATCAAAAACTAAACAAGTAAAAAGATGCAAAAAATGTTTATCTTTTTAGTGCAGTTTACAAAAACTACTTAAGTGTATTTTAACTGTAAAAATAATTAGTTTGAGTGTTTGGTATGTGCCAAAAATAACTGTACATGTGGCAACGCTGGTCGGATCTGTTCGATTTCACACGCTGAGTCAGATTCAATCGAATTTTAAAAAATGCTGAAATTTAACCGAAATCCAGGATATTTCGCTGTGGCGTTCCCCTTGGCTCCGTGTCCCAGGCGGAGGCAATTCCTGCACTGGGTCACGTTGGGTTGCTTATTCCGGTAGGCCTCCCATTGGACAACGACTGGTACCATTTTCTTCATTGCACTCAGCTTCTTGAGGTTCGCCTTGGGAAAGAAGACAATGCAAGGGTTTTCACCCACGGTGGACTTTTCTCAAGTTTATGGTCCTCCTTGAGTAGATTTTTGATAATCTCCACATCCATTTCTGGGAGTCCTCGCAGAACGACCCGGTGGGATCGCAGTTGCAACCAGGACTCCTTGAGACACGACGTTCCGGACGCAGCACCATCGCTGCCGATCATTAACCTCCCAACCACCCACTGACCTCATGTCCACTTCCGTCGTGTTCTGCTCCGGATTCCGCCAACCGGTTCCAGCACAATTCAATCACACTCATCCTTCCGCGCCAATCGTTCACTCTCCACTGTCCACAGCGTAAACATAAAACACGCGCCTCTTTTCATGCGCTGTCAAAAACCAAATACACGCTTCAGTAAGGGATAGTCTGTTTCGGGTTATTATTACCCGGTCAATATATTTATATTGTTTACATTATTTTGAAGGACGAAAACCCTACAAGCAGCACTCGAACGGTGTTAAATTCCTCCACGGAAAAACACGTTATTCCGCTCCGGGTCAGCTTGTACTCCGGTTACACTTAGCACAGGGCCATTAAATCCAGCAATCTGTTACACTTGTTACCACCAGATGTGATTGCTTTTGTTTACCGGCAGATTTGCCGGGTTCTGGAACCGCCGGGGCGTCTCCTCCTCCGGCTGCACTGGCATTGCAGTTGTTTTTGTCGCCCGCTGGCGCGCTGAATTTGTTGCTGTTGAGCAGGGTCTTCTCAACTTTTTCTCCTTCGCTGACGATTCCAGTGACCTCGCTGGACTTTTTCCGCTTCCGAGTCCCGCGGACGGGACGAAAATTTTCCTCCACCTCCATCTGTCAAAAACTTCCAAGTAGCTTCACCAAGCTCGAGGAAAAAAACATGTCATCCTTCAAATCGTATCCGCCCGGACGGTATGCAACCACACATGCTTTCAGCTGTGCTAGAAAGACTTAATTGCAAGCTTCTGGGGGGGGATTCGAACTTTTCGCTTTGATCGTTTAGAGCTTTTGCCCCCAGTCACGACGCTCTGGCCAAATGCCGGAAGAATACGAGCAGAGTGAAAATATTTCAAATTTTTAATTTTGTCAGCTTTTTGGCTGATTCTTTGTAGATTTTCATACAGAATTTCAAGAAATTTCGATCAGAGTCCGAACAGAGCAGTAAGAAAAACACAGAAAAACTTTTCATTTTAGAGCTTTTTATTGATGGCCAGCATCGACGACCAGTCGACCGTCGGTCAAGGCCCTTTGCGCGTACCAGCACCGGGTTCCTTAGAATCCACCGGTGGCTCCGCCCCACGATCCGGCGGTCTGGGTTTCGTCCTCGTTCCAGTCATCGGCCTGGATCATCTGCGGGATGGCGGCACCAGCGACGGCCGGAACAGCCGCAGCGGCAGCGGGCGCAGCCGGAGCAGCTTCCTCGCCCCAGTTTCCGCCCTCCTCGACGGCCGGGATCGGCTCGTCGGTGTACATCTCCTTGGCGGCCGGGGCAGCCTCCAGCAGCGCCGCCTGCTCCTTCTCCTGCTCCTCCGGGTCGCGGTAGAAGAACAGATCGGGCTTCAGCTCCCACTTGTCGGAGATCTTGCCGCGCAGCTTCAGGACCTCGCGGGCCAGCAGCCACCACATCAGACCGATCGAGTGCGGCGACTTGGTGTTGCACGGGATGGCAATGTCGACGAACTTGAGCGGCGAGTCGGTGTTGCAGAACGCGATGACCGGAATGTTGACGTAGGACGCCTCCGTCACGGGCTGGTGGTCGGTCAGCGGGTCGGTCACGATCAGCAGACGCGGCTCACGGAACGCCGGCTGGATCTGATTGGTGAAGGCACCGGGCGTGAAGCGACCGGCAATCGGGGTGGCCTCGGTGTAGTGCGCGAACTTGAGCACGGCACGCTGGCCGAACTGACGCGACGAGATGGCGAAGACCTTGGAGGGGAGGGGAGAGACGGGGAGAACGATATTAGTAACGTGAATTTGAATCAGTCAAATTGAAGAAAGTGCCAATTTAAGGCCCGCATTCACCACCAGCTAGCAAACATCTCTGGAAACGAATGTACTTCAATCATGTGCACCGAAAGGACCATGAAAACGGGGTTCCGTTCCGGCAGTGGAAAGAAGTCTAGTTTGCTCTACTGGTTTTTCTTCGTCGACGGGTCGCGGCAGATGGAACCCGCCAACGATGATGAACCAGAGTCTCGTCGCAGGGGTGCCGATTTCTGAAGTTTTTTAAGCTTTTCACAAGAGTTTTCTACAAAAACTTCCAGCTAGTCTACCAAAAAAGTAATTCCGGTGATGTCTACGACATAACTACTTCTGCCCAATAGAATTATTTGACGTTTGAGTTTTCTGCCTTTCGATTTTTCTGCCGTTTTAATTCTGCCTTTTGAAATTCTTTCAATTAACTTCAGTTAATAAGTTTTCTGCTTATATTTTCTACCAGACCTTAAAAACTTCCTTCCTCTTGTTTTATTTCTACTGCTGTTCTGCTCTTCGAAATTCTGCCGAGCAGCCTTTTTTATCACTTTATAAATTTTCTTTTTTTTTGTCAAAAAAAAAATCTACCAAAAAGTTTGCCAACGTTTATATCTTCTGCCTTTTGATTTTTCTGTCATGTTGGCAGTTATATCGTATGATCGCTCTGCCTTTTGAAATTCTGCAAAATGACATTTAAGTTTTCTGCCAATTTAAATTTTCTACGACCTGCTGTTCTGCCTTTGATTGATTTGCACTTTTTAACTATTTCACTGTTTAGTTTTTGTCTGCCTATCTGCTGTGTTATTCTGCCTTTAATTTTTTTATGATTGAAAATCTGCCGAAAAATCCTTTTTAACTTTGAATGAATTTTCTAATTAGTTTGGCGTTATTTTGGCATTTTTAAATAAATTTTCTAAAAAAATAATGTTTGGAACGTTTGAACGTAAGACAGAATCTTATGATTTTTACGGCCAACTTATAATGCTGCCTAAGAAAATTGAGCAAAATAACCTTTTCTGCCATTTTGATTTTCTACGATCGATTGACATCGTCTGCCTTTTGATTTTCCTGCCATGCCATCATTTGTCAGATAACTATTAAAAATAATCTAGCCGAAAAGATAAGGCGCAGTGACGTTTGAAGGCAGAAAACTGAGGAAGATCAAATGGCCTTTTTCTGCCTTTTGATTGTTCTGCCGTGTTATAATTCTGCCTTATAAAATTCGGCAAAGAATCCTTTTCTATAGTGTTCTGCTGATTCAATTTTTTGCCGTTTGCTGTTCTGCCTTTTGAATTTTTGCAATTTTCTAAGCATTTTAAGTAACTTTCTTGACCGTTTCACTTTTCAATTGTTGAAACTTTCTTCCTTTATTTTTTTGTCTTTCGAAAATCTGGTTATTTTGCTTTTTTTTCTAAATCGATTTTATGCTATTTTCTGCCATCTTTAGGCTTTTCAACTTGTTTGCCTTTTTTGCCAAATACCAATTCCATGATAGTTCTGCCTATTCAAATTGTGCAAAATAACTTTTTCTGCCATTTAAATGTGTGAAATCGATTGGAATCGTTTGCCTTTTAATTTTTCTGCAGTGAAATCATTCGTTAGAGAACTGTTAGGCTAAAATTGATCCAGCCGAAACGATAAAGGGGCAGACGGGTTTAGGGGCATTGAATAACTATTTTCTGCCTTTTTATGTTATGTCATTCTGCTTTTTTTAAATTCCGCAAAATACCCCTTTCTGTCATTTAGTTTTCTGCCAATTCATTCACTCTCTGAGATGACTTCTAAGCCGTTCAACTTTTTAGGCCATTTTCTGAAAATGAAAAATGCATCAAATCTATTTTAAAAATTGAATGGCAGAAAATGGTCTAAAAAGTTGAACGGCTTAGAAGTCATCTCAGGGAGTGAATCAATTGGCAGAAAACTAAATGACAGAAAGGGGGTATTTTGCAGAATTTAAAAAAAAAGCAGAATGACATAACATAAAAAAGGCAGAAAATAGTTATTCAATGCCCCTAAACACCTATGCCATTTATCGTTTCGGCTGAATCAGTTTTCTGCCAAACGTTATTAAATTTAAGACGTTTAAACTTTTTGCCCTCTGTTTTTTCTGCCTTTTTTGTGTTCTGCCTTTTGACAGTCAGCGTTCGATTGGCATCTTTTGGCATTTGATTCAATTTTTTTGGCAGTGAGATCAAGTCTGCTAATTAATCATTTCTGCTATTTAGTTTTCTGTGGGTTAATGTTATCTGCCAGTTAGTGTTCTTCCGATCGATTTTCTGTTCACTATCTTTCTGCTCTTCATTTCTATGATATCATTTTTTTCTGCCGTTTATTTTTGATCAATTTTTCAAAAAAAATCTGATTGCTGAAGTTGCTGCCATTTTGATTCGATATTCTGCCTTTTGGCCAAACAACTTTTTCTGCCGATTGAAATTATCTGCTATTTTGGTGTTCTGCCGTTTGGTTTTCTGCGTTCGGTATTGTGTTGGGTTTATTAAAAAAATTAAATTTTGTGTACAATTAGACGTTTTTTTGGCTATCCTTCTGCTAAGATCACTTTTTCTGGCTAACAATTTCCTGACGCTTTTAACCAACTGCTTTTTAATTATTCTGCTGTGACGTTCTGCCTTTTGAAGTTCTGCCAATCGATATTATCTGCCAGAAGGTGTTCTGCCGTTTGGGATTATGCGAATCAACGTTCTATTTTTTTTTTTCAATTTAACTCATCTGCCGTTTATTTGATTGGACCAATTTTCTTTCGATTTGTTCTAACGTTAAATTCTACTGCATTTTAAACTGTCTAGAATCCACTGCTTTTTAAACATTCTGCCATGTTCATTCTGCTTTGGTAAGTTTCTGCTTTTTTGATATGCGACCATATAACCCTTTCTGCCGTATAATAGTATCGTCAATTTTGGTATTCTGCCTTTACTGCTATTTTGCAATCATCGTTTAAAAAAAAATCAAATTATTTTTCAGCGACATAAATTTCTGATTGTAAACTTTTTGGAGTTTGGACTTGGTGCTTTTTGATTTTCTGCCTTTTGAAATTCTGCCAACCACCTTTTTCTGCCTATAATTTCTATTTCGCCACATAAATATTTGGTCAAATTGTTTAAAGAAGTTCACATCTTAAATTTACTGCTTCAAACGGCAGAAAATTTTTATTTTAGAAAACAATTCGGCAGAATATTTATTTGGCGAAATAGCAATTATAGGCAGAAACGCCAAAAAGTTTTCAATCAGAAATTTAAAAATAGTAATATTCAGAAAAAAGATTATTGACCAGTATTTCAAAAGGCAGAAAATGGGTATTTGACAAGGCACAATGTTCATTTTGAAATTCTGCGCTGCCAATTAACTTTTTTTAATTTTTACTGCTGTTTCGCCATCGTTCTACTTTTTATTTTATTTTTCTAGCTTTTGATTTAACTGCTTTGTTATTCTGCCTTCTTTTTATTTTCTGCGTCTGATAGAAGTTATTTTCAAATCTATTGAGTATTATTTTGCTATATTTCTGCCATTTATTTTTAGGCCTGAGAGCATCTTTTCTGCCGTAATTTTTGCAAGTCACGATTTTTTTCTTTGAAAGCAAACTCAAAGTTGCATTTGTAAAGAAAACCACAAAAATAGTAAAAATCTAATTTTTTAAAATTAGTTTTTTTAGAGCAAAATTATCCGAAAAAGTTGTGCATGTTTACTACACTTCCGAAAATAGTTACAAAATAGTAGTTTATGCAACAAGTTGCAAAAAGAGGATTTTTTCAGCACGAGTCGTACATTTATCCAACGAGGTTCACCGAGTTGGATAAATACGAAGAGTGCTGAAAAAATCAAGTTTTGCAACGAGTTCCATAAAACATTTTTTGCAATTCCAAAAAACACACACTGAGTGAAATTTAAAGTCAAATTTTCATGTATTTTGTCAATAAATCGTTTAAATATAAAACAATTGAAAAGTGTTACATTTCGAAACAAGTGCTGAAAAGTTCAACTTTTCAGCACCCATTTGAGTGCTGAAAAGTAGAACTTTTCAGCATTTATTTTGAAAAGTGTTGCTATTCGATTCTGTTGTTTTTGGTACAGAAAAGCAGGCTATTTCGTCGTTCAAGAATGACAGGAAAAGTAAATAGTTTCACGACGGAATTGCAAAAAAAGCAGTTTAAGCAACATTTTGAAAAAAGTTTTACCAGCAAGACTCGCACTTTAATCCAACAAGCTTAATCGAGTTGGATAGAAACAAGGAGTGCTGAAAAAAATCGAGTTTTGCGGATTTTTTTTTTCGATTCCCAAAAATACTTTTAAAATCGGATTTTCGAGGGACAAACGTATACATATGCAAAAAAATATTGAAATTTGTAAAATTGAAACTTTAAAATTCCTCCAGAAATCGACACCACGACAACGACGGACTTTTTTGTTTACGGTTTACGGGGGTGGTTTCAAGAAGTTTGCTTCGTTAGCGGCGAATATCAACTTCCGGCCGACTTGGCACTTGGCGCTCGTGGCGTTCGAATCGCAAATCAGTAACTTGGAGTTATGCGTCATGGGTGGTCCGACCCGAAAGATGGAAAAGTTAATTCATCATCTTTGCGTTCTTTAAGCCGTTTGCCGTTGGCCGTCCGCGCCGGAAGTGGCCTCTTTGACCCAAAATAAGTAACCGGCGATTCCGCTTACCTCTCCGGGGTACTCGATGCTGGCGATGCAACGCGCCGCCAGCAGCAGCTTCTCCCAGGTGCGGCCCAGGTTGATGATGTGGACGCCGTCCGGGCGGCGCTTGAACACGTACGACTCCATCTGGAAGTTGACGGAGGTGCTGCCGACGTGGGTCGTCGCGGCCAGCATCTTGTTCACGTCGTCATCCTTCAGCGCTAGAATGTCTAGGTTTCCCGACATCGTTACGTTATTTTTGGAATAACGATATAACCTGGAGAAGGAGCGGAAAAGGAAACAGATTTGTTAATGTTTGGTAAACACAGTGATGGCGGCAGCAGCCGGAAGTTAGGCGATTTTGAGGTTATGTTTTGGAGTTGAGCTAATTAGGCTTGAAATTAGTTGAAAATCTCACAAATTTTGCGAAATATTACAATTACAGACAATTTTATTTCTATAACCGATCAAAAAACGCTAAAACAACTGAAAAATTCACAAATTTATCAAAATTACAAAATAACACGTGTACGTCACTCTCTGGAATCCAAAACGCAAAATTCCCCACAAATATCAATCCAAATTCAACTAATTTCACATAAACCACGCTCGCGGCCCGCTAAATTACCATTTTGGCAATAGTTTGCCACAGTTAAACACCGAAAACTATTGAAAAATCGCATTTCTGTGCGGGAGCAAAATGACTTACGTAGTAAATGCCACTGGGAGTAAAATTGAAATGGACGAGTTGGGAGCTTTCGGCGGGCCGCGTTGACAAGGGAGAAGTTCGAAAAATGTGCTTGTGTAGAGAAGCAGGTAAAAGTCTACACACGCTGCGCGAAAAGCTCGTGAAAGTTCGAAAGGCGAAAGTTTGCGAGAGGTTAAGGTCGTTTCGCACCAATAGAGTTATCTAAGCCCGAGCTCACGCACACTAGCACCCCATTTGTTTTGCTGGCGGGTACAAAATTTAACCTCAATCTTTTTCGTGTACGTACACGCAATACATGCGCACGTAGATAACTCTATAGACAAATCCAGCGAAAGCTCCACGCTGCTTTTTGATGGTGAGAGATTTGACAGCTCCCATACTAAATGTCTCGATTTTCATACTTTTTGTTAATTTTCTTCTAAAATAAAACACTTAACATATGAAAACTATATATTTTTGGTGCTCAAAATTCCTGCTGAATCGAATGGTGTACTTATCTCAATTGCAAATTTTTCGAACAGTTTTTATTTTAATAATATTCTAGACACATTTTGGGCACCTAATCAATCAATACTTTTATCATAAATAATCATTTTATTGCTTAAAAGTTAAGTTTTCCTGAGCTCCCATATTCAAATACATGGAAGCTGTCATTTCTAACACCATTGGCCACCTAGCGGCCATTTCAAACTGGATACGTCTATCCGTTCAGTTTTTTTTAATTATTATTGTGGTTTCGGAAATAAATCAAATTTTCGCGGCGACTTATCTGACACTACGCTTCGCAAACTTATCAACTCTAATTCTGAGTGAAACAAGTTGTGTTGAACTCGAGGATAAACGTCAGTGAAAAAATCTTTTTATCACTCTGGCACCAAATCGAAACGAGCGATTTCCACTCTCGCCGCACTTTTTCTCTCCGCCTTTTTCTGTGCGTTTGCGCGTATTCCCGAAAAAGACACGCGGCATACCAGCCTCGAAACGACGCGCCGCACTTTCGGCAAATGCGCGCTGTCAAATCCCATACTGCGCGTTCTGTTTTTGTCAGCCCTCTGTCACGACGGCCATGTTTATGAAACCTAAATGTTCGACGCGAACATGAAGACAACAAAGAAGATGAAGAACGCATTTTCTGTCAAAATTTGAAAATAAACAAACCGCGTGGTAAAAATGGCATGATTTCATAGTGTTGAAATGATTTCACTGTGCGAGTCGACAGCGGGAGTGGGCCAGTCCTCGGAGAAGGTTATCGAAGGATGCTCGGAAAGACCAGCTCCGCCACAATCACCGGAATCACGGATGTTTCTGCACTTGGTCGGTTACACCCTGCCGGAGATTGCAGCGAGTTGTTCGGAAGGATCAACAACGGGACTTGGCCAGTCCCCGGTCCAGTACTACCCGGCAAATCTTCCCGGTCAATCGGAAGCAACAGTTCTCACCTTTTTCGTAACAGATTTGCACACACAAAAAGTGATGTTTCGTGAAGATTTGGTATAAACAAACAGACAACACCAATACTGCTACACTCACAGCGCCCACGCAGCAGTATTAGTGAAGAGCCCACGATAAACAACGTGGGCTCTTCACTAATACTACTACGTGGGCTCTTCGAGATTTTGGTGACTGTCAAACGTTCTAGCCATTTACAGTGGTGCCAGAGGGTTGGTTTTTGTTGATCTTCTTCTTCGAATTGCATGGCATTGTTGCCGGGTATGTTTTTTATTGTACCAAAAGTGCAAAAAAATGCTGGCAACTGTGTCTGCGGCACATTCTGAAAT
Source organism: Culex quinquefasciatus (assembly GCF_015732765.1). Classification (NCBI taxonomy): domain Eukaryota; kingdom Metazoa; phylum Arthropoda; class Insecta; order Diptera; family Culicidae; genus Culex; species Culex quinquefasciatus. Next base: position 106,986,663 of record NC_051861.1, read on the forward strand.
GTCGCGCGGCGTGTACCTTCGAGAGAAACGGACTATAACTATAAATAAAGTACTTTTCGATTGAAAATGCGATGTTGCTAAAAAAATATTTTTAGTAACTTTGTTTGTCCAGACTTTTGATATTTCCCAAAAACACGATTTTAAAAAATCTATCAACTAAACCACATTTTGCTAAAAAGAAGTCTATTCAGTTCGAGGGGCAGGACACATGCTCTAATCAACTAAAATAATCGGCTAATTGATTAGAAATTATCAGTTAATCAATAAGTGTGACGCTAATCAACTAACGGTTCCTACCTTCTATCATTATCTTGGTCTGATGAAGAAATGTCAAAAACACAAAAAAAAACATTTTTTTCTGCGCAGAAGCCACAAAAATTCCGTCGGGACCCGGTTGCTGCTGGTGCCACTGCAAATGACGATTTTTTTCATTTCCGTTCGCCGGTGTAAAGAAGTCCCAGCTCCAACACGGTGTCATCCGACAGCAGCAGAACAAGCAGCTGTTCATAGAGATCCTAAATAGGGAGACTGGTCGAAGTGAATTTGACGTACCCAAACAGACACGAGTTTGACGTATCCAAACGAGCATTTGCCTTTACGCCCAGCAAAACTTGGCAGTGTTGGCAAGCTCAAAACATATGTTTCCAGATCGATTTAGCAAGCTTAGACCAGTCTCCCTATTTAGGGTCTCTAGCTGTTCATTGTGGAAGGTCGTTTGTTTTTGTTTTTTCGTCACGTCCGTGGTCTGCAGCGCCGGCACGAAACCCAAACTGGAGGTTTCCTCCACCGAAGAGCAGGCGGCCGGGACGTAAGTCGACGAAGTGGAGGCGAATTGTGTCGTTTAGTGAGGAGGAAACGTCGGGAAGGCCAGGTAGGTAGATTATAACCGATTCACTGTTATGGAGCTGGCTAAAACGACTATTTTTCACAGCCCCTCATCGGTCAAGAAATCCCCGAGCGACAGCATTCCAGGAGGAGGAGAAAAATGAGCATGAGCATGAGCATGAGCATGGTTGACTGCCAATGAGCTGCTACTCCGTTATTGACAGATCAGCTGAAGTTAAACAATGAATCAAAAATGATCAGTGGGAGCCAACCATCCGTTCACTGTTTAACCCCTGAAGACCCCGACTTTATTAGTCAATACCGGCGCCCTCCCAAGAAGCCTGCAGTTCAACGAAAGGGAGGAATGTTAGTCCGATAGTTGAAGTTGCAGACTCATCAAGCACATAGTTTTTCGCTATATACTTGTTGATACCGCTTGAGACCGTTGAATCCACAGCATCTCCTTCAAGCATCACGTGATTAATTTTTTTTTTGGGTTAGTGGGATAAGGTATTGGCTTTTCGATGCCTCCCGAGCTACGACGCTATGGGGAGGACTTTCATAATAGACCCGTCGGCGAGCCTTCCGAGCAACGATGCTATGGGATGGTCTTTCTGGTTAACACACAAAATCACTCACACACAGTTATTTTGCTCCACTATTAACTCAACGATCCAAATTGTCTGCGTCTTGTGCGTCTTTCGTTCATTATATAGAATTGGCTTTTTCACCGCAAAAAAAATTAAACCTTATTCGAAAAATTTAAACACAATCCACCCGACGCCGTGCCTTCCGATCAACGATGATATAGGAAGGGCTTTGAAAATCACAAAAGAAATCACTTTTCACTCCGCATATTTTTTACGACCACGCGCTCCCTTTTCCAATTATGCACTGATGACGCTGCATTTTCAGAGGGTAATCTTCTCCTCGCAGCACACAATACACGATAAAAATGCGAAACAAAAGGCACACAAAAAAAAACACTTTTCACTCCGGATATTTTTTACGACCACGCACTCCCTTTGCAAATTATGCACTCTGCACTCGAACAGCGACACAAAAGAGACGGAAAAAACAGGACTTCGCGTCCCACAAGCACCGCACTACTGATGCCATTGTTTAATTATAATGACCAATCACCCCATGCACTCGAACAGCAACACAAAAGAGACGGAAAATAACACGAAAAAACAGGACTGCACGTCCCACAAGCACCGCACTACTGATCATTCCAGGAGGAGGAGAAAAATGTATCGAGAAATTAAAAGTGCAACATGGAGTTAAACTTTCTGACAAAGCTTCTGTGAAGTTTTCCATGACAGCTGCGAAAATTTCACTCCATGTTACCGGCTCACATTTCTCTTTTTAATTTCTCGATAGAAAGTCCAGATCCAGATTCGATTCAGTCCCTTAAACTGCCGTTCTACGCATAATTGTCCCATGTCATTTTTAGACGATTTTGACTTTTTGACTAGTTTTACGAAGCATTAAGTCTTGTTTACATATTGTAGAGCAAGCGGATCACGAATAAGAGTGATAAATTACTAACTGGGGCGGTTAGGGACACAGATGGTGATTAGGGACCTCCGGGACAATTGGGTCCTAAAATGAAGCTTAGATTGCTGATATTATTGTTTACAGCGATAAAGCTTATTTTTCTGAGTAAAATGACCCTTTGTACGATCACAAAGAGTTTAAAATGGATTTTTAAATCAATTTCGAAAAATTAACCTCGCGGTCCTTCTTGACAGAAAAGCTCCTACTTGACAGCTCGTTCCAAGGGGACCATAGTTGATCCATCGAAAAAATGTTGTCTTGTCAAAAAAAAATTTTGCATTAAAATGAAAAAAAAGTGATCAAAAATGGTTTTTTTCAAAATTCAAAAATTTCAATCACGTTTTTCTCCGTTGTACTTTTATGAACATGGGACAATTGGGTACTAAAGCCCCATGTAATTTTTTATGTACAACGGTAAAAAACACGATTAAAACCCGATTTAATCCCACCTGGGGTGAGATAGAGCCTTTCTTACAAAAGGAAGTTAACGGCAGTTGATTTTTTTTTTTAATTTTTTTTCAAAGAAATAGCAATATAAAGAATGGTCCATTCATAATACAATTCGAAACTCAACCATATTTTTTCATATAACTGAAAAGCGCTGGTTTTTGCCCCATTTGCCATGGCCGGTTGTAAACTGTGCTCGCACACAAGCATTTTCGATTTTTTAAATCAGAACACATTGTTTTTGAGACAGAGAATTAGCTCACAATTTGCGATGTTCGTAATGTTTGAAAAATGCAATTAAAATAATAACAAACGATTTCAATACTTCAATTTTCGACCGAATTTTCATTTGAAAACCGCCTGATTTGGTGAAAACACACTCCGAGTCCCCATAAAAAATGGATAAATTCAAATTTGGTATGGATCTTTAGTAAGAAAGGCAAAAATGGAAATTTTCTAAAATCTGAACGGTAAGTCCAAATGAGGTCAAATTTGTTTCAGAACATCGAGTATGGTCTAGATTATGATGTGGAGAAAAAAAAATAGATAAAATGCCAAAGGAATAGTTTTGGCATTTGGTGAAAATTGGCTTTTACCTTTTTAGGGTTTTTCCCCTCACAGTGAATTAGTCCACAAGCTGTAAATCAAAAACCATTACCGACATGGATGAAAATTTGGGAGGATGTAGGGCTGGAAAAATGCAATTTTTTGGACAAATAAACGATTTCAATACTTCAATTTTCGACCGAATTTTCATTTGAAAACCGCCTGATTTGGTGAAAACACACTCCGAGTCCCCATAAAAAATGGATAAATTCAAATTTGGTATGGAACTGGTTCAGGTTCAGCACATCCCCTTTCAAATGCGCCCAAGAGAGCTTAAATCCATAATGTGGGCTCTGAGAAACCCCCTACCACAAAATTGAGCACTTTTTTACCACACACGGACGTCACGCGTGCTCTACAGTAAATTAAGCGCCAAAATTCGGATATTGGAGGTAGACGAATTCTGTCATTGTCAATCGATCGGGCGTCGAAAATCGATCGTCCATGATTTTTTGCAGATTTTTCGAATGAATATTTCTCGAGAAATGATTTGGGAACGAAGCTTGATTTGGCGTCGGAGCCAAAAGCAAACACTATACCTTTCTTTAGTAAGAAAGGCAAAAATGGAAATTTTCTAAAATCTGAACGGTAAATCCAAATGAGGTCAAATTTGTTTCAGAACATCGAGTATGGTCTAGATTATGATGTGGAGAAAAAAAATAGATAAAATGCCAAAGGAATAGTTTTGGCATTTGGTGAAAATTGGCTTTTACATTTTTTAGGGGTTTTTCCCCCTCACAGTGAATTAGTCCACAAGCTGTAAATCAAAAACCACATTACCGACATGGATGAAAATTTGGGAGGATGTAGGGCTGGAAAAATGCAATTTTTTGGACAAATAAACGATTTCAATACTTCAATTTTCGACCGAATTTTCATTTGAAAACCGCCTGATTTGGTGAAAACACACTCCGAGTCCCCATAAAAATGGATAAATTCAAATTTGGTATGGAACTGGTTCAGGTTCAGCACATCCCCTTTCAAATGCGCCCAAGAGAGCTTAAATCCATAATGTGGGCTCTGAGAAACCCCCTACCACAAAATTGAGCACTTTTTTACCACACACGGACGTCACGCGTGCTCTACAGTAAATTAAGCGCCAAAATTCGGATATTGGAGGTAGACGAATTCTGTCATTGTCAATCGATCGGGCGTCGAAAATCGATCGTCCATGATTTTTGCAGATTTTTCGAATGAATATTTCTCGAGAAATGATTTGGGAACGAAGCTTGATTTGGCGTCGGAGCCAAAAGCAAACACTATACCTTTCTTTAGTAAGAAAGGCAAAAATGGAAATTTTCTAAAATCTGAACGGTAAATCCAAATGAGGTCAAATTTGTTTCAGAACATCGAGTATGGTCTAGATTATGATGTGGAGAAAAAAAAAATAGATAAAATGCCAAAGGAATAGTTTTGGCATTTGGTGAAAATTGGCTTTTGCCTTTTTTAGGGGTTTTTCCCCCTCACAGTGAATTAGTCCACAAGCTGTAAATCAAAAACCACATTACCGACATGGATGAAAATTTGGGAGGATGTAGGGCTGGAAAAATGCAATTTTTTGGACAAATAAACGATTTCAATACTTCAATTTTCGACCGAATTTTCATTTGAAAACCGCCTGATTTGGTGAAAACACACTCCGAGTCCCCATAAAAAGGATAAATTCAAATTTGGTATGGAACTGGTTCAGGTTCAGCACATCCCCTTTCAAATGCGCCCAAGAGAGCTTAAATCCATAATGTGGGCTCTGAGAAACCCCTACCACAAAATTGAGCACTTTTTACCACACACGGACGTCACGCGTGCTCTACAGTAAATTAAGCGCCAAAATTCGGATATTGGAGGTAGACGAATTCTGTCATTGTCAATCGATCGGGCGTCGAAAATCGATCGTCCATGATTTTTGCAGATTTTTCGAATGAATATTTCTCGAGAAATGATTTGGGAACGAAGCTTGATTTGGCGTCGGAGCCAAAAGCAAACACTATACCTTTCTTTAGTAAGAAAGGCAAAAATGGAAATTTTCTAAAATCTGAACGGTAAATCCAAATGAGGTCAAATTTGTTTCAGAACATCGAGTATGGTCTAGATTATGATGTGGAGAAAAAATAGATAAAATGCCAAAGGAATAGTTTTGGCATTTGGTGAAAATTGGCTTTTACCTTTTTAGGGTTTTCCCCTCACAGTGAATTAGTCCACAAGCTGTAAATCAAAACCACATTACCGACATGGATGAAAATTTGGGAGGATGTAGGGCTGGAAAAATGCAATTTTTGGACAAATAAACGATTTCAATACTTCAATTTTCGACCGAATTTTCATTTGAAAACCGCCTGATTTGGTGAAAACACACTCCGAGTCCCCATAAAAATGGATAAATTCAAATTTGGTATGGAACTGGTTCAGGTTCAGCACATCCCCTTTCAAATGCGCCCAAGAGAGCTTAAATCCATAATGTGGGCTCTGAGAAACCCCTACCACAAAATTGAGCACTTTTTACCACACACGGACGTCACGCGTGCTCTACAGTAAATTAAGCGCCAAAATTCGGATATTGGAGGTAGACGAATTCTGTCATTGTCAATCGATCGGGCGTCGAAAATCGATCGTCCATGATTTTTTGCAGATTTTTCGAATGAATATTTCTCGAGAAATGATTTGGGAACGAAGCTTGATTTGGCGTCGGAGCCAAAAGCAAACACTATACCTTTCTTTAGTAAGAAAGGCAAAAACCATTTCTGATCACTTTTTTCATTTTAACGCAAATTTTTTTTTGTCAAGACAACATTTTTTCGATGGATCAACTATGGTCCCCTTGGAAAGAGCTGTCAAGTAGGAGCTTTTCTGTCAAGAAGGACCGCGGGGTTAATTTTTCAAAATTGATTCAAAAATCCATTTTTAACTCTTTGTGGTCGTGCAATGGGTCATTGTACTCAGAAAAATAAGCTTTATCGCTGTAAACAATAATATCAGCAATCTAAGCTTCATTTTAGGACCCAATTATGTGTAGAACGGCAGTAAACCATATTAAAAAAAATCTAAAGTTAACAAATACATATTTTTGGAATTCATAAGTAATAAAATTGAAATAAAAGAAGAAAAGAAGAAAAAATCCGTGTACATATGTTTTATGAAAATCCTAATCACAACCTATAACTTTTCCGAAGACACCAAATCGATCAGGAAATCACTTCTCAAGATACATAATTTCATAAATTTACTTACCCATATGGACAAAGTTCCATCGAAATTAAAAAATTACAAAGAGAAGTCGATTTGCAAAATCGTAGAGAAAACTGACAAAAAATCTTTCAATTTTTGCAATAAACCATGCTACTATTAACACATCTCAGAATCAAACTTGGGCCAAAAGGTTGAGCCTCGAGTTGAACACCCTAAAATTATTTTCGAAATTTTTAAAACAAGATAAACATTCAAAAAGGGCGTAATATTGAATGTTATGCGTTTTTAAAATGTTAGTCTTGATTTAATTTTTTTAAAAATATTGTTTTCGAAAAGATCGGAAAATTTCACGAATGTTTCATATTTTAACATTGTAAATTGGACCATTAGTTGCTGAGATATCGACATTAGAAAATTGTGGGTTGTTTGGGGGAGACTTAGAAAACATTAATTTTCCTGTTTTTAAACACTTGCATGGCAATATCTCAGTACCTAAGGGTCGTATCAACAAAGTCAAAAATGCAAAATATAAAGAATTTTCTCAGATTTTCAAAAATATTTTTTTTCAAAAGTGGGCAAACATGTGCACTAATTTAAAAAAAAATGAAAAACTGTGACTATTTCCAAAAAAGGAACCTAAAAATGGATTTAACTTGAAAACGGTGTACTTTATCAAAAATTTAATTTTACACCGAAAAATAAAATTGAAATATTTTTGCGACCAATATTTCGATTTTTTGAAAAAAATCAATATTGATTCAAAAATTCATAATTCGGTCAAAGATTTTTTGCACAACCTGGAAATTTCTGAAAAGTTGGCATTTTATGTCCTCTAAAACATATCAAAAAATAAAAAGAATTAAAAAAAGTGTTTTTTTGCAAATCATGTTAAAAAGTTAAATTAAAAATAGCAAAAAAAAAATTTACCGTGCATCATTTTTTATCAGTGTAGTCCATATCCATACCTACAACTTTGCCGAAGGCACCAAATCGATCAAAGAAATTCTTCAAAAGATACAGATTTTTGAATTTTCTTACATCATTTTTGTATGGACAGCTGCCAAATTTGTATGGAAAATTATATGGACAAACTAATAATGCAAAATGGCTTCTTTGGGCATACCAAAGGCACCAAAAAAGTTTCAGTCGGATTAAAAAATACAAAAAAATCGAATGGCCGAAATCTGAGAGAACTGCTCAAATGTATCACGAAATATTTTATCAAAGTTATGAAAATAGGGGAAATATGCCCATTTTAAGCCTAATAAGCGGTCGTGTTTGAATGATGCTGGATAATCTAGATTGTTCCTTGAAATTCACTAAAACCAAGCCCGCATAGTCAACAACCATACAGTCACCATTTGTCGAATGATTTTTCCTAAATGATCTTAATAATACACCAAATAGGGTGCAACCGTACATTTTCCATTCCCCAAACAATCCTACAATTTATTAAATAGGTCGTTAGGTAATGTTACAATACATTTTTACAAGGGATTTTTTTCGTGGATCATAGTCATACCCTACCCCAAACTGTTCAATTCTTATTTTATGTGAACCGTACCACAAATTAATAAAATATGATTTTAAATGGTGAACTGCTTTACCGACACTTACCGACACCATTTGAAAAGGGAGGAGCCAAAAAATAAACTTTACAAATGTTCTGGGAACTATGGATTTAACGGGAATGGTAAGTATATGATTATTAATGGTGAGCGTTTTTTTGTAATGTCCGGGATTTGTTACCGCTTGATGATGATGTCTCCTGTTGATTCTTCCGTGGTGCTGCCGCCTTATCTAATTGAGCTATCTCAGTTACATTACGTTTGGCGGTTTAAAATGCATTTTATTATGAAATGTGGCCTCAAAATTTATCATAAATATATCGTAACATGTATGGTAGAACCATACAAATAAATTATAGACCAATCACATGGCGAACAGTTATCGTTCTGATAATGGTCTATCAATTGTTTAAATTATTTGGACTTATAAAAATTATCACGAAAATAAATTAGCTTTACATACAAACTATATGGCAAACAGGTATATCGTTCCATGAATTGTTGAACAATGGTTTGAATTGTTGGGACTTAGGAAAATTTTCGCTGAATTCAGGTATATCGTTCCATGAATTGTTGAACAATGGTTTGAATTGTTGGGACTTAGGAAAATTTTCGCTGAATTCAGGTATATCGTTCCATGAATTGTTGAACAAGGGTTTGAATTGTTGGGACTTAGGAAAATTTTCGCTGAATTCAGGTATATCGTTCCATGAATTGTTAAAGTATTATTTGAATTATTCGGACTTGGGATTTTTTTTGCTGTAGTTCAATTGGCTCAATCATACAATACCTGTTTCAAATAATCCTAAGCGTTTGGCGAACAGTTATATCGTTCCATGAATTGTTGTACAATTGTTTGGATTATTGGGACTTAAGAGTTTTTCGCTGAGCTTCAAGTTGGAAATACTACGTCGGCTATGGTACCCTTATGTTTTAACAATAGCTGTTCCGAAAAATCCTTACCATATGGCGAAAAGTTATATTTCTCCATGAATTGTTGAACAATTGTTTGAATCATCGGGACTTAAGAAAATTTTCGCTAAAATTCATTTTTAGCTCAATCGTACAAAAACTGTTTGAAATACACTCAACCCCCGGTGGTTGGTCACTTTTTCGTTTGACACTTTTTTAGTTTGTACCCCGTTGGTTGGTCAAAGTCAAACTAAAAAGTGACGAACTGTCACTTTTTACACGGCGTGAGCGCCACTATCACTATCAAAACAAACGTTCAGTAGTGTGTGTGAACTCCATGTAAAAGGGGTGTCAAACTAAAAAGTGACCCCGTTCGTTTGACAACAGTTGGTGTCAAACCATCGGGGTTTGAGTGTAATACCAAACATATGAGGAATAATTATATCGTACCATTAATTGTTGTGCAATTGTTTCAATTATTAGGACTTAGGAAATTTAGGAAATTTTCCGCTTAAGTTTCTTTGACTAAATCATACCGAGTATCATAACTTTTATCATACCGGCTACAGTACTATTATGTTCTAACAATAGCTGTTTCGAACCATCCTAATCGTATGACGAATAGATACCGTTCATTAAATTGTAGGAAAAAAAATCAACCATTCGAATATGTCAAGATAAGTGTAACAATTCGGGAAATAGTACCATTTTAATTTTGTTATATGGTCGTGACATTATATCAACAATATCACAAATGGTAACCATACCAGAAATAATTTTCTTATGATTTCGACAGTTTCACCTTTGGTATTTGATTATGCGGGAGTACACCAACGAGTAGAGCAACTTTTTGTGAACATTTCTGTTTATTTTCACTTTTATTAAAAGTTATGCTATTTCTTTTACAAGCATTTAAAAAATATATTTCAAAAATGCATTCTAATCAGTCGAGTGCATTGGGCCACGCGCATTTTTCTATTTTCAGCTTAGTTCTTTTTTTCTTCCAGCGCTCTTTTGGGTCTGCTTAGTGTTGCCAAAATTGATGAAATTTCAAGCGAACACTCACGAAAAGTAGCATTTATAGCGAAAGTTTCCTGGCAGCACTTGCTCACTCCAACAGGCGCTGCACCAGCATGTTGGTGGTGTTGGTGGCCACCCTTTGTTCTTTATTTGCCTTCGCTCCTCGCTCGGTTTTCTTCAGCCTTCAATTGGAATGGCTATTCAAAATTGAAACGTCAAACGACTTGGCGCGTTTGTTTTTTTGATGGCGCTTGCTAATTATTTACATGTTTCGGGAATATTTTTCTAGTGAGTGACTAACTGATGGTCAAAAGAACATGTTGCCGGTAGTTGGAAGCGATTTTATATCTTAAGCGCTTTGAAATCGTTAGCGCAAGTGAAAAGATATTGCCGGCGGCCTTCGTTAAGCAGTTAACCTCTCATCTTGCGTGTGGATGTGTGTGCCACCAAAATGATGAAAATGGTCTCGCAAAAAATAAATTATGAACAAAGGTGCATTAAATTTGATCTTTTTGGCCAGCAAGTGGCATAAATTTGCGTGCTTACTTGAGGCGGTACTGTTGATGGTAAGTGTATAGCCTAAATAATATTTTTGGAGCTTTAATCGACCATCAAACTCTCCATATGACGAAGATAGGTTTTTGATGAAAAAGGTTCCCCTATATCTTTTTTATAATCTGTTTAAATCTTTTTATAGCTCTTAGTTTTCTGAAAATGCATAAATAAAAATATTAAACATAGTTTTCCTCTATTTTGTTATTAATTAAATAAATAAATGGGGTTGTCAATAAACTTGATAAAAAATTCATTGGCCTGCAAGCAAGAAAAAAAAATAAGTTTAAACAAACAATTGACATGAAGCATGACGTAAAGTCTGTTCATCTGTGCCTCCCGGAAAGTTTCTTCTCCAGAAACTTCACTACAGCGCCACCCTCGCTCGAGCTTTTTCGGCGGCCAATCCTCAAACCACGTCTCAAATCTCTCCACAGCAGCTGCAGGCTCACACCATCACCCTGCACACACACCATCAAAGCTCTTCTGTCAAATCGCGAGCCAGCTTCCCAAAAAGTGCAGCAGCAGCAGCAGAAGTTTTCGGTGTGTGCTCTTCGCGGTCAAGAATAATGTGAGAAAAATCCGTTAATTTTATGCTCTGCTTTGAAAAAGTGCGTTCAGTTCGGTTTAAAGAATCGGTTTGGTGGGCGCCATTGAAAAAAAGATTGTGAATTAAACCTCGGGGGGACGCGCAAGTGTGATGTAAAGCAAATTTGGCAAATGTTTTGCTGGTGAAAAAACAAGTCGCGAAAGTTGACATCGCGGAAAAGAAGAAGACACCGAATTTTTTTTTTGCATCAGTCTCCTTCGTTGGCGGCCTTTTTCTGCTGGCAGCGGCAGCCTCTACTGTTGTGCTGGTGGAAACGTCAAACGGCAGCAAAAGTTTGAAGTTTTGCGCGTTGGGTGAGGATTTGAAGCAAAGAGGAGAAGGAGGAGGAAACGTCCTCGGGGCAGTTCACGGCATTGGTGGACGGATCGATGTTGATACGTTTCAGCGGTTCGGCGTCGAAAACTTGGGAACGTGTGACCAGCATCTTCAGCGACTATCTGTGGAAGTTTGTGCAGCGACCAGCGGCAGCAATCGAGGTGAGTTCGGGACAGGTTCGGGGCAAACGCTCCGGATCGTCGGAACCAAAACGGGACTTTTGCTTTTTTTTTTGTGCGGAGAGAACCGATCCAATATGGCTGCCCTCTCTCCCCCCGAAAAGTGACAGCCAGGCGCTGCTGCCGCCAGTGTTTTGTTGTGCGTAAATCGCTCCAAGGTATCGTCGCTATTTACGGAATCTGCGAGTTGTTCCGGACGGTTGATGGTTCTGGAACCGCCGAAGCTATTTATAGCCCAGTCCCCTATGCGGATGTGTGCGCGGAGAAACACGCACGCACTTTTAATTGCTGCGCGAAGCGCAGAATTGCACGCAAAATTGCGACACACAAAAGTAACAAATCTTCAAATTTTTAAAGAAGCTTCCCGAAAAGTACCTAAATTCGTGGAAAAATCTAGCTCAAAAGACCTTGAGATTGTTGAGTTCCCCCCGATGCAGCAGCACCGCTGCTGCGCGTGCTAGGCCCGATGTTGATGATGCGGAATCTTGTTTTTGTTCACGTCACACTGAGGTTTGAGGCGCTTGAGTTTGTGGCTTTTTCAAGGGGAATTTTTGGAACGCGAAAGAGAACTGCTGCTTCCTCCTAATCGATGTGGAGAAGCGATTTGGAAAGTGCTTTGTGTAAAGTTGAGTAGTTACATTGAGATGTTGAAAGTAACTCTTCTATTTTGTTGATTTAGAGAAATTGCAACACCTTTCGTAATCGTGGCAGGAAAGAAGCTACGTGAGCTGCTTGTGAATCTTTCTTTTTGTAGTTTTACACTGTCAATACAACTTTTTTACGAGAAATTAGCAAAAGGAAGTTGTTTGCAGTCCAAAAAACAAAAAGTAATTTGAGGCAAAAATGCTGAATTTCGGTTCGAGTTCGGACAAATTCAAAGATTCTGGTATTGCCCTCGATGGCCACCAAATTCTCTTCCTCGAGCGGCCAGATTAAGTCAAAATACGTCGACATGACCTAAGAAGCTTACAGTTTTCAATTCCATGAAGTTTGACACGTCGCAAGACAAGATTTCTTAAATTTCCCGGAAGTGTCCCCCGGTGGCCACCGGAAACCGGTTCCGGAGCGATTGAGTTGAGTCAAGAGTCAGTTGAGGCATCGGCGTGACCTCAGAAGATCATAATTTTCAATTCCATGAAGTTGGACACGTCGCATGATACGGTTTCCTGATTTTTTTTGGAAGTGTCTCCCGGTGGCCACCGGTGACCGATTCCGGAGTGACTATGTTAAGTTTGACGAAGTTGGCATGACCTTAGATTGTCGTAATTTTCAATTTCATAAAGTTTGACATGTCGCACGATAACGTTTCTTGCATATTTCGGAAGTGTCCACCCTTGGCCACTAGAAACCGATTCCAAAGTGACCAAGATGAGTCAGAAGACGCCGGCTTTGCCTTTATTAGTCGTAACATTAAATTTCATGAAGTTGGACACGTCGCATGACAAGGTTTCTTGCATTTTTCAGAAGTGTCCCCCGGTGGCCACCAGTAATCGATTCCAGAGTGGCCAGATTGAGTCAGATGACGTCTGCGAGACTTGAAATGGCCAAAATATTCAATTTCATGAAGTTTGACATGTCGCATGATAAGGTTTCTTGCACATTCTGAAAGTGTACCCGGGCATAAGTTCCGGTGAGGCCCAGTTGGTCGGAACCGATCACAAAGAGTTAGAAAAAAAACATTTTTCATAGAATTTTAAACAACTTTATCATTAGAAGTTTACAGACATGAATTTAAAGAAATTCATTCAATTCGTAATTCATAAATCGCCATAAGTTTTATTTTCTAAATAAAACCTCAGAGTGGCCACCAAATTTTTAGTTTGGAATTCGTGGGATTTTCCCGTTTTTTCTCAGATTTCAAATTTTTTACCCCATTCTTAATGTATAAAAATTTGAGTTTTTGTCTACTAGATGCAATATTGAAATATCAAATTCTTGAATTCTCAAATTCTTAAATTCTTAAATTCTTAAATTCTTAAATTCTTAAATTCTTAAATTCTTAAATTCTTAAATTCTTAAATTCTTAAATTCTTAAATTCTTAAATTCTTAAATTCTTAAATTCTTAAATTCTTAAATTCTTAAATTTAAATTCTTAAATTCTTAAATTCTTAAATTCTTAAATTCTTAAATTCTTAAATTCTTAAATTCTTAAATTCTTAAATTCTTAAATTCTTAAATTCTTAAATTCTTAATTCTTAAATTCTTAAATTCTTAAATTCTTAAATTCTTAAATTCTTAAATTCTTAAATTCTTAAATTCTTAAATTCTTAAATTCTTAAATTCTTAAATTCTTAAATTCTTAAATTCTTAAATTCTTAAATTCTTAAATTCTTAAATTCTTAAATTCTTCAATTCTTAAATCTTAAATTCTTAAATTCTTAAATTCTTAAATTCTTAAATTCTTAAATTCTTAAATTCTTAAATTAAATTCTTAAATTCTTAAATTCTTAAATTCTTAAATTCTTAAATTCTTAAATTCTTAAATTCTTAAATTCTTAAATTCTTAAATTCTTTAATTCTAAATTCTTAAATTCTTAAATTCTTAAATTCTTAAATTCTTAAATTCTTAAATTCTTAAATTCTTAAATTCTTCAATTCTTAAATTCTTAAATTCTTAAATTCTTAAATTCTTAAATTCTTAAATTCTTAAATTCTTAAATTCTTAAATTCTTAAATTCTTAAATTCTTAAATTCTTAAATTCTTAAATTCTTAAATTCTTAAATTCTTAAATTCTTAAATTCTTAAATTCTTAAATTCTTAAATTCTTAAATTCTTAAATTCTTAAATTCTTAAATTGAGCAATTCTCTACGAAATCGGTCTTTTTTCTTCAATTTTAATTTTTGTATTTTATAATCCGGCTGAAACTTTTTTGGTGCCTTCGGTATGCCCAAAGAAGCCATTTTGCATCATTAGTTTGTCCATATAATTTTCCATACAAATTCGGCAGCTGTCCATACAAAAATGATGTATGAAAATTCAAAAATCTGTATCTTTTGAAGGAATTTTTTGATCGATTTGGTGTCTTCGGCAAAGTTGTAGGTATGGATACGGACTACACTGGAAAAAATAATACACGGTAAAAAAAATTTGGTGATTTTTTTATTTAACTTTTTATCACTAAAACTTGATTTACAAAAAAACACTATTTTTAATTTTTTTTATTTTTTGATATGTTTTAGAAGACATAAAATGCCAACTTTTCAGAAATTTCCAGGTTGTGCAAAAAATCACTGACCGAGTTATGAATTTTTTAATCAATACTGATTTTTTCAAAAAATCGAAATTTTGGTAGTAAAAATTTTTCAACTTCATTTTTCGATGTAAAATCAAATTTGCAATCAAAAAGTACTTTACTAAAATTTTGATAAAGTGCACCGTTTTCAAGTTATAGCCATA
The DNA here is from genome assembly GCF_015732765.1 of Culex quinquefasciatus. Classification (NCBI taxonomy): domain Eukaryota; kingdom Metazoa; phylum Arthropoda; class Insecta; order Diptera; family Culicidae; genus Culex; species Culex quinquefasciatus. Next base: position 107,001,839 of record NC_051861.1, read on the forward strand.
TTTAAGTGACTTTTTTCAAACATTTTAAAAGGGCGTAATATTGAATGTTTGGCCTTTGTGAAATGTTAGTCTTGATTTGAAAATTCCAAAAATATTTTTTTCGAAGAGATCGGAAAATTTCACAAATGTTTCATATATTAACATTGAAAATCGGACCATTAGTTGCTGAGATATTGACGATAGAAAATGGTGGGTTGTTTGGGTGAAACTTAGAAAACATCAATTTTCCTGTTTTTAAACCTTTGCATTGCAATATCTCAGCAACTAAAGGTCGTATCAACAAAGTCCAAATAAGCAAAATATAGAGAATTTTCTCAGCTTTTCAAAAATATTTTTTCAAAACTGGGCAAACATGTGCACTAATTTAAAAGAAAAACTGCGACTATTTTCAAAAAGTCACTTAAATATGGCTATAACTTGAAAACGGTGCACTTTATCAAAATTTCAGTAAAGTACTTTTTGATTGCAAATTTGATCAAAAATGAAGTTGAAAATTTTACGACCAAAATTTCGATTAAAAAATCAGTATTGATTAAAAATTCATAACTCGGTCAGCACAACCTGAAATTTCTGAAAAGTTGGCATTTGCCTTCTAAAACATATCAAAATAAAAAATTAAAAATAGTGTTTTTAAAATCAAGTTTTAGTGATAAAAAGTAAATAAAAAATCACCAAATTTACCGTGTATCCAGTGTAGTCCGTATCCATACCTACAACTTTGCCGAAGACACCAAATCGATCAAAAATTCCTTCGAAAGAAACAGATTTTGAATTTTCGTACATCATTTTTGTATGGACAGCTGCCAAGTATGGAAAATTATATGGACAAACTAATGATGCAAAATGGCTTCTTTGGGCATACCGAAGGCACCAGTCAGATTAAAAATACAAATCGAATGACCGAAATCCTAGAGAACTGCTCAATTCTTAAATTCTTAAATTCTTAAATTCTTAAATTCTTAAATTCTTAAATTCTTAAATTCTTAAATTCTTAAATTCTTAAATTCTTAAATTCTTAAATTCTTAATTTTTAAATTCTTAAATTCTTAAATTCTTAAATTCTTAAATTCTTAAATTCTTAAATTCTTAAATTCTTAAATTCTTAAATTCTTAAATTCTTAAATTCTTAAATTCTTAAATTCTTAAATTCTTAAATTCTTAAATTCTTAAATTCTTAAATTTAAATTCTTAAATTCTTAAATTCTTAAATTCTTAAATTCTTAAATTCTTAAATTCTTAAATTCTTAAATTCTTAAATTCTTAAATTCTTAAATTCTTAAATTCTTAAATTCTTAAATTCTTAATTCTTAAATTCTTAAATTCTTAAATTCTTAAATTCTTAAATTCTTAAATTCTTAAATTCTTAAATTCTTAAATTCTTAAATTCTTAAATTCTTAAATTCTTAAATTCTTAAATTCTTAAATTCTTAAATTCTTAAATTCTTAAATTCTTAAATTCTTAAATTCTTAAATTCTTAAATTCTAATTCTTAAATTCTTAAATTCTTAAATTCTTAAATTCTTAAATTCTTAAATTCTTAAATTCTTAAATTCTTAAATTCTTAAATTCTTAAATTCTTAAATTCTTAAATTCTTAAATTCTTAAATTCTTAAATTCTTAAATTCTTAAATTCTTAAATTCTTAAATTCTTAAATTCTTAAATTCTTAAATTCTTAAATTCTTAAATTCTTAAATTCTTAAATTCTTAAATTCTTAAATTCTTAAATTCTTAAATTCTTAAATTCTTAAATTCTTAAATTCTTAAATTCTTAAATTCTTAAATTCTTAAATTCTTAAATTCTTAAATTCTTAAGTTCTTAAATTCTTAAATTTTTAAATTCTTAAATTCTTAAATTCTTAAATTTTTAAATTCTTAAATTCTAAAATTCTAAAATTCTAAAATTCTAAAATTCTTAAATTCTTAAATTATTAAATTCTTTAATTCTTTAATTCTTTAATTCTTTAATTCTTTAATTCTTTAATTCTTTAATTCTTTAATTCTTTAATTCTTTAATTCTTTAATTCTTTAATTCTTTAATTCTTTAATTCTTTAATTCTTTAATTCTTTAATTCTTTAATTCTTTAATTCTTTAATTCTTTAATTCTTTAATTCTTTAATTCTTTAATTCTTTAATTCTTTAATTCTTTAATTCTTTAATTCTTTAATTCTTTAATTCTTTAATTCTTTCATTCTTACATTCTTTCATTCTTTAATTCTTTAATTCTTTAATTCTTTAATTCTTTAATTCTTTAATTCTTTAATTCTTTAATTCTTTAATTCTTTAATTCTTTCATTCTTTCATTCTTTCATTCTTTCATTCTTTCATTCTTTAATTATTTAATTCTTAAATTCTTAAATTCTTAAATTCTTTAATTCTTTAATTCTTTAATTCTTTAATTCTTTAATTCTTTAATTCTTTAATTCTTTAATTCCTAAATTCTTAAATTCTTAAATTCTTAAATTCTTAAATTCTTAAATTCTTAAATTCTTTAATTCTTTAATTCTTTAATTCTTTAATTCTTTAATTCTTTAATTCTTTAATTCTTTAATTCTTTAATTCTTTAATTCTTTAATTCTTTAATTCTTTAATTCTTTAATTCTTTAATTCTTTAATTCTTTAATTCTTTAATTCTTTAATTCTTTAATTCTTTAATTCTTTAATTCTTCTTTAATTCTTTAATTCTTTAATTCTTTAATTCTTTAATTCTTTAATTCTTTAATTCTTTAATTCTTTAATTCTTTAATTCTTTAATTCTTTAATTCTTTAATTCTTTAATTCTTTAATTCTTTAATTCTTTAATTCTTTAATTCTTTAATTCTTTAATTCTTTAATTCTTTAATTCTTTAATTCTTTAATTCTTTAATTCTTTAATTCTTTAATTCTTTAATTCTTTAATTCTTTAATTCTTTAATTCTTTAATTCTTTAATTCTTTAATTCTTTAATTCTTTAATTCTTTAATTCTTTAATTCTTTAATTCTTTAATTCTTTAATTCTTTAATTCTTTAATTCTTTAATTCTTTAATTCTTTAATTCTTTAATTCCTTAATTCCTTAATTCTTTAATTCTTTAATTCTTTAATTCTTTAATTCTTTAATTCTTTAATTCTTTAATTCTTTAATTCTTTAATTCTTTAATTCTTTAATTCTTTAATTCTTTAATTCTTTAATTCTTTAATTCTTTAATTCTTTAATTCTTTAATTCTTTAATTCTTTAATTCTTTAATTCTTTAATTCTTTAATTCTTTAATTCTTTAATTCTTTAATTCTTTAATTCTTTAATTCTTTAATTCTTTAATTCTTTAATTCTTTAATTCTTTAATTCTTTAATTCTTTAATTCTTTAATTCTTTAATTCTTTAATTCTTTAATTCTTTAATTCTTTAATTCTTTAATTCTTTAATTCTTTAATATTTAAATACTTAAATTCTTAAATTCATAAATACTTAAATACTTAAATACTTAAATACTTAAATACTTAAATACTTAAATACTTAAATACTTAAATACTTAAATACTTAAATACTTAAATACTTAAATTCATAAATACTTAAATACTTTAATACTTAAATTCTTAAATTCTTAATTTTTTAATTTCGAAAATTTTAAAATTTTAAAATTCTTAAATATTAAAATTCTTAAATTTTAAAATTCTAAAATTCTAAAATTCTAAAATTCTAAAATTCTAAAATTCTATAATTCTAAAATTCTAAAATTCTAAAATTCTAAAATTCTAAAATTCTAAAATTCTAAAATTCTAAAATTCTAAAATTCTAAAATTCTAAAATTCTAAAATTCTAAAATAAAAGGTTCTAAAATTCTAAAGTTCTAAAATTCTAAGATTCTAAAATTCTGGAATTCTAAAATTCAAAATTCTAAAATTCTAAAATTCTAAATTCTAAAATTCTAAAATTCTAAAAGGTTCTAAAAGTTCTAAAATTCTAAAATTCTAAAATTCTAAAATTCTAAGATTCTAAATTCTAAAATTCTAAAATTCTAAAATTTCTAATTCTAAAATTCTAAAATTCTAAAATTCTAAAATTCTAAAATTCTAAGTTTAAAGGTTCAAGGTTCAAAATTCTAAAATTCTAAAATTTAAAATTCTAAATTCTAAAATTCTAAAATTTAAAATTCTAAGGTTCTAAAATTCTAAAATTCTAAAATTCTGGGTTAAAATTTAAAATTTAAAATTCTGGGTTCAAAATTCTGGGTTCTAAAATTCTAAGTTCAAAATTCTAAAATTTAAAATTCTAAAATTTAAAATTTAAAAGGTTCTGAGGATTTCAAAATTCTAAAGTTCGGTTTAAAAGTTCTAAAGTTCTAAAATTCTGGAGTTCTAAAATTCTAAAATTCTAAAATTCTAAAATTCTAAATTCTAAAATTCTAAAATTCTAAAATTCTAAAATTAAAATTCTAAAATTCTAAAATTCTAAAATTCTAAAATTCTAAAATTCTAAAATTTCAAATTCTAAAATTCTAAAATTCTAAAATTCTAAAATTCTAAATTTAAAATTCTAAAATTCTAAAATTCTAAAATTCTAAAATTCTAAAATTAAAATTCTAAAATTCAAATTCTAAAATTCTAATTCTAAAATTCTAAAATTCAAATTCTAAAATTCTAAAATTCTAAAATTCTAAAATTTAAAATTTAAAATTCTAAATTCTAAAATTCTAAAATTCTAAAATTCTAAAATTAAAATTCTAAAATTCTAAAATTCTAAAATTCTAAAATTCTAAAATTCTAAAATTCTAAAATTTAAAATTCTAAAATTCTAAAATTCTAACATTCTAAATTCTAAAATTCTAAAATTCTAAAATTCTAAAATTCTAAAATTCTAAAATTCTAAAATTCTAAAATTCTAAAATTCTAAAATTTAAAATTCTAAAGTTCTAAATTTAAAATTCTAAAATTCTAAAATTCTAAAATTAAAATTCTAAAATTCTAAAATTCTAAAATTCTAAAATTCTAAAATTCTAAAATTCTAAAATTCTAAAATTTAAAATTCTAAAATTCTTAAATTCTTAAATTCTTAAATTCTTAAATTCTTAAATTCTTAATTCTTAAATTCTTAAATTCTTAAATTCTTAAATTCTTAAATTCTTAAATTCTTAAATTCTTAAATTCTTAAATTCTTAAATTCTTAAATTCTTAAATTCTTAAATTCTTAAATTCTTAAATTCTTAAATTCTTAAATTCTTAAATTCTTAAATTCTTAAATTCTTAAATTCTTAAATTCTTAAATTCTTAAATTCTTAAATTCTTAAATTCTTAAATTCTTAAATTCTTAAATTCTTAAATTCTTAAATTCTTAAATTCTTAAATTCTTAAATTCTTAAATTCTTAAATTCTTAAATTCTTAAATTCTTAAATTCTTAAATTCTTAAATTCTTAAATTCTTAAATTCTTAAATTCTTAAATTCTTAAATTTTAAAATTTTAAAATTTTAAAATTCTAAAATTCTAAAATTCTAAGATTCACACATTTGAACTGGTTCCAAGTTTTTCGAAATAATTTGGGAGGAAACAAACAATTATTTCCTTATCGTTGCTCCAAATCAATATTTTGTTTATTTTGTGGCCACCTGGGGAAACCACGAGAATTTTTCAGGAAAGTGTTTCATTATGAATTTGCGACCTTGAAAGACAACCCTTTCTTGTAAAAACCAAACCAAGTGCCTCTATACCACTCTGTTCGAGTGGAGATACTTCTAATACAATGTATATAGACATCTTTTCAAAACAAGTCCAAAAAACCCTTTTCCTTTCATCTGCATTGTAAACTAAATATAAAAAATGGTATAAAAATATTTAATAATCAGAATTGCTCATAAAGTCAAATCTATACAAGCAAAATCTTGAAACGCTCGTATTTAAAATGACGCGTTATTTTTTTTGCTCAAAATAAAAAAAAGATAGAAAAGCTGTAACAAAGCATTGTCACAATGATTACTTGTTTCTGTTTATAATCTATAGATTCAGAAGTTTAAAACATTAAAAGTAAAATTATTAAAGAATTCCCAAATTTAAAAAAAAAATTATTTAGGAATTAAAACTTCTTAATTTTAAAATACAAATATTTACACATTTAAAAAAAATTCTTAAAACCCTAAAATTAAAATTTTCTGGAATTAAAAAGTTCCAAAAGTTCTTAAATCCTTTAATTTCAAAATTGCAGAATGATTTTGTTTTAAATTCAAAAATTGTGGAACACACACAGTGATTCAGGTATTGAGAATAAAACAAAATATAAAAACAATTAAAATCTAAAGATTCAAAGATTTAAAAATTTAAATAGAATTTTCAAAAGTCTCAAATTAAAAGAAACATATCAGGAGTTTTTTTTGAAAACCTATAAACCAAATTATAAATTTTTGCTTTTTGGGTGTTTTTAGAACAGGGGTATTAAAAAAAAAACCCAAAAAGCAAAAAATGAAAATTTGGTCAGAAAAAACTCCAGATAGGGGAAATATACCCATTTTAATCACTCTAAGCCGTTCGACCAATTCTCATCACATTTGCCGAAAATTCGAAAATTCAAAAATTCTAAAATTCTAAAATTCCAAAATTCTAAAATTCTAAAATTCCAAAATTCCAAAATTCCAGAATTCCAAAATTCCAAAATTCCAATTTTAAAATTTTAAAATTTTAAAATTCTAAAATTTTAAAATTTTAAAATTCTAAAATTTTAAAATTCTTAAATTCTAAATTTCTTAAATTCTAAATTTCTTAAATTCTAAAATTCTAAAATTCTAAAATTTTAAAATTCTATAATTCTAAAATTCTAAAATTCTAAAATTATAAAATTCTGAAATTATAAAATTCTTAAATTCTTTAATCCTTAAATGCCTCAACTCTTCAATTTTAAAATTCTAAAATACTAATATTCTTTAATTCTTAAGTTCATATATCCTCAGATTCTAAAATTTAATTCTACAACTTTACAATTCTTAAATTAAAAAAAAGTTGAATTCTAAATTTCTAAAATTCTTGAATTCTATGATTATTAAATTGTACAATTTTAGAAATTTGATTGTTTTTAAATATTTTTTTTTACTTTATGAGTTCCTTAATTATTATGTTTTTTTTAATTTTGAAAATTTCTTATATTTTAGAATTTTGAAATATTTGGATTTTTTTTTCTTGAATATTTAAATTTCTTAACCATAATTGATTCACAAATGTATGATTTAGAAATTCTTGTAAAATATAATTTTAAAATTTTTAGAGTGTATTTTTTTAAATTTATTTTTAAATATCTGTATTTCTGGATTTATATATTTCTGAATTATTTGGTTTGAAATTTAGTTTTTTTTCAAGTCCTCATGCTTTTAAATAGGGGAACTATACCCTTTATCAGCCTATTTCTATTATCGGCCTATCAGCACTTTGATCATGAATTACAGCTTTCATAAAGTGTTTTTGATTGTTCCAAAGTAATGATTAGCTCAAATAGAAGTGAGCAAGCAACTCTCCATTGTTGATACATCTGAAAATGTTGATTTAATAGCGGAAAACGGCAAAAGTGATGAGAATCGGTCGAACGGCTTAGAGTGATTAAAATGGGTATATTTCCCCTATCTGGAGTTTTTTCTGACCAAATTTTCATTTTTTGCTTTTTGGGTTTTTTTGAATACCCCTGTTCTAAAAACACCCAAAAAGCAAAAATTTATAATTTGGTTTATAGGTTTTCAAAAAAAAAAACTCCTGATATGTTTCTTTTAATTTGAGACTTTTGAAAATTCTATTTAAATTTTTAAATCTTTGAATCTTTAGATTTTAATTGTTTTTATATTTTGTTTTATTCTCAATACCTGAATCACTGTGTGTGTTCCACAATTTTTGAATTTAGAACAAAATCATTCTGCAATTTTGAAATTAAAGGATTTAAGAACTTTTGGAACTTTTTAATTCCTGAAAATTTTAATTTTAGGGTTTTAAGAATTTTTTTTAAATGTGTGAATATTTGTATTTTAAAATTAAGAAGTTTTAATTCCTAAATAATATTTTTTTAAATTTGGGAATTCTTTAATAATTTTACTTTTAATGTTTTAAACTTCTGAATCTATAGATTATAAACAGAATCAAGTAATCATTGTGACAATGCTTTGTTACAGCTTTTCCATCTTTTTTTTATTTTGAGCAAAAAAAATAACGCGTCATTTTAAATACGAGCGTTTCAAGATTTTGCTTGTATAGATTTGACTTTATGAGCAATTCTGATTATTAAATATTTTTATACCATTTTTTATATTTAGTTTACAATGCAGATGAAAGGAAAAGGGTTTTTTGGACTTGTTTTGAAAAGATGTCTATATACATTGTATTAGAAGTATCTCCACTCGAACAGAGTGGTATAGAGGCACTTGGTTTGGTTTTTACAAGAAAGGGTTGTCTTTCAAGGTCGCAAATTCATAATGAAACACTTTCCTGAAAAATTCTCGTGGTTTCCCCAGGTGGCCACAAAATAAACAAAATATTGATTTGGAGCAACGATAAGGAAATAATTGTTTGTTTCCTCCCAAATTATTTCGAAAAACTTGGAACCAGTTCAAATGTGTGAATCTTGTTTAGTTTCCCGTAGTGAAATATCTCCTTAACCCTATAGGCCTGACAATAAAAAAATAAAAAAATGTTTTCAAATAATGATTCCTTAACACTCAAATTGAGCATGAGCATGAGAGAACAGCACCGTAATATCTTATTAGCAATACCGATCATAAGCTCTAACACAAAATAATTGCAAAAAACTAGATCAGTTGCGAATAGGTAACAGCCATTGGCCACCAACGGCGCCCGCCATGTCAGTTTGTAGATCTCGATTTTCACTAGGGGGCTGCTGCTTTACGCAGTGCTTACATTCCCCAAATGTGCCAGAAAGTTTGTTAGTAGTGTAGGGTAATTGGTCAGGATTCGTAATTGAAGATTCCTAAAGACCATAAAAATGTCCGGTACCAGTTAGCCGGGGTGACATTGATAGTTTGATGTTTTTTTTGTAAAATGAAAACGACGGATTTTATACAAGGGACCATCCATAAACCACGAAGGCAGAAATTTTGAATTTTGAAAAAAAATGCACTTCCCGAACACGGACGTCAAACTGAAGTACCTACTCTCATTTACCACTTCAGAATTCAAGCAATGCAGTGGCAAGTGGATTCTTTGTTTCTGAGATATTCAGAAAGGATATGCTTTTTTGCAATTTGAAAAAGTTTGAGAACTTTTTTTCTGATAATCGTTTAACCCCGACTGCTGGTACTTCTAATTTCTTTCCATGCTTTTAGCTTTGTTCAAATTCACCCCTTTTCTCCTTGGAATTTTCAGTGGTTCATTGAACTTATCTCAGAAATTTTAACTCTACCATATGAAACTCACTGTTATCCAATTTCTGTTCAAACCATCAACTAATAACTTCCCTTTTTCATTTTAGATGCCCCGTTCGAAACGGCGCCACCACTCCAGGTCCCGGTCGCGCTCCTCCGGGGGCTACCGGGAGAAGCGCCCGAAGCGCCACCTCGACTCGCCGGCCGGCGACGAGTCCGACTCGAAGCGGTCGAACGTAAGGTAAGGTGTCAAAACAGCTGTTTGGGGGAAGAAGCAGCCAGCCCCGCAGAATTCGTCGATGGTCTAGCCAACTGAGCTATGGAGCAATTCTAGTTTTAAGATGCAGTTCTGTTTAGTCGGAACACGAACCAAGGCTTGATTCTGGAGGAGGTCGTTTAAAAGACAGTGAAGTCCGTACTTGAAAAGAGCAAACTGAATCGTGAATCAACCGCAGTTCTCGATGCTCCAACGGTTGCCGAACCAAAGGCTATTCCTTAGCCAGTAGCTGAGTTGGTTCACGCTTGAAGAACTTCAAATATTTGCCAAGTTCGATCCCAACGCCAAAGAAAGTGAACGTCAAAACCTTTTGAAGAAGGTGGGCAAGGCAATGTTTTCCCATTAGCGCCACTGACTGCTTCTGCTTCAGCTGCTTTGTTTTGTTGTCTTATAATGGCCTCAAAGCAAACAAAAGACCCCCGGCGTTGAATGGATGGGTTTCGAGTGTCACACACAGCCATCAATCTCAAGCCTCTGGCATCCACGTGGGGGCTTTTTTTTGTTTTCGGGAGAGGCTACTCAAACGAGTCAACAAGGTCCACAAGGTGGTGGTCACTTTTTGTAGCCTGAAGCGGCGCGAAGCGCCGGGAATAATAGGTAGTCGTGTTCCAAGGTCACCCAACTCGCCGGTATTCGTGTCAAGTTGTGGCAATCTTAAAACCGCATAAATCAATCACTTTAAAAACAACCCATCGATATGACTCAATTTCGTTCTGAGCCGGCACGGAGTGATGATTGTCACAAATTGGCGTGGGAAAAATAGCAGCAAGATAAAACTTTTAACTGCACATGTCACTCAGGCGCGAGTGGCAGCAACAAAAAAAAATTATATTGCCCGCCGGCATACCAAACTGTGTGTCTGGGCGGCGGCGTCTTTTTACGGTTTGCACGCGGTTCGATTTTTTTTTCTCCTGTTATTTTATGATATTGTTTGAAGAGTTCGCGCGCGGGTCGCGTACAGTTTATGGGTTAGTAAATTTATTCTGCACTTTATAATTCCGAAGGAATTGTAAAGTTCGAAAGCTTCCGTCAGATTTATGGCATTCCTTGCCGGGGGTTTGTCGTAATTGGAAGGAGTGCAAAAGAATTTGTAAAACAAATTAATAAAAAAATGCTTTCGATTTCTATTTATTTCAGCTAAGACTGATTTTAAATCGAAATGTTCTCAAAATTCAATAATAAAACGAAGTTATTATGCCTTTATTCCTTTTTTATTATCTTACAATGTTCTTTGTCATATTGGTCATACCTATAACATAGTATCGTGCCCTTTGTAAAGGTCATTTCGACAAATCATAGAAAGGAAAAAGTAAGGTTAACAAATTGTTTTTTTACTTAATTTTTTTTCTCATTCGAATTTTAAACTAAAATATATCATGATTACAGATGTGGTATTTTCGATTATTTGCAAAATATCAAAGAATTTATGAAACTATAAATTGTCCTATATTTTGACAAAACTAAGGATCTGTTGTCAAAAAATTAAAAAAAAATGCAAGAAAAACTTGAAAATCCCAAATTATTAAAAAACAACTTTTTACAACACAAAAGTTAACAAAAAATCAATAAAAATATATTTTAGCAATAATATTTTTTGTTACCGCTTTTTTAAAGGAAATTTTGAAGGAATTTCTGAATGAAAAAAATAATAATGCATTATATATGCACATGTACAGTTGATGTGCAGTCATTTGCAAAAAAAAAAAACTTTTCTTGATTTTGTACATTGAACATTTGGCAAAATGATTTTTTTTTTCAATCAACCCAAACATGCTAAAAATGGTTCTAAACTGCAACTTTGAACTTTTCTGAAAAAAATATTTGTTAATATATTTTCAAAATATTTCATGAAAGAACTTTTCTTCCTCTGCAACAATTATTTACGAAAAGCGGACAAAATTTTCTTTTTTAAGGAGCGTTTGGTACGGTATGTCCACGCATCCTTCCTATCCTGTAGATTCTGTGAAATGTGATCCGTTCTCAGAATCCTCTCTGCGGTAAACATAACGCAGTAGGGCTGACTGTTTTATTTTTTGCAATACATTTTCGGGTGTTCTCGGATGTACTGCAATTATTAATAGTGATAAGAAAAGTGCTTGGGGCGTAATCTAATCACGAGACTTTCCAGCATGCTTTCATCGGACTGGCTGCGTTTGCGTTATATTAGATTATAAAATATAATTTTGTCAGTCAGTCTTTTTTGAAATAGGAAAATTTGATTCAAAATTTTGCATTGACCCTTATTTTTCAATGTAAAAAAATGAAATTTTCTACAGCTATCAATATATTTTTTTTTAATTTTGGGCTCAAGCCCAGGAAAACAGAACAAGTGTTTTCAGCTTTTTTCAAACTATAGGCTCGATTAAAAAAATCAATTTGATCGAAAAGAGCAAAAAATGTCACAAAAGTTTTATTTCTTAAACATTGAAAATCGAATCGTGTCCGACATATTGTAATAATGAAAAAAAAAAAAAACTATTTTTTCGTAAATTTCAAAAATCAAAAGGCTATTTCTCAACTACTGAGCAGTTCTCTCAAATTTCGGTCATTCGATTTTTTTTGTTTTTTTTTTTTTATCCGACTGAAACTTTTTTGGTGCCTTCGGTATGCCCAAAGAAGCCATTTTGCATCATTAGTTTGTCCATATAATATTCCATACAAATTTGGCAGCTGGCCATACAAAAATGATGTATGAAAATTCAAAAATCTGTATCTTTTGAAGGAATTTTATGATCGATTTGGTGTCTTCGGCAAAGTTGTAGGTATGGATATGGACTACACTGAAAAAAAATGATACACGGTAAAAAAATTGTTGATTTTTAATTTAACTTTTTGTCACTAAAACTTGATTTGCAAAAAAAAAACACTATTTTTATTTTTATTTTTTTATATGTTTTAAAAGACATCAAATGCCAAATTTTCAGAAATTTTCAGGTTGTGCAAAAAATCTTTGAGCGAGTTATGAATGTTTGAATCAAAAAAAAAAATTTTAACTTCATTTTTCGATGTAAAATCAAATTTGCAATCAAAAAGTACTGTAGTGAAATTTTGATAAAGTGCACCGTTTTCAAGTTATAGCCATTTTTATGTAACTTTTTTCAAAATAGTCGCAGTTTTTCATTTTTTTTAAATTAGTGCACATGTTTGCCCACTTTTGAAAAAATATTTTTGAAAAGCTGAGCAAATTCTCTATATTTTGCTTCTTCGGACTTTGTTGATACGACCTTTAGTTGCTGAGATATTGCAATGCAAAGGTTTAAAAACAGGAAAATTCATGTTTTCTAAGTCTCACACAAACAGCCCACCATTTTTCTATGTCGATATCTCAGCAACTAATGGTCCGATTTTCAAAGTTAAAATATGAAACATTTGTGAAATTTTTCGATCTTTTCGAAAACATTATTTTCAAAATTTTCAAATCAAGACTAACACTTCAAAAAGGCCAAACATTCAATATTTCGCCCTTTTAAAATGTTAGTCTTGGCTTAAAATTTTTGAAAATATTGTTTTCGAAAAGATCGGAAAATTTCACAAATGTTTCATATATTAACATTGAAAATCGGACCATTAGTTGCTGAGATATCGACATTGAAAAATGGTGGGGAGTTTGTGTGAGACTTAGAAAACATGAATTTTCCTGTTTTTAAACCTTTGCATTGCAATATCTCAGCAACTAAAGGTCGTATCAACAAAGTCCGATGAAGCAAAATATAGAGAATTTTCTCAGCTTTTCAAAAATATTTTTTTCAAAAGTGGGCAAACATGTGCACTAATTAAAAAAATGAAAAACTGCGACTATTTTGAAAAAAGTTACATAAAAATGGCTATAACTTGAAAACGGTGCTTTTTATCAAAATTTCACTAAAGTACTTTTTGATTGCTAATTCAATTTTACATCGAAAAATGAAGTTGAAAAAATTTTGCGACCAAAATTTCGATTTTTTGAAAAAATCAGTATTAATTAAAAAAATCATAACTCGGTTAATGATTTTTTGCACAACCTGGAAATTTCTGAAAAGTTGGCTTTTTATGTTCTCTAAAACATATCAAAAAATTAAAAAAAATAAAAATAGTGTTTTTTTGCAAATCAAGTTTTAGTGATAAAAAGTTAAATAAAAAAATCACCAATTTTTTTTACCGTGTACCATTTTTTTCTAGTGTAGTCCGTATCCATACCTACAACTTTGCCGAAGACACCAAATCGATCAAAAAATTCCTTCAAAAGATACAGATTTATTTAGAAAAATATTTAAAAAAATCGAAATGGTTTAGAATATTGGATGTTCAATGTTCGATTTTCAAAATGGAATAAACCAATGCTTCTCTAATCTTCTTATTCCAAAAGTGTAAATTTAAACTTTTAAAATTCCAATAACTATAATTGAGAGTAACCAAAAACGTCGACCCCAAAATTTACCTTGAAACATTCTTAGCAGTTACGCACCAGGAATGAAATATTCATTATTTTTAAGAAGGAAAACCTTTTGGGAATAACAATCAGGCATTCTTTGTAAAGTAAGTGTCTGCTTATTTTGAACATTTACAGTTGATCTTAAGAAGGAAAAAATCAACTTAAAGTTTTTACTTTTTATAGTTATTGATCATATTGCAAAAATATGATATTGCATAAATGGAAAGTTATATATTAGTTATTTTTTTTACCTTCAAAAAATCTAATAATAAGTTCAACAACAAGTTTGTGCAACTTTTGAAAAATCACTCAGTGCGAATGAAGATTCGTAAACTTTTTAAACTGCAATTTTGAGTCCCAAAAAGGCTCAAGGAACGATTTTTTATTTGTAGATAGAGGTAAAAAATCAAAATGAAGAAATAGTTCCTCAAAACAATGAGGTTACCTTGTTTTACATTTCATTGGATTAGTATGAATTAATTGTATCTGAATTCATTAAAAAGAAACGTTTTTTTTTTTACTTTTCTTTTTAAGTTATTGACACTATTGGCCAGTTAAAAAATTTCCGGGTCCCGGGAATTCCCGGGAAATGGCAAAACTCAACTCTCGATTCCCGGGAAATTGAAAATCTCGAGAGTCGTCACCCTCTATCACCAACTAATGGTCCGATTTACAATGTTAAAATATGAAACATTCGTGAAATTTTCCGATTTTTTCTAAAACAATATTTTCAAATTTTTTAAATAAGAATAACATTTAAAAAGGGCAAAATCTTCAATATTACGCCCCTTTAAAATATTAGTCTTGGTTTTAAAATTTTGAAAATTTTATGCGATCAATATTTCGATTTTTTTAAATCAGTATTGATTAAAAAATTCATAACTCGGTCAAAGATTTTATGCACATCCTGGAAATATCTGAAAAATTGGCATTTGATGTCCTCTAAAACACATCAAAAAATTAAAAAAAATTTTGCATATCAAGTTTTAGTGACAAAAAGTTAAACAAAAAATCACCAAAAAAATTTTTACCGTGTATGATTTTTTTCAGTGTAGTCCATATCCATACCTACAACTTTGCCCAAGACACCAAATCGATCAAAAAATTCCTTCAAAAGATATAGATTTTTGAATTTCCATACATCATTTTTGTATGAACAGCTACCAAATTTGTATGGAAAATTATATGGACAAACTAATGATGCAAAATGGTTGCTTTGGGCATACCGAAGGCACCAAAAAAGTTTCAGTCGGATTAAAAAATACAAAAAAAAATCGAATGACCAAAATCTGAGAGAACTGCTCACTTTCAATAATTTTTTTTTAAATTTTGGACTCAAGCCCAGGGGAAAACAGAACAAGTGTTTTCAGCTATTTTCAAATGTTAATTTATTAAACATTGGAAATAGAATCGTGTCCGACTTATCGTAAAAATGAAAAAAACTAAATTTTCGCAACTTTCATAGCTCAAAAGGCTTTTTCTCAACAACTGCTTGTTGTGCGATCAACAAAGTCTAAAAAGGAAATTATAAGAAAATTTTCTCAACTTATTGTTACATATTTATAGGACCGTTTAAAAAGAAACTCTAGATATGAATTTTACAGATGGTTCTGCTTCTAGAAATATTTTCAAATTGCAAAAAAAACATGTTCTATTTTTTCTAATAATTTCTTATCAGAACCTACAAATTTGCTGAAGACACCAAACCGATAAGAACATTTCTTCAGGGGACAGATCTTTTAATGTTCACATACTCATTTTATATGACCAGCCCGCATAATTGTATGGAGCCTGCTTAGAAAATCAATGGTGACGGATTTTGTGTCGAAAATCAATGTAATATTACTTCAAAAACTGGTGAATTTTCATCAGTTTCTGATGAATTTTCATCAGGTTCACATTTTAACACATTTTTTATGTGAAATTATTCAAAAAAGAGGTAATATTCTAACCACTAAATTTTCAACATTTAAAAATTCAACTTTTTTCTATGTAGTACTGGAAATTAACTATGCTAATTATAGAATGCAAGGACAAAGTTTCATTTTAACAAAAATAAGTTTGTTAAATTAAGTCATGAAAATATATTCATCATAAGCTAAATTTAGAATTTTTACTCTTTCACTGAATATCATATCCAAAGCGTTTGATACGGTATGTCCACGCATCCTTTCTCCCTTGTTAGCTTTGTGAAATGTGAACCGTTCACAGAATCTTCTCTGCGATTAACGGGCCTGGTCTTTTGAGTTTGTATTAAAGCACAAAAAAAAACTCCTCGCCATGTGTATTTTAAATTTTAAACTGGTAGATTTTGTTAAGAAACCTGTTGATAGTTTACCAATTTATTTTAGAATTTTGTTATGGTTGTGACTTAAAATCTGATAATCTGGCAACACTGGAGGCTTAAATCCAGAATTCGAACAAAGTGTGGTATTGCAAAAAAGGCTCTCCTATTAAACATTCATAATATATACAGTTATACTTTTTTTATGAGGGTAGAAATTGAAGATCTTGGCAACACAGTCAAAAGTTATGAGCACTTTAAATTTATGAATCGAAATTTGGGTTATTCGGTTAAAAATTACTCTAAGAAGCTTTCTGGTTTCAAGGTGTAAACCAGAAAGCTCTTTGAAGAACCTTTCCGATAAGTCTTTAAATTTGGAAAACTGGCAACACTGTTGAAATATGTCGACACTTGCTGGAAAAAAATTTGAAGATTTTTTTCTGAATGTTTTATTTACTGCAATGCATCGAAATGGACTCCTACCTAGTCATCATCCCACATCCAAAATGACACAGCCTTGAGCGAGTCGCGTTCTATTTTTGGCACACAGATAACGATCGATTGTATCTGTTTTACCTACAATATCTCTATAGTTTCTACCCATAACAAACTCAAACTAAACGATCTTTTTTTGTGTCGTTACGGAGGTGGAGTTCCCTGCCATTTTCGCAAACTTTTATTCCCGAATCGAAGGTGAAAGCTTGCAATGCACCTTACCTACATCCTGATCGCTGATCCCGCGCCCAGCAAGAGAGTCCTTCAAGAGTCGTGCTCAGCTCTGCGAGCTTCGAAGGCTAGAGGTGCCGTTCGATGATTTAACGCTTTAAAATGCAAATTAAGTCACATTTCGCGAAACTGGACCTGCCCCGTTTTGGCATCTTGGCGGCGCAGTAAAACGAGAAGCGTTCTGCTGTGTTCTTTCGAAAGTCAAGGTCTTTCAACTCGCGCTCGTCGGACAAGAGTACCGCGAGGAAATTGTTGCAATTTTTGTTCTGCTTTCGCAAAAAAAAAGCTCAACCAAGTGCTGAAGCATGTGCAGAATGCATTTTGAACCGTGGGACTACTCCTGTTCCACACACATAAGGGGAGGGAATGAAGTCATTCCGTTCTGTGGAACGTGTAAATCACGTGAGATCTTGCACATTTTGCTTTGTTATCTGCAAAATGCACTTCATTGTGTCATTTTGAGAGGTTGTCTTTCGGTTTGCTCTGAAGCTGGTGGGAATAAATAACGTTTGTTTAATTTTGTGGAGTTAAATGGTGCATGAAAGATCAGCTGATGTCACGTCCCATTTTTATACTCATCCGTCGACGTGCCTTCCAAGCATCGACGCTATGGCAACGACGTAATCGAATCGATAAAGCTTCTGGCGGTGAACAGGTTTCCGAGCCTAAATACAATCTTCAGACGTTGAATCGTTTTTCTCAATTCTGCTTAATCCGTCGACTTGCCTTCCAAGCTGCGATGCTAGGGATAACCTATTCGACAAAATTTCTGGCTATGAACTTCAGTTCGAACTGAAAAATAGTCTAGGGAAGAAAGGTCTTAGACACTTCTAACTCAAACGTCGAGGTGCCTTCCGAGCATCGATGCTATGGAAAGAACTTGACCAAATCGACTAAATTTCGTAAGTCCAATTCAATCCAAGAATGTTTCCCGAGTAGGACTAAATAACATGAGAAATGTGTAATAATACATTTCTTTGGTATCAATACTCAAAAATCAAATTATTCGCTCTACAGCATTGCCTTGGCGTTCTCGATTGCGAGATTCCTACTCGAAACTAGGTGTTCGAAGGCTTGATTGTTGAGGCAATTGCAAACCTCTTTTTACACCTTAGCTTCCATCCACCCCGGGATTCGAACTGACGACCTTTGGATTGTTAGTCCAACTGCCTACCAGCGACTCTACCGAGACAGGACCCAGGGAGACGACTCCTACACCTGGACTGAGCTAACGACCTAACCTTTTTTAGGTTAGTCCGGGACCAACATTTACTTCCCTTCCGACGGAAGGCGTGATCAGACAAATCTCGTCTCGAAAAATGCCACCGGGACCGTCTGGGATCGAACCCAGGCCGACTGGGTGAGAGGCAATCACGCTTACCCCTACACCACGGTTGGTATCAATACTATAATTTGGTATTCGCGAACACTTCAAAAATCGAAACAATCAAATTGAATCCGTTTATTTGTCCTTTGTAAAATGTCAATCGTTATTTGAAAATTCTATAAATATATTTACTTGTCGACGTGCCTTCCGAGCATCGACGCTATGGAGCAACTCTCTACGAAATCGGCCGATTTCGACCATTTTTATTTTTTGTATTTTTTTATTTGACTTAAACTTTGTGGGGGCCTTCCGCTGCTGTCCATACAAAAATGGTATGTAAATATTCAAATTAGAGCGTCCAATTTCCCGTCCCGGGAAAAAAAAATCCGGGAATTCCCGGGATTTCCCGGAAAAAAATATTTCCCGTTTCCCGGGAAATTTGTAAATTTCCCGGGAATTCCCAAAATTCAAGCAGAAGCATACAATTTATTAACTTTTTGGAACCAATATTTTGAAAATGCTCTGAAAAAATTGATGAAAAAACTTATCATTATTTTGTTCAATTATATTCATTGTTAAGTTCATATATGTATCAGATTATCAAAAATTTTGATATCGACATTTATTTCTGATGATATTTCTGAAGCAACTGAAAAGGGATCTTGCATAATGAAAATGATTTACTACAATATAGATATGATTTTTTACAGAATTACTGGTGTTATTTCGTGAAAAAAATATATAAACCCCTTACTGCCAAAGTAAGATAGAGTTTTTTTTTTCATTTTTATTAACTATGATCAAATGAGATGTTCGTACAATTTGAATTACGTTTTTGTGCCATGAAAAAACTTTCAAACGAAGTCAATTATAATCCTGAAAATCATGTGGTATAATAAAATCTTAAAACAAATAATTAAAAGACTACTTTGTATGGTTTGAGAGGTGTCAAAAATGAAAAAAGTTATTTATTCAAAACTTGAAGTAAAACAAACACGAGAAGTATGGCCTTAAGGAAATAATAAAAAGCTGTACCATTTTGTTCAAGAGCTGAAACTAGTATGACTAAGGCTACCAACTCTTGCTGTGCAGCAAATCCGTATACTTTTCCGACATGGCACCATGGTATAACAAAAAATGTCAAGGAATTATTTAGATAAATTTGGAATTAGAGAATTAGAAATATTTTTGTTAAACGTTCAAAAGTTTACGAAATATCAAGTTTGCTTTTACGAATAATATTGTTGTCAGTGTTTTCACGAAAACATTTCTAGAGCTTTTATTGGAAAGGTCCTATAAATACAAGCACAACACAAGGTTTTCACAAGCTTTAGAAAGCCTTTTGATCTTTTATTTGATAAATATGTTTTTCAAGGAAGTTGAAAAGAACAATTATTAATAATCAAGATTGAACTGAGGAAAACCCGGAAAACGATGCAAGTTATCCTTTTAATATCAAACTGAAAGTTAAACAAAAATGTCTAATTAGCAAAAGCTTTGACCCAATCAAAAAAACTATTAATAATTTGTTAAAATTCCGTACAAATCCGTACTATGCGAAAAATTCCGTACAAAAATTCCGGCCTGTTTAAAATCCGCGGAGAGGGTCGAAAATCCGTACGGTAAGGAAAAAATCCGTACAGTTGGTAGCCTTAAGTATGACTTATTATAGATAAGATATTTGTCATGAAAAACATAATATCTGCATGTTTTTTTTTTTCATTTCCAATATGGGTATTGTTAAAACCACACTCTTTGAAACAAGTTTAAAAGAATTGTGATTTTTGAGTATGGGTTCATTTCACTCACTTGATAAAAAACTACTTCCCATTAAAAAATACCTGAGATACTTTTTGGATTTCTTTTACTTGATTTATTGCAATTTAAAAAAAATTCTTGTAGCTGTTTGATTTTTTACATGCAGTCAAGCAGTTATTAGACACTTATTTTAACCCTCAAAGTCGCTGTCTTTTACAATTTTTTGCATAATATTAATCAAAAACAAGTTCAGAAACAATTTTCAATACACTTAAAATTTCCCGGGAAATTGATTGAAAATTTCCCGTTTCCCGGGAAATCAGTAACCCCGGGAAATTGGACGCTCTAATTCAAATAGCTGTAACTTTTGAGTGAATTTTCTGATCAATTTGGTGTCTTCGGTAAAGTTGTAGGTATTGTTGAGGACTTTTGAGAAAAAAATAGGTACACGGATTTTTTTTTGCAGATTTTTTAATCAACTTTTTTTTTACTAAAACTCAATTTCCCAAAATACGTATTTTTTTGATTTTCGAGATTTTTTGATATGTTTTAGGGGACAAAAATCCGCAACTTTTGAGCCATAGAGAAACATGGCAGGGTTGTTACGGACGGCGCGGATCGCGCGGATGGCGCGGATGGCGCGTATCGCGCGGATCTGGCGCGGATTTGCTGGCTAATTTTGTTCAGGCGCGGATTTCGCGCGGATAGCAATTTTCATAAATAAAATAATTGAGAACGATAGAATTTCTTTCAAGTTACGAAGGAAAATATTATAAGCAATTAAATAAATTCAATCTTTTTCTATGCGTGCAAAAATATCTATTTCTAAGAAGTTGTTAATGAAGAAAATTTTCTTCTGAAAATTATTCATTGTTTTTTTTCTTAATACGAATCTTAAAAATAATCTTCAAGGAGCGTTTATTTTTAAAAATGTATTGAGATTTCTTATGTCGACATCGTTTTACATAACATTAAAACTCATTATTTTTGTTAACATTTGCTGACCTGGTTTAAATATTTTTCTGTAATTATTCACATGATACATTTAATTTTTATCTTCTGACTCATATTTTAAACATTTTCCAAAGATTTAAACATAAGGATGTACATAAATGATTCTTAGGGTATGTTCCGGATTGGAACCCTTAGATTTTTTTTAAGATCGGTACAGGGTTCCAAAGTTTGCAAGGCATTTTTTAATATAGGAAACAATAAATATTGAGCGAGCATATTAATTACAGAATTTCAAAAGCTTCAGATCTTTTAGATTTTTAAGTTTTTCATTCTTAAATTTAAATTTTGAAATTTGTGGTTTATTAAAAATTGAAAGATTCTGTTGCCACTCTGATTTAAGTAGAATTGGTTCTACTCCCAATTATCAAAACATGACGAAATCCACTTAGCAATCTGCTAAAATCTCCGTCTAAAATTGAAAATTTCAGAAATTACATATTCAATTAAACAAAAAAATAAATAAATAGAATTCATAAATTTAAATTGCCAAAACTTGCAGACTCAAAAACGCAAAGAGAAATATGAATTCTCACATTCAAAAATTACAAGAAAAATTAACATAGATTTTTTTTAATTCATAAATTTTTAATTTTTTAAGAAAGTTCTTAAGTTATTGAATTATAAAATTATTAAATTATGAAACTATTAAATTATGAAATTATGAAATTATTAAATAATTAAATTGTTAAATTATTAAATTATTAAATTATTAAATTATTAAATTATTAAATTATTAAATTATTAAATCATTAAATTATTAAATTATTAAATTATTAAATTATTAAATTTTTAAATTATTAAATTATTAAATTATTAAATTTTTAAATTATTAAATTATTAAATTATTAAATTATTAAATTATTAAATTATTAAATTATTAAATTATTAAATTATTAAATTATTAAATTATTAAATTATTAAATTATTAAATTATTAAATTATTAAATTATTGAATTATTAAATTATTAAATTATTAAATTATTAAATTTTTAAATTATTAAATTATTAAATTATTAAATTATTAAATTATTAAATTATTAAATTATTAAATTATTAAATTATTAAATTATTAAATTATTAAATTATTAAATTATTAAATTATTAAATTATTAAATTATTAAATTATTAAATTATTAAATTATTAAATTATTAAATTTTTAAATTATTAAATTATTAAATTATTAAATTATTAAATTATTAAATTATTAATTTTATAAATTATTAAATCAATAAATTATTAAATTATTAATCCCTAGATTTTAGAATTTGGTGATTTATTTTAGGGTTTTATATTTTTTAAATTTTTGAATTAAATTTTTTTCCTGAGTTTGTTTTTAAAGCAAAGATATTTAAAGTGTTGCAAAAATGCTAATATTGTTTCAGAAATGGCAGAAAAGGTTCCACTTGGTGCAGGTGGGATATGAATCCACAACTGATCAACGGATCAGTAATGCTTTCTGTATTATTCTTTTTTCGTTTAAAATTTTATTCATTATGTTACTCTCTTCTATGTTTGTCGCGATTTTTATATGGCGCGGATTTCGCGCGGATTGGGTCTTGGGGTCGGCGCGGATCTGGCGCGGATTTTTTTTCGACTTTTCCGTAACAACCCTGGAAACATGGTCAAAAAATTTGCCGCCGGGTTATGATTTTTTGAAAAAATAGTGATTTTTGGAAAAAAAAATCGAAGTTTTATTCAAAATCAAGTTTGACATTTTTTTTAATGCAATATTGAATTTGCAATCGAAAAGTACTCTACAGATTTCTTGATAAAGAGCTCCGTTTTCAAGATATAGCCACCAAAAGTTTGATTTTAGCGAAATATTTGCAGTTTTTCAATTTTTAAAAATAGTGACCATAAGTATAAATGGTCGAAATCGGCCGATTTCGTAGAGAGTTGCTCAATAGTAGTTTATGCAACAAGTTGCAAAAAGAGGATTTTTTCAGCACGAGTCGTACATTTATCCAAGGTTCACCGAGTTGGATAAATACGACTAGTGCTGAAAAAATCAAGTTTTGCAACGAGTTCCATACAACATTTTTTGCAATTTCGAAAAACACCCATTGAGTGAAATTTTAAGTTTTCATGTATTAAATCGTTTAAATCAAAAAAATGTTGAAGAGTGTTACTTTTCGAAATAAGTACTGAAAAGTTCAATTTTTCAGCACCCATTTCAGTGCTGAAAAGTATGCATTTTCAGCATTTATTTTGAAAAGTGTTGCTATTCGATTCTGTTATTTTTGGTACAGAAAAGTAGGCTATTTCGTCGTTCAAGAATGACAGGAAAAGTAAGTAGTTTCACGACGGAATTGCAAAAATATTGTTTTAAGGGTTGAGAAAATTTCACACAATTTTTAACATTAAATTGTTTTTTTTTTTTTGTGAATTTCTAACGTATTTGTCGACGTGCCTTCCGAGCATCGCCGCTATGGCGAAGTCATATTTAGTTCGATAAAACTTCTGGCGATAAACTTGAGCTGGAGTCGAACACGGTGCAAGGATGCCCCGTAGCATTTGCCTAAGACATTTTTTCTCTTTTGGCGACGTGCCTTCCGAGCAATTATGCTGTTAAAAATTAAATCAAATCGACAAAAAATCTTATGATTAAGACGAGCCTAAGCTCAGTCTCGGTCTGAGCGAGTCACGAAGTATCTGTCTACGACAATTCTTAATTCTACCGTCGACGTGCCTTCCGAGCAACGATGCTATAAGAAGGACCTAATTAAATTGATTTAACTTCTAGCGAAGAACATCGCGTTCTTAAGCTATCCGTTGACGTGCCTTCCGAGCAACGATGCTATGAGAAGGGCTCACATTCAAACTTAATGTAGCGATTCATTCGAATTCGCTAGTATTCACCCTTGGATTGCTATAGGTTCCAGTACGATGACACAGTACCCCTGGCTGGAATCAACCATACTTACCCTCAAATCTTCCGGAAGTAACACACTTCTTTCCCCTCAAACCCGATCCATATCGAAGCGCCGATTTCCGCGGCGCCATCAGCTGATGTTTAGTTCTACTTTCAATCTACGACTTCGTCGTCGTCGTCGTCGTCGTCTATCCAATGGTCAGCAGCCAGCAGCAGCTCTCGATACGTATCGCCATTATTCAAAGTGGCCCCAATCCGGTCGGTGAAGCGGGTGGCGGGGGTCCGCTCGCCCAAAACCCTGCGCAGCGCGAATCGAGGGCACATGATTAGAATTAATTAACTCGGTGTAGTATTTCTGTTTTTTTTTTTTTTTTTTCGAGGGGTGGTACCCAACAATCTACGCTGAAAGAGTGTGAGGTAGGTCGCCCTTCCAGCGCGAGCGAGCAACATTGGTAAACAAACTACGTTGCGAAATTGGGATTGGGCTAAATTTTGGCGGAGCAATTTGCTCGATGAAGGATGCGCAATTTGAGCGCGAACAAAGATGTTGGAGAGTGTCCTTTATCCAAAGTCTTCGTCTCAACTTTACCGACAGTTCTTAGAACAAGGGCACTTACTTTATTACGTGTTTTGGTTCTGTATTTCTGGGTGTCGGCCAGTAGGTTACTTGGACAAGTTCAGGCTGAATTGACGTCTGAATGAAATGAGGGGAGTTGGAGGAGAGGCATCGTAGATTTGCTGGTACACATTTTATCCAGAGCAAATGTTTTCTGTTTTGGCTTTGTGCGAGAAAATTGATTGCAGTTGTTTCAACACACCAAACCGCACCGCACAACCACCAGCCAATTTGCGGTGAATAGGTAAACAGATTCGGAATTTTGACGTTGGCTCCAGCGTACCAGGCTGGAGATCGTTGATTCGGCTTATTTGGGCGAGCTTACTTCAATTGCTTTTTGAACATTGAAATTTTACCTTGAAAAAATCCAAAAACTAAGATCTCAATCTTTTTTATTTTATTTTTTAAGTTCATAACATCGTTGAAAAAATGGAAAGGGTCCTCAAACTTCAAAATTTGATTGATTTTTTTTGATAATTTTCTACACAGTATAAAAATTATGATAATATTATATCTGGGAAAGAGTACATCTGTTATGTCAGAAAAATTTGTGATTTTACCTTGGAAAATGTGTGATTTTACCTCTTTTCTGTTGTAATATAACTTTTTATATCTAAATCGAGGTAAAATTACATCATAAAAGAGATAAGATTCAACCTTGCAAGGAACACTTTGCAAATTTACACGGTGTTTTACTGTGTTTTCTACGAAATCGGCCAATTTCGACCATACAATTTTGGCTGCTGTCCATACAAAAATGGTATGTAAATATTCAAACAGCTGTAACTTTTGAGTGAATTTTCTGATCAATTCGGCAAAGTTGCAGGTATTGTTGAGGACTTTTGAGAAAAAATAGGTACACGGAAAAAAAAATGCAGATTTTTTTTATCAACTTTTTTTTTACTTAAACTCAATTTTCCAAAAAACGTATTTTTTGATTTTCGAGATTTTTTGATATGTATTAAGGGACAAAAATCCGCAACTTTTGAGCCATAGAGAAACATGGTCAAAAAATCTGCCGCCGACTTATGAATTTTTGAAAAAAACAGTTATTTTTGGAAAAAATCGAAGTTTCATGCAAAAACAAGTTTGACATTATTTTTTAATGCAAAATTGAATTTGCAATCGAAAAGTACTTTACAGATTTTTTGATAAAGGGCTCCGTTTTCAAGATATAGCCACCGAAAGTTTGATTTTAGCGAAATATTTGCAGTTTTTCAATTTTTTAAAATAGTGACCATGAGTGACCATTTCTAAAAATATTTTTTTTTGAAAAGTTCAGAAAATTTGCTATAAAATTGTCTAAGAGACATTGAAGATTGGACCTCGGGTTACTGAAATACAGCGGCTTAAAGAAAAAGAAACACGAAAATTGAAGTTTTCTAAGTCTCACCCAATCAGCCCACCATTTTCTAATGACGATATCTCAGCAATTAATGGTCCGATTTTCAATTTTAATATGTGAAACATTCGTGAAATTTTTCGATCTTTTCGAAAAAAATATTTTGAAATTTTTAAAATCAAGACTAACATTTTAAAAGGGCCAAACATTGAATATTACGCCCATTTAAAATGCTAGTCTTGATTTAAAAAAATTCAAAATATTTTTTCGAAAAGATCGGAAAATTTTAGGAATTTTTCATGTATTAAAATTGAAAATCGGACCATTAGTTGCTGAGATATCGTCATTAGAAAATGGTGGGTTATTTTGGTGAGATTAAGAAAACTTCAATTTTCGTGTTTCTTTTTCTTAAAGCGGCTCTATCTCAGCAACCCGAGGTCCAATCTTCAATGTCTCTTAGACAATTTAACTTTCAAAAAAAAAAAAAAAAATAAGATACTGTCACTCATGGTCACTTTTTTTAAAAATTGAAAAACTGCAAATATTTCGTTAAAATCAAACTTTCGGTGGCTATATCTTGAAAACGGAGCCCTTTATCAAAAATCTGTAAAGTACTTTTCGATTGCAAATTCAATTTTGCATTAAAAAATAATGTCAAACTTGTTTTTGCATGAAACTTCGATTTTTTTTCCAAAAATCACTATTTCAAAAATTCATAACTCGGCGGCAGATTATTTGACCATGTTTCTCTATGGCTCAAAAGTTGCGGATTTTTGTCCCCTAAAACATATCAAAAAATCTCGAAAATAAAAAAATACGTATTTTGGGAAATGGAGTTTTAGTGAAAAAAAAGTTGATAAAAAAATCTGCAAATATTTTTTCCGTGTACCTATTGTTTTCTCAAAAGTCCTCAACAATACCTACAAATTTGCGGAAGACACCAAATTGATCAGAAAATTCACTCAAAAGTTACAGCTGTTTGAATATTTACATACCATTTTTGTATGGACAGCAGCCAAAATGGTATGGAGACTTGTATGGATTAATCAATGACGCAAAATAGCTTATTTGTTCATAGGGCATGCCCCCACAAAGTTTGAGCCAAATCAAAAAATACAAATAAAATCCATTTCCGGTTTTAGTCAATACAAGAATCGCTGGCCGGCAGCGGAATTATGGAAAAGTATAACTTGTATCATACTTCAATTAAACTATTTTTTTGGTTTAAATTTGAGTAATTTTGTTGAGTTTCAGGAAAATAAATTAGTTTCTTTTTTAAAATGAGAAAAATAAGAAAAAAATTACGCGATTAAACTGAATTACTTAAAAAAAAATCATCAAAAGTACTGTTAAAAAATCGACTACATTCCCCGCCAAGACCATTTAATCTGTATGACGCAAAACAACGCGCAATTTCATTGCCTTTTCTCTCTATTTCTCTTTTTTTCTCTGGTCTCCTTCTTTGCACCGAAGAAAATTCATAACAAAGAAACGTCATCCGCTGTAGACGCAGCAGAGTCAGCACTAAATTGACAATTTCCTCTTGTACTCTGCAGCAGCACTCGAGGAAAAAGTGGACGATTTTTGCTGTTGTTTTGAACTAGCTAACTGATTACCCTCACTCTCACTGCAGACAAGAAACCATGAGGCATTTTAGTATTTTTACTAGCTTGAGTAGTGTTAGAACTGTTGCACTGATTAAAATGTTGTATTTTTTCTATTTTGATTTTCTTTTAATATTAGGAATTATCAAGAAATGTTAAACAATTTACAGGATTTTTTTACAGTGCAACTAACGCGTAAAGGAGATATTACACTACATCAAACTTAGCTTTAACAAAAAAAAAAAAAAAACATTTCGAGTTTGACACTTCACCAGTCTGTCAAATTTATTTGATATTTCATTGTTAAAATGTGTTTGTTTTAAGGAAAGTTTGTTGTAGTGTAATACCTTCTTTACGCGTTAGATGCACCGGAAAAAATATCCTTGTAAATTGTTTCTTGATAATTTCTGACAAATCTGAAAACCTTTTTTTAAATTGATCAAAACAAAAAAAGCAGCTAAATTTCTTTAGAATACACAAAAAAATCATTGTTAATTGTCAGAAAACATTCATCATTCCTTCAACAAAAAATAGCTTTTGTTTGAATTTTTCAAAAAAGCGAAAAGTTTTATCATATTTGATGCAGTGTCATACCTCCTGCAGTGAGGTCATCATCATTCCTTCAAAAAAATAAAGCTTCTGTTCGAATTTCATTTTTGTTTTTCATTTTTAATGCAGTGTAATACCTTCTTCAGTGTGGACAAAACTCACAATAAATCAAGAATCCCTTAAGACAATGGGATCTCCCGAGAGCGTGACGGCCAATCAAAGAGGAGGGGTGCACTTCCGTCACTTTCTTGGCGCGAGAACAAAAGCGCGGTCCGAAAAAAGAATTTCTCAAATGACGCCGCGGGAAAAGAATCGCGCTGGAAGTCGCTGCACTCTGATTAGTCACTTTTTCTTTCTTTCATTGCGCGCAAAACTTTCTGATTGAGTCGCCCACGCAGGGAAATACCTGGGCAAAGGTCTGTCGGCTGTGAGTGTTGTTTGTTTGTTTTTTTTTGCAAGATCAGAAGCGAGTCGCGTCGCGTCTCAAATGGTTAGGGTGACAAATAATTTGAAAAAAAAAAAACCTTTTTTAATCTTGAGTACTGTTTTTTCACAAAATTGAAAAAATATCCGCAATCAAAATTTAAAACTTAAAAACTTTGTCGAAGAGAGCAAAATGATCTAAGTTGAGACTGAAAAATCACAGAGTGAATATCGTTATATTGGGTCTAGTCCTTATTTTCGACCTAAGCTGCAGAATTTGATACACGTTTCGCCGCTATATCCATTTTTGCCTGGTAAGATTTCGAGATTCAAGATAAATCAAAGACCCGTCTGGGTCTTGGTATATGTTCAGGCGGGGCCCGGCAATGCCCAATGACCTAGGAATTTAGACGTTAGGTTCTCTGCCATTCTAAAATAGGTCATTGGAATCAGCGCAAGGGCCAACACCACCTAATACCCGGAACTGCGATAAGCTGCGATATAGTTTCTCGTAATTTCGCTGCCGGCCAATTTTTCAAAAGTCTACTAGGTTAGTGGGAAAGAGTTTAAGCTTAGCTTAGTAGGTCCAAAATAGGGGCATCCGATTCTTTTTTCATTTTACAACTTTAAATTTCGAACCAATTGGTATAACCTCAGTTATTAAAGTCACCCTAGCTGAGCTTAACTTGCTAACATGCACTTTTTGCGAGCTTACCCCTTTCGGGCCCGGCAGACGAATATGTTAAGTCACTAATGGTATTGTTTGTAGTGTGTGTGTGTGTGTTTGCGCTGCAGGTTCGCAAGTCAAGTGATTTGACGATTAATTGGCGATAATTTCCTGGGTTTCGTCCGGCCTCAGGAGTAAGATTCTCTGTGCGGTCGTTATCCTTGGAACAAAGTGCTTGTCGTAAAGGGCCGGCTGGGTTGTTTGAGAGAAGATCGATTTAACATTCAGAGTGATTTATTTGTGTCTTTTGTTAAAGATGTGGCATCATTAGGGGCGCTGAAGTGTTGTTTAGAACAATGCTTTTGAAACATTGTTGTAAGATTTAGTCATCAAAAATATTCCTGATAATGGTCAAATAGCTAAGTTTTCATTATTCATAATTGGCTTCAAAAATCATAAAGTTTGATACCGATTTGGCGGATGACCTAAGGTTCGGTGAATGTCCAAAATATGGGACATTCCCGGACTATTAAACCATTACGAATTGTAGTCAATCCAATCAAGTTGTTAGATTGCCGATTTTGCCGAATGACCTTAGGTTCGGTGGATGTCCGCAAGATAGGACATCCCTCGGGTCATTCAAACTATTTTGAATTATGGTCAAACCAGCCAAGTTGTCAGTTTTCATACCTGACTTTTAAACTTCTGCTGTTTGATACCAATGTTGCCGAATGACCTCGGAGTAAAAAACCATTTCGAACTGTTGTGAATCCAATCTAGTTTTCAGTTTTTATACTTGATTTTTGAAATCATGGAGTTTGATACCGATTTTGGCAAATGACCTAAAGTTCGGTGAATGTCCGAAAGATAGGACATTACCTGGGTCATCCGAACAATTTCTAATTTTGGTTAAACTAGCCAAGTTGTCAATTTTCATACCTGACTTTTGAAATTCTGCCGTTTGGTACCGATTTTGCCGAATGACCTAAAGATCGGTGAATGTCCAAAAGATAGGACATTCCCCGGGTCATCCAAACTATTTCGAATCATGGTCAAATCAGCCAAGTTGTCAATTTTCATACTTGACTCTTGAAATCCTGCCGTTCGATACCAATTTTGCCGAATGACCTAAAGTTTGGCGAATGTCCGACAGATAGGACATCCCCGGAGTAACAAACAATTCCGATCCGTTGCCAATCCAAACAAATTTTCAGTTTTTTTACTTGATTTTTGAAATCATGAAGTTTGATACCGATTTTGGCGAATGGCCTGTGGTTTGGTGAATGTCCGAAAGATTGGACATTTCCTGGGTCATTCAAACAATTTCGAATTTTGGTTAAACCAGCCGAGTTATCAATTAGCATACTTGACTTTTGAAATTCTGTTGTTAGATATCGATTTTAACGAATGACCTAAAGTTTGGTGAATGTCCGAAAGTTTGGACATTAACTGGGTCATCCAAACAATTTCGAATTTTGGTTAAACCAGCCGAGTTGTTAATTTTCATACCTGACTTTTGAAGTTCTGTTGCTAGATATCGATTTTAACGAATGACCTAAAGTTCGGTTAATGTCCGAAAGCTAGGACATCCCCTATACAGGACTTCCAAAAGCCAACCAATTTGTCACCCATCCCAAAGTCAAGTCAAATAAATTCCAAAAACTCGGACAACTTCCCGGAATCGATGACCTCGCGGCGGTACTCTCATTGGGTGGGACACAGTTTGTCCCAGAAATGGAGAGGGCGTTGTCGCGGAATGCAATTTATGGGATCCCAGGTCCTGTTGTCAAGTGCAACAAAGTCGTCCGCCGGGCATAAAAGGATGCGCGCAGACCTGAATTTCAATGCCCGTCGTAAGTCACGCGGTTCTGTAAAGACCATGGCGGTGAATCGTGGAAATCTTGTGCTCGTAAATTTGCCGATTGGTGCCGATCTCGATCTCGTTGTGAACTCGTGTATTTGGAGGAGTGTTTTGAAATTTTAAGGTGGGGTTGACTGTTCATGAACCGGATCTTCGTAATTTGAATCTCTTTAGTTTGGTCATTACCGGCGCCTAACTGCTTTACCGACAATCGAATCAACTGCACTTTTGTTAAGTTGTAAGACTGTCAAACTTCACTTTAAATCTCGAATGCGAACAATCCGTGAGAAACCTCGAAGCTCCCTGATCTCTGACCCGGCTTGCGCAATCGAACCCCCAAAAATAGCCCCGACAAATTACTCACATGGTCCCTCTCACTCGCAACGCAGGTCATCGCTCGTCGGTCCAAATTGGGCCAACCGGTTGAACTTCGAATGGGTCAACCGACACGTTGCTCACCCCCCGACACAAATAAACAAAACTCCGCGATCCGGAGGTACCGCTGCAATTCGCACATTTTTGCACCGACGACGACCTTCACGCGCCACTTCTTAGGACAAGTAGGAAGTTCACGCGAACCTCCAGAAGTGGTCGGACGTGGTGCAATTCCGACGCCAGAGTTTGTCGAACTCTCGGCGGCGTGGGTTGGCCCCTAACGGGTAGTTGTACACCGCAGCGGAATTGGGAGCGATTTGCGGGTTGAAATTTGTTTTCGTAACATGTCGCGATCTGCCTAATTAAACCACCCCTTGGTATAGCTGGAGGGGGTGGAAATAAGATCCGCTCGGGATTCCGGTCTGGGATTAAGTCGTGGGCCAAAGAACTACCACCGTCGCCGAAAGATCAATGCCAGCAGGTGGTTGTTCCGCTAGCTCATCGTCGATACCTTGAGGCGAACTTTTTTGACAAAGAACTTTGTCCTAAGGTTTCTATACGTGGTGTCAATCCAAAATTTTCGCGAAGCGAAAACGTTACGTGACGAATTCCCCTCTCGGCAAATTTCCCCTCTTTTTGGTGCACGCTGGTTGGATTAACGAACGTTTCCCAATCAGTCAATCGAGAGACGTGAGATTGATGTATCTAAAATCACCCCCACTCCACCTCATAATTTTCGGATCGTCGACGAGCCAACAAAACTCGGCTCGGTCGGTCCCGAAAATTCATTCTATTGCTGGACGTCGACGAGAACACATCAGAAGCAGATGGCCTGGTGGCCCGGTAGCAGACGGCCTGGAGGTCTGGGAGCAGATGGCTTGGAGGCAAGCTAAGACATGGCAGTCGCGGGAGTCGATCATTGGAACTGGCCACCACCTGGACTGGAGTGGCCGGAGGCCCCAGGGATGTTCCGATGGGGGGACATTTTCCGGACCGTAAGAGTTGGGGCAATATGGGTATCAAACTTTATGGTTTTTGCTACTGGACATGAAATTTGACATTTCGGCAGTAGTGGCCACAATCCGGAGTGGCCGGAGGCCCCGGGGATGTTCCGATGGGAGGACATTTGCTGGACCGTAAGAGTTGGGGCAATATGGGTATCAAACTTTATGGTTTTTGCTAGTGGACATGAAATTTGACATTTCGGCAGTAGTGGCCACAATCCGGAGTGGCCGGAGGCCCCTCGGATGTTCCGATGGGGGGACATTTTCCGGACCGTAAGAGTTGGGGCAATATGGGTGTCAAACTTTATGGTTTTTGATACTGGATATGAAATTTGACATTTCGGCAGTAGTGGTCACAATCCGGAGTGGCCGGAGGCCCCGGGGATGTTCCGATGTGGGGACATTTGCCGAACCATAAGAGTAGGGGCAATATGGGTATCAAACTTTATGGTTTTTGATACTGGATATGAAATTTGACATTTCGGCAGTAGTGGTCACAATCCGGAGTGGCCGGAGGCCCCGCGGATGTTCCGATGGGAGGACATTTGCCGAACCATAAGAGTAGGAAAATATGGGTATCAAACTTTATGGTTTTTGATACTGGATATGAAATTTGACATTTCGGCAGTAGTGGCCACAATCCGGAGTGGCCGGAGGCCCCGCGGATGTTCCGATGGGGGGACATTGGCCGGACTATAAGAGTTGGGGTAATATGGGTATCAAACTTTATGGTTTTTGATACTGGACATGAAATTTGACATTTCGGCAGTAGTGGCCACAATCCGGAGTGGCCGGAGGCCCCGCGGATGTTCCGATGGGAGGACATTTGCCGAACCATAAGAGTAGGGGCAATATGGGTATTAAACTTTATGGTTTTTGATACTGAATATGAAATTTGCCATTTCGGCAGTAGTGGCCATAAACCGGAGTGGCCGGAGGCCCCGGGGATGTTCCGATGGGGGGACATTTGCCGAACCATAAGAGTAGAGGCAATATGGGTATCAAACTTTATGGTTTTTGATACTGGATATGAAATTTGACATTTCGGCAGTAGTGGCCACAATCCGGAGTGGCCGGAGGCCCGGGGATGTTCCGATGGGGGGACATTTGCCGAACCATAAAAGTAGGGGCAATATGGGTATCAAACTTTATGATTTTTGATACTGGATATGAAATTTGACATTTCGGCAGTAGTGGTCACAATCCGGAGTGGCCGGAGGCCCCGGGGATGTTCCGATGTGGGGACATTTGCCGAACCATAAGAGTAGGGGCAATATGGGTATCAAACTTTATGGTTTTTGATACTGGATATGAAATTTGACATTTCGGCAGTAGTGGTCACAATCCGGAGTGGCCGGAGGCCCCGCGGATGTTCCGATGGGAGGACATTTGCCGAACCATAAGAGTAGGAAAATATGGGTATCAAACTTTATGGTTTTTGATACTGGATATGAAACTTGACATTTCGGCAGTAGTGGCCACAATCCGGAGTGGCCGGAGGCCCCGCGGATGTTCCGATGGGAGGACATTTGCTGGACCGTAAGAGTTGGGGCAATATGGGTATCAAACTTTATGGTTTTTGATACTGGACATGAAATTTGACATTTCGGCAGTAGTGGCCACAATCCGGAGTGGCCGGAGGCCCCTCGGATGTTCCGATGGGGGGACATTTTCCGGACCGTAAGAGTTGGGGCAATATGGGTGTCAAACTTTATGGTTTTTGATACTGGATATGAAATTTGACATTTCGGCAGTAGTGGTCACAATCCGGAGTGGCCGGAGGCCGGGGATGTTCCGATGTGGGGACATTTGCCGAACCATAAGAGTAGGGGCAATATGGGTATCAAACTTTATGGTTTTGATACTGGATATGAAATTTGACATTTCGGCAGTAGTGGTCACAATCCGGGTGGCCGGAGGCCGCGGATGTTCCGATGGGAGGACATTTGCCGAACCATAAGAGTAGGAAAATATGGGTATCAAACTTTATGGTTTTGATACTGGATATGAAATTTGACATTTCGGCAGTAGTGGCCACAATCCGGAGTGGCCGGAGGCCCCGCGGATGTTCCGATGGGGGGACATTGGCCGGACTATAAGAGTTGGGGTAATATGGGTATCAAACTTTATGGTTTTTGATACTGGACATGAAATTTGACATTTCGGCAGTAGTGGCCACAATCCGGAGTGGCCGGAGGCCCCGCGGATGTTCCGATGGGAGGACATTTGCCGAACCATAAGAGTAGGGGCAATATGGGTATTAAACTTTATGGTTTTTGATACTGAATATGAAATTTGCCATTTCGGCAGTAGTGGCCATAAACCGGAGTGGCCGGAGGCCCCGGGGATGTTCCGATGGGGGGACATTTGCCGAACCATAAGAGTAGAGGCAATATGGGTATCAAACTTTATGGTTTTTGATACTGGATATGAAATTTGACATTTCGGCAGTAGTGGCCACAATCCGGAGTGGCCGGAGGCCCGGGGATGTTCCGATGGGGGGACATTTGCCGAACCATAAAAGTAGGGGCAATATGGGTATCAAACTTTATGATTTTTGATACTGGATATGAAATTTGACATTTCGGCAGTAGTGGTCACAATCCGGAGTGGCCGGAGGCCCCGGGGATGTTCCGATGTGGGGACATTTGCCGAACCATAAGAGTAGGGGCAATATGGGTATCAAACTTTATGGTTTTTGATACTGGATATGAAATTTGACATTTCGGCAGTAGTGGTCACAATCCGGAGTGGCCGGAGGCCCCGCGGATGTTCCGATGGGAGGACATTTGCCGAACCATAAGAGTAGGAAAATATGGGTATCAAACTTTATGGTTTTTGATACTGGATATGAAATTTGACATTTCGGCAGTAGTGGCCACAATCCGGAGTGGCCGGAGGCCCCGCGGATGTTCCGATGGGGGGACATTGGCCGGACTATAAGAGTTGGGGTAATATGGGTATCAAACTTTATGGTTTTTGATACTGGACATGAAATTTGACATTTCGGCAGTAGTGGCCACAATCCGGAGTGGCCGGAGGCCCCGCGGATGTTCCGATGGGAGGACATTTGCCGAACCATAAGAGTAGGGGCAATATGGGTATCAAACTTTATGGTTTTTGATACTGGATATGAAATTTGACATTTCGGCAGTAGTGGCCACAATCCGGAGTGGCCGGAGGCCCCGCGGATGTTCCGATGGGGGGACATTGGCCGGACTATAAGAGTTGGGGTAATATGGGTATCAAACTTTATGGTTTTTGATACTGGACATGAAATTTGACATTTCGGCAGTAGTGGCCACAATCCGGAGTGGCCGGAGGCCCCGCGGATGTTCCGATGGGAGGACATTTGCCGAACCATAAGAGTAGGGGCAATATGGGTATTAAACTTTATGGTTTTTGATACTGAATATGAAATTTGCCATTTCGGCAGTAGTGGCCATAAACCGGAGTGGCCGGAGGCCCCGGGGATGTTCCGATGGGGGGACATTTGCCGAACCATAAGAGTAGAGGCAATATGGGTATCAAACTTTATGGTTTTTGATACTGGATATGAAATTTGACATTTCGGCAGTAGTGGCCACAATCCGGAGTGGCCGGAGGCCCGGGGATGTTCCGATGGGGGGACATTTGCCGAACCATAAAAGTAGGGGCAATATGGGTATCAAACTTTATGATTTTTGATACTGGATATGAAATTTGACATTTCGGCAGTAGTGGTCACAATCCGGAGTGGCCGGAGGCCCCGGGATGTTCCGATGTGGGGACATTTGCCGAACCATAAGAGTAGGGGCAATATGGGTATCAAACTTTATGGTTTTTGATACTGGATATGAAATTTGACATTTCGGCAGTAGTGGTCACAATCCGGAGTGGCCGGAGGCCCCGCGGATGTTCCGATGGGAGGACATTTGCCGAACCATAAGAGTAGGAAAATATGGGTATCAAACTTTATGGTTTTTGATACTGGATATGAAACTTGACATTTCGGCAGTAGTGGCCACAATCCGGAGTGGCCGGAGGCCCCGCGGATGTTCCGATGGGAGGACATTTGCTGGACCGTAAGAGTTGGGGCAATATGGGTATCAAACTTTATGGTTTTTGATACTGGACATGAAATTTGACATTTCGGCAGTAGTGGCCACAATCCGGAGTGGCCGGAGGCCCCTCGGATGTTCCGATGGGGGGACATTTTCCGGACCGTAAGAGTTGGGGCAATATGGGTGTCAAACTTTATGGTTTTTGATACTGGATATGAAATTTGACATTTCGGCAGTAGTGGTCACAATCCGGAGTGGCCGGAGGCCCCGGGATGTTCCGATGTGGGGACATTTGCCGAACCATAAGAGTAGGGGCAATATGGGTATCAAACTTTATGGTTTTGATACTGGATATGAAATTTGACATTTCGGCAGTAGTGGTCACAATCCGGAGTGGCCGGAGGCCCGCGGATGTTCCGATGGGAGGACATTTGCCGAACCATAAGAGTAGGAAAATATGGGTATCAAACTT